>NC_141600.1:1775000-4187500 GCF_047967505.1 Dipteris shenzhenensis | reverse complement strand
CTTTGTTGGGTGAGTTTTGCATTGGTCTTCCAATAGTTCTAAAATAGGTTGACCAGCAGAACATCTTTGGAAAGCGGTGCTTGTGGGTTGGGTGAGTTGCAGAGCCCTTCCAAAGGTTCTAAACTATATTCACTTCCTTCTTTGCTAGCGAACATGTTTAGAAAGCAGGTGCTTGCATATGCGGTTGGAAACGTTTGCCAAATATTTCCAAATGCATTTGCTTTTGAACTCTCTTATTAGCTGTATGTGCTATAATAGTCCAATAAATAACGTACATAGTATACTGAAAACATGAGAAAATGCAGGGACTTATAAAAACATATGATTCAGCCCTTGCCTCTTAAAAAGAACCAACAATAAGCAATCAATATATTCAGGATTCCTAGTTGATTAAATCTTTTGTTTTTTAAATGATCTAGATAGTAGCAATTGAGAGGGACCATGTATCCAGGTGTATCTAGGTAAAAACTAGCAATCTGATACACCATGACCCATAGATGATCATCGATGTCACATGTCTGCACAAGTCGAAAACATATACAAGATAGACATTAACATACATAAAACATTGCTCGGTACGCCCGCTTTGTGAGGCCCAGATCGCGCAAAAGGCCAAACGTTTGGCAACGGTTGCAATGAAAATTTCCCAAATGCGTTTGATCGCAATGCTAGCTAGTAGCAGCACTGCATATCTTTGCATGCACATTAAAGTGATTTATTTCAGGAATCTGATTCTTGGAGGAGAATCGATTCTCTAAGTCATCGACAATAAGTAGAAAGAGGGTAGGTCCTAATAAGCGTCCTTTCACTCCGAAACTTTACATGGAAACCCAAGGAATCCAGATACCGCATTGCTAAATGAAAGAGTGACGTGAGTTACGGTCTTACTTAAAATGAGGGATGAAAATCAACCCCCGCTAAAGCAATAGAAACAGCAACCTAGTACTTCAGTGCTGCCAAAAGATACTAAGAGAGGGCTAACATGTGGCATTGCTTCGTGTTACCAACCTGCAAGAATTCCATGGAGAGGTAATAGGCTTGCTTTGGATTTGCTTTTTCAAAAAGTTCGTACGTCTTATTCCAACGTTGTATGAGCGTGTCTCGGACACTTTGAGCTGTTGCAACGTAAGCCTGTTTCAGCTCGAATTTGAAGGGGGAATAGGAAGGCGTGTACTCTGCATGGTATGTGATGTTGGAAACAATGGACATTGCGTCTGCACCACACGGACTTCGACCGGACGGGGGTCCTACATCAATAAGCGGAATGCAAAGCAGTGTTCAGAGGACATGTTATTGGAATGAGAAGACGTTGCGCAGCCACGTATTGCTTTACGATTGCTCCTCGTATAGATATAGAACTGAGCAAAAATACGCATGCAAATCGGAGCAGCGAACCAGCTCGCACCATTTTCATGGACTTGCTTTGGCCTAGGTTCGCTGGCCACGGCACGAATTGTGCATTTTTCGGAGGGGCGCGGCGAGCGCAGTTGCAAAAGACGAAATTTGAGGGACCCTCCGCTACGCCGCAAAAGGGTGCACAGGCTAGAACCATTGGCAAGCTCTTGTTTTGGGAGAGGGAGCGGGCAGAGCTGCTGGGAAGAAGTCGCGGACATGGCGCCGGAGTCGACGAGCAATGAGAATGCTCCAACACAAGAAGCAGCAGCAGCAGCAGCAGCAGAGCATGCGCCAATTGCGCAATGAGAGGGAGATCCGAACGGCTTCCCTTCCCCACGTTGCCTATCTTCTTCCACTCCCACTTTGTCACGTGTGCAAATAGGCCCCACCGGCTTCCTCTAAAGGGCAAATGAAAAATCTTAGGGAAATTAGCATTCCCACGCTCTTTCCTCATCTCGATTGCCTTCAAATAGAGTTTTAGACCCTTGGACCATGGTTCTAGCACTTGCCATTAACGTCGGAATTTTTCGTGGCAATCAGCGTGGAAATCGGATGCCCGCCTCTTTTGTTCTCTTGCGGCCAATACTGAAGGTCGTTCGCAAAAACATTTCTTGATAGCACCTTCCTCGCCCAACTCCTATTTTGAAGCCTTGGTCTTCTCTTCTATCTGCGTGATTACATGGGAATGCCCTCTAAGGGTGGGTTCAAACCACCCCCCAAACACCCACGAAGAGGGGATGGCGACTGGTCGTGGGGTTCACACAACCCAGTGGCAAACATATACCGAAAAAGATGTCAAGTTAATGATAACTACGACCTATTGGTAGAGTGAATAGAGTTAATGCCTCTTTGTTACATGGCCCAAGTTCAAGCCTCAATCAAAGCATTTCGTCGGCAGCCTGTTCAAGCACCCATGCAATTGGGCGGCCCCCTTATGCCAAATGTTTTTTTTTTTGGGATACAATCCGTCTAAGTTGGATGACAGCCCTTCAATTCTTTCTTCATGGGCGCCTAGGCAAGTACTATTTCCCCTTGTGCATTTTGCACAACAGCATCGCCCGCAACCTACACTAGCACCCTACAATCCCAATAAAGAAACAACTTTGTTGTGTAGACCCTTCACACATTTGCAACAAAAGTTGCATGTAGCACGACTCTATTTTAGGAGTCCTTGAAAACATTCCTCGTCCAATTTGATTTTTTGGCCTACCCTTGGAGAGTGAAGATGCGTGTTTCCAAGAATCGAAATTCGCATTTTCAACTTCAAAATTTTATTTCCTTTTTATGATTGGTCCAAGTTACACTTATTATTATTTTCCCTGGAAATCATCTCTCTCTCTCTCTCTCTCTCTCTCTCTCTCTCTCTCTCTCTCTCTCTCTCTCTCTCTCTCTCTCTCTCTCTCTCGCTTTCTCTCTCTCGCTCTCTCTCTCTCTCTCTCTCTCTCTCTCCCTCCCTCCCTCCCTCCCTCTCTCCCTCCCTCCCTCTCTCTCTCTCTCTCTCTCTCTCTCTCTCTCTCTCTCTCTCTCTCTCTCTCTCTCTCATTTCCACCCTGCACATCCAAGAAGCCACACCAATCCCTGAGGAAAAGTACCCTCCCGACAAAAGCCGCCCAAGAAGACCTCTACATGCTCACCCAAATGGCCATCAAGGTGTGTATAGCATCTATCCATATACTAGCCAATGTGTGACAAGGCCTCTATGCATGTAGATCTCCAAATATGTCAAGCTATGTACTTGCCAAAATATCCCAATAAGTATCCACCACAACATGTGCATGTCTATAAGGAAGACAAGGAACATCATCCAAAGAGCATGACTACACCTAAATGTCGTCGAACAAAAGGAGCCCAAGAAGAGTCATGCTTAAGCCAAGCCACTCAACCCCAAGTCAAAAAGAAGGGCAAATGAATAAAAGTACTCAAAAGACTAGCAATCCCCTTCCAAATGACCCTCGCCTGTCTACAATTTCATAGACAGTGCTGAATAACCGCCTCAACAAAAGGCAATGAGGTCACGTAGGGCTTGCCCCAAACATGGACCTCCATTGGTTTACTACAATCCCCTCATGAATGGAAAGCCAAAAGAAAAGAGTGATTTTTCAATTCCAACAGGTCTTTCCGCGTCTCCTCATGCAAGTCCGCACAATTCTAAAAATGATTCCAATGAAGAGCTCTAGTGGACTTCCAGCTTTCAAGGCTAACCTAAAATTTCCTAGCATTACGGACCATCTAGCATATCAAAAGGACGAGAGGCTCTTCTCTAGGTGCCCTATGTGAGTTCTCACTCCCATTCCCCTGGGTCCAACTGCTAATACTTTATTGGGATGCCTCCACATACCAAATCATCCATGGACCCAAGGGAATGTGATCTGGGTTAGGGTCTTGATACCATCCTGAAGCTAAGAAACGTTGCTCCACCTGACCTAAATATTTGCATCTATAGACTTGGACAACCTGTGACGAGAGTGAACATCAAAGACCAAAACATCCCCGTTTGAACCTCATTGTAGTCCAATGACATATACATAAATACATGTCCTCGTAAAAGCCCCAAGCCGAGTAGAGCTATAGTGACCCAATCCAAGGTTATGGCTATATCCATCTTATAATTTCTCCTTGCACTTCCTTTGAAGTGACTTACGAATTATAATTTATGACCATCCGAAAGGTTTTTGAAATCCTTCCAAGAGCCCTTAAAGGAAGCAAGGCCTCTCTTCCATCTAGACCATTGCATATAATGAGAAGTACAAGTGATTTTCCATGTCTTCAGACAAGCTCCCTATTAGTCTCTTTCGAAGAGGAAGGGGGAACTCTCTGAAGAGTGGTCCTAAAGCTTCCCTAAGCTTTCACGATAGCAACCATAAGGGGGGAGGAAGGAACCCTAAGATGAGCGTATGTGTGAAAATCCATCGTAAGCTATTCATCCAATCCCCACACGTGGAGAAGAAGGTTATCTGCATCCAATTAAAAACCTTTCTAGGGTTCCTATCCTGGAAAATTTCCCTTAACCACCACCTTGCACAACAAGGCCCTACACTACAAGTCAAGATCAATGATATTGAGGCCTTCAGCTCACACGGGGAAGAACAAAGTTTCTCGTGCCACCCTTGTTCTTGTTCCTGCCAAACCATCTAGACCACTCCATTAAAAATTCCATACAGACCATTTGACTCGAGTGATGTGATACCTAGAGTCACACCAACAAGAGCAAATAAACCATGATGTGGCCAATAGCACTTGATTAACCACAACCACCCTATAAAGTGTGGAGGCCACACTAACATTGTAGCTCAAGTATCGGACAGAAACACACCCTTGAATCCTTGTGAAAGAGAAATCAGGCCCCCAATCTAGAGTGCCCTCATCACTAATCCAAAAACCCATCGAGTTTATTCAAATTTATATGTACTCTAGCTACATAGCAAAATAAATCCAAGCCTACCCTAAAAGAAGTGAGATTATGTGGAGTTGCATCCAAAAAAATAGCAATCTTATCTGCAAGCTTGCTAAGATCTCCTCATCTTGTCTCATGGGAAGTCTTAGCTCAATAATGTCATCCTAAGATCTCAAGAAAATAGTAATTGCTTCAACCACACAAAAAAATCACGAAAGAGCCAAGAGGGCATTCCTTTAAATTGATCTTGAAATTCGAATCTCTCTCCCTTTGTTCCCTCTGATAAGCATTGGACTGAAAGTTGACATTTACAAAGAACAAACCCCTCTAATCCAAGCATCTCAAAATCCATAATGTAGAATGGTACCATCCAAAAAATGTCACAAGCTTTGTGGAAATCTAAGAATAAAATGGCTAGCCTCTTGCCACTTTGCAAAGCCCAATCCAAAGCCTCCCAAAAATGTGAAAAATATTATCAAAAATTATTTGGCCAAAATCTTCTTAAAGGTGCATAACACCCCTTTAGGACAAGATGAATGAGACCCTTTGTAATGGAATCAAGCATAGTACCAAAGTCCCAAATGCCCTGCACAGTTGAGGTAGCATGGTCCCCAATCATGTCCCAAAAAACAATGAAAAAGGAGGGTGTCAACCCATCTAAGCTCAAGCACTCGCCCTTGTGAAGGGCAAGAAGTGCAGTCCTAAACTACAAACATGGATCAAGTGAGACAATGGTGTCTAGTTTCACCAATGCTAGAGTACCCTGCCAAACTCTATATTTGGCATTATCTTTGACACGCGTGTCAAGATTAGCTCAAAGGAGGAAGGCATAAAAATCTACAACTATGTGTAAGACGACATCAGGATCTCAGTGTAAAACCTCCTCATAGTTTATAAGTGTGTCTCAGGCCAAGTGTAGAGAATAAGTGTTTATTGATAGTCCTCCCATTGGAATCCCAAAAGGACTCTTCTGCATGAAAGGCATACGTTGTCTTTGATCTAAAAAAACCTGATGATGAGCCCTTACCTTCAACAAGGTGCTCTTGAATCCAAGCATCGTAGGCCTTTTCTACTAATTTCTCTACAAGGCCACTAACTGCTATCGAAGACCAGTCTCTTGTCTAAGAATCTCATGTCTCTTGATACTAGCAATGGTATGGTAAAAATTCACAAATACCATAGAGGGATGCTACCACATGTAAAGGTGATGATAGCCCACCCAGTAAATGAGACACCCAAATCTTTAAAAAAATCCCCATGTGAGGCCCTCCTCTACATACAAGGCATTTGGAATATAGATACTATCAGAGCAGCATCTCAAATGAGGCTCAAAAGTCATCATAACCACCACCGAGACCCCTGATGTGATGCATACTAAGCCACCTCTATCCAATGCCCAATCATCAACATAAAATATGTAAATGAATGCATGGATGGGCATTTGCATTCACTTGTTTTAGCACAAGAATAGGAGCGAATGAGGCAAAGTGTCAAATCATCTATCTAGGCATTTTAGCGCTAAATTAGAAACAAAATGCATACCAAGCTACTCTCTCCAAGGCATGAATGCCACCTTCTCTACCCACATTTTTGCCTCACAGAAACTCCACCATGTTGAAGTCCCCTCCAATAATCAATGAGTCTGCTATGGGGGCCCAATAGAGAATTTCCTTCCAGAAAAGGACACGATCCCCTCCATTAGGCTCGGGGTATAAACTTTGAGAACCAACCTTACATTTTTAAATTTCTAGTAACACCCAATGTGCTCTAGAGAGTGTGATCTGCCAGAGTGAAGGGTGTAAGAAATATCCTCCTAGAACCAAGCACCAAGGGGCTAGCCTTGAGCACTGTGCTAGCAACCTAGGAAAATCAAAAGCCACCTCAAAGAAGCCTCATCCCAACAATAAAATATCAAAAAGGCGAGGGGCAAGGTTCACAAGTAAGGCAATGATGAGCATCCAGTCCCTAGCTTGTGGCCTGGAAGGGTGGGACGCATGGATGCATGCAAAGAGGGTAGTGGAGCTCTCAAACTCAGCATCCATTTGAAGTGGTAATAAGTCATCTTTTGAAAGTCATGCATATTCTCAGTATATATATATATATATATATATATATAGATATATTTAATATATATATAGATATATATCCAATGGAAGGGGTCAAGGATTGGCTAAATGGGAGTCCATTCATTAATCAAAGGTGCGAGGTTGACTCAAACAATTTATAAAATCCATATATTATTAGGGAGAGAAAGGGACTAATGAGGAGGGGGTGGGGCTAAGAGGGAAGGGTTGGGAGGGAGGTGTTGAGAAGAGGAGGGAAGGGCTGAGAGTGGGATGAGAGGAGAGGGGTGGGTAGGGGTTGGAGAAGCAATTGCAAAGGGAAGGACAGACAACTGTGGGGGATGAGAAGCAGGCTCATGGGGCTAGAGAGAAACTGGTGGAGAGCTAAATGGTTGCAAATGTGGGAGGCTGAGAAGAGCTATGGGGAAAGATAGTTGTGGGAGGGAAAAGGAATGGTGGGGTTGTGCACAAGCAGGAAGGGAGAATTAGGGCAAGTAGGCCATAGGTGGGAGTAGCCTGCAAGGGGGAGAAGGAGAAAAGGCGATGGGGAAAGCAGGCTATGGGCGAAGGGAGCAGCTTGTGAGAGGGAGAAGGAGAGAGGTAGTGGGAAGCATCTACTAGTAAAGGGAGAACAAGCTAGGGAGAGGTAGTAAGGAGGGAGGGAGCATGATGGGAACAAACTGGCAAGCATGGAATCACAATTTTTTATTAGACAATTGGAAATTGTGAACTTAGAGAATAAGTCTTTGAACTAATGGAGGGATTGGCTCATCCACAATACCACGACACCGACCTCAAAACACAAATGGAAGACAAACAAGTAGGGGCTATTATGAAGTAGGAGCTCAAGCCCAAGAGCAAGATACCAACCACAAAATAGAGATAAAAGACAATGGAGTTAAGCCCATCATGAGGGACATCAATGACCTGCAAGGGCCAAATCGTAAAAACCGGCAACTAACATGATATGGTTGTAAATGTCTGGCATTAGAAAGGACACCTATGCACCATCATTGTTCAAACAATTTATGGTTAATATGGCATTATTATAATCAATATATTAGCTACTTCTCTGCTTATAGCATCAAACACATGGCAGTTAATGATTCGTTAAGAAATAGGTATGCTAGTCATGGTAGTTCTAATGTGGGTACTACAACTTGATGATAAATATGTCATGTAGAACCAACTATAGCACCATGTTCTTCCTTGTCTTATATCTTGGTTGCCTCTCTCAACCTTAATAGATACTCTCATAACAAAGGATGTACCATTCTTGCTCAAGGTCATGCTAAGTGTGATCACATGAAACCCTATACTCATTTAAGTTATCTAAGAGGGGTTCACTTAGTCCACAACATGGAATTCATGATGCATATCATCTTATACAACATAGCCATCAAGATGGGACACCGTCGTGGTTGAGGTCCTAGTTTACAACATTGGAGTATGTGGACCATTGTTTTGGTTTTAATTACACACTATGATGAATCAAAGTACGATCATGCTCGATAGCATAGAACATGCAAATCTACTAGATATGGTCAAGATATGATGATAACAAGGATTCCCATATTATAGCACAATGACAAGCATGGTGGCCCACAAGGATTCTTCATGGATTTCGTAGATGCTCCAAAGATTGCATGGAACACATGAGGCTAAGGTAGCCATATGCTTGTCTTGGGCCAACCAAGCCATTGTGGTGCCTCGCTTGCACCACATGGCTTTTTAAATAAACTAATTTTTTCCATAGTGGTCGTTAGACTATACGCACAATGGGCACTTCTACATAACAAGGACTCTACATGCAATTCAATAATACGGGCCACGCATACTTGTCCTCTGTCTCCAACCTCTTCTTCCCCCTCTGTTTCCAACATCGTCTTTCCGTTCCTTCTCCAACCTCGGCTTCCCCTTCAGTCTCCACACTTATCTCCAACTCCATCTGCACATTTGTCCTCCGTAGCCACCTCCCTTTGCACTCGTCCTTTCTCTCAACCCTCATCCTTCATCTCCATCATTGCAAGAATGTAAGTAGAAGTTTAAAATCTTACACATATTTATATTCCTACAGACTCTGCGCATTACTATCTTTTGTTGTTAAATGCCCTTGACTTGCCCCTATAATATCAACAAGTGCCCGCAAGGTCGTGGCTCTTTATTGCCATGACATATGTATGCCAATTACCCTATTCCACTTGCAATGGGATTGGAATTTCGCATATAGCTTGGGAGTTTTCATTTATATGAATCAAACAGGCAATGAAGATATTTTATAGTCATGTTTGGATCTCTTCCCAGTTTCAACAAAGTAATGAGGACATATAGGGAGGTGTTCCTTCAAGTTGCCTATCGAGAATACCTCCTAGAAAATGGCCCATGAACGCTAGTGTCATGCTTTTTTGAATGCATGTATTGGCTATCTTTGTGTTTGCCCTGGAATCCTTGTGGTGCACTTTTTTTGTGATGCATATCGGCTCCATATGTATTCCTTAGAGTTGTTGAAATAGTAGAGTTTCTAAAATGGCCCTATAATCCTTGTGTTGTGCTTTTTTTGTGATGCATATTGGCTCCATGTGCATTCCTTAGAGTTGTTGAAACAACTCTTGAATTCATGTGCCATGCATTTTGTAAAATGCGTATTGGCTCCCTCTATAAATATTGGGCAATCAATAATATAATCATTTTTTATATGTGTATAAATTTTTTACAATTTGGCTTTTGTATAATACATATCGGCTACTCTATATATATTGTACGATTGATAATACAATCATTTTCAATATTAGAATTTGCATCATTGCAATTATAGAGAGAGCGAGAGAGAGAGAGAGAGAGAGAGGGAGGGAGGGTTATATCAAACCTAAGCAATCATATTTTTAAAAGAAATACATGTGGAAATTCAAAAAAGAACTACCTAAACACGGGCTAGCACACTACTCAATGATCATGTGTGCGCTGCCATGAGCATATTCCAAGAAGCCTATAAAATATTGAAAAGCTCTAAAATAGGTCTATTATATGAACACTATACGATAGCTCCATGTTTTCGAACTTCGCACCAAGTAACGGTGGCCTCAATCACGCTTTGACCCACATATTGTTAGGAGCTAGCCTTTTCACCTATGTGCTTTCTAATCCTTCTGATCGTTTACATCTTGGTGTATCTATGTCCGATCAAGAAGAGAGCACATGGAATGAGCTTGTCTTCATCTGCATGTTGGCTTATTGGTTACTTTTGACAGGGGAAGCTCCTTGAAAATTTTGACATGGCACAATAGACATATTGAATTTTCCTGGCATGTTGCTCATATTGACAAAATCTACTTATAGCAATGGATGGTGGATCGACCCAAGTATACAAGGTTGTGTCTTAAAGGAGGTAATGTCATTGTATCACTTGCCTCTGCTAATTCAATTTGATTTGGCTTCCCCACCTTCCTCAACTAAGGGCCCTCTTCCTTTTAAGCTTAATACTTCCTTTCTAGGATAAGTTGATTTTGATAGAGCTGTGCATAATGCTTGCCATTTGGTGAGGAGAGGCTTCAAAATCCTATTAAAAGGTGGGCGAGCTACATGCAAGTAGTAACCAAGGTTGGGAAGAAGTGCGGTAAGAAAAGAATCAAAAAATTCCACGTTGGTGGGAAGTCTACCACATGGATCAAGGAGGACTGTTTGATTTCAGTGCTTTCTGATTGCTAAAAGATCCTATTCTCCCTAGAGTAATTGTGGTGGTTGAGTAGTTCCTTTGGCATATTGAGCATCGCAAGTTGGCTAGTACTAAAATCCAAGTTGGTTTAATAAAGATTGAAGAGGGCGATAGGTAGCCGTCTTTTTTTTCCAATAAAATTCAAGAGAAAAGAATGAGGAAGTATATTCAAATGGTTTAAGATAGTGAAGGTAATCTAGTGCATAATGATACCATGGTAGTTGAGGTTTTCACTGAGGATCTTTCAAGTATTGCAGGTTCTCGTCGTATGCCTCAGCTTGATTATGCAAGGTGTGTTTTGGATTTTATAGCTAATCTGCAGTGCAAAGTATTGCCCCACGAGGCCATTCACTTGCGGCATCCCTTTTCTGAAACTAAAATCAGATATATCGTTATGAGTATGGCTATTAAAAAGGCCCCAGGTCCTAACAATTTTTTGAAGGAGTTCTTTGAGCATAACTGGGAAATGTGTGCATCTAATTTCATTGATTTGATCGAGTGGTGTTTTAGACAGGTTTACTTCCTCCTATATCTCAATATGGGTGTTATTAAAGTAGTCCCCAAGAGCCCAATTTGTTATCTACCTGGTTATTGGAGGCCTTTAACAACATAGGGTGAAATTTATTCTTGCCCGTATAATACATCAATGTCAATATGGTTTTATTCTATAAATAAATATTCATGATGTGGTTATGAATGTAATGTTGGCTATTGACTATGTAGTTGTGTAGAATGAAAGGTTTCTTATGCTTAATTTTGACTTAGAAAAGTCTTATGATAGGATAAGCTAGCATTCTATTCTTATGACACTGGAGAAACTTGGGTTTGGTAGTGGCTTTTGTAAAATGATAACCACATTATTTTCCATGTTTATGCTATAGCGTCGCTTAATGGATATCATATAAGAGATTTGGATTACAAAGAACCATCCACGAGGGCTATCCTTTGGCTTCTTTTCCATGGCTACTAAACCTTTGTTATGCCATTTGGATTATTATCTGAATTCTGGTATCTTGAAGGGACTTGCATTACTTGATGGTTCTACCTGTTGTTCTCCGTACTTTGCTAATGATAACACAAGCTTGTTGCTAGGTATTGAAGAAATTACAAGGAATGCCCTTACAATATTTGATGAATTTGCTATGGTTATGGTTCTAAGGTGAATGAAGCCAAGGCTACAACTATTTGGCTCTTGTGGGATGATCCTCCTAGTCGATCATGAAAATTTGCTTTTAAATGGTTGCACATTGGTTAGATGTGCATTATATGGGATGCCTAATTGGCCTTGGAATATCTTTGAGATAGAAATTTGATAGGTACATGCTTAAGTTCCAGAATAATTTGACAAATGGAAAGGAATCTCTTCATAAACTGCTTACATTTTTTGAATCATCATGAAGTAAATGTAAAGGACTTCAAAAGCAACATTGAATACTACCCCAAAAAAAACTAGAAATGACCGATTAACATGTGCACATTACTATTCCCATGAACTAAAAAGTTCACGTAAATAGTAAAAGAGCAATCATTTTAGGAAAACTAATAAATTTTTATTTGTTATTGAATTTCAACCACTGTAGTCAACACAACCATGAATTGTTATGGATCAAAGGTGCACCAATTTACAACAAGGGCTCAATAGAGATGGTTACTGCTTTAATAGAGAAGTATACTCTTATGATTCTAACTTGTTTCAAAAAGAAATAAGAAGAATTCAACACAAAAGCATGCCATATTTAGTTTTTAAAACCATAGATCCATTTGTCATTTTCATTATCCAAAATATCCTTTGGATGTGATAATGATACTTACCTGTTAGCATTTTCAACAACATAAACGTTAAAAAATATCAAACTTTCTATACGAGCACTTGCTCATACAAGTGAATTAGATCTTAATAACACTATGTTTTTTGTTGATTGGTTGTATTACATAAAAATATCAAAACATGAATGTCGCATGCCTCTACAATTTATTGTTACAAAATTAACGTTTTCTTAAAGGGTCATACCACATTAATCCAAAAGTGAGTTTTTAAACATGGACATACAATTGATCCTAGACCATTATGCTATAGCTTCTTAGTGCACTTCATACCTAACAAAGGTTGATAACACAAGGACTACATCTCTAAAAGAAATGTTAAAACCCTCCGTATTTGACAATGAATCTTTGAGGATGAGAAATCTTGGAAATACATTCTTGAATGCGCAATAAATGAGTTCTCGAATTTGAGCAATATTTCCTTGTGCTATCTTTGCCTTTAAGTAGGTGATCTAGAGAGATTTCACTTTGTAATACCTGAGCCAATTGGATGACTATACCATTTATGTTATAAGATGCTTTAGTGGTGTATGCCATGAAAAGAGCCAAGGGATTTGTTTGGTTTGGATATATTTTTTTACTTTAGCAATAATATATATTTGGGCCTTGGATAAGTAGTAGAAGCAAAAACATTTTCCTAGTAGTAGCTCCCTTGCAGAGGGAAAAATGTATTTTTTCATTTATATACATAATTTTATTGTGCATGATATCATCAAAAAATAAACACTTTGTTAGATTAAGCCTGTGAAGATGTTATTTATTTAGTAGACATCAATGTAGTCTTCTAGAAAATTCATAGAGGTGTGGGATTGACATGTTCATTTCGACCATCTTCTTTTCTACGATTCTTCTTAAGTTCCTCATTTATATGTTTATTTGAATGAAGCATGAGGTCCCAATCAATGTCCACATTTAATTTTAATGAGTAGTCAAATGTTTACTTGGTTTGGTTTTTATTGCAAAATAAGCATCATGCAAAATTGCATGGAAATTTACTTTTTTTTTTGGGTAAAAGGGACATATAATTGCATTTGTTCTTAGTAAAAGTTGCGAGGATCTTTGTGAATGTTCTATTTGATAATGCAAATAATAGTACTTTTTTTCCTTTTATAAGCAATAATTCAACCCTTTACTTCTGTGTTTGACAAAGCAAATAATAACATTGTTTATCCTTCTATATGCAAGACTTCAACCCTTTCCAAGTGATCCTCTATTATCTATTTGCATACTATATTTAAAGAGTTTAGGTCCATATATCTACATCTAATTACACTAAAGCTTACTAGCTCTTAAGAGAAAACTTATCCACAATGAGCCAATTATATTCTCAAGTACAAATTGTATTAATTAAATATCCTTGGTAATTAATGAGTTAGCCTTGGTTGAAAAATACCCTAGGGCACTAGCTCAAAATGTATTATTTTACTACTCTCGTCCAAAATCTAGGGTATGGGGGACAAGGTCCATATATAATATGCATGAATTTCCTAACAAAATTTTAAATATGCAAGGGAAAAGTATGAGAATCTCTAGTCCTCTCTACCATAAAGCATAAAGTCTATGCTTTGAAAATATGAAATATTTTAAATTTGTACAAATTTTTCATAGTATGAGACCTAAGGGGGAAGGTCTTTTGGATGAGAGGGGTTAAAACAAAAAATACACTAAAATATAAAAAACCAACTCCTTTCAAAATTATGTTACTTTTTATGTGTTACCCAAATTTCAAGATGTAAAGACATATTTGATACTCTTTTAGTGTAGAACACAATCATGCTAATCCTCAAGCATTTGGACACAATCTTTCATTTGACTCAATTGTCACTATCCCTAAGAACATGACTTTGAACCACCTACCTTCAAACAAAGGACACTCAAGGTTTATCCCAAAATAAAAAAGTTAAATAAGGTACGTTATTAAAATTATGGGCAGCAAACATTGGTCGAGTAAATGGGGTAGATGGAATTTTCAAACATCATAGCACTAGTGATGATGTTATGCTACTAAGACAAAAAAGTAAAACCTTAGACAATGACATTATTGAACTCCAATATAACAAATTAGCAAAGCCTCAAACCCACAAGCTGCCCATGCGCAAAACCAACCACACGAACTCGTGAACCTAAAGCACATACCACGTGCATAGTAGGTGGACAAAGCAAACATATGAACCACAGAACGACATAGACAACACACACTTTTTTGGTGAAATGACAACACATGCGCGCGCATGCCAATCTAGCTAAACTCTCTTTCATAGTCCAATTGAGATTGCATGTTGTTGCTGAGTGACATTACTTGACCATAACTCAATTATTTTCTTTGTCCATGTTGTTTAAGGTTAAATTACCTTTCAACTTCAAGCCATGATTTCCATCTAATCTCACCATTGTTCCACAATTGTGTTAGAAATGACCCATACAGAGGGTATCTAACTGCAATGAAAGACTTAAGAGCATCCCAAAAATTACACGTGGAAGTATTAAACTATGGAATCCAAAGCTTCTTTTGTTATGTGTACTTCACAACCATGTGTGTTTGTGTGCAGGCTAGAAAATAAGTTGTTATCCAAGAAAGATATAGAATTCACAAAAGATATATTTCCGTCCACAATAGAACACAATACAAAAGGGAGATCCAAAGTCCCACCACACCATGGTCCTCTAATCTTACCAAAAGTTCTCCTACTATCTCCTCTACACCCCTAGACCCTTGCGCCCATGTGGTCCTCTCTGACCCTTTGTAGACTTAGTCACCGTGTGCCGATCCCTGGACCTTACTACCCTAGATGCTAGCCTAAGTGTGCAGCCTTGCCAAACTCCTTGCCTGCAGCCCTTAGTCCCTCCTTCTCCTTCTGGATGTAGGCCCAAGGAAGGCTACTCCTCCTTCTCCAAATTTACTAGCTTTGTTGTTGCTGCTCTAGTGGATGCCAAGTGAGACCAAATGCCTCCTTCATATAGGGCTAAATGCCCTCCATACTGGTTGACTTGGTAGGGGGTATTGGGCTGACCCAATCAGCCCCCCCTCCCCCCCACCCAACTGAATTTCGAGTTTGTAACTACCCCCCTTGGTGGGGGCACATTTGTAGAGGGTTGGTTGGCCTTGCCTGCCCAAGTGATAGGCTGCCACTGCTAGCCAGGGCTACCCAAACCCAACCCCTCTTAGGTCTGTTTGGCCCCCAACACCTTGTGCAATCTAGGCTACTGCCCTTTTGCACCTGTTCAAGTCTCCTTCAGGCCTTAGAGCCCTTCCAAACTGCTCTATATAGATTGCTGTAGATATCCATACTAGGGCTGACATCATCACGGCCTCATCACAGCCTTTCCTTTATGTTTTCCTTGTGCAATAAGGTCATGTCTATTTGTGGGTAGCCTCACGAGCATATCCATGCTAAATCTGCCCTCCAAGAGCTACACCATCTGTCAGGTGGTTGTTTCTTTGTGTTGTCGACATGGTAGCCTGTTTGCTATCCATGTTGCAGTCCCATTTTCAATCCTTATGTTATGGTTCACATCCGGTTTCATGCCACCCTGTAACCCCACTTAGGACCACCCTTAGAACCACACAATAGCAATTAAACCCACTGGACACACCAAGGCACACAAAAGCAAGAAGCCACGTGCAATAGGACAAGAAGAAGACAAAATGGCAAACTCCTAGCAAAGGTGACTCGTGAAGGAGCATAGTAGCACTATTAGCACATAGCTACAAAGGTCTTAAATAAAGAATCCATATGTAATAAAAACTATGCTTGCAGTAGCAGCAAAAAGATCATGCATTATAATTTCGTAGTTGTGTTAGACTACTAGTGCAAGCAAATGTACAAAGCTATTATGACTTCATATATATCCACTCCATGCAATATTCTAGGCTATGACATGTGATCCTTTCACAAAAGAATGGAAAATTTTAGAAGCTGAACCCAGTTCCTTTCTCATCACTGTAGAGATCACATATGTTCTTAGTGGTCTTAAAGTAGTATTGGTGTAAATCTCCAGGATGATACAGCCAATAGGTGCTACTTTTGCATGGGTTGTTTTGCACGAGCCATCTATTAGAAGCGGTGATAGAGCAAAAGAGCGGACCTATGTGTGATGGCAGAATGTTGCTTGTCATCCCACGAAATCATGGTCTAAATTTAGAGCATGAAAAACCTTATACCCCCACTTTTCTTTCTTCATAATTAATACATTTTGGGAAATTTTCAAAGTCTGGGAACCTAAAGGAGTCTCTCTAAAGTCGAAGGCATAAAGAATTTATGTATAATAAATAAATTAGCTACAATCTTCATCTCATTAAACTCAATCATTGAAGTTGAAATCTTCATCTCATTACACTCGATCATTGAAGCTGAAATAAAAAGATTGAGTACATTAAAATTATGATTCATTACACTCGATCATTGAAGCTGAAATAAAAAGGTTGAGTACATTAAAATTATGATTCCAAACTCTATCATTTCATCATACATAGTTTAAACTCTAGATTGTCGTTAAAAACACATTACCAGAAATAGAATCAACATATACCTTGATGGCATTGGATATTCTAGCCTTCAAGAAATGAGGACTAACAATGCTAATTGATTCTTTCCATCTTCATTCAAATCTAATATTGAGACAATAACAACATTACCTGGCAATAAAATTATAATAACAACAATCCTAACGAACATGCTTTAAAAAATTGACGTCGTTTCTGTTTACAAACCACCATCTTATGAGACAAGTTGTTAACTCTCTTGCAAGAAACTTTTCTATATATAGATAAAACCTTTCATACTTTCATACTAGAAGACTTTAATGTAGACTACACGAGAGGAAAAAAAATATAACAAGAGTGCACAAGTGCGTGTGGGCACTGCCTCCCAGTATGGTGGTAAAGCAAGGTCTTTTGTTGTAATAGAAAACACAAATGGATTGGGCGTTGAAATGGCAACTTGAAACACACGACTGAATTTCCCTTCTTTAAATGTATGGGACTAGTAGGAGTGTCTCCATAGAGGTACTCCCATAGTGGAGGATTGAAACTCTTATTTGAATTTCCACTCTTATTTGAATTTCCAGTGCTAACAAATAAATTGACAAAATTGATTTCATGCACCTTCACGGACGATAATTTCACTAAAGGGATAATTAATTTCATGCACCTTCTCGCACCATAACTTCACTCAGAGATAATAGAATCCTTTACAACCACATCTGCAATTGCAATGTGTACTCAAGTCCAAGATTACCCATACGAATTTGTGTTATCAGGCCACAATGTGGAGTGTAGTGCAGCAATGCCAGCACACCTCAGCCTTGTCTGCTTCTGCGTACTCCCCTCGTGGCTTCCTCCTCGTTTACACAGGTAACGTCCTTAGCCATTGTGTCGATACGGAAACGAGCTGTTCTCGTTCCAATGGAAGTAAAAGAAGTCATGCTTGTTTATCAGCTTGTAAGTTTTCTTCCTTGTCCCTTGAAAAATCCTATGGGTGCCTCCGCTAACCTCCTTCAAAGATTCCGAAGTTCAAGCACAGTCCATGGATCTTAGATTCAATCGGTTTAAGTTTGGTTAATAGCTTTCCGGAATGGTGGTCGTATGTAGTCATGTGAATACCGAGAGTACTACTCCTATGTTAGTCTTAGATTGGATGGAAATGGGACGATATGACATTCGTTCGCGAGGGTACTCTGTCGCCAATCACGAGTTGTTCAACCTATGACATTCGTCCGTGAGGGTACGCACGCGGTAGTTATTTTTGTGGAACCTTTCTTGAGCTTGAGAGGCGCAGGAATTATTTGTACAGCCAGCCTTCGTGTCCATTGCAATAAGCTGAAGTTTGTTCCCACAAATGGTGGCTCAATTCTGTCGCCACTCCTGTGGCCTAGATCCACCACTAGACCCAGGCGTGTCAGATTAACTTGCAAGACCAAAGCTAAGGATGAAGCTGAGATCAGGGTCAAGGTCAAAGCTGAAGACAAAGACAAACATGATGACAAAGACGAGATAGAGATGAAGCCAAAGGTGGCACATCAACCGCAGCTCCAAGAGTAGGTCAATGTAGTTGCTCGAGCAGCTTTTGTCATGAGGCATGCCATGTACAACTAGAGGGAATAAGTTATTTCGTCTTTCCAAGAAAGTCTAGGCGTGTTTCCTGAGGAGATAGTCAGAAACTTGCTGCTAAAGCTTTTGCAACGATTTACAGCTTCCTGCAATTGATGGAGTGGCTCTGAGGAAGACCATACATCTCATTCAGATAGCCAGGTGTTGAAGAGATGGGACAAGCTGATGGCTTGTTCAAGGAAGAAGCCACGTGTTTTGCATCTCAAAGTGTTTGGATGCATATGTGCGAGAGGAGCTGAGAAGAAGCTGGGTGACAAGGCCAACAATTGTGCTTTTCATAAGGAAGAGGAGAATCCGAAGGGAGGATGAGGGGATGAGGACGGAACATTGGGGCGGAAAGGGAGAGCAAGGAGCTTGATATAGCGGGTGCTAGCCCCATGAAGTTAGCTTTGATTCCCCCCGAATTACAGATATCCCCTTTTTCAAAGAATTTTGCCCTCAAATTTACAGATGGTGCTTATTCCATAAGGAGCATATATTGTAGCAAATGCTTCTCATTAATCTACCAAGAGGTGGGGTTGATCATGCACAATGCTTTAGGCTGCCGCGATTTCTCCTCCTCTGGTCTGTCCTTTCATTTGATGAGAAACTATATGCAAACCTTGATACAAAAAACCTGATCTCTAAAACCCCTCCCCTTGGGAATATAGAGGATGTGGCCCTCCTCGTCCATAAGTGGGAGCATGGAAAAGACTTTCATGTTTTGGCCCACATGTGGGTACGAAAGTGGAACATGAATTCAACATGGCATGGATATTTGAAGTGGGTGGTAAGTCCAATGGATGTGCCACTTCCCAAGCTCTTCAGATGATCATATAGGGGCCATAATACCTGTGGCCCAGCTTGGTGTTGGTGTTACCCTTCAACGAGGCATGTCTATTCTTGTCGAGCTGTAGTTGCACAAAAATGTCCTTCTTTATACTCCAAATACCTCATATGTTTATTTGCCTGCTTCCTTTTTTGGACAGCTGCAAAAGACCATTCACAGATCATTCCAAGGCAACCGGAGATGCTGACGAGCATTGTGAAATAGGAGTAAACACGATTTAAATAGCGCATATTTTCAAACATGTGGGACATGTCATGTCAAGATCATCTTCAGTTTCTAATGAATAAGGGCTTATTGAGGTTCCGAGATAGGACTCACAATATAGAATGTTGGTGGTGAGTGAGATGATTTTTCTCCTACGGCAGACATATGGGCCTTACAAACCCCTATGAATATGAAAAATTTGAGCAGAGTTTGATCGGAAGGTCTTGGGAAAGACATTGGTTAAGTATGTCTGAGAGTATTTGCCATTTCACCATGGGGCTGCCTTCCCTATGAAAAATTTGAGCAGAGTTTATATGATAAGTCTTGGGAAAGACGTTGGTTAAGTATGTCTCAGAGTAATTGCTGTTGAATGCTATGTATCCAGTCTTGAAAGACTGTTGTGTTGGAGTATAAGAGTCACTGCCCCACCCGTGAGCCCCCATATTAAGAGGACAAAGGGGCTTGACACCTACAACATAATGGGTGTAGAAGTGCCATGTTGGCACAGGATATTTGGTGCCACATGGGAATATGTAGGGGAATGAACGGATCTGCTATGTGGGCAGCAAGCAGGCTGCCACCATGGGGAGCACTGTTGTCCTTCTTGTTTTAGGTTTGGCACAGCTACATTGGCCACCCAGATCAGCACAAAGGGATGGAAATTGGCCCTGGATTAGGGCACTTAGGCTGGGGCAACGCCCTGCCAGAAGGGGGAAAAGGGAGCAGCAGGTAGGTTGACTGGCTGCTGCCAGATCTCCTACAAACTGGGTCGGCAGACCCTGGTCTATGGTTCTACAGACTTGCCAGTCTGCATTCTGAGTAAGAGTATCAGGCGGTTGAGGGCTGGTTGGCCAGACCTGGTCTGTCAGATCTGGGCCCTAGTCGGCTGATCCAGATGGGCTTTGTGCCCTATAAAAAGCTCCCCTCGGGGGGGCACAATTCAGTTTAGTCAGTGAGCATTCTTTGGCACTCTAGTGTGCTGATCAGGGAGAGCAACTGGGATTGTGTGAGTGCACTCACACATGAACAGCTACTGAAGCCTGCAATGGCATGTGGCAGTTCAGGAGGAGCCACAGTAGGTGCTACAGCAGCATACATGCCATTGAGGGTGTGCTTACCTCAGCCAGCATATGCTGCAGGTTTTGGTTAATATTTGGACAGGTTTTGTACTTGATTTCTACATCCGTATATGAGATCTTTTGGCTGTACATCTGAGTGTCCTCTCTCTTGGTTTCAAATGTCTCCTACATACTTGTGTGCACATGCTGAAGTTTGATTAAATGGTTGTAGTATCCTGGTATATCTTCGCATCAGGATGACTTGTGCTTTCAGTTGATGATGGAAGGTCATTGGTCCTCTACAATGTGTCTGGTCTAGAGAGACATGCTTAGAGGTGTCCAGTATGTTGAGAAAACTGACAATGTGTAAGTCCACATCTGGAACAAGGCAGCTGCAAGCACATTTGCTGTGCCCTTCTTGTATTCAACTCTTAGAAGTCAATGGCCCCACCTGTGAGCCACTATATGAGGAGGACAAAGGGGTCATTGGACTGAGAGGGGGTAGGGTACCTGGAGCAGAGGATTGCAAATTTGAGATTTGACAAAGATAGATGCAAAGTGCTAAAAGTTGAGAAAATAGCCTTATGCTTTGACTTCTTGTGGCTAAAAAATAAAGATCATGACATAGGTTCTAAAAAGAAAAGATACACAAAGGTAGTAAGTGTGGAAGATGTTTGCTCTTGGATAGATTTTCTTTTAGATAATCTTTACATCACAATAGGTGATTCTTTGTTTCAACAAATTATAGTAATCCCCATGGGCACTAATTGTGCCGTCTTTTTAGCAAACTTTTATCTTTTCACTCATGAATTTGAGTTTATGCAACGTCTTATTTCTATCAATACCTGCCCTATCATTTTACATAAGCTTAGCCAAGTTAGGCGTTTTATAGATGATTTATTTGTACCAGATGTTCCTAACTTTCAAGACTTTATGTACAAAGACGCCAGTGCTTTTGGAGAAGGAATCTATCCTCGTGACTCTTGTGAACTGAACTGCACTTCAAGAGGGGATTCTTGTGTTTTCTTAGATCTTAGAATTTCTCAATCTACCATAGGATTAGAGGTTGATATATATGATAAACGTGAACAATCTAAATATAGTGGTTTACACATTATAAAAATGTTTCACATTGACTCAAACATTTCTGATTTGGCAAAATATGGAGTCATTTCTTCCCAATTCCATAGATTTTCCCGCCTTTGTACAACTAAGGAGTCTTTTATCACTCAGTGTAGTAATTTGATCACTTCACTATTACACAAGAGGTATAATCCAAGGAAAATAATGAAAAAAGTACGCACAATCTTAAACATGAAGTCTTTTATCTATGGTGTATCGGCCTTAAGTATGTTTAGAATGATTGAACATAAGTTGAAAACAAAAAGCAGGGAGCTGAATAGCCCATTTTTCTTTTAGTTTCAAAAGAGAGTTTGTTTGAGTATGCTTGTGCTTTCTAAGTTAGAAATGTATTTTTGACTCTTTGTAGGAAACAATACATAAGTGTAAAGGACCATTTAGCTTTTTATGTTTTAAATAAGAGTGAGAGTGAGAGAGAGAGAGAACGAGTGATATTCCAGTTTTTTGGAAGATTTTGTTTCTTGACTTGCTTGTTTATTTTTGCCTAGTCACTTGCTTCCTTTCTTCTTTATTTCTTGTTTTCTTTCTCTTTTGTTTATTTGACATATTTTAGTAAGCACTGGGTTTGCCCAAGAGACTCCGCGGGTCTTTAGAAACACAGTATAGCTGCTTATGCTTGGGCACTGATGACGACATAAGTGTTGCTTTGCTTGCTAAGTATGTCTTCCTTTTGTTTTTCTTAAAAGTTTTTGTTTACCTCTTTTTTCTTCTCTTTCATATTCTCTTTTATTTTCTCTTTTCTTTTCTGTGTAGATTTTTGATCTTTAGAACAACAAAAAATCTAAATTTGTATGATTGGACTTATTCTAGTCTTACAAAGGTATATTATTCTAGTCTTACAAAGGTATATGTGTAATAAAGTACCCAAGAGTAATCTGGATTGTTTTAACTTTACTCTTGCTCCTATTAATAATTCTTGGAAGGTTTCTTATTGTTTCAAGTTTTAGTATCATCAGAAATGGAAGGACTACACATTTCAAGCCTTCACTTCTACAAATTGGAGGTGTAGGCAAGAATTGTTTTGTGATAGTAAGAATAATGCTTTAAAAATTGAAACAGTGTGTTTGTTGAGTGTATTGCAGTGTTGGAAAGGTTCATCTCATTATAGTAATTCTATTCAGCTCAAATTTTAGGCAAGTATCAAGCAAGTTTATGGTCTCGTTAGATGTAGCACTATGTAAATTGGTGATGGAGGTGAATATTGGCATCCATAAGTTTCTTTGCTACTTTGTTTATGAAGTTCCTGTTTAGTCTATTGCTCGTGTGGTTTACTTGCTTTGAATTTTTGGCGCTCTGGTTATGATCCCCCCCCCTGCCTTTTTGGGTTGCAGAACCAGGATTTGGTTTTTGGAGGGACTCCTTAACGAAAGCCAAAGGAGGCCTTGGAGACAAAGTGTTTTGTGTAGCCAAGGGTTGCGGTAGAGGTTTTCATGTACCTCAGTCACCTGTGCTTCCTTTGCAACACAATGGACTCCAAGCGATCATGGAACCTGATAAAGTTGGTTCTTGTGATGGTGAACAGGATTTTGATCTTCCACCTATCGGCTGCACTCGGATAAGAGTTGAATTGAACAAACCTCTCGGTAAGGCATCTTTCTATTTTCAGTTTGTCGTTGATGCTTTTCTCATTTGTGACTTTTTGTTAGCATACATGAATTGTAGGAGAGAGAGTGAGCAGGTTTGGGGAGAGAGAGAGAGAGAGAGAGAGAGAGAGAGAGAGAGAGGAAGAAGAAAGATATATTAACGTCCACAAGAGGCCTCGCGGGTCTATGGGACAAAGTGACACCAAAGGGTAAAACTCATACAAGCCACAACGGGCTGAGGCAAAGGGCGCGCTAAGGCCCTTGTTGAGTACTGTGCTGAAATAAAGAGAGCTCAGTGGCTCAAGAAAAGTCAAGTACAAAACATATCATATCATATCATGTGCTATCTGCTATGTGGAGCAAGCTGAGAACTAGAATTGGAAACTCAGAATTTGAAACCCAGCACTGTGGTGGCTCGTCTATGAGCGGTGAAAATTTCTTGAATCTGAGTCTGTCTGGCTGTCTCATGCTGGGGTGTCGGAGGGGGGCGTGGTCTCCTCGATCTCTGAACCCGTTGAGTTATGTTAAGAGTGACCCCTCGTCTCGGGTGGTCCCCTTCTGTGATACGGTGAACCTCAATTGAGTGTGCTCTGGTCGCTCTTCGTGTCGTGGACAGCCTCTGCAATCCTCTCTCGGTAATCCAGTTTGCCCGCATAGAAAGAAAGAACTAACGTCCACGGGAGACCTCAAGGGCCTGTGGGACAAAGTGCGCAGAAAAGCGAACTCATACAAGCCTCAGTGGGCTGAAGCAAAGGGTGCGCTAGGACCCTTGCTGAGTACTAGTCTATGCTAATAGAATCATAATCATAATCATAATCATAGACAGACAAAGTCAACTACGGCTGCAGAGTGGGCCATATCAATCAATCTATCCAGGCGTTGGGACGAAACCGAAGCCTGGTACAGTGATGGCTCTTTGGTGGGTTGTGAAGATGTCTCGTATCTGCGTCTGTTGAGCTGTCTCGTGCTGCGGTGGGGGATGCGGTCTCCTCGCTCTCTGGACTGTTTGGGCTATGTCTAGAGTGACCCCTTGTCTTTGTCGGTCTCCCTTGAGGAAAGCTGTGATAGGTCGAACCTCAATAGAGTACTCTGGGGGCTCTTTGTGGTACATGTGGCCTCTGCGCCCCTCTCTTGGTGTGCTGTGCCGGCTGCTCATCCAGATTGCTTTAATATCGCCTAGCTCCTCTTCCTCCACTCCACTGTGTCCGGGGGCTGACTCAAATGTATAGAAGTCTGTGACGTGCCGTTGTGCCCGGTCACCCCTCTATTTCCTGTAGTGGTCTGACCATCCTCTGCTTCTCTCTGATTTGTCGTAGAAGCGTCTCCCTATGTCGCCGCATCTCCATCAAATAAAGCTTGATATAGACCTGGTCATGGAAATGGATCAGTCGTGACAAAGGACCGAGACCACTCCCCTCTAGGTAGAGACAGGGGTAGCGTCCCCGAATCTCATAGTAGGCTGGGCAAACACAAAGAAGATGCTCCTCTGTCTCAACTGTCCCCATCGTACATAGCGTGCAAATTTGTTGCTCTCTAGGTATACCCGCTACTCTCCCTGCCTCGATCCTCAGCTGATGGGACGAAACCCGCATCTGATCAATGGCAATCCTTGGTGCACGAGAGACTCCTCTATTCTCGAGATACTGGGGTCTGATAATGAATCCCTCCTTTGATACTGTTAGGAAGTGGTCGCGATAAAACTAGGTCTTGGTGGGGAGCTTCTGGTCCCCCCCCCCCAAGTCCGGGAGGTATGAAGCTAGAGGAGGTCTAGCCGTATGATATGGTTGATCTCATCTCGCGGGATCGACTCAAGAGGTGCATCCATGCTATATTGAAAGGGGGAGAGCCTGTCCATCTGGATACCGTGCCTGGCAAGCCATGTAGATATGCATGCATACCATGTGTTTGCCCCACTCTCTACGAGTTGTCTAGATGACTCTAGGGCCAACCTCGGAAGTTTCCAATGGGGTAAGTCCCAAACTCTGTGGATTAAACTCACTGTCTGAAAGATGGCATCAACTTGGAGAGGTGTCATGGCGAACTTTGCTTGTTCTATTGCTCTCCTGCCTTGTGTATCGGTACGATAGTAGTGGTGTCCGTGCTGGTGGGAAGCCATGACAAATTGTAAGGTTAAACATATGTGCAAGGATCGGTGCTATGACCTCCTGCTCATGTGTGAAGTGCTCTGTCTAAAGGCCTTCATGATCCTGTGCTTTCCGGTTGTGGAGTCGACAAAGTGCAGGCCACATATTCTGCGTAGTGAATAGATGACAGGTAGTGGGCTTGGGCATAGAGGACATGTTTGGCGGCGTCTACCTCGGGACATCGTATAAGGAGCATGCATAAGTGTGCCACACGCCCGGATCAGTGATGGGGATGGGTGGCTTCCTCTCCGAGACAAATCCCCACCCAGTGGTTGGGTCTCCCTCTCGAAATGATCTGATGATCTCATCCATCCTATGTGTGAGGAAGGCTCGTCTCTTGCAGTGTGTCAACCACTGAAAGATCTGTGCCTCATGTGACGTCAATTGACCCAAGGCTCGCTCCCGTGTGAGGTGGGCTCGCATCTCTCTGCACTCATCATAGCAACTAGCTCCTCCTCCTATGTCCTGGAGCTAACTCAAATGCATAAAAATCTGTGATGTGCTGCTGTGTGTGGTCAGCCTCTGTGTTCGGTGGTGTGTTCGCCTCGTGCTGCTCTCTAATCTGTTGTAGCAGGGCCTCCCTGTGTCGGCACATCTACAGCAAATAGAGCCCAATGCAGACTTTGTCATGGAAGTGGATCAATCGTGATAGTGGGCCGAAGCCACTCCCATCTTGATAGAGACAGTGGTAGCGTCCCTGGATCTCGTAGTAGGTTGGGCAGGCGCAAAGAAAGTGTTCCTCTGTCTCAACCACTCCCAGTGTGCATAGCGTGCAGGTCTGCTGCTCTCTGGGTATACGTGCTGCTCTCTCTGTTTGAATCCTCAACTGATGAGACGAAACCCGCATCTGCCCAATGGCAATCCTCAGTGTATGTGAGACTTTTCTGTCCTCGAGATATAGGGGTCTAACGATGAATCCCTCCTTTGAGACATTCAGGAAATGGTCGCGGTAGAATTGTGTCTTGGGGGGGAGCTCCTGATCTGCCCCCCAAGCCCGAGACGTGTGGAGCTGGAGAAGATATAACCGTATGATATTGTTAATCTCATCTCGCGGGATCAACTCTGGGGGTGCATCCAAACTATACTAAAAGGGGGGGAGCGTGTCCATCTGAATCCCGCGTCTAGCAGACCATGTCGATATAAGTGAATACCATGTGTTTGCCCCACCCTCAGCTAGTCGTCTGGATGAATCTAGAGCTAGCCTCGGTAGTCTCCACTGTGGGGTTATTTTGGGTTAGGATTAATTAAAGGTAAAAAAGAGAAGTAGTTGGTCTCCTCGATCTCTATATCCCATGAGCAATTTCAAGTGTGACACCTCATCTCAGGCGATGTCCTCCAAGGAGAGTGGAGATGGGTCGAACCACGATCGTGCGTGCCTTGGTCGCTCTTCGTGTCATGCGTGGACTTTGCATCCCCCTCAGTCGATCATACTATGTTGCCCCTTGCTGCTGATCCTTGCATTGCATGTCTGCTATCTCCTCATCCTCACTCTCTGTGTCTCGGAGCTGACTCGAATGCATAGAAGTTTGTGACACGTCACTGTGATTGGTTTGCCTCAATGCCCTTTGGCGTTGTCAATGCACGCTGCTGTCCGATCTGTCATAGTAGTGTGTCTATGTGTCGTCTCATCTCGATCATATAGTGTCCAAGACAGACTCGATCATGGAAGTGGATTAGTCGAGAGAGTGGGCCAAAAGCCATGCCCCTCCTGAAAAAGGTAGTGATAACGTCCTTGGATCTCATAGTAGGTTTGGCAGACACATAGGAAATGCTCCTCTGTCTCAATTGTCTCGAGTGTGCATAATCTGTAGATCCGTTGCTCTCTAGGTATGCTTGCAGCTCTCCCTGTCTTGATCCCTTGCTGATGTGATGAGACCTGTATCTGACCAATAGCAATCTTCAATGCATGCGAAACTTCTTTGTCCTCAAGGTACTGGGCTCTGATGATGAGTCCCTCCCCTGATATTCTCAAGAAATGGTCACGGTAGAAGTGGATCTTGGTGGGGAACTCCTGTTCCCCCCCCCCCCCCCGCAAAGAGAGAGAGAGAGAGAGAGAGAGAGAGAGAGAGAGAGAGAGATTAACGTCTGTGGAAAGCCTCGCGAGCCTATGGGACGAAGTGCAAAACACACCAAAGAGGGAAAGAACTCATACAAGCCACAAAGGGTTGGAGCAAAGGTCACGCTACTATGCTGAAAATAAAGAAGCTCAATAGCTCAAGCAAAATCAAGTACGAAATATATCCCTTGCCCCCCTCTCTCAGAAATCGAGACTGCCCACATATCAGCTAGCTCCTCCTCCTCCATCCCACTGTGTCCTGGGGCTGACTCAACGACATAGAAATTTGTAACCCTCCGCTGTGTCTGGTGAGCCTCTGTATCCTGTGGTTTGGTCGCCTCCTCTTGCTGCTCTTTGATCTTTCGTAGCAGGGTCTCCTTGTGTCGGCGCATCTCAAGCAAATATAGCCCAACGCAGCCCTATTCATGGAAGTGGATCATTTGTGATAGTGGGTCGAGGCCTCTCCCATCCCGGTAGAGACAGTGGTATCGCCCTTAGATCTCGTAGTAGGCTGGGTAGATGCAGAGAAAGTGCTTCTCTGTCTTAATCACTCCCAGTGTGCATAGCATACAGATCTGCTGCTCTCTGGGTAAACGTGTTGCTCTCCTTGTCTCAATCCTCAGCTGATGGGACGAAACCTGCATCTGGCCAATAGCGATCCTCAGTGCATGTGAGAACAGGAGCCCAAAAAGGTACCCCGTTGGCTCCTTGACACATAAAAAGACAGCAAAGAAGATACTCTTCTGCCAGCCCGTACTAGAGCAGCTGTCCGGAAAGAGCATGCTAGTTTTGTTTCTTATGCTTAGGTTGCTACAGCATGCAATGAAGAGCCATTATGTCATCAAGATGCCTTTCAGAATGATTGTTGGCTGAAGGCTATGCAAGCTGAATTGGATTCGATCCATCAGCAAAACACTTGGGAGTTGTGTGATTTGCCTCCTGGCAAGAATGCCATTGGAACTAAGTGGGTTAACAAAATTAAATGGAAAGCTGATGGTTCAGTGGACCGTTACAAAGCCTGTCTTGTTGCTAAGGGCTATGCTCAGCAACATGGCATTGACTTTGAGGAGACTTTTGCTCCACTTCCAGGATCACTACTATTCACATTGTTATTGCCTTTGCTGCCCACTTTCATTGGGAGGTACATCAGCTTGATATAAAGACAGCTTTCCTTCATGGGCATTTGCAGGAAGAGGTCTATGTTTCCCAACCTCCTGGCTTTGAGGTTGAAGGTTTTGAAAGCAAGGTATGCCGCTTGAAAAAAGCCCTTTATGCAGTGAAGGAGGCACCTCGGGCTGGTATGGTCACCTCCCCATCTGTAAGCCCCCATATGAGGAGAGCATGGGGGAGGGAGACCTAGGGCAAGAGTTGTCCCATGGGCATCTGTTTGGATGCCATGTGGGCAGCATGCCTAGAGGAAATAACATGGAGAGGGGGCTGCCACATGGGCAGTACCTCACAGGAAAAGAGAGAAAGGGGCTGCCACATGGACAGCATCATGGCTGTCATGTGGGCAGCACATCTGACAAGTACCTGGAGCCATCTGGGAGTATGGATCAGCACCATGGCTAAGGTGACTGGCAGAAGCAGGTCCAGGAGCAGATCAGTGACGATTTGGAGCTCCAGACAGAGGCAAGGAGTGGCCGTATGAAGGCGGCACAGGGCGGGGTACTTCACCATCAAAGGCACACACGTGCGGGGCTGGTTTGGGGCCTGCACAAGGGCCTGTTGATGGCAGGACAGCAGCAGCCCAAAAGGGCCTGGCTAGGGCCCTTATATAGGGCTGGTTGGACCAGCCAACCAGGTCGGCCAGCAAGCAGACTGGTTGGCCAGTCTGGTCGGCCAGGATGAGGCTGGCTGGCTGGTTTTATGACAGCCCCTTGGGGGCCTATAACAGGAGAGGCCTCAGACCTCATTTCATCATCCAGCTGAGCAGCTTTGGGAGGGGCAGAAAGGAGCAGCATATCCACCATCCTTGGGCCTCTACACAGGAAGTGAAGGAGAGAGGTGTTGCTGCAGACTTAGCTCCAGGGAGAGGCTGAATCTAGACTGTCTTCTAGGGCAGAAGGTTGCTGAGATCATCATCTTCTGGAGCAGCTATTCACAAGCAGGTTGGAGCAGTGGAACAGCTATCTTGGGGCATACATTCAGGAGGACCAAGAGGACGTGTGCTGCAGACAAAGCTTGGCAGGGGTTGCCTACCTAGGCTGATATACAGGCAGTAAGGTAGAGAAGAACACTCTGGACAGAGAGTCTACATATGCTCGAGGTGGAGCACGTGGGCTCAAAGATCTAGAAGTGCTAGGCTTGTAGAAGAAGGACCTTTTGGTATTGTATCCTGTCCTACTTTGTGGACGGACGGAAATATAAAGAGTTGCTTCTATATTTGTTTCTGAGCATTGTCTATTTACTGGCTTGCACATCTATGCACATAAGTTAAAGAAGTTTGCGATTCCACACCCCACATCACATTGTGTGAGCTCCTGGGCATTACTATCAGTCTTCCGCTCTGCGTACCCTCTGTTGGGTCATTTCTAACAGTTTGTAGGCCATTCTATGGACTATCCATAGGTGCCACTTATTCCTTGGTGTGTGTCTTGTAGGCCTAGTTATAGTCAGTTAGGACTATTGGTACAGTTAGTACATGTACCACCTAGGTTAGTTAGGACACTTAGTCTAGTTAGGACAGTTAGCCCTAGGGGTTTTTATGTTCGCTCCCTCCACTTTCAGTTTTGCAGCAATCTATTACAGCATCTCGTTTTTCTCCTTGTCCCCTCCTTTTTTGAGCTTCCATTGCTTGCCATAGTCAACATCTCGGAACCATATCAAATGCTTTGCGGAAATCCACAAAGCAACAATAACCCTTTGCTTTCGTGACCTCGCCTCCTCGATGATACATCTGAGCGTGAGAATATGATCCATGGTTCCATTATCACGCGGGAACCGAGCTTGTCTTGCTGCTTCAAGTCCTCGACACTCCGCAAATCGGCTGACCTTGGAATCAAGCACTGATGCATAAATATTGGACATGACATGTCCAATCATAATGGTCCTGTAATTCTCCGGGCTCATGCGATTCCCTGCCTTGTGGATGGGTGAAATAGTGTTAATGATCCAGGTGCGTGGAAACCCCAAACAAATAGCTTCATTAAAAAGCTTTGCTAAGATCGGGACTAGGAGGTGCAATGAAGTCAGTGCATAGTCCCTCATGATCCTTCGCTCGGCCATTATGAAGTTTCATTACAGCGTCCTTCACTCTCCCCTTAGTGAAGAGGGTACAAGAAGTGGGGTGTGGCAAATGTGAGAGGTCAGGGACAGGCTGATTTGGGATGTCATGTAGTGTGCATGTGTAATTATACCAAACCTGAGTATCGGTGAGTGGTGAGATAGACCGTCCCTTAAGAAATCTCTGCCAAAAGTCCTTAGAGTTGTTACTAAACAATATGTTTAGTAGTTCCTCCTCGTTCCGGCATACGAAATCTAGTTTCTTTCTACGTACGAGTCCACGATGCTCGCGTAGCGTCTTTGGTTCTCTTGAAAGACTGTTTTTTGAGTTGACGGCATAAAGTCTTACACTCATCATCGCACCAACTATTACAGGGTACGGTCCCAGGCAGTGGTGGGCAGGTGGAGCGAGTGGTGTGAGGGAGAGCATGGAGGGCAGCTTCGTGTAGTGAGCAGGTGATCAGGGCAGCGCGGTCCTCTAATAGGAGTATGAAGTCATTATAATTGAGAAGTATGTATAGACGGCCTGAGTAAATAGGTGAGTGATTGTGGTCGAAGCGTATATCATGATAGGTGGAGTAAGAACTCAGTAGGGTGAAGGGTGCTATGTGACGGGAAGTGGAAATGCTAAAGAATAGGTAGGTATGATCAGCCCCTGGAGAAAGAGGTGCTACAGTCAGTGATGCGAGATGTGAAGGCAGGGAATCCCATGATGTAATCAACAATGCTAGAACCTCCCCCATGTGGAAAGCATGTGAGACGACCTGAGGCGGGCCATCTGTCAAGACCATTATAAATAATGAGATCATGCATCTTGCCGATGTCCAATAGGGCGTGCCCATAAGATGTGATCGGACCTCGTCTGTCAAACGAAACCCGTAGTATACCTGCACCCTCAAGGTCAATATTTGGCAGTAAAATGGAATCATCCCTGAAGTCGAGGAGTGGTACCTGACGGGTCTTTGTCCTCGCATTGAAGTCCCCAACTAGGAGAACTTCTCTGCGGCTTGAGAAATCAACAATGGATTGATAAAGGGCTGCAAATGGAGATGTCTCAGCCTCATGTCAAATATCTCTAGCATGTGTTGTCTTGGGAGGGAATTAGCATACTACGACAAACAGATCTCGGCTGTCACGTGTCGAATTCGGATCCAAAGAAACTTGGAATGTGTATCCCTCTGCTCTACTAAAATGATCCCTAGAAGGGTGGATTTGTAAAGAACTACTACTCCTCCTGATCCTCGTATCCCCCCTATGTCTCTAGTCTCATCTCTGTAAGCAGACTTCCATGTGTACCCGTTGACAACTGGTAGTGGGTGCTTTGGACTATGATGTGTCTGTGTAAAAGACTATGTCGCGACCTGTGTAGGATTCCGAGAAGCTCCCTGGTTCTGACCATAAGGTACCATTACAGCTCCAAATGGTGTTGGATAGGGTCTCGGAGATCTGAGTCTCATATACCCCGTCTCCCTATGTAGGAGGGGGGATGGATGCCCGACAGGGGCCTGTAAGAAGTCGTCCATCTCATACTACTACCCACTTCCCCTTCTTGTGGGCCTGATTCCGCTGCTGCAACAATGAGCGCCTCTCCTCAACCTGTAGTGGGGTGAGGTCCTCATCCATTGAGATCGCTGGCTGATCTCGTAGGGCTGACCTGCGCCGTAAAGCCGAAAGTCGTGCTTGAGCTTCATGGAACTGTATGATCATGGAACCGTTGAGAGAGAGAGAGAGAGAGAGAGAGAAAGAGAGAGAGAGAGAGAGAGAGAGAGTTCCTTGGAAGGCCTTATGGGCCTATGGGACAAAGTACAACAAATGGAAATAAAATCTCATACAAGCCACAAAGGGCTGACGCAAAGGGCTCACTAAGGCCCTTCCCGAGTGCTATGCTAAGCTAAACTATATAGCTCAAAAAAATCTCAGAGACAAAAACTCAGTAGTCGAAACCCAGAACTATGGTGGTAGTTCTCCTGTGGGCTGCAAAGATATCCCGGTTTTGTGTCTGTTAGGCTGTCTCCTACTGTGACGAAGGGCGTGGTCTTCTCGACCTCTATATCTGACAAGCAATATCAAGAATGACAACTCGTCTTGGGTGATCTCCTCCAAGGAGGGCATAGACGGGTTGAAGCGTGCTCTGGTCGCTCTCTATGTCATGCATGGCCTTTGCATCCCTCGCTCGGTTGTGCTATGTCGCCCTTGGCTGTTGATCCATCCTCCTCGCACGTCTGCTAACTCCTCATCCTCCACTACTCTGTGTCTCGGAGCCAACTCGAATGCATAGAAGTCTGTACATGTCGTTGTGACCGGTCTACCTCAGCGCCATGTGGTGCTGTCAATGCATGTTGCTATTTGATTTGTCGTAGTAGCGTCTCTTTGTATCATCTCATCTTGATCATATGACTCCAATACAGACCCAATCATGAAAGTGGATGAGTCGGAAGTATGATTAGAGAGGGATATGATGAGAGAGATGGTGGAAAGGGAGTAGTTAGGGAGAGGTTGGGGTGGTAGGAAGGGAGTAGTTAGAGAGAGGAGGGGTTGGTGGGAAGGGAGTAGTCTACTAGAGATGAATATAGGAAGAATTAGTTCACTTCCAAGCGTGCAATACAAATGATCTAGGGGTTGACTTACATTGTTTCCTCCGAGTACTGCTTTTTTAGCCCTATGTATCTTCAAACTATCTCTAGCAATAGTGCTGACCCTATATATCTCGTTAGCACCATATATCCCACAATTCCCCCCAATGAAGATGGGAAGGAAAGAGCTTGAAGAGAGTGGAGTCACGTCCAAACATGCGGTACAAATGAGATGGGGGTTGACTTATGGTTCCTTGCAAAGAGTGCACTTTAGCTCTATATATCCCCAAACTCCCCCTAGCATCACTAGAACTAACCCTTGGTTTGTAGTCTCTATCACATGGACATTGAGTTCGGAGAGAGATGATATGTGTGATCTTATTTTTTTTGTGAAATCCCCATTCTTGTTTATCCTTAGTGCAGGTATTGTGCTAGAGGAGGACAACGTTGGTAATATTTTTATTGCTGAAGTAATACAAGATGGCAATGCTGACAAATCAGGGCTAATAGATGTTGGGGATCAATTAATAGCAACAAGTGCAATTGTTTATGGGACTGAGGATTATTATCAAGGTGTAAAAGTCCGCAAAGGGATGCAAATTGTACGCTTGAGTGTTTTCGGTGAAAGCTTTGAGACGGTCAGTACTTTTGTATTTTGTTGCAGCTTAATTTTTAATTAAATTGCGTATTACTTTTTTTTCAACAATTTATAAATTTTAATTATAGGCATAGTTTTAAAAGACGGAGAAATATTTATCTAGAAGATGGTTCTTATTTATAAAAGTTAAGCTAAAGGGAGTGTCCTTGGATGAGCAGACTCTAACACTTCTTCTTGGGCGCTGTAAAAGTTTGTGCTATTAGTACATGTCATTAAGTATTCCTTTTCAAAACAACAAGATTGTTCTTGTATGTTTAAAATACTCCAACCTTATGAACTTGTTTATTTGTCTCCTTTGATTACAATGGCCAACTTCGCAAACTCATTCATTTGTGTACGACTCGCCAAGTGCTTTCACCCATTGTCAAAAATTAATTATTTATAGAGGCCCTTAGATTACCATGTTCACTACTTCCAACAACAGCATAGATAAATTGTTGTACATCCGGTGCGGTCCACTGCCATTGCCATTGCTCTGAGATGTTGAAACTTATAGATTTGTAACAATTCTAATAATTTGCTGCCCATTTAAATATTGGGGAGACCATAACAAGACAAGGGCATGGAAGAGGGGGGCAGAGAGAAAGAAAGAAAGAAAGAAAGGGCTCATGGGACTATGAGACAAAGTACAATCCAAGGGTAACTAATACAAGCCACTATGGGCTGAGGCGAAGGGCTCACTGGGGCCCTTGCTAAGTGCTAAACTCAAACTCAAAACTAGTGCGTAGCCAGGTGCCAGGTGCCATGGTTGCACTTTTGTGAGATGCGAAGATATCTTGTATCTATGTCTGTTGGGTCCTCTCTCACTGTGGCAGGGGTCGTAATCTCCATGATCTCTGTATTCGGTGTGCCATATTAAGAGTGACGCCTCAGCTTGGATGGTACCCTCTGAGTAGAGCTGGGATGGGGTGAATGTTCATTGTGTGTGCTTCGGTCAACCTCTGGAGTGTGTGTGGTTTGTGTGTCTTTGGATCTGCCACTCCACACCATCTCTTCCCGCTGATCCTGCTATCCTCATCTCGGCTATCTCCTCCTCCTCCTCTTAGCTCTACTATGTCTTGGGGCTGACTCCAATGCATAGACAAATTGTGACGTGTCACTGAGCTCGATCTATCTCTGTCTCATGTGACAATGTCACCTCGCGCTGTGTGATCTGTCGTAATGAGGTCTCTTTGTGTTGCTGCATCTGCATCAAGTAGAGCCTAATGCAGACCTGGTCATGAAAGTGGATCAACTGAGAGCATGGCCCAAAGCCATGCTTGTCCTGAAAGAGACAATGGTACCATCCTTGGATCTCGTAGTAGACTTGGCAAGAACAAAGGAAGTGCTCCTATGTCTCCTTTGGCTGACTTGGTCATGAAAGTGGATCAACTGAGAGCGTGGCCCAAAGCGGTGCTTGTTCCAAAGCGGTGCTTGTTCTGAAAGAGACAATGGTGCCATCCTCGGATCTCGTAGTAGACTTGGCAAGAACATAGGAAGTGCTCCTATGTCTCCTTTGAATCTATTTCATCCTTGCTTCCCAAGGTTGACTGTCAAGTCTCTCTTTGCGAAACACTCTAAGGCCTCCAAATGCCACTGCAGTCCTTGTTGAAGATGATATGAGGACTATGTCATCCGCATTAGCAATATCTGTATCATCAAATGAGCCAGCACTGATCCCTCATGTCCTAGGTGGTGTATAAAGGATGTGATCTCGTCAATCTAGAGCTCGAAGAGAGTCGGTGGAAGGGGGCATACGTGCTTCACTCTGATTGTTCTCTCAACCCAATTTGGCAGGCCTCCTGGGGCTCAAACTCCCCCTCTGACAGACTTGTATAGGCTCATCACCCCCAAATCATGACCTTTGGAATCCGCATCTCCTGAAGTCTCTACAAGATCGTGGGACAATGTTGAAGGCCTTCTGGGAGGCTACAAAGCAGGCGTAGACTTTTGGGATCTCGACTTCGGCTCCTCAATGATGGCCCATAGTGTGAAGATGTGGTCTAGTGCAGTGTTGTATCTGGAATCCTGCTTGCCCTAGAGCCCGTTGGCCGTGTGCCTCTGTGTAGCTGCTGATCTCCCTCTCTAATACTGTAACATGCAACGGTGAATGATCATGTAATGCGCAGCAAGACCTTCTTTAAACCTTTGTGCAAGGCGTATGCGTATGCACCAAGATCGATAGATAGATAGATAGATAGATAGATAGATAGAGAGAGAGAGAGAGAGAGAGAGAGAGAGAGAGAGAGAGAGAGGGGGGGGGGGAGGGAGGGAGGGAGGGAGAGAATAGGTTAGAGAGAGAATGTAGACGACACCAGATTGGGTCCATGTACCCACTGAGGGCCCCCCTCCCCATAGAAGTTACTTTATACTTTGAGAACCGCTAAAGAATACAACCGACACTCCTTCACAGAGCTCGGGAGGCAATTTTGAGGATGACCCTTCGATACAGAGAGCTGACCAACAAATGCCTGAGACGCAACCCAAACCTCAACCAAGACCATGCGGCCCACATGGAAGATGTGGACCACTGTGGAAGGCTATTGAAGAGGCTTGTGCATGCAGCGGAGCTGCGTGAGTGTGAGAGATGAAGGGAAGAAAAAAATCTGTAAAAGAAAGCTGCTGAAACAGGAAACCCAAACCTCAACTCTGAGCCGGGCTATGGTGGTGCGTGGACACCTTCCTGGATCACCCTTAGGGACTGCTGAACTGGTTGCTGTCTTGCAGGGGACTTTTGGAAGGGCTGAGGGCTGCACTGGGCTGGAGACTTGAGGCTTTTTGCTGGGAGCTGGATGACAAATGAGGGCAGCAGTCCCCCCTTTAAATAGGGGGGACCAGCCATCCGACTGGTTGGCTGGCTGGTTGGGCTCACTTCCCCACCCTTTGCTGCCTAGAGAGCCCTTGATAGATGTGAGGTGAATTTGGAGTCTCTGTCCGTGATAATGGTCTGTGGAAATCCTCCAATCGGGTATAATACCTGATAAATAAGCCGGCTACGTCTTTTGCATTGGCTGTCTGCTTGCATGGAATAAGCATACAAAATTTACTAAAGCGATTAACAATGGTTAGACATTGCGTATTTCGCGTACCTGCAGATGCGGGAAGGGGTCCCACAAAATCCATCGTGATGTCTTGGAAAGGACCTTCTAGAATTGGTAAGGGTTGAAGCAATCCTGCCGCCTTTTGATGGGACACTCTTACCTTTTGGCGGATTTGGCATCTCTGCACATAGCTACATCCTTCTGCATTTTAGGACAGTAAAAATATCCAATCTAGCTTCTCCAATGTACTATTGATGCCTCGATGGCCACTTGTGAGGGCGTCATGGAGTAGAGCTTGCCGCAAGTACTTCAATTTTGTGTTCAGCAACACATTTGCTATGGAAATATCCTTTAAAAAAGAAGTGTCTTTGAGCACACAAAGTCTTCGCTTATAGAATAACCATCCATCTTGAATTGAATAATGGCCGGACGCAAGAGTCAAGGCAAATTGATATTGAGTGCCAAACTCTACGGAGTCCGCGTATTGTGTTTTCATCGAGACAAGGTCCTTCCCTTTATTCTCTAGTACAATGCCCTTTTCTATGGTCTGAATGGATGCTTTCCTGTTGAGAGCGTCGATGGTGGGGATATTCTTGCAAGGGACATACTGAATCATGCCCTTGGACTGCTAGAAGATCTGATTCTATTGGGATTGCTGATTGTTCCAATGGGAGCTAGGCAATGTCGGCAACCACTTTAAGGCTGGGTGGTGTGTCTTGACTGTGAAGGTACGTCCATAAAGGAACGGCTTCCATTGTTTAATGCGTGGATAACGTCGAGTAATTCTCTGTCGTAGACTGAGCAATTTTTTTCATTAGGGTTAAGCTTTCTGCTGTAGTATGTCATGGGTCTTTCTTCTTGTTGTGAGATTGCCTTGATCGCTACGTTGCTGGCATCGGTGTTGACCTGAATGGATCATCCCATGATGCGGTTTTTGTTACTGGAGTTGTTGTGGCCAACCGCTGTAGGTTATGGAAGGCATCCAAAGCTACACCGGTCACGGAGATCTTTTGTCGATGAGTCTTTACCCCTTTTAATAAGTCGGTTAAGGTTGTTGAGGTAGTGGAGGATCCGGGCATATGTGAATTGTAGGCTTGGGAAAGCCCTACGAAAGATCAGATCTCTTGGTCTGTCATGGGGACTGCCTAGCTTGTGATGGTTTGAATTTTTTAAGGATCCAAGCGAAAGCCATTGGCTCTGATGATGTAACCCAAATATTGGATTTCCATCAGGCCGAACTCACTTTTCTTGGCATTGAGATATAATTGATTGTCACGCAAAAGCTGAAGAGCTTTCCACACATCCCATATATGCTGTTCTGCTGTGGCTGAGAAGATTAAGATATCATCTAGAAAGATGAACATGTACACTCCTATATGCTCAGCGAACACCCACAACATGATCTTGTTGAATGTTGGTGGTGCATTTTTGAGACCGAACAGCATGACTACGAATCGTTCTGTCTGTCTTCTGGATGTTAGCATCGAATATGCAGACCTAGCATTTACCGCTCTTGAGGTCTATCTTGGAAAAATACTTAGCATTGTTCAAGCGTTCTGAGATATACTCTATGCGGGACATGGGGAATTTATTGATGATGGTGATTTTGTTGAGTGCCCTATAGTCAACACATAGTCGTGCCATCTTATCCTTTTTCTGGACAAATAGAATTGGAGCCGCAAAAGGTGATGAGGATGGCTGGATAAACCTAGTGCGTAATAGCTGTGTGAGCTATTGTTCTAACTCTGCCTCCATAGTCTTAGATAATCGGTAAGAAAACTTATTGGGAGGCGTTGAGTCTGGGACTAATTCAATCCGATGGTCCTTGGGTATATGTGGCAGAAGTTGTGGTGGAGGATCGTCCTGAAGCATAATATCTCGAACTTATGAATCAGATCGGCCATGGTTTGCCCCAAAGGAGGAGCTGGCTGCACTGAATATAGTTGACATCGGACATACACCAATGCGCATTTGGCACATTTGCGAACAGCACGAGCTGCTTGGATGTGGGAGAACAGACGGAGACTAGGAATCCTTCAGTGAAGTCCCCACCTAGCCTTCATTTATTTATGTTACAGAGGCCTTGAACATTGTATGAAAAATATTTGATCGGTATGTACATATATAAATGAGAAATATGTGAGTTGCAAAATTCAGGACTCAACCTACATATTTGCACCAAGATGTGTTGAGCTAGCATATTCATAAAAAATAATGGATCTGAGCTAACCACCACAGACCAAAGGCTGCCAACCCTAAAACCAACACCTAACGAGGCCTCCTTAGAGGTGGAGATTGTCTTTGTCTGATTTTTACTAGCCACAATTCGCTTAAATGATTTCATGGGATGTTGCCAATCAGAAGGAGATAACCCTTTCTCCGCATTAACTATTGTTTTATCTACCAATTTAGAAGGCAAATATGCCTTTCATTGTACCCTTGTCATTGGTTTTAGGAGGGGTTCCAACCCTAGAACCATGATTGCATGGCATAACAACCATCCTTGGCAAAGAAGAGTCATTAGGAGCACTAGCTGGAGGGGAGGTTTCTGTAGAAGCTAAGGACACTCGGATTGCATGTGATCAAACTTTCTTGCAAAATTACCCCATTTCAACTTGAAAAATACATGTTGAGAAGGCATAGCTTGCATTTCCATGTGTAAAGCCTCATGTGGGGGAGGTGGGCCTATCCGTGTCCCACAGTGCACAAAACCTATTAGCATTGCCAGTAGAGCAAGGGGACAAACCACCTTCCCCAAAGCCTCAACCAAGCAAAGTAGAGCTAGTCCTTCTAGAATGGTGAAGGAGTTCTGCCGTCAATCGAGCACATGTGAAAATTTTCAGAACCTTTGGATACCCAGTATCATGTCGCAACCTAAAAGAGGTGTGAGGTCGAAGTCACGCTGAAACAAGGCCTTTTGAACTGAAAAAGGAAAAAATGTCGGCCTTGTGTGTGAGCTAAGTGCGTAGCCTAGGTGTGAACCTGTCCACCGCAAGCTCATGAGGTACTAAAGTGCACCCTAATTTTTCGGCGAGTTGAGAGGAGATAACGTCTTCTCAACTCCCCATGTCAAATAAGACAACAAATCGCTGCCCTTTAGCTCTGCCATAGGCTCTCATGAGGGCCTTATTTTGCTCGTCGCGATCATGTCCTCGTGCGTGGGAGCACGATTGAAGATATAATTGGCACACATGAGACCTTCAAGCCTAAATTTGTAAGGCAATTTCTTGCTTGTAAGCATGCATCTATCCATCTCCATGAGAGTGCGATTTTTCCTTTCTGCTGAAGGATTCTGCTAAGGAGTAAGCTTCACTGTAAGCTGATGATGAATGCCCTTTTCCAGCAAATAAGCTTTAAATGCATGAGAAATATACTCCTGCCTTTTATCTGTGCAAAGTGTTTGTACTTTGAGTCCTGTCTCATTTTCAACTTTGGCAACTTTTGCAATAGTGACATCTCCCCTTTTTCTTGGGCTTCTCTGCATCACTCTTAGCCTTTTGTGAAGGTTGTCCAGAATCAGCCTTAGACGGATTTGCAAGCTGATTTGTTTTATGCTTCCCTTTTGCCCTTGGCTTGAACTTGGAAAACATGGCATGTTCACGTGCACGTGTGGCCATATTTTTCAGTGTCTGCTCTTCCTCCCTATCAACTCATGAAAGGTGAGAGGGTTGCCACCCCCCCGCAAAGACAAGTTCAATGAGGTGTAAAAACCAAGATAAGACTCAAGAAGAGATTTCAAAGTGGTAGTAACCATCTTTGAGCTTGGAATAGTCTCATCAATATTCAACAATTGCTCTCGCAAATCCTGAAGTTTGGTGAGGTGCTCAGACATAGAGTCACCCTCATCCATATGAGTATGAGTCAACTCTCTCTTCAAGAATGAAACTCTTGCATCCCTGCGGATTGCAACCTCTCAAGAATATCCCAAGCTGTCTTAGAGATCCCGCACGACCGAATATGCAGAATAATAAACCTCTTAACAGAAAGAGAAATCTTAGATAGTGCTTGTGCATCACGAGAATCCCATCTCTTATGCTCCTGTGTGGGAGTAACAACTGCAACAACTGCATCTAGTGCTTGTCCTCTACCTCTTCCTCCACCTTGTTGAGGAGGGGTGGCAGGTGCAACCACATTCTCTGGTCTTGTCTCATCCCCAGTGACATAATCCCACAACTGTTTGCCAATTAAAAGATCGTGTACCATAAAACTCCATAAAGAGTAATTGGTACCATCCAACTTATCCTAGGACACCAAAAACATCGTTGGGATTATTTTGGGTCATAACTGCCAAAGGAAACAAAATGCAGCAAATCTCACAAGAAATATCCCTTCCGGGGATTAGAGATGCACAACACAAATCTGCAAGAAATGTCTGCCCACAATGACATCTTGCTATCTCAGCCCAATCAAAGGCTCAAAATGTCCTACAAATGCCAAAATCTGCCAAAATAACACTGCAAAAAATAGCAAATGTTTGCAATGTCACTCAATCTGAGTCTAAAACTGCCTGCAAAGATGCCAAACAACTTGTACACTGCAAAATTGCATCCGAATGCCAAAAGCCCCAATTTCTTCAGGGAAATTGGATCCAAAAGAGGGCAAATTATCTGAAAGCCCCAATTTTGGAGATGATTGCAATGCAAAACCAAAAGCCGCAAATCTGCTCAAGACCAAGAAAAACTACAACCCAAAACAGTCCATACAGAGTGTATGGACTGTACCGCATTGGATGTATTGAAACAGACTGTCCAGTATGGACTTTACGTCCAATGTACGGTTGGCACGTGCAAAGGTACAACAGGGTACAGACAAGCCAAGTAGGGTTATACAGAGAACAAGTGCGAACGAAGCGCCAGGCAAAACGGTTGTATGGTTGTACAGCGCTGTACGTTGTACGGGCTGGAACACATATGTACGGTAAACTGCAAATGTACGGTGCTGCGTAGCAGCACAACAACTGCTGTGCCATTGTACAGACGGGCAGCAGCAAGAGACATACAGTTGTATGGCAATTGTACGGTCAGATCGACGGCGGGTGCACGGACTGGAGCAAGAGCTGGTCCGGGAGCTAATTAGGATCTTATACCAAATGATGGAAATGAGGGTGAGAGCCAATGGGAGCTTGAACAGAGTGAGAGCAATGGAAAACGTATGTTGAATAGAGAGAGAGTGAAGGTTTCGTCCAAGTGACAAAACCTTATCCTAACCACTAATTGTAGTTAGTGTTAGAATTATAATTATATTCTAGGCAGTGGCCAATGTAATGTAATAAGTGAGACAAAACCCTCATCTCTTTCATTGTACTTCACTTCAGTCATTTTAGTTCAGTACACTTTGGGGAGTGAACTACGTTCAGCTCACTCTCTCTTTGCACAAATGCTCTTCTCTTGTTTTCTCACATTTGGTAAGAAGTTGCCTCACAGGTTTTGGCTTGAAGGCCTCATGTGTGCCAACTATATTTTAAATTGGGCTCCTACAAAGGCTTTGAGGACAATCACTCCCTATGAAGCATGGCATGGGAGAAAGCCTTCAATGGACCATTTCAGAGTTTTTGGTTATGTTGCATATGCCCACGTACTTGTGGAATTTCGACACAAGTTGTCAGATAAGGCACTTAAATGCATTTTTCTGGGATATAGTTCACAAAGCAAAGGCTATCGTCTCTACAATCCTATTACTCGCAAGATTTTTTTTAGTAGAGATGTTATATTCTCTGAAAATTCAGCACATACACATGCTGAATTTCAGACTCCAGCTTCTTCAGATGATGTGTTTGAGGGGATGCTTTCTATAGTATTTGGTTCCCCCGCTGAAAATCAGAATTTACAGCAACCTCCTCCCGATCCACATGCCCCGATTCAGCCATCCGTTGATTTTGTACCTCCACAGGATACACACAGCCTGACTCTTTTGAAGAAGCAAAGGATAGCGTGCATTGGATGCATGCCATGTACAATGAGTTGCAGTCCATAGAGAAAAATCAGAGTTGGGATGTTGTGGATTTGCCACCAGGTAAGCATGCCATTGGTACCAAGTGGGTTTTTAAAGTGAAAAGGAAGCCAAATGGGTCTATTGACAGGTACAAGGCAAGGCTGGTTGCCAAAGGCTATGCACAGAAGAAGGGCATAGATTATGAGGAGACTTTTGCTCCTACATCCGGGATGATCATCATACGGTCAGTTATTACAATGGCTGCAAATTTTGTGTGGAATGTCCATCAGTTGGACATAAAAACAGCTTTCCTTAATGGGGAATTGCAGGAAGAGGTTTATGTCAAACAACCTCCTGGATTTGAACTTTCTGGCAATGCACTTCAGGTTTGCAAGCTTAACAAAGCTTTATATGGGCTGAAACAAGCCCCACGTGCATGGTATGCCAAGATAGATGCATTCCTGGCAAGTAAGGGATTACACGATAGTCCCACAGAAAGCACCCTTTACATCAAGAAGGATGGGGGGGAAATTTTGGTCATCATTCTTTTTGTAGATGACATGCTGCTCGGTCAAATGAGGATATATTTGCTGATTTTAAAGCTGAGTTGAAAGCTGAATTTGACATGATAGATTTGGGCATGTTGAAGTTTTATTTGGGGATCCAGTTTATACAAGACAAGCGTGGCATCGTTATGACTCAATCCAAGTATGTGCAGAAGCTCTTGGATAGGTTCAACATGCATGATTGTAAGCCTATTGCATGGAACCGGGGCTGAAGCTTACTATGTATGATGTAGGTGAATCAATGGATGTCACACTTATAGCCAAGCTGTTGGATGCCTCATATACTTGTGCAATACCAGGCCCGATATTCAGTATGGAGTATCTCAGGTGAGCAGATATATGCACAGCCCAAAGACAACTCATTGGCAGGCTGTAAAACGCATCTTCCGTTATTTGCAAGGCACAAAGTCTTTTGGCTTGATGTTTCCCAAGGGGGGTGACTTGCAGATGCATGCTTACAGTGATTCAGATTAGGCTGGAGACTATGATACCAGACAATCTACTAGTGGTAATTGTTTCTTTTTGGGCAAAGCTTGCATTTCTTGGCTGAGCAAGAAGCAATCTACAGTGGCTACTTCCTCATGTGAAGCTGAGTACATGGCAACTTTCATAGCGACAGTTGAGTGTGTTTTGTTGCGACGTTTGTTCGTTGATCTTTGTCTCATATTGGAAGGCCCTTCTCCAATTCTCATTGATAGTCAGAGTGCTATAGCAGTGGCAAAGAATCCTGTGTTTCATGCTCGCACAAAGCACATTGAGGTTGATTATCATTATGTCAGAGAAAAGTTGCATGCATGGGAGAGCAGTATGATCTTTGTAACACATGACAATGTTGCAGACATCTTCACCAAAGCACTTCCACGTGAGAAGTTTGAGGCATTTCGCAGTGCCCTAAGCTTATCTCCTTTTGGTGATTGATCACTATCTTGTACACCACATTGGCACTACAGGGGGGTGTTAGAATTATCATTATATTCTAGGCAGTGGCCAATGTAATGTAATACGTGACTTAGGGACACGTTTCCCTCTTAGAGGTTTTTCCTCCTAACCATGGTCTAATCTCTAACTGCGGTTAGTGATTAGATAGGGTTTTGTCACTTAGACAAAACCGTCATCTCTTTCATTGTACTTCACTTCAGTCACTTCAGTTCAGTACACTTTGGGGAGTGAACTACGTTCAGCTTACTCTCTCTTTGCACACTCTTGCTCTTCTCTTGTTTTCTCGCAGTTAGGGATCCTAACTGTGGCTAGGGATCCTAACTGTAGTTAGGGGGAAAAACCTCTGATGAGGAAAAAGTGCTCCTAATGGACTTATTGACATTACATTGGTCACTGCCTAGAATATGAAAATAATTCTAATAGAGGCTTCCGTGGAGTCTTTCACACACGAGAGACTAGAAAGAGGGTTACCAATAGTGATTGGATACACCTGGGAGTCGGCATATAGGAAGGAGATAAGGAGTGACAGCGAGATATGTGGCTCTAGAGTAGTGGCAGTTCTTTTCAAATCACATTTGAGGCCACATATATCTGTGATGCGAAAGGAGGAGCATGCACAGGACATGTGGATATGTGTTCAACGGCTTGATACATGCTTGGTTTTCATTGTAGTATTTTACTTTCTATCAGATACATCATCCTATGCGCATAAAGTCATCATAGAGGTTCATAGCTCGTATGAGACGATATATGATGAGATCATGAAGTTCTCTAGGCAAGGGGAGATCCTTTTCTTACGTGACTTCAATGTGTGCACAAGGAGCAAACAAGTGGGCTTGCTTGACTTTGGATCAGATTACCTCATAGTATCAAAGATGACCCAGTTGAGCTTGGGATAGTGAGACACTGTGAGGCTGCACCACTGGTGACAAGGCTATGGGCGGCACTTATTGGAGATGGGACTAGTACACGACCTCATCATATCTAATGGTCTTCAGAGATGGCCGTTATCTGGAGGACTCACTTGCTTTCCACCTAAACTTGATGAGATCCCTTGCCTTTATATCTGGAGTACATGACGTTATTGTTTTGGAATGTAAGTGTTGGTGTTTTATCCTTCTTGTTCTGACTTGACCTGCCACCTGCACCCTTGTTTGATGAGGTGGTTCTGTTGGTCTCATTTTCTAAACTTCTAAGGAATGAATATGATAATTAATGCTTTGAAGGTGTGGATGGACATTGATGCTGCATGCTTTTGTGATCTAGGCTGTTATGTTTTGTACTTTGGGGTAAAACTCAAGTGGGTCTCTTATGTGTTCTGTGGATTCTGAGTCTTTGCAGGTTATGGCTGCTATTGGTACTCATCCTGCTTATGTCAAGGTAAGCAATAATGCAATGAAACAGTTTGTAGAACAAGCTTCCTGGTTTGTCCTAAAAAGCATAGAAGAAGTACTAAATTAAACTAGTCACAAAGGACAGGCACTCTAAAACCTATGGAGTTATCATTTAAGTTAAAGAAGTCATTGTGCAAAGCAGAATGAGGAAGCGTCTTGAGGAAAATGTCTCAAGTGATCATATCATTCAGTGAATCCAACACCCTTTCAAGGATGCCTGCCTTGTAAGAGTCCTTTGTGATTGACTAAGACCTCTGTTCTATCTTGATCTCAAAGGTGGCTGTAGAGATTCAGAAATGTCGAAGATCTACAGCAAGAGGCGAAACGAATGGAGCGGCTACAAGCTAATAAACATTAGTCTGCCCTGTACTTCTAGTACGTATGTCTTCAATTTAGATACATTGTAGTTCATTTCTTTCTCATTACTCATTTCTGGTCTCTCTATGTTTATGTGATAGCAGTTGTTTAACACAAGATTTTATATTTCAGAGCTTGAAGCAGAGAGTTCTCGAATGTTAAGGAAGCTGTCTTGCGACTACTGCACCCATGAAGTCTATGTAAGTGTGCCATAGGTTTTATTGCGACATCATTATTCTTAACTGTTGTATTATATGGGATCATCTTTTTGATACTGCAAACAGAGTTCCATCCTATGGGATTTAAGTACTTTCAAAAGTTCATTGTTCACTTATTTGAATTGTGAGCTAGTCTAGTTTTATAAAAGATTCAAATGTAATTCTAATGTCAATTTAATAAATTTATTTTCTTCCATGATGAAATAAAGCCATGGAAAATCTACATAACCACTTAACTATAGCTTAAAATGACAACTTAGTATTTGTTTAAGGCTTTTTGCACGAACAAAAGACTACTATCCCGAAAGTTGAAGCTAAGAATGGTCCAAATAACTTTTCAAATATTTATCACACTACATAGGTAACAATTGCAACTAGAAACTGTCCATTAAGTTCTTTAATATTGTTCAATTAGTGTAGCTCTCTAAGTATTAAATGTAGGAATGAGCTCTAAATCTTAAGAGCACCTAGTCTTTCATATTGATAGCCACATCCCAACATGATGAGGAGAGTTGAATTTAATGTAGACCTATATCATCTCCTTTCGGATATACCAAGCATGAGGCTTTATAGCTCTCTTTTTTTCCCCCCCATGAAAAAGACTTATATTAGGTATGACCAAAACGGTGACAACAAGCTTAAAGTAGAAATACAACATGAATTGCATGAAATAAAGCTTCAAAATGGTTCAAAGAAGCTCCTCAAAAAGAGCTAGAACAACCAAGGTTGCGGTTGAAAATGCCATCTCAGCACTGTAGAGGACTTTTAGAAGAAGGGGGAGCCTTTGCACCTATTAAGGAAATTTACCCTCCTAGCAGAGGTAGCCTTGGAAGACCCATGTATGCCCATCCAAGTGGCCATTGACGTATGCAAAGTATTTGTCCAAATATTCGTCAAAGTGTGAGAGGGGTGGGCTTGGGAATGATCTAAGGCCTCTGTGAATTTGGCTCTCCAGATATGCCATGTTGAGATGCTCGTGAGAATTCCCAAGAGAAATCCATAGAAGCATGCATGGCGCTGAAAGATGAGGTTGGTACATCATGCAAAGAGCATGACGCAACTAAGGGTCACTGAATCGAGGAAGCCCAAGAAGAGTCATGTTCTCACAAAATGCCTGAGGACTTAAAAGGAAAAGCCAAGCAACTGATCTGCGAGTCATAAAGAAAGGGTGGTGGGCAAAGATGCTTAAGATCTTAGCAATCTTTTTCCAAATGATTCTTGCTTGTTTACGATCCCATAAGCAACGTTGGATTGGCCCATGGGAAAGTGGCAATTGTTATCCTTGAAGATAGGGGGGTGTAACAGCATCACATGTTGAGATTTTGAGGTTTATTCCATAAGGAAATAAGGGTACAATACCCTTTGTTTCCCTCGTTTGAAAACCACTATCCTTTTTTTATCATTTTGTTTACCCTCTGTCCACTTAGTCTACATTCTCCCAAGGGCATCTAATAGCCTAGGGAGGAAACTATTTTTCAAAAAATTGGATCCCATAGTGCTTTCCACTTTGTATACCTTCATGTATTACCTTCATGCGTGTCACATTTAGTCCTTCAATTTTGGCGGTAGAGTAGTGAGTTGTCTGACTATTGAGAGAGAGCTTTTGAATGTAGGTGACATTGAGGTCAATGATTTAAGGTTGCTTAGTTGTCTTCAACATTCTCCCGTTAGGAAATGTATTCTTTGCAGCGAGAGTATCCCAAATAGCCATCCATTATAAACAAATGTGTAGGCTAGAGGAAAAGATTTGATTGACTAGTCGCATACACATTAATGAGATTGTGTGTGCATTATAAATATCTATCTTTGGCTTATTCTATAAGACCCATTCGGTCTTTCAAAAGCTTGTGATAGTTTGAGAATGCATCAAATCTTTCTTCCCCTGTTGGTGCACCTTTAGTGATAGTAGGATCGAGCCCCAAGGGTTTTGAAGGGTATCACAAGTCGCTCACACCTTTCCTGAAGTCAAAAGTTTAGGTGAGTAGATGTCATAACTCTTCATCGTGGGAGGCAATCAAGTGTCCTCTCTCTCGTGCACCTATGGATCCCCTATTATAATGGGCTTCATGCGGGATAGAAAATTGAATAATTGGCAGCTCAATCACTGGAAGGAGGTAGCACAAAATGTAAACCCTTTTGTTCTCCTCTCACCCTCCAACCTCTCATCCTTGGCTTTTTCGTTTCTCCCTGCTAACCTCACCTCTCCTTAACCCATTAGGAGGTGAATTGAGTCATGAGAGAGGATTTATTACAGCAGTCCACATGTTCAAGACTTGGATACCCACTAAGCTTTTAATAAACTTATCTTCTAAAGATCGTTGCTTGTGGATCTCAGAGAAGAGGTTTACAAACCCTTGTGCTACATTTAGATCCATCCCCCACATGCATTGAGGATCGTAATTGGGAAGTTTTGGGTATCTTGTCATAGGCTATGGGTTGAGACAAGATTGAAAGAGGATGTTCGTGGGAGAGATAGATCTGCACTTTATGTAATATGTTGGACACTGAGACAAAAGAGCACTTTGTATTCAAATGCGCTGTGTACTATGAGATGCATGGGCGGTATCATTGTCTATTCAAATGTGCACTTCCGCCCCACTCAAATAGTTCTTGCACATCCAAATCAATGTATTGCTGTTGTCCTCTTGGAGGCCCAAAGACATAGGGATGAACTCATGCGAGCACAAAGGAGAGAAGAGGAGGGACCACTAGAGCCTAGTCACAAGATTGTCGTGTAATTTTTATCTTATAAGCCGAGGAAGGGGAAGCCACGGTAGAGACGTAGAGTGCATAGACTCCACCTTGGGTGGACACTTACATGAGGACTACTCCATTCGATGTGGGGAGATAGAACACTAGATTGATGGTAGCCCCTCGATAGCACTCGTCAGATGACCTATACCACACTATATGCCATGGGTTCCCATCTTCTTGAAGCACCATCATTGCGCCCATACATAAAACATGAGATTCCATTGACACGTGGAATTACCGAACTCTTATGATCAGCCACACTACTATGGCCAAGATCTATGGGTTGGTACTAGAGAGGGAGATCACTTGTCAAAACAGAGGCACATGGGCAATGAGCTCTAGGACAGGCAAGTTTTCGGTGACAACACTCCACCCTTGACCACATCTTCACTTTGAGGGCCATCATTGAGGAGGCAAAATTGAGGTGCCGAAAAGTCTACGCATGCTTTGTAGACTTTTCGAAAGGCCTTTGATTTTGTCCCATGCGCCTGTATGGTAAGGCAACTTCAGGAGATGTAGATTCTAGAGGTCTTGATATGGGGACTTACGAGCCTTTACGAGTCCATTAGAGGGAGAGTTGGGGCCCCAGGTGGTTTATCAGACTGGGTGGAGAGCACCATCAGAGTGGATCAAGGATTCTCTCTTTCACCGACCCTTTGGGCTCTACATTGACGAGATCACTGAGTGGTTATCCTCGCTGGATGTAATCTTTTAGCCTCTAAGGCTCTCAGCAATTGTCGAGTTTTTATAAATGTAATCTCTTTTGTTCAATTTTTGCTCCATGAGGCTCTCAGTATAAACTATTGTTAATTTTTGTACTTATGTTCTGATTGTCCAATCTGGGTGGAACACTTATAATTCTTAAAGAACATGGAAAGGAAAGAGATAAATCCAGAATGCTGAGCAGTTGTTGCTAAATTGCCAGAAACAGTTGACGTTCAAGTAATTACTCGATCAAAAGGGGTAGTGACAACAATTGAAGATACCGACACTTCGGGTAAGGACATCAATTGGAAGGCATAGAAGGAGTTGGCAGCAAAGATTGCAAGGGAGTTGAAAGGGAAAGTGCCAGTAGTCAAAATGCCTGAGTAGTTCCAGCGCTCTGTTACAGAGCAAGGAGAATCCTTAAGATCTGGTTCTAAAGAAGTAGAATCCGTCATGCTAGAGGAAACTGGCATAGCGCTAGCCCAAGCATGGGAAGTGTTCAAGAATATGCAAAGTCAATCTAACTTTTGCCGAGCTGATGCAAATAACTATGTATTGTCGAAACTTCTTTGTTCAGCAGATCAAGGAGTCCTTCGAGCGACCCAAGGAAGTTCAAATCTTAGCCACCATGCTCGTGATTGATACACTGGTTGTGGACGAAGAAGTTAAGTCATCATTATCAAGATTAAGAAGCGGACTATACGAGATGTAATAGTGGATGGAGGATCACGAATGAACATCATTTCTGAAGAAATTACCCAAAGACTGAAGTTCAAGTCATATAAACCATTGCCATTCCAAGTGTGTATGGTAGAACAACGACCAATTGATTCTAAGGGTATGCTACGAGATGTGGTCATCTCGATAGGTGGCATTTATTATACAATTACTTTTATTGTGATCACTATGGAGCAACATGCCTATCCAATTCTATTGGGGAGACCTTGGCTGAAAAGTGCAAACTTACTCCATGATTGGGGTATAGACAAGATGACCATCAAGACAGAAGGTCAAGAAGTGTGTATACCGACCAATCCTCGAACGGTTCCGATTATCGTCGTCCCAGGAATCTAGAAGTTCAAGATCCATTTCCGCAAGACGTTGAATCTTGGTTAATGGAGTTGCATATCCTGCATGTGGGTGAGATAGGCATTTTTCAAGTAGCTGTTGATATCAAGCAGAAATTGTGCGATGAATAGATTGCCACACAGTAGGTTCTTTTTTTGAGCAATTATATAGAAAACATTCAGGGAGAACGAGAGATTGCTGAAGAATCAATAACAATCAAGCATCTCAAAAGTGAACAGTTAGTTCCAAAACCTACATAAGAGTTGAATTTGGGAACATAAGAGCACCCAACAGTGGTAGTGGTAAGTGCCAACTTGTTTACCAAGTAACTCGGACTGACAAGGGACCTATTTGTCAGGTACAAGGATGGGTTTGTATGGATTTTAGAGATCTAAGAGGAGTTCCTCATGAACTATGTCAGCACAATATACCTTTAGTTCTAGATGCTAAGCCAATTCCACAGCAAAGGTATAGGATGAATCCCAACTATGCCAAGCAAGTCAAGGCCGAGTTGGATCAACTCTTACAAGCTGGATTTATATATGCCATAGACCGAAGTGATTGGCTTTTTGTATTGTAGTTGTGCCTAAGAAAAATGGCAAACTCCAAGCTGTGTGGATTATCAAAAATTAAATGCTCAGCTAGTTTCAGATCCATTTCCCATACCTTTTACTGATGGAATTTTAAATCAGGTTGTAGGCCATGAGATGTACTCATTATGGATGGATGTAGTGGGTATACTCAGATTTTCGTGACTCTCGAAGATCAAGCAAAGATGCTTTTATTAAGAATGGGTTGCTTGTGCGACTAAAGTGATGCCGTTTGGATTGAGGAATGCCCCATCCACTTTTCAAAAGTTTATGGTGGAAACCTTCAAAGATTACCTCACTAAATTTATTGCAATTTACTTGGATGATTTTTGCATGTATTCCTTAGAGATTGATCACTTGGGATATCTTGAGAATGTTTTTCGGAGATGCAAAAAAGTGGGTATCTCTTTGAACCACCGAACGAGAAGCTCTAGGAATGGTTTTCAGTGTGCAGAAGTTAAGGCTCATCAATAAAACTGTCATTCAAGGACAGCTTGTTTGTTGGATGCTGCTGTTGTCGGAGTTTAACTTCAAGATTATTCATAAACCAAGTAAGGCCCATGTGGATACTGATGTTTGTCCTTGTTACTAGTAACCGCAAGGAGTTGACATGGAACTACCAAATGCTTATTTGTTTGCAATTGATTATTGTGCGAATGAGTTATTGACTTGGTCAAATATTTGACTCAAGGCATATTCCTTGAAAATATGCCTCGAGATAAGCACAAGCAATTAGCTCTTAAGGCTTAGAAATATACTTTGATTGGTGGACAGCTATACCGATAGTGTGCAGATGGAATTTTTGCTGATGGGTGCTACCTCATGACCATACAGTGTTGTTGTTGCAAGAGGCTCACTCGGGCTTGTCAAGAGGGCACTTTCAAGGTGAGTTAACTACTCAAAAAGTCTTACAAGTAGGTTTGCGGTGAGAGACATTGTTCGAAGATGCTCAAACTAGATGTATGCAATGCGATGGGTGCCAACGCACTGGACGATTATTGGCTAAAAAATCTATGCCTTTGCAACCCACCAGGTGCTCGGAAGCCTTTCAATGTTGGGGTTTGGATTTTGTTGGGCCCTTCAAACCCTCAAAGTTCACTCAAAAGAAGTATATACTCGTTGCTACGAAGTGGGCAGAAGCTAAGGTACTTGAAGATAATTCGGCTCGGACAACAACTAAACTTGTCTATGCAAATATTATCTACCGGTATGGATGTCCTCTCCAACTTGTCAGTGATCAAGGTGCATATTATCTCACTGGTATGATGTAAGTACTTAAAAATGAAAATTTCAAAATCATGCACACAGTTTTCATGCTTATTATGCTCGCGGTAATGGTGAACCCGAGTCATTTAACAAAACATTGAAGCTTATCCTCACAAAGACAATACAATCTACTAAAGGTGAATGGGACATCAAGTTGTATTCTACTTTGTGGGCTTACAAAACGGATTTTACGCACCTTGCACCTTTTCGTATGGATTTTGGCCTGGAAGCAATTGTTCCCTTAGAATTTGCGGTTTCGAATCTTCAAGTAGCTATCGAGCATCATTTGGGTGAGCCAAAAGCAATCAAGGAAAATTGGATTGCTAAGCCACCTGGATTAGATATGTCTCCGAGTTGCTTGGTCACAGATGGTGATACAGTGCAGAAGGAAAGACTAGCATGATCGACATATTGTGCCTAAGCATTTGAAGAAGGTTGCTAGTATTACTTATACTCCTAAGTTGGGGCCTATTAGAACATATTTTAAGCTGGGATGGAATGGACCCTATCGGTTGGTGGAAGTTCATGACAATGGAATGATGCAACCCGCAGACTTGGAAGGCAATGTGTTTTCCGAGTTGTACAATGGAAGCAAAGTTAAGCCATACCAAGCAACGAGTTCTTCACACATAGAGAACTTGGAGATAAAACACTCTGTTGACAATGCCTTGGTGAATTTTTCACAAGCAAGCATGTCAGCTAGCTGTTTAATTTAACTAAATGCATCATGTGTCACCACATGGCATGATTAACCTGAAGGACTCATTAATGCTGAGATATCATGCTAAAGTAAGGGAGATCCATGCAACTACTAATTTGATGGGCACTGCAGTTGTAGATTCTAAACGACTACAGTTGATTAGAAGCTCCACTGATCAAAACCGATACCAATTGCAAATTCAGTATACGCAATCGTTATCTTCATTGTCTTCAATAGCTACCTCCCAAATACTCTGTGCTCTTGTTCCTTCGCCTCCCTCCATCCCTTTGCCTCCCTCCATCCCTTTGAGCTTCTTGTCCTCATCAAGCCAATCTATCACTCACCTGTGACTTCCTTCACAACCTTCTCTCTTTGTGTGTAGGTTTGTCATCTTTATCGTGATGGCAGATCATCAGACCCGTCTGAAGCAGAAGCGTAGCTCTCGCATTTCTCCTGTGCACCCTTGAAGAATTCTCTGATGATGTTTTCATTGGTATTCTTGTGGCGAATCGCATTCTCAAGTGGAAGGATGTCTATGAGGAGGAGATGGCTAAGGAGATCTTGGATTCATATGATGAGGATGATCACAGTCTCGTCATTAACGACACGCATGTCATGATTACTTTAGAGCTGCTCCAAATGAAGCAGCGGTTTGACCCCAAGAAGATGGCATATGTTAAAAGCTGAGATGCGCTCTTTGAGGGAAATAGTTACTTATCTTCACAGGGCTACCTCATCAACAAATCGAAAGATGAAGGCCGAAAAGATGACCTGTCGATTTTTGTTCCAGTTCATCCGGCTCAAGAAGAGTGTTGGGTATGTGCTCGGCTCATTATGGCAGTAGAGGACTAGCCCCATGTGGACTAGTTCACAATATTTGAAAAGGCTTTTGAGAACCAGCTCCAAACCGTCAACAAGGGGCAAACCCATTGTAAGCTCGGCTCCCAGTTATGTATGCTCCATCTGGGAGAGTGTCTTAGCTAGGCACACTACCAATGGGAGGGGAATGAACTTTGGGAGCAGGTGGACAAGATGAACCGAGGCAAGCCGAGCAAGGTAATGGACAACAGGAGGAGCAGGATGAGAGAAAGGAACGGGATTAAGGAGACGCCAAGTAGGACAAAGGAGAGGAAAAGGAATAGGGAAGGGGAGAAGCCGAGCAGGACAAAGGAGGGAAACGGGAACAAGGATTGGGAGAAGACCAATAGAAGGACAAAGGCGAAGACCAACACCAGGATAAAGGGGAGGAACAACAAGAGCTAGGAGCTTGCGAGGAGCAAACGGATAGCCACACGAATGGACAACATGGAGACAAGAAGCCAGAGGGGAATGGTAACAAGGACACCTCTGAGCAAGCTAATGCAGGGGGGGATAGCGAGAAGGGCACCCCCAAGGAGCAAGAACACAACAGCCAGTCGGGTATCCCTAATGCAAAGGGAAATGACGGGTGAGGACAGAGTGGATCGGGAACCACCAAAAGTGACTATCTCGTGCACAAAGCCGAGCAATAAGGAGTTAGCTCAGCACTCAATCCTCTTACCTTGTCTCCACTTCCTACTCACCTTCAGCGCCTTGGGCCCATATATCCATTTCCTCTCGACTCGCTACTGAATAAAGATGAACATTAAGATTGCATAGTCATAGAGAGTTAGTGGCAGCAAGTACTGAGGGATAATATGGTCTACGTAGCACAATCCTTGGATTATTTTGCCAACCACTGGATTCCTCCCCAGGTGTTGGAATGTAAGTTATTTTTACAAGCCAGGTACAGGGAGGAGGTGATCAAATTTTCCAAGGAGCAAACAACCAATTTGCGTAGGGCGAAAAGTGACCTAGCTGCCGAGGAAGTAAGGACAGTTTATGTGATGAACTCCTTCAGATGCACGTTCAACTGCAACAGACACGCACAGAGCTCTAGACAGACTATATTGCAGTGTGTCAGAATGACCTTACAAACAAGGTCCAGCACATTATGGTGTCCATTGCTACGAAGAATGTTAACATGCAACAGGCTGTACAGAAGCTACAGCAACATGTCACAGCAGCGGGCATGCAACATTAGGTAGACCAAGGCTGGATTGAGGCGCTTGAGCAACAGAATGCGCGCCTCAAGGAGAAAGTCGCACAAGGGGAGATACTGCTCGAGGAAAATGCATAGCTTAGATCAAATCTGGAGACTCATCTACCTCCTCCAAGTGCCTGACAAACACCCTGGTAGCCTACATCACAGACAACTGCCAGATCATGATGGAGCCGCTGGTTTGGCAGGTGGCCACCAACAATCTGCTCCAAAAGAGCAAGCAAGAACCTCGGACCCACGTTCCTCGGTTGAGGGAGGCATTTCGTAGGTTAAGGGGCTAGAAGGGGAGGGTTAGGTGGTTCAGGTGCCTTCATAGGGGCTGAAACTAGGGGTACTGGCCCCGAAGTAGTCGGTGCAACTCTGTTGATTGTAGCCACCAGAGGTTCCCCAGTTGGATACTCCGATAGAAGCTTCCTCAACCCCTTAAGATACCTGCACTCAGAGGCATCATGTCCATGATTTCACAAAATGTGCAAAAGGAGGTCGGAGTGGGTACCTTATGCTTCGATGGGAACCTTGCAGTCGGTGCACCCGAAACTACTTCTTATTTGAGCTTCAAAGGGTGACTGCCCATCCACCCTTGTTCTGTCTTTCAAACCTTCTTTGATTTCTTCTAACTCCTTCTTGAGTTGCTACCATGCTTGTGAGCCCTCTTCTCTCGAAAGTTGGGCAGTCTGAGTGTGTGGTGTTGAGGTGAACTTACCTGGGACCATTCCATCTTCTCCGCTTCCCTCAAGAAGTCTTGTAGTGAGGCATGCTCAAGGAGTTTCTTGACCAGCGTTATAGCAATGGTGCAAGGTAACGCCTTCAAAAACCACCCCTTCATGACAACATCATTGGGTGACACAGACATCTTCACGGCCGGGATCCTCATCCTTATGTCCATCTCCGAGATACTTTCGCCAGGCTTCATCGTATTAGTGGTGGACAACTCCTGGACAATCATATGTTTGAATTTTTCCAACTTGAAAGTGCATAAGAATTCCTCCCTTACGTTTGTCCAAGTCTGTAAGTGGTCATGGGAAAATTAACTATACCATACATTAGCAACATCCTCCAATGATGAGGGAAGATGTGTAGGAAGGCATGCTCATTCTCCACAACTTTAGCTCTACATGCTATGAGGAATTTCCTCACATGAGCTTTCGCATCCTCATGGAGGTGGTGGCCTTTGCACTTTTGAGTCTTCTTGTGGACCTTGTTGAGTAACTTGAGGAGTCTAGCTCTGTTTGCAGGACTGAAAATGGCCATTCCCACCTCAAAGGCTGAAGCAGATGCAAGAGTTGGAGGGAGTCCCAATGGAGCCATAATGAGTGTGGGTGCTCGAGAAGAGGAGACAACACCGACAACACCTCCTACGAAGGATGACAATGGGCAAGTCACTACTGATGTAGACATAGAGGAAGTGTACACAGATGGTATTGCATATGCGGAGGGCCTCGATGTTGCAGAGGGAAAGGGTGAGAACATAGAAGATGTGGGGGTTAAAGAGGATGGGAGAGCAGTTGGGAAAGAGAGGGACGGAGTTGAAGTCATGGATGAGTAGGTAATAGGGAATGAAGGAGGTGATGGAAAAGGCAGCATAGGTGTAGATGGAAAGGGAGATGAAATATGTATCTTGCATGACCCATAACTTATGCATTGCTCAATAGAATTTGGATAACTTTGTCTTCAAGTTGTAGTACACATTCCAAACTTAAACATGGGACTAAAAAATTATGGAATAATGATCATGAACAAGATCCTTAAAGCATTACAAGTGCTATGTTGCATGTGAAGCATGCATCCTAAAGAGTATAGGATATAGCAATTTATTTAAAAACATCAAAATTTTGTTATGTACATACATGCAACCAAGTAATCGTTCAAAAGTACACTATGTGAGCTTCTTCTCAACCCAAGGACACACCTAAATGAGAACATTAGGTATGGGTTAATGGATCTCCAATGTTGTGCTAAAATTATGCACCACCCATTTGAGGACACGCTCCATAACTTTTTTTTTATTTGTTGAAATCCAAAACAGTTGAAAATTTTGAATTCGGACTAGTGGGACTACTTCATAGTTGTCTGAAAACATTAATAGTTAATATTGATATCTAGATTCACCGTAGAATGAAAGAATTAGAAAATGTGCAACTTGTGCATGTACAAAGATCTTTTAATAAATCCAATACTATTTACAAATTTGAATTGTTTCTTTTTCCATGCATTTGCTTGCTATATGGCTCATAAGCATGCCCAAGGTTATTGTATTTCATAATACACAATATCAAACCCGATAGTATGCTCTTTGGCCTAGTTGTGTTTTGAAGCACATTGCACTTGTTTGGAATATCCAATTCTGCTGACATGTATTGCATGAGCAGGAAAGACTAGCGACTGAAAATTTCGCTACTCTTATGAATTTTGAATTCACACCTCCATCAAATCTTGGAATATTAGGTACTTGCCTATCGCTACCTTGCAACCCGCACACACCTCGACGTGAACTTGTGAAAACTTTGGTTTGGCAATGTCATCTTTCGGGTAAGTTGTCTTTTATTCTTTGCTCGCCTCACAAGCTAACTTCTCTCTATTCTAGAAGGTCTATTTTGGCGGCTCACTGATCGTCGCCATGGTGTCAACGACAACATAAAGCTCTCCATGACTTGCAAGAGAAGCAGATAGAGACTGCGAGACAGGAAAGTTGAAAAGCTTGGTCAAGGCACAAGGAATGGATTGAAGTTGAGGAAAGCAATGGCACGGTATCGAAACGGCAATGGAAGACACTTTTGCAACATTTGAAAATGGAGAAACAATGACAAGAAAGAAGATTCTTTGCAGAGCAACAGTAGGAAGCAGTTGCAAATGCATGTATTCAATCAATGCCATTGGAGTGAAGAACACAAGCTGTGGTGTCATTATTGGTGGGAGCATTTGAGACAGCAACATTAGGTCATTCAGGTGAATACTAGTCTTGAGTCTTCACAAGCTTTAGCCTGTACCTTAAAGTTTGTAGAGTGATAATCCCACCCACACCTCAAGAGATGCACGCGTAAGAGGCAATGCTCGTTAACGTGAGAAATGGCCTACAAAAAGTAAAACATTTGCATAACTTATATCAACTAGCTATAACGAGGGTGATATTAGCTATGTTGGTGTTCCCTAAAATAAAAGAGATATGGCTTGGGCACACAATGTTAAAGATGTTGTCAATCAGAAGGACCAATGTGGCTCCAGCAGTTGAATATAGAGTGCAATGCACGGGCATCTTGATCCGAGAAGTCTGTGGGCTTCAATAGAACGCAAGAAAAAGAGAGCCTAAGTGTCGAAGTCATTGCTAGAGACAATGTTTTGGCATGAAAGTATAAGAGTTTATCCAAGTAAGGAAATCTGTAGAAAGTGGAAGGGACTCAAGATATTTGACGAACACATCATACATATGCTTCAACAACATAGGTCAGTGGTTGCCTCAACCAACCCGGTGGTTGTTTGTGATTAAGTTTTGTGATAGTTTACTTGTTTATTTCTAATCCGAGCTGGCTCAGACTTAATGTGATTATCATAAACTAGCCCGATGGTTGGAACATCATGTAACCATAGCTGATTCAGCTCAAACACCAATAATGTGATTGTTATGAACCGGCATGGTTGAACGAATATTAATAGCAATATATTTCGCAACAGAACAACAATATATTATTATTGTCATAAACCATCCCGGTGGTTGGGACATCATGCAACAGTGGTTGATTCAGCTCAAACACCAATTATCTGATTAATCTGAACTAGCGTGGTTGAATAGAAAGTGGTTCACCTCATACACCAGTTATGTGATTGTCCTAAACTAGCGTGGTTGAATAGAAAGTGGTTCACCTCATACACCAGTTATGTGATTGTCCTAAACATTAGTTGTTGACCAGTCCAATGGTTGAAATTACTGTGTTTCTTAATACTTAAATTAGTTAAATTTAATTTTCTATTGTTCGAATCATATACCACTTAATTTCTAGACTAGGATGGCTTGGACCTAATGTAATTGTCTTAAACCAGTCCGGTGGTAGTTCAAGTTAAATAATAGTTACTGATTGAAATTGTGGTTGAACAAAAATAAAGAAATGAAAAGTAATGTATTATATTGTCTTCTCTAATTGTGAAATTCAAAAATGAAAAGCAATGTATTGTTATTTTTTAATTGTGAAATTTAGAAATGAAAAGCAATATACTTGTTATTGTCTGATTATGAAGTTATGACCATTAGACCAAACCAACCTGGTAGTTGAAATTGTGACTGTCCCAAACTAGCTCAGTGGTTGAAATTGTGACCGTGTCCTAAACGAGCCTAGTGGTTGAAATTGTGACTGTCCTAAATCAATCCGATAGTTGAAATTGTGACTTTTCTAAACCAGCACTAAGGTTGAAATTATTTTATTTTGCTAGTAGCTTGATTAGTTTAATTATTAGATTCATTATATGTGATTGTATTAAACCAGTCCAGGGGTTGAAATTCTTTTGTTCTCCTGTAGGTTAATTAGTTTAATTAGACCACGTTTTAGCATGTACTGTGTTTTGTTTTGTTTTCCTCATAGTAGTAGAAAAAGAGGGCTCTGTGTACTATTGTTCTCGCATGTTGGGTCAGCAGATGGAGTTGTATTTTCAGTTTATGGATTAGAATCCTGACATTTCAATTGAACATAGGAGCTTTGAGTATTGTAAGCCCTGGTACATCAGGAAACTCAAAGACATGAATGTTTATTGTTGCAAAACACACAGACTTTGACCTGGCCCGGCAAGCTATAAATGATTTGAGATCTAGTCATGTTGAAGCATTGCTCCATGGGAATCAATGCCCCTATCTCCCCGATGAATGCATAGTCTGTAGGTCACCTAGATCCTCTTCACGTGTCACAAGAAAGGTCGAGTTTGGTAGCCTAAGCTATATGTGGGACCGAGTGGTTTGTCCAAAGGGCAGCCGTCAGTGGCACTACATTGAATGCATTTGTGGCACATGCAAGCATTGTAGTTTGAAGTTGAAGAAGAGGCAATTTCATGTCTATCCAAATGAAATGAGGTAAGACAGTCTTGTTGCTCTAAAATGGAGGAGATTTGAAAATGTCAATGTTGAAGGATCTGTTAAAAATGGAGGAGATTTGAAATTGTCAATGTTGAAGGATCTGTTAAAAAGAGATGGCTACTATCATATAAGAGTACTCAGCCAAGGAAGCTTATAGGTTACTTCGTTCAATCCATGTCAAAATATGTGCTTCACAATTTACATCACCCTATGACAACTTTGTCTTTTGTCTCCACAAATCAAGCATTAGACTATTGCATTCTTGAATCGCATGCCAAAAGGTCACCAAAGGGGATCTGTTTAGGGCAGGCCCACACCAGACAGTACTGGTTCAAGACAGGGTAACACTAGATAATTTCTCAGCTATGTTGCCCTCACGTATGAACAAAGTCCCAACCTCATGGTGGAAATCAATGGGGTGGAGCTTAAAGATGTCTTCTTGGGTGATGGAGCAGCCATGAATATCATGTCGAGAGGTATGCTCTAACAATTGGGTCTAAAATTGTCAACTGACATTCATTTTCAACTACACATGGCAGATTAACACAAGGTGAAGATGGGGTGGTCAAAGGTGTTCACATGAAGATTGGGGGAGTTACATTCCTATTCAATTTTATCATCCTTGATATGACGGAAGGTGGCAAGACATATCCTCTACTTCTCGGTAGACCATGGTTACAATCAGCAACAAGGGCCGTTCAAGATCGGTCAAATGATGAAGTTCGGTTGCTTTTGGAATCCACATCCCTAGAAATAGACATGGTAATTTGTAGGACTTGTCACCGACCGGTGAATCTTGGGGAAGAGGATTTTGAAGAAGAAGCAGGGGTGGAGGAGGAGCAATGGGCACTTTTGAAGAAGAAGCAGGGGTGGAGGAGGAGCAATGTCTTGTCACCAAACTCTTACAGGAAACATCGAAAAGTTTCTTGAGGTATTCTTGGATGACTTCTCGACGTTCAATGGTAAGAATGCATCTCACCTCGAACCTATTGTTTAAACAGATCACATCAGTAAGTTGAGGGGGAGTGAAACCGTTGGCTCTATGAATGAAGGCATGAAGGCTTTGCTTCGGCTCTGCTTGAAGGCCCGAGGGGCAGAAAACGTTTTGACAAGTACAAAGAAGTTAGGTTGTGCTTAAATCTTGACAAATGCTTCTTCCTCACCTTGTGTTCTCCTTGGCCACATTGTCTTGGTTGAGGTGGGAATGGTCATGGACCCAATGAAGGTGGAGGTGATACTGGACCTTGCCTATTCCTCACACACCCTAAGAAGTCAAGTCCTTTTTGGGACACATGGATTATTATAGAAGATTCATTCGGTTCTATGCCGACATAGCGGTGGCACTAACGGAACTCCTTTGCCAGAAATAGTCTTTCATCTGGTCCCCACCTAAACAACTGACGTTTGACAATCTCAAGGACCAACTAGTGAAGACACCCATCTTGTGGCAACCTCAATGGGATGCCATTTTCCATCTACATGTAGATGTAAGTGGGCTAGCAATTGACACGATATTGTCCCAACCGGAGGAAGAGCACAAATTAGACCTATGTATTCTGCAAGCAAGCAAGTCAACAGAGCAGAAAGAATCTATAGCACCACCGAATGCAAGGGCTTGGGCATGGTCTATGCCATGGCAAAGTACCGGCACTATCTCTTGGGCAGTAAGTTTATTATCATTACTGACCATCAAGCCCTCTACTACTTGCTAAACAAACGCACGCTTAGAGGGGGATTGATTAAGTGCATACTTTGTTTTCAAGAGTTTGACTTTGACATCCTAGTGAGAGCAAGACGATTGCATCAACCTAGAGATCATTTGTCACAGATCTCTTCAAGCGAAGCAACCACAGGAGTTGATGATGTCCTTCTAGATGCAGGCCTCCTTTGTTTGGTGTCACAGTACTAAAAGATGAGTGCCTGTTTGTGGTGGACTGCTTCCCACCATGGTATGCAAACATTGTACATTTGTTGTCTACAGGTGAGTTCCCCAAAGGGCTAACCCCAGCACAAAACCGGAGGCATATTGTTGAGGTTGCTCGTTTCAAACTGATTGCGAGACAGCTATGCAAGCTAGGGAAAGACCACATCTTGAGGCAGTGCATGCTCCCTCATGAAGAACAAGCCATCCTTGAAGAGGCTCACTCAAGAATGGGGGGTGATGCCGCCAGAGGCCAATTCTAGAAAGATAATGCGCTCTGGGTTGTGGTGGCCAAAGTTGTTCCAAGACTACTATGCTCATGTGCACCACTACGACTAATGTCAAAGAGGTAAACTAAGGCCTATCCGATGGGAGTGCCTTCCCCTTCAGTCATCCAACCCTATACCACCCTTCTATATATGGGTATTGGATTTTGTTGGACCCATCTCTCCTACCACTTGAAGAGGGCAAGTACGCCCTAATTGCTTCAGACTATGGCACTAAGTGGGTGGAGGCTAAGGCTGTGAAGACATGTACCACTCAAGTTGTGGCCTCATTCTTGTATGATCAAATCATCTCTAGGTTTGGATTTCCTATGGAATTGATGAGTGATAGAGGTACCCATTTTCTCAATGATATCATTGGCTAACCTCATCACCCAACTACAAATCATTCACAAAATATCTAGTTCATACTACCCTCCAGCCAATGGCTTGGCTAAGAGCTCCAATCAGACCATGTCTCATATTGTGGCTCATTTATGTCTCCATTCCTTGGTGGATTGGGATATTCTACTACCAACTGCTCTTTTTGCTTGTAGGACAACACACAAGGTGAGCACTCGATACTCATGATTTCAACTAGTTTACAGCCTAGAGGCAATTATGTCCTATGAATTCCACATGAAGACTACTGGGGTTATGGCAAAGATGGATGATAAACTTGGAAGCATGCACGCTTGAGCAATTATGGGATCTTCAAGCCTTGGACGAACATCGTCGGCCTGCAGGAACCTCAGAAAGAGGGAGTTCAAAGTTGGTGACTTAGTCTTGTTACATTCTAATATGTTCCTGAAGCATAAGCCTAAGTTCATTAGTGGGTGGACAGGTCCATTCTACATCACCAAAATTATTCCAAGTGGTGGTGTCTACTTGGCCACCTTGGAAGGAAAAAGGTTGGTAGCACTCATAAATGGATCAAGGGTATGGAAGTATTATTTTCAGTAAGCATATCTCTTATGGTGATTCTTGTATCTCTCTTTTTTTTTCTTTTTTTAAGGGTGCTATTTTCTCCTTCACTTTGGTCATATGATGATAATCTTCTCATCCTTTTCAACTTGTTTACCCTTGTCACCTTGATCACCTTGGTTCCAAGGTGACAACCTTGTCATTCCCTTTCACCCTATTCACTCGTTCTTCACTCTCTTCACTCTGGTTATCACAATGACAACCTTGTCACCCTGCTTCACCGTGTTCGCTCTTGTCACCCTGCTTCACCCTGATCAGTCTTGTCATTGGGTCATTCTAGTGATAACCTTGTCACCCCGCTTCACCATGAACACTCTTATCACCCACTCCATCCCCTTTCACCCTGCTCTCACACTCTGGTTTATCACAGTGACAAATTTGGCACCCTACTTCAGCATGATCACTCGTCACTCGGTTATTCTAGTGACAACGTCGTCACCCTACTTCACCATGTTAACTCTTGTCACTGGGTCACAACCTTGTCACCCTACTTCACCATGTTCACTCTTGTCACCCTGCTTCATCATGTCCACTCCATATCCACTATGGTCACCTTGCTTCACCAAGTTCACTCTTGTCACCCTGCTTCACCATGTCCACCCTGCTTCATCATGTTCTCTCTTATCACCCCATTTATTCTAGTGACAACATTGTCACCATGTTCACTCTTGTCACTGGGTCATTCCAGTGACAACCTTGTCACCCTGCTTCACCATGTTCACTCTTGTCACCCTACTTCACCATGTTCACTCTTGTCACCCAGCTTCACCATGTCCATTCTTATCACCCTACTTCACCATGTTCACTCTTGTTACCGGTTTATCTCATTGGCAACTGCTTTACCTTTTCACTCTTGTCACCCCATTACCCCATGGACACTCTTGTCCCTTGGTCTTCCAATGACCACCTTGCCACCTAGTGTCTCCATGATCACTTGGTGACTTGGTCTTGCCTGTGACAACCTTGTCACCCCATTTTACCATGGACACTCTTGTCATTTGGCCATCCCTATGACAACCTCATCACCTTGTCATCCCAGTGACAACCTTATTACCTCATTATCCCAATGGCAACCTTGTTACCTCGTAATAATAGCAGTGATAACCTCGTCACTTGGTCATCCCAATGACAACCTCATCACCTCGTCATCTTAGTGATAACCTCGTCATCTCAGTGACAACCTTGTCACCTCTTCATTCCAATGATAACCTTGTCACCCCCTTCCACCATGTTCAAATTAGTCACTTCCTTGTCAATGGTTCTCCTCTAACAATCTAGTCACTCCCATGACACCCTTGTCACCCTGGGTATACCATGGTCACCTATCACGTCTTGGAGTAATGCTTATTATTTTTTGACACTTGCTAAAATTGGTGATCACTCGCTATGTTTAGTGATCTCTTGCTAATTTGGCATCAATGTAGCGATTTTTATCCTTCTTGCTACCATATTCAGCTCCTTTGCTAATTTTAGCTTTCCTCCTCTATTTCAACCGCCCCTCATGTCTTTGTAGGCACCCTTGCATTACTTGGGGCCCACGTTTCAATCATTCAGCCTCCCACCTCCTCTCTTGTGAGCTTCTACAGTCCCCTCTCTCCTCTACAGCGTTCCACCCTAACCTCCTTGTGCGCCCTCTCTCACCCTCTCTGTGTACCCCCCTCTTTCTCCTCCTCACCCTTGTGTGGATTCTCCCCTGTGCACCCTCTCTCGGCCCCTCCTCCCTCTCTATAAAATAGGTGTGCTCCATCTACCGCTCAGGTCTCGACTCCCTCTCCTTCCTGCTCTACTCTATCCCTGCCCGCTTAGATGGCAAGCTCTACCTTCTTCCTCCCACCCACTAGCACCCCCTTCTCACCCGTGTGCTCCTGCTCGCCCGCTCTTCTTCTGCCTCCTTCATCCTCCATCCTCTTTCTCCTTCCTCCAAGCACTAGCAACATTTCCCAACATCTCTTCCATGCAACATCTATGCACAGAAGTAGAGAAATGGCCGTGCCCCCCCCCCCCCCCCCCCCCACATGATGCCTTCCATGCTCCTCCTATTGCTCCCTCCTCTCGGTTCTCCTTCGATCCTCCTTCTGCAGCTCCCTCCTCCCATCCTACCATCACGATAGTGTTGATGTAGCATTTTCTGTCATGTTAAAAAAATTGGCTTAGGTTAGTGCAGTCGATTGTTTGTAGGAAATGCTTGGATTAAAGCTACAAATGCCAATTTTTTTGGGGTGTGTTTTGCAACATGAAAATGTTATGGCATTTTTCTATAAAAATTTACAACATTGTTGTGATTAATTGCACTACAAATAATTTAAGGCATAAAGCACCATGTATTCGTACAATAATATACATCATGGATGGATGCATACACTCATATACATCACCAATGGATGCATACACTCATGCTCACATCAATTTCCAATATTGTATTAGATGGACCTTTAGCATACATGTGTGCATAGAAGACCATTTCCTACTTTGATCCCTGATTTCATAGTTAAATTATTCCCTTTCTCACATTCGCATTATGGGCGCATTATATTGCATTTTATGACGAACTTTTTTTACGAATTCTCAATACTTGTATTTGGTCAAAGAAGGTATATTATCATTTTTGAATGACAATGTTATTCTATGCTCCATTTTATCCTATATTAGAAACTATGATCTCACTAGATATTACATAAATATATTACTCCATTATATCCTATACTAAAAACTATTCTGACCCAAATACATAACGCTAATTAAGGTTAGTACTTATGACAAGTGATGAAAACATTCTAATGGTATGAATGAGTTCTTGTAAATTTTGGATATGTTGATTGAGCTATTACCCTTTTTTAAGGGAATATTTTCAACTTAATTATTAAATACATACTTATAATGGTGAACTGATTCCAATCTGTATGTATATTCAAGTTTTACTGTGTATTTAAAAAAAATCTTTTGCATAAGATTAAAATTCGAATAGTATTTATATTTGTTTAAGACCCATTGAGCTAGCTCCTATCCTTATATTGAACATGATAATGTTCATAAAGATTTTATGAATACAAATAGATAGCATTGGATCCCTTTTTAGTGGTAAGGACTATGTATTCTTAAAGTACCCTAAAACGACTATGTATTCCCTTATTTATAGCATGGAATTGATCATGGTAGAGTGGCATAATCCCGAGTTTCCTTTTTCCATAGGTTCTTTTGCTACTCATGGTTGGTGGATACACCATGACATGGATCCAAATAGATATTTGGTTTTTTCCTTCAACTTGCTTGACTAGACCCTATGATGATTGTTCGATTGTGCCTGATGAGTGGCCACTGGCTTAATTGATGCATTAAGTGCAATGTTTTCCTTAAATTTTTTCATACTACGGGATATGAGTTTGCTTATAGGGGTGGAAATAGAAGTGTGTTAATGCCTAGTGCATATTTTCCGTTATGCATATTTTCCGTTAGATGTAGCATGATACTATCTACAGAATTTCTTTGCCAATTATTTCACTTGAATCATGCTCCTCTTGTGCTTGAGTATGTGGTCATGTATTAAGTTTAACATAATAGTATATAGGATATTGGATGAGCAATCAACATAGTGGTTTAGATGCATTCGATTCTAGTTCTAATAGAACTATCATTCAGACATTGGTCATAATAGAAGTATGGAAGGATAAAATCCTTGTTTGTCTCCCTAAGTTTTTCAAAGCATGATATTGTCCATATTACATAGGTATTTTCACTAAGCAAAATTAATCCTTATGATGAAAATGTGTTTTTTTTCTTTTGACATAGTTGGTTTTGCTTTCATGTTTTTGGATCAAATGTATAGATGATCTTCTGCAAGCATGGAAGACATGATATGTATATGTAGCACATGATCATGTTTACATATTTTCAATCATATATTCTACCTTGTGATCTATCATTATCTTGATGTGTGGATGTTCAATTTGAGTAGTGTTTCCTTTTTTTATCATAAATTTTATGTATTGTTGTGTCTCACCTCTCCCCAATGACCCAAATGTGATAGTATGAGGATGAAAGAGAAGTTAATTTGTGAGTTTCAAACATGCCTTCATTATTGGAATATGTTTGATTTACTTATGATCACATCAATTGTTCCAATGATATTGAGAGGAATAAGATACTGGATGAGGGGCTCGCTTGCTCGAAACCTATTTAATCTTGCTCACTTATTTGGCACTGCTTGATTTTCTCTGCTCGCTTTTTGGTAATCCTCATTGAAGGGTGGTATGCTATAATGAATGATTTTATTTATTTTTTGAGTAAGAGCAAATTCTCATATCATCTTGTCATACAATTTTATAGACCAGTATAGCTCTCACCCCGTAGAATTCAAGGATCTATAGAAATCAACAATATTATGTTACCGCCAAAATATTTTGATGGCCCTCCATCTTTTACCCAAACTCCTACTGCTATTATGGGCAAGTATAGGCTCAGACATCATAAAGTGCAAAAACAATATACAACTTCCAAAATGTTTAGACTAAGTAGTGAAGCATGAATGCTGTGGAGATGATTTATGTAAAGAAGTGAGCTTGATGCAGTTGCTATGTTCAAGTTGTTCGAATATGATGTAAACTACTATAATAGTCTAGTTCCTAGTCTACAAGGTGCGACTTGCTTGCTAGATAGTGACATAAAAAATAAGATATTTGACCTTTGTAGATAGACTGTAGGGAGATTCTTACAAATTGCATTGATAGCTTGATTCTTCCTCTATCAGGTTCAAGCCCCAAAATGCTAGCATAACGGAATGATGATGCCTTTTGAGCCATGTTTGACATGGAGGCTGAGGCTGCATAGTGCAAATACCCTCTTTGTAGGGTTAGCATAAATTTTAAATTCAAATCTCCTTCCCAATAGGCCTAGAGCGTAATCCAGGATTTGATACCCTTTCTTGAAACATGGAAATTAAACCATACCCAATTTCAAGTATTGATACAAAAAGCATGAACAAAGAAACTGTGCGCATAAGGGAGAGAGAAGAAAGCGGCGCAGCATGGGGTCTAATCTACCCCCGTCAGATGGTGGTCCATGCTTCGCATCTAGAGTATTTATAATTGTATATTCCAAAAAGCAAAGAGCCAATAATAATAGTACATCTAGACGTATCCCTTTTCCACAATTTGATGGATTTCTCAACATAGCTCTATGAGCTTAAAATATCACAAGGCAAATAATAAATATATTAATTTATGCCCAGCTAAAAAATATATGTACAATATTGTTTAATCATATTTCACAGATTTTTCTTTGAATCATTAACTCAATGCATTAGTAGCTAGTAATGGTCCAATATGTACTTCTCTAGTTACTAGAAAACACATACAAAACATTACCTAGAATATCAAATATTTATTATCATTCATAGATGCAATATTACAAAGTAATTTTATAAGCTAAAAGCTTGCTACTGAACAATCATGGGTTCCCCTCTTGCTTAGCAACATGGTATCAATCACACATTTTTTCCCCCCATCCAAATATCAGTAAACTATATGTACCAAGAAGTATCATGTTTGGATTTTATTACTTAAATAAACTATGAGTACATATAATTTTGATTATTGGTACACAACAATTATTTTATTCTTAAAAGTATCACTTAAATGATCACACGTATAATAAACTATAGATTTGACATTCATAAGTTATCAAACCTAGGGTTTATAGTTTTATCATCCTTAACAATAGTCTTATGAGCGGCTTCTTCATGCGCAATCAATGTCAGTGAAACCACACAATTTATCACTTTAATATATTTGCTTCAACAAGAAAGCCCTATGTTTATTATAGGTTAAAAGTAAAAAATATAGCCAGAAATACTATAACACATGGTTATGGGTTAGTGTTTGAATTTTCTAACTCAATGTTGGCAAAATACTTTTCTAAGTCAAAACATCAACCTTGTCCAAGTCAAAACATTGACCCTATATCTCTAAGAACACGAACCCTATACGTAACCCCTTTTCTCATCTTGGATTGATAACTATGTGACTAATATCTTTCATGACTCTTATGCATATTTTAATGTTGGCAAGAGAAATCAAGAAGATTTATTCCCTAATTTATGTAGATAGATGAATTCCTTTCCAGGGTATTACGTATGCTTTTGGCATTGGAGATCTTTTGGGTCATGTTGGCTTTATACATATGAGAGAAATTCTCATGATGCATTAATTACTTCTACTAGCTTTGCGATAGAAGATGCAATCGATCAAATACCCCATAGGCCTACTTCATAACCAAGCATACTTGTTTGATGATTTCAAGTTCCCATATGCTACAAAACCTATTAAATGTAAAGCTTGTAATATGTATGCATACTATATATATGACATATAAATGTGCAAATTTTACCTTTTCAAAAATTACCTTTCTTAAGATGTGGGCAAGTTTTAGTATTGAATAATAAGAATAATCAAATGATAGTATACGTATTTTGAGTTATTGTGAGGATTGATTTTATTAAAGGACTCATAATAAGTTCATGACCACTAGTTTATTTATACAATTTGTAATTTCTATTGAACAAGCAAGAACCAAAATATTGAAAACAAAGGGAGTAAGAAGAAAGCCATATCTACTCATGAACAATCATCATGCTTGTTCATGATCCCCCTCAAGGTGCATTTTTGATCAAAAATCATTTCTAATCAAGTGATTTTCTCTTCTTTGGTCTTTGACTATCTCTGCTTGTTGTTGTAAACTCTCAGTAGAAGCTTCCATTGGATCCAAAAGTGTAGGGATGCCATGATGAATAAAACTAGAATAAATGTTTCTACATCATAGGAGACAAACATGTTAAGCTACTACATAATCTGGGCCTCAAATTGAATTGGGAAAGATGCTTATATAGACAACCAAATTGGCTATTTGTTGGGACTCCCCACAAAAACCTTACTCTACATGGATGCATTGTAGATCAACGTAGGGACCCACGAGTATCTCAGAGACCACATTTCATTGGAGAGAAGTACGAATTAAAGGCATCCATAGAGAAGGAGAAGCAAAAGTAACTTTCTTTGAAAAAGTGGTTGTGACATAGTTGAATGCTAGGAAAACATTATGAGATCGTAGTAAAATATTCATAAAGCCAACCCTCTTGATCTCTTTCTTGGACTTAGATGCAAATTTTGCCAATCTCTTATTTTGATTTTCCATCTCCTTGATTTTTCTATGATTTATTCTACTATCAAACTAGTCTTTCAATTTTGAGCAGTTCCCAATGAAGGAACATGGTGGAGAGGGAGTGGGAGAGAGAGAAGGTAGGATAGGGAGAGAGAAGATAATACTCAAATGGAAACATAATGAAAGGAGATAGAAATGAAACGAAAGTACCAAAATGAAAGGACTCACATTGATAATCTTGATGTAGACTCCTTGATGTGTTTGATGTGACAGACAAGTACAATCATATATAGGATAGAGATAGGATAGAGACACACTAGAATACCAAAGTGTATATGGGATATCTCCCAATATGACATTTGGCACTCTACTATAACTCCTAGTATGACACACTAAAACACACTCAACTTGACTTTATGTTCTAACACCCCCCATGAAGGAAAGGTGAGGGACTACTGGAATGGAACCAAGAATAGAACATGACAATGATGGCTTGAGACTGAACATGGCTCAGAGGCTAATGTCTTAGCATGGCTACATGACTAGAGCATAGGTCTAGGAATACACCAACATCCTAGAACTCGGCCATAAAGAGACTCTATCAAAGCCAATACATGGCTCCCACAATGCATCCCCCTCCTGGCTCTAAAATAGGGTGACATGGAGCCACACACCATAAATAGAAAAATATCATTGTAGGAGGACTATCCAAGGTTGAGAACTTTTGTTAATTTAAAGAGATTATTACATTAAATTTTTTGGGGGACTACCTAGGGCAGAATACCCATTTACATCAAGCTCATGGACATATTTTAGGAGACATATTCATCATCCTCATCTATCTCTTGAGGGAAAGATAGATTTGGGAGATGAGCAATGAGAGCAAAAGTTGGAGTCAGAGTGTCTTCTTCTTCTTCTTCACTAGTGGTAGATGCAGCCAAGTTAGCATGCTCGGTGAATTTTTGTTTGGCAAGCTTCTAAAAACAACAGTCGTCTATATGGCCAAGCTTCTTACCATACGTACACCTGAAAGGTTTGAATGGCTTTTTACCCTTGGAATATAATGCCTTATCCTATGGACATCTATGTGCCTTCATTCATGATTGAGAAGCATTGCAACCATTTCATCAAAGGACATATCCCATGCTACATGAAATGCTGGTATGATATCATGATACTGAGGAATATCCTCACTCGTGGAAAGGAGGACAACCACATGATCATCTTTCCCAACAAGGGTGTACAAAGCAGCAAGTCAAGTGATGAGGGATTCCATATAACTCAAATGAGCATTAAGAGAATCTTCATGCTTCATATGGAGCTTAACGAATTCATGTCTGAGAAATACTTTAGAATTGATGATTTTGTTACCAAATAAGCGCTTTAACTTGTCCCACAATTCATGTGTAGTGTCATCAAAATCCAAGTGATGAATAACGTGATCAGACAAACCCAAATCAATGATAGAAAGAGCTTTGTCATTGAGATTTTCCCATGCTAGAATTTTCTTTTCATCAAATTTAGGTTTCTTGACTTGCCATTAACCACCTTCCACACACCTTCCTTCATAAGCAGAAGCCTCAGCTTGGTTTGCCAAGTTGGAAAGTTTTTGCCAAAAAAACTTTTCATAGCAATACGAGCTGAAGTGCCATCTCAGAGCAAAGGCTAGAATAGTATGGGCTGTAGCAACAGCTGAGCTTGTAGTCAAGGCAAAAAATGGCAAAGAGAAGGCATCGAACTAGCTAGAATAGTGTAGGCAACAGCTCATGTTGACGTTGAGGCAAATGGCAAAATTATTGAGGCATGAATAGCAGTAGCAATAGGTGGAAATTCCATGGGTAGCAATGTGAGTTGATGGCAGCAATCCCAAGGCAAAAATCTCGAGGTTGATAGCAACAAAGTTGAGGTTGATAATGCAGCAAAAATCTAAAACAGCCCCACAAAACAACTCCAAAATGATGGAGAGGCTTGTGGAGAGGGTTGTGGGAGGGAATGCCAACATGAAGAAGCTAAGGTTGTGGGAAGAAGGGCTGCCTTCCAAGAGGAAAGAGGGAGAGGAGATCTTCTTTCTTGGCCTCCCTCACCTTAATCCCTTGGAAGAGCAAGGAGCAAGAGGGAAAGGACTAGGAGAAGAAAGGTGGAGGAAGAAAGTAAGAGAGGAGGAAAAATGGCTCTGATACCACATGAAGGAACACTGTGGAGAGGCAGAGGGAGAGAGAAGATAATACTCAAATGGAAACATAATGAAATGAAATAGAAATGAAATGGAAGTACTGTATTGAAAGGACTCACATTGATAAGCTTGATGTAGACTCCATTACGTGTTGATGTGACACACAATTACAATCATCGACATGATAGACACACACTAGAATACCAAGTGTATATGGGATATCTCTCAATATAACATGTGGCACTCTACTAGAATCCTAGTAGAAATGTTGGTGGGCCCTATGGCTCCATTAGCACTTTGGATTTCTTGGCAAATGGGTCTATCATATGAGCGGCAAACAACCCAAACCTTCCCATCATTTTGTAAAAAGTTTATCTCAGCTGCTGCAAGGTTGTGGTAGAAGGAATGGGGGCATGGGATAGGACCAAACTATAATTGACAGCCATAGAGGCCCTAAGATTTGGGTTTTCACCCATCTCTCTATTGAAGCTCATGGAATCCTCTGAGCTTAGGTTGTTAGCTTGAGGTGGTTAGTGTACAGAGTGTATGCTAAGTTTGAATTCATGGATTAAACTGATGTTAAGATGGGCACTTGGCCAAATAAGATGTTTTTCAGAAGTGTTGTCTTTTGGTTTAGGTTAAGGTGCATGTAAGTAAGACAATTAGTCAGCATAGGTGATCACAAGTAAGACAATTAGCCAGTATAGGTGATCATTCAGGAGCCCTACAAGAATCTAACTGGATGCTACATTATGAATAATACGATGGTGCTGCGTTATAATGCAACATGTCATGATGATGATACTGCAACGTTTGGTTTGTTGGAACTACATTTTTTAAATCTGCACAACCTAGCATTATGTCTATCTCCATGGTATCACATTAGATTTATCACAATGTGCACTACATTGTGGTCATCGTCCCGTGCACTACATTAGCTAATGCTATGGGCACTGTGCTAAATCTATTGCAATGTCGGAGCGAAATTTTTATCGCAATGTGGGTACATGGCTGGAAGCATTAAATGCTATCTATCAATGTTAGGGTTAGGTGAATTATTGTAGTGCCCACCATGTTATATTGCAACATCTCACGGCATTAACCTTACTATAGTGTGATGTTGCATTTAAACTATTGCATAATTAAGGAACCCAAAAAACCCAAATTCATTAAATCCAATATAATAGAACTAGGAATATGAATCAAGTTATCCCCAAAATTGGAGCAAGGAACATGGAGCCTTGGACCAAGAATAAAAATAGTGGAATAATTAAACCCAAAACCTGGAACAAGTGAACCAAAGATTTGTTGTCAAAACAAGTGAACTTAGAACTTGGAATCTGGAAGAAGTAAACCCAAAACATGGAAAACAAGTAAACTCTATACTTGGTATAAGTGAACCCAAAACATGGACCTAGAGTTCAAAACCTAAAACAATTAATAGGACTGAAAACAAGTGAACCCAAAATAAGTGAGCTCAGAACCCAAAATAATTGAGCCTTGAACCTAGAACAAGTTAGTTTAGAACCAAATAATAAAATCTAGAATCCAATACTCAAAATATAGAACAAGAGAATATAGAACCTAAGTGAATATAGTACTACTCAAAATAAGTGAATATAGTACTACTGTAAATAATAAAATCTAGAAACCAATACTCAAATATAGAACAAGAGAATATAGAACCTAAGTGAATATAGTACTACTCAAAATAAGTGAATTTGGAGCCTAGAACAATTGAATGCAAAACATGTATCTTGCAACTTGTGAATCCTAAACAAATAAACTCAAAGCTTAGGGCAAGTATCCAAGCAACCTTCTTCTCTTCAATGTTAATCAAAGTGCATATAAATCAAAGGATAAGTGAACTACCCATGTGTATGTGTGTATGTGGTGTGTGCATATGTGTGCATGCTCGTGTGCATGTGTGTGAGATCCCACTTATCCATATTCAAATCCACAATAGGTCACATTCATTTTTAAAGGCAAGGAGGTCCAATAGCCCCTCATATTGCCATAGGAATGGATATGTTTCCATAGACTAATCAAGGGAGGCAAACTTTTAAAGCTAATGTCATATCCTAGAAATCTCAACCCTTTCATGCATGGAAGCCTCTTTCAATGAAATTGTGATAATCATTATGCTATATAACTATTTGAATCCCTTCTCCTTGAATTTATAATTAGTCGTCTTCATAAATGCATCAAAGATTCTACTACCAATGTGTAAGCTAGACATATCTTGAGATAGTATGACTTTCAAACAAATGATCTAGGGATCAACATGAATACACTAGCAGAATTTATATTCAAGTGTACTAATCTTGTAAGATCTAGTCTTACTAAGGAAACGATAACTTGAGTTCGTGATAGTAGACATTATACTAAAAAAGGAGGCTTTAGTTCCCACAATGGTCCATATACAAAACTAGTAGAATTCAAATTTGTTTTCTTTATTTCAAGGCACTAGATAGGATAGAACTAATGGGGTATTTCCATTTGAGAAAGTTTGGGAGTTATTTAGAAAAAAAAAGGCATCAAGGACAGTGATCATCCTTATCTCATCTATGTATCTAAATATCTAAAATTTTCTATCATCTCTAGATCTTGAATTCTCTTTAACTTCTCAATAAATTGCACTAAAACCAAAAGCAATATAAGCTACACCGTATTGGGAAACAAGCTAGTCCCATAGGGATGTACAAAGTCTTAGGTTAGATAGTTATACATGCATATTTTGAAGTAACATTTGGTAATGGCAATGAGTAGATTTAAGTCAAAAAAGCAATCATTCTTTGGTTTAGACTTTCTCCAAGCTTCCTATAAATGGAGGTGTAATAGTAATGACTTTCCTGAGTACTATTGCAAGGATGAATTCCCCTTTAAATGGTATGTTGTCACATTATTTTCCAATGCTTGCAATAAAATATAAATAGATTTTAGGTAGTGGTTTAATAGAAATGTCATATATCATATGTATTACCTAGAATAGTTTATGTTAGCACCATAATCCCTAAGTATTGCTTCTTGTATGGATGTTGGATCTTGCAGTAATGGAAGAGAACATACACTAAGTGCTAGAGTGATTATCTCCTTAATTTTTGAGAAAATTTGTGAGTGTGCATTAGTGATCCATTTAAAGGAGTTTTTATGTGTAAATGGAAGCTCAAGTTGGGTATGGAGATATGTATGTGCTAGAGGGGGACGAGCATTTTCTGAGCAAAATCTTCCGAGCATCCGAGCGAAGGAAAAAAAAAGCTTCCAACTATGCAAAAATATGGCAAAAATGGATCGGAAGAAAACATAGTTTCACTTAGAAATATGCAAAGTATTATTTCAATGCCTATTTTATACACAAATATTTACATGAATCTTTGGGAATGGTGAGAACATAATGGGATGGCTTTTGAAGAAACCCACATGTAGAGTAGACTTCTCTATGAAAATCCCCTTATGATCCTTCTTATAACTTTTACCTAATAGGAGGTGACATTGAAAAGCCTCTCTCAACCTATCTTCATGAAAGGGCTTTTCCAAAGAAAACTAATTGAAGCAAACCATCAAGGTAGTTTCGCCAGTGAAACCCCTTTGAAGTAGGTCTTCCAAGGTAGTTTCGCTGGCAAAACTATCGTGGATGGCACTTTTAAAAGCGAATAACTTTCACATCCAATGTCCAAATATAGTCATTTAGCCACTCAAATTGATCGGAAAACCCCATTTGAGCACAGCAATGGGGTTAGATTTTAGAAAATCTTGCATATATAGTATTAAACATTACATGTATTTTATGAGAGTGATATATAAGCCCAAGTTAATACTTATTTATAGTAATTTAAACTTCTTTAGAAAGATGTCCATAAATATCTTGTTATTTATGCTATAAAAACAATAAAAAGATATTTCCATATGATATAAAACTGTTTAATAAGTAATTATATATGTATAATATTATTACAGTGAGAGTGATTATGAGGGATGTTTCTTAAAGGAGTTATTTTTCAACACTTTTTTAAGGTGATAACAGGGGTACAAAAGAATGTCTATGAATAAGAAAATTTATGTTATGTAAAAATGAATGAGTGACTAGTCTATATATTTTTATGATAAAGGGATCTAGTTTCTAGTAAAATAAAAGTGTAAAAACCATGTTTCCTAAAAAAATACAATTTTTTAAATCTCTTGAAAAACACACTCAGATAAACCTGCTCATAGGTTTTTGCTCGTAAAATTGACGCATCCTAGCTAGAGTCATATGTTTAGACTATGGTCTAAACATGCTTTTATGTGTGTGTATAAATGGGTGCTCAAGTTGGGTATGTAGATATGTATGTGTTAGATTCATATGTTTAGACTATGGTCTACACCCATTGTTGGGACGTGATGTCATTGGTGGGGATGTTATAGTAGCTAGTCCTACCTATGTGTGATGGAGCTTATAGCTTTTGCCATTGTGAGTGACTATGATTGAATTGAAATGTGTTGTATTCTTAGAGGACCTTTTTGGGTATGCTTGATTCTCCTCTCTCTCTCTCTCTCTCTCTCTCTCTCTCTCTCAGCCTCTCCACCTTCACCCATCGCTCAACCTCTCCACCTCCTCAGCCTCTCTACCTCAAGCCCCTCCTCACTGCTCATGTTGCGCCACCCTCAGGCCCCTCATCATGCTGCGCCACCCTCAGGCTTCCTTGTCGTGCATTCTACCTAACCCTTTGTGGGCTATGGGTTGTGCACTGGCCTAAGCCATCGTGTCATGTGTGTAGCCTCGCTATCCATGGCTTGTGCGCTACTTGCAGGTCTCCTGGATACTTTCCACGTCGAGGGGTCCTTCCAAGGGCTGCTGATGTCGTCGCAAAAAGCCCACCGCCAACTATTGCAGGACACCTGGGGCTGCTGTGCCACCCCTGCCATCTGTTACGCCTCCCTTAGAAGTCAGTAATAGCAATGCAGGCCATAAGAGCTTGTGCAGGCTGCACATGCTACTAGGCTCCCCCCATACCTAGTGTCTAAGCTCAAGGCTACTCTAGGCTCGCCAATGTCAAGGGACTGCCACCAGTCCCTATCTAGCCAGGACGAGGTCTCTGACCAAGACAGGGTTCACAGCCCTTACAACCCTCATGCCTTGACTCCATCCCTATAAATTTGCTCCAACCAGCTCCTGACTTGCAAAAACCAAGAATCAAATCAAGAAAGACTTGCTATGGGCAGCCCTTAGGTGTGTGGGCATTCCAAAGAGCAAAAAAAAATCAATAAAAATCAAAGAAAAAGAAGAGGCCATGGAAATCTCACCCAATCAAAAAACCAAAGGGGACAAGGAAAGAAAATACAGTGTAATTTGGACCAAAGGGCAGAAAGTAGAGGATGGGAATGTCAAAGCATGCCTATCTACTATCAAAGAGGTATGTAAGCTACAAGATACTGAAATTCAAGGCCTACAAAAGAAACTGGAAGAATACAAGAAGATGAGCTTTCAAACATATGTGCTCAAATGAATGACGACATGAAGGGATGGCAAGAAGAAATGCATGCAAAATGGGCAAAACAAATTGGGAAAATGCAGATGGATATGATGCGGGATATGGACATGAAAAATAGTTATCATACATCCAAGATAGAGAGCTTGGAAGCTTAGGTGATTAGTCTTCAAGACGAGAATGCAAAATTGAAAGCAAACACACATGGGGATGAAAGGGAGTTTAAGCCATCCCTACACGAGGAGCTGAACATCATTAGGGAACAAATGAAGCAGTTCACAGGGGCAAAGGGGGCATTAGAAGAAGGATGAAAGATCATAAATGAACTGAAATCTAAGAATGAAAAACTCAAAAAAGACTTGGCATTCTTGCAAGACACTATAGAGGATAAACATGCTGAATTCACCCAGAAAATCAAGAAAGGAGAGGCTGTAATCTTGGAATGGAGTGATGTGGTCAATAAAGGTACTACTGTCCCCAAGAAAGAGTTCATTTCAAATGCTCTAGAGGAGGATAAAAGGAGAAACAGTAAAGCCCTAAATGTCTTTGTCCAAGGCCTCACAGTAGGAGATACTCCTATGGTAGATGCAAATGCTTTATTCAACCAAAATGGGTGTGAACTTGACATGTGAGACATCTTGGAGAGTTGGTAAGCCCGATGCACCCACAAGGCCACTTGTGATGAAACTTCGAACATCCATGGATAGGAAGACCCTCATGAGCACAAGGGTGACCTTGAAAGGAACCCGGATCTACCTAGACGATGACCTTACCCTTCTACAGCAGGAACATCAGAGGGAAGGTATGGTACACATCATGGTAGCGAGAGAAGCAGGGAAATGGGATAGAGATGGTAGGGTGATCATCTGAGGGAGAGGAGATCAGGACCAGGGGGAGAAGGAAGAAAAGGAAGAGAAAGAAGAGGGTGAATTATGATGGTGTCAGGCCAAAGGGACACAAAGTGGACTGAGAATTGTAGTGTGAAATTGCAATGGCACACTCTGGTCTAATCCAGGTGGTTTCTCGGAGACATACATTGATAGAGACATGGTCTTCTACACTGAGACACATGAGAGCGACTGCCCACCGTGTTGGCTTTGGCCCACTCTCACGACTGATTTCCAGGACTAGGTCTGTATTGGGCTCTACCTGATGGAGATGTGACAACACAGAGAGATACTACTATGACATATTAGAGAGTAGGAGAATGGGACCACTGCACCACAAGTTATCGAGGTAGATCGAGCGCAGAGACAAGTCACGAATTTATGCATTTGACTCAGCCCCAGGGCACTATGGGATAAAGGAGGAGGAGCTAGCCGACATGAGAGATATATGGATTAGTGGAGGGAGCCAACATAGCACTACTAGACAAGGGGCACAGAGATCGTACATGATGCGACAAGTGACCAAAGCACACACGATCGATGTCTGACCTATTTCAGCTCTCCTTAAGGGAGATCAACCGAGGCGAGGCATCACCCTTGACAAGAGATCAAGGAGACCACGTCCTCCACCACCACAGGAGACATCCCGACAAATGCAAATACATAAGCTCTTTGCATCCCATTAGAGAGCCATCATGGAGCTTGGATACGTGGAGCCGGTTCATGCACTTGGGATTCTAGCTCTGAGCACTTGATATCTTCATGCCACTCTCATGCTATTTTGCTACTTTTTTTGCTATTTTGTACTAGTATAGCATTTTAGTACTCAGCAAGGGCCTTAGTGAGCCCTTTCCCACAGCCCACAATGGTTTGTATGAGTTACTTGATTTCGTACTTTGTCCCATAGGCCCGTGAGGCCTCCTGCAAACATTAATATATATTTCTTTCTTGAGAGAGAGAGAGAGAGAGAGAGAGAGAGAGAAGAAAGAAAGAAAGTGTATTAGAGCCTTCAGAAGACCGATGGGTCTATGAGAGTGTGAAAAACCTAATACAATGAGTTGTGAAAGTGGAGCTACTAAACGAGCATCCACACCAATGCAGAATGCAAAAAATGCAAAATGGCAGTACTAAATCCTAAGTACAACATAGTCATATCCCAACTATATATATCAATCTCAACATCATCGTTGGCATCATCATAGCCATCATCATCATCGTCATCAACATGACATCACGATGGATGAGGATGTGGAAGTGGAGGCATGAGGTCAGCAATAGAATGTTGTCTCCCCCTCAAGGGTGTAGTCCTGGTACATCTCCTGGTCATAGCTTTGTGTCTAACCAAGGCCACTGTGACCCCAGTCGGTCGGGCTCCTGATCCTAAACAAGGATGGAATGTCAGTATGTATATATGTTTGTTTGTTTGCTTTTTTGTGCTTGCGCACGCATGTGTGTATTATGTATGAATGCAAGTATGTAAGTATGTATGTATGCATGCATGCATTTGTGTGTGTATGTATGTGTGTGTGCATGTATGTATGTACGATTTCTATCATATTGGACATGCAATTTCGCCTTGTGAAGTTTTCATCCACGCAATACATTATTTCTATCTCTAGTGGTGCATTTCGCTATAAGCTAATTGTCAAAGCATTTCTTTTCCTACAAATTCTCGCTTGGGGGGACATATAGTCTTCAAGAGGTATTTTATCTTGATAAAAAGAGAACGTGGAGTACTATTTTATCAGCCTTCTTTTTTAGTACTAGCCTTTGTCATGGTTGATCCCGTACTTTACCTTTGGAGTGCTAGTAAAAACTCGACCTGAAGACCATTGTATAAATGGATGCTCAAGAATTTATGGTCGTGTGGATATATTTGTACGAGAGCATATGTTTACATGCAAGATCTTCCTTGTGAAGTTTTCTTCCATGTTGCGGCATGCTGATATTGCGATAAATTATTTCTATGTTAAGTGGTGGGTTGCACTATGAGCTAGATTGTCTAAGATTTCACTTAGAATTGCTTGTTTGGGGAGAATTAATGAAATCATAGATCCTTCACAAGCATTTTTAGCTAAAGATTTCTACAACTTGTTCTTGGGTTGAAACACGAACAAGATCAATATGCACTTCAATGTGCTTTGTGGAGGCATGGACACTAAGTTCTTTGCCAATGGAATATTGCTCACATTATTAAAATAAAGTGTGTAGGACCACCCTATAGAATCTCAAGTTTTGGGAGTAATGTTTCAAACAATAATGCCTCACATGTAACGTTGCTAGATCCTTTGTATTTTGCTTTAGTAGGAGATAATGCTAGTATTGATTGCTTTCTATTTTGCCACGACAAGGAAATAGAGCCTAGTCTTAAGGAGAAAGCATTGGTACACCTTTTGTCATTCAAAGAGGTCTAAGCTCATGGATCTATTATGTCTAAAGCTATAGTTCCATGTACCACAAATATACCTAAGAACTCTTTTGGTTGCATCTAATGTGGAATACTTTTTTCTAGCCTTCTCCTTCATTGTTAGCCTTTGTCATAGTTTAGGTTTTCAATTCACCTCCAAAGGTTTGATAGAAACTCAATACAAAGACCTTTGTATCAATTGGTGCTCAAGTATGTTTGCATTTGTGGATATGTATGTGTCAGAGCATATGTTATACTATGGTCTATACCCATTGTTGGACACTAATAACATTGGTGGGGATGTCATAGTAGCTAGTTCTTGTAATGCATGATAAGGTTTATGGTTTGCAATCTTGTCATTATCATCGTGAGATTGAAATTGAACCATATGTTCTATTTTGAAAAGATGAGTTTGGGTATGTTTTGTATACATCCAGACTATGTTCTTGTTGTATTAATGACATACAAATTTTTCCTTGTTAAGTTTTGTTCTATAGTGTAGCTTGTTGATATTGTGATAAATTATTTCTGTTTTAAAGTGTTGAGTTGCCCTATTAGGTAGCTTATCAAAGCAAATTTGTCTTAGCAATTATTCTTCGGGAGAGACAAATGAAATCATATAGTCTTCACAGCCATTTGTAGCTTGAATGAACAAAATGTAAACTACTTTTGAATTGAAAAGAATGTGGACTATGTTTTGATTATCCTTGTCCTTTAGTTCTAGGATTTGTCATTTTGCTTAGTTATTATGAGGCAAACTAAGTCATCTGGGAGGCTCTCATATAGCTATACATATACTGCACCTAGTTAGCATCTAGCAAGATTCCCATGAAGCTCAGCCTTTTTAAAGAACATTATTTACAAATATCTAAGGAGTTTCATTGATCCTCTTGGTTACACATGGATTCCTCATTTCATCACACTGATTATGAATTGACACTAGATGGGCTAAGGGCACCCTTGGAGAGTGCTACATCTGCACTTTGTGAAGCTTATAGGAGGTTGATTTAAAGGAGCACTTTGCTTTGAGATGTTTAGTGTATTTTGAGATCTATGGCTTCCACATTGTCTATTCAAAGATGGATTCAAACTCCTCTCTAGCCTCTTAGTCCATCCAAAGTAGCAATTTTCATGAGTCCATACAACACAAAGACTACCTACACAATACTCCTCACATACCCATGTAGGTTGAATTGTGCTTTACAAAATAGTTTGTTTTGAGAGGGAGCATCATAGATTGATAGGCTTAGCATAAGCCCCACTATAGCAATTGAGGGCATAAACCCCATAGTGGTAGCTTACTTTCTCTATGTATGTGTGCCAATTGAGTGCCACTATATAGATTGGTGAAATTTTTTAAGCTATGGTACTATTTACATTCTAACTACTTGATCCACTAGCATATACCATGGTTCATCCCATCTTATCCTTACCTTTCTAGTGTTGATCTAAGCTTAGCATTTCATGTTTGTTGAGAATGGTGTACATTTCACCATTGACATAGGGTACAGGGACAAACCCCTAACCCTAAGGGTCAAACATGTATATATTTGGTTTCATTGCAATACAACACAGTATATAGTTAGCCATCTCTGTGCACTCCATGACTCTTCCCTTAATCCTCCAACATTATATTAGAGCCTGAGGTGTTGTATTGTTTGTAGGGAAAATGTAAGCCCTTTCTTTGTCGAGGCATAATCCCTCACTTCCATCAAGGCATAAAACCTCTCCTCCAGGGCACCCATTTTCCCATAAGTGTAGGCTAAAAGGCAGTCTTCATGAAGGTACAAGGAGAGCTACTACAGCACCACCATGGAGCTATTGTTGCATTGCCTGTGAGCTACTGAGAGCCATCGTGCCCCCCTAGTTGCCCCGTTGCCTTGCCCTGCCTGCCCCTTCCACCCTCTCTGCAGCCCCTCGCCCTCCCTGCCTCTACTTCCTCCACCCTCCACTCGTTGCGTCCTCGCCAGCCCCGTTTGCTCTACTCCTCTGCCTCCCATCACCTCGTCTCCCTCTACCAACTTTGCCTCCCGTCGCCTCCACCTTGGCTTCCCCCACCTCTTCCGCCTTCCTCCCCCTCTCCCCTACTGGCTCCCCTCCCCCACCTCCTTTCCACTCTCTTGCCCTCTCCTTCCCTTCTTCTCTTCTTCTATCTTCCTCCTTCTCTCCCTCCTCGCATTCTCGTCCCCCCTCCTCTTACGCCTTACCCCGTCCCCACTCACCCTCCTTGCCCTCATCCTTCTTCCACTTCTGTCCTTGCTCCCTCCTTCACCCCACCTCGTCTCCGCCTCCCCCTTTGAAGCCCTTCCTCACCCTTCCCCTTTTTTCTTCTTCCTACCTATAGTGGGAGCATTTGTGCTTGTTAAGGCAAAAGAAAAACCTTGGTGGTTGGCTAGAGGGGCTCTATGGCAGCACCCTCGAATCCCATAGCTGTTAAGGTTCTTCTTTCCCCAGCTGACAAGCAGCAGGTATAGTAGGCAGTTCAGTCCCTCTAGGACAAGGCGCTCGTGGGCAAAAATGTGGGCCACGCCTACAAGGAGACAGGTGCAAGAGTGGATCCTTGTGGCGAGCTTGGCATTAGGGGTGACCACATTCAAGAGGTCACCATCTATGGAAGAGGCATCTTCCTCATCTAGCTGAGCTCCCCCGATATAGCCTTGACACTTGTGGAGCAGAGCCCCATCCTCCTTGGCCCCCATTTGGTGTACCTCTTTCTTTGGTACCATGGCTTTACAGTGGAGGACATGGACACAACACACCATGTTCCCCGCTTCCCGGTTACGCTTTGCTTCCCAGGGCTCCCAAAGGAGTACAGAGCCATCTTCCCCTCCATTCGTCGGGCATTTGGCATCGTGCTCGAGTCTCTACTAGATTCGATTGCAGTAATGGTAGCTGATGACCGGGTCCCTAGGATCAGATTAGTGGTTAAGAACCCAGAGTCCCTCTCGAGTTGATTCTTCTAGAGACTCTTGAAGGGGGTACACTTCGCCAGCGAGTGAAGATTTCTGGGTTACCAGGCCAGTGCCTTCATTGCAGACTAATGGGTCACTTAGCCAGAGATTGCCCTTGTGGCCATGGTCGAGTTCCCCCCACCCCCATAGAGTAGGCAGAGTCAGTAGGCCCGAGTCCAACACCCTCTCAGGTAGGAGCAGCAAGGGTCTCAGACCACCTGGGTTACCCCCAATGAAGGGGATCGGACCTAGGTTAGAAAGAAAAAGAAACCAAGCAAACAAGCATGCAAGCGCCGCAAGCAGAGGGCCAAATGCAGAGAGAGGGATAGGGTTGACCCAAAGGCCCTTGAGGAGGAAAAGTAGGAGCCACATCCCCCAGCGGAAGGGGCCATTGCCCAGCCAGAGGATCCTCTCGTTTTGGAGGCCCCCAGCCTTTGCAGTCACCCTTGCATCAGCAGTGAGCCCCAAGAGCTCCAGATGCGATGCTAGCCCAACATCGACTTCAGAGGAGCGGATCTAGAGCCCTGGCGAGCTTGATCAATAGTAGGGGGGGCATGCGGTCGTCCCTATCCTCCCCCTGCCCCTCCAGATCCCTCTCCCTCTTCCTTTCCACTCCCCCCCCCGGCAAGGGTTCCCCCTACCCCCTCCCCCCCCCAGCCCCTCCTGCTATGATCACTCTCACCACTCGCCCCCCTCCCTCCACCCTCCGCTCCCCTCTCTCCACCTCCGAGCAGGTTCTTCCACCTTGATGCCCTTGGGCAAGGGTAAGACGATGCCCCCTTCTACCTCCTCATCGCAGTAGCCGATCCATCCGGGGAGGGATCCAGAGGGACGGGGCTCGTCCTCCCAACTAGCAGCTCCCAACCTCTAGCCTCGGCATCCCTTACCACGAGACTTCTGGAGGTTAGGACCCTGGAACTATCTCGAGATTCTGGACTCGTATCCTCTACCACTAGAGGTAATGCTCATGGTCCTACAACCCCGAAAGGGGGGTTTGATCAATGCAGTGGGCTCTCAAACACACCCTGTTTGGAGATTCTAGTTCACCTCCATAGGGTTGGAGAAGTGGTCTCCAGAGGTGTTTGATGCCATTATGGGAGATCAGATTTCATGTATGATGGACGAGTGGATGGGGCCACAGGGAATGGACCTTTGGCACGCCCATGGTGTGGAGGTGAACTTTTAGCTGAGCTTCACGCGCGAAGACAACACTGCTCAACCTTTTGGAGGAGGCTATCAGAATGTCTTCCGAATGTAGACTCCTGGATTGTTGGAGGGGACTTCAACAACTTGGAGATTGAGGAAGACAAGTAGGGTGGTGCCTCCTTCTCAGAGATGCCAGCAGCAAAGCATAGCACCTGGGAGTAGTTCATTTTCATGATTAGTGGTGGCAGAGAACCATGGAGAGGGCCAGATTTCAACAAGACACCTGGCAGCCTCCTCTTCTCCTTCAGATAGAGGAGACATAATGAACTACTCGAGAGACTAGAGCGGTTCTATGTTGGGGACTAAGGACTACAAAAAGGTGGCTCTACTGAGATTTTGATAGGTACCACGATGTCATACCACTCTCCAATAGTACTTCACTTAGATCAGCCCTACCAAACTCTCCCCCAGAAGGGGGTCTGCATTCCAAAGGTCCTCTTGCAGGACGAGGAGATCCAGCAGGTCATAGCAGGGATTTGGAAGCAGTCAGAGACGACACCATGTGAGGGCTAGGCTACATGGGTGGCCAATGCGATTCAAAGGAGCAGTGAGGAGTTGCAGGCTCATGCCCTTAGCTGGAGGAGGACTCTTTAGGAGCATGAGTGGGCTTTTAGGAGAGACCTCGCCTTCATAGAGTAGCTTAGGGAGCAGGACCCAGGTTCTTAGTGGCTTAAGGACAGGTTCGAGAGTGCTCGCATTGAGCTTCAAGACACGGAGATTCGGCGAGCTGAGTTCTCTTCCTCCCGGGCCCAATGGGTGCAGCAAGGGGACAGGATAACGAAGAAATTTTATCAAACCAGTGGGCCCCGATCGATAGGCACACAGTTGCAGCATCTTCATGATTCACAGGGCATCATGCACACAGACCCACATGAGATTTTAGACCTGAACACAAATTTTTACAGCTAGCTCTTTCAGATGGAGAGGATGACCCTAGCTAGTCTTGTGGCCTGAGAGGTAGTTTGGGACAAGTTCTGACAGTAGTCTCGTAGGACATATGTAGCAGACTGGAGGAGCCTTTCATAGATGAGGAGCTCTGGGAAGCCCTCAAGGCTCTCCCAACCCAAAAGTGTCTGGGTGAGGATGGCTTAACTGTTGGTAAACTAAAAGGAAAGCATGAAGTGAACACAAACTCAGAATTATTGCTTATGGAATGAAGAAAGGTGAGGTCCTTAAGTATGCACCTCTTACATGATCACTGACATCACTGATGACCTTTAAGCTCCACAATCATCTCCTCAATCTACTCCTAGATTCTCTCAATCATCCTATGTGGCTTCTACCACCACCTAACAATGCTTATGGGCACCTAATTGTGCCTCTATGATGGGATATCTCAAGGTGTATGCCTCAGGCACACCTTGGTTTCTATGTGTGAGTGCTAGAGGCATAGTTAGGTGCCCACAAGCACAGTTAGGTGGTGGAAAGCCACATAGGATGATTGAGAGAATCTAGGAGCAGATTGAGGAGATGATTGTGGAGCTCTGAAGTCATCAGTGATGTCAATGAGCATGTATGAGGTGCCTACTTAAGGACCTCACTCTTCTTCATTCCATAATGCAAGTATTCTGAGTTTGTGTCCACTCTTTGCTTTCCTTTTAGTTTACCAACATGGTATCAGAGCCCTTTGATCCCCCTTGAGCCCATTTCTACCACATCATCTTCTTCTTCTTCATCTTCTTCTTCCCCATTTTTCTCCTTCTTCCCAAAATCTTTGAGAGCTTGGTTCTCTGCCTACAAACGACCATTGCCCAACCCTCTGAGCTGCAAACTCCTCTAGTATGGGCAAACTTCCAGCTGCAAGCTTTCTAGGAAATTGCGACTGTACGTGAAATGCCATCACTTACATTGATCGACGAAAATCCGTGCAATTCCGCCTGTGTACCTATCTATCTACAAATTCCTTTCAGCCCGTGTTGGAGGACACTGAGAGCAAGCTGCTGTTGAAATCTGAGCAGCAATGGCTGCATATTCAAGGTAAAAACAGAGAAAAACCAATCGTTTTTGAAGACACTCCAGCTAGCAAAGTCGCGCGAAATCGCCTTAGACCTCTACACCAAAAGTTCATCTTTATGTGAGCTTTCTTTTGCTTCAGAAAGCCCCTCTTCCTTTGCTTTGAAGAGTAAGCTACAAGCCCTCCAAGTTCAGTCTTTCGGTTTTGACAGTTTTGACAAGTTTTTGAAGAAGATGCTACATAAGATGCTATTCTAGCATTTTTGGTTTTTTGAAACTTTCAATAACATCAATGCAAGTGTGGCTTCAGTTTTGCTTTGAATTGCTATACCTAGTTTTGATTGAAAAGCTTTCATCTTAGCCATCTCCGTAAAGCATGTAAGTGAAAGCATCATTGATTGAAATTTGGTCACAAGACTTTGCTACATTAAATGCTTATATTTTGAAGCATTTCAGTTGTTATTCTAAGCCCTGTAAGAGAGAAGACACTGCCCAATATCTGGGTTAGACCCTCTCATGGCTTGCTTATGCAAAATATGTGAAAAGCCAAAACATAAAGCAATGCCTTGTTATGCTACAAAGGATGAAAATGCCAACCTGACTTCCTTGTTGAAGATTGCCAAAACAATGGTTGCCAAAAAGGAAGCAACTACAAAGCCAGAGATCTACCCTCTCATGGCACTTTTATTTGACTCCAAGTACAAGAAAAAGATGAAGGTCAGATACCTAAGATATGCTTCTCTACACAACTATGGAGATGATAAAATAATTGTTCTCTTGAAGGATATGATTTTCAGATCCACTTGTTCTATCATAGTACCGTCTTATAAGGCACTAGACACTGCCCATGTGGTAAGACCTTGCCTTGACATGGATATTTTGCCTCCACAAGATGAGGCATCCCATGAAGATTATGCATTTTAAATCATCTCTATGTATACTCCAGATCTCTCTTTTTATGTCAAGGTACTCAGCCTGGATAGTCCTCCAAAATGAATGAAATAAACTATTGTGTTTTGTGTGTTTTGTAAACACCTCTGGTCACCTTATGATGTAGGCCATGTGTATGTTTTGCTCCATGGTATCTCCTGTAGACATTGTGTGCATGTACATGCAGGGGAGATAACCATTGGAAGGTCTTTTTGTATCCCTTTTGTTTACCTTACACCCAAGGGAAACCTTGCTAGCATGTGAACCTAGCCATAGATTTATCCTTGACCACGAGATGGCATGAGAAACTATGAGACTAGATGTATCCTTGACATAGCCTGAGGCATTCCCTTGAGGGGGGGTTTGATGGGATATCTCAAGGTGTATGCCTCAGGCACACCTTGGTTTCTATGTGTGAGTGCTAGAGGCACAATTAGGTGCCCACAAGGACAGTTAGGTGGTGGAAAGCCACATAGGATGATTGAGAGAATCTAGGAGCAGATTGAGGAGATGATTGTGGAGCTCTGAAGTCATCAGTGATGTCAGTGAGCATGTATGAGGTGCCTACTTAAGGGCCTCACTCTTCTTCATTCCATAATGCAAGTATTCTGAGTTTGTGTCCACTCTTTGCTTTCCTTTCAGTTTACCAACACTCTAGCACACACACATAGAAACCAAGGTGTGCTTGGGGCATACACCTTGAGATATCCCAACATACCCCCCCTCAAGGGAATGCCTCAGGCTATGTCAAGGATACAGCTAGCACAAGGTGTCACATGCCATCTCATGGTGGTCATGGATCTATCAATGCCTAGGATCTCAAGCTAGCAAGGGTTCCCATGGGTGTAAGGTAAACAAAAGGGATACAAAAGACCTTCCAATGGTTATCTCCCCTGCATGTACATGCACACAATGTCTACAGGAAGTACCATGGAGCAAAAACACATACACATGGCCTACATCATATGGTGACCAGAGGTGTTTACAAAACACACAATAGTTTATTTCATTCATTTTGGAGGACTATCCGGGCTGAGTATCTTGACTCAACAAAAAAGAGAGATCTGGAGCATACATGGAGATGATTCAAAAAGCATAATCTTCATAGGATGCCTCATCTTGTGGACGCACATCAACTGAAAGTAGATTGGCATTTTTTGACTTTGAAGTTGCTTCCTTTTTGGCTCTACAAAACTTTTCATGATGAGTGTTTTTGCCACACTGTTTGCATGGATTGATCTTGAAGCAGTCTTTTGAGAGGTGATTAGTCTTCCCACAATGATTGCAAGGTGAAAACTTGCCCTTCTAGATTTTTATGGCATAGGCTATGTCATTGCCTTTCTGGAGTTCCATGTGCCTTTCTTCTTCTTGAAGAGCAGCGATAAGACCTTCAAGATTAGGATTAGGAAGATTTTTCAAAGTGATAACAACATGATCATAATCTTCAGGCATACTCTTGAGCAACACTGCCATAGCATCATCTGTAGTGATAGGAGAGTTGATAGAAGCAAGTTGAGTCATGAGACTCCACATGTAATTGACATGGGTAGCCAAAGGAGTGCCACTAACCATCTTCAATTCAAAGAAAGCAATCTTAAGTGACAATTTTGAGATGTGAGAGCTAGCACCAAAAATAATGTCAAGCTTCTGCCAAGCTTCTGAAGGAGACTCTAAGTCAAAGATGTGATGAATATAGTCATCTCCTAAGGCAAGAGCAATGATGCCATAGGCTTTCTCCTCTCTAGCAGGATCTCTTGCCGGGTGTGTCAGATTTGAGGATTCTCTAGCATTGGAGGCTGTTGAAGAAGAAGTTGAAGCCGGTTTGACAAGCCCCCAGAGGTTTTCCCTCATTAATGCAAACTTGACCTTCATCTGCCATGTGTGGAAACCCTTACCATTGAACTTATCCATATTCAAGGTGGTAGCCATGAGAGGGTCTAACCTAGAATGGGCAGTGTCTACTCTCTTACAAGGCAAGAAAGAGTTGAAGAGCTTCAAAAAACAAGCATTTAGAGTAGCAAATGCTTGCAACCAAAATCCATACTACAAATCAATGATGTTTTCACTTGCATGCTTCATAGAGGTGACTAAATGAAAGTATTCCAAGCAAATCCAGGTATAGCAACTTAAAAGAAAGTTGTAGCCATAGTTGTACTAATGCTTTTCAAAACTTTAAAACCTTAGAAATGCTAAAGTAGCATCTAATATAGCATCACACTCATAACCTTGTCAAAACTGTCCAAAACAAAGGCCTGAACTTGGAGGGCTTGTATCTCACTCTTCAAAGCAAAGAAAAGATAGCTTTCTAAAGCAAAAGAAAGCTCATATACCAGAGAAGATCCATCACAGAGGTTGTGCGAAATGGCATGCTGTTTTGCCCAGGGGAGTTGCTGCAGTCTGAACTTGAGTTTTGACGATTTCTCCTTTGTTACTAAACCAAATGAGCTGAAAAATGACTCAAAATGTTCTTCTTAAAGTCGCCCATCTACTCCTAAGAGGGCTCAAGCAATGGCATAGCAAGCAAGGAGTATTTTGCAATAGAAGAATAACGGAAAAATGCACTATTTGGAGAATGGCAGCCAGCAGAGACGTTTTTTTTTCAATTGCTTACAGGTGGAGGTTCGCCCAGACGAGGGGTATCTCCGGCAAGAAGGGCTTGGAGAATGGCAGAGAACTAAGGGAGAACAAGCTTTAGCAAGATTTGGGAAGAAAGAGAAGAAATGGTGAAGATGAAGAAGAAGATGATGATGTGGCACAAGTGGGCTCAAAAGTTATAACCAAATTCTTGGGACAAGGTGATCTAGTGTCCCATGTGGACAGGTTTGAGAAAATTTTGGATTGAGCCTTGATGGCAAGGGAGGAAAGTGGTATAGGGTACTAAACCTTGAAGAGAAAAACAATTGGGATATGCTCAGAAAGTCATTTATAGTGGGGTTCATCCCCAACGGTCCCCAATGTAGCCCTATCAACTAGCTATATGAAGTTAAGCAGAAGAAGACAAAGTCCCTTCATGACATATTGCTCGGATCAAGCACCTAAATTCTAGGTGTGACCCACATGAAAGGATGAACGATGCACAACTCTTGCCACACTTCCTTATAGGGTTGTGGGACTCCAAACTCCATGGCCATCTCTTTGCCATGAACCCCACATCCTTTGAGATATGTAGCAAGATGGTGATACACCTAGGGGATAATATGAAAGAGAATGTCCAAGTAGAAAAGACACACGTGGCATCATCCGATGTGTCCCAAAATAGTAAAGTTGGTGGTGTGGGTGAAGCTAAGGAGAGAACTCTGCCCACCAAGGGCATAAATATTGAGGAGTTTGCCACTAACTTTTTGAATCAGTTATTCCAACAACTCAAGGGGGGATTGATGAGGGAAGGTTTAAGCACTCCTCAGCTATATTCAAGAGGAGACAACATGTGGTGTGGCATCTACATCGGCAACTATTTGACTGATGAGTGTCCCCCGTCCCTACCTTAAGGCTAGGCCATCACTCTATTGTGCCCATTGTGCTTGATGGGGAGATCATGAAACATCCCAATGTTGCTACCCAAAGGTTATCCCCCAGTCAATGTACCAACAAAGGCTACCCCTGACCTTGCCCACACCACCAAATCCACCCAATTAGGGGCAGTTGACCATTCAAGAAGCCCCTCTGACCAATCAAGGGTAATATAGGGCTCAGAACCTCCCATTGCCTCCACCCATCTTGGGTCCTCAGCCCCCACTACCTCGAATTACTCTTATGAACAAGGTGATAAATTGAGGAGCCACCTAGTGAGTGGGAGGAGCCAGAACACACCCTTTTGGCAAGCAACTCCTTAAAATATGGGAGTCATCCATACCAGTCCAACTATGTAAGTCACTACATTATATAGGCTTTGTGAAGTATTACAAAGGATTTCTTCTTTGATTTTGCAACAACCATTGATGGACAATTCTTATTGACTTCACGGAGTAAAAACAAATGTATGAAGACTCTTTCTTTGACTAACATAAGGAAGACTATGCTACACAATAAAGTTTATTTTAGTTTATGCTCTTGATTTTTTTGAATTTTTATTTATTTGATTTGAATTATCAAACTTTGTTCAATCATTTAGGCTTTGTAGGAGGGTTTTCTAGATAGTGCTACCATTTGAAAATTTACAAAAAAATGCATGTGTATCATCTAAAGTTAAATCTCACATTTTCTCTATCTTTCCAATCAAATGTATATTAAATTATTAAGCTTTGATTCTATAAAACTACTGGAACTTTTTCCCTTTCTATTTCTCACCCAAATTAATGGATAGTTGTTGTTACTATATGTTGGTGTTTAATAAAGGGCATGTTCGCATCTTGGTGTTTTTGCTAGACCTACATTGACATTATGGTCTCAATAGCAATTATGTGAGGTGGTTCACTTGTCCAAACTAGAGAAGTCCATAGATGATGGCTTTATCTATTTTTTAATGTGGTGGTCAATAACCCATTACCATACAATAGCCATATGGTGTTCAACTCACTCCCTTGTCTAAACTACAAGAAGAATAAGACTTGTAGTGCTAAAAGAGATAGGAACTATTACATATGAAAATAAAGCAATTTGCATAGGAAGCTACCACATTAGTGCATGGAATGCAAGGAGATGTGTTACTTGTATTTTAAAAAAAGTTCTCTTGATTGCTAGGAAATACCATAGCAGCTAAGGCCTTATAGAGTGTGATATTGAGTTGATATTGGTTTTCAATACACGAGTGAAACAGGTTTATTATTGTCAAGTGCTATTGTATGGTATTTTTTGTCATGTTGGCAATTGGAGAGTGAGTTAAGTGAGGCTTAAGAAAATTCTTCTACTACTACAATGAATGAACCCATTTTTGAAGTTGTGTTTGAGGATATTTATGTATGTTAGCAAATTTTCATATTCCTTTGGGAGCTACTAAGCAAAACAGAGTTGCCAAAATGAAGCAAAAGTGTACAATCCACTAAGATCTTGCAATGATAGTGAAACCCATGCCTTGAGGGGCAATTGTGTGACCATGCACATCATCTCCCATTATACCAACCATGTGGTCAACATATGCTTCCATGATTGTATCGCTTCATTTTCTTAGGCATAGAGGAGTGAATCAAAAAAGAAAATTGAGGCAAGATATCTCTAAATGTGCTTCAATATTGCTCGTGCTTGATTGCCAAGCAATTTTTTTGAAAGACATGTAGCTTCATGCCTCTCATAGTCGACATCTGTTTTCATTCATAGAAATCAATGTTTGCTATCAATGTCCCAAGAAGGTTTGCACTCATTATTGTTTTTCCCTACACATGTATCCTTTAGGTCTTGCAAGAATGGAAGGAAATGAATAACAATAAAAAATAATTAAAGAGGAGAATGGAAGTCAATGGAGTTGGCAAGACTACCTTTGTGGTGGAGGTATGATGAAGTTGCTTTTAATATGCTATACAGGGTTGCCCTTGTGGTAAGCTCCTCTCTAATGCTTTTGAGCTTTCAAATTTCATGCTTATGGTATGTTTCCTAATGCAAGGGATTCCCTATTTTAACAAGCTTGAACTCTTCTTTTAGTAGGCAAAGCACAAGGGTTCCAAGAAAAGCTAAGTCATATTACCCCCCACCCCCCCCAAAAAAAAAAAAAACAAAGACACTCGTACTTGAGTATACATGATTGTTGCTAAATGATTTTCAATTGCATAAAATTTTGGGGAAAAAAGAGGGATGAGCATAGAGAGAGAGAGAGAGAGAGAGAGAGAGAGAGAGAGAGAGATCTATTAATGTCTGCAGAAGACCTCATGGGACTATGAGACAAAGTATCAGCATCAAAAAAATAACTTACTACATCTGGATAGCCAAAGAATCAAGGGAGTGGAGAAGGCCAACTCCTCCTGTGTTATTATAGAGCTTAGCTATATTCTAACACTATCATAAAGTGGTCTTTATAACATCAGTTTAAGACTAAGAGTCTTTGGGTTTGGATTTGAAGTCCCTAATCAATGCTTGCCCATCTTGATAAACCACCCATTTGCCTACCTTGTGTGCTTCCTTTACCTTGGTGAGTTCATTGTTTCTTTGTTTGAGTTGGAGAGGAGTGAGCTCCTCAGATGTCCAAATCCTTGTACCCTTCAACTTATGTGTTTGTCTGAGAATTTTGAATCTTGCTACATTCCCTCTACAGTAGATCTGTGCTTGTGTGCTAGTTTGACAGACATTGCAAATATCATTTTCATCCCATTCGATTTGCGGTACTTCCTTCTTAAGGCATATGATTATGTCCTCAATGCTTTTCTCATCATCATCATGAAGGCAACCTTCTTTCAGTCCCCCAATGTGTAAGATCGTCTTATTCTGTGCTCTAGCTTCTTGTTTTTTACTTTCATATAAAGGTCAGCTCTATTGACTTTGTTACTGGCGTCAACAACCATTTCTTGCTTGATTGAGCTCACGTGATTGTGATCATGTCTTGAACCGTGGAGACAAGTATTTGTGCAAGTGGAGATGCATTACATTTGTGTATTGCCTTTGCAACAATTTCCTCCTTTCCACTACTCTCCATATCCTGCACTTTCCTCCCAAGGGCTGTAAGCTGAAGCTTGAGCTCTCTAATCTCTTGCTGAAGGTAATAGATTTGCTCTTGTGGGTCAATATTAAACCATCTGCCCTTGATATGTTTTTGCATAGGGGGAAGGTATCTTCGCAATGGTAGAAAATGAAGGCTTGAGAGAGGGGGCTAGGGTTGCGAAAACTTTGACCTTAGGGAATTCCATGGTGACCTACACTTGTGTGTGTACCCCCTACTTAAGCTAACCCCTAAGGTTGGGCCAAGGGTTCAGCCCACCAACCTGGAGTCTATGAACTGGAGTGCTAGAAAAATTGAACTCTGAATTGACGAACCGAGGTGAAGTTAGTTGAATTGAACTGAACTAAACCCAAGGTGGCGACTGTGAAGCTATGAACGTTGGAGGAACTTTGTGGCAGTGGCAGCGAGAAGAGAAGCAGCACAGCAAACAACGAAACGACCTCGCTAGGAGAGATGAGAGAGACGGGCTGAGAGAGATGGGAGAGACGGGCTAAGAGAGGCGGGAAAGACGGGGTGGGAGAGATGGGAGAGACGGGCTGAGAGAGAGAGAGAGAGAGAGAGAGAGAGAGAGAGAGAGAGAGAGAGTAGTTTCAAGTAGTGTGTCAATTGCTTCTCTTTATGCACTACCAAAGTCTACACCATGGATGCACAAAATTTCTTGTGACATCCTCTTCCCTTTAGTTGGTCATTTCCTTTAGCACCAAACCAAAAAACTACCCTTCCTTGATCCAAAACCCCAAGTGAGGAAAAGTCTCCTCATGGTTCATGAGACAATTCAAAAACAAGAAAGCAAGAGTTATTCCAATGACTTTGAGCTCTTTCCATAGTTTAATTGAACACTAATATAATCGTGTAGCTTTGTCATGGGTCCATCAACTAGTAAGGAAATAAAAAGACACTATAGTTCTTGACAAATGCTTATTATGACATTAGTGAGAATTGATATTTATCCTTGTCCTCTCATGAGGCCACATGTCAAGGCATAATAGGTTTTTTTAAATTAAAAAATCTTCTAAGATATTTATTCTAAAAAAGCTAAAAAAGAAAAATCCCAAGCAACCTACAAAAGCTAAACTTCACAATGTTCTCATGGTGGGTCGACACTATCGACAGCACATGAGTAAGCGTTTAGGACCAGCCGACGCATTCTTGCCACGAGCATGAGTTCACGTTCGACAAAGTCCTCAAGTATCACGAGCATGAGTTCACGTTCGACAAAGTCCTCAAGTATCCTCGAAGGGGCATGATAAATTTTTTGGCACTCTCATTTTTTATCGCACTCTGCAATGCCAAATCTCTCGAAAATGAGCTACATTTTGATCTCGTAGCTTCTCTACTTGCTCTTCTAGTGATTCATGTGCTACCTCCAATGCAACATATAGTATATTTTATGTGCCGGAGATATCAATCTAGGGCCTCCATTGTTTATCCATGTATGATGAGAAGTTGACTCAAAGTTCCTTCACAAAGTGCAAGAACAAGATTTTAACAAAGTACACTCATTCCTTTCTCAACCTTACTACATCTCTAGATCCTAGAACATCTTTGGCACCTATGAACCTTTCAAACCCTTCACTTCTTTCTCACCATTAACCTCTTCACTTGGATTTCTCAACCTTGCTCTTTGTTTGAAGCCTATATGCTCTTTTCAAATCCAATATAGGTGAGAGCCTCATTGAGGACTTACCTACAAATCTACATGGCTATTGGTGCTAAAATTATGTTGTGCATTTGCATCATCTACTATGGTAATAGATGGACTTGAACCAAAGACCATACATCACAAAAATTAGTATGTGCTCATTAGTTAGAAGCACCTCGTGATGGGGACTTACGTGCAAATGTGCATGATCAAAAAGTGGAGTGGCAATAGAAATCTGAAGTAGGATATTTCCCACTCAAAAACCTCATATTGAGCCATGACTGGCATGGCATCAAAAAGATTTAACAACTATGATAGCTCCATGTTGGAGACTGTTTGATACTCTAGTACAATATATGGAAAGTTTGGAGATCATTCAACGATATTCATATGCCATCATCCATGGAGCCGATGATCAACGATATACATATGCCACCATCCATGGAGCCGACAACTTTTAGTGGAGATGTTTTCAACATACAATGTGGATGCACTATTTGCCAATCAAATTTTGATGGCATGAACAAGATTTTATACCACCACCCATTGCAACCATCAGTATCATCTTTTTTGTTTGCTACTACGAACCTTGCGAACATACAAGGTGCATCCCCTGTAATTATACATGGTTTAAAGAGTTAGAGATTTGTTGCCAAATTAGCTTAAGTCTGATTCCTTAATTTATCATGATTTCTCAAGGTTTAATTGTTTATTGTTGACAAAATATGATTGCACCCTCAAGGAACCCATTGAAGCATCCCAAATTACTAAACCATTAAAGCAATCCTATCAATAATCATTTAAAGACGTTATCATCTCTAAACCCTCTTTTTCAAATATAAGGGCTTCATAAGTCCTCTATAAAGTATGCCCCAAACTATAGAGACATTATAGCATCTATCCAATCTAGTTGCATAATTTGGAATCTACTACATCCTAATACCCTTAGATCTCCACCTTGACACCATAGGTTATGGTGTCCCAAACCTTTTCGTGCTTGTCTTGCGCTAAAGGCACCATAAATTTATGTGCACTTCAGCTTTTGGGGAGCTTTCATTTCTTATTAATGACAAGTTAAACAAATTATGGGTTGCACTATCATCAACCATCACACATGCGTATGTCCTCTATATGTTTCCATGCATCCTCTCTGAATCATTAGGACCAATTAAGACCTAAATTGGGCTTCTAGATTGCTAATGATAAGCAATACATGCCGATACTATCCTCATGATAAACCTCGACCTCTAAACCTTGTAGATAAAAATCCTTTCATGTTTAGCCCATGTCCTAGGGATCTTTAATCCTTTTTCCTAAGGCTCATTATATATCTCATATATCTAGTAAACATCACCTCCAAAGTAGGCTTGAAAATATCAAAATTATGTTTATCACTTGCATCTTGGAATACTATTTGCGAGTCACAAGTTTGGTTCTAGCGGTAATGTGTACAACTTCAAATAACGATTGTGCAATCAATTTAGTATTGCACAACCTGCTACATTAAAACATCTATCTTTTTAACCATTGGTTCCACTAAAATTTATAATAACAATAACAATAATAATAATTCAAATTTCAACTTTCAAATAAAAGCCTAGACAATTGTTCCGTAACCAATCTTTTGTAACGCTATCTTCTCATCGTGCAATCAGTCCTACAAACCTTGCAAAAAAATTATATTACGAAATACTCAAAAGCATTTAAATAGATTATATAACTCCACCGTGGTCTTTACAAAGATATGAATTTCTAAAGAAACCCATTAAATATAGTCTGTTGTAACACTATTTCAGCTCTCCCCTCAATATTCAAGACGTAAGGAGCTGAAATTGAAAATGTGGAAATCATGCATAATAAACAACAGATTTTCTGACTAGAGTGACGCGAGAACACAAAGCAGGATGAAAGTAGTCGTCCACAAAGTGTTCTCCGATCCTGACCACAGAAAGTAGCTTTAATCAGTCTTAAACAGATTTCACAAACCATTAAAAGATGAGAACCTTCTTTCAAGGCTAATATAGAGCATACCCCCAAATCCGGAAGTCTGAGATGCTGGTAGTGCAGGAAGTGAGTCCACTGCCCAACGCAGACACTCAGCATTAGCTTAAATTAGCTATAATCCCTTCACTGAAACTCTACTTAAAACCTTCATATCCTTGGCTTATCAATCCCTAATTATTTGTGCAGTATCAAAGAACCATAGCGATACTCACAAGCAGCACAAAGAGGAAAAGATGATTGTGAAGAAGATGAAGGCCAAGGGGCAGCGATATTGTCATTTAAATCACATGTAAAGCTGATGCCAGATGCCCTATCATAGACAACATCAGATGGTATCGCACGTAGCAAGCAACCTGACCAGTAACCAAGCACTTGAGGTGAGTTTTAGATCTTGGCAACAATCGCAAACTACAGAGCTGGGACTGAAAACCCGAAGATAAAATATTTGACAACAAAATTTATCATCTTCACGCAGCATTCCTCATTGTTCACTTCAAGCTCAATTAATACGATTTTCAAGATCCATTCTTCTGTTTCAACTCAATTTTCTGGCCTGTCTTGCCACGTTCTGGGCTGTGCTGGCTCCTTTACAGCAATCTATAACATTCAATTCAATATTGGTCTGGACTTGCGCCATTTCTAAGCTGGCCAGATCCAACATGTTTGGCTAATGGATGCAAGATGACTCCAGAAACAGCCCAACTTTCAAGCCATGGCAGGTGTCCCCCATACCACAAGGGGTCCCTAGAGGAATGAGAACGTCGAATTAATGTCGTTTGGAGACTCTATGGGACAAACCAGATAAAGCTAAGTAGTGTTGCAGCTCGAAAGTATCACAAACAATGAAATCAGTGAAACACTCAAACTATTTGCTTTCTAACTACAAAGGTTTTGATAATTCCTTTTTGTGCTTCCCGATGTCTATGACGTAGCTCCCAATTTGCTTGGTTAAGAAGATTGTAGACGGTACAAGAGACCTTACTTAGCCATGCAGAAATGTTGTCCCATCCCATCAGAAGTCATGAAATAGAAAAGGTGGGGGATCTCTCTCTCTCTCTCTCTCTCTCTCTCTCCATCTATGACTTCAGCAGCTGGGGGCGATCAGAGATGTTGCTATGCACATACACACAGATGGGTCCATATGGACAGATTACCACCCTTTCGGTAAAGCCTTAAGACCTCTTCTGTTCCACTCACTTATTACAAGGCTAACCAGATTATTGGGGAGAATCTCTTACACCTACACACATTTAGGACTAGTTAGCCCCATGCACGCTTCTTGTGAAGCTCAGCTTCTATATAGAGACCACTACTTACCGATATCAAAGGAGGACTTCATCGACCCACCAGGCTATACACGGATCCACCCCCCCTACTCTTTGAGGATTTCGATCGGATAGGTCCGTATTTTGCCACACTGATTGCACATTCACAGTGTGCGTGCTGAGGGCATATCTAGAGAGAGTCACATCTGCACTCTATGTGATCTACAAGAGATTGAGCTAGAGGAGCAATTTGCTCTATATACTAGGAGATCCGAGGTCGTTACCGCTATTTTTTCAGGGCCCCTTTCCAGCCTCCTATCTTACCAAGATCACAGATGTTTGGCGAAAAGACCATCTGCTTAGGGAGCATAGAGGGGATCAACATGCTCGATCAAATTCCACCCCAAGTGTGATCATTGAGTTTTTTCAGCCAAATACCACGGACCAGCAGGCCCTAGGGGAACGGGGTAGCCAAGGCCCAGAACAAGGACACAACAGACTCATCAACAGGTCAATGCACAGATCAAGCTCAGGGATCTTCCCTCCATGTTCATCAGAACAGAGGCATTTTAGCCAAGGCCCAGAACAAGGACACGACAGACTCATCAACAGGTTGATGCATAGATCAAGCTCGGGGATCTTCCCTCCATGTTCATCAGAACAGAGGCATTGTTGCCACTTTATCCCTGATATGGCCTTGTAGGCTACTTAGGGCCCAGTTAGGACATTTGGTCCACTTGGGACACCTAGGACATCTAGGTAGGACACTTGGTACACCTAGGACACTAGGGTGTTGTACTTGGGTCTATATGACCTCTCACTTGCACTTTCACTCTATCCATTTGCAAAAGTCTGCATTCTCAGCTTGTTGTCTTCCATTCCATTGCATCCAACAGCAGGATTGATCTGACCCGCCTCTCCCCCCGTGCACCTGCCGCCCATTGCCCTCCAACTCAAAGTTCAGCTCGCTCCCTTGCAGCTCGACTCAGCTCTCCAGCTGCTCAATCAGTAGAACCACGACCTGCTGCAGCTTCCACGCAGCTCCACACCAACTTGGAATGCACTATTGCTGCTGGCGCAGCTCATTTGACACTCCCGCAACCAGATCACAGCTGTATCAAGCTGTTGGAATGCACTATTGCTGCTGGCGCAGCTCATTTGACACTCCCGCAACCAGATCACAGCTGTATCAAGCTGTTGGAAGCGCTGCTTACTCTTGCAACAGTTCAAGCAGCTCCTCCACCTGCCCGTGTGATGCTGCCAACAACTCCACCTCGATGTGTAGCTCCCTCAAGTCTTACCGCAGCTCTCACTTCAGTTGTGCTTATCCTGCAACTCGCCATTGCAGCTGTTTGTGCCAGTCACAACTCTGGTGCCTGTATGGACGAATCTGCCAATACGGAATCCGTATAGTGTACGGACGACTGTACAGACTTGATGGTGCAGTTGTACGGAATCTGAGCCGTACGGTCGTACAGAGCTGACACGTAGGTACGAAAATCCGTACAATCATACCGGGCTGTACAGACGGAATTCTGCGCATGTGCCATGTGTTTGGCCGGGAGCAAGCGCTGGTGCGGAATCCATACAGTTGTATGGACTGTACAGATGATGGAGCTTGGCGAATGTGGGAGCTGGAAGAGAAGAGCAAGGAGCAGGGAGCAGGTCTGGGAAGGAAGTGCTCTGATACCAACTGTGAGAAAATGCAAGAGAGCAAGAGTGAGCAAGATGGAGAGTGAGCTGAACGTAGTTCACTCCCAAAATGTACTGAACTGAAGTGACTGAAGTGAAGTACAAAGAAAGAGATAAGAGTTTTGTCTAAGTGACAAAACCCTATCTAATCACTAACTGTAGTTAGAGATTAGACCGTGGTTAGGGGGAAAAACCTCTAAGAGGGAAAAGTGCCCCTAACACACTTATTACATTACATTGGCCACTGCCTAGAATATAATAATAATTCTAAACAAAAGTGACATATACGCATGTCAACACGTAGGACCCTCGACCAAATCGTCTCAATCATAACCCTCTTACTATCAAAGAGCATTGGGGCTTTAGATTTTGTGGGACCAGTAGGAGCTTTCAAGGTGAGGCCACACACAATAAACTTGCCCAGCAGGACACAACTCCACATCTCCGGGGTGATAAGAGGTAATCTTATTAGATTTGAATGGTCTACTGAACAGTAACCTGCAGCAGAACGATCTCAAGCCCCCACCAATCTTTCACACAAGTTAGGTGCATGCACTCGCTGAAAGTCCACTCAGAATATACAGCAGAGTAGAAAGAAGAACTCCTCAATTTTACAAGCGTGGGAAAACGTTTTTAAAACAGAGCAAAACACATCCAGCAAAAGGGTGCTGGATAAAACTGCAATCAAGGAATGTTGCTATTGCTGAGAGCTACAGAAAGATATCTGTGCTATCAATCCTTCAGTCTGCGGGCCTTCAGGGGTTTCAGTGACTCGGAGTGTTAGAAAAGTAGACGAAGGTTGCTTGCTCAAGGACAACACTACTCTGCAGCAAAAGATTCACCCTGAGACACAAGATAAAAAATACAGAGCGGAACTCCAATACACGTGCTTTACTTCCCGGTCTTTTATCTCATGGACTTGGTGTCACGAGCAAGGTTATCCCTTCATGATAACCTTTGACCATGCTAGAAAAGTAGAGGTAGGTTGCTTGCTTAATGCCAACATTACTCCGCATCGGACGATTCACCCCAAGATGCAAGATACTAATGAAGAACAGAACTCAAATACACATGCTTTACTTAAATGTAAGAGGGCAATCCAGACTGAAACTGCTACATTTGGGATATGGTGGGCCTATCTCTTCCAGGATTCTAAATTCTTTGTACAAAAAAGTGTGAAAATGCAAGAGAGCAAGAGTGAGCAAGATGGAGAGTGAGTTGAACGTAGTTCACTCCCAAAATGTACTGAACTGAAGTGACTGAAGTGAAGTACAAAGAAAGAGATAAGGGTTTTGTCTAAGTGACAACCCTATCTAATCACTAACCGTGGTTAGAGATTAGATCGTGGTTAGGGGGAAAAACCTCTAAGAGGGAAAAGTGCCCCTAACACACTTATTACATTACATTGGCCACTGCCTAGAATATAATAATAATTCTAACACCCTCCTGCAGTGCCAATGTGGTGTACAAGGTAGTGATCAATCACCAAAAGGAGATAAGTTTAGGGCACTGCGAAATGCCTCAAACTTCTTACGTGGAAGTGCTTTGGTGAAGATGTCTCCAACATTGTCATGTGTAGACACATAGATCATACTGATCTCCCTTGCATGCAACTTCTCTCTAACATAATGATAATGAACCTCAATGTTCTTCGTGCGAGCATGAAACACAGGATTCTTTGCCACTGCAATAGCACGCTAACTATCAGTGAGAATAGGAGGAGGACCCTCCAATATGAGACGAATATCAGTGAACAATCACACTCAATTGTCGCTGTGAAAGCTGCCCTGTACTCAGCTTCACATGAGGAAGTAGCCACCGTAGATTGCTGCCCAATCTAAATCACTATAAGCATGCATCTGCAAGTCACCCTCCCTAGGAAACATCAAGCCAAAAGACTTTGTTTTTTTTTTTCCCCGAAAAAACAGTGCTGATTATATTACTTCGAAAAAATAAGATACATAAAAGTCAGTTTTGCAGCTGACGGGGCTGCGTTCACAAATCGGACGCAGCCCTAAGTGGAAACAAAAAGCTCTCTCTCACGCAGGGATCAGGCGGGTGTGGATAAACAGCCAGAGAGGCGGTGAGTAGCACCACTGAAGGCCCTGAGAAGTATGCTCGAAGAAGAGGCCCTGCGTATCCCAATCTCGGAGGAAGTGTCTCCGCTTCTCCCGGCCAGCCCGGGAATCCTTGGATCTGGTCCCACTGGCCTCTGAGCGTGTGGATAATCTCGCACCAGATGTCGGCCATGACCTGGGCAGTCGAAAGAGAGGTACCACCGAGGATCTGCGCGCAGCGCGAAGTCCAAATGTGCCATCCGACGATGCTGCTAATAATCTCCCAGACTGGCTGCCTCACCTGAGAACCTGTGTCCGCCTCTGCCAAGTGCTGCGGGATGCCCTCAAGCGGCCCCCAAGCCACTGTGTGATAAGGAACATAGGGTCCTGCGGACCTGCCTCGAACAACTGATGATAGCCAGGTGTGGTGCTGCACCAGCAGAACGCGCCCCAGGTGATCAAACGTAACTTCGGAGCAGCGCGAGTAAGGATCCCGAAGGCCCACCTCCACACGTCCTGGGCGCGAGTGCAGCTCCACAGGCAGTGCTTTAGTGACTCCTCGTCCTCATGACAAATCTGACAAAGTCCATCCTGACCAATCTGCCGCAACCAACTCCCCACTGGAAGACCCTTATGGGCAAGTAGCCAAAGGAAGTAGGAAATCTTCCGCGGCCGCCAGCTCTCCCACAAGGCCTTCCAGAAGGCCTGCAAAAATAGCCTGGAAATACCTTGAGAATACCAACTGGGCCGCTGGGTGGGCAGTCGACTCTGCATCCTCCCGAAAACTCTCCTGCCCAGTTTCGTGCTGTAAGCGAAGAAAGGGGTCGGCCCCTAGCCTGCCACAACCTCTGGCCATCTCCACTCACCTGGGTCCCAATCAAGCTCTGACAGGGCCCGCCCCTCCCAAAGCCAGAGGCGCCATAACTGCAGCTGATCCTGCTCTATACTAGGATCGATCCGCCAAACCTTCCCCACGAGGCCTACGACACGAACCCTCTGCCACGAGAGAAGGGGGTCGATGAGCACACCCTCTCTCTTGAGTCGGCCACCCCCCAAAACCGCGAAGAAGGATATAGAGGTGTCGTCCAGCCGGCCTGCAACCACCAGTGAGATGCCACGGGGGGTGAACTGTCCAAGCCAACGGGCATCACCAGGCATGAGGATCTGAGTCTCGGGTGGAACCAACCAACCAGCAGGAATCGCTCCATCTATCTCTGTGCATCTCGCCTGAGCTCCACGGACACCTCCGGCTGTGGCTGCTAGAGCAACGGTCTCCAAATGTCTGTAAGTGTCCCTTCAAACTCGAAGGGATCGGACTGGCCCCCGCATCCAGCCGTCCCACGAGATATGTGACCTCTCCCCCAGCTGAAGGCCCAAGGTATCTCTGACCTGATCGTTCCAGATGAGCGGCTGGCGATCGATCTCCTCCTGACTGCTAGGAGGGGACTGGAATAGACTGAGACGGGCCAGGAGAACCTGGTTGACTACAAGAGCACGACCTGCAAGAGAGAGCTTAGCAGTGCTCCAGAAAGCCAGCTTCCGTCGTATGGAATCTAGCACCGGGAGAAACTGTTGAGCTGGCATGATGTCCAGGCCGACCTGAAAGCCGAGATATCTAGTAGTCTGCCCCCGCGGGATCCATTTGAAGCCCAAAAACCTCCTCCACTGTGAGCATGCCCCAAGGTTTATGAGAAAACCGACTGATTTGTTCCAGTTGATTTTCGCACCGGCTGCCGAGCAGAAGACCTCTAAGGCCAGCCTCACCCTCTCCAGCATCATCTCATCATCCTGAACATACAGCGCTGTGTCATCTGCATACTCCGAGTCCAGGAGCTCCGTGTCCTCCCTGATGGGAAGGCGAATACCCCGGATCCCTGTCGACCTCGCCCGAAGATAGTATGTCATCGCCTCGGCGAAGAAGAGAAACAGGTAAGGAGCGAGGGGGCAACCCTGACGCACAGATCTCTCCAATTGAAATCGCTCCCATCCTGCCGCCGATGATGACCCTGCTGGAAGCTGTCCTGTATAACGCTGAGATACCCTGAATCCATCCTACTGGGAATCCAAGTCTCTCCAAAGTACCCTCCAGGAAGAACCAGTCCACTCGATCGTAGGCCTTCTCAAAGTCGAGAAGTAGGATGGCTAAGTGCGAGCCATCAGCGTCGCCTGCATGCTGGGCTGAACAAGGGTCGGAATGTGCCTCCACACCTCCTCGCAGGAACGTCTAGTGCGGGGGGGGCAAGCTGCTCCTGCTGGAAAAGAGTCCTGTAGAAGTCGGTAGCCAGCCCCAAGACCTCTTCTTGGTCCGTAATGATGTGCCCCTCCGCTGTCCTAAGACTCCGGAGCTGGTCACTTGCTGCCCTCTGGCCATGCGTCCTGAAGAACTCTTTGCTCATCCGGTCGCCCTTCCGAGCCCAGTAGGAGAGAGAGGCATGATAAGAAAACTCTGAGCGACGTTGGAGAGTCTCCTCAAGAAGGGCTCTGGCTCTAAGGGCCTGGATCCGAAGCTCCTCCGAACCCGGAGCTGCCTGCTGGAACCGCTGAATGGAGGCGAGGTCCCTACGAAGAGCTCTCTCTCTGCCCCACCACTCCTGGCGAACCTGAAGGGCTGCGAGCTGGCAAATCTGGCTGGACTCCTGTAGAGCCTGCGCCACCGACTCTACCAGATCCACGCATCTGTCCCAATCTCTGTCCCAAAGGCTACTGATACTACTGCGCACCTCCTCCCTAGAGAAGATGGAATCAGGAATCCTGCACGAACGGGGAGGAAGGGACTGAGCCGCCGAGTCTAGTGATAAGAGCACTGGCGCGTGGTCGGAGAGCGTCGTCCCTGGCACTACACCCACCTGACCACCTCTGCTGATGGCCAAATCACTGATAAAAAATCTGTCCAATCTCTCCAGAAGTCTGCCCCCTTCCCTGCGGAAGCCCCATGAGAAGTCTAAGCTCCCGTGCCATCGGCGGAAGGACGGGTCTCTCCAGCTGTCCCTACCTCCTGTCGTGAAGAGAAAGGAGTCCCAAGCGGACTGCTCTGCCTGAGCTATACCTGTAAACTCTGGTCCTCTGCCCTGCTCGTCCTACAAAGTCTCCAAATTGTTGAAGTCACCTCCAACAATCCACGAATCCATGTCTGGGAGAATCTCTGTGAGAGTCCTCCAGAAGGTGGCTCTGCGTCGGAGGTCTGTGGGTGCATAGATGTTGAGGATTCCTATTTTGGAGCCCTCCAACTCTAGGCCAACCCAAAGTGCACGGCCTGGGATCAACGTACCATGGCCAAAAACTACCTGGGCAACCGACTCGCAAACGGAAGTGCAAACACCGCCACTCCTCCCCTGTGCACCGATCGAGGGCTCCCAATAAGTGTGTGAGCGTCCAGGGAGGATCTTCCGGTAGCTACGGGTATGAGCCACTGAAAGCTTATGCTCCTGGAGCAAGAGTATATCCAATCGACCAATCACTGCTGGTTGAAGTTCCTGTCTCAAGATGAGCTTCCTAGGACCACAGGTGCCAGAAGAATGAAACCCGTTCACGTTCCAGGAGACAAGGTGTAAGCTCATGATGAGGACTGGTAGGCTGCGAACAACTGTCTGCTCGTGGCCAAGGTCGAGGAAGAGGCTGGTAGTTCGCAATGAAGTCGCTGACGCTTCTGTGAGGGTTTGGAGGGGGAGGCGGGGTCATCCTGCCCGTTCTTCAAAACTTTTAGTAAAGGCGTGAGGCCTTTGGTGCCATGGACAAACGCTTTCTCGAGCTAACTCGAGATCTCTGAAGTAGTCATCCCGTAAAAGGCACGAAGTTTCTGTGGTGTCCATGCTCTGACATCCTGGGGAAGGGGCCACGATAGAGGGGGCCTGAGGATCACAATCAGTCTGAAACGCTTGGCGGCGCATCGCCACCGCAGGCGCACGTCACCCTCGGATCACTGAGTCTCGAGAAGCTGTCCACCGGTCGGGCCTATCCAGGAGCAGATCTAAGCATGCGTCTGCTCTCAAAGAGCCTCCCAGACCGAGTCGTCTATCCAAATCTCGGTGCCGTCGCTGAGAAAAGTGAAGGCAAAGCTGGGTCCATCCTTCGGGGCCAAGGCTGCGATCTTCCCATCCGTCCCTTTACGGAGCAGGAAGATACTGATGTCGAGGCAAGCTGGGAAGGTCCCGAGGTCGGCCACGTCCAAGTAATCCTAGGGACCGGATCTGTAGAAGTCGCGAGGAAGCTCTCTCTTCTGGAGCTGAGGCCCGCCAGAATCTGCAACTGAGGGGGCCGGGCTAGCTGACAAGGAAGGCTGCTCTAGGGGTGGTGCAGTCTCGGGGTGTCCTGCCTGGGGTGAGGGAGGGAAAGGAGGCTGTGGAGTAGGCGACACCGACTCCACGGAAGCAACTAGCGGGGGGGGCGGAGGTGGGAGAGTGGAGGCTTCACGCGGCTGAGAAACCACCGGTGAAGCTGACACTGCAGAAGAGCTGAGAGAGGCGGGGGAGGAGGGATGGGACTGGGGAAGAGGCGGGGGTTGAAGAGGAAGAGGCGGGGGCTGATGTTGCGGGTCGGAAGGAGACTGCGGCTGGGGTAGGGGCTGGGGCTGGGTGGGGGGGAGCTGGGGATCGGGAGAGAGGGGGACCTGAGGCTGCGGAGGGCGGGCTACAACCGAAGAAGAAGCTCTCCCTGGACCCTGGGGCAGCTGCCTGTCAGGTCTCTGAGGCGCTGCTGCCGGCTGGGTAACCTCTGCCTCCTTGCTTTTGTCAGAAGGCTTCTTATTCTTTCCTCTTTTCCTTCTGACCTCGGTCCAGCCGCCAACCACCTCTGGACCGGACTCCGGCTGCCTCTGCTCTTCCTGACGTGGCTGCCTGGAGGGAGGGGGAGGGGGCTGCGGGGGGGGAACGGGGGGGACCGAGAGGAGCTGGAGAAGCGCGGACAAGCAACAGCCAAGTGCCCAAAGCCATGACACTTCAGGCACTAGCCAAGCTGACCTATGACTACCATGCTCTGAGTAATGCTGCCAGCATCTGTCACAATCTCAATCACTGTAGGGAGGGACGCAGGATCTGCCACGGCCACACGGACTCTGGGAGCTCCTGCCGCAGCGACCGCGTCGACAAAAGTGTCATGCATCACCCAGCCAAAGTGGGAACCCAGGTCCCTGACTATCGGCCGCAACTCAGCAGCAAGGCCTGGAAATACTAGCGTCACTGGATGGCGAGGTATGCTGAAACGAGCATGAAAGTCCGCTGCACTGAATCCTCGGTACCAAGGAACTATCATGATGATCTTTCCATCCACCGATGTGGGGGAACCAGCAATCAGGTTGCTCGCAGCTTTCGTAGTGGAGAGTTTAAGCCAAAAGATGCCCCTTCCCATAAGGGTCACCTCCTCGATGTGGCTATCCTCTAGCATAAGCGTGGATTGAAGCCAATCCCTAATGGCTGGTCTGGAGGGAGAGTGTCCAATGGCTCTGCCATAGACTGAAGGGTGGGCAAAGTCATTGGCAACCTGTTGTACCCGGGACGATTGTTGCTCTGTCAAGATCCACGGTAGGCTTCTGGAGAGGGGGGGTCCGACTGGGCCTCCGGTTCCGAGCAGGGAGCCGCCATACCGCCAAGACAAACTGCGAGAACTCCGATGAGGAAGAGGCTGCCACCAAAAAGGGGAAGGAGTTAGACGAGGGTGGAGCCTGGGTGTGGATGAGGAATCGGCGAGCGTGGCGAGGACGAGGGCGAAGGCGAAGAGAGACGTGGGCGAAGGTGGGGGCGAAGGCGAATGCAAGGGCGAGGCGAAGGCGGGGGTGAGGGGCGAAGGCGAGTGCGGAGGCAAGGGCGTGGAAAGAGCGGAGGGCGGAGGGCGGAGGCGAGGGCGGAGGGCCGAGGCGAGGGCATGGCGAGGTGAAGGAAGGCGCGGTGGCGAGGCTGGCGGGCGCGGTGAGGCGGGCGAGGTGAGGGCAAGGCGAGACGGGTGAGGCGGGCACGGCGAGGCGAGGCGGGCGAGGTGAGGCGGGCGAGGTGAGGCGGTGAGGCGAGCGAGGTGAGGCGGACGCGGCGAGGCGGTCGAGGCGAGGCGAGGGTGGGCGAGGCGGGTGAGGCGGCCGAAGCGAGGGTGCAAGCGAGGTGGGGAGGGCGCAAGGCGAGGCGAGGGGAGGGCGCAAGGCGACGGGCGAGGCGGGCGAGGCGGGGTCGCAGGCAAGGCGGGCGAGGGGAGTAGGGAGGTAGGCTATGGCGAGGGAAGGAGGGCTCGCAGGAGCCAGGAAAGTTTGTTTTTTAAGCCAAAAGACTTTGTGCCTTGCAAATATCTGAAGATGCGTTTTACAGCCTGCCAACGTGTTGTCTTTGGGCTGTGCATATATCTACTCACCTGAGATACTCATACTGAATATCAAGCCTGGTATTGCACAAGTATAAGAGGCATCCAACAACTTGGCTGTAAAGTGTGACATCCATTGATTCACCTCCATCATACATAGTAAGCTTCAGCCCCGGATCCATTGGAGTGGCAATAGGCTTACAATCATGCATGTTGAACCTATCCAAGAGCTTCTGCACATACTTGGATTGAGACATAACGATGCCATGCTTGTCATGTATAAATTGGATCCCCAAATAAAAATTTAACATGCCCAGATTCAGCTTTCAACTCAGCTTTGAAATCTGCAATTATATCCTCATTTGACCCCGTGAGCAGCATGTCATCTACATAAAGAATGATGAACAAAATATCCCCCCCATCCTTCTTCATGTAGAGGGTGCTTTCCGTGGGACTATTGTGTAATCCCTTACTTGCCAGGAATGCATCTATCTTGGCATACCATGCACGTGGGGCTTGTTTCAGCCCATATAAAGCTTTGTTAAGCTTGCAAACCTGAAGTGCATTGCCAGAAAGTTCAAATCCACGAGGTTGCTTGACATAAACCTCTTCGTGCAAGTCCCCATTAATGAAAGCTGTTTTTATGTCCAACTGATGGACATTCCACACAAAATTTGCAGCCATTGCAATAACTGGCCATATGGTGGTCATCCGGGATGTAGGAGCAAAAGTCTCCTCATAATCTATGCCCTCTTCTGTGCATAGCCTTTGGCAACCAGCCATGCCTTGTACCTGTCAATAGACTCATCTGGCTTTCTTTTTTATGACATGTTTACTTGGTGGCAAATCCACAACATCCCAAGTCTGATTTTTCTCTATGGACTTCAACTCATTGTGCATGGCATGCATCCAATCCGCATTATCCTTTGCTTCTTCAAAAGAGTCAGGCTCCTCTTCATCAAGAAGAGTCCCTGCATAAGCTGTCTCAACTGAAAGAGCTCCCCCTGCGTGCCTTACTACACTACGAGTTCTTCCAAGCAATGGGGCCTCAAGCCTACTCTCCCTGAGAGTCTATAGCAACCAATTCGGGACTGTTTTGGCTGCGTGTATCTCTTGAATTTCTTGCCTGACAACTACATCCACACCCTGTGGAGGTACAAAATCAGCCGGTGGCTGAATCGGGGCATGTGGATCAAGAGGAGGTTGCTGTAAATTCTGATTTTCAGCGGGGAACCAAATGCTATAGGAAGCATCTCCTCAAACACATCATCTGAAGAAGCTGGAATCTGAAATTCAGCATGTGTATGTGCTGAATTTTCAGAGAATATAACATCTCTAATAACAAAAATCTTGTGTGTAGTAGGATTGTAGAGACGATAGCCTTTGCTTTGTGAAATATATCCCACAAAAATGCATTTAAGTGCCTTATCTAACAACTTGTGTCGAAACTCCACAGGCACGTGGGCATATGCAACGCAACCAAAAACTCTGAAATGGTCCACTCAAGGCTTTCTCCCATGCCATGCCTCATAGGGAGTGATTGTCTTCAAAGCCTTTGTAGGAGCCCAATTTAAAATATAGTTGCCACACATGAGGCCTTCAAGCCAAAATCTGTGAGGCAACTGCTTACTTGTAAGCATGCATCTATCCATCTCCATGGCAGTGCGATTCTTCCGCTCAGCTTTGCCATTCTGTTGAGGTGTAAGCCTCACTGTAAGCTGATGCGTGATACCTTTCTCCTTCAAAAATGCCTCAAATTCATGAGACATATACTCTCCCCCTCGATCTGTGCGAAGTATCTGCACCTTGAGTCCTGCCTCATTCTCAAGCATAGCCACAAAGTGTTTGAAATGCATAAACACTTCTGATTTTGCCTTGAGACCATAGACCCAAGTGTAGTTGGTTAAGTCATCTATGAATGTAACAAAAGAAAGATAACCCCCAAAAGCAGGTGTCCTCATGGGACCGCACACATCACTGTGAATAAGCTGTAATTTCCGTGTAGCTTTCACTACACCATCCTTCTTGAAGGGAAGTCTATGCATCTTGCCAAGGATGCAACCTTCAAATGCATGAGGAGGAGGTGACTTTAAAGGAGACAATGCATCAACCATATCATGTCTCTGAAGTGTCATTAAGCTGCCATAGCTCATGTGCCCATACCTGGCATGCCATAACTCCGCATTCTGCATCGCAACAGTGGGAGTGCTCACTGATAATCCAAGATCGGATCTGAAGTGCCATGCCTCATAGGGAGTAATTGTCTTCAAAGCCTTTGTGGGAGCCCGATTCAAAACATAGTTTGCACACATGAGGCCTTCAAGCCAAAACCTGTGAGGCAACTTTTTACTGGTAAGCAAGCATCTATCCATCTCCATAAGAGTGCGATTCTTGCGCTCAGCTTTGCCATTTTGTTGAGATGTAAGCCTCACTGTAAGTTGATGCGCGATGCCTTTCTCCTTAAAAAATGCCTTAAACTCATGAGACATATACTCCCCCCCTCTATCTGTGCGAAGTATCTACACCTTGAGTCCTGTCTCATTCTCAACCATAGCCACAAAGTGTTTGAAATGCATAAACACTTCTGATTTTTCCTTAAGACCATAGACCCAAGTGTAATTGGTGAAGTCATCTATGAATGTAACATAATAGAGATAACCACCAAAAGCCGGAGTCCTCATGGGACCGCAGACATCACTATGAATGAGCTGTAATTTACGTGTAGTTTTCACTGCACCATCCTTCTTGAAGGGAAGTCTATGCATCTTGCCAAGGATGCAACCTTCACATGCATGAGGAGGAGGCGACTCTAAAGGAGGCAATGCATCAACCATATCATGCCTCTGAAGTGTCATTAAGATGCCATAGCTCATGTGCCCATACCTGGCCTGCCATAACTGCGCATTCTGCATCACAGCAGTGGGAGTGCTCACTGCTAATGCAAGATCGGATCTTTTTCATATAAATCAAGCTGAAAAAGACCTCGATACAAAGTGCCAAACAACATCAAATCATAGTCATTCTCTTTGTCTTTGACTGCGCACTTATCATCATAAAAAACAACCAGAAATCCTCCTCTGTTGAGAGAGGACACTGAAAGCAAATTCTTCTTTATGCCTGGCACATAGAGAACATCTGAAATTCTGAAATTTGTGCCATCAGTGAATGTGAGAATAATGTCTCCACTCCACACACTAAATAAGAAGAATTATTTGCCCAAGTCACCTTCTTTTTGGTAGGTGGTGGGTGCAGAGATGCAAAAAGACTCTTCTTGGAAGTGATGTGCTTTGAAGCACCGCTACCAAAATACCAAGTATTCAGTGTCTCATTGACATTGAGAGAGCATGCATCCTTTGAAGGATCATAGCTGCAAGTCAAAAAAGCATAAGGGTCATCATCATTAGTTGTTGTAGCATCTGAACTACCCAGTGAAAAATCTGAAGTGCAAGATAGAAAGGCATAGTGCTCTTCCACAAAGTTGGCTGCAACATCTCCCCCATCATGAGAATGCGGAGCTGATGCATCTGACGCAGCCATACCTAAATCCCTTTTCTTCTCTTTAGCTAATGACCTGGCTTCTTGCAATAGTGACAAATGCCGTTCTTTTTCTGCTTATCTGCATCACCCTTAGCCTTATAAGAAGGCTGTCCTGAATCAGCTTTATGCTGATGTATGAGCTGATTGGCATGTGGCTTTTGCTGCCCTTTACCCTTGGGCTTGAACTTAGAAAGCATGGCATGCTCGCCAGCCCAGGTTGCCATATTTCTAGGAGTCTGCTCCTCCTGCAACAGAAGTCCTACCAACTCGTGAAAAGAGAGAAAATTGCTGCCCTCCCTCAATGACAAATTCAGCGAGGTGTAGAAACCAAGATAAGAGTCAGGAAGAGAATTCAGAGTGGTGGTGATCATCTCTGAATCCGGAATGGCTTCATCAATATTTAGCAATTGTTCCCTCAAATCCTGAAGCTTAGTGAGGTGAGAATTCATGGAATCTCCCTCATCCATATGCGTATGGGAAAGCCCTCGCTTCAGAGAGGAAACTCTGGCATCATTTCTTGCTGCAAACATACTCTATAGTATCTCCCAACCTGCCATAGATGTCTTGCATGACCGAATGTGAGGTATAATGAACCTCTTGACAGAGAGAGAAATCACTAAAAGAGCTTGTGCATCTCTAGAGTCCCATCTTTTCTGCTCTGCTGTGGAAGCTCCTGGAGCGGCTACTCCAACTACTTGTGCTGCATTTGCTCCTCTACCCCTGCCTCTAGCTGTAGGAGTGACAAGTGTAGCCACTATATCTGGTCGTGCTTCATCTCCATTGACATAATCCCAAAGATGTCTGCCAACCAAGATATTGCGAACCATGAAACTCCACAAGGAGTAGTTGGTGCCATCCAACTTATCCTCCTGTGTGAGAACTCCGAACACCTCATTGGGGTTGTTCTGAGCCATTTTTGGCAGATAAACTCAAAAAACACAGCAAACTGACCAAGTAAAATCCCTTTTTGGGATTTCAAATGCACAAGTAAAATCTGCAAAGAAAATCTACCCACAGTGACAAATACTGTCACAGCCTATCAAAGGCTCAAAATGCACCAAAATGCTATGCTTAATGCCCAAAATTCTGCAAATAGAATCTGCAAAAAGCGGCAAAAGTCGGCAAATTGACTCATATTGAGTTCAAAACTGCTTGCAAACTTCCAAAATGCTCTTTTACTTGCAAAATTGCAGCCCACATGCAAAAGTCCCCATTTCTTGCAGGAAATTGCATACAAAAGAGGGCAAATGATCTAAAAGCCCCAAATGTTGCACAAATTGCACTCTACCTGCAAAAGCCCCAAATTTCACTGCTAGATTGCAGTGCAATTGCAAAAGCCCCAAAATTCTCCAAAACTTGCAAACCAGATTCAACAACTATAGCTCAACTTCGCAACTGTCTATACCTGTCTATATACTGTACGACGGTCCGTATTGTCAGTGTCGGACTTCCATACGAAATCCGTACACCTATCAGTTTCTATCTGTAAAGTTGTACAAAGCTAACAGTACCTTAAGATTTCTGACAAACTTGCAGAACTAGTTCGAAGTTTGTTCTAGCCAGCTCTAGTAGCATTTGGTTGGTTTTGTTTCACATTGGCTCGGTGAGAAATTACAATGAATTTGGGGCTTTTCAATGTGTTGACAGCTCATTGCACAGAGCATCATCTTGATAAAAAATAGAAGCCATAGCCGACGTGTGTCCGCCCTCGCATTGAAGTCCTCAACAAGGAGAACTACCCTGTGGCTCGTGAAATCCATGGTATCTGGGTAGAGGGCTATGTATGGTGAAGTCTTAGCCTTCTCGCATAAGCCTTGATAAAAGTGTGAGGTCTCGGAGGGAAGTAACATACTACAATAAAGAGGTCTCTCGAGAAGGGCATCGGATATGGATCCGGATCCGCAGAAATCTAGCATGTTAAGGACGTCTCTCGATGGAGATTGTCTCAACAAGAGATGATCTGTAAAGTGCCCCACTCCTTTGATCCACGTACTCCACCTGTCTCACGGGCCTCATCCCAAAACGTTGTCTCCACTGACACCGGGCAAAGGGAACTCTGGGCTATGATAGGTATTTGTATAAAAGGCTATATTTCATCCTGTGTAAGACATTCCCTGGATCTACTCACACGATACCCTTATAGTTCCAAACAATGCAAGTCAGGGTCTCGGTGCTCTGAATCTCTTAAAGCCCCCCTATGTAGGGGAGCCACTGGATGCCCATCGGAGGCCTATCAAGAGCCCCCCCATCTCAAACCACTGCCCACTTCCCTTCCTTACAAGCAATGTCCCACTACTATCATAGGTTGTGCCTCTCCTCTACCTGTAAACTCGATGAGGGAGGAACAAGAGATCAAAAGGGAGAAAATAAGGGAAGTGATGTGCATCTGTTAGAGGTGCACAAGAGGGAGTACAAGGGAAAGGCAAGGTAGGAAATGTGAAAAAAGGAGAGAGGGGGGGAGCAGGATGACCAAGGTATGGGGTGAGGCGGTGCCAAGGGAGGCACAGTAGGATAAGGGGAGGGCAGCGAGGGGGGAGGGGGCCAAGGGGGGCATGATGAGACAAGGGAGGGGGGGAGTGCGCTTATCCATAGTGCTCCCCCATAACCATTACTTTCGAGATTTTTTTAGCCTGGACCCAGCGATGAGTCCTCTGAATTCGCCATCTATAATGCCTGGTAGCAGCATAGATTAATGTCTCCTTGTGTTTAACAGACTTTGCTTTCAATCAAAATTACAAAATACCTTTGGCCGAACTTTGGTTTCCTCAAGTGCCAGTCATGCCATGTCTTTCGCCTTCTTCCCTCAATTTCTACTGCTAATTATGCGAGTCGCCTTTCCTCATCAAAGTTGGGCGAAGGCCTCTAGATGGGCAAGGTAGGACTCATGGAAGCAGTCCCTTTGAGGTGTGATCAACCTATAGCTGCCCAAATGAAACTCAAATGACATGACTACCTCTTGTCCGTATGCCAATTGGAATAGAGAGTGTTTGATCGTCGCTCTTGAAGCTGCTCGGTAGGCCCATTAGACATCCAAGAGGGCCTCATCCCAATGTTTGGATGTCTCCTTGCAGATCTTCAAAATTAATCTACATAAGACACTTTGTTTGTGCTCTCTTCCTGTGCATTGGCCCTAGGATAATAAGCATAGGATTGGGGATAAAAGATTTTGTACCATTTGAGGAGAGTGGAAATGATGTCATTGATGGAGTGTGTTCTTTGATTACTCATAAACTATAGAGGGCAGTTATACCTAGTGAAAACGTACTCATTGAGAAAGGTGGTCACAGTGTTGGCCGTGTTACTGGCAGTAGTTTCAGCTTCTGCCCATTGGAGGCGTAATCCATAGTAACCACCAATATGTACCTTCAAGGATGAGAGGTGGGGCTGATTACAGCATGGTCTCCTCCAAAATGCCCCTAGAATGGGGAGGGGCATGGCAGCCCTCCTACAGATGGAGGTCTTATCATTGTCCTGTGGTTGGAGCAAATAAGGAGACATGGCATCTTCCACTAGTGCACAACAAGGGCCCAAGAGACAATCTCTCAGTGCTTATGGAGCTGCTCAATAGCATAGGGGATATGGCAAAGCTCACTTAGGACAAATCATGGCTCGGCACATTTATGAGTGTCTACTTGGAGGATGGTGGGCTGGCTCTTAGAGGGGAGGCACACTTTCCACATAGTGAGAGTTTCTCCAGCTTACTTTGTGAGTGGAGAGAAGTTACTCGCCAGGAGATACACAATGCTCCCCCTCCCTCCAGGAGAATGGTGCCAGCAACACGGCCTGAAACATATGGCAGCACGTTGCAGCCTTGTGATGGGAGAACAGCAGATTGGACTTGCTGGCACTCTCATCAACTCGCTAGACATCATACACACCTTGCGAGCAATATGAAAGCAAGGTACAAAGGATTCCAGGAAGACTACTGACCATTGTGAGCAATTTTGCAAGGCTTGGCCTGCATATACCTTTTAAATTTCATGGGTTGAGAAATCCATTGCTTATATAGGCCACCACACCAGTTTTTAATGGTATATCTTCAGCCATGAGCCAGATCCCACATACGCAGGCTGCAGGCCCATTTGCTTATTACAAAATATTTCCTCCAAAATGAAAGGAATTAAGCCAAAGCAACAAGAAATCTACCAGAAAAATTGGAACATTAAATAAACTTTTTAATGTTTATTAATGATGAAGGTAAGAGCTTAGATAAATAAATACCTTGTTCTCCATGGACTGCTCTCCAAGGTGCCATATTGTATAGTGACAATGCATTCAAAAAATAGAATTCAGAATTCAATATCACAAAGCAGGGCATGAAAAAATCAAACTCATAGATCTCCTGATCCAAATAACCAGAGAATGGCTTCCCATGATAGAAAGGATATTACCTTGGAGACTAAAATCCTTCAGATCAACTTGGCACAGACTGTACAAATTGGTCTTTACCCCTTTCTTCATCAACATTGATCCAAACAATGTGACACAATCTAGAGCCTGCACATTACTGATTAGCATTTGCTGTTGTAAGTCTGAGATGTAGCTGTACAAGGACTTACAACATGTGGCATTAGAGGGTGAAGATCCTCTACAAGAGTTTGCAACTGAAGAGGGATCTTTGAAGACCAATGGACAAACTGCACACACAACAAACATATGCCAGGATTGGAATCTAAATCTCCATAAAAGCACAAAAGATTACATTCTTGTAAAGTAAACAAAAACCAATCAACACATTTTTAAATTGTCCCAGAAGAGATGATGTGTTGCCAAGGTAGGAATCCAGCTTTTGGTTCATCACATTTAAGAGTTCTTTATGACCTACAAAGGTATACAATGTAAAACCCGAATATAAGTACAAGAGAACTAAGTTACTCCCAGTCGAGGCATACTTCGAGCAAATTCTTTCGAGTGAAACAAAATTTCTGAGCAAAGTTGGGATAAGCCAGGGAATTTTATTATGAAGCAGTCAAGAAGGCTTGAGATTAGGACCACAACATTACCAATAGAGATTAGAAACCAATAGTCTTCAGAAAAACAAATGCAAAGGCCATGTAGAAGGAAGGAATCTTCCCAACTGCACAACAATCTGCACTTATCCCATATGGTAAGAACAAGTTCCTTGTCACACATGGCTGAAACAGAAAGTAGATTCTTATATCTGGCATTTTTCAGTTAAATCCTACATTTCCAATGTGAAAGCTAACATAGTTGTAGTAACACTCCATTTCACTTGTAAGATCAATCATGAGGGGTAATGGTAGAGGCCGCTCCATCACACCCCCTCACACCCCTCCCCAGTCTCCTAAAACCTTTAACCATCCCCCTCCCCTCCTCCCCCCCTGTTCCCCCCCACTCAGTTCATGATGATCTTGCAACTGATTGGGTGAGATAGAAGTCATAGCCTCTTTTTTCTTTCCAGAGAAAAGAATTTTCTATTAATGCTTCAAAAAACAACCTTGCCGATCATGGAAAACATGATAAGGAAAACTGGCTGAAAAGGAACCAGCCTGTTTCTAGAGAACCCAACTCACTACCTAAGGAATCTCTGAAACAATGGCTAACAACCAGGGAGGAGGACTATACAACCTTCGCAGCATGAAAATATGGAACATACATGCAGGCCAAGCCTTGCAGAAATGTTCTGCGTTTTGACGGTCACTCTACGTCCAGACAACCCATGCTCCCATGTGTCGCAGAGGGTGTAGATGATATCCTATAGCAACAACAATGGCCCCTAGTGGCTCACACTCTTTGGGGTTCAGTGTTCAAATTCAATTTTGTGTTCATGTGCTTGAGCTCCTAGCATCCATGCTCCCTTACACTATCGTGTTCTAGCATGCTCTTACCCTTGCACTCCCTCCTCCCATCTCCTCCTCCTCCTCCTCCTCCTCCTCCTCTCTCCTCCCTTCCTCCTCCTCCTAGCTTCTCCTCCTTCCTTGCCATCACCAGGCTGCATCTCGTTACCCAATCGTTCCACACTGTGGTGTTGACCATTGTCTCCCACACACTGACCTCTCGAGAGGGAATGGGACGATGCAGAGCAGGTGCAATTGCCTCACGTAGCTCAATCCCAAGGATGCTCTATCCATGTATCTTACAAGCTGGGGAGACCTCGTCAATTGGAAAGTTATGAACCCCTTCTATCAACCATGCCACCATGCCCCATGTGGAATTTCTTTGCACCCAAGCCAACGATCTGAAGAGATCCCAACCAGATCCTCTGTGCTCTAGGACAAGTCCATAAGCAATGAGGGATCAACTCAAGAACTTCATCTGTGCAGCGGTGGAAGTCACACCCTCTTGCAACCCTTCTTTTGGATTTCGAGAAGGAGTATGACAAACTGAATTTATCCTTCTTGAAGGGTAACATGCAGCACGGTGGTTTTTCAGCACAATGGATATGTGGGATCTCTACTTATATGCATGAAGCTCTAGCCAAATTCTTGTAGTAGGCCACACTAGAGAGGCCTTGTCCCTCACGAGCTTAATGGGGCAAGGTTGTCCACTAGCTCCCTTTCTTTTCCTATCTATGGACCAGGCTCCAGCCTCTGGGGTATTAGCTTTGCTCTTAAATGGCAAGGTTGTTTGGTTTGCACCTCCCCATTTAGCATCTTTTGGACTCAAAATTTGCAGATGATATGGCTCTTTTTATGAAAAGGTTGGCTAATTCCTTGGAGAAGGTGAGGCACCTGTTGGAGGTTTACTTCTTGGCTTTTGAGGCCAAGATAAACTAGCACAAGTCAATTGCTTTTCTTACAAGTACAGAGGAGAAGCTTTCTTGGGGGATATTCTTTGTTTTCGCTACATCCAAGGGGAGAAACCACGTAGATTCCCCCGTCATAGAGAGGGTCCATTGCAAACTCTTTAACTAGAGTTCCACCAAATTTACAAGGAGAGCTTTGTTGGTCAATCACATACTCCTAGCCATGGCTTGGTATCTTGCTTCTCTTGGTGTTTTCATCGGAGATGCATGGGGTAGCTCAAGCACTTGGTGGTGCGATTCCTTGAGGTCAAATTTTGATGGCACGCACAATGCCAAAGCCAAGGTTGCTTGGCAGACATTGGTTTTCACCTAATGCAAAAGGTAGCCTAGGAACGATTGACTATAAGATGCAGAATCAACAACACCTTTCATCGTGGTTTCTTTTGGCCAGTTCATGATGTAGAGAAGCAATTGGAACACCAAGCACTTATTTGGAATGGGGCTCTTTTTGTAGCTTCCCAAGTCAAACACGGTAAACATGTGCACTAAAGGAAATGCATGACCTAGCCTTCTTATGCATTAATGCGAGAGAGATACTCTTCTTGGTAGAGGCTATTGAGAATGACCCGGAGGATAATAAAAGTTGGATCACCTCAAATGACAGAGCATTAGAGTGGTGGGACAGCTAGGGAAGAAATGGGTTATTGACCCCAAACACGGCAAGAAGGAGTATACTCCATGGAGCCTATGGCTCTAGGAGGACTGCCTTTGGAAGAGTTGCAATGGTTCCGACCATCCAAGATACAACAATCAAAGAGGATGGAGCAGATCCCCTTTTTCTCGCACACCACCCTAGATTGGTATATGTTTGCAGTTGGCTGCCTCACCTACCCCATCCCATGAGAAGCACTAGCTCGAGCAGCAAGTACCACATGACTAGTCATGCTTGTTGACTTGCCTTGAGCTGAGGAAGATCAGCTACTTCTTTTGGCTGGTGGCACAAGGAGGCCTTTATGTCTAGAGGAAATGAGGATAGATGGCAATTGTCCCATATGTACAATAGGGAACATGAAGACAATCGCACACTACCTGTGGAGCTACTTAGCAGGCCAAGCGAATTGACAGTGTTCTTTGAGGATTGTTGTGAGGATGTGGTGGATTTGACGAGGTTTTGTGTGGAGTATGGAAATCTACTTGACGACAAGGCGGCACACTTTTTTCATCGACATGACCTATTTGGTGGATGGGAAGGGTCACAAGCCAAGAGATCTAGGATTCTGTGCCACACTCCTTACAATGACTGAAGTTCACACCTGAGGACAGCACTCCGAGACTCAGAGATAGTGGCCAGCATCACCGCCTAGAACATCTAGGTTGTGTGGTGCAGCCTAGTGGTGGGGGACAGTAGGTTCAGCCTGCCACCACCCTCATCAAGGTCTAGCTTGATATTACCTGTAACCTGAGTGCCACCTAAGAACATGGTACAACAGGTTCTAGGAAGACCATCGAGAGGCGTGAATGCTTCTACAAGGCTTGGCCTAGAAATATTTTTGACATATTCACGGATTGAGAAGTCCATTGGTTGTGTTATCCCCCACATATTGCAGGACAGCTGTTTTTTTCCATTGCCTCATGGATAGCTGACTTTTTCTATATTGTGTATTTTCACAATAATGGGTGTTTCTTTCGCCGGCTAGATGAGTCCATTGCCCTGCAGCTAGAGAGAGGAGGTCCATGAAAATACTACATCTGTATAAAGCTCTTAGGCGCCCACTCACACCGTACGCTTGTAGGAGACAAAAGAAACCTTCATGGTTTGTCGCTGCTCACTAGTGGGATGCTTACCATCATTTGAGCAACAGAAGGCTGGTCAACATACGACTGCAAAGCCTGTAAATACCTAAAAGCAAAGAAGTAAATGCCCCAGCTTGAGGTTAAATCATACACCACTATCATCAAATTGCATGTGCATCATGAGTAAGCTTGCTCATCCACAGGCAGTCCTTGCTCAAAATCTCTACTATGAAGAGATGCGATGACACGTTCTTGCTGCTCTCATTAGTGTTATGAGTATGATGCATTATTTAAACTCTCTTGGGCTCCTTGCTTTGTGGCTTTTATCTTTCAACATACTCCTTCTTGCAATCGTTATAATAGTGCACCATCTTCCTAGAGTGAGGGCATGTTTCCTTTCTGTAGGTAAAATTGAATCTATTATTTGACCCCTGGGCAATTAAAACTGGCATTGTCATTGCCACCACCAGCTCTATATGCATTAGATGTACTTGCATTTGGGGCAGTTTTCAAACTTGCGCTTGCCTTTACCATGGATTGATCATTTCCTCCATGTTTTGTATGATGTACTCTTCCTAGTAAAGCATAGTACTAAATCATCTCCAGGATTGTAGGCACTCTGAAACTGGCTGTCATGTTGAAGCTAGAAGGGGTGCCAATGAGTACTAATCCTCTGATTTTACAACAAATTGCTTAGCAATGTCCCTGAGATGAGTGGAAGAGTGAATCCTCTTCTCTCATCCTCATAGAATGAAAGCTGGCCCTTGAGCTGCAATGCTTTTCTTGTGTTGCTTACCTCAAAATTATTTTCCAAGCATGGGTGGAGTCCTTGGCGCTTATTATGTGAGTTATGAGAGACAGCAGGAGCGACTTTTGCCGATTGTTCTGTTGTTACAGCAGTTGGCTCACACAGTGGGCTGTAATAATGGAATTCCTGCACAACGCACCTTTTATGAGGGACTGATTGTACATTGGCATGTTTGGTGCTGTTTTGGGTTGAAATGTATAATTGTACAACTACTACACAACCTTCATGAGCTGACAATACAGCCACTGAGGGCTGCGTGCAGCTGCTGCTTAGGGCTATGTGAAACTATGTGGATTAAATTAAATGGACCTCGGGGGAAATTGACATCAGTCTCATAGAAGAATCAAGCAAATGAGGTGACGCCGCGCCGCCCCTGGCTGCCCCGCTGCCTCCACCCCATCCACCCCCTCTGCACTCCGCCCCTTCTGCTCCCGCCCCTTCCACTCCTGCAACCCCTCTTGCGCCCGCTGCTGGGCCCCCATCCACCTCTACTCCTCCCGCCTCTGCTGCCTCCCCACCCGCTTGCTGCGCCACCCTCTGCTTGCTGCGCCTCCCGCCACCCCGCTTCCCTTCACCTCCACCATCTCCGCCTCCTCCTCCTCCACCTTCGCCCCCCGCCACCTCCACCTCTTCCGCCTCCCGTGCCCTTCTCCTCTCCCCCGTCAGCTCCCCTCTCCACCCTCTTGCCTCTCCTCCCCTCCTTCTCTCCCCCCTCGCCTTCTCGCCCTCCTTCCTCTTCCACCCCCCGCCCTCCTTGCCCTCCTTCTTCCTCTTCTGTCCTTGCCCCCTCTTTCGCCCCGCCTCCCCCTCTGACGCTCTTTTTCCCCTTTTTTTCTATTCCCTCCCTACAACAGGAGTACTTGTGCTTGTGAAGGTGAAAGAAAAACCTTGGTGGCAACCCTTGGTCTGGCCAGAGGGGCTCTATGGCAGCACCCTTGAATCCCACAGCCGTTAAGGTTCTTCTTTCCCCAGCTGACAAGCAACAGGTACAGCAGGCAGTTCAGTCCCTCCAGGACAAGGCGCTTGTGGGCAGAATTGTGGGCCTCACGCCTACACGGAGACAGGTACGAGAGTGGATCCAGGCGAGCTTGGCATTAGAGGGAGACCACATCCAGGCGAGAGTGGATCCAAGCAAGCTTGGCATTAGAGGGAGACCACATCCAGGAGGTCACCATCTATGGACGAGGCGTTTTCCTCATCCAGCTGAGCTCCCCCAACACCGCCTCGACACTTGTGGAGCAGAGCCCCATACTCCTTGGCCCGCACCTTGTCTACCTCTTTCCTTGGTATCATGGGTTCACAGTGGAGGACATGGATATGACACACCATGTTCCATGGTTTCCGGCTACACTCCGCTTCCCAGGGCTCCCCAAGGATATTGAGCCATCCTCCCTTCCATTGGTCAGGCATTTGGCACAACGCTTGAGTCCTCGCTAGAGACGGCCGCCTCCGTTCTAGCAGATGATGGAGTCCCCAGGATCAGACTGGTGGTTGAGAGCCCGGAGTCCCTCCCGGAGTTGATCCTTCTCGAGACCCTGGAAGGGAGCACACTTTGCTAGAGGGTGGAGATCGGAGGGTTACCAGGCCAGTGTCTTCGGTGCAGACAGATGGGTCACCTCCCCACAGATTGCCCCCATGGCCTCCCTCGTGCACCTCCCCCCACTCCGCAGAGTAGGCAGAGTCAGCAGGCCCGAGTTCAACGCCCTCTCATGCAGAAGCAACAGGAGTCTCAGACCCCATGGGTTACCCCCTCAGCAGGGGACTGGACACAAGTAAAAAGGAAAAAGAAACCAAGCAAGTAGGTCCGCAAACGCCATAGGCAGAGGGCCAATCGTAGAGAGAGGGACATGGTTGACCGAGAGGCCTCGAAGGAGGAACAGCAGGAGCCACCTCCTCCGACCGCCCACTCAGCCGATCCTCCAACTTCGGAGGTTCAACCTCCGCACCCACCCTTGCAGCAGCAACGAGCCCCACGAGCTCCAAATGCAACGATGGCAGAAGCTGCAGACGCTAGTTCGACGAGGACCGCAGAGGAGCTGATCCAGAGCCCCAGCAAGCCCGATCAGTAAGGGGGGCCTGATGTCCTCCTTATCCCTCCTCCTCCTCCCTCTCCCCCTCCCCCCCCCAGACCCTCCCCCTCCTCCTCTTCACTTCCCCCTCCCCCTCCAGGGTTCCGCCCGCCCCCTCCCTCTCCCTTAGCCCCCCCTTCTATGGTCACTCTTACCACCCGCCCCCCTCCCCCTATCCCCCGCGTCCCTACCCCTCCCTCTACTGCCGCCGCCCCTCCACTTCAGCAGCAGGTTCTTCTGCTTCGACACCCTTGCCAGCAGGCAAGGGAAGAATGACGCCCCCTTCTGCTTCCTCATCACAGCAGCAAGTCCGTCCAGGGAGGGATCCTGAGGGATGAGGCTCATCCTCCCGGTCAGCAGCTCCCAACCTCTAGCCTAGGCGTCCCTTACCGCGGGACTTTTGGAGGTTAGGACCTTGGAACTATCTAGAGATTCCGGACTCTTATCCTCTACCATTGGAGGTAACGCTCGTTGTCCTTCAGCCCCGGAAGGGGGGTTTGACAAGTGCAGTGGGATCTCAGACACACCCCGTTTGGAGATTTCCGTTTGCCTCCACAGGGTTGGAGAAATGGTCCCCGAAGGTGTTTGATGCTATTTTGGGAAATCAGATTACACTCATGATGGACGAGTGGATGGGGCCACAGGGACTAGACCTTTGGTACGCCCATGGCGTGGAGGTGAACTTTCAGCCGAGCTTCACGCGTGAGGAGCCGGTGTTTGGCTTGGCGAAAGGAGTTATCAGATTGCTGCTAGAGGCAAAGGTGGAGCAAGCACACTTCTCGCCTCTCCAAAAGTGTACGGAGCTGTTCGAGGTAGAAGCCTCCTTCATGATGAAGTGCCCACGGAAGATCGGTATTGAGCCAGTTTCCACCCTAGTACGGTGGAGGTGACTTCAACAACCTGAAGTTTGGGGAAGACAAACAGAGCGGCGTCTCTTTCTTTGAGATGCCAGTAGCAGAGCGTAGCACCTAGAAGCAATTCATTTTCATGATCAATGGCAAAGACCCGTGGAGAGAGCCAGATTTCAGCAAGACACCTGGCAGCCTTCTCTTCTCCTTTGGACAGAGAAGACACGATGGATTGCTAGAGAAATTAGACTGATTCTATGTTGGGGATTGGGCACTACACAGAGGCGGATCTCCTGGGATTCTGGCAGGTACCACGATATCAGACAACTCTCCAGTGGTACTTCACTTGGATCAGCCCCGCCGAGGTCTCCCCCAGAAGGAGGTCCGCATTCCAGAGGACCTCCTGCACGACGTGGAGATTCAGCAAGTCATGGTAGGGATTTGGGAGCAGTCAGAGATGGAGGGCTGGGCTGCGTGGGTGGCCGATGCGATTCAAAGGAGCACTGAGGAGCTATAGGCTCACGCCCTTAGGCGGAGGAGGACCGTTTAGGAGTGTGAGCGGGCTTTGAGGAGAGACCTCACCTCCATTGAGAGGCTCAGGGAGCAAGACCCAGTTTCTCAGTGGCTTAGTGACAGATTCGAGAGCGCTCGTCTCGAGCTTCAGGACACAGAGTTGCGGCAGGCTTTCTCCTATCACTCCTCCCGAGCCCTATGGGTGCAGCAGGGAGACAGGATGACGAAGCAGTTCTTTCATACCACTAGGCCCCGATCGACAGGCACACAACTACAGCATCTCCGAGACTCGCAGGGCATCATGCACACTGACCCGCATGAGATTTTGGACATGACCACCGGATTTTACAACCAGCTCATTCAGACAGAGACGATGACCCCAACTGGTCTTGTGGCCCGAGAGCTAGCTTGGATCACGTTCTGACAGTAGTCTTGCAGGACTTATGCAACAGACTTGAGGAGCCTTTCTTGGGAAGCCCTCAAGGCTCTCTCGACCCAGAAGTGCCCACGTGAGGATGGCTTGACTCTGACCTTCTTCCGGAACTTCTGGGAGATTATCTCCACCCCTTTTCGTTTACCTTGTCAGGAGATTTTTGGCACAGGCCTTCTCCCGCAGTCCTTGAGCAAAGGGTGGATTTGTTTGATCCCGAATGGGGGAGATAGGTCAGATATCCGACAGCGGAGGCCGATCACCTTGCTTGATACTGCATACAAGATCCTCGCCAAGGTCTTGAGTTTGCGGTTATGGTCCCATCTCACCGATGGATGGACAAAAGCAGTAGAGCCCAATCCGCCTTCACAGCCACCCTCATCCACGTTTAAAACACCCGAACAACACAATCAAAAGGCATTCATTGAAACTCCTTGACTCTACACACCTTCTAATACAACTCATACACTAGCTACATTTTCCTCTGGAAGCCTAACAACCTCAGAAAGAAACCCAGTGGACTACACAGCCCAGCACAAGCTCCTACTCACGTATCAGGAAACACATAGATGACCCATGAACCATAAAACTCCAGAAAATGACAACCTCAGGATTTCATAACTGCCATGAACAACATGCTATATCAAAACCTGCCTCAACTCTGTGAGAGAACCCACACTGAGAGAAACATAAGCAGCCAAGAATTTCACAAGTCCTTCCTATGATTCTAGACTACAATCGGCCAGTCTTCTTCTTGCGAGATCCACAATCATGTATGGCGACAATCACAAGAGCTCCTTCTTCGACCAACAGTATGTCATCTTCATTTTGGAATTGCACCTTTGGATTCCATGAAGCCCAGTATTTTAAGCCAACTGCTGCCCGTAGTCTCATCGTCACAACAAGGTCTCTTTCCATAATCTACGACAAGCACTCGACTTGTTGCTATTGCCGATCATGCACTACATCTTTATAAGCTATGCATGGAGCTATACACAGCCATCTATGTCGCCCACGACCTCCATCACAAAGCTCCCGCTCTCTTGCTCGCAGAAATGATATCACCACCATGACTCTCTGTCGCTATGATCCTCCAGCCACGACCAATTTCTACTGCCACTCAGTTGTCAAGCTCCTCTCCCTTCCAAAAGCATCAGCCCACCTAGATATTATCGCCACAGCTCCATCCAACTCTGTAGTAACGCCTTAGACTGGTTATCTCTCACATGATAGATCCTCACGTCTTCTAAACAATAGATGATCGCAGCTTCTCTAACACCTGGAGCTCTTGTCTCATGATGTCCAAGGTTCTCCAAGCCTCAAGAAACTGCTACAACATCTGAGATCCTCCCTTGCGCATTGATTCTTCTAACAAGCACCTTTAGTAGAGCTACGGCCTGACCTCCTGTAGCTTCTCTTCTACTCACAGTGCATACGGATTTGTAGTTCGCCACCTCCTCGCCAGTTCCAAGGTCTTCCAACTCCCGTAGTAGCAACCATGGACCTCCTCTACATCAACAACAATCACATCCCCCTCCGTAAGACCTCTAGACCTGCAGTAGCGACACCTCTCTATCAGCCCAAAATCTCTCCACAAGCCTTTTCTCCAGTAGTGACGCCTCCCCCTCTTGCTCTAGAGCTCACAAAGCTCTCAATTCTTCCAATGGTCCTCCAGCTCACGGCCGTCTCCTCGCCCTTCAAAAGCCTTCACCATCCATCAGTCCAAGATCTCCTTCTCATCGTGGCGACCCCTGAACCCACAAGCACAATCCCTCTCCCCGAGCTCATGTTTTGCCTTTTTAACCAAACTCCCCTCTATCCTCTTCTGAGATCTTCTCAGTAAGAGCAACGGCCCTCGAGCCAGGTCCCCCAAGCTCTAGTATGGACAGTCGTCCTCCTCATCAAATCCAGCCGCTCCCAGCTAATGCAACGACTGCCCCTTCATCACCCCAGCGACTCCTCCTTCGCACATTCTCGGCTTCCCTCCAGAACCATGCAGCCTCCCAGTCTACGGTTGCGCTCACCTAGCTCCTCTGCGAGCTCACAGAACAACCGACCTCCAGCTCTCCCTCCCTCGTTGGCATGATGATCCCCTGTATGCCCACGAACTTCTTGTGGAATTCTCCTACAAGTTGTCACCTCCATCTTCCTGCCAGCTCGTCGACGAGGAGTTTTCTCACATAGCCACCTCATGCATGCCTTTTTATTAGAGCCACATCATCTCGTGAAATTCACCACTCTCCATAAAAAAAATGCATATACCCTCCAAGGCACATTTTGGACCTTTTGGTCACTCAATTCTCACACATATCAGCATGCACCTTAAGACTTGTATGCACCCATGTACACGCTCATGAAGAGCCCCTTGGCATGGACATCAGAACATATCAAATTCTTGTAACATGCAAGACCATGTTGACTCAGGAAAATGTAAAAAAACCCTTCATGACTTGACTTCATAAGACCCCAAAAACATTTCACTTGACCACACACCGGACTCCCTTGCTCTGGAAGTCTGGTACAATCACATTGCTTTCCATCATCTCCCAGAAGTCCCTGTAGAAGCTTCTACCATCTGTACATCAGTGTAGAGTCCTTTTGGGAGTGTCCAGAACTCAATGCCACCTACGAACTAGCTATATACATAGCTCTGCACTCACCCAGCAACATGCAACAAGTGAAAAATATTTTTTTCTTTTTTATCCACACACCGACATCATCCATGACACACAGACTGTGTTTGTCCAAGAGCGCAGCATCCTGGACAACATGTTCACGTTCTGGGAGGCAGTGGATTGGTCCAAGGAGGAGTCACAACGGCTGGCCGTCGTCCTCTTGGATTTTGAGAAGGCCTACGACAGGGGAGTGGTCTTTCCTGGAGGGCACTATGAGGAGATTGGGTTTCTCAGACAGATGGATCAGAGGAGTTTCAGTGCTATATGCAAGGAGCTCTAGTCAGATGCTCATCGAAGGACACACAGGCGAGGCCTTTCCTCTCTCTTGCTCGGTCTGCCAGGGCTGCCCACTTGCTCCCTTCCTCTTCTTGTTTGTGGCGAAGGCTTTGGGCTACTATCTGAGATCACAGGTGGCGGGTCACACAGGGTTGAGGCTCCCAATCAGACAAGAGGAGGAGCTACTTGACTCGGAGTTTGCAGATGACACAGCCTTGTATGTTGAGGGCACCACAGCGAGTCTGGAGAGAGTCAGAGGCGCCCTGGCTATTTATTGTGAGGCCTCAGGGACAAGGATCAACTGGACGAAATCCATAGGCTTCTTCACAGGCTTTGAGGAGACACAGGAGATCCGTAAGTGGGGGAGTGACTTTGGCTTCAGATGGATACCGCGGGGCCAGATAGCGAGATACCTCGGATGCCAGGTGGGTATTGACATCACAGCAGAGCAATAGATTCCTGGAGAGTGTTTGGTGCAAGCTTCTCTATTGGAGCTCGGCCAAACTCTCCCTAGCAGGTCGCGCCTTAGTGGCAAACCAAGTCCTTCTTGCCATGGCTTGGTATATCACCTCCTGCTAGTGCTTTCACAGAGGATGCATTGGGAAGCTCCGACGGTTAGTACGGAACTTCCTTTGGGCAGGCTCAGACGGCACGAGGAACACTAGGGCCCGAGTAGCTTGGCAGACAGTGATCGTGCCGTAGGCACTAGGGAGGCTTGGGTGTCATTGATCCGGAGATGCAGAGCAGGGCCCTTCTGGGCAAGTTGGTGGTCCATGGCCTGCTGACCCCAGGTGCAGAGCCTTGGAAGCTCCTCTTACAGTGAGGGCTTCTAAGGAACACCCCATGCACTGGGGGACAGTGGTAGCCTTCACATAGATGGATCTTCTCAAAGGCCCCCCTTGCGAGGAAGGGCTCCCCCCTGATGAGGAGTCTTCACATGGTATGGCAAAGACTGGCAGGGGTCTCATCCGTGCTCCGCCTAGATGCAGAGAGGAGTTTGAGCACCAGCCCCTTATGTGGCACCCAGAGATCAAGGATCGCGAGGGACGTATGCTCGGACAGCGGACTCACATTGGTTGGGCACAGTGGGACAGTGGTCTAGCAAGGTCCTTTGGCCGTTGGAGCACGCTACCTATGGAGACAGAGGCGAGGCTTGACGCCTAGCGCATCTACGAGGGGCAGGGCAGCGGATGGGCGAGATTGACTTAGCCATTCCGGAGTCCTGGTGGGTTGGAGAGACAACAGATGGTTGGGGCAATTTTCTCGTACTAGTGTTCCCTTGAGGATGTTGATGCCAACACGCACCCTGGCTTCTTCCGTGTAGGACCTGGAGGCCTACTTCAGCTACTCACTAAGAGTGACCCCGAGATGGATGGGAGTCTTGATGGGATACATTGGCAGATGATCAGAGTGGTGGGACATTTAGGGAAGGAGTGGCACATTGACCCTCCCAGTATCTCAGAACAAGACCCCTCCAGATGGGACCCCTCCAGATGGCGCCTTTGGTTGTGGGAGGGTAGACCCCTAAGGGAGGTCCAGTGGGACCCGAGAGAGTCGTTTTGGCCCTCCAGCGGCGACCTAGCTGAGCAGGTGGATGAGGTGCCCTTCTTTTCCTACACCACATGGATTGGCAGAAGGCTTCAGATGGACTCGTCGAGGTGGACCCTTTCGAGGGAGAGACATTGGGTGACTTAGAGAGTGCCCGGGATGTGCGCTCCTAGTTTTGGACGCAGTTGTGGTCCAACTTGCGGTCGAGGAAGATCTCTTACTTCTTCTGGCTGGTCGCCCACGAAGGCTTGCCCATCGGACCATGGTTGGAGCAGATGAGAGTGGAGGGGCAGTGCCATTGTTGCTCTGATGGTGTCCTGGAGACTATCCCGCATTGCCTGTGGAGCTGTCGTAGCGCAGCGAGGATCTGGATGGGAGCCCTCGATCATGACACGTATGCAGAGTCTTCATAGAGACTACACTTGGGGGATGGTGGCTTGGTTGACAGAGGGAGGACAGGAGTTTCAGATTGATGAAATCTCCCCAGCCTACCGGATACAGGGACAGAGCATCCAGACGATTGCACTCCACGAGGCAGTCTTCCCTAACAGTCTAGCTCCTCCTCCTAAGGAGGACAGTGTTTGGGAGGTGGTAGCCAGCATCACGGCTTGGAACATTTGGGTGGCTCGCTGCAGTCTTGTGATGGGTGAGCACCCGGTTCCACCCGCGGCTACCCTAGTTGCCATATGGCAGGATATCATTTACACTCTACGGTCCACCTGGGAGCACGGGACTCCAGAGTCCAAGGCAACTATCGAGAGGCGTGCTCGTTTCTGCAAGGCTTGATAAAAATGAAAATAACTCAGTAAGCAAACTATGCTTATGTTCTCTTCAGTTCCCAAGCATAAGCTACCATCTGCGTTTCTAAAGATTCCGAAATGTTTAGAGGCATAGCTAACTTTCACGTTAACAAATTTGCATGTCCGCTAAGGTGATAGAAAAGTATACCTTTGTAAGACTAGAGTATATCCAATCGTAAAATGCAGAGTTTTGTTGTTCTAAAGTAATTATGGCTGCTGGGGCTTCTGCCCCCACATAAGATATTTGGATATAGTTGAACACTATTGCAAACACACAGCTTGTATGGAGCCTCTATTTGAGCATTTATCCAAAGTCTATGTTGTGCACATGGGTTGACTTTGGTTGATCTGTCCTTGTGGCCCTCTACGTTACACTTTCACACAGCTCTAGTTTGCCGTTTTTTGACATGGTATCAGTACCACATTGATTTGAGTTTAAAAACACAAGCAAATAATAAGTGTCTCGAAATCAACTCCAGCAGGCAAAAACGACTTGTCTCTTACAAGATGGAATCTTGAAGGGATTGCCACTAATCATCCCTGTTTCACCACTTGGTAAAGTTCTAACATGCGAAGGTTCCATCTCCTCCCTGGGGATGATCAGCATGGGTGGAAAGAGGTCTTTAGCTATGTTCTTCTTGTGTGGACTATGATGAAGACTTGCATGGTGTCAAGTCAAAGCAAGGATAGGTGTCTCCATTCAAACTTACCATAGGATCTTGGAGGAGGGATCATGAACAGCATCGCCTCATGAGCCCTTGGACCAGCTGAAGCCACTCATAGAGCTCAACAAAACATGTTGGAAGGTTGCTTGGACTAATTCCTAGGCAATCTTTTTGGCTCAACCAAATAAAGCAAATGCTCTCTTTGGGTCAGCGGGGGTAGGGGATTGTAGTCGTCTCATGTCTATGCTTGTTACATTGGTAACAAAAGCATGCATGGGAGTAAGCTTGTGCAATAGGCTACAATATAATTTTTTGGTGGAACTTAACTGTGGTAGGCAATGCCAAGGAAGCTGACTGAACGCTGCAGCAAACACGGACTGCAACCAGCAGTCAAACCCTGTAGTGATGTCCTCCAAGAATGAGCACCAAATGCTACCCAAAAAATGCTAGTATTTGGACTTGCCAACCTGCGAGACAGTCTAGCTGCTGCACTAAGGCTGGATGGTCTTGCTCCTCTTCTAGCCTTGGCTGCTGGCAAATATGTAGAGGAGATGAGGAAGAACAAGAGCAAGTAGCCCTTCCATAGGCTAACCTCTTCTGCCTTCATAACATCCGCCAGGTTGACCTATCTGAGCGAATTTTGTTGTCCTCGCAATCGCCCTTGATTGGCCTCTTGCAATTGGCCTTTCAAATCACCCTTTAAATGACCCTACAAGTAGCCTCATCCATGCATGCTATACAATCCAAAGGGCGGGAACCACCCAGTGTCATTCAGTGGCCGCACAACCAAAGGGTTATGCCTTCTGACTAAATCTAAAGCGTGCCACATCCTCCTGTGAGAGATGCATGTGACATTGTCCCCTAATCGTCAATCATTACAGTAAGGCTTTGAGTGAAGCAAGCATGGATGCTCAATTTATGACATACTTGATGCAGATCCTTTGATTGTTTGATTAACCCTCCTCTGAGATGCCATAGTAATAAATTACATTGCAATGTGTTTCCTGAGATGAATGTGAGGACCTTGCTAAGGTGAAACACTTATATTGACAGCTGAAATCTTTTTATTATAATAAAAGTGTATTTTATATCCTCATAATCGTGATTTTGGAACAAATTACATAGGAAATCTTGCACACACATATGGTGTTGCTGATCTTCTATTTACGAGCATATAGATGGCATTCTATAGCTTATCCACTGGTTTTAAAAAACTATCCATATCATCAAAGGGCATATCATCCCAAAACTAACCCTCCATCGCTCACAAGTACTTTTAGAGAATCTTGCTTCATCTTGTCAAGATGCACAAATCCATCAATCTTATCACTTTCACAAAAACTTACCTAAATAAAAAAATTTATTGATTCAAATTCACTTGGAAGAAACGTCATAACAAAATTTCTGAAGGCATGACTTAGCTATGGGAGAAAACCTTTATTGACTTTGCAACTGAAAAGATTGCGAAAGGCTGAATTAGAAGCCTCAGGCCCAAGCTGACTCGCCAACCAAGCAAGCACAACACCTTGGCAATCGTCTACCACTTGCTGCTGTTTATGTCCTGCCAAACTACTACTTTCTTCAAGGGAACTTGATACTCTGGATGCAAGGCCCATTGCAGAATCATTGATGACTTTTTCACACACAGGTTTGCAGCATTCTTTCAAAGGATCTATGGATGTGCAAGCCACCAACAGTTGACTCCTGTTTACTATCTGTTCAAACTCCAGGACACTTGTGATTGGACATAAACCCCCAGTAAGGATTTCTGGCATGAGTGAACACAAATCTGGAATAGTTTCATTTGCTCCACCATCAATGAGAAAACTCATTGCTTCTGAAAAGCATGAAATTGCCGCTGTGCTGTTTAGTACCAGGGATCCAGAAGAGCTGCTTAGCTGTCCTTGCACAACTCGCATCATACTTCCAAATTGAGGGCAACAAATCACATCTCCAACGTATTCAGCTAGAGGAGCCATGCAGTCAATTGCTGTTTTCTGGATTATTTCAGTGAAAGATGAGGGGTCAAGGCTGCACAAACCTATTGAAGACGAGGAAAAACCAAACTTTAAAAGCATATGACAAAAACATCACTGCTTTACTGAACAACACACAAGTCTTTCATTACCACCCATGCAAATATTCAATGGTGCAGGCATTTGTTCGGGATCAAAAGTGAAATCAGACATACATAAAGAGTATGAGGCACTTCATACCTGATGCTGGTTGGGACTCAGGTCCACTTGGTAAGTATGGATACAATGGAGAAGAAGGTAACAAAGGAACCAAAGAATCAGGAGCAGCACTTGGCACAAAGCTTGAAGGTGACACAGCTGGGCTGTTGAAAGGTGCTCCTAAGTACATGACAGATGGCACAGGAGGTATCTCTGACACAGAATTCATTGCTGTCGTCATGCAATTCCATGATGGAAAGAGAAACCATACAAGAGTCATATCTGTCCTAGATATAAAGTCCACAGAAACCAAAACATAAGCATTGTTAGACTGCTGAATACAGTCTTACCTAAAGGATGGAAAGCGCTACTTAGAACCGATCAAGATAACAAAAACATGTTTTTAGCTACAGAATTTCTTCCTCTTTCATTCTCATGCAAAGTTCATCAATGTGGGGTCTGCAAGCTTTGTTTCATTAATGTGGGGTCTGCAAGCTTTGTCTCCATACTGAGGAATTGAAGAATACCAATCATCTTGCACATGAGATGTCAATCAGAAAATTGTGATTTCAATATTTTGCATCAAACATAGCATTTTCTAAGTTTTTCAATAGTTGCGTGTTTTTTACCCAAAAATTTGTCGGCAATTAAAAAAGCCTCACTAGAGGGGCATTTCCACAATCAGAATAAAACTTGTAATTTTCATTGAAGGAAACCTTGCATGCCACAAGAGAGGGGTTGATAATGGGGGCTTAGAGGGTTGGTGTCTTGGCCCTCGGGACATCCCAAGGTAGGGCTCGATATTGCTTGCGTTAATGGGAGCTTAGAGGGTTGGAGTCTAGGGACTGTTAGCCCTCGGGTTATGCTAACATGGAGCCACAGGCCTAAGTGCATCAACGAGTGCCGACCTCGGAAGCCGTGGAGTCCTAACCGAACACCATTTTGTAGTGGAGGTGCACGAGATTGCAGCGTCACCACCGATAAGAAGTTGTGGCTTGACGCACCGAGCGCCTCTACACTTAGAAGGCAGTTTTGTTAGGTAGTCGCTATGATTGTAACAGGCAAAGAAGAGAACACGAGAGCAATGCGCCGAGTTCTCTTCATCTGACCTGAGTTGCTAGGATAGGGAGCGACTGAGTGTTCATTGCAAGCCGAGGCAGCTTGGTTGTACTCAGACATTACGAGTTGATTCAATATAAGTTAATTATGTTGTCCATGTACTTGTTTTGTTAATGAATTGCTCAGTACTTTGTGTGTGTGTGTAACTCGGTATTCTCTCGTCATCATACGGTTCTCCTACGACAGCTAACCCAAACTCCGACTATGAATGTTATCATCTGTTCTAACGCCGGAGCGCGCCATCCTTAGAATTGCAAGAGAGGATATCTTCACCGAGCACAACACCCGGTTAGGTTAACGCCAAGCACCTTTTCTGAGTTAGCCATGGGTGAGGGAACCGAACTGTCAACATTTTGGTGATCATGCTAGGGAAGGGTCAATTGAATTGCGAGTTGATGAGTTGTCAGTTCAGGAGATTTAGAGAACCGAGTTAATAAGCTCACTGTCAAGGTCAATAAGGTTCATGTTAACCAGCGATGAAGTGAGACAGTTGCTGGGAATCGTGGGCTACTATAGGAAATTTCTCCGAGTGACTACAGACGAGTGGCGTAATCTGGTAGTGTGTTTGAAGACCGACGTGTAGGATACACAAAGTATTCGAATTGCTACTTGGATGGTTGACACACACTCGGAAAGAAGAAGAAGATAGTGAAGAGTTCCTAAACCAAAAGAATTGGTTACATCCGACCATGAGGACTGGAGCGGTCTCATAACCAGAGTTCAACGCCTGAAGGAGAATGGCAGAAGAAGCAACTATCCAACAGGAGCGACAAGCACGAGGAGAGAGACTTGGTTACGCTACCTCAAGGGTCGAGGTTGATGGCATAAGAACCGAGCCATGTAATATCAAAGCTATACAGCAGATGCCTAAGCCTCAAAATCTAACTCAATGTGTTCTTTTGTCGGGTTTATCAGCTTCTATCGACAATTTATCAAAGACTTTGTCAAGATTGCAGCTCCTTTGTATGAGTAAAAAAGAAAGATGCTAAGTTTAAGTGGAATGCCGAGTTGACTGTGGTTTTCCATGAATTAAAGAACCGAACAATTCTAAGGCAACCAAGGTGGAATGTTATCTTCCATGTAAATGTAGATGCTTCTGGTTATGCCTTAGGTATTATTTTGGCTCAGCCGGATGGTCGATTAGACTATGCAGTATATTATGCCAGCCGATTGTTAACACTTACAGAGTCCAATTATAGTACCACTGGGCGAGGAGCTTTGGGAATGATCTTTAATGTGCAAAAACTAAGGCATTATTTACTCGGTAATGCTTTTGTGTTCTATGTGGACCATCAAGCCTTGCTTTATCTTATCAACAAGGTTTTCCATGAATTAAAGAACCGAGCAATTCTAAGGCAACCAAGGTGGAATGTTATCTTCCATGTGGATGTAGATGCTTCTGGTTATGCCTTAAGTATTATTTTGGCTCAGAAAGATGGTCGATTAGACTACGCAGTATATTATGCCAGCCGATTGTTAACACTTGCGGAGTCCAATTATAGTACCACTGAGCGAGAAGCTTGGGGAATGATTTTTAGTGTGCAAAAACTAAGGCAATATTTACTCGGTAATGCTTTTGTGTTCTATGTGGACCATCAAGCCTTGCTTTATCTTATCAACAAGACTGTCATTCAAGGACGTCTTGTTTGCTGAATGCTTCTTCTTCAAGAGTTCAACTTTAAGATCATTCATAAGCCCGACAAGAGCCATGTTTGAGCTAACTCTTTGTCCATGTTACTTGCTCTCAAGAATACACGAGGCGTCACTATGGAATTACCAGATGTTGAACTCTTCGTAGTGGATTATAATGAGCATGAGTATGCCGAGTTGATGGATTATTTATCTAAGGGTATGTTTCCTGACACAATGCCTTGGGATAGCAAACAACTGGCCTTGAAGGCTTGGAAGTACACCTTAATCGGTGGACACTTCTATTGCCAGTGTGCAGATGGAGTTCTTCACAAATGGGTTATGCCACATGAGTGAGCAGATGTCTCGCAAGAAGCTCACTCAGGTCCATCAGGAGAACATTTTCAAGGGGAGTTAACCGCCAGAGAAGTCTTCCAAGCAAGCTTGTGGTGGGACACCTTGTTCGAAGATGCTCAGACTAAGTGCATGCACTGTGACGTCTGTCAACGCACTGGACGGTTATTGGCTAATCAGTCTATGCCCATACAACCCACTCGTTCATGGGAAGCCTTTCAGCGAATGGGGTTTGTTAGTCCTTTCAAACCAGCCAAGTTCACTCAGAATAAATACATCATTGTTGCTATTGCCTATGCTACTAAGTGGGCACAAGCTAAGGCATTCCGAGATAACTCAGCTCGGAGCACTCCTAAGTTCATCTTTGAGAATATCATTTGCAGATATGGATGCCCTTTTTAGCTTGTCAGTGATCAAAGTACACATTTCTTAACGATGTGGTACAGTCTCTTAAGAAGGAATTCAAAATCATGCATACAATTTCCACCACTTACTATCCTCGTGGGAATGGTGAAGCCGATTCAACAAACAAGACACTTTAGCTCATCCTCACAAAATAGTACAATCGGCTAAGGGTGAATGGGATACTAAACTCCATCCTGCTTTGTGGGCGTATTGAACTGCTTACAAGGTCACTACCAACCTTGCACCCTTTCATATGGCCTTAGGCTTGGAAGCAGTTGTTCCCTTAGAATTTATTGTTCCGAGTCTTCGAATTGCGGGGTAGGGGCGCGGGGAGCGGGGGGAGGGGGAAGGGGGATGAGAGTGATCATATTAGGGGGGACTAAGGAGGGGGAAGGAGGCGGGGGGAACCCTGGAGGGGGCGGGGGAGGTGGAGAGGAAGAGGGGTCTTGGGGGGGAGGGGGAGGAGGAGGAGGGATAAGAACGACCGCAGGCCCCCCCTGCTGATTAGGCTCACTGGTGCTCTGGATCCGCTCCTCCGCAACTGTTGCCGAGCTAGCGTCCACGACTTCCGCCAACGCCCCATCTGAAGCTCCTGGGGCTCGCGGTTGCTGCAAGGGTGAGTGCGGAGGCTGAACTTCCGAAGCGGAAGGATCAACTAGATGAGCGGTAGCCCCTGCCGCTGGAGGAGGTGGCTCCTGATGTTCCTCCTTCGAGGCCTCTCGGTCAACCCTGTCCCTCTCTCTGCGATTGGCCCTCTGCCTACGGCTTGGTTTCTTTTTCTTTTCAACCTGGGTCTAGTCCCCTTCTGAGGGGGTAACCCAGGGGGTCTCAGACTCCTACTGCTCCTGCCGGAGAGGGCGCTGGACTCGGGCCTGCTGACTCTACCTATTTGCGAGCATTGGGGGGGAGGCACTCGGCCCTAGCCATGGGGGCAATCTCTGGCAAGGTGACCCATCAGTCTGCAACGGAGACACTGGCCTGGTAGCCCATAAATCTCCACTCGCTGGCAAAGTGTACCCCCTTCAAGGGTCTCTAGAAGAATAAACTTTGGGAGGGACTCTGGGCTCTAAACCACCAGTCTGATCTTGGGGACCCCGTCATCTGCTACCACTACTGCGGCCGAATCTGGCGGAGACTCGAGCACTGTGCCAAATGCCCGACCAATGGAGGGGAGAATGGCTCTATACTCCTTTGGGAGCCCTGGGAAGCGAAACGTAACCGGAAAGCGGGGAACATGGTGTGTCGTGTCCATGTCCTCCATTGTAAAGCCATGGTACCACGGAAAGAGGTACAGCAGATGCGGGCCAAGGAGGATGGGGCTCTGCTCCACCAGTGTAGGCTGTATCGGGGGAGCTCAGCTGGATGAGGAAAACGCCTCTCCCATAGATGGTGACCTCCTGAATGTGGTCGCCCTCTAGTGCCAAGCTCACCTGGATCCACTCTCGCACCTGTCGCCTTGTGGGTGTGAGGCCCACAATTCTGCCCACAATCGCCTTGTCCTGAAGGGACTGAACTGCTTGCTTAACCTATTGTTTGTCGGCTGGAGAAAGGACCTTACCGGACCTTACCGGCTGTGGGATTCGAGGTGCTGCTATAGAGCCTCTCTGGCCAGACCAAAGGTCACCACCAAGATCCTATTTCTTCCGCCAAACCCAAAAGCTTCTGCTGCTGGTGAAGAATGGAAGGAGAGGGGGCGAGGGGGGATAGGAATGGACAATGCGGGAGGATGGACGTGAAGAAGGGAGATGAAGGGAAGCAGGCAGGACGGAGAAGCAACAAGGGGGTCAGGAAGAGGGCGGACAGGGGTGGGAGCACGGGGGAAAGGAGAGAAGGTAGGAGGGGGTGGAGAGGAAGGCAGGGGTGAAGAGGTGAAGGGGCGGGAGGGCAGGGGGAGGAGGAGGAGGATGGCGGGGTGGATGGCGGGATGACGAGGCGGGTGGCGGGATGAGGCAGCCAGCGGGCGAGGAGGAGGGAGGAGTGGAAGGCGGAGGCAAGGCAGCGGAAGGGCTAAGGAAGGAGAGGTGGAGAGGAGACCGGCGAAGGCTGGAGCGGGGTGGAAGGTCGAGGCGAGGCGGAGGATAGGGAGGAGGATAGGGGCGGAAAGGAGGCGAGGCGGCAAGGAGTAGGGGCGGGATGGCGATGGCGGGCAGCAGGAGCCAGGTCCGCGAGCAGCTATGTGGATGTTATGTTACTCACTCGCAATCACTCTACTATTTGCAGGATATCTCTAGACTTGAGCCCGCATACCTCGAGCGTATGTAGACTCTCCGTCCAGATCTCAGCACCTTACTGCCCTAGTAGACAGCCTAGGTCTCAGCCAATGTAGAGCTAAGTCTGCAGCAATCCTGATCCTCCTCAACCTCCCTGAAGTAGGCCCAAGTATAGGTCTGCTGCTGCTCCTTACTGCTCTTGGAAGGCTGCACTGCTGGATGAATTATGAGGCCCAGCCGACCAGGCTGCTGCAAAACTGCCCTAAAGGGCTCTCATAACAAAGGCCCCTGGCCCACAAAACTAGGGCTTTGGCCCTCACTTCAAGGGCAGATGCTCTCCTATATATGCAGGCTCCAGTGACCAGTCCCCCCTCTGCCCTGCCATTTTCTAGGCATGGTAGGCTGGCTGGAACTAGCCCTATACCTGGCCGACCAGGCTGCTGTTAACCCCAGCCATGTTGCGCCTCTGCCAGGCCCTTCTCCAGCGCCGTACAGATCCATACACCCTGCAGATGTCAGCACCATGTCATCGCCTCCTATTCTGGGTCCCTTGTGCTGGCTACTGCTTCGCCTTTTGCTGCTGCAAATCCATCCCAGCTCCAGGTACCTTCCATGTTTTTTGATGATAGGTGCTGCCCATGTGGGAGCCTCCTCTCTTCCTTTTCTCTTGGGCACATCCTGCCCTAGGTCTCCCTCCCCCACGCTCTCCTCGTATGGGGGCTTCCAGATGGGGAGGTGACCTTTCCAACCCATGTATCCTGCCAATGTCCAAGAATACACGCCCGTAAGATGTGACTGGGCTCACCTATCTGTGGGAACCTACCTCATCTAAATCGACATCTCGCAATAAGATAGAGTCGTCGTGAAAATCCAGAATTGATACTTGAAAGTGCCCGTCCTCGCGTGGAGGTCCTCAACACGGAGGACTTCCCGAGCCCAAAAATACCATGATGTTTGGGTATAGGGCTGCATACGGTGACGTCTCAGCCTCCTCGCATAGGCCACTCACAAAGTGTGAGGTTTATGAGGGGAAGTAGCATACTTCAATGAATTGGTTCTATCGAGAGGGGCGTGGTATCGGATCCGAATCCACAGAAATCTTGAATGTGTGTGAAACCTCTCAACAGACATTGTCCCCGTGAGATATGATCTGTATAGTACTGCCACTCCTCCCGAGCAGCAGGGCATAGTGATGCGGAGCAGCAGGAAGCAAGGTGGAGCAAGGGTGATGGCGGTGAGAGATGGGGGGCCAGGGGACTTTAGAAGACCAACACGAAACAAAACTATACAAAGAAAACTCAAACCAAAGCTACAATTATGTTCGCATTAGTACCCAAGCATAAGCTGCTGTCTGCCTTGAGAAACCAATATGCGAAAGTGGTCCACCACAGCAAGCTGACCAATGAGGGCAGCTACTCCAACAAGCACTGAATGCTGGACATCGAGTTATTAGGCTGCTCTAAAGCACATCAGCCACTCAAAATAACCAGAGGGCAATAGCTTAGCATTTAGCCTGCACATTTGGACACAGCAATGCAAGCCAGCAGCCTGGCAGAGTCAAAGCAGGAGTGTCTTCCAACCCAGTAAAAGCAGACAAGAGCGGGGCTCTATCACCTCAATTTCCTACGGTTATCTCAATTGAGCATTCCCTTAAAAAACCCCAGCACCAGTGTTACCACTGTGACCAGCTATGGTGATTAATGCAGATTCCAATCTCCCTGCCTTTCTAGCCTTTACTATAAATTCTTGCATGCTAGCAAGGCCAATAGTTGTGTAGAAATAGAATCAGCATGTATGTGAGGCTATCGTTGTCCCTTAAATCATAAATTGCAGTACTATTCCCCACTTCACATCCCAATCGTACACTACACAAAGAGCCATAATTTCAGTACAATTCAGGGTAGACTAGCCTTTTGGCCTTTGTAATAACCTCTGCAAAGCAAACATATGGGAACGAAATGAGTCCTAGCCTTATTCTCCAATTTACGTTCAATACATATTGAACCAACCACCAATATGTCCAAGAACAGACCTGGGAACAGATTGATGTCAATGTTCATGTGAATGCATGAACTCATAAATCTTAAAAATTGTATCAATACTTACACCATGAGCCCCTTAAAGTAAATGTGGGTCGCACGCACAAAGATATGTTAGTGTTCGTACACCTACACACTCTTACCTTCCATAATTTCTTAGGACTTTAAAGATGCTAACAAGAAAAAAAATCTTCGAATCACGCTAGGCATGAATGAAATTATCTTGATGGTCATTCTTTATCGAGAGACGTCATCATTCACATCTCCTCAATTTGCAGTTGAGTGATTTTATTGTCTCCCGCAAACATTTTGAGATTTTCATTACTTCTCCAAAGATGAAGGGCATACTTGACCATAACTAAGGTTGGCACTCCAGATCCAAGCTAATGAGATGTGGCCCTCCCTGTGTGAAGCGAGGTGATTGTCATTTTTGAGCAAAAGCCTCCGCTAGACTTTAGGAAATATAAAGAGCATGACAGAAAACACAGACTCTCTCTCACATAACACCCTCGATTCGCAAAATCCTCAGGCTAGATCCCTCTGCCCATAGCCGCTGAATATCCAAGGGCGTAAATCCTGCTACTGCACACAGAATTGGTCGGTAAGAGCAGCGGTGCAAAATTATTTTTTAAACCTTCCTTCTCACGTCTAAGAAACTATCCCAAATTCCCGCCACAATGCGCCTGAAGCATGGGAGGCATTAGTCTTGCACAGACGTCGCCTCTCAAGTAAAAGGCCTTGCTTGGGTGTTTCCACGACTTATCTGCTCTCTTGGACGTTGGACTCAAAGTTTCACGCTCGCGTTGGTCGTCTCTCTGGTAGTCGCGATGCTGTCTCATTAGTTATTTGTTTATGCACGTACACAAGTCTCATTAGTTATTTGTTTATGCACGTATACAAATTTTGCGTTCATGCAGACATTCTGGAGTTACCATCACCGTCCAATCCATCAGGCAGAGCAAACTTGCGAGTATCTGGTTTACGAAGAAAGCCCCTACGTGTTGGGAATCGTGACATGAACAGGCAATGTAGACCCAGAAGGTACGTGCTGCTCTTCATCTCCCAGCCAGCTGATGTACAATGTCGTCTGCTGCTGTCACCTGATGAATAATTTGTGCTGGCATTGGAGCTCTATGCCTGTTGCAGGCCTGCCCATTTCCAGTAAGATACCTTCGGCACCGCGAAGAGCTGTGCCTTGTCAATTGTTGACATGTTGAGCTGTGGAAACTTGCGGTTCATCAGGGAAAGTTGCAATGCGGAGACGGTAAACAAGGCATACCCGATGTGTGTCTGAAAAAGCTTAGGTCACCCCGCGAAGGCTGCAATCATGCGCTTCAGAGGTTAATTAATGCAGATGGGTAGTGGAGGGAAGAGAGGTTTGGGAAGTTTGTTTGCTTGGGTTATTGGGCAGGCAACGGCCAAGAAATGCTGGGAGGCTGGTACAAGGCGAAGCGCAAAGAGTGTAAAGGCAGGCTGTGCATTACGAATCCCGATGTAGTCTATCCTACCTATGTATCTGCAGCAGCAGTGCATTGATGATGCAGTGCAGTTGCATTTGGCATGGCTGCTGCAGCATTTAAGCCTAGAGCTTGGAGTGTTGAGTGCACAGCAGTGAGTGACGTCGCGTCTTGCCAATGGCCATCATCTGCTTCCACATTCTTGTTAGTGGTTGGCAAGTATTGCACGCGCCGCTCCTCCTATTAAGTTCCACCGGACTATAGCCGTAGCGGTAGACACCACGCCAGTATTTATTTACTCTCGTCATACATATTTCACCTTCCTCACTCACTCCACTCCACGGAAAGCAACACGCCCCAAAAATTAGGAACTTAATCCCTACCATTTGATCATCCCTTCCCTTTGTGGGAAGGCAGGACTTGAGCAAACCCAGCGTTTTGGAATTTGTATAACCTATGCCATGTTCTCTCCTTCAACCAAGCAACAAGGTACCATCAAACACACGACAACACCCCGACAAGCAAGCATGCTCAAGAGAGAGAGACAGAGATTGAGACAAAAGAAGAAGAACGAAACCACCTCCATCTCCGGCCCACACCTTCAAACACTCCTCCCTCCCTCATTCATTCATCCCAAGACTCAACTAGAGTGTCTTGATGTTGTTTGTGCTGCCTTTCAAACATGCATGATGAGCTTTGCAAGCTACTATTGCAATTTCTCATCCCTTTATACTTCTTGGCTCGTTGTTTAGATATATATATTGTTCTCAATCTACTATTACTCTTCCCCAACTTCTTAGCCCAAGTTCTAGAACTCTCAATCTACTATTAAACCACATGGCTAGAGAATGGGCAAAAGCCTCAAACAACAAGTTACACCTAAGCTAAATGGTGTGACTATGAAGGAGGTTTGTTTTTTGCCTGTTAGGCTCAAGGTCCAAATCATTGTGAGTTATCTTACAAATACTTTGGTGCTAGGTCAACAACAACATTAGATGCTTAGCAAAAACGAGGCTTGGCATTTTGGGAGTAAGTTTTTGCGAGTTTTGCAAGTTTTTATTAAATTTTTTCTATAGCTCATGGCATGCCATTAAAGATCGTATGGTGTGGAACTCTTACAACCACCTTGATCTCTAGCTAAAGGATTGATTTGAATCAACAAATGTTTTTAAAAAATGGGAAAATTTAAGCATAACTTTGCATTTAGCATTGGGAGAAATTTATTCTTACATGTAGAGGACCCGATACGAGTAGTCACATATCCCACAAAACTAGAAATTACTGATGTTCAAATATTTGACCTATGGATGACCATTGTTATTTTGCTCCATTGGTACAAATTCCTTGGAACAAAATAAAACTTGAACTATGTTGCGAGAGGGATATAAATTCCTTAAAACAAACAAAACTTATGATGCATGCACAATTTGACCTCTTTGACACTAGAAATGAGCTCAAAAGGCCCAAAAACCTTGAAAACAACTGCAAACGTGGATACCTTTGGATAAAACCCCAAAATACCATCTAGGAACAACGTTTTTGGCACCCTATCTTTGTAGCTTGCCAGCGAGCTATTGTTTCAAGCTATTTATGCTTGGCTCAACGAATGCACGAATGCAACGAGATGCTTGGCTAATGCTTGCTTGCCTTTGTAGCTTAACGCTGAGCTATTGATTCAAGGTATTTATGATGACATCTTGTCCTCTTTTAGAACTAGCTCCATGGTTTCCATTGAGTGTTTCCTATGTTTAAGAAATATCCTAGTTTTATTATTATTTATACTTGCATGGTGATATTCAAGAATTATGACTAGCCACCAGCTATAATATTCACACATAAAAATACTTGAAAAACTTGCAAAAAAATTTACTCGTCGCAAAATGTCAAAACCCAGCAAAAACCCTATGCTACAATAACCATGATTTGTGAGTGCTTAACATATCTAGGGATCCAAATCATGTGCTCATGCAGCCAAGGTGTGAAGCAACACATGGATAGATGAATAGCTATGAAGCGTGTGATCTCAGGGGGAGTTCCTACAAAAGGAACCAAAGTAAGGCTCAACAACCATCCTTCATGATCTTAGACAATTGCAAGCTATTGTACATTACCCTAAAATGATGTCTACTTCTACTTGATTTATATGCAATGCTTTCAAACTCTTGAGTCACAAATTAATGATGAGGGCAATGATGATCTCCTTCTTCATTTTCTTTTCCAATGATTACTTGTGCTACTATCCCACACTAATGAGAAAAATATGAAATGTAAATTGTCATAAACAAATATTTGTGGAAATAGAATTGCATTTGAAAATGCGTGAGGATGTTGTCAAACGTGCTCACAAGGGTCATGAAACAACATCCAATTGAAGATCCAATCCATTACATGCATGAAAGGAAGAGCATCATAATTGCTATGACAATGATATTGTCTTGTGAAAATCCTTAGGCCAACTTCATTATCTTTATTTTGGGATCATGACTATAATCGAATAGTGCAATTCGCACTTTAAAAGGTCTGCAAAATCAAGAGATCGGATTACAAGTCAATGATCATTAATTAATATTAAAGCCCTCCTAAAACCAAATTACTTATCTTCCAACATCATAAAAGGAATCTAATTTTGATACAGATTGCTGCTCTTATTTCATTGGTTCAAAAGAGAATTAAGAGCATTAGATTTGGAAAATTAAAGAATAAAGGTATACTTTATTTTCATCAATATACCCAACTAATCTTGCACAGCTAATATGCAATAGAAGCTACAAATGTAGAAAGCACCAAATAGAAGCTTACTTGCTACAAAGCAAGCTATATGATTGGATTGACTTATGGTGGCAACAAAGAATTGTACAATGTTCCTATCAAATATAATGGCATGCAAATTACCAATCGCACAATGTAGCATGATGCATCAATGATCCTCAAATAGGAAGTCATCTACATGATTTTTATAATTATCTGTCAAAATAGCTTAGGCTTCATAGAGTTTTCTCTTACATGCTTTGCTATGTAAGCCCCTTGTTGGGGCCATAGGAGACATGTACCATCTCATAAGGTTTTATTAAATTTGTCAAGTTATGACTTGCAAGGTACTAAAGGAGCATAGATGTTTGGATTATAATCCTCATGCACATAAAAATTTAGAGCCCAGCCCAAAACTTAAGAGGAAGCTACTAGCATGAGTATAGGATGGGTCAAAACAAGAGTAAGGTAGAACCAATAGGATATGACCGATCCTTACATTTCTCGACATAAGCTTAACCCCACTAGACACATTGTGGTCTCACACCTTGTTCCACATCAAGAATGAAATGTACATACAATTTTAGGCTGATTATCCCTGTACAAGGGAATTCTAGCACTCACCATCCCATGCAGGACTTTGTAAAGAGTTCAATGATCTACCATTAGTCTACGTTCCAACAATAGTTCATTGAAACAACCTTGGCAAATGATGGTCAAAGCTAAACTTGCTCCGTATGTCCAATCTTTGCTCATTTTGACTATTGTGAGACAACACAAGCATGTTTTCAAGCCTTATGCAAGAGCTCTATTGAATAAGTAAATTAAAAAGCTTGCCCTTTGCTCATTTGATTGTTATGAGCCAACACGAGCATGTTTCTCACTTTATGCAAGAGCTCTAGTGAATAGGTACATGAAAAAGTGATGCAAACCTTGGAAGGAGGCAAGATACCTATTTCCAAATTTAACTGGCACCACGTTTCCTTGAATAAAGGTTAGGCTACTTTGATGTTGCAAATTAGGTTAGTTTGCATAAGAACCATGCAACTACAAGGCTTCTATCTCCAAAATAGTATATCCCTGCATGGAGGATTGTAGTATTAGGTGCCAAAGAGTCAAAACTTTCTCAAATTTTAATTGATGAGGGTTGGATCCAACCCATTTCCCATAAACAATGCCAACTAGGAGAGTGGTTGCCACATATCATAACCTTGCTAGCCAAATTTCAAGTGCCTTGATGTGTCATTGTCAACACCAAGGCGATGGCAACTAGGAGAGTGGTTGGCACATGTCTTTAGCTTGCTAGCTAGCTTTGAAGAGCTTTGATGTGTCAACATGGAAGCACTTTCAAATGTTTACATGCAAGTATTTATCTCCTCAACATCTAATGCCACTTTTTCACTTGATGATTGTATAGATCTCTCTATGAGCAATATATGGACTTTGTAAGAGTACTCCTTGTCCAAATGTTTGATCAAGTAATTGAGATTAAAACTCTACTTCCAAGAGTCCTTTAGGTATATAGGAATGCTTGTAAATTGAATCTCCCTAAAGTAGCAACCTTACTTTAGGGAATTATGTGAAGTAAAATGTAAGAATTAGGTGTTGGATGGAAAGTGGAGAAGTGCTTGCTAAGAATTTCATCAATATAATTTTAAATTCAATGTCGACTCCAAGTCAGACAATATAGTATAGGTGCTTTCTTCATGGGTATCTTTTTTTTTTCTATAGGAACGAAACTTCTATTACTGCTTGAAAAAACACCATACAAATCACCTTCCAAGAGGAGCTAAAGATGTAAGTATAAAAGAAAGACTTTATTTCAAAAAACCAACTTGTTTGTGGGAGCCCAACTCATTCAGAAAACCAACTTGTTTGCGGGAGCCCAGCTGATTCAGAAAACCAACTTGTTTGCGGGAGAGCCTAGCTCATTGCATAGGGAATCTCTGAAACAAGGGCTAACAACCACAGTGGTGTTCTATACATCCAACAAATGCCTCTCGTGGAAAGCTTTGGTGTAAAAGATGCTTGTAAGGCAAGCCTTGCAAAAATGCTCCCGCCTTGGTAGTCGCCCTCGAACCTTAAGTACCATGCTCCCAAATTATGCACAAAGTGAATATGATGTCCTTCCAGATGACAACTACGATGGCCCTCGAAGGGACTTGTCGCCACCCATCACCTGATTGCACTAAGCAACCCAAATGTTCTAAGTAGTGATGCTGGACACCATCTCCCAAACGTTGTCCTTTGACAAAATCATAGCATAGGAAGGTAGTAATGCATCATATATCTCAATCTGGGAGACCTACTGGCCATGAATCCTATAAACTAGTGAGCTGGATCAATCAAGAATGCATGCCCCCCCTTCGTGAACCATGCTACCATTCCCCACATGAAGTCTCGCTACATTCCTTATATGCAATCCACAATCCTAAAGGCTACTATCCAAATCCTTTGTGTAGTAGTACAATCCTAGAGATAGTGGGGTGTTGTCTCTAGCACTCCCTCTATACAATAAAGGCATCTACCATCTACCCGTATTTGCTCCAACCAAGGGCTCATGAGCAATCCCCCATGAGACAACAACCAGAAGAAATAAGAAACCTTCTATGGTCTCATGCTTTTCCAGAGATGAGGCTAGAACTGGGAGAGGACCTCCCGAGGGACTTCTTACTCAAGTTAGTGACACTCCCTCGAGCGGGTCCAAGCTACTGTGCAATGTCTAATGTGAGTTGTATCTGGAAAAAAGGGCACCTCCTCTACCCTATCTAGGTGTCAAGGCAGTCGATCAAGTGACCGATGTTGAGTGAGTAGGACCAAATGTGCTAAATGTTTTGGATACCAACACATGATCTCATTGTGTGTATGTTCTCATCATTAATAAAGATTTATAGTGCTTCCTCAATATTGAGCATGATTATAACATGAGTATAACATAATATTGCAAGTGTACAATGGTGATAGTGTTCTAAATTCTCATGAGCTGAACTTGAATAGAAATGGTTTGGTTATCAATACTGACCCCCTTTGATTTCGTAAATCAAAAGATACAGGACATCAAAATTCTCATGCTTTGGGCCAAAACAAGGAGCGTGTTAATGCACTCCCTAATTTGGTCCAAAACATGAGAATTTAGGATGCTATTTTTTTATTTTCAAACTAAATGGGGTCATGTTACATATCAAATCGAATGGCAAGTCATGGTTTAGATGATTATCATGACCAAATTGGGACCATGTGAATATGTTATCTATTTTGGCTTCTACTATTGATTTCCATAAGCAAAGATTGATTTATTTTGGAATTTAATTCATTTTAAAGAAAGGTATGTACTTACTCTTTATATTTTATTGGATTGGTGGGATGTAAGAGAGTCATTGGGGAGAGATGTTTTTGCAAGAACATAAAAACATCAGTTTTGTTCCAAGAGTGAATAGAGGCTAAAAAATGAAGCATTTGCACATGCATGTAATGTGAACTATTCCATTTAAGGAGTCATAGGAAACTTTTGACTTATGTGGAAGGTTTCATTGGTGATCTCACTTATGTTGGTGGAGAGAGAGAGCTTGATTATGGAGGATTACCAAATAGTGAGCGAGGAGAAGTGAGTGAAGATAGGGTGTGTCTTTACTAATAAAGCCTTGGCAATGACGTAGGTCTAACTTTCACATAGACTTTTGAAGAACTTAGATACTTTTACTACTAAAATAGGGGATTTGCCACTCTATTATTGTTTTGTTTTGGCTCATTCGATTTTTCTTGCTCACTTTTTAGTAATCCTCCTAGGTGTCCTACTCGATCTTACTGAAAAGACTACCTTGGGTCCCACTGAATATCTCAAAGAGGCCGACCCTCCCAGAGCCAAAGGTGACTTTTTGGAATTGATAAGATTGTGTCTAGATCAATGTGCTAAACCTCACGTAAGCTACGGGCTATCTTGTTCCACTACCACTCCAAACCATCCAAGGCCATCTCATTCTTGTGGTCCCTCTCTATCTTAGCCTATGAGAGGCCTCCTGGCCCCACCCTGTTGAAGCTCTAACGAAATGACCTAAGGAACTCTTAAAAAATTGATTCCTAAGAGACACATCTATCTAGAACGCTGAGAATAGATTAGAGTAGCAATGAGGGGTTGAAGGATTGCGCAACCCCTCCCACCATGAAGCATAGGCTGCTAGAAGCATCAATCTCTACCATCTGGATGCCTGGGCCTCTCAAATGAAAGAGTACCTACACCTTGGCCTCTACATCTCAATGGAGTTGTCTTTAAGCCTCAAAGGACGTGGCTAGGCCATTGTCCCACTCCCCCTAGCCAATGTGCATTTGCTACCCTAGCATACGCCTGTCTAAATCTTGAACCTCTAGGTGCCACATGAGTAGCTCTCTCTCAAACTCTTCCCTAAAATAAGGACGGGCCCAAATGAGTCCCCAAGCCAAACATTGCTAGATCCTTAAAAAACTCCCAAGGGTGGAGCCCTCCCCTATGAGGGGAGCCACTGAAAAAATCCACTTGTGGGACTGTTACCTCTATCCACCTTTGCAAGGAGTATTCCCAAGGAGCCGAGGAGGAGCTTTCAGGGATCTGCGCCTAGGGTGAGACATCGTACCACTAGCTTTCCCAAGAGGGCTCTGCTCTACATCACTGAAGCAATGATACCTAGTCCTTCTCGTATGTGTGGCCATGATCACTGTCTGCCATGGAACTCTGGCTCTGGTATTCCGCGTGCCATCCAATCTTGCCCAAAGAAGTTGCAGACCAAGTGTCAGTAGCCCCATGGACCCCCTGTGAAAGCACCAATAGGAGGCTATGTACTAGGTTGTGGCAAGAAGGATTGAGTTGACTACCAGTGCTCTACCTACTAGGGAGATTTTGGCTGAGCTCTAGTAAGGGAGCTCACACATAATTCTCTCTAAAATGGGGGCAATCTGCTACTCTACTAAAATATCAATACCCACCTAGTAGCCAAGGTATCACACCATCTGTCCTCATAGAATCCAGCAAAATCCAAAGGTATCCACTCAATCATGGAGCTCGTGGACCTCCTATGTGCTCATGAAGAAGCCAATAGATTTGGTCGAGTTGACTTGAGCTTTGGAGGCCTCACAATAAATGGCTAAGACCCCCTTGACTGTCTTAAGGTTCGCTATTGATCCCTCTGCACAAAAGGCCATATCATTGCAAACTATGAGACTGGTAGCTCCTACTCCTATCAAATCAAGGGCTTCATCCCTACGAGGCCTATTAACTAAGAGTACAAAAGGCAGTCGAGTGCCTCATCTACAAAAAGGAAAGGGAAGGGTTGCAAGGAGGCAACCTTGTCAAACCGAGCGAGACAAATAAAATGCCTCACTTGCATGTCCACCAATGATCACTTGACCTAGAGTAGAAGTATAAATCTTGCTCTCCAAGTCTCTCTATGGATGCTAGGTCCTATCACATTGCTCTCTCCTGCTCTTGAAGAGCATGCCTCCCTTTAAGGGCCTAGGACTATAACTCTTGACTACTCCATTGGATCACATCTGCTACCGAAGATACCCAACGAGCTTTGGGTCCTTCATTTAATTACCGTCAGCAGATCTCAAATATTGCCTGTTGCACATCCACCTCCTGAAGTAGATCACATGATGTATTATATCCATGTCCTCCACTATGAAACCATGGTACCAAGGAAAAAGGTACACCAAGTGCATGCTAAGAAAAAAGGGGCTCTGCTCCATAAGAGAGGGCGTAGTGTCAAGGGAGCTCAATTGGGAGGAAGAACCCCCTTCCCATAGATGGTGATCTCTTGAATATGGTCACCTTCCAATGCTAGGCTTGCCTAAATCTAGTCATACACATGGTGCACCGAGGGGGTAATACCAACAATCCTGCTCGTCACTGGATGATAATAGTGTTCTTTGGGATGACAAGTGGACATGAAAATAAATTTCTTTGAATGGAAACATTCACATACGTTGGTAATGATGCTTTGGCTGAATATAACAAATCCGTTCTTTGTTAAATAATTTATATGGTATTGATTGTTTGAAAATATATGACTTTAGAATAGTATACAAATTTAGTTTGATAGGTTGAGTTTTTCCTTGTTTAATAAATCCTTAAACTTTTAAAGAGTGATATATTCCATTCAAAACAAATCATACAACAGGTGGGAGAGAAAGTACTCTATCCCTAGCCTCAACAATGTGGTAAAAAAGCCATGGAGGTGGTCTAAAATGCCACGACATCCCAAAAGGGGTCAAGTGAAAAAATAAAGAGCAGTCCCATGTCCTCATGAAGGATAAAAGTCTCCCACGAGCTACCAAAGAAGTGCCTGTACACCTCTCCTACTTACTCCTAAGAGTGAAGATAATCTCTGCCCAAATGGAAGTGAGAGTGTCAGCCTCCGTGCATAAATGGTCCCCAAGGACAAAAGAACATCACGAAAACCATATCCGCCATAGGGTAATGTTGGAAATCACCTCCCAGGCTGACCCTACAGCTGAAGTAGGCATGGAATCCTGTGCTGGTACCGGTACCAAAAGTAAATCCTGTGGCTGATCATCCATGAAAAGTACCAATTTATGGAAGGGTGAGAGAAGTTATTACGTATTAAATTATATGTGGGAGTTTCTAGATGAAATCTTGTATATGAAATACGTGTGTAGGTGTTGAAAATATGATTTTTTGTCATGTATGCCCTTGGAATTCCAACATCAAACAATGAATGTAGAGATATGTATTCCTATGGACATATATAACATGTCAAGTTATAGTGACTTGGATTTTGAATCACATTTCAGAACAATCATCCATAATTGCATGTGAACATTCCTATTTCATCCTTATATAGATGGAAAGTTAGCAACTTGGAGATGACAATAGTGTTTTTTAAATGGAAGCCTCCATATACATCGGTTATACCGAAAAAACCAAGTGTCATTTTTTGTAACAATGGATGTCTATTTTTGTTCTATAATAAATGGTATCAATATTGTGGAAGTGTACTACTCTTGGAGATTTATTAAATTTATTTATCTAGGTTGAGTTCTTTGTTGGTTTAATAACTCCCAATGATGCCAAATAAGAAGGAATGCCATATTTTGATATGTGATAACAAACTTTCTTAGGTACATTTTATCAATTATATAACTTCTTTTGAAGACCTTGTAGGAGGTGACATCATTGAAGAGGAAGGTGAGAGGAATACCTTATTGGACTTTCCAAACCATAATGATGATGGGCAAGATGATGAATTGGACTTCCAAACAATAACACGATGATGGGTAAGATAAGGAGGAGGAATACATTATTGGACTTCCAAACCATAAGGATGATGGGTAAGATGATGATGATACTAAGGGTCAAAATCCATATTTGATATGGAGAGTTCTCTCGTGATATGTAGACTGACATCTATAGCCATGCTATGCTACTAGGCACACATATTTATGATGAGATAATGGAGTTAGTTCTAATGGATAAATTCAATCATCTACCACCCCCCCAACTAGCTCTTTACAACAACCTAGAAGACAAGGTAACTTGGTTGCCTACAACCATGCACAAGTGTGTAGTCTGGCAGTGAATCACATGTCATGGGGATCTTAAAGGAATGCCAAAGGAGTCTCCTACTCCAATCTACTCCCTGTGGTCACAATGCAAGCACAAATAGTTCGAGAGCATCATGCCAATGGCTTCCAAAGTTGGAGCAATATGAATCCCCAAGAGAAGAAGGGGAGAGAAGAGAGGAAGAGGGGAGAGAGAGTGGAAAGAGAAGAGGGAAGGGGAGTGGGAAGCATAAAGCAAGAGAGGGAAGGGAAGTTGGGAGGCATCCACAAATTCAAGAGCAAGAGCTTGAAAAAGAGAGAGCTTGTATTCTGCAAACTAACAAGTTTATAACTAGAGACCAAAGTCAAACTTTTAGCCTTTTATACATAGCACCTTTTGAAGGGAGGGACAACCCTATTCCTCCTACCACTCCCTCTACTCTCTCTTTTTACAATTTCCCGAGCCCATCCGACTTCACTGGGCACAGTGGGACAGTGGAGAAGCTAGATCCTTTGGGTCTTGGAAACGGCTTCCTAGAGAGACTAAGGCCCGCAGGTAGGCTCGTTCTCATCTTTGAAGGGCAGGTATCCGGATGCTAGAGATCGAGATGGCAATCTTAGATTCTTGGTGGGATGGATTACGAAGATCGTGGACCCCCTACTAGTCAGGATAGCTCTCACGGACAGGGGTACCTCTTGGGATTTGTTTCTTTTAAGAGTTGCTTGGATCCTGCCACTCTTAGTTTTATAGGGTGGGACATGGAGGCTTGCTATAAGAAGAGACAAACGTGGATGAGAGTTTGAGGTAGACTTGGAGGATCTCGAGTGGCAGAGGGTCAGGATAGTGGGTCACTTGGGCAGGACCATATACATTGATCCCACCATAGTCTTAACGACCCTGCAAGGAGCAATGTGGCACTTGTGGATTTGTGAGGGCAAGCCCTTATGCGACATTCCGTGGGATCCAGGAGAGTTGTTCTGACGAGCCTGCATAGGGCAATTAGATTAGGTGGAGGAGGTCTCCTTCTTTTCCTACATGACTCATTTGTAAAGGAAGCTCGCAAGGGTAAATGGGCTGTTTATAGAGATGGGAAAGCACTTATTAGAGACTTCAAATCCAAACCCAAAGACACTTTTTCTTAAACTGATGTAATGAAGGCCATTCTTATCATAGTACTAGAACCTGGATGTGTGCTATAATAACCTCGAGCTGTCACTCCTAAGTTTGTGATTCCACACCCACACTACACTGTGTGAGCTCCTGGGCATTACTATAATTCTTCCGTTGTGTGTACCCTCTGTTGGGTTATTTCTAACACCACCTGTCTTCTCTCTCTTCAAATGTATCTTATTGATTTCTTAATCATCAAGTTGAGTATTACCTCCCCCATAATATATATATATATAATGAATTTTGAGACAATCTATCTGCGAATTTCACATCCTTCTGTTTCTAATTTTTGACATAATATATTTTCATTATTATTTAAGACTAGAATATACCCACTCTCTCAAATATATATATTCTTATACATATACATACAAGAATATATATATACATGGGTATACAAACATGCACATAAAAATATATACATACATACATTTGAATACATGTACACACGCACGCACACACGAGTGTATGCATACATGTATACATACATATTATGCGTCTGTGTGCACGCACGCACACACGCACATGTATCTATGTACATTGTGTGTGTGTGTGTGTGCCTGAACACACGTATAAAAGAGCTCGAAACAGAGCAGAAGTCCAAGCTGGAACTCGTATTAAAATCAAGTTTGAACTGCAATTCCTTCATCTGCTATTCCTGGCAAACCAGTATTCTACTGCAAACCATAACACAGCAGCATATTTAATACATGCGAACATGATTAGATGATCCAAAATGATAAGGTAAATTAAAACATACAGAATAGCGAGTGTTTTACATCACACCAACTTGCATCAACAAACCAAAAGAAAAACAACACATGTCATAATAGCTCAAAGAAAGCAGCCCCCCACCCCCAAGAAAATAGAAAAGAAAAAGAAAAAAAAAGAAAAGAAGAAAGCAGGACAAAGAAAAAGGGGAAAAACCACATCCTCGTTTCCAACTACTACCAACTTAAATATGTTTTTTGCTAAAACGGTATTATCCTTCAAGCTCTTTCCATGTAGTTGAAACTTGATAACAGAGCTACCGCATGACTGCAAAATGAGAGCAAAACAATTTCACGATAGTCCCTTAAAAGCAAGGAGTGCTAATCAATATTGCTTAGAGAAGGTACCACAGGGACTACTTAGGATATAACTAATTAATCTCCAACATGAATGTACATTCAAAATGTAACAAATCATCGAAGCCTTTATAGGCACAGGATGTAGATGCTATGACATCCCGACTGGCTTTGCATTAGGTCTAAATCAATGTGATTGTTTGGAATTTCGCACTCACATGCACACACATCCAAATATATGAAGGTGTATAGGGGGGCTATGAGAGAAAAAAATCCATTAGCATGAGGGGGGAGGGTATTTGGGGTGGGGGGAGGATATGACACATGGCCCCTCCCTCTAGAAGGTTCTACCCTCTCTATATCCTCACCCTGCTCTCGCTCTGTTGCCACCTCTCTCTCTCTCTCTCTCTCTTTCTCTCTCTCTCTCTCTTCGTATCTCTGTTGCTCTGTGGCCTTTTTCTCACACTCTGCATCACTGGCATGTTGCTGTCGGATACCTTTGCTCTGCACCTCGGCTCTGCCTTTTTGCTCAGCTGCATCTCCTGCAACAGCCTCGAATACAATCCCGACTTGCAGCACATTCCCCTGTTTGCCCTCTCTTCCAAGTTCTCCTCTTCAATTGCATTCTCCGGGATCTGCCTCCCAGCTGCCTTCCTCCCAGCACCGCCGCTTAATTTAATGGAACCGATTTTAGAAACAACACACCACCCGTGATGTGCCGCCGCTTAACTTAATGGAACAAATTTTAGAAACAGCTTTTGCAAATTCTTGTTTTGTTGATGCAATGCCAAAACGAAATGCAGAATCCATTACAAACCTGATGCAAAAAATCCGAGATGAATTGGACTTCTGAGTCAAGAGAATGAATTTTTGAATTACGTAGACCCAAACTCATTATGTTATAGCAAAACAAAAATGGGTGATTTCAAATCTCATTGCAGTCATTTGTCAGGTTATAAACCATTCACCCTACCATGTACAGCTGCTATAGCATTCCCACCGAGCTTATCGCCATCTAAACGCTGAGGATCAGGCATTTTCATAAACTCGCCCAATGCGCACACAGACACACGAACATACTTTTGTTCAACAATAATCATATTCAGTGCTCCAGAGATAAGCACAGTCTCAGTCAGCGTGAGGGCTGGAAGTTAGGGTGAAGGCTTGGCACAAGGTCTTGTGAAAGAAATATTTCCCATCTCACAAAGGTTGCAATAAGGGTCAAACTTAGATCCAAATTTCTCTGTGATCCTAACCAACGGATTGTCTGCCCCTCAAATCCCCAAGAAAGAGTAGCTAAGAAAACAAGGGCTTAAAGAACACCAGGAAATGAAGTACAACTCCTTCCGGCTTTCAAATTCCTCTTACATGCATAGCCACACTACAACTCTACAATCAATACTCTCTGCCCATGACATCCCTAATTTGCTGTGGCATTAGCAAGTAACATTCTGCTACTAAAAATCTCAACCACAGATAGCCAAGACCCAAAACACACAGAAAGATTTCCGTGGGATCAATACTCTCTGCCCCATGACATCTGTAATTTGCTGTGGCTTTAGCAGATTACATGCTGCTTCTATAAATGTCAACAAGAGACAACCAAGACCCAAAACACAAAGAACAATTTGGGTTAAATTGTAACAATGTCAGTAACGGCAAAGAACATACTTGAAATTATCGAGAGACTTTTCCAGGACGAAAGTAACTTAAGTTGCACTATCCACAAGTTTTCTTCTCAAGTAGATAGTAGATTTTGCGCCCAATACAACACATTTGATGTGTAATGCCGGAATCAAAGACGCAGCTTATTAAGCTAATTTATCAAAGACGTTTCAAAAAAACTAAATTCATGATTTCATCATTGCTATTACAATCTTTTTCAAGTATGTCTATTGCTAAAATTATCACGGTTGACTGCAGGTAGGACCGACTGTTATCCTGGATTGCGATACGAGGATGTTGTAGGAAGTTGATGCACAGTCAAAGCATGAGAGGGAACAAAAGCACTACTAGCATGTACCTCATCCCATTCCTAATACTAATTTCAGAGTTTTGATTCTTTTCAAACTAGGGGATACAAAAATAATACAAGACAGAGCTCTTTGAAATTACAGAAAGGAGAGGAACCGGTTATACAGCAACATGACTTAAAATAATCAATATGAGAAGCTCGAAAAGCACAAAATCAAAGATTAAAAACGAAAAACACTACTAGCCTCACCCTTTACACAACTATCCCATACCCAATGCTTTTTTCAAACTAGAGGGACATACTAAGATACAACGAACAATACAGGAACAAGAGCTCTTTCAAATTACAGAGAGGAGAGGAACCGGATAGACATAAAAATGGAATCTCTGTTGCTTCAAACCGCTGATGATTGAGGTTTCTTACTCTTTTTGCTGCTAACCAAAGCCCTGGTGAATAATTCGGCAATCTGTTTCTGTGAACTCAAAACTAATTCTGTACGTCTGAGTTCCATGTCTGCACGCAATCGCTCGTTATCTCTTTGTAGTTGAAGCTTCATTTGTTCCATCCTCAAAAACCCTTCTCCCAGAGAGCGAACCACAGACACTAAGTCAGCGAGGGAGCCAGTTTCCACAGGCTTGCGATGTCGCAAGCTAGATTTGGCAGAGATTCTGGGAAATCGATATTCGTCCATCTTATAGGCGGTGGTGGCATCATAATCGATATTCAGGCCGTGCTTCTTGTTCAAAGAGGAGTAGGAGGCATCGTTGTCCTCCAGCGGGCCGTCGTGGCGCTGCGAGATGTTTGGAGGTTGGTCGGAATCCTCTACGTCGTCGTCGAGGCTCATGGTAGATTCATGATCCTGAAGGTCTCTGGCCGCAGTTCTTTTCTGCAATTCAAGATCCGAGTACAAGGCTTTGCCACCATCGAGACCACCGGGAAGACCAGGGATCCTAGCATCCGGGACACTTCCCGGACCCCTCTCCATGAGATCCAACCGGTCATAGTAAGGCCACCGAGAAGAGCCAGGGCCTTTGCGCAGAAGAAGCTGCCGCTCCGCCCTATACTTCCTTCTCAGCTTCTCCATCTTGTGCCTGCATTGAACGGAAGATTTGGAGGTGGAATCCAGTCCACCGCAACGAACAGCGAGGGACTGAGCGACCTCTTCCCAGTGGCGGGTGCGCAGTTGGCCACGCTTGAGGGAGTACCATTTGTCCTGGTAGACGTCAATAAGGTGGCTAGTTTCGGGGGGAGTCCAGGTGCCAGGGGGTTTCTTGGCGAGAAGGGCTGCGTGCGGCTCTTGGTGGAGCGGAGGGGCGGGGGGGAGGGGCTGCGCCTGCTGCTGCTGCTGTGGTTCGGCGGCCATTAGGGCTAGGCTGGGGCTATGGCTGGTGGAAGAAGAAGAAGAAGAGGAGGGGGGAGGAGGAGGAGGAGGAGGAACGAGTGGGCTTAGGGCCGCCCGCCGCCGCCTGCTCTGCTGCTGTGCTGCCAACCGCCCCCACCGCCTCCGCCTCCGCCTCCGCCTCCGCTTCCGCCAAACGCCGCCGCCTCCTCCCGTCTTATTTTACCACTACGTTATACTTCAAAACTCGTTTACCCCCATTGAAGAGACCATTCCCACGTCCTCTCCTTCACTCATGGAAAATCCACATTTGGGAGACCTCCCTCATTTTCGCCCTAGCCCAAGAGCACTTCCCTTGCAACCAAACTTTGCGTTGGAGCCACTCAAGAAGACTCAAATGCTCCCATTGAACTCGTCCCTCGCACCGCCCCTAGAGTGGAATGTGCTCTAATAAGCACCAAAATTGTAGCAAAAGGTCTATTGTTTTTGGCCTGCGCCAAATGGGGAGGTCTTAGTATACGTTTTGATTGAATGAGAAAAATGCATGGTTTAAAATTTCTTATTAGTCTTCTTTTTAAATTGGCTCCTATTTGAATGGCGGTCTGTGAGGGCTCCTATTTGCATGGCGGTCTATCAAGTCAGAAAAAATAAAGATATTAAGTGTATGAGAATTAAACGGATGAAATAAAGATGTGATTCAAGTGTATAGTAAGACAACGGATGGCGGAAGATACTAAGTGTATGAAATATAAAGCAAGGAAATCACTTATCTCGCTCTTTGATTCGGAGGTAGAAAAGACTAGAGTGGGAGATATGTGATCAATGATGTCGCTTGTAGTTGTCTTGCACTCGACTGATCTCCAATTAATTGCTCGGTGATTCGTGGTTCCAATTGCCTTCTTGATTTGAGCTTCTTAGATTTGGCAATGGTCTTCGCCTTGTCGTGCTCTGATCGCCTCATTGAATTTCCTCTTCTTCTTTCTTTTTTTGTTTTTGTTTTTTTTTTAAATAATACCTTTGAACCTTTGATGCAAGGTTAGGACGAAAAATAACGATACGGGGTCGACAGCTTTTCTTTACATAAACTGCTTTCCCAAAAGTGGTGACGCGACGTGATGGGATCAACGGGATCAACCGAGTGCTTCTATCCTCAATAATTAAGGCCCAAGGACCGGAGGCTAAGATGGAAAACTTCAAGAGAGGCGGTAACGATCGCACTCATTTCTTGGCTCTTGCTCTCTGGACTCGGATTGCTGCCGCCTGTGAGACTGTGGGACTGCAGAAGTTTGCGCGCGAAATCATGCAAGGCCAGAAATATAGGGCCGCAGGCTATCACGAGCACGCACGTGTAGCGGTTGCTGACCTTGCACTCTACATATAGGCGTGCGCAGAAAAGTGAAACTTCCCAAGGTCTTTTAGAGGCGGCTAGCCTTCGCGGTTAACCGAGACAAAGGTATGGTAGAGCCGCAATTGTGAAAGGGAAAATTAAAAAAAACTCCTGAAGAGACCGCAGCAGAGGGCGGCGCTATTCAATAAATGGGCAGCTTGGTCTTTGTAAAGGCTACGTTCCCAAGGGCGACGGCGCTATGTAGGCTGCAGAGTCCAGACCCGACGGAGATCCTCAGAAGCTGAGGTGCACATAGTTTTTCGGGAGTGCAGCATCTACAAGTGGGGTGCTGTCACACTGTGCAGAGCTTTGGACAGTGCAAAGCTTTAATGTGAGCCTAGCTCTGAACTTCAGAGATAGTGGAGTTTGGACTGCGTAATTTTGCGTCGGCTATCAAGGAGCAATGGTCAAGGTTGATTGCGCAAAACCATGGTGCTGAATTTTAAAAAAAAAAACTTCTCTATCACTGTGCTTGCTCCCTCTTGTGCAACAAAATGACCACGGTTAGAGCCTCGGAATTTCCCTTTCTTTTCTTTCCGTGGGCTTTCTCTTCTTCGTCCTTGATAAGAGAAACTTCTTATTAACTTCTCACACGAGCCACAAGGTAACCGTCTTCTTTCCCAAGAGCGTCACCAAGGCTCTGATACCACTGAAACCAAAAGGTAATCTTTTCAACACACAAATTCACCACATAATCAATTGGAGAAGAAAAGCACAATCACACCATGAGAGCGACAACAGACTGGGTACAATCTCCCCCCCTTAGATGAGTGGCTCACGCTCCCCCATCTAGAGTATTTATGATATTTCATAAAAGCACCAGGAGCCAAAATTATCCCTCTCATCCAAAAATGAGGGATTTGCTTTACATAGCCATCTTTGGTCCCAAAATGAATTATGTCCTCAACAAAATATATTGCTAAAACTTGCAATAATAAAACAAATACAAAATTGGCCCATGGCCATATATAATGCGATGTGCAACACCTCGATCGGTACTCTCGCACTAACTCCAATCCTCGCTATGAGTTCCATCACCTGTACTCAAGCCGCCAATTACATTAGTTATTAACAATCGATTGAACGAATCACCGAATCAACCGATCCCAACATAACTGTGCTCAAAGCACAATAATCAAGCACAATACCAAAACACTAGCGACATCAGTATTAACATGGAATCACCCACAATTCCAACCATCTAGCATGGCAAAACACAAGCTAGTCAGGCGTCTCCAACTAACCACACAAAGTATCCACTAGGACCCCTGTCGCGTCCGGTGCGCTCCTATGGAGTACTTTGCCATAGTCACACTTGACTAAAGTAATAATATCCAAAGCAAGATATATCAGAAAATATAATTTTCATAACACCAATGCATAGTGAAGATCCCTTGCCTAAGTGGACAGATCTTGTTGGTAGACACTTCTGATGTCACTGTGGACATTCGTGGTAACCATGTTGATGCTCTTCTCCGCATAGATACTCCTTTCTTAGAGCTCCACACCACTAGTGTCGTTCAAACTCGTTCACTTCTCCTCGACATCAAGCCCAGTGGCACCTTCACTATAAATAGTGCTGGATCCATCATATCATTTCAGCCCAATGCGTGATGATGGCATGCACTAGACAGAGCCTTTTGCCTTAGCTCCTTGTTTCAATAAGTTGTACTGCAATAACTGGCTTTCTAGCCATTAGAATGTTGAGTGTTCTATTTTGATTTATGAAACGCATTGTTGTTGTAATGAACATAAAATTCCAAGTTCTTTGGAATTTTGAGCTTTGAAGAAATAAATTGGATTTGCCTTACAGTTTCAATGTGTTATTGCTATTTTTACTTTTTACATTCAAATCTCACGCAATCTTATGTGACACACTTGTATTGTTTCATTTCAGTTTAATATTTATGCTAATACATTCGAGGTACATCACACTTTCATGTTGCCATTTAAAGTTGACTATTCAGATGCTTAAATTTTACTTTGAATAGAAAGGGCTAATGTATGTAATTGTCATTTCTTGAGTTATACAACTGTTCTCATGTTTGAGGATGCTGCATTTTCTCATAATGGGTAGTTCGATCTTTACATATAATCATAATGACCTTCTCCAATCACTGGATACCTATTTCTTAGTGTTGAACATGTGTTCCATTCTTTCATTAATTTATGTTGGGGTATAGGCCATTGTTCGAGGACACCTCATGAGGAGGGTGTGTTGGCATAGATGGGTTAATTACTTACAGCCCTAACAATCACAGCATCCAGATTAATTTAGCCCTCTACAAAATAGTATAAATGCCCTTTAAGGGTGGACAAAAGCCTTAGCAGGTCACATTTGGATCCTAACAGAGCACACTCGTGTTCCCCTCCCGTAGCCCGTATCCAGTAGCAACAGAGAGCAATAGTTTTGGACTCTGTGCACAACTTGTCCAGTGAGAGTGCAGTGATACAGCCTTTAGGTAGTGCTTCGGGGGGTGTACTTCTTCATGATGACTTTCGTGAGACATTTAGTCTCAATTTTCAGAGGGTAGTAAAGAGAAGTAAAGGGTTTTGAGGCATGTTTGAGGCATGGTTCTCTGATTGTACTACTGCGAGTCATGTAATCAGACAAGCCAAAGAGGCATCTCCTCATACTCATGAATCTTTCAAGAATGATAAGTTTGTAATAAATATTGACTATCTACAATCAACAATTTACCAGGGTATCTACAGAGTGTTAATGATGAGGTTGCAACTATTTTGATTGGCAAGCATACTACAACTTTTGCCAAGGGAGTCTCTGATGCTTTGGATATGCGTGTCTTAGTTGATGAAAGAGTCAAAGACATTGCATCTAAGCTCAAGAGGCAACTGAATAAGTCAAGATTGTGCTGCTTTCCCAATGGATTGCCTAGACTAGCAGAGATTCTGTTTCATTTCAAGCGGGGCCCTTTGTTGTGCAGAATTGTTGCTCATGAGGATGAAAGGATGGTGCTCCAGAACAGTTCTTGCAAGCATCTTTTAATTTGTCTCTCGAGTGTTGTCTCCTCGAGTCGTAATGCGTACTTTTGAGGAGCTACCTGCCTATAAACTTGCAATGCAATCAAATGTTGCTCTCATACTTGATCATGGCACATATGTTTTCATCTGGATGATAAACTTACCTACTCTCCGTGCCTTTTGAACTCCGCTTCCCCACATGACACGGCAATGATATTGAAACTTGTATGTTCTTAACATGGAAAGCTAATGACCCATGGCGTGATCATCATTTTGATGTTTTTAGTGATTATTTCATTACTTTATTTATCTGAAAATATGTCCTAATCCTTCATTGTAGATATCTCTTCAGGCAGGGCCCTCTATTGTCCAAAATTGTTGCTCATGAGGATGAGAGGATGGTGCTCTAGAACCTTTCTTGTAGGCATCTTTTGATTTGTCCTTGAGTGTTGTCTCCTCGAGTCATAATGCACAAGGAGGGTGGTACTTTTGACGAGCTACCTGCCTATAAACTTGCAATGCAATCAGAATGTGATCTCGTACGTGATCATGGCACATATGTTTTCATATGAACGGTAAACTTACCTACCCTCTGGGCGTTTTGAACTCTGCTTCCCCACATGACGAGGCAATGATATTGAGACTTTGTATGTTCTTGATATGGAAAGCTAATGACACATGGTGTGATCATCATTCTGGTGTTTTTAGTATTTATTTCATTACTTTCTTTATTTGAAAATATGTCCTAATCCTTCATTGTAGATATCTCCTCCTGGTTTACTCCCCTTGACCACAATATTCTAGCATAATTTGAGGGGAAGGTTCCAATTGTTGTTTTGGTGCTTTTCTTTTTAATGTTACTACTCCTCTCTTCGATACTACTTCACTAACTCCTCCACCTCTATCTCTCCCTCTTGCTGTAACTCCTTTGGCTATCCCCTGATACCGCTTTTCACTCCACCAGTAAATTTGCATTACAATCTTCCTCTTTCGCTTTAACAACAATGTTCATGTGAATACAAATCTAACAATGAGATAGTAGGAAGATTGAGATTGAAGATAGCAAGGACAATCACACTCCTGTAACGCCCTCTCATCTCTCTCTTTTGTCACCTCTTTCTCGCACAGAATCCAACCTACAATGTGTTTGAGAATTATCCTGATGAAGGAATAACACTATACATCTTAAAGTACTCTTCCTCCACCTCGATCTCTCCCTCATACCGTAACTCCTTTGGCTCGTCCCTCATACTGGTTTTGACTCCACCAGTAAATCTTCATTATAGTCTTCGACTTTGGCTACAACAACAATGTTCGTGTGAATACAAGCCTAAGAATGAAGGAGTGGAGTAATTGAGATTAAAGACCGCAGGCAAAGTCACACTCCGCCGACAACCTCTCTTCCTCTCTCTTTTTGGTCATCTCTTTTCATACACAGATTCTAGTCTACAATGTCTTTGAGAATCTTACTGACAAAAAGAGTACCACTCAACATCATATAGTAGTCTTCTTTTGGATGCTAATGATGCTATTTCCATTACTACTCCAGTAACTACTCCACCTCTATCTCTCGCTCTTGCTATAACTCGTTTGGATCTCCCCCGAAATTGCTTTTGACTCCACCAATAAATCTTCATTGCAGTCTTTCACTTTTGCTTTAACATCTATGTTTATCTTAATACAAATCTAAGAATGAAAGAGTGGGATGGTTGAGATTGAAGACATAAGATCTCAAATTGGTCAATGAGAAAGTTACTGCTTTGCTATCAAATAAGACTTTCGTTGCACGTGCAACTTGCGCGCTGCGCTCATATCCCCATAAGATTGCACAATACGTCTAGCTGAAATAGACATTGTAAAGACTATGGAACACTGTAATTTTTCCTCCTGTCCTACATTATATTCATTGGACCTTCCCTATAGTAGGGAATAATTCTTCCACAAGCTTCATCTAAACATGAAAAATGAAAATCTAAGCGTGCTTTTAAAAAGATTGAAGATGCAATCTATCCACTCTGCAAGAGATTGCATTTGAACTTCGCCATTGTACTCAAACTATACAAGCATTTACAAAATGGATCATGACAACACACACAAGACTACGACATCATTCAACTTAATGAATTTAAGTAGAAGTATCCCTTCAATAGAAATGTTATTCATTGCATTGGTTATTTCTTCCCACATTGTCCGTTGTATCAGCTTTTTGATTTACTTTACACTAGTATTTGCAAAGAACAAAATCGAGCATTTGCATGGTACAGGTTGTCTGTGAATTATCATAGCAATCAACTGTTGCCTAGTGAAAATGTTCTTTGATTTATTGAAAGTGTAATGAATTCAAAGTTGTTGCTATTTGAGATCCTATAATTTTTTTCATCAACATTTAATGTGTCATTTAAGGTGCTTAAATACGATCTTAAAAAATCCAAAAAAATGTTTCTTCTAAAGAGTTCCACACACACCAATTACTATCACATCCTACTAAATCAGAGTTCTACAGACCATGTGTTTGTTCCTTTGACAAGAAAACGGGCAACAAGAGTGTATATCACTTTGACAACTGAGAATGACGAAGAACTCTACTGTCTACTTAGAAGACACAACTCCATGACCACTGTAGAAATTTCACAACTATATCACAATGACTTGGCGCACACCCGATACAGCATCACCGCTATTGAGAGAAAAGTCTACAGGCTCCGACAATCACTAGGAAATGCATTAAGCATGACGACTTACAATGAGTTCAACTATAACAATAAAGCACAAGCACCAGAAGCTTGTCAGTACCAAAGCCAATCACAAAAGAGAGGGAGTTCTCGTTTTGAAGAAGAATACAAAGCAGCCACCCATTCGTGATAGCTCTCGGTTTACATGTGTTTGTTGTGGATCGTTGATGTTCCAATGATAACTAGTAAGACTGACTGAACAATATGCTATACTCTTACAGCAACATTTTACAAACGACCAACAAACCAAGAAGGAATAATTTGCTCAATATGTGCAAGACAATTAAAGCAAAACAAGGTACCCATACTTAGTCAAGCACATATGCATCTCCCAAATCAAACAACATACACACAAAAATTAAATGAAATTGAAGCTAGGCTAGTAGCAATACACATTCCATTAGCCCAAATAACAGAGCTCTCATACGATGGACAATATGGGTTACCTGGGAGCATCATTAATGTTCTCCCTGATGTAGATAGGGCACAAAGAGTACTTCCCAGATTCATAATGGATGACTCAACAGTAGCAGTTGCAATTAAAAGGAAACTAGAGTACACACATAACTACATGAGTGGTTTTTTTCGTCCAACATTAACTATACGTGCTTTAAAAGAACTTCTAGAAACACCATTATACAAAGAAAATCATGTTAAATTAAATCCACTATGGCAAGACCACATACTTAACCTACAAGACAACTTGAGACAACACGAACAAACAACAAACATTGACGAGTGCGTTGATATGAAAGATGAGGTACATATAGATACGTTGGTCCATGGTATATACACTACACAACAAGTTGATTATTTTGAGGACAAAACAATTGTGGTAGCTCCTTCAGAAGGCTTTTCCCCGCTAACCATTTTCAAAGACAAATTCTCTAAAGAATTAGCATTTCCAAACTTGTTTTATGGACAACTAAGGGACTACAACATTGCAACACAAACAACCTATCAAGAAATAGCTCGATAGGAACTCATAAACAAGGACTACATACGAGGAGTTCCAAGAACGTCCTATCTACTACGAAAACAGAATCTTCATCTTGAGTTCCTGAAGGATACAAGCATTGGTTTCAAATGTGTCCATGCTCGATTCCTTTTCTCTTTCATCACCTGCAACAAGGTTACCATGGTGCTCTTGTTGCTCCTTTTCCTGTTTTTGAAATGAAAAGCTTCCTTATGTCCAAATTGTTTGCAATAGAGGCAGTGTATCTTCTTTCAACCCCTCCTCCAGTTTGAAGAGGATGATGCAAGGGCAATGTCTGGGGATTCCTCTCTCCTAGAGGTTTCCTCCTTGTTTCTTCGATCCTTCTCAAGGCCACCAAGTCTTCAAAAGTAATTGAAGCCACACATAGCACTTCCAAAGATGACAGAAAACGTGCTACATACTTCGTAATCTTGATGAGGACAACCATTGTAACCTCATCATTTGGCTCACTTTTAAGACCAAGGAGTTGGTTGATAATGAAGTGCAGCGCAGCCAAGTGATCATTAAGTTTATCACTTTCTGACATCTTCAGCTCATAAAATTTAATCTCTAAAAACACTTTAGTTGGTAATCTTATCATCAAATATACCTTCTAGCACTCTCCAGATCTCGTGCACTATTGATTTGAAATCAACGTCATGGATAAAGGAATCGCCAATACAACATTCGCCTTCTGGTTGCATTGCTTCCAAAATTTGAAATCTGCTGAAGCTGAAAAAGGAGTTTCTCACCCCCAGAAACCAACTCCCACAGGCATTCTCGCATCAGAATAAGTTATATTTTCGTTTTCCATGTGGGAAATCCAGAGTGGGCTGAACTAACTCAAACAAGAACCTGAACTAAAAACGAGGGTAATGGTCCCAAAAGATAACCTGTTAAAACACATTCTGCATTCTCTCTCAAAATGAGGGATTCAATGTTGCCTTAACTCCTTCAGTAATAAGAACCCGAAGTACGTCTCCACAAACGCTAGCTATCAGAGCTGGTATTGAGCTTATTGGATGCAACATTGAAAGTTGTTAAATGTACTAAGAAGTGGATGGGGCGTGTTAATTTGATTATACCATTTGTAGCAAGGACATACTCTACGATGCAAGGTTATATAGGTAAGGGCTAGCCCTGGGGCATGTGATCAGCAGTGGATTTAATACTTGTTTGTTTGTAATATGACATTTTCTGCCTTGGCCTCTTTGCTTCTCAATTCAAATGTGCATAAACAATGTTGCAATGTGGAAATGTTGAATATGACTGGACCCTGAAAGGGCTTCTCTTTCAGGACTTGTAAAAGATCTCCTTTCATAATTGGAGTAGTGAATCATTTCATGATTGAGAACCCCAAAAATGCAAAGTTCAACCCTCCATGCTTGTTAAATGAATCGGCTATAAGCTTATACTCAGCTTTCCACAACAATAAGACGATCAACAGATCAAGTGCCAAAAGATGGACCCTAGCCTCAATTTTCCTTTTTGCAAACCTTTTAAGATTTAGCAAAGAAGAACAAAGATATGATACTTTTCTTTTTATTCATAATGTGTTTTTTCCTAATAGCAGCGCCATGCCTATGTAAAAACTATTTCCTTCCTATCAGTAGGCACAAGATCCCCCTCAGGATATGTGTGCCTCTGCTAAATCCAAAAGAGATCACTCTACAAGTGAATCACTAACCTAGTGCCTTGTATCCAGAGGACAATACGATCACCTCGTATTGCTATACTCTATAGAAAACCTGTTCTTTAAGATAATTAAAATTATTGCGCAACAAGTTCTCTCCTCAACGTGGGTTCACATGCAAAAAGGACAACTAAGAGGTAGGACACTAAAAGCAAAAGATACGTTGTCTACAAACATGGAAAGACTTTTGCAGTCAAACATAGGATATCGAGATTCCACATGCCTCCTTACATCCTTGGATTACAAATACAAGCTAAAGAAAAACTTGTTTGCAATGCTTCAACAACTAGGCCATCCTACATTCTTTATTGCATTCTCCTGTGCAGAAAGACTTTGGGAACTATTAACAACTTGCCTATAGCACCTACGCAACACATCAATGGACATCGACCAAATCAACCCATACAACACAATAAGAGTCTTATCAGATCGGACCCTTTAACTACTAAAGTACTATGTCAATAAATTCCAAGGAATGAAGAGGCTACTTAAAAGAGATGCAGTGGTACTAGTATTTCTTCGTATAACTGAATTCCAAAATCGTGGTAGCCAACATGACCATGGTTTGTTGTGGGTAGAAAACGCTCCTCAATATGGTATCTCAACAAAAAATGACATTGCTAGTTTCATAGACTACATCACAACAGACAATACAAGAATAAACTCATCAAACAATGATCTTGGTCAACCGGTGTGAGAGCAGTGCACAGTTCAAGCAACTGTTGAACTGGATGGGGATTGCTTTCGTGAAACAGTATTGAGGTGGTTCTTTCCAACTTGGAACTCTCACACATGTACAATCGGGGTCCACCCAGGCGGCATTCCATTTCAGTACATGAATCTATTGTCAGATCATGCTCTTGCCCCCATGCAAGGGTTAGCAAACTCAATCCAAATGACTGGATGTTTCGAGCTGCAGATGCTACCCTTGAAGATGCCATCTACACCGTTGACAATCCCATTGGCAACATCAAGGTTTCCAGAGCAGATCTCTATGAGCATTCCCTCCATTAGTTTTAGCTGTTTGTGCAATCCAGCTGTCGTCCTTGGGTCAGTAAGGATGTTGACACTCTTACTACATGATTTGTGCCTAGTATCCACAGCTTTGAAAATGTGTGGCTATGTGTCGAGGATGTTGAAGACATAGTTATTGTGTTTGTCCATGGCAGTGTTTGTGTAGAAAAGGTGTGGCACGGTATGTTTAAATGGCAGCTCACGAAGGTGGTTTTTGGTCAACATTTCTAGGTCAGCGTCAATTTGTGCCATGATCCTAATTTTGTTTATTAAGGCAAGGAACTCGACGTTGTTCTGGTGCATGGGAATGTTGAGCTGGTAGGTGCAGCATGTGCATTCTCCACCAAAAGGATCCAAGGAGGGTGGACGTTGTGCATCGCTCAATAAATATCCAAGAGTCTTTCATCGGGCTTGCCTAGAACAGGTCCTCGCATAGCAAGACATCGATCCCATCGAAGGGCTTGTCACGGGTGTGCTTGATCTCGCGTAATCTGAAGTCAACATGGCGACGAACGTGTTTATTGCAGCCAACGAGATTTCATCAATGACCAGGAGCTCTACCAGTTTGTACAGTGCAAAGAGTGTTTGGAGCATCTCATCAAATAGGGCAGTGTATGCAGATGTCAGTAATGGGGGATGCAGCACTGCGTGTATGGTCATTCCATGGATAGCATTTGCGGCCCTATCCGTGTAGGCAAGAAGTAACACTCTCACAAGTTCCACATTTGACGTGTCCTTGTGCGAGTAGAATCATAGGAGCGCTTGTACCAATAGCATGAGCATGAATGTCTTCCCTATTCCCGCATCCCCAAATAGAAATAGATGGAACCTTCTAGAAAAGGAAAAAATAGAAGAAAGAGAAAAAATGAGAGAGAGAGAGAGCACGCGAGAGAGAGAGAGAGAGACACAGAGAGAGAGAGAGAGAGAGAGAGAGAGAGAGAGAGAGAGAGAGAGAGAGAGAACAGAAGTAAAAGAAAAGGGAAGGGAAGGGATGGGGAAGGGAAAGGAAAGGAAAAGGGAAGGAAAGGGAAAGTGAAAGGGGAGGGAAAGGGATGGGGGAGGGAAAGGGATGGGGGAGGGAAAGGGATGGAAAGGAAAGTGAAAGAAAACATAAGAAAAGGAAAAGGGAAGGGAAGGGATGGGGAAGGGGAAGGGAAAGGGAAGGGGAAGGAAAGAAAAAGGGAAGGAAAGATTTCATAGCGTGAAATCTGTGAACGCAATGTTGGGCTGTTGTTAGGGTTCTAACCGTATCATGTCGCGTATGTCGTTATGCGTTCCTGCATGCGATGTACATTGTTTGGGGTGTTGTATCTTCAACAAGCATTGTAGTAGAGGTTGCCATAGCCTCTCCACGGTTGAGAAAGTGACGAAGGATGTGGGTGGCCCAATCTAGTGAACCATAGTAAAAAACTCTCTCTTTAGATAGTTCTTGTAATCAACAGATGAACCTTTACGCATGCGGACCCATGTCAAGATGAAAGAACTTGTCGAACAAGAACCTTCATTGTCTTGAAGAACAGAGTTCTCAATGCACATAGCAAATTGTCTATCTCTATTCTTAGCAGCTCGCACTTGACACTGTCTTGGTTGCTTGTTTGTTTTGGGATGTTGTACAGATGTGGCCACCATAAAACAAAGTCGGGAATGCCAGCTCCTCACAGTGCTTGTCTTTGAAAAGGCTAAGTTATGAGAACCCTTCCGATGGCGCAACGACTACCGGCTTGTCTTGGAAGTCAACCACTTGTTGTGTTGTGCACAGCCGTCCAAAGTGTCTGTCTCTATGCTATTTCCAGCGTACAAGATGTACGTTGTTTCTTCAGCTTCTTTCTTAGCCTCTTGCATTGTTTGTAGTGCATGAATGTGTGACAGCCACAATGGATTAATTTGAACATTGTTTTGTTCATAAAGTGGTGTTTGTAGAAGCTCATGCAAGGCGCGCATCGTTGCTATGGGGCGAACCAGGCCACTCATGTAGTTATGAGAGTATTTCATTCTACGCTTGATCGCAACCAGAACTGTTGCGTTCTTTGAAAGAAAGCGTGGCAATACATGTTGTGCTCTGTCAGTATCTACAAAACATTAACAACACTTCCGTGCAACTCATACTAGCCTTCGTATGTGAGCTCCCCAATTTGTGCGAATGGTATCGTTATTGCCACTAGCCTTTCTTCAATTCGATTCAATGTAGATGTGTATGTGCTTTTTGATGCGAGAACCATGTTCTCCGAGCAAAACTCTGGCCTCGCCTGTCGGCGCACTTGAATAAAGCAGCTGGAACAAATTCACTGCTCATTTAGCAAAGCATCACTAAGTTTGATGCCCACACTTTCAAAAAGGGATTTCATTGACATACTCAACTGTGGAGTTTTGCATGGAATGCTAAGCTATCTCAACACTCGCAGGGGTAGCTTGGTGTGTCCTCCACCTTTTTCTTGTACGATGGCTAGGCATCCACATCGCCTCTTTCTTTTTGGCGGCCGCTTTCGGCCTTGTGGAATGTCCCCCGTCTCTGCTACTAGCTCTCTTGTTGGGGTGTCAGCGGGTATGCTTTGTGCACTGGCTTGTGATGGAGTGTGTATGATGCCAACAATATGGGTCATCGATACCCACAGCCTGTAAATCTTGTTGCGAACATCGCGTAAAGAATATTGTGCATGAGGATGCTATTCCAAAGAGTGAGATCCCACCTCGATTGCAATCAGGTAGGGAGAACTGCATAGCATCTCCATCAGGCTGCCTCATCATCCTTTGTCCAAGTGGTGTACCTACTCTTTTTTGTGAGCGACACCAATGAAGGGGAGTGATAGTTGTTTATGAAAAACATGTGGCGAGGTTGGGCGTCAGAACATCCAATGTCCACTGTTTTGGCTAGCCTTGATTCATTCTAATAAATGAGCATGAAACTGGCGGGGTGGTTTGCAGAGATGCGTACTAGGCAGTCATGCATCAAAGCTCTCGAGCCGCATGACTTTTGAAGTGCAAATGATATGTCTACCTTCTGTAAAGGCATGGATTAAGCACTGTAGGGTGCGCCAAGGAAGTCATGCCAAGATGTTTTTTCGCCCTAGGTTGCTTGTATAAGGTGCTCATGCACGGTGTTTAACAATGTCTCTCACGATTGCCCTAGTAAAAATCGTGCTACATCGAGAAGTAGGTCTGTGAAACTCTCATTGTCCTTGATACACTCTACATCCCAAGCGAGGTTGTATGTGTACATCACAACGCCCCGAGCGATAAATTCTTGGATCAAATGTGATAGAATGGCTCGTCGGTCTGCTATACAAGACAACTGCAACCAACTTGATGTTGTTAGATAGGATAGCAATGTTCTTTAACTGCAAAGGAGCGAATGGGCGGAGGTTCGGCCCGTCCGCTATAATAATTTGTTTCGATGAAGAAATGTCCATGTTGATCTTTACCACCACAAAGGCAATTGTTTCCATCACTAATGTGAAAGGAACTCTTCCGCTCTGCATTTGCTAGACCACACATGGTATGTAAACACTAATACTCCTCTCGGGTATGAGGTAAAGAGTCCTATCAAAAGGCTCTGCTTTCACCACACTGGTCATTGCATCAATGTGTAGAGACACGTTGCAGGTTCCACCTTCCCCAATACGTTATTGAGGGACTCTCTACCCTGTCAACCTCAAGAAATTCTCTTAGTTGGAAAACGTAGTTGTGAGGAACATGGAGGGTCACTGTCTCATAGCAATCTGAATTAGTGTGGTCCACACGCATGTACGTGGGATACGCTGCATCCCTTGCTTTGTAAGTGCCGTACTTGGATACCAAGCGGCCCTCAAACGCAAAGTGATTATTGACATATTCCAATAGCTCTACTATTTTCAACATGTGGAGTGCATTGGAATGACCAACTCTATGGTTTGATGGCACCAATGCCCTTACGTTCGAAGGGTTTTTGAGCAGAGGATTCTTTGCCACCCGATTGTCACTCTCAAGCACATTCTCATTCTATGGTAACTAACTCTTACATGCTAAATATAAGCACAAACATTCACAACTTTGTGAGCACCGTTGTGTGCTATATGTCGGATGATAATGTATTCAATATTCCAAGGTAATCAAGTGTGCGGTTTGCTATACGGCATACACATGCAATTCGTTATCATAAGAGAATTTAATAAAGGCAACTGTGGAAGGACGATGATTTACGCGCATGTAGGCAGTCTTGGGTGATTTTGTAGTTTTGTTAACATTAACCAACAGCAACAAGTAATGTTCGGAACAAATGTAGGTCTTTCTTTAATTATGTGAAATGTTTGCCTCTACTACAATTTCATTTTATGTGAGAAGTGACACATCCTTTCTCCTATAAGGAGATCAAATGCATAACACAACGAAATCATCAAATTGACATATGCAATGTCAATGGACTTTCAATGCACTACCCGCTTATTTTTGTTGCGGTTGAAAATGGAAACAATCGATAACAAACACCGACTCCTTTCACAATGGGGGACCTATATAAAACGTGATCTTGCACTTCCTACGTCCAGGCGTGATCTTGCGAACTATTGTTTCAACCATGTTACGCAACATTCGTCATTCCACCCACATCATACGTACAACCTATGAGCTTGGGAGCATATACGAAGGAAATGACAACAATGCAAACAATAATTGTAAATACGAACTCCCCTTAGAACATGCTTGGGAGGCTAGTTCGAAGCCAGCAGTCTTCCTCCAGAACTTGTCAATACCTGAACCCTCGTTTTGGGTTCTCTTCACTCGCGAGGGATCAATAGGAACACAAATGTGTCCAGGAGGTGATGACATCTGGATCATGCAGTTCGCGAAACATGGGACGAGGCCCCTTGCGTGTAGGAACGATTCAGAATATAATGTCGAAACATTGCAACGGAGCCACAACGCACTAGGATACACTCATCGGCTTTGGAAGCCACAACATCACATCCAACTTCAGTGCCAACATCCACAGAGGTCACTTCGTCCATGCACGAATCCATGCAGGTTTCCCAAACTTTTCCAGTTCTACACAAAGAGCTCTCTCTCTTAGACAACACAGTTTAAAAGAACGACACAAATTGATATCGATATTGTGAGAAAACGAACTACAAATCGTGAGGGCCTTGGGCCTGCATATCGATCGTTCAGCGAGTATGTCTTGGAAGAGAAGGGAGAAATAACCTTGGGGACGGTCGTGGATGAGTTCACCCACCCCATGGCTCAAGTGCTTGTGGATGGACCTACGACGCACGTAGCCGACCCCGTGTTGCTCTACCAACAACAGTTCCACCTCCATGAGGTAGTGGCATAGAAGGTTCGATGCAGCTCTTCGTATGGGACCAAGTAACCATTAGCGCATCTACAGGGACCAGGCACACGGGTGCAAGAACTATGAATTGAAAGTGGAAATAGAAAATAATGTGGAAGTCAAAAATCAACCTTTGGTGAAGTTCCCACTCCTCGTGTCCATCGACTCTGTGGGGGCAACTACATCAACGTTCTCTGGTCGAGTAAACCCAGCCATCTCTTCAAACAGATCGTCCTAGCCGTTCACAAAGAAGTGCATCCTCAATAATGATTGCATTCGTCTATATAGGTCGTGCATTGGAGGCGGTATCTCTTTATACGTCGGGCTAGCAAGGACTTAAGTGGAAACACTCCATTCACAACACTTCATGGCATATTCCGCATTCGAATAGAATATGGCTTTGGAATAACTGCCAGTTATGGCCTGGGAAAGCCTATGGAACTGCGCGGATGTCCTCTGGGTGCGGTTAGACCAATCTCGAGATGAGAAAATGGAGGCCACAAGAAAAAGTACCCCAAATACTATTTGTTCGTTTTGCCCCCAAGGCCTCCGTTTTATGACGGCAGGCCAAAAAGAATATAAAAGGTTGATTGAGGAGAAAAGCTGTGCTACGATATATTTTGCGGATGGGATTTCGGTGATGTGCAGCTGCTGTCGTGTCGAGGTCTTCCCTCTCCTCTGCATCTCGGCTTTCAACCTTCTGCTTCAACCTTCTGTTCTTTTCTTCTTCGTACGAGTGTCGACGCCTGTGCTTTGCTCCTCGAACGCCTTGCCCTTCACCTCCACAGACACCTAAGCTTTAGTTCCTGTATCCGTATTGAGCTGGAGCTCCTCCTTTTTTGTTCGATCCTTCAGTCGTGCTTTTGAAGTCTAATACGTCTAAGCACACTTGTTGCGTTTGACTGACGACTTTTCTTGAGATGAAGGTCGTCAGGTTCGTAGCGCTGATGTTTGAAGCTTTACCTTATACTCCTCAATAATGTGCGCTAGCATACATACTTCTTTTAGAGGCGCGACGGATTGTCATATTGCTCTTGATATCTCTGAAATGTGGTGTGGAGTGGCGTTCGCACGAAGAAGCTTAGATGTTTCGCAATCGTAGTCTGTAATCGTATCGGAGTCCGTAGTTGGATTTGCTGTTCTTAAGTTATGCAAAAGAGACAGTTTGTTGAGTTATCGTAAGGCTTATCATTGATGCTAGAGCGGATTTTATTTAAACCATCATAATCTTTGCACTTCTTCTCACAGTTCGTGCTGATTGACTCACCTAAGCTGTGCTCGTTTCGTATAGTACTGTAGAATGAGTGGCAGCTATCATCACAGCGATGACCCCAAATAGCCTGTACTGCCTTTTTTTCATTGATTCCTCCTTAGCTAGGTTCGTTTGGCGACGTTTAGTATAAAATTTTAGAATGAGGAAGCCAAAATTGCAGTGCATTTCCATTTTAGCAAAGACCTGGAATAATTTGTTGGCTTCTTGTAGCGTTTTCCCCATCTTTTTTCTCTCGAAATGTGGCCACAACTTTTCTTCATGTATTACTTTTGCAGCAATGAACTAAGAGAGTTTTCAAAACCATCGTGTTTTCCACTTGCCTCTCCACTCTCTTTTTCTCTCTCCTTCCTCTCATCAAAGATCTCAATTGTAACATTCTATTCTTTTGAACAACAAAAATTTGAATTTGCACGATTGGATATATCCTAGTCTTACAAAGGTATGCAACAATCTATTCTTGTGGAATTCATTCCTACGTTGATACAAAGTTTTGACAGCTAGAATATGAACCTTACTTTTTGATTTTGATGGCTGAAATCTAAAAATCTAGGCGAACTAGAGAGCTCACAATAGTCATACATTGTTGCTCGAACTTTTTTGTAGAGATAAGCAGTATTCCCATGGTACTCTCTGCATTGCATGGTTAGGAAAACTTTTGAATTTGTTTAACTATTGATTTTGTTGAAGACTTGTTACTCAAGTTAGGAGTTTTACAGAAGATTAAGGTCTTCCAAACTTTCAATATGTTTGTGTAATTGTCATGAGGTTGAAACAACACCATGCGTTTGTGTTTTAGTGGATGAGTTTGGGTTGTTCCTAGATTCATCTAGATATGTACAAGCTAGCGTGTACGCATGTAGTAAGAGGTACAAGCTTGCATTGGATGTAAAGGCATAGGGCTAATGCAGTCTACTTCGTTATTACCTTTTCCTAATAAGCTCTAAGAAAATCTTTGGCGTTTTGAAGTACATTCTACGACAAAGGTTCGTTGCTGACCGCAACCATTGGTTTGGATTCAATGATTTCTATAGGGACATATATGCATGGATCCAATGAAGTCTAATGGATTATATATAGGCTACTTGAGATCAACATGAACCACATAGGGTGAGCTAGTAGACTCACCTCTTCGCCATAGATGGAATACGTAGAGCCACCCTAGATTCTGAGTTGAAGATCATTATAGAGTGGATATGTTATGAAAGTAAGAACATGTGTTCCAAAGCCTCTCACTTGAGAGGGTGACATTGCCAAGATCCTTGCACCAAAGCAATTGTATGGAAGGTAGGTCATGTGCCAAGAGCTCCAAACTTCTCTAAGTATTTTCTTGTTATGATCCATCTTTCCACTTGATATAAGACTTTATGAATTTCTTGTTTTTTAACCATTTTTTTCTCTAATTTGGTCTCTTCTCTAGCATACCTCTTAGATGATTGATTCAAAATGGAGGGCGAATTGTATGTGAGCTAGTCGATCTTTTGACAACCCAAAAGTCCCCAACGTCTAGATTGATTTTAAAACTCTCCATTTTTATGTTCATTTAAATGAATGGATCCAATGCTAGTATTTGAATGTTTGGCACTACAATTAGCAAAATTCTTGTTGATTGGTCGGCTTGTGTAAAATGACTCCTTGAACTTAGATGATTAGGCTGGCGCATATAATGTTTATGTTCATTAGGGATATACCTTTTTCGGCAGAGGTATGCAAGGAAGTGTGCACAAAGTCTTTCCATGAAGGTGAGGTCGATTGCATTTAACTTGCTTATATAATCATGGAGCTAAATTTTGGTGATATACCTCTCATCCATGTCCATGCAAGGATGCCTTTACATATCTTGATCCAAAGTTGGATGGTGTTTGAAGAGTGTGGACAGCAATAGGGAAACTTAGGAGCTTCCAAAGGTCTTCAACATCTTATGGCATGCATCGCTACTTGCACTAAGCTTCATGAAAGATTGTGAGCAAAGTAATGCCCTAGGGGCCTTACCCCGCTCTTCACCTCTGGAGTGCCGACAAAAACTCAGTATGAAGACTTTGTATAAATGGATGCTCAAGTATGTGTGGGTGTGTGGATTTGTATGTGTGAGAGCATATTTTTATACTATGGTCTACACCCACTGTTGGGCGTTGATGACATTAGTGGGGATATCATAGTAGCTAGTCCCTGCTATGCATGATGGAGTTTATGGTTTTCAACCTTGTGAGTGACTATCATGAGATTGAAAGTGCACTATGTTGTGTTTTTAGAGGATGAGTTTGGGAATATTCCTGGATGCATCTAGGTATATATTACTCCACTCTTTGGTGGCATGTTGTATCGGTTGACACATCATAGATAGAACAATATTGGCGTGCTAGCACCTTTAATGTTGAGGCAGAGACTATTTGCTTAACACTCAAAATCCTTCCATTAATGAGCACAAGGCAAAGTCTATACAAGCTATATGTGTGGTAGGACTAGTATTCTGGTTTTAGACAATGTTGCAGCCTATTGGTATTGCGATAATTCTATCTATCTAAAGTAGTGTGTTGCCCTATCAGCTGGATTTAGATGCTCGTCTGGGAGAGACTAAAATGAAATTGTTTAGTCTTCACAAGTAGTTGTAGCTTGAATGGAGGATTATTGGACTACTTTTTTATTAGCCTTCTCCTTTAGTGCCAGTCTTCATCATGGTTGAGTCTACCCTTCACCTCCGGATTGCCGACAGCAACTCAACACGAAGACTTTGTAAAAATGGATGCTCAAGTATGTGTGGGTGTGTGGATTTGTATGTGTGAGGACATATGTTTATGGTCTAAACCCACTGTCGGGCGTTGATGACATCAGTGGGGATGCCATAGTAGCTAGTCCTTGCTATGAGTGATGGGAGTTTATGGTTTTCAACCTTATGAGTGAGTATCATGAGATTGAAACTGCACTATGTTGTGTTTTTAGAGGATGAGTTTGGGCATGTCCTTGGATTCATCTAGATATATGCTTTTGTCGTATTAGCGGACATGCAAATTTTTACCTTGTGAAGTTTTTGTCCATGTTGCGGCCTGCTGGTATTGCGATAATTCTTTCTATCTTAAGTGGTGCATTGCCCTATCAGCTAGATTGAGATGCTTGCTTGGGAGAGACTAAAATGAAATCGTTTAGTCTTCACAAGCAGTTGTAGCTTGAATGAAGAGATTTTGGACTACTTTTTGATTAGCCACCTCCTTTAGTGCTAGCCTTTGTCATGCTTGAGTCTATCCTTCACCTCCGAAGTGTCGACAGAAACTCAGCACGAAGACTTTGTACAAATGGATGCCCAAGTATGTGTGGGTGTGTGGATTTGTATGTGTGTGAACATATGTTTATGGTCTACACCCACTGTTGGGCGTTGTAGACCTCAATGGAATGTCATAGTAGCTAGTCCCTGCTATTCGTGATGGAGTTTATGGTTTTCAACCTTATGAGTGACTATCATGAGGTTGAAACTGCACTATGTTGTGTTTTTAGAGGATGAGCTTGGGCATGTTGCTGGATCCATCTAGATATATATACACACAAGTACCACATTTAAGCTTTGAATCAAAATTGTATGAAAAAATTCAATTAAAACTAAAAACATGTGTTGGATAACATAGAAGCAAACTGAGACAAATGGAACCCGATTGTGTTTCAAAAGAGATTGTATGTTAAAGTTTATTGGTCTTGTGTCTTCAACCGATAGACAAGAGATGACACATAGGTAAGTAGGTGGAGGGGTAGTTGGGAGTGTCTTACCTCTTAGTGTCTCTATGGAATGTCGGCCACAAGTGATATATGTTCTTTGTACCTCATGTGGGGACAACTAAAGAGTAGTAGTTTGAGCATGCTCTTTATGTGAATCTTAGATTTTTCTGGAGGCATGGGGTGGCTTCGTCAATGACACTTTAATGAGGCTCTTGTCGCATGGTCTCTAGTTTTTTGGAGGCTTTTTGTAGTGTCTTAAGTGGCATGTGCTCTATCAATAATCCTCTGAGCAAATACTTTTCCTTGAGGATTTCAGTGCATCTTGAGGTCTATGTTACTTATGATGTCATGTACATATCAAGAAACGTTTTATCTTTGGCATTGAATTGGTGAGATGGCAAGGTTCACATTGAGACTTCTTTTCAGTCAGCAGCAAATAGGTGATTCGTCTCTTATTTTGAATGAATTTGGTGTTTGTGATTATCACTGCATTTGCACGAAGCGAAGATCAGATCCCTCGGTAGAGGCGTAAACATGGTATTAAAAGTTGGATTTTTTATCAAGTTTTGCATTTCTCACAGGAAAAAATACCCAAGGTTCTCGAAGTCTTGTCATGGGAGTTTCTTGAGCTGCGTTGCTATGTCGTCCTCCTCCATCTTTGGATTTGAAGTGAGGCTTTTTGAAGTAAATAGAGAAAAGTCCAACTTGTCCAGCACCTCTTGCTAGTGCATCAGATCATTTGGTGATAGAAGTCTTAATTCTTTGATTTTACCTTGTTAGGTCTATACATATGATTGCAGGGAGATCCATTCTCCCATTGTTTGTGACCGCCAGATTCTACTTCATAGCCCTAACTCTGATAAATGCTGCCACAGGAGGGACGAAAATCCAGTTAGGATATAGCCCTTGAGCAGTCCCTCTTGCTAGTTTGGGAAGGTTCTTGCCTTCATTGTTCCTGTGGTAATAGAGAAACATAAGGGTGGTTAGAGGTGTGTGTTGTCCAGACTGGTGAGCAACATGGGAAATGATGGGCAGTTTGGACGTTGGGAAAGCTCGAGACCTGTTGACAAAATTGCAAGGGTAAAATCTACGTCTTGTATTGCTTGATGTCAGGAAGCCAACGATTGTGCATGGCAAGTGTCAGAATTTCTGCTGATCCATTTGCAAGGCCATGCAATGGCTGTTTTGGTGCCCCATTTTGGACAACCAAGGTTAGTAACTTTAACATGCTATAGGTTCGGTGGCTCGTCTGCCTACCTGATGTACTTCATGACATCTGTGGGTAGTCTGTGCAGGTGCTGCTACTGCAGTTATTGACCATTCAGCTGTTGTCTCTTTAAGCCACATTGATGAGCTCAACGTTATTGTGATTTTGGTAACCTAAACCCTCCTGGCATCAGGAGGGACGCTTCATCCTTCAGGATGTGTCTCCCTTGCTTAGAATATATCCCTCTTGAATTGCTGTAAGATTTGTTGCCTGTAATGGTGTGGAGAGGGATTGAAAGAGAGTAATCTGGGCATCACAAGCAATTTGTTGCCTATAATTGTGTGGAGAGGGATTGAAAGAGATAATCTGGGCATCACAAGCAGTATTAGAGCTTACTAAGAGAGTATGGCTGCTTTTGATAAGCTTTCTACTTGAGTTTAGCGTTCATCTTGACTGACTTGCTAGAGACTTGATACAAAGGCTTTAACATATTCAGGCTTATGTATGTCTGAAATTGTGTTTATGCTGTTTCTGCATCCGTCGTTGGACATGAAATATGTTTATGCAGAGTATGAATTTTTATTGACTGCCTTCTGGTCATGCAGGACAGCCATTTGAAGATCTTCCATATTATCTGAGGGCTAGTTTTCTTGTCTTACATCGGTGTGTTTTCCAAGATGTGGCCTACAGCTGATATTTGCCCCGTTTTGGACCAAAGTACGAAAGGTGTCTTTTTCAGGTGGTCAATAAGCTTCCTCTCATCAGATGGGGGACTTAAGTTTAGAAGGAACTTTATTTCATATGGTAGGCAAAATGTCAGTCCTTTGGTGAGAAAGGTGTCTTGCGTTAATCCCAATGAGTACGAGCGAAATGTTCCTGAGGAACGTCAGGCACCAACCCCCCAGACACGGCCCAACAGGACCTATCCAGTAAGTAATGGTTTTGAGAAATGGTAACCAAAAGCACAACTTTCAAAAATGCCGCTTCCAAAGGTGTACATAGCCAGAGACGAGATCTCCAATTTAATATCTTTGAAAAATTGGAGATCTTGCCCTGGCCGTGCACAGTAGCGGCTCTTTTGGTGGTTTTCCTTTTGGTTACCAATTAGTTGAGGACGTTGCAGAAATTAGAGGCTGATTCTATTGTATTGGACTTATGGTGAAGGGAAGGACAGGGCAGAATGAAGGTTATACCGTTCCCGATCGATCTTACAATACAGTACCAAGAAGACCTCCTGATTTGGAAGCAAGGATGCGTATGAAGGCTTATAGAAGAGAAGCACTCTCGCAAAGGCGGCTTGCTGAGCAGGAGGAGGATGTTGACGTCGACTTTTCCAAGCTGCTTCAAAAGGGGGCACCAAGAACTATGCAAGGTATTATCAGGGAGGTGATGACTGTGGGCTTCTTTGTGACATTGCCGAAGGGCAGGAAGGAAGGTTTCCTCCCAGGGACAGACCTAGGCCTTACAGGCGGTGAGGCTTCTCTAAAGCAAGTCTGGAAGGAAGGACAAGAGATAACTGTTCGAATCATACCTAAGAATGATGGGGCGGCTCGTGAATTACTCACTGTATTACCAGACAAAGATGAGGCACCAGATGGGACAAGATTATCCTCACCAGGTGGCACAAATTTAAAGAATTGAGAGAACAGTGGTTGGGATTAGTATACAAGGATGTACCGTTTGATCTTGTTTGTCATGCACTTGTGAAGGAGATAAAGATAATAATCGTTTGTCCGTGCGTGCGTGGATCATTAGCCCTTGCATGTGCATGTAAAGCGTGTGTGTGTGTGTGTGTGTCTGTGTTCATGATCAAGTAAATTAATAAACTAGTTGTGGCTTGGAATCTCTTTGGTACATTATTGTCCTTTGTAATTCAGCCAAATCAAATCAGTTACTTTTGTATCTAGCTATTACATTAAAGAGATTAAACGCAACATGTTCTTACCAATGGTATGAAAATTCTGGTCTTTCAAGCTGAGGAGGAGGAAGAAGGCAACTCAGATTTGGATTAAAGCATGCAGTGTGCTATTGTTTCTCTTCAAGGTTTAGGGGAAGTTAAGCAGAAACACAAGGGTGTATTTGTCTCCAAGACATTGATGGTAGTTTGCGAATGAATTTATACAGACTAGTTTGGCAACCATGATAAAGCCAGAGTGGGAAAGGTGCATTCTAGGGTGGTGCAAGGAGTTGCGATAAGCCAGCTCACCTGTTGAGCACAGAGAAATGAAGCACACATGAGAAAGAGAGAGAAGAGAAGAAACCAAGAAAGACATGGGCAGAATTTCTGAAATAGCAAAATTTCTGAAATTGAATGCCAGCCTAAACATGAAAGAGGATTTTCTCCGCTTTTAACACTCAGGGTTCAAAATCAACCTTAGAATTCATGCTACCTGTTGGCATATCTTGCAAAAGGTTTTACCTTTCTTATTGCAAAAGGTGCATTCTAGGAGTCTGGTGGGGCAGCGGTGCAAGGGGGAGGGGGGTTGGCAAGGAGTTGCGATAAGCCAGCTCACCTGTTGAGCATAGAGAAATGAAAAACACGAGTAAGAGAAAGAAGAGAAGAAACAAACAAAGGTATGGGCAGAATTTCTGAAAGGACTAAGGCAAAATTTGTGAAATTGTATGCCAACCTAAACATGAAAGAGGATTTTCCCCACTTATTTTGACGTAAAGGACTCAAAATCAACCTTAGAATTCATGTCACCTATTGGCATATCTTGCAAAAGGTATTACCTTTTTTATTGCACCAACGTTGCATGATGACGAACAATCTCTTGGTTTTCCTACTTATTGAGACAGAGTGAAAGAAAGAAGAAACAACATTGTGTCAATTTGATGCACATGGCCGAAGCTTCTTGGTCATACAATTAATACTTAAAGGAACTATTGTTCATCGTAAGAGCAATTTAGATGATGGTGGCATCCCCATTCACAATTGACGTCAAAGCCAAGAGATGTGGAGTGTATACATCATTCTTGTTGCAATTGGAATAAACCTCGGAGGCAAACAATGGAAGCCATGGAGGGCTGCCCTAGGAAAGGTAGGTTGCCAAACCTTGACATAATGAAGAATAGAATTTGCTCCCCCCCCCCCCCAAAAAAAAAAACACTTTGTATAGTGTGTGTGGACCAACCTTATATCCATCTACACCTCTCATGCTTCCCAACATATTCCTTCATACTCAAAACCCCCAAATCCCACTTGTGAATGCAAAGAACATCCAAGTGAATACAAATGGATTGTTGGTTTGACTTTCCATAGTTTTGATTTAAAGGAATAGAAAGGCAAGATCCAAATACATTTGCGAAAGAAACATAAAAAGCCTAGGGAGCTTTTTTGCAAAAACATAGAAATCTTAGGGTTTTTGGTTGTGTAAGAAGACGAAGATGCAAAGAAACAAAGCAAATGAAAAGCAGAGGTGGGCTTTTCTGTAATTTGGTGGAATGATTGAGTACCAGCTTGGGGTAGAAAATGTAGTAGCTGATGCTATAGGTCAATAGGTAGCGTCACCTCCATCTCCTTAGTACAAGAGTCTTCTCTTTCAGCCATGTGCATCAAGTACCACACCGACTCAAATTTTCAAGTTCATTGGTACAAGGCTATGCTTGATTAATTAGCCCGATGATTATGACATACATAACGGTGGTTATTCTTTCGAGGAAGCCTTTGTGCATTGCCCTAGTTCATTAAGACCATACTCCATGACATGCATGATTAACAATGGCAGACCTGGAGGGCTTTTACCCACTTCGAGAAGATTGAGTGCAAATTTTTTTGGCCTTATCTATGCAACGATATCCATGAGTATGTGTCCCACTTCGAGATATGCAAACAAGTGAAGGTATCCCATGGGAAGTTGCTAGGTCTTCTTCAACCCCTTGAGATTTCAGATCAGACTTTCCTATAGATCAGCATGGACTTTGTTACAGACCTTCCACCGACCACTGGTTTAAGGAATACCATGTGTTTGACCATTGTCGATAGGTTCAACAAATTTGTCAGGCTCATTTCATGCAAGGGTACTATTGATGCACGGAATACAACTCGACTCTTTCTCACAGTAGTATCTAATGTATGGTATGTTGTATCATTGTGGGATTCCAAGTTCACCCGTCAGTTTTGGAGAGCCCCTTTGAACAATTTTGGTACAGAGCTCAACTTTTCCAGCTCAGTCTGATGGCCAATTAGAGATCTATGAACAGTTGGCCTTCAATGTTCTGAGTGTGGGGTAGGATTCCCTATGAAGTAGCATTCGGCAAGAAGTTCAAGTCCCTTCTCACCAGGGCTTCCAAGAAGGTGAAAGACCGCATTACCAAAGCACAAGGGCCTACCAAACGCAAGCAAAAAACACATGCATTATGTGGGCTACAAAGAAGGGCAGTGGGTTTATCGTTGAATCACGAAGAAAAGACTTAAGCAGGTTGGGAGGAAGTATCCAAGCTCTCATATTGAAGTGTTGGTCCCTTTCATTCCAATCATCAAGGTTGTCAATGATGTGGCCATGGAGGTACAGGTACTTACGACATGGATGCATCTAGTATTCCATGTGTCATGGCTCAAGCCATATGCCGGTCTGACCTTGACAGTGGTTCCAAATGTGGAGCAGCCCGAGATTGTTGATGAGGCATAAGTGGTCAATCTCGAGTAGATTTTGCTTCATCGGTTCAAGAAGGGTACTAGCAATCGCCAATGCTTGTACATAGTCAAGTTCAAGCACAAGGGATCCCACAAGGCAATATGGGTCGAAGAGGATTTTTTCCAAATTATCCCGACCTCCTTTCATCATAGAAGGAGGCTTTTCACCTAACCTGGCTCTATTTTCAACAGAAGGGGATGTCACGGGCATTTGGCATGTTGCAAACAATGACACAGAAGCACCACGTTAGCACCCAATCAATGCCCAATCAATCAGCACGTGGCAGATTTGAGTGAAGCTACAAACCTAATCCTCAGGCCGGGATAGCCAGGCCTGGGTCAGTCTATTTAGGGATTTGGGGGGCCTATAAAAGGCATCTCCCTTGGGCTATTCTCCATCCACTTCCAAGTGTGGTTCAAAGCAGATCTACCTCCAGTAGCAACAACATTCTCCACAATAGGATCAAGTTGGGCAAGTAGCAGTAGACCAACTCCCTCCTCAGCATCTATAGGTTCCTTCAGGACCAAGCTTCATTGCTTGGCCAGTAGCAGCAGGGTCCGCATCAGAGTTTAGTCCCACTTCCTTCCCATACTAAAGTACAAGATGAGTTTCTAATTCAAAGAACATCCTCTCAAATCCTTCCACACATTGTCGAGGAGGTCAAAGGGTGTCTAAAGAATACAAATATCAATGTTCTATTGGAATTTCATTACTCCACAGCCCTGATTTCAAAGCTCACAAAACTATCCTTTGCGAAAGTGAGAAGGATTCGATCACTAGCACCTTCATCACATGCATGTTGAGAATCCAAGACAATAGAGTTTCCTTGGGCATTTTCAACGGATCCATACACAAGATGCTAGATCAAAAGCTCATGGAATACATGCAAATAGTCCACAACATCATGAATGTTAGCAAGATCGTGTAGGAGATAGGTGGGTGGAATTTTAACAAGAGCACATGCTCTGACATATTTAGGTGGGATTTCATTTGGTTCATCTTCCACATAGTGCTAGGGTTCCAGAGCCTTGCATATGTTAGTACCAAACACATTCAAGGAGCCGTTGTAGTTGCAGTGATGTAGCGGCTTATCAAAGTGCACACTGTGATTACATTGAAATGTTGCATTGAGCTCCTTGTGGTGCAAATGAGAACATCACAATCCATATCGATGGGATCATATTTGTCTACCATGTATAGGTACCTTTCAGCCATTGATCCCATTCGATACAAGCAACTAGTCGTAAGGATGGTCAGAACCCTACAGATTCTAACTGCCTCAATTGCTGGAAGTTTACCCTCGACACCCTAGAGGACCATGAATTAACTTGCGTCCCTCAAGTGTAATGGGTGGCCATTTTGCTCCTATGGTGTAGTCAATGCCATCGGTCCAAACATTCAAAGGGTTGATCCACTGAGCCAATGCAAGGCATGGAGCTATGGTAACTAATTCCTTCAAGTGAGCAAAGGCTAAAAAGGGCTTTTAGAGTAAAGCAAATGGGCTACTTCGTCGTCCTTACTCCTTGTAGGAAATTGGTGATGGGCACTACAATGTGTACTACTTATAGTAAATTGGTGATGGGTGCCACAATCTTTGCCAAGTCCTTGATGTGTTTCATGTATGCTTAGCAAAAGCTGATGAACATGCGGACCTCTTGGGCTATAGTAGGCACCTCCCACTCCACTATGTCTTTCACTTGTAGCCAACTGGGTCAAATGAACACCTGTCGGGGTGATGATGTCGCCCAAAATGTTGTGCAAGATCTTTGGAAAAAATGTGAATGTATTTGAAAAGACAAAAACACTTTTACCGATAAGAGACTTGAAGATCAATAGGATGCAATTGAAGGTCACTAGTGCCCCTGTGAAACCAAAGGGCATCACAACGAACTCGTATTGAGCCTTCTCCATGCAAAAGGATGACTTTGGAATATCCGGCTTGTGGATCTTGATTTGATGGTACCCAATCTTCATATCACTTTTTGAGAGTATCATGCCCCTATTCAGATGTTATCAATTCATGGCATGGAAAATCAATGCTTCACTGTCAGCTTGTTAAGTGCACAGTAATCCCCTGGGCCGCCAACTCAATATGTAATATGTTACTACCCTCGTCCAAAATCCAGCGTATGGGGGGACAAGGTCCACATATAATATGCATGGATTTCCTTTAAAAAATTCAAATATGCAAGGTGAAAAAAAGAAAATTTTGTATCCCTTCTCCCACAAAATATAATGTATATATCTTGAAAAATATGCAAGATTTTAAGATTTGTACATATTTTTCATAATATGTGAGGCCCAAGGGGGAGGGTCTTTTGGATGAGGGAGGTAAAACAAAAAATACACTAAAATGTGAAAACCCATCTCCTTTCAAATTAATGTAACTTTTTCATGTGTTATCCAAATTTCAAGGTGTAGACATATTTGAAGATCTTTTAGTGTAGAACACAACCATAATTATTTGAATAATTTCTACTCATGGCATATTTTTAAATTCATCTCATACTCATGATTTTGATAGGTTTTCTTACTAAAGGGAGTTGGCGCCCAAGGGGTAATCCATACACATCCTAGTAGTGCTTTCCTTCTTGACAAAGAGGATCGGGGTTGCATATAGAGAACTACTTGAGCATATGAAACCACTCTACAAGAACTCCTCCAACTATGTCTCAAGGTCCTCCTTCATTTTCTTGCTAAGACGGTAAGGATGCTTGCTCAAGGGTGATGAGCCAAGAATGAGTTCAGTGCATTGGCCCTCAGGTCGGACTGGTGATAAGGATGAAGGAAGACTCAATGTGAGGAATATGTCCTGGTACTATTGTAATAAAGCTTCTTGTTGGAGGGTGGTTATAGTGGTTGAGTTGACATAGACCACATACACTTCACCACCTTGGTAGGTCTCTCGAGACATCTGAACTACTGAAATCAAAGGTCAAGGAAGAGTATGCCGAAGCCAAGGAATGAACTGACCCCTATGGCCTAGGATTTTAAGATCCAAGCCCTAGTTCTCGTAGTCAAATTGGTCCACCATCGTGCTCCCAAGATGATATCCGCTGCCTGTGTTGGTCCAACCCTAAGTGGCCAACTGAGCTGCTCTCTCACACTCTCTAGCTATCTACTCATGATCCTCCCACATCTCTTGGAGCTTAAGCATGCATGCAAAGAGGCTCTCTAATTAGTGTTGTTAGATATGCATCGTTGGCTACAATGGCAAAAGTTATCAATGGAGCTTGGACGACTGGGGTGGGAATCTATGGTGGAGGGGCCAGGGAAGTAACTTCTTTCTCCAAATTAGGGTCGTACTTGTCACTAGTATTCAAGGTGTCCCTTCCATATCTTGTCTGTAACATGAAATAGTTAACTGAACCTCACTATATAGAACTATGAACTGAGGGCTGCGCTGATGTAGAATCTGTAGTTGTTGTCCAAGTGATGAAGAATTGTCTTAAAGGGAATCTATAGATGCCGCAAGAAGGAGTTGGTTTGCTTCTACCTTCCCAACCTGATCTTATCCTAAAGATTGCTACTGGATGGAGGTAAATCTACCTTGAACTAGCCCTTGAAGTGGACGGAGAATGACACCAAAGAAGTTGCCTTTTACAAGACTCCCAAGGCCCCCAATAGACCATTGGTCTATTCCAACATAAAGTTCGAGTCTGCTGCCAGCCAACCTTGCCATGTGGCAAGATTGATTGGGCATTGAGGTCATGTGGATTTGGCACTTACATGGCATTGCTGTGGTGCTGCCATGTGGTGCTATCTACAGCATGCCATGGGCTGTATACGTTCGTGAGACAATAGGTATAATGTGGAAAAAATAATCCTCTAGGGTTGTTTCCTCTAGAATCAAAGTATTCACCTACAAGGATGGAACATGGTGATGAGGTCCTTGATCATGTCAAAAAGGTAAGAAGATGAGTAGCAACGAGATCGCTTTTTAGGGAACTCATACTTGTGGTATTACTTCCGAGAGATTTGGAGCATTTTTCATGATTGTAACACTTCGAGAGTAGCTCATATTTGGATCTATTCTTCACTAGATAGACCCCTTCTTACATGTGTTTCCACCCTGCACCCAAGGAAAAAAAGGGGGAAGCAATACACGGAGATGGTGGTTGGGGTCTTTGTAAGATAGGTGGGGACAAATTGGTTGCGTTTGTGAAAGGTTTTGGAAAGAAGAAAGGGATTTTAAAAAGTAATGTGAATTATGAGAAGCCCAAAGTTGAGCCCAAGAAAGGTGGAGCTCCTTTTGATAGTGTAAAGATGCATTTTTTATAGGGCTTTTCTCTATTAAGTATTACTATGTCATGGAAAGCATATGAAAATAATTGGTACATTGTACTCTATTGGCTCTATCCTTTCAATCTCATTCATTTGACATGTCACATTCGGAGTTGTTTCCTTATTACTTGGGTATTCAGTTTAGCTGATTAGAAGAGGGTAGAGTCATGAAACGGTGCAAGTACATGCACGGGTTGTTATTATAGGTCACAAGATGCAGAATTGTAAACCACATATATGACTGTAGTAGTGAACCTTTTAATGCCAAGCTATGGGATGCCTCATTTATCTATGAAACTCACATCGTGACATTTAATACAGAGTGTCAAAGCTGAGCAGATATATGCATAACTCGCATAGGAACATAGTGTGCATTGCCATATAGTTGTAGGGCACCCAACATCTCGATTATTCTATGCCAGGAGGTTGACTCTCGGTTCCATGCATTAAGTGATCTAGATTGTGCTGATGACTAAGATGGTAGGCAATCTACTAGTGGGAATTGTTTCTTTCTCGCCATCTCATGCATCTCTTGATTTTGGTAAGAAACAACCCACTGTAGCCTCCATTCTCACTAACAATTTGAGTGCTATTGTAATCCTATGTTTTAGGATCACACAAAACACAAAGGTGCATGAGAGATCGGCCTAGTCTATTGTCCTACACAATAGAGCATGGCAGATCTATTCCCTAAGGCACTGCCTAGATAAAAGTTTGAAGCTCTTCACAAAGCGTTAGGTGTACTTTCTTTTTATGATTGATAGACTATGAGTAGTATGGTGTGAACCTACCACTATAGAGGGGATTTGTTAGATTATGAGTAGTATGGTGTGAACCCTACCCTTGGATCACTCCTTCCCTCTCATTAAGAATTTTCCCCCCCTTAGGCTTGTAGTAGGGTGAGAATATCATTATACAGGATATATATCTCCTAGAATACAAATTGCTTCTCTATGTGCTTGTCATTATTTCATTGCCAGCCCTACAAAATTCTTTCATGTAAATCAACAACATACACTTCTTACAACTTACACATACACTTACATACAATCTAACAAGATATTGCTATAGGTTATAGAATCAACAAATTAGAACCTAGATAAGTGCTATAGAAAGAACAAATGCAAGACAAATCTAGTTGATAATAATAAATTATTTTAATTTAAATTTGTTTATATGGAAAATTTTCCAACCAGAAGAGCCTTAAGAAAGATTGCAACAATAGATACAATGCTTCAATTTAAATTTATCGATGTCACAAAATGTTTACCCAGAAGGCAAATGAAAGGGTGCATGAAAGCAAAGAAAACTAAAATGATAACATAGTACCTCCAACCACTGTTGTCACTATCTCTCCCAAGTTCTGATTTCGAGGGTGTTGCTCACATACAATCGTGTCATTGCTCGTTGTAGCATAGGTGTTCACAAGTGTAGCAAAGGTCCTCAGGTCAACTTCTGGGGAGAGGTGTAGGCTAAAGCGTGGAAAGCAGATCTCATGCACACGTGGGTGAGAAAGAAGGCTTGATCACAATGATGGATGGAGGAGTGGGATAGGGTTGAGAGAGCTATCTAGGAGTTTCAGGTGTCAAAGAGGGTAGCAAGGTTTAGAAGTTGTCCAGGGTTGAGGAGTGGAGAGCAAGTCTCCTTCGTGTCTTTGAAGGGTAAGGCTTGAGGAGGAGGGACAAGGGAGGAGAAAGGAGGAGGAGGAGGAGGAGGGAGGAAGGAGGAGGAGGAGGAAGGGGGAATAAGGGAGAAGGAGGAGGGAGGAGGGGGGGGGGAGAGGAAGGGGTACATGGGTAGGGAGTGCGAGGGTAAGGGCATGCTAGAACACGATAGTGTAAGGAAGCATGGATGCAATGGAGATCAATCACATGAACAAAGTAGTCAGCTTGAACACTAAACCCCAAAGATTCCAAGCTTCATTATGTTTTTGAGTTGGTCAAGGTCACCATGTTCCCATACCTCCATTCATAATTAGGTTTTGAATTGAATCAAGAGCGATTGGGGGTAAAAGTTTCCCTTTACTCCTCTTTGCCAATCCACTAGAAGGTAGGATGCTTTGCATCATCTTCTTCCTCTCGGCTTGGTAGTACAATTCTTCACTCTTGTCTAGATTTTTGTTCATGAGCTTCCTCTTCATATCTTTTTGGAAACTACTATAATTGCACGATGCAAGGATTGTGGACCCAAGATCTTTATCTATGCTTCTCTAGCAAATTATTTTCTTTTTTCTTTAGAATTAATTACATAGCCCATGGATTTCAAGCATTTCTCCAATCTCATTCTTGTTTTTTTTGTCCTTGCCTTTAAAGGCAAGCCTTAGTGTTTGTTTTTCTTTACTTAATCCTCTATACTCATTGTGGCATTTTGGGACTTTACGTACTCTAACTAGCTTGAACGTCCATTCTTTTGGTAAGGCCTATGGTTCTTATCTAATAATGAGTATATCTACTAATGGGTCATCAAACATCACAAAGTCACAACTTTGAATATGTATGTTCGAGTAGGGCGAAACTCATTGCAACGAGAGATATTTTTTTCCTTAAGAGTAATAAACTGTGGAGCTATTATTTACTTATAGTCTAGGTTCTTTTAGGAAGTTTTTAAAAGCAATGTGAAATGATGTTAGGTAAAAAGCATTTTAAAAAACAAAAAAAAAAACCTTTTCCTTCCTTCCAACTAATGATTTGAGCTTTATTTTTGCAACGTTTAGAGTGCCTATTACCAAGGCTTATGGCACTTGTTTCCTTTCCTTGTGCCTAATCATTCCCTCTTTTCGATGTTTGCACAATCTCTAGAGTGAGACTTTGAAAGTGGACTGGTGATTAGAAAGGTAAGGGCCTTTGGACAATTACCTAGGGATGGGGGATGTAATGCTTTCTTGTTTTTCTACTATGGGGACGTCAAGTTTTCCTCCTTCTTGAGGGTGCTGCTTTAGATCCTTTTAAATATGTAATCTTCTCTTCATCAAGTTTGCCTCCTTAAGGGTGCTACTTTAGATCCTCTTATGGAGGCAACCTTCTCTTCATCCAAAAAAGAAATGGATTTTTTTAATGGCTTGTTCCTCTTTGACAACTTGAACTATTATGCTTATTGTTTGAGACTTCCACATTGCTACTATTCCATCATGCTTACGTTGCACATAATAGCTTGGGGTAGTGACTAGAGCTCACACGTGTGAGTAGATGGGTCCTGGGTTCATCAATTCCAAGGCACGAGGGTCAATTCTATTCATCCTAGTTGTCAGTTCTTATTGTTGAGTAGCTATGGGACCAAGAGAAAAAATGCTTTATCAATGATAGAATTCCAAGAAAAGTTGGAACCTCTCAATATTTGGTTGGAAGCTTGAGATGGTGTTTGTGTTAAAACTTTTCATACAAGTTTTAAATATGTACCTTCAAATTTAGTGCTTCAAGCACAGTTCTTGAGATTTTCTTAACACTATTGTGAAGTGCAAGTTCATATTTGTACGACTTTTGATCTTATACAACCATGCTCATTGGTTTCACAATAACATCTGTTGAGTTCAAAGTATGTTTGGGAAACAATTGAACATAAGGAGCAGAAGTTTCTAGTAGAGCTAATTTATGTAGTTTGCTAACCACTCCAACACTTGAGTTCTTCAAGGAACAATAAACACCTGCTTGTTAGATGAGACCTTGTTATCTTCACTTCCCTGTCTAGTCTCAAGCTTTCCCCATGATCTCCCCATACTTTGGAGGTGAAAGGAGAATGAGTTGCTAGTAAACACGAGCTAGGGAAAGAGAGACAAGATGGGGAGGAAACTACTGTCACCATTTAGCAATCATTGAATGGGGATACTAGAAGTAGTGTTGACACAAACTCTAATGGTCACATCAAAGCAAGAAATTCAAGTATTATTAGACATAGCCTAGTATTTTGCAATAGTAATTCTACAAATTACATGTGCTCTTTGCCCCAAAAAAAAAACATGTGCTACAAAAATCATAATAGACTCTCTCTTGGAAAAAGAGACTAGATCGAGGTTCACATCTAAGAAGTTTAGTAGTAGAAGAGCTTATCTCATCAATGACATGTGAGGTTTGAACCAACCTTAAGATATACGTCTATGGGAGTATGGATAAGTTGTTGATGAGACCATAAGAGTTTTAGATGAGGCCACAGTGATGGAAATTCGGTCTATGACACTAGCACTGCATGACCAAAGAGTTGGACAAGACAAAGCTACAATGCCATACTCCCAAGAGAAAGGCTAAGGTGGCCTTACACTCATACTAGCTAGGGGTATTATATCTTAACTATAAGAGCTAAAGCAAGCTCATTGGAATTGAGGAGACCCGAAGAGCCTGAGGGGTATTATATCTTAACTATTTCCTCTAGGTTTTGTAGTCAACAATATAAGAGCTAAAGCAAGCTCATTAGAACTGAGGAGACCCGAAGAGCCTGAGAGATACTCTCAAGAAATCCCAAGAGTAGGAGAAAGTCCAACAAAGTTTGCTCATAGACAACGCTCAAATTGATCAAGGGCATAGACCCCATTAAGAACCACAAGGGGCCTATAACAAAGGGACGTGACCATAATCAAGAAAGAAAAGAGGACAAAGACCCCGAGTTGTGCTTCAATCATAGAACCTATATATCAAGGAGGACAAGGTATCATAAGAATTCAGCGAAGAATCCATCCTCACTTCAAATGATAGAGGAGTTATCCTCACTTCAAACGATAGAGGAGTTATCAAGACGGCCACCCCTTCAAGAATTAAGATGAATTCTTAGGATTTCTATGCATTGTAGGAGGACGATCATTTGACCACTTAAATAGTTTTTACTAGAGCTGAACCATCAATGGATGCAACATCAAAGATTATTACTAGACATGCAAAATTCACAAGGTAGCACTTGAGATAGTATTATAACTACCCAATACAAGAGGATTGCTTATTAAGGGATTAGTAATATTGATTGAGGTATATTAGAACCTTAATTAGGATGTCACTTGTTATTAGATCTTTTACCCTATTGTGGCTCTCTTTCATCATGTTCCCTTCTCTTTCATTTGACGGCCTCACTTCTCCATCTTCCTTGTGGAAGTTGTGTTCCCTACCCATCCCCTACCCATCTTGTGGCATGTATCTTTAGACTACTTCTCCCTCCTCATTGCACAATGAACATTCATTGTGTGCTAGGTGTGTTTTATGGTTTGTGGTTCAATATAGTCATGGATTCATTTGACTGGTCGCTTCTCTCTATTTTTTCTCCATCTTTGCTATGGGTCCCATTTTTCTAGTTCCTTCTGGTTGCAGTTGCCATCTTTTCTACATGTAATTCGAACGGATCTCAAACGGCAATGGGCTAGCAAGCTTTTCATGTGGTGAGGGATCCATACATCTCTACTACTAGTAGCCTCTCTCTAAAATTTTCTAGTTTAACTTTGGTTTGGAAGCCAACATCTATCTCGTGGATGATCTATGAATTCTTTGGCCTTTTAATCTCATGCATAGAGCTTCTTTCATATATCTTTTGCTTGAAGTTGTTGCCCATTGGTGAGTTGTTGAAAAGATTGACCCCTTCCAAAAACAAAAATCGTGCAAGTAACACCCTTCAGATTCGCAAGCCAACTTCACAAACTGGGAAATGACTCCACTATCAAAACGTGAGTCCAAAGTTCATGATCCTAGAGAAGTCTCATGTAGGAATTCAAGCAAACATGTTCCTTCAATTCTATGACAACAAAGACCATGCATGTCGTGGCCTAATATTTTCAATTCTTGTCATTTCGGTATCTATGCTTGTGATCAATATCAACAGTGTACAAAAGTCCCATGCCCCTTTGTAAAATCGACAAAGTGCCCATCCTCCTTTAGATGGGGCTTGGATTTTGGGCGCTATTCATGAAGCCTCCACCTAACCAAGGCATATTGATGGCAACAAATTTTGGCACAAATGGGTCGAGGCAAAAGCGTTACTAGAATGCCCTTCAAGAAGTACTAAATCATGAACGAGGAGCTTTAAGAGTGTGCCACAATAGCTGTGTATGTTTTACAATGTGCTATATGCAACATATATTTAATGTGCATGGACCATCGTTTGTAAAAGAATACGACTTTTTAGATACATGGAACATGCAAGGAATGAGAAATCACACTAGAAAGTGATTTTAAGAAATCTGGCACATTTTGGGAGAATTACATTCAACACAATGCACTCCATGAAATTTAGAGTCATGTCATGGAAGGTTGTTTAAGCCAGAGTATAGATTAGAGAAGGCAAAACAATCACATCATAAAAGCCTTGAAAGCAAGGCAATAACAAAGGGAGACATTTGTTGTGAACAAGAGTGGGATTGGAAAATGGTGGCTTCCTTTTTCTAACACTACTATGCCCTTCATAAACACTTTGCAGTGTATTGCCTTTGATCCAAATGTCCTCTTCCACACAGATGCTAGGGAAATGAACTCTTAAAAATTCGTACTCCAATTTCCACACCTACCTTTCCCTCTAGCAAACCAAGCATAGTGCAAAAGTAGACTATCTACAAGCCTTTGCTTCAGGAAATACTATGCATAGCACGTACCTTCAAAAGTTGTTCACCTTAAGAATATCAGCAACACCCTAGATCAAAGCAACTTTGACATTGCTACGGCTTAACGCACAGTTTATTTGGCAACAAACAAGAAATATACAATAAAAGAAAACTAGCAACTAGACATGGATGCCAAGTTAGAAGCTTAACAATCCATATATATCTCTTATTCAAACATTTCTGCACACCTCAAATCTTTGTGCTATATAGCCTTTATTACAACATAACAACCCTAGTGTTGCAAAATTATCTTTTGGCAAATATTCAGCTCACGAAGGTCAAATATTACTCTATGCTTGCTAGCCTGCATCAGCCTCCAAGCAATGAGGAAAAGTAATGCCACATCGAATGAAAAGGAACTTGCAAGAAGTGTCAATAGCTTGGAGTTATTGACAATTCTTGCAGCATACTCCCTAACATCAGTCCAAAGGTTAGCACGTGTCTTCATCTTGGTAATGGCCCGTTGTAGGAAAAGCAAAGGGTTGCAATAGGCAAATGCTTCAAGCTCAATTTCTTTGGGAGTAAAAGGCATAGGAATGGAAAATAAGACGTGTTCATCATGCCATTGTCTTTTGAGCTGAAGAGAGATGAGATATGGATTGCGTGAACTGTTCTTACACGACATTAGTCGGAAATGCATAATAACATACTGGAGAATTCTTTAAAGCTAAGATGACCTGCGAGTTGGTATATCACCCAAAATTCCTGTAGCCAGACGAGACACCACAATTTTTAAAGCCAAAATAGTGGTTTCTCCTCTTTGCAAACCCTACAAACTGCCTGCAAATCCTTTGCCAGCATAAAAAGAGTACACTATCGTTAAGTGTAAGGATGGCACACATGATCAGTGGATCATGGAATGACTTGTGCTCAGGACCTTTTTCTTTAATCATGTAGCAAGTTTTCACCAAAACCCTTAAAAGTAATATCCACTATTAGAATTTGATCTGACGTGTTTTAGAAAGAGCCCTTCATTATTTTCCAATGCCTACCTCTACAATCATTTTTATTCCCATTGTAATCCAGATGAATTTTGGAACCATGTTTTTCCAAATGTAATACAGACAAAGGTATTTAATCAGATGCTGTTAGTCCCAACGCACAAGCTGGATTTGAGGGTTTCTGAGTGTTATGTTGTTCACTATACAAGAATCACTATAGCAACATACAAGCACTTTTATTCCATGTACAGGTTTGTGAAACAAACGGAACCACCCCTGCCCAGGTTGTTTAACCCTTCTGATGAAACTTTGAAGGAAAACGATGACTGATGTTCAACACACTGCATGATTAAGCACTTGAATACCACGTGCAACATTTAAATTGGGTGTTTCTGCATTCCAAAGAAACAAAGATTCACATTTCAGAAATTGGACCACTTGTAAATCAAAATAGGCATGACATTCTTTAAAAATAGGCATGACACTCAAAAATCTGTCCATTTTGGCCAAAAATAACCTTTTCAGCCACATGCAAGTACATGGCATGATTTTTATAGCTTAAATACTTTCCGAACATATTCATTCGCAGGTGTATGGCAGAATAACTGCACTCTCTTATAAAAAGGAAGGTAGAGTGATGGTGATGAAGACCCTAAAGCTTGATAAAAAGATGAGATCATTTTACACAACTTTCAGCTTACAGGATGGATACCACTGGCACACTGCCCAAGACTGGAGTTGGGCATCCACTCAAAAGTTGCAACTGCAGATTTCGAGACAATTCAAAAATGGGATTGACATTATCTAGGCCCAGTTCAACCAATTAAAACGACTAAATAATTTACTACCTCGTTTTCCAGCCTTGTTATAGAGGCCGAGCCTTTTAGATCAGGATTATGAAAGAACTGCACAGTGCTTAAGATTTCAAATCCTCCGAAGTGGCTGATGGTATGCAATGAGTTGCAAGAATCTCTGGAGTTGCTGCTTTGGCCTTTTTAGTCTCTAACACAACCATCTGCCATTCAGAAACAGAGGAGAGTATACAGTGAAACAGAATTGCCTTTTCATTAATCGAACTGCAAGGTACCACAGCATTGAATGTTGCAGCCAACATGTAATACCTGTTGATATTCAAGGTCAAACTTCAGGAACTCTTCTTTGCAGGTCTCAACCATGTGTGCCAAATGCTTCAAGTTTTTCACTGGAATGCCATTGAATGCAATTATCTGCAGGGTTAGCAAGACAGGAAACCATATTAGCAGCCATACAAACACGTTGAAGAGATTTTAGTAGTGTTGGCCCAAATCAACGAAAGCATTACCTGGGTGTTGACAATGTCTTCATAACCAATGTTGATATCTGCCACCAACACCTGTTATTAAGACATACGACAGAAAAACTTTAAAAACATTACACTGGAAAGGAACTACATATTGATGATTTGAAAAGAAAAGCAAGCTCAAAAGACGTGCATTATTCAGTCTTTGGTAGGAATATGGGTTAGGTAAATCTAGAACCATTGGATATCTCTTCAAAGTCTGAGATTCTCACAATCTTTTCAATATTTTCCTTTAAAAAGGTCAACTAAGGCAGGATCCCACTAGATGGATATCAGCCATTGAGGAAATGTGTAATCGACATGTTTGCACTGTTAAACTGGCTAGCTGTCATCAATAAGTATGTCTTTAGTATGGAAAAACTGGTTCCAAACACACTAAAATAAGAATTGTTTTGGAATATCTAACGCAAGAACAGCACAAATGAAAAACATTCAGCCTGTTTTAAGAGGTAAACAACAGTTCTGAATTCAAAACAATCAGGAAAGAGGACATTGGCAGATTTAGAGAAGCTCTAGTAATTGCAGCAATAAAATCCAGATGAATCCAAAAAACTAACATAGTCACCACAAGCTTAAAATTATCGATTTCATTGTTCGAATGCAGAGGACATTGGCAAAATTAGAGCAGCTCTAGAACTAGCATGGTCACCCACAAAATAAGTCCAATCTTACAAATTAAACAAGCAAAAGAACAAAGGAAATGTTTCTTTAAAGAAATGAGTAAATGAGAAAATAAAAAAGAAGAAAAGAACTTAGTAAGCAAAGCTACACTTATGTTCTCATCAGTAAGCATAAGCTGCCATCTGGGTTTTGAAAGATTCTGGAATCTCTTGGGTAAACCCAGTGCTTACTAAGCTTAAAAATCGCAACCAAGTAACAAAAACTTTGAAAGCAAAAGGGAAGAAACAAGTGGAAAATTAGAAGAAGACAGCGAAGAGAGAGAATTAAATTTAGATTAAATCTCCATCACAATCCAACCTAACCCTGAAAATTTTTAAATTGTAAATGGAGCAGAAAGAAACAACAACTAATGTGCTAACACAAGGAAACAAAGATAAACCAAATTACACGATTACACGACAACAAATTAAACACCAACACAAGCACAAGGAAAAAATTATTATCATTATTTTGTAATTAGTTGGTTTTTAATTTGTTTGTTTCAAATTTATAATAATAATAATAATTATATATATATATATAAAATAAGAAGTGGGAGAAAAAATATTTAAAAACAAAATTATATTTATATTTACACAAAAACACGCACATATATAGCAGAACTAAACTAAACAGGTCTCCAAGAGTAGAAGAATTCCAAAAATAGAACAAATCTGTCACTTTCTAAGAGTAATACCATTTCTAATACCAAGTAGAAAGTTCCTTTGACTTTAATGATCAGGATTCTGCAAACTTTGTGTAAATTTTTATATGTTTGTGAACTTTATTGCTGTAAACAGCAGACCATTACACACGACCATTGCACACAAGTGCTCCCCTTCCAAAAAGACACACACATGCATTCACCTTCGAATTGACTTTTTGTCACACCTTCAGAGGTGATGGGCACACTCCGCCATGATTTAAGGCTGGCACTTAAAGAGAAGGCTAACCAAATAGCAGTCCACGTTTTCTAAATTCAAGCTGAACTGAGATATTATATTCAGATGTATTTGAGCTGAGCTTTTTACACATGCACATGCTCATGCATACAGGAAAGCATGTATTTATAAAAAAGACCTTCGTGCTCAGTTCTTCAAAAGTGAAATTCAAACTCAATCATATTAAGGCTAAAAATGAAATAGAACTTGAGATGTAAGACTTAGGACTCTTGAGCCTGTGCTTCTCAATCAGCCAAGAGCATGAGCTACTCAACTTGAGAATGCAAGACTTAGGATTCTTAAGCCTGTGCTTCTCAATGAGTCAAGAGCATGAGCTACTTAACTATAGGTCTCTCTTAGAGGATTGTCCCAGTCACTAGTAGCAGTAATAGGCTTAATTGGCCTAAGGCTAGTTATTCCTAGTTACAACATTTAGTACAGTTAGTACTGACCTAGGAGTCATAAGTGGGTATGTGTCCTGAAATGACTGAGGTCCTATTTTGGTAAATGACTGCTGGTCTTGGGGAGGGCAGCATCACACCCTAGGCATCTCAAATAGAGAGACAGGGACAAGTCTGCCTTGGCTAGTCTGATGAACATGTTGAGCAGAGGGAGTGCAAGAGAAAACGTATGTAACCAACAGAGAGTGTAACAGTGACATCCAAGTGTTGCATATAGGCCTGAGGATTTGGGCTACCTATTAAGCATGTAGCATTAAGTGTAGCAACACATCTGGCAGGATTGATCATGCATCTACATTGGTGTTGGAGTAAACACCCTGAGAGGCCCTTCGTTCTGGGCATCATTTTGCAAGTTCTGTCAGTCCCCGCCAGACCTATTGGATTGAAACTAATACGGCATGTTTAGCCAAACATTTCAGCCTGGATTTCTTCTTGTTGGCACAAGCATTTGCTTCTGTTAGTTTCTGTAATTTGGTATGTGCAGGAATCTCTTTGAATCTCTTAGAAGTACTTGCATTTACCATGCAATACTTGTTAGAATTATTATTATATTCTAGGCAGTGGCCAGTGGCCACTGTAATGTAATAAGTGGGTTAGGGGCACTTTTCCCTCTTAGAGGTTTTTCCCCCTAACCGCAGTCTAATCCCTAACTACAGTTAGTGATTAGATACGGTTTTGTCACTTAGACAAAACCTCTGATCTCTTTCTTGTACTTCACTTCATTCAGTCCACCTTTTGAGTGACCTACATTCAGCTCACTCTTTGATCACTCTTGCTCTCTGTTTTTCTCACATTTGGTATCAGAGCAGTTCTCCTTCACGGACCTGCTCCCAGCTCCCGCATCTACTCTCTTGCCCAACATCCTACTCTCTTTGCTCCCGGACCTGCTTCTCACCCGCCATTCCATACAGCCCGTACGACTATACGATTCCATACCTGCGTCCGTACGATCTCCATTGCCAGCAGCAGATCTGCACCGCCCGTACTGCCGTACGGATTTCGTTGGTGGCCGTACAATTGCATCAGTTCGCCCGTACAGCCTGTCGGGGGTTCTGTCCGTACAGCGCCGTACAGTCCTACAGGTGCGCCGTACAATTCCATACACATGCGCCAAGCTGTTCCGTACAGTTTCCGTACATCCGTACAGGTGTATGGATTTCGACCATACAAGCTCCATACAGCTGCATTCAGCCGCACCGACAGTTCCGTACTGTCAGTCCGTACAGTTTGAAGGTGACTGAAGGTCGAGCATTGTTCAGATTTGGTCACTTTGCAGGTGAACTTAGAAAGTTGCATTTTTGCAAGGTTTTTCTTTGCAGGTGGACATTGGAACGAGTTGTATCAGGCTTTTGTGCATACAGCCATTGTTTGGCTTAGTTTTGGGAGCACATTTGGAGCTTTGGCAGACAAATTGCAAATTTGGGGCTTTCAATCAATTTGCCCTCTTTCGCTTGCAATTTCACTCCAAAATTTGGGGCTTTGGTTTTGAACTACAATTTCAAGCATTTTGGGGGTTTCAGTTAATTTGCCCGCTTTTAGATGCAATTTTCCTGAAGAAATTGGGGCTTTTGGCATTCGGATGCAATTTGGCAGTTGAAAGACCATTTGGGAGATTTGCAAGCAATTCACTAAGTGTGAGTCAATTTGCAGACATTTGCCATTTGTTTCAAATTTTTTGGACATTTAGCAAAGCATTGTGGTGCATTTCGAGCCTTTTGATAGGCTATGATAGTATTTGTCACTGTGGGCAGATTTTCTTTGGCAGATTTTACTTGTGCATTTTGCATCCCAGGAAGGGATTGTACTTGTTCAGTTTGCTGTATTTTTTATATACCTAGATGAATCCAGGAAACATTCCCAAACTCATCCTCTAAAAACACAACATAGTTTCAATCTCATGATAGTCACTCAAGGTTGAAAACCATAAACTCCATCATGCATAGCAGGGACTAGCTACTATGACATCCCCACTGACGTCATCAGCGCCCAACAGTGGGTGTAGACCATAGTATAAAAATATGCTCTCACACATACAAATCCACACACCCACACATACTTGAGCATCCATTTATACAAAGTCTTTGTACTGAGTTTCTGTCGGCACACCGGAGGTGAAGGGCAGACTCAGCCATGATGAAGGCTAGCACTAAAGGAGAAGGCTAATCAAAAGGTAGTCCAAAATCTCTTCATTCAAGCTACAACTGCTTGTGAAGTCTAAACATTTTTCTTTTAGTCTCTCCCCAACTAGCATCTAAATCTAAATCTAGCTAATAGGGCAACGCACCATTTAAGATAGAAAGAATTATCACGATACCAACAGGCCGCAACTTGGACAAAAACTTCACAAGGTGAAATTTGCATGTCCGCTAATACGGCAGAAGCATATACCTAGATGAATCCAGGAAACATTCCCAAACTCATCCTCTAAAAACACAACATAGTATTTTTTAGTTTATCTGGCAAAAATGGCTCTGAACAACCCCAATGAGGTGTTTGGAGTCCTCACACAGGAGGATAAATTGGATGGCACCAAATACTCCTTGTGGAGTTTTATGGTTCACAACATCTTGGTTGGCAGACATCTCTAGGATTATGTCAATGGAGATGAAGCAAGGCCAAATACAATGGCTACACTTGTCACTCCTACAGCTGGAGGCAAGGGTAGAGGTCAAAATGCAGCACAAGTAGTTGGAGCTGCTACTCCAAGGGCTCCCACAATAGAACAGAAAAGATGGGATTCTAGAGATGCACAAGACATCAAAGGCAGCTTGGGAGATAGAGTATGTTTGCAACAAGAAATGAAGAGTTTCCTTTATGAAGCGAGAACTTTCTCATACGCATATGGATGAGGGAGATTCCATGAATACTCACCTCACAAAGCTTCAGGATTTGAGGGAGCAACTACTGAATATTAATAAAGTCATTCCGGATTCAGAGATAATTACCACCACTCTGAATTCTCTTCCTGAGTCCTATCTTGGTTTCCACACCTCGCTGAATTTGTCATTGAGGGGGGGCAGCAATCCTCTCTTTTCACAAGTTGGTAGGACTTCTGGTTGCAAATGGCAACCCGGGCTGGCAAGCATGCCATGCTTTCCAAGTTCAAGCCTAAGGGAAAAGGGCAGCAAAAGCAACATGCCAATCAACCCGCACATCAGCATAAAGCTGATTCAGGACAGCCCTCTTATAAGGCTAAGGGTAATGCAGATAAGCATAAAAAGAAGGGCATTTGTCACTACTGTAAGAAGCCAGGTCATTATATTGGTGAATGCAAGAAGCGCATAGCTAAAGAAAAGAATAGGGATTCATGTATGGCTGTGTCAGATGCATTAGCTCCTCATTCACATGATGGGGGAGATGTTACAGCCAACTTTGTGGAAGAGCACTATGCCTTTCTGTCTTGCACTTCAGATTTTTCAGTGGGTAGTTCAGATGCTACAGCCACTAATGATGATGACCCTTATGCTTTCTTGACTAGCAGTCATGATCCTTCAAAGGATGCATGCTCTCTCAACGTCAATTGAGACACTGAATACTTGGTATTTTGATAGTGGTTCTTCTCAGCACATCATTTCTAAGGATAGCCTTTTTGCATCTCTACATCCACCACCTACTAAAAAGAAGGTGACTTGTGCAAATAATTCTTCTTATTCAGTGTGTGGAGCAGGGGACATTATTCTCACATCCACTGATGGCACAGATTTCAGAATTTCAGATGTTCTCTATGTGCCAGGCATAAAGAAGAATTTGCTTTCAGTGTCCTCTCATAATAGAGGAGGATTTCATGTTGTATTTGATGATGCTAAGTGTGCAGTCACAGACAAAGAGAATGACTATGCTTTGATGTTGTTTGGCACTTTGTATTGGGGTCTTTTTCAGCTTGATATATATGAGAAAAGATCCGATCTTGCATTATCAGTGAGCACTCCCACTGCTGCGATACAGAATGCAAAGTTATGGCATGCCAGGTATAGGCACATGAGCTATGGCAGCTTAATGACATTTCAGAAGCATGCTATTGTTGATGCATTGCCTCCTTTAGACTCACCTCCTCCTCATGCATGTAAGGGTTGCATCCTTGGTAAGATGCATAGATTTCCTTTCAAGAAGGATGGTGCAGTGAAAGCTACACGCAAATTACAGCTTATTCACAGTGATGTCTACGGTCCCATGAGGACACTTACTTTTGGGGGTTATCTTTATTATGTTACATTCATAGATGACTTCACCAACTACACTTGGGTCTATGGTCTTAAGGCAAAATCAGAAGTGTTTATGCATTTCAAACACTTTGTGGCTATGGTTGAGAATGAGACAGGACTCAAGGTGCAGACACTTCGCACAGATAGAGGAGTATATGTCTCATGAATTTGAGGCATTTTTTTAGGAGAAAGGCATCACACATCAGCTTACAGTAAGGATCACACCTTAACAACATGGCAAAGCTGAGCGCAAGAATCGCACTCTTATGGAGATGGATAGATGCATGCTTATCAATAAAAAGTTGCCTCACCGGTTTTGGCTCGAAGGCCTCATGTGTGCAAACTATGTTTTGAATCAGGCTCCCACAAAGGCTTTGAAGATCACTCCCTATGAGGCATGGCATGGGAGAAAGCCTTCAGTGGATCACTTCAGAGTTTTTGGTTGTGTTGCATATGCCCACGTGCATGTGGAGTTTCTACCATGTGGTGGATCAACATGGTTATGTGCTCTCATTTCCACAAGCTTGCATGACATTCCCCTTGGGTCTGCATCATAGGCCCATTTGGAGGCTACTTACATCTATGTTGCAGCCTTTTGTTCCTGTTCCTCCGTTGTTTGTACAGAACAGATTACTGGACTGGAATCTGACTTCCTTGTCTCCTGCTACCCATTCACTTTCAATGCATAATTTGACATCCTCGATGGTCTACAGATTTCTTCTTCCACCGCCATGGATTGATAAGCATGCCAACACTCTTTGGAATTTGGATAGGCCTTTATCTTGGTGGCAATCAAAACTCAAGAAAATTTGGAAAGCTAAATTGCCATTGAAACAGAGGCTTTTCTTTTGGAGATGTATAGTGGGAGCTTTTTCCATTGGGGTGAAATTGGAAGCACGTCGTATTGCTTCCTCTTCTTGCCCCCGTTACTCTCATCATCGTGAGACAGTTCCCCATTTGTTATGGTCTTGCCCGCACTCTAAGATATTGATCACTCATGTTTCTCATTTGCCGCGGCTTCGGTTTCCCTCTATCAGATTCGGGAAACTCTTCTGGATGTTTGGATGCTTCTCATCTCAGATGTCTCCCTTCCTCCTTTTCTTTGACTAGGCTCGTTTTTTGGTACTATTGACTATTTGGACACAGAGATGGCATTTTAGGATGGGACAACAGTTCCCTCAGGCATATGCTTTCTTCAGAATATGCTTTCTTCATAATCTTGATATGTAATAGTCAGACTACTGTCTACTGTTGACTAATGTCTAGCTACTATCTAATTGTATTCATACTACTTATGCCTTTTGGTAAGTTCTAAGCTGATCCTATGCACTATTCTCTATGTTCATGAATGGAAAGAATGTGCCTTGGGCTGTAGTTCCAATGTTCAATGATGTTCCTTGATGGCAACTATATTTTGATTGCTCTTTGTCTTTTGACTATGGTCCGACTGTTTGTACTTTTATTGGTTGTCTGTTAATGGTTGGAAGATCTAGTGAATGAATGTTCAAAACTGAATGTACCCTGAACACATTTGGCGATCCTGCAGTTGGTTTGTGCTTCAAAACTTTTGCAAAACATGGTGCTTGATGAAGGAGATCGTCAGTGCTAATTTTCCCAAAGTTTATGGCACATGGGAAGTTCAAGAAACTGAAGGCATCATCTGCATCGGTGCCATCGTCCTCCTCCTTGAGACAATCCTTGAGGCCAACCACAGCCAAAGTCAGCCAACACTGTACAGAGTATGGATTAGCAACATACGGATTGGGATAGTGCTAAAAAAATGTGTTTTCCAAGGTTTTGGCCAGGCATAAAATCGATCCCCTTCCCCCTCCCCCACAACAACCCCCCCCCCCCCCCCCCACACACACACACACAAAAACGAAAACTAATAAAAAAACCCAACCACCCAACAAACAACAACAACAACAACCACCCAAAAAAAAAAACTCGTACAAAATGACATATGGATGGAGTATGGAAAAAAGTCCGTACATATACGGACCTAACTATGTTTACAGCTAGGCTGTTGGATGCCTCATATACTTGTGCAATACACGGCCCAATATTTAGTATGCAGTATCTCAGGTGAGCAGATATATGCACAGCCCAAAGACAACACATTGGCACGCTGTAAAACGCATCTTCCGTTATTTGCAAGGCAAAAAGTCTTTTGGCTTGATGTTTCCCAGGGGGGATGACTTGCAGATGCATGCTTAACAGTGATTCAGATTGGGCTGGAGACTATGATACCACGCAGTCCACTAGTGGTAATTGTTTTTTTTTGGGCAAATCTTGCATTTCTTGGCTGAGCAAGAAGCAATCTACAGTGGCTACTTCCTCATGTTAAGCTGAGTACAGGACAGCTTTCATAGCGACAGTTGAATGTGTTTTGGTTGAGACGTTTGTTCGCTGATCTCCGTCTCTTATTGGAGGGTCCTTCTCCAATTCTCACCGATAGTCAGAGTGCTATAGCAATTGCAAAGAATCCTGTGTTTCATGCTTGCACGAAGCACATTGACGTTCATTATCATTATGTCAGAGAGAAGTTGCATGCAGGGAAGATCAATATGATCTATGTGTCAACACATGACAATGTTGCAGACATCTTCACCAAAGCACTTCCACATGAGAAGTTTGAGGCATTTCGCAGTGCCCTAAACTTATCTCCTTGTGGTGATTGATCACTACCTTGTACACCACATTGGCACTGCAGGAGGGTGTTAGAATTATTATTATATTCTAGGCAGTAGCCAATGTAATGTAATAAGTGGGTTAGGGGCACTTTTCCGTCTTAGAGGTTTTTCCTTCTAACCACAGTCTAATCCCTAACTACGGTTAGTGATTAGATAGGGTTTTGTCACTTAGACAAAACCTCTCATCTCTTTCTTGTACTTCACTTCATTTAGTCCACCTTTTGAGTGACCTACGTTCAGCTCGCTCTTTGCTCTCTCCGTTTTTCTCACAATACTCTCAGGCTTGAGAGCTAAAGCAGAGAGGGATTTCGAGGAAGCTAGAAGGATGCAGAGCATAATGCACCCATGGAGACTTCCCAAGCCATGTTCCGGCTTTAGAAGAAGCTAGCCATCCATTGGATGAATAGCATCATGCACTCATGGAGGCTTCCCAAGCAGATGTTTTTGACACAACATAACGCAAAGCAATACTTCCATAACATAACGCAAAGGAATACTTCCATCAAACTTGTTCGCAGCAACCAAAGAAAAAGTAAGGGGAATTCCAACATCATTAACAACATCCTCAACCAAACGAATCCCCTTGAGACTCAAAAAATACGAACGTCGAGGCTCCTGCAAAGCCAAAGGAAGGGCGAACACTCTAGACCAATGTATACTTTCAGCTCTGAAAGAGTTGCCTCGCAAGGAATCACTACCATGCCAATCCAAGTGAGAAAGCATATGTTTCCAAATGCCACAGGACAGCCGTGGATTTTGCCTGTCACAGCACCAAAAAGAAACTCCCACTGGGAAAGCTGCGAATGACCAAAATCTGGAGATTCAACATGCAAGAGTAAATGACGAATCATGGCAGCCCATGATTCGTCATTTACACACACACACTTTTTTTAAAAGTGAAATCTTATATTTCTGTGTGGGAAACCTCAAAAGAGGCATTTACTTTTTTTTTTTTTTGTGAGAAGAAATATTTTATTGCTGTAAAATAATTACATTCTTAGTTACTTCAAAAGTGGAGTAACTACTACTCAACAGAAAATCTCAGTATAAGCTGTATAGATGAGGTTCAAAAAAAGAAGGCCAAAGCAATCTTCAAGGCCAGAGGGGACTGGATGAGAAAGTTTATTATACGAGAGATCCGATGTCTAAAGGTGGGTCATGCCGCTAAACTTCTAGAAAGATTGTTATTAGAAAGATCCTAAGAGTTGAACAGTAGCAAGCTAGTGACTCTTGATCCCTGGATTTCACCAGAGTTGCGTCGTGCAATTGGAGAGTCTGGGCAGTATGGACCCTGTGAGTATATTGCTCTCTGCCTAGCTTCCCAAGTTTGCTCAAGTAGCAACAGATGAAGGAATGGGACCCTGAAAATGATTGTAGCAAAGGAAAAATTATCCATGTAGAAGAAATCAAACGTCTGGATATGGGAGAAGAAAGTACGCACAAGGAGACACGGCTTGGCATGGGCACGGGGGTATGGCATGGGCCGCCTGGCGAAAACCTATAGGAGACATACTTCTGCTGGCAAAAACCAATTGGAGAGACACTTTTTACGAAAAGAATCAGTAGAGCAATGCCTTGCCAGGCAGTGATAACAATAGAGCTTCATTCCCTCTTGTACATAGCTTGCACATCCTCTTTTCATGGCAAGTACTACCATTTGCTAATTTCAATTTCTAGATCATAAGAACCCTGCACATCTTCTACCTATTATGCATCAAGATTCCATCTTGGAGGTAGTTTTGTTCTCCATAAACAATCATGGGCCAAAGTCTTTTCTATAGAAGGCTATTTTCTCTTTCAGTTCAGCCCACACTTTATCCATCACACTCTTTCACTAGCTCCTTTACTGCTAGTACTTTCTCCAGCATGCCCTCTATATCCATCCCCTATTCCTCCAACTAATTTGACTCTATCCTTCCCCCTCATGGCCATTTGAGGTCCATCTTTTTCACTTGTACATTGGCAAAGTGCTTCTCCTTCTAGATGGATCATTCGCACTTTGCCATCAGCGTTTGGTAAGGAGGTTGTTGAGTACACAAGCAGTAGTTTTGCCTCCATCATATACTTGCAAATCTAGTGTTTCTCAAGACAAATCTACGAGGATTACTTGTGAAATCAAACTTGCATTGCATTTGCAAAGAATCCTATATACCATGCATCTTGTATTAGGTAGCCCTGGACGGATCTCTCTTGTTATTTTGATGCATAATGGTATAGCTCTAAAAATCAATTCTGCTAGGGCTGACAAGGCACCCACTGTCCCGATCTGTGACGTATTCCTTTCTCTATACCTCAGACTTGTGGATGGTTTGATGAATGGACACTTGTGGAAGGGTATGCCCTTTCGACGGGACACTTCCTATGAGGCACAACCCTTTCACAAGAGACATTCTATGGAAGAGACACTCCTATTGTAATGTACCCTCTCATCAAGGGTCACACCCTTCACAAGGGGTACACACCTCTTCATGCACATACACTTTGGAGTACACACCTTTTCATGTGTGACTCTTCACTCTCTATATAAGAGAGGCCCAACTGTATGGATGACACACTACAGACACTCAAGCAATACAAATATTCCTTGTTCTCTGCTATTTCGGTCTCCTTTCTATTCCTTAGCACATTTCTAAATATAGTAAATCTAGGATTTCTTACAGTGGTATCAGAGCAAATTTCGCTCCTGCCTGTAGGAAATGCCCCCCATCTTCTAGCGCCTATCTAATACATCTCTTTCCGCTAGAAGGATATCCGCGCACATTGTGCATTGAAGAGATGGAGAGAATGAGCGTAAAAATTTTTAGCGCCAACCCCACCTAAAGTCATCAATGGCCTCTCCATCTCCCCCACATCACGAGTTGATGTGAATGGACACGACAAAAATCGTGTCTTTTGATGTGCCTGGGCTGTCCCAAAACCAAGGGACGCACCTTTTCCACCATCGGACACACCTTTTGATGAAGAGTTTTGACTCCTCAAAACAGGGTCACACCCCTTCATGAAAAGGTACACCTATTCCAAGGGTCACACCCCTTAGAATAGGCACACCTTTTGGCACCAAGCACCCTACAAAAGGATACCTAGAGGGCCTAAAAAGGGCAACCAGTCCTACACGGCCTAACCCTAGACTACCCAAGGGTTCTCTAAACCCACGTTTTAATTTTTTGGTAACCACCACCCAGCAATAGGCGCACCAATCAAAACGCGAATTCCTGCAATATGTTTCGCCTTTTCTGCAGTACGTGTTTGCGCCATATCCCTGCAGCAAGCCGTGCCCCTGGTCAGGCCTCCATCTTGCTTCGTTCTCGATGGCCTGCATCAGCCGGCTCTTTTGCATACCTGCCTACATGACCTCGTGATCGAACAGATCCCCTTTGCAGCCTCTATCGTCATCTTGCTGCCCTGATTTCTCCAAACAGCATAGGTGCCAGAAATTCGCCAAGGTGCCAGAAATTCGCCATCTTCTTCTACCGCAAATCAGCCCTGGAAGCAAGCCACAAGCAGCGCCAGATGCAAGCAGGCTGCGCCCTTTGTCAGGGTTCCATCCTACAATCTACTGGATCGTTTTTGGCAGCCAGCCCTCGCTAGAGCATCGCCACCATAACTACCTGTGACCAGCAGCCCTTGCTGCCCCTCTATCACGATTCAGACCAGCCTGGTTCTTGCTGGCTCATCTCGCCACTTTAGCCTGTGAAAAGCAGCCTTTTGCAGCCTTCCAATTCCGACCAGCCAGGCCCAGTCCTGCTCCTCGCACCCCACAGGTACTTGCCTCTGAATTCAACGCAGGAAAAGCGTGTCTGGTTCCACGCAATCTGCCCTTTTTCTGCACCATGCCTCTGCCAACGCCCCTATCTGCCTCATCCACGTGGACTTGCAAGGACAGAAACATGGACCTTCGGACAATGATCTGCAGGCCTTTTCTACGCAACTAATTGGCAGATCAAATCTATGCCAGGTGGATTCTTTCCATTCTATTTCTAAGGATTCTCTTTCATATTGTTATTTGACGCTCATTATCAAATTACAGCAAATGAAACCCTCCTCCTTAAAGCATGGAAACCCCTGGTAATTCCCCACTCCCTTCAAGGACACCTCAGGCATCGTCTACGACACAATATCGTGTCCAGATTGCACAACCAGCTCCTTTCGGAGCTTATGCATCGTGGGTCTTCTGTGTCACGTGCCCTTCCAGTGATTTGGACCACATCCTATACCTTCTGCGTGAGGCACCTCAATTACATTACTTCCTCAGCACAGTCCAGGTTGTGTTCCACGAGACACGTAGACACCCAAAACCCGATATTCCTCACGAGTTTGCTGTCCATCTTTGGAGGACTTTTACCCCTCAGCTTTAGCATCTCCAGGGTACTCTCCACCTCATTCAGCTCCCAGATATCCTCTTGCACAAGTTGTATCTTCCCCAAGACAGTATTTACACTCTGAAGGCACTCCTTCTCCTGGATATCCTCCACTCCCGACAGCAGCTCCTTATCCCTTCTCAGATCCATGGACTCTGCAACCTACCCCTGTACTCTCACGAGCAGTAACACCCATTTCGGCATCACCAGTGTTACCTCAGACAGGACCTCCTTTACCAGATTTCCACGGCTGGTTCCATCCTGCTTCTCTTGGCCCCTCCAACATGAGCAACCTCAGGGAGCAGTTTGAATCTTCTTCCAGGAATGGTACAAACTAGAGCGCAGGTTCGTGCTTTTCTCACAGGGACCTCAGATATGTTGCAACGCTCGCGTGCAGCCTCTCCGGAGAGAAGCGACTCAAGTCCAAAAAAGACCCCTGAAGTCAACTTACAAGGCGAAGCACTACTTCAACTTCAAATTTCTCAGCTTCAAGACAGCATCTCCAACTTGGTCCAGAAAGTCCAACAACTCCAAGATTCTCGCAGTACCACACATACAGAGGATGATGTGACGCCACCGGACGACTATGTGGACTCGTTCCCACCTGAGGTAGAAAACACTGAACTCCGTGCCCTCTACCATTTACTCCAAGCTTCCAAAACTAAAAGACTTGACATTAAACTTCCGGAAGCCTACACTGGTCAACGAAATCGCCGAACAATTGACCAATGGCTCGCAAAACTGCGCATGTACTTTAATACTGTTGCCCTCATTGAAGGGTAAAAAATTGCCTTGGCAGCCTCACTCCTCAAGGATACAGCTTTCCTATGGTGGCAACGGCGCTTAAAGGACGGCAAAAGTGTGTGAACTTGGGAACGTTTTAAACACGTGCTCCGTAAGCAGTTCATACCTGCCAATGCAAACTTCCAAGCACCTTCAAAACTCAAACAGTTGGAGTAAACACGCTCCCTGTCTTCCTACATCTCTCAGTTCACCACATTGGTGCTGGAGATTGATGGTTTAACTGATGATGATTGCCTTCATGATTTCATCTCAGGCCTGAATCCCTCGTTACGCATTGATGTCCTCAAAGCAAACATCACCACCACAGCTGGCGCTATTGCTTACGCAGAGCGCATTACTGATTTCCAAAACACAGGGAGGCAGAGTGCTAATAGAACACAGAACTCTACTATGGCCAAAGGTGCTCGCCCTCAAGATAACCCCAAGTTTAGAAAAAACTCGGGTAATCAAGGTCAGCAACAGTCTTAAGATCCCCACAAGTCTCAGAAATCGTATGCTGGATTCCAACAGAAGCACTCCTCCAAGGATCGCGCCTCTTCTTCTTCACAAAGTCATCACCGTCATCCCCAACATAAAGGTGCAGCCACTAACAAGAAGAACAACTCTAACACAAAAGGACTTTGTACCATCTGTACAGGCGACCATAGATGGTTCGATTGTCCCAAGCGACCAAAGTAAAATTCCAATATGGAACCTAGCACTTCCCAAACAGAAGATGCTACCCCAGCACAAGACAAGAAAGGCAAAGCTCAGATTGAACTCGCAAATGGAACTACCTTCTTGTGCAACACTAGGATAAAAAACTTGTCTTTTCGCATCCAACATTATACGGACAAGTTGAACTTTGACATCATGCCTCTTTCTTGGTACGATGTCATACTCGAACAACAGTGGCTCTACGACTATGATCCATCAATCAGTTTTCGCAGCCATACTATCCAGTTTGTCCACCAGGGAAAACTTATTGAGCTAACTGGTTCTAGGGACTCTCCTTCAACCCCAGTTACCTCTATCCTACAAGTAAAGAAGTGGATTCGTAAACGTCAAGTAAAGACTTCACTTCTGTTGGTTACAGCAGTAGAGGAGACACCAACAAAGGATCCTCCTGAATACCTCAACCAACCTTTTTTCCAGCCCTACCTGGATATTTTTCCACAGGAATTGCCAAAGCAGTTACCACCTTGACGACCAGTGGATTACCCAATTGAACTTATTCCCGACAGTAATCCACCGTCGAAACCTCCTTATTGGGTTTCTTACACTCAAAATGAAGAAATCCAAAGACAGGTGACCGAACTACTCGACAAAGGTCACATTCGGCCCAGTCACAGCCCTTTCGGATCTCCTGTACTACTTGTGAAAAAAAAGAATAAGTCAATGCACCTCTGCATCGACTACCAAGCCCTCAACAAGCTCACTATAAAAAACAAGTATCCATTGCCTCGCATCGATGACCTCTTCGATCAACTTCTACACGCAACCCAATTCTCAAAGATTGATCTTCGTTCAGGTTATCATCAAATTTGCATACGAGAAGGCGATGAGTACAAGACAGCTTTTCGAACAAAGTATGGACACTATGAATGTTTGGTCATGTCTTTTGGGTCAAACAATGCCCCGGCCACATTCATGACACTAATGAACGACATCTTCAGGCCTTTCCTTGATAAGTTCGTCATCGTTTACCTCGATGACATCCTCGTTTTCAGCAGATCCCTACATGAGCACAAACAACATCTTCACCAAGTTTTTGAAGTTCTCCGCGCAAATTCTCTCTACATCAACATTGAGAAGAGTGAGTTCTTCAAGACCCAACTCGAATATTTGGGCCATGTTATTTCATGGGAGCCGACTCGGTGGTCAAGACAAACCATCACTCTCTAAAGTATATCTTTACTCAGCCAGTCATGAACGCTCGACAAGCAGGCTGGGTTGAGTTTCTGGCCAACTTTCACATGACCATTGAGTACATTCTAGGACTACGCAATGTAGTTGCAGATGCTCTCAACAGGTTAACTCTAGCATCAGCTATGGTAATCTCTACATTATCTGTGGATGTTCCGAATCCTTTCAAAGGGAAGTATTTCAATGATAAAGACTTCGACACAACAATACAAGTTCTTTCAAAAGATCAACCTTCGACTTCCTATTCTTATACGGACGACCTTCTGTATTATCAAGATCGCCTCTGTGTACCACATGACAAGGATGTTCGACGTCTTATGTTAAAAGAGCATCATGTAGTTCCTTATGCTGCCCATCCAGGCATCAACAAGACTTATAGGTTACTCAGTGCAACATACTACTGGCCTTAGATGAAAAGCGACGTCATCAAAATGGTTACATCTTGCTTATCTTGTCAACAAATGAAAGCAAGCCGACGACTTCCAGCAGGACTTCTTCAGCATCTTCCAGTTCCAACTGAAAGGTGTGAAAGTATTTCCATGGATTTCATTACAACACTACCACGATCCTCCAGAGGTAACACTCAGATTATGGTAATTGTTGATCGATTGTCCAAAATGGCACACTTTGTTGCTTGCAAAAGAAGTGCACAGGCTCCGAACATCGCCAAACTCTTCATACAACACATCTTCCGACACCATGGATTGCCCAAGAATATCGTATCCAACAGAGATTCTAAGTTTACCAATCACTTTTGGATTTCACTGTTCGAATCTTTGGGTACAACTCTACTGTTTAGTTCAGCCTACCACCCACAATCATATGGGCAGACTGAAAGAGTCAACCAAGTTCTGGAAGAAATGCTTCGACATTATACTCAGTCACGCCTAGCAGCTTGGAAAGAGTATCTACCACTCCTTGAGTTTGCTTATAATAACTCTTTCCATAGTGCCATCAGCATGACTCCATTCCAAGCAGCGTATGGACACACTCCGATTGTACCAACGAATTTTGTACTTCAACATCGAGTGGCCCTAGCTGATCAGCTGGTTCAAGAAATGCAAGACATTCTACTCCAGGTCTGGGATCATATGCAAAAAGCGCAAGAGCGGTATCAACGGTCTGCCAACAAACATAGACGTCACCTGGAATTTGACACTGGTGACATGGTGCTATTATTTGTAGCCCCACATTGCTATAAGACAGTTAAGTCTGTGTTTCCTAAGTTGCGACCAAGATACTATGGACCTTTCCAGATCATCAAGAAAAATTCACCTTTTACACATTGGAATGACCACCATCCTGGGGTAAAATTTATCCGACATTTCATATTTCTTGGCTAAAGACGTACATTCCAGGCGATGAAGCAGTTCCTCCTGCAGGTGATTGTGTCCCAGAAATTGAAGACGATTATGTTCTCCTTATTCCTGAGGGTATTCTGGACCATCGACAGGGAGAGACTCGACATCGACTTATCACGGAATTCATTGTTCTTTGGCGAGATCTGGATGACTCCGACGCTACTTGGCAATCTGATGAAGACTTACAGCAGTACCCTGACATTTTACAGCAGTATTTTCAGAATTTACCGTGATATTTTCTACATCAGTTCATTGTCTCCACCAGGGTCTTATTTTGAGTGGGAGGGGATGTCACGATCTGTGACGTATTCCTTTCTCTATACCTTAGACTTATGGATGGTTTGATGAATGGACACTTGTGGAAGGGTATGCCCTTTCGACGGGACACTTCCTATGAGGCACAACCCTTTCACAAGAGACATTCTATGAAAGAGACACTCCTATTGTAATGTATCCTCTCATCAAAGGTCACACCCTTCACAAGGGGTACACACCTCTTCATGCACATACACTTTGGAGTACACACCTTTTCATGTGTGACTCTTCACTCTCTATATAAGAGAGGCCCAGCTGTATGGATGACACACTATAGACCCTCAAGCAATACAAATATTCCTTGTTCTCTGCTAATTCAGTCTCCTTTCTGTTCCTTAGCACATTTCTAAATATAGTAAATCTAGGATTTCTTACACCCACTGCCATGCCTAGAAAACGTAACCCCTCATTCTAGAATTTGTATCATCACTCTTTTTCAAAATATGTTACGGACCTTCAGAAATTGTGATCCTAACCTAACAAAACCCTCTACAAAATTATATGTTTGAAAGAAAAAGAGTGTATGTGCAATGGATTTTGTGGCTAGTAGTTAAATAGACGTTCAAGAGACTAGAATCAAGATAACCACCTAGCTTGACAACACATTGCCATGTCTTGCCCATGTGGCAAGGAAGCCAAACACTGTATGCCTGGTTCCAAGGCCCTAGAGAAGGGAGGCCATACCTGTCCAATTTCCCAACTTATAGCCCTGTCATCATTTAGTAACTACTCACTATTCAAAGGACATAATTCTGAACACTCACCTATTCAAAGCACATAATTGTGAACAAGATAGCTGCCAATACTGCAGATTTTTGCTCAAAATTGAAATTCCCCCGCCCCCCCCAAAGAAAAGGTAACCTCCATGGTTACAAGTATACACCTGTCAGGCTGTCACTGTGATTACCTGCCTATTCAAGACACATAATTTTCAACCAGACAGCTGCAAACCTGCAAATTTTTGCTTAAAAGTGAAATTCAAAAAAGGTTGAAATTAAAGAAAAGGGGTGAAACGGATCACAAGACTGCACCTTATAGCCAAGGATGCCAGTAAACCTAGAAACAGTTATCGGTCAATTTTCATTCAGAAATTAAATAAATACATGCAGGCAGAAAGCTGGTACAGATAGGGCCTTGTAATTTTCAAAAGTCATTGTGGCATTCTGTTTTAAGACTGACAAAGCAGTAGTTTATCTGTGCACTTCCTCTTGAAAAGGCATCGAACCTGAGAAACCACAACTAGCTGTTCATCTTCTGTTTGGGCCATGGAATGCAGCAGTTTGTCAAGTAATTTCACCGGTGCATCGTAATCATAATCTTTTCCATACTACAATAACAAACAAGACTAGAGTTAGGAACCCTACCAAGATGGAAGAAACATCAGATGCTGTATTACTACAAATATGTTCTTAGTTTAAGAGGACAGACAAAAGCTTCAGAGCTTCAGCTTTCATCCCTCAACTGCTAGCTTCTTAGGGAAAACCAAACACTAGCTGAATACCTCTGAGCGGAGGTAGGGTACAGAGACTGCAGCAAACACAATGCCAGCAACAATGTAATAAGATGGAGGCCTTCCCCTTATGTGCGCTGGAACTAATCGCTTGTGGGTTTCAAGTTGAACATTAAATTCAACAAATTTGGCGTCTCTGAGAATTTTTATCCTAGCTTGCTCACCCGTGTACTTCTGTGATACAAGATAGCTGAATCCAATTCTCTCTCCATGGCGAAAAGGGACTGTGAACACAGCAATTAGGAAGACCATTAACTTCACGCTAGAAGACCATTTTCAAAACTCAGTTCAAATCATTCCACCTACAAAAATCACACCTGTGCCATCATTAGCTACATCAATGCCATCAAAACTCAGAAGTATATCTGACGATTGCATATATTGAGCTGCTGGAGCTGTTGGCTCAACCCTTCTGACACGCACTCCTTTTTGACTAGGTGCCATGCCAAGTGCTCTCCGTAAATCAGGATTCTCAATTTTCTGCCACTCTATCCCTAATATAGGAAAACCTGCACGAAAAGAAGACAAGTGGCACTTTCAGAAGACTCCACGATCTTATACTCAATCTCCTAGCGATTCCAAATTATCAACTTGTACAGAGAATTGGCAAAATCAAAAAGCAAAACCTGTGTAGTCTCCATTGCGCTCGAAATCATTAATGAAATGAGTTATGACAGGAGTAGGAATGACGTATCCAATATTTTCAGCATCTTCATGTTTCAAAGATTGAAAAGCAATGCCCACACATTGACCTTTGTCGTTGAAAGCAGGACCACCTGAATTTCCAGCATTGATAGCTGCATCAATCTGCAAGAAAAACACATTGTACAGAATCGAACTTCAAATCTATGTTACATGTAAAAGGCGAAACATCTTATATACCTAGATGAATCCAGGAACATTCCCAAACTCATCCTCTACTAAAAACACAACATGGTGCAGTTTCAATCTCACGATAGTCACTCAAAGATTGAAAACCATAACCTCCATCATGCATAGCAGGGACTAGCTACTATGACATCCCCACTGGTAAAAGGCGAAACTCTTAGTACTTTACTCTTGGACTCCCATATGTGATGTGACAAGCATCATTGTACAAGTCTTTAGGTGCGTAGCATTCGAGACAGCTTTGGAAGAATTTTTATTTTAAAATTTAAGGTGTTTGTTTAGGTGACTGATGGAAGCACCTTATGACTAAATGCATTCCAAAAGGCATTTCTGACCTTAACCAACAATGGTGAAAGAATGCATCCCCGGCATACAGACAGGAAATAACCAGCCACAAGCAATGAACATTGCAAGCACTAGAAATGCTGCAAAATTTGAAAAAGAGCAAACATTACACGTAAGTCAATGATATTGCAACAAGCTACTGTATTAAGTGCAATAAATCGCATCAAATGCCTGCCTTGACCACACATATGACATGATTGTAATACAAAAACAAAATCTGCTTCACTTTTAGGTCTGCTGCTGCTTGAGAACTACAGTTTGCCTGAGCATCACAGTAATCAATGCACCTTCTACCTTAATTGTAGTACCCAAGCCTTCCATGCCTTGACCCTATGGCAATTACTTGGGCTGCAAATAGGCCACTTCCACCATTCACAACAGAAACCAGCATGCCCTACTTGATTGTGTGAGACAACAAGCAGGTACTCTGCAAAGGCAATGTCACCTCTAATCCATATAATCCATTCTGCAGTTTATTTTGTTTTGAAAGCTGGCTTTGCTGAGGCACTTACACCAATCACTTGCCTCCAGCCCTTTATGCAAAGATCAGTCGTCTGCGAAGAATTGAGCTTCAAGCTCGATAAGATGTAATTGTACAATGGGAGTGTGGAGCCTCCTTTGATAAAGAGAAAATGTGTAACGCACAAAATAGCTAAGCATACCCCTCCAAGAGCAGCCTTCTTTGAGGCAATCCATGTTACAAGGATTAAGACCGTCCCATTAACACACTTCAAAGATCAAAAGCTGATGCATGCAGCAAAATGTTATAAAAAATATGAAGAGAGACAGAGGGGGGGCAGAGAGAGAGAGAATATATGCAATAACATGGTGTTATTGATGTCCCTTTAAGGCCCAACAGGGTCTATGGGACAGACAAATAATATAGGTTTCCATGATCTACATGACAGACAAAATAATACAGTAGCAAAGCAACGCTATGGATAGTTGTCAATGGCATAAATGTTGTCTGTGTGTGTCGGGACCACAGCATCCTTATCACCATTCTTTATGGTTATCCAAAAAGTCTGTGTAGACTTACCGGCAGAGTTAATATGTAGTTCTCCTTGATATGCTAATTTGTACAGCCTCTGAAACTTGTATAGCACCCAATCCTCAAAATATCATGACCTGTATTACAGATTGTCTATTTCCTTGATATGTTCTCCATGTGCCCATGTGCACCTCAAAATCATGACAGTTGGTTCTTAGTTTTGGGCAAGTAGGTTCAACTCCCCAATGTAAGCCCCCAAATGAGGAGTGTGACGGGGAGTGAACCTGTAAAAGTAGATGGGGCTGCCATGTGGGCGGCGCATGATTACCTTCTTGGGATTGACTGGACCCCTCACGCAGGCCTGAACAGTCGACAGAGGACTGCCATGGAGCTGCCCATCTTTGGGGCCCTCATGGGCTCAAGACTAGAGGCCATTGGCAGGGACAAAGCCAGAGCAGCAGTACAGGCTTTTATACACCCCAAATGGAGGCCCTGATCGGCCATAACAGGTCAGTCAGGAAGACATATGGTTGGTCAACCGATCAAGTTTGCCAGCTACCAGTGGGTCAGCCATAAGGTTCGCCAACCAATCAAGTTGGCCAGCTAGTAGTGGGTCAGCCATCAGGTGGCAACCCCCATAGACCAGGTCCGCCTGTAGCAGACCATGTCTGCATCTAGGAAAGGCCACTTGGCCAGATTTAGGTGCATTCAGCCCTCTCTCTAAAGGGTCCCCTATGGAGGGAAAAGCACATCAGGTAAGAACAAACATATTCAGCCCTCTATATAAGGGGCCCCCTATGGAGGCAAAATTACATCAGGTAAGAACAAACATATTGTGGATTGCATTCCCAGGCACTTTGCAGGAGTATATCCAGCCGCTCTTAGCACAGTGTAGAGCACATCCAAGGTGCATAATACCTACAGCAGGAAAAGTGTTTGAAGAGCATTTGTAGGCTGCTCCCAGAGCTACTGAAGCCCTCATTCAAGAGAGACAAAGCAGGAGAGAGCAGGAAACACGACAGCATCTGGAGGGCACAGTGTAGAGCACATCCAAGGTGCATGATACCTACAGCAGGGAAAGTGTTTGAAGAGCATTTTGAAGGAGAGAGAATGAGTGAGAGCAAGAGAGATAGAGAGTGTAGGGAGCTTGGAAGCTGAAGACGTAGTTGCAATAGAATAGGATGCTAAGAGTACAACACAAAGTGAGAAGGATAAGGTTTTGTCCTAGTGACAAAACCTTAGTAGTCACTAACCATAGTTAGTGAACTAACTGCAGTTAGGGGGAAAAACCTCTAAAAGAGGGAAAAGTGCCCCTAACTAGCTTATTATATTACATTGGTCACTGCTGAATTATATCTATAATTCTAACACCCCCCTGCAGTGCCAATGTCATGTACAAGGTTGATCAATCACCAAACGGATATAAGTTCAGGGCACTGCGAAATGCCTCAAACTTCTCACGTGGTAGCGCTTTGGTGAAAATATCTGCAACGTTGTCATGTGTGGACACAAAGATCATACTGATCTCTCCTGCATGCAATTTCTCTCTGACGTAGTGATAGTGAACCTCAATGTGCTTCGTGCGAGCATGAAACACTGGATTCTTTGCCACTGCAATGGCACTCTGACTATCAGTGAGAATTGGAGAAGGACCCTCCAAAGACAGATGAAGATCAGCAAATAAACGTCTCAGCCAGACACATTCAACTGTTGCTGTGAAAGCTGCCCTGTACTCAGCTTCACATGATGAGGTAGCCACTGTAGATTGTTTCTTGCTCAGCCATGAAATGCAAGATTTTCCCAAAAAGAAACAATTGCCACTAGTGGACTGCCTAGTGTCATAATCACCAGCCCAATCTGAATCACTGTAGGCATGCCTCTGCAAGTCACCCCCCCTGGGAAATAGTAAGCCAAAAGACTTGGTGCCCTGCAAATAACGGAAGATGCGCTTAACTGCCTGCCAATGCATAGTTTTGGGGCTGTGCATGTACCTGCTCACCTGAGATACTGCAAACTGAATATCAGGTCTAGTATTGCAGAGATATATGAGGCATCCAACAGCTTGACTGTAAAGTGTGGCATCAACTGATTCTCCTGCATCATGCATTGTGAGTTTCAGCCCCGGTTCCATAGGAGTGGAGATGGGCTTGCACTCTTGCATGTTAAATCTGTCCAAGAGTTTCTGAACATACTTGGACTGAGACATAACAGTGCCACGTCTCTCATGAGAGAACTGGATCCCCAAATAAAAGTGAAGCAGCCCCAAATCTGACATGTCAAAGTTGGTCTGCAAATCAGCTTTGAAATCTGCAATTTTTTCCTCATTGGACCCTGTGAGCAGTAAGTCATCAACATAAAGAAGGATGACTAAGATTTCCCCCCCATCCATCTTGATGTAGAGGGTGCTCTCAGTAGGACTATTGTGCAGCCCCTTGCTGGTCAAAAAGGCATGTATCTTGGCATACCATGCACGAGGGGCCTGTTTCAGCCCATATAAAGCTTTATTAAGCTTGCAGACTTGAAGTGCATTTGCTGTAATTTCAAAACCCGGAGGTGGTTTGACATACACCTCTTCCAACAAGTCCCCATTTAAGAAGGCTGTTTTTATGTCCAACTGATGAACATTCCACTCAAAATGTGCAGCCATTGCAATTACTGATCGGATGGTGGTCATCCGGGATGTAGGAGCAAAAGTCTCCTCATAATCTATGCCCTTTTTCTGAGCATAGCCTTTAGCAACCAGCCTGACTTTATATCTGTCAATGGAGCCATCTGGCTTCCGTTTGACTTTAAATACCCATCGTGTGCCAATAGCATGTTTACCCTGTGGCAAGTCCACAACATCCCAAGTCTGATTTTTTGCAATGGACTGCAACTCATCGTGCATGGCATTCATCCAATGCACATTACCTTTTGCTTCTTCAAATGTGGCAGGCTCCTCCTCATCAAGGAGAGTACCTGCATATGCTGATTCCACTGAATTAGCACCTTCCATGTGCCTTGCTGCACTGCGAGTCCTGCCAGGTAACGGAGCATCAAGTTTACTCTCCCGGAGAGTCTGTAACAGCCAGTTTGGGACTGTTTTTGCTGCATGTATGTCTGCAATTTCTTGCTGCACCACTTGTTCCACTGCCTGTGGAGGAGGCATGACATCCTGTGGCGGAACTGAAGCATTTGAAGGTTGCTGTAAATTCTGATTTGGATCAGAAAAATCAGCAGGGGAACCCAAAGCAATGGGTAGCAACCCTTGAAAGACATCTTCTGAAGATGAAGGCATTTGAAAATCAGCCTGAGTGTGAGCTGAATTTTCAGAAAATATCACATCTCTACTTACAATAATTTTGCGTGTAGCAGGATTATAGAGACGATACCCCTTGCTTTCTGCACTGTATCCAACAAATATGCATTTGATGGCTTTATCTGACAATTTGTGCCTAAATTCAACTGGCACATGTGCATAGGCAAGGCATCCAAAGACTCGGAAGTGATCCACTGAAGGCTTCCTGTCATTCCAGACCTCAAAAGGAGTTTTTGTTTTTAAAGCCTTAGTGGGAGCCCTGTTCAAAATGTAATTGGCACACATCAAACCCTCTAACCAGAATTTATGAGGCATGTGTTTGCTTTTCAGCATACATCTGTCCATCTCCATGAGGGTTCTATTTTTCCTCTCAGCTTTGCCATTTTGCTGAGGGGTCAGCCTGACTGTGAGCTGATGCACAATACCCTTTTGTTTGAGGAAAGCATCAAATTCTGCAGATAGGTATTCCCCACCTCTATCCGTGCGTAATGTCTGTATCTTGAGCCCGGTTTCATTTTCAACCATGGCTGAAAAGTGTTTAAACACTGTGAACACTTCAGATTTCTTTTTCAGCCCATAAACCCAAGTAAAATTGGAGTAGTCATCAATAAATGTGACAAAGTAGAGATGACCACCCAATGACGGAGTCCTCATGGGACCACAGACATCACTGTGTATAAGCTGCAATTTGCGAACAGCTTTAACTGAACCATCCTTCTTGAAGGGAAATCTATGCATTTTACCTAAAATGCACCCTTCACAGGCATGTGGAGGAGGTATCTCAAGAGGTGGCAATGCATCAACCATTGAAAATTTCTGAAGTGTCATTAAGCTGTTGTAATGCATGTGGCCATATCTGGCATGCCATAATTCTGCATTTTGCATGGCAACTGTAGGGGTAGAAATTGCCAAAGCATGAGCTGCTCTTTTCTCAAAAATATCAAGCTGAAAAAGCCCACGCAGCAGAGTACCAGATAACATTAAGGCATAGTTAGCTTCCCTGTCTCGGACAGCACATTTGTCATCCTCAAAGATGACCTGAAATCCCCCTCTGTTAAGAGTGGACACTGAAAGGAGATTTTTGGTTATGCCAGGCACATATAAGACATCAGAAAGTCTGAAAATTGAGCCATCAATTGCAGTGAGCTCAACTTCTCCTGTGCCACGTACTGAATATGAGGAGTTGTTGGCACAAGTGACTTTCTTACCAACAGGAGGTGGATGCAAGGAAGTAAAAAGACACTTCCTCGAAGTGATGTGCTTGGATGCACCGCTGTCAAAATACCATGTGTTCAGTGTTTCATCAACACTGAAAGCAGATGCATCTGTAGAAGAGTCAAAGCTGCAAGTCAAAAATGCATATGTATCATCACTGCAAGAGGCTGTACTATCCCGAGCATCTGGAACAGCCAACCTAGAATCAGAAATGCAAGATAAAAAGGCATAATCTTGACCAACAAAGTTGGCTGCAGCATCCCCACTGTCAGATGCACAAGGGGCTGAATCTGAAACAGCCATTCCTGAGCTGTTTTTCTTTTCTTTTGCAATCCTTTTCCTGCATTCTGCTATGTGATGACCTGGCTTTTTGCAGTAGTGACAAAAACCCTTCTTTTTGGGCTTACCTGCATCACTTTTAGCCTTTTGTGAAGGCTGTCCTGACCCACTGGAAGGCTGATTTGCTGTTGTCTTTGCCTGTCCCTTTGTTTTTTATTTAAATTTTGAGAGCATGGCTTGTTCACCTGCATGTGAAGCCAAATTTTTCCTGGTCTGCTCTTCCTGAAGCAGAAGTCCTATCAACTCATGAAAAGAGAGAGGATTTGCACCCCCCCTCAATGATAAATTCAGCGAAGTGTGAAAGCTGAGATAAGACTCAGGAAGAGAATTCAGAGTGGTTGTAATCATCTCTGAATCAGGAATAATTTCATCTATGTTTAACAACTGCTCTCTGAGATCCTGTAGCTTTGTGAGGTGGACTGACATGGAGTCACCTTCCTCCATATGTGTATTGCTCAACTCTCTTTTTAAGAAAGATACTCTGGCATCATTCCGTGCTGCATACATGCTTTCCAAAACATCCCACGCTGCCCTGGAGGTCTTACACGACCGGATATGCGGAATGATTGATCTTTTCACTGAAAGAGAGATGCATGACAAGGCTAAGGCATCTCGTGAATCCCATCTCTTCTGTTCTGGAGTATTGACTGTAGCTGCACCAACAACTTGTCCTGCAGCTGCACCCTGTGCACGACCTCTTCCACCTCCTTGCTGAGGAGGGGTAGCAGGTGCAATATCTGCTGGTCGGATTTCATCCCCATTGACATAATCCCATAAATTGCGAGAAATCAGAATATTACGTACCATGAAACTCCAGAGGGAGTAGTTGGTACCATCCAATTTGTCTTCCTGTGAAAGACCACCGAACTGGAACTCATTCTGATTTTGATGGGCCATATTTGAGAAAGAGATTGAAGCAGATACAAAGCTGAATTCCCTTACTGGGAATAAAATGCACAACTCCCAAAAACACAGCCAAGCACGGGCTGTATATGCAACTTAGATTTCTGCACTTGAGCTGTCAGAAATCTGTCCAAGCATAAAACACTCTCCAAAATCTGCCAAAAGTGTTCCAAACACTCCAAGAAAGGCAGTATGTACTGAATACTCCAAAAAATGCTCTCCCAACACAAAAGCCCCAATTTGTGGCTAGAAATTGCAGCCAGAAAGGGGCAAAATTACAAAAAAACCCCAAATCTGCAATTTCCGAACAAAAGCCCCAAATTTCAGACTAGATCTGCAATTTTGCTCTTGATATAGCTCCAAACTTGCCCAATGATTGCAATGTCTGCAATCTACAAAATGCCCCAAATTTACTCCAAAACAACTGCACCACACTGTAGTTTTCTGAAGAATGAGCCTGTCAAAGAACACCCGAGGCTGACAGCGACTGGTGCAGATCTACAAGGACAGACTGTACGAACTGTACGGTCAGTGTGTACGGCAGTACGCTGGAGTGTACCGATGCTCCTGCGACAGACACGACACCCTGTACGGCGCTGTACGGTCAGTGTACGGAGATGTACGGACGCCTGTACGGAGATGCACGGACGCCTGTACGGAGATGTACGGACGCCTTTTTCGAAACGTACGGACGTGGTACGTCGACTTGTACGGAAGCAGTACGAAGGCTGTACCAGAGCTGTACGGCAGGCGAAACTGTACGGCGAGCAGATGGCGACACTTGTACGGCGATGTACGGTGGCAGATGGCGACACTTTGCGTCAGGATTCCGTACAGTCGTACGGACTGTACGGACAGATTGGAGCAGACTAAAAATCGAGGCTGAGCGTTGGAACTGAAGGGAGCAAGGAGCTCAAAGCTCTTGGACCTGCTCTGATACCAAATGAAGGAGAGAGAATGAGTGAGAGCAAGAGAGATAGAGAGTGTAGGGAGCTTGGAAGCTGAAGACGTAGTTGCAATAGAATAGGATGCTAAGAGTACAACACAAAGTGAGAAGGATAAGGTTTTGTCCTAGTGACAAAACCTTAGTAGTCACTAACCATAGTTAGTGAACTAACTGCAGTTAGGGGGAAAAACCTCTAAAAGAGGGAAAAGTGCCCCTAACTAGCTTATTATATTACATTGGTCACTGCTGAATTATATCTATAATTCTAACACATTTGTAGGCTGCTCCCAGAGCTACTGAAGCCCTCATTCAAGAGGGACAAAGCAGAAGGAGAGGGCAGGAAACACGACAGCATCTGGAGGGTGCAGATCAGGCACCAGCAGAGCAGCACCTTGCTGCCCTCATGCTAATTTGTAAGGCCTCATTTATATTCAACCCTTGGTTCTGTTTGTGGACCTTGGTGACGGAGAACCGGAGTGAGTAGGAGTAGGGAGTGAGGAGACACACACACAGTAGTCACACACTAGTGGGTGGGGATAAACAATGAGTGGTACCTCCCCAAGTACACACACTAGTATATATATCTGTGGATAAGACTAGGACCACTAAGTACCTAAGTACAATGTGTACTTAGCGTACTTAGTAGTACTAGAATAAAAACTGTTACAAGGGTGGCCAGTGCCTTTACCCCAACAACCTCCCACTTAAAGGCAATGTGCCCATAAGAGAGAGTTAAAAAAAACAGCAATATACATCATCATGTACAAGACCAATTGGTCTGCTTATCCTATACCCATAAGCCGTCTGCAGTGTGCAAACCGCTCAGCAGCCAAATCCTTTGCTCTGTGCGTTGTAGCCAATAACAATGCATTTGACTGCCTTCTCTTCCAGCTTATGCCTCAATTGACAAGGAGCATGTGCATATGCCAAGGACCCAAACACACGTCAATTACGGCATCTTCTAAGAAATGCAAAAAGAGAAGATGGTGATGGACTTTCATCAATTGCAGGCCCAGATAGAGTCTACAGGGCTTTCTTGGAGGACAAGCAACATCGGGAGGGATTTCCACAAGATGCCACATAAAGGGCCAAGAAGCCACTGGAGTTGGTACTCTCTAACATTTGTGGGCCTATGTCTACAAATTCATTTGCGAGTTCTAGTTACTCTCTTACTTTTATTTGAATGGTTTGGGGCCAAGAAGTCTCGAACATTTGAAAAATTCAAGGAATTGAAGGCCAAGGTAGAAAAGGAGATAGGCAAGATGGTAAAAGCTTTCGGTACTGATCGTGGAGGGGGACTTTACTTCAACAGAATTCAATGCTTTTTGTCAGCAACATGGAATCAGAAGACAGCTTACTACAACCCACGCATCTCAACAAAATAGAGTCGCTGAAAGGAAGCACCGGACAGTCCCAAAGATGCAGTTAACCATGGGTGAAGAACCTGTCAAAAGCTTATTGAGGTGAAGCCGTGAACATAGCCGTTCACATCCTCAACAACACGAAGACAAAGGCCATTGAAGACAAGCCCCTTTTGAAGCTTATTATGGTGAAAAACGTACCATCTCGCATTTAAGGATTTTCGGTTCTACTGCTTTCGTACACGTGCACAAGGATGAGAGGACAAAGCTGGACTCCAAGAGTCGCAAGTGTATCTTTGTCGAATACACTGAAGAGTCGAAGGCATGCTGTTGATGGAAAAGCAAATTCTCATTAGCAGGGATGTGGTCTTCATGGTGTCCAAGCCAAAAGAGGAGATTCATGAATTTCCAATGCAGCCCCACCAGTAGCCAAACTGACAACCAAGGAGATTGAGAAGGCTGGAGAGCCCGAGGAGTCAGAGGAGGAGCAAAAAGCACTAGAGCCATCTCCAAAGACACCATCAACGGAAAAAAAAGATACCACAATGGTACTTGAGGACCTTGCATGAATCTCGGGTAATAGATATACATGAGTCCAATTCCAGGGTTAACAGATCTCAACGCACTTCGAAAATCCTTTCATGAACTATGCTTTAGTGACTTACATCAACGAGCCAAGATCACAGTCAAATGAAAACATGTTTCGTCTTGTCGAAACCTTTACACATCGAAACAAAGGAAACGTTTTGAAACAAGACAAAATGCTCTCAACGAAATCTTTGTTTCAAATAAACGTTTTTGCCCCATTTTTTTAGAATCCATATGCTTTTAAGTGTTCACTCCATAAATATTAAATGGTCCTAAGTTGAAACTTGAGAAAAAAGATTGAAAGCTTGAATTTAAACTGAAGCCTTTTGATAACCTACGTGGAGCAAGAGAGTGTGGAGATAGTTGTTCTGAGAGTTCTCGCCTCGAGCTGACCGCCTGCCTGCCATGCCAAAAATGAGCTACATACTTCCCTTAAGCTACCCGCAAGGCCAAAAATAAGCTACTCACTTCACTGCTGGGGAGGGAAAATTTTGCTCAAGCTATGCATTTCCAGGCTAGCTGCAAGGAGACTAGTCTATTTGCCACGTTTTTTTCAATCGTTGTGAGCCTTTTGCAGGATTTGTCATCAGAGATGCATGATTTCTTGTCAGAGATGCACGAGGAGCATTTGTGGGAACCATCACCAACAAATGCCTAACAATGCCCCTTGAGCATGGTGGAGGGGCGAGCAAGAACGTTCTCAAATGTACTTAGATATCCTTCGCAATGGTCCACACTAGCGCTAACTCCTGAGTGCGCCTTAGAATCACATTCCTCTCAATCCAGCAATTCCTCGAGGAAAGCTTCCTCCTGATCATTGGTCCAAGCTCCATGCTCATAGGACGTTTATGCTTCTTCTCATGGCCCTGAATGATTTTCCAAAGAACTTGTGAACCTGCTTGTTCAACCTTCGATCAGTATAGTTTGATCCAATGAGCCTGTCCTCTTTGCCCATACACGAGGGTGTCATGGATCCAATCCAAGCACTCACACAATTGTACTGAAAGTATGGGGATGTAGGAAGAGAGAAGAGGCTGCCACTATGCCTTCTTCCCAAAAATCTGAATCCCTTACTATCCATACCTTGTAACAACCTTCTCCACATAGTTGCTTGCGTCTCGGACCGGCCATGCCCTCCGATCGCCTACGAAACACCTTCTGCTGTCTACTCCTAAATCAGGATTTACACAATATTGTGCTCTGATGTTACATGCGCAATCACCATATCATCAAGACACGAGGAATGGTATCATCCATGGGCCTCCGCAATAAGGGTGGGTGGGTGAATGGGATATGGGCACGACAATATCTTATACAACACAAACCATATGCAAAAATTTTAAGAACAGTAATAAAAGTTCTACTATTGTTTCTAATTTCACAAGACAAAAGTAGAGCTGACAACACAAGTGCCATTGTAGTAGGAAGTGCGAAGATTGGAATATGAAATAGATTCCAGCTATAAAAAACTCGGCTAGCAGAATGGACCAACAGAGGTAGCAGGCACTTCGCTATGACAGAACTAACAGGTTCGCTATGACAGAGCAAATTCAATCTTTGAATTGTGAAAGAGCGTACTTTCGCTGTTTTTTTTGAAAGGGTTGCTTGTGGCAAAAGAAAAATGCTACAAACACTACGGACTGTTCAGGCTGGAGGCGTGCGTAGACTTCTAAACGAAATGACCTCTATCTTCTTGCCTCGCTTGAGGGGATCAGAGATAAGCGCTTTCTACCTAAGGTGCGTGTGTTTTTGGAGTCAGAATAGAAGAAGAGATGAGGCAGTTAGCAAAGGTATGCCGATGCCATCGCGCTGGATGCCACGGGGAGGGCAGAGCTGTACATACAAGAAGGGAAGTGTGGGTAAAGTGAAGGCGGAAGAGGAAGTTGAACGTAGGAGAAGAGAAGAGCAGCAGGTAGGATATGCAGGTCAGCGAAGAGCACAGTGTTCGCTGTGGTTGGAGCCTCGAAAGCTCAATTACAGAGGTAAATCGATTACCTACACATCAATTCAACGTCAAATAATACCGTAAAAGAACGTTCGTTGAAATGACTCCGAATTCTTCACGCCTTCCAAACACTCTCCAAGTCCAAGCTTCCTGACGACCTGCTGCTATGATACCAAGTCAACGTTGCACACATTGCGGATGCATAAACTTGAGAGAGTGATTTGAGACAGACAGACAGAAAGAAAGAAAGAAAGATGTATTAAAGTCTACAAGAAGCCTTGCAGGCCTATGGGACAAAGCACAAAGTACACCAAAAAGGAAAAACTCATACAAGGCTCGATGGGCTGGAGCAAAGGGCAAGCTAGGGCCCTTGTTGAGTGCTATGCTGATCTAAAGAGCTCAATAGCTCGAGCAAAATCAAGTGAAGTAGGCTGAGAGCTAGGACTTAGAAACCGAAGCCCGGCACCGTGGTCCGTGGTGGCTCAGCTGCGAGCGGCAAAAAAATCCTGGCTGCGTCTGTCAAGCTGTCTCACATTGTGGTGGTGGGGGAGGGCATGGTCTCCTCGATCTCTGAACCCGTTGGGCTATGTTCAAAGTGACCACTCGTCTCTGGCAGTCTCCCCTAAGGACAGCTATGATAGGCCAGACCTCAATAAAGTGTGCTCTAGTCACTCTCTGTGTCGCAAGTGGTCTCTGAGTCCCTCTCTCAGTGATCCAGACTAAGAGAGAGAGAGAGAGAGGTTGAGGCAAGATAACTTTGTTGATGGCATGGAAATGCAGTGCCAACAAATGGTCTGTGTGGGGGGATGAAATGGAACAATCAAAGTGTGGCAAGGGGGGTCTTATTTGTACAGGAAGCCCCAGCAAAATTGACCAGTCAGTTGGTCTCTAGCCTACTGACCTAACCAAACTGATTGACTGACCCAACCCAAATCCGATCAGATTAACCTGACCTAGTTTGGGTCCCACGTTGGCCTCTAGCTGCCCATTAACTAGCCTGGATACTAGCCCATATTATGGCCTATCCAAGCGCTAAACCAGCCTGCTAACTCACAGAGAAAGGACTAATTCACAATACATCTCTCTGAAGGGGCACACCCACATAGCAGCCCTCACTCATCACACATGAGATGCTATCAATTGTAACACAGGGCTGGAAGGGGGACATGTAGAGTAAACTTTGTTGATTCAACTTGGATGAGTTAGTATGATACCAACAAGCCAAGCAATTTTGGGGATGCTCAAGAAAGTGAGCATTGGATCAGGGCCATGCAGTTAGAATTGGATTCTATGATAAAGAGCAATAAAAGTAGATTTGCCCATAGGAAAGAAAGCTTTTGGGACAAGGTGGGCGTGCAAAATTAGATGGTGCCAAGGGCTATTCTCAGCAAAAGGGGATAGACTATGATGAAACCTTTGCCCCCATGTCCAAGATGACCAACATCGGATGCCTCATTTTGTTTGGAAAGTACATCAGTTAGATATAAAAGTAGCCTTTCTGAATTAGGACTTGCAGGAAGAAGTATATATGGGTCAGCCTGCTGGCTTTCAGATGCCTGTAGTAGCATAAAGTATGCAGACTCCATAAGGCATTTTATGGGCCGCAGAATTTCAAGTGCTGAAGTATGCACCTGTGCACAGCAGATAACGAAGACAGATACACAACGGTAAATCCGAACCCACAAACTACAAATGAAACAGAGTGATACAACTATAAATGAAACACAGAGAGAGTGAGAGAGAGAGAGAGAGAGAGAGAGAGAGAGAGCAGCAAACGTACTCAGTTTATACACAATAAGAGTGGCTGAACTACACTTCGGGATGAAGCCACAAACATCTGGCAAAATGCTGCATAAAATACAGGAAGGAAAGAGTGATCAAAACTGAGGTAGATCTGTGCTGAAGTATGCACCTGTGCACAGCGGATAACGAAGACAGATACACAACGGTAAATCTGAACCCACAAACTACAAATGAAACAGAGTGATAGAACTGCAAATGAAACACACACACACAGAGAGAGAGAGAGAGAGAGCAGCAAACGTACTCAGTTTATACACAATAAGAGTGGCTGAACTACTTCAGGATGAAGCCACAAACATCTGGCAAAATGCTGGATAAAATACAGAAAGGAAAGAGTGATCAAAACTGAGGTAGATCTGCAAAGGAAGGCTCCAGAATATCTGCTCCTGCGTCCCTTCAAAGAAAGGCTTCAGTGGGATACAGCTAGTGAGACAGAAGCCTCACTTATATACGGCACTCCTGCACCCTAGAATTGGGCGACTGAGCCCACCAACTGGGTCTGTCCCAACCGACTGGGTTGGCCCAGTATCAGCCAACCAGAGCAGGCTGACCTGGTCTGGTTATTTACCTAACCTGCTGGTCGGTTGACTGCCAGGTCAGCTGACCTGGAACAGTCCAAACTGAAACATTAGTCTGCTTCCCATAGGAGAACTTGCATCTCAACTATGGCAGTCACACATGTACTGTCCCTCTCTGGGCTCCAGGGACACTTTCCATCAACCCCTGTCCATTCAGCCACGAGGCTGTACCAAATGTGTGCCATCTGCCTAGCGACCACTGCCTGTATCTCCTAGGGAAACCAAAGCATAATCTCTACTGAAAGTGTCCTCCATCAAGCATAGCAAAAGAGCATCCATTTCAGGTACAAAAGGCTGATACTCAGCCTCGAACTCCCTCTAACAACCCATTCTAGAATACACAATTCATGCGGCTGCCTCAAGTGCCCCTTGATCACTTATCTGCTTAGAGTAAGGATAGAAGCATAAACACACAGCTTGTATCCTTAGATTGTTGACCCGAGCTCTCAGAGCACCAAGCCATCAACATGTGAAGTTCCCAGCTGCAGCAAACGCAGTGTCATGAGTACCTGCTGCAGCCCAACAGTCCGTACACCGTACCCGTACAGTTCTTCATACACAAGTGTGGCTCCAGCTGTAGAACTATCCGTACGTCCGCACATGTAGCCTGCAAGTAGTCCCATACACAGCCCCGTACGTGACCCATACACAGCAACAAAGTCTTCCATACCCAGCACGTAAGCTCTTCGTACGCAATCCCAAGCACATCCCGTACAGACCGTACAAAGGCCGTACACAGCCTTAATGCAATCCGTACGAAGGCTGTACCAGCCCATACAATCAGTTGAGCCCAAAATGTTCAATCTCGTACAGCCGTATTGCCCACACACAATCCTGTGCATGGCCCATACACAGTCCCTGCATAAGCATTCCCCGGCTCACCGAACGGTATCCCTCTTCCAAGCCTCTGAGATCACCCGATCCAAAACAACGCCTAGCAGCCTTTTGCCAGCCCATGCATCATCCACCAGCCCACCATTTTGTCATCCCAGCCCTACGTGATTTGTCCAAGACCTTCCACAAGCTACCTTGCTAATTCCATCAAGGCATCGGGAAATGCCGCGTGGCATCCCCTCTCACTTGCCGCAATTGCCCCTCTCGTGAGGCAGTTTTTAAGACGAAACCAATGTCCACCTTGGGTTCCAAGGGTTTTTTTCTCCCTCTTGGGGCCAAACCCCAAATTCAACCCTAAGGCACAACTCTCTAGGGAGAATCTTGCACACTTCGCAACCCCACACCCTGCCTGCTTTATTTCTCTAGGTCTAGCCCACATGCAACCCAACATGCATGCGCTAAAATTCACGCCCTCGTGACAAATCTTGTATGTCAATGATATGCTGGTGACAAGAAGAATTCCATAATGGTGTTAAAGCTTTATATGAGATGTCTAATCTAGGGCATTTAGACTATTATTTGGGCATTCAGTTTATGCAACACATGAAGGCAGCAAGCTTAAACAGTCAAAAGACATTCAAGGACTGTTACACACATCCAATCTTCATGACTGCAAGCCTATTCTCATGGAGCCAGGGTTGAGGCTGTCCATACATAATGCTGGTGAACGTTTTGATGTCGTTGTATACATCCAGGCTCTTGGATGCCTTATTTAACTCTGCAATACCCGTCCAAATATTCAGTTGGGTATCCCAGTTGAGCAAGTATATGCACAGCCCAAAGAGACAGCATTGGTGTGCTGTAAAGCATGTTTTCACTGTTCAGATACTTGCAGGGTAACTCAGTCTCTTGGACTATTTATATGCAGGGGGGTGACTCTGACTTGCATGCTTTCAGTTATTTGATTGGGCTGGGGACTATGTTCCTAAACTTTCCACCAGTGGAAATAGTTTCGAAATTGGCAGTTCATGCATTTCTTGGTTGAGCAAGAAACCATCCGCTATGGTAACATCATCTTGTGAAGCTGAGTACAGCGCAGCCTCCACAACTATAGTTGATTGTGTATAGCTAAGGAGATTGATGGGAGATCTTTGTGGTGGTTTGCAGTCATCTACTTCCATACTCTGTTACAGTCAAGACTCAGATGCCATTGCAGTGGCACGGAATCGTGTGTTTCATGCATGCACGAAACACACTGAGATCCATTATCATTATGTCAGAGAGAGATTGCATGCAAGAGAGATCAATTGATCTACTATCCTACACATCAGCACGTTGCAGATCTTTCACCAACGCCCTATCCAGAGAAAAGTTTGAAGCTTTTCGTAAAGCTTTGGGATCACTCCTTGTACAGCAAGACATTGTCATTGCAAGGAGCTATTGGAAATATTGTAATATTTAAGGCAATGGCCAATGTATTAAGTAGTTAGGAGGGTTAGGGGCACTTTTCCCTTCTATGGTTTTCTCCCCGAACCATTGTTAGTGGTTGAGTGAGTGTTACCCTAAGGTTTACCTAGGATTTTACGGTTCTGTCATGTTGAGTGAGTTTTAACTCACCCTGGGGTTTACCTAGGATTTTAGGGTTTTATCATGTTGACAGCCCCTTTGTACTTCATTCTTGCAACTTCAATTGAGCTCTTCCCCACGTTTTTTCTCTCTCCACCATCTCCACTTCCCACAATATAATTTTGCATCATCTAGTGAAGGTGAAAGCATGCCTCAAGCAATTGATTGTTAGCCGTAGAAAACTTGATATAAGAAGGTTTGTTGGACTATCATGTTCATGTTACAAGTACTTAAATAAAGATGATGCATGCTTTGGTGTGATTTTATGAAGGAAATGAACGAATGCTTGAGAAGACCAAAGATGTCATGCCAAAGTACAAAAACAACGATGCAACAATGAGGCGATGAGAAAATTTGAAAAAAGTAGATTCCCCATCTGCATACCGGGCTGCATCCCTATGTTTGCATACATCATGTTGGCATTTGCAGCTGGTATACCCCCCATCATTTTGTTGCAGAAAATTTTGCATTCCTTGCTGAAGACTTCCCAAGTATGTGCCAGGCATACCTAGCCATTCCGTGGTCTGTCCCACAATTGCTTGCAAGACCAACCCTCCTCCAAAGTATCCTAGGTGCGTGACTGAAGGAGGAAAAAGTTGTTGTCCATAATTCACCGATTGAAAATTGTTGCCCTGTGGGGCATTTCGCATGCCAGGAGCAACGGAGGGCATTACAAATGAAGCTGATGAAGACTTCCCAAGTATGTGCCAGGCATACCTAGCCATTCCATGGTCTGTCCCACCATTGCTTGGAAGACCGACCCTCCTCCAAAGTATCCTAGGTGCGTGACTGAAGGAGGAAAGGGGGGTTGTCCATAATTCACCGATTGAAAATTGTTGCCCTATGGGGCATTTCGCATGCCAGGAGCAACCGAGGGCATTACAGATGAAGCTGATGAAGCTGAAGAACTCGATGCAGAAGCCCTCTTTAAGGTGCAATTGGCAAGTTGACACAATTGACCCAGAATCTTGCTGAAATTCTGAATGCCCCTCCCAAGAAGAAGCACAGGAAGCCATGGGATACCTCGGTGGCATGCCCCGAAAGAACATGATGTCCCTCATTATCCTGCCTTTCTCCACCCTCACTGGTGTTTTGCTCCTCCTCAAAGCTGTCTGACCTCCTATCTTCCTCCTGCTATGAGATAGTCAGTGACCTCTCACTGCTTGCTGTTTTTATGGCTGTAACAAGAATGCAATGGGGGCTTCTTCACCCAACACTACCAGGGCTCACCTCTATAGGAAGATGGTGATTATCCCTGGCAATGGAACCACTGAAACCGGCCTTTAGAAACCTTAAGGGAAGTGTACCGTAACTAAATGGGCAACTACATCAATTACAGCCATATTCCACAACTTCCAGCCACTTAATTACGAAGAAACCACTTAGAAAATAAACTTGCAGAAAAATACCAGATGGAGGCTAGAATGCCCCTGCTCAATGAAATCAAATACGAGACACCCACTCGCCCCAAATGCTTGGGCACCCCTTTCGGTATTTATTTAATTCTTTAGAAAAAGGAATCTGCTTTTACAACAAGGGCTCACCCTTGTACTGTGCTTCCTGCAATTCCTCTGTCAGAGCCAATGATTGGCCTCAACCTGCATCCAATTCCCAAGTGCACACAATAGTACCCGACTACCAGGCAAGGCTATGGCATTCCACACTGACAGTGCTCTCCTGAAAGTGGCAATGCATCAAAAGCAAGACCCCAAAAGTGCTAAAATAGCCTCAAGGCATAAAACTGCAACCAAACTGTCCATTTGGCACCAACCAAGCATAACCTCTATGACTGGGTGTCTACCTACAGCCTGTAGGGCCCAGAAAGAACTCCAAACAACAAAATGCACAGCAACAAACTTCCAAGATAGCAAATGCAAACCAAAAGGAAACCAAACTAAGGTACCCGCTATCCGTGGAAGAGGGGCGAGCTCTACCCTCGCACCTATCCTCTGTCCAGGTCCCCCAGCAGTGCACAGATGGCTTCCAAGCAGGAGAAGAAAGAGAAATGGAGAAACTTGGAGCTGAGAAAGGAGAGAAGAGCAAGGCTCAGGGATGCAGAGGCCAGGGAAAGAGAAAAGGAGCTAATCTGCCATGGCAAGGTCCACCTGCAGCCTGCAGCTGATCTGTACAGCTTCAAAGAACAGCCCTGCCTCGAAATGTGGGCCTCGAGGTGCGTGCAAGCAGCAATTCAGCGACCAACCAGGTCCGTACAGCAGCAGCCAGCATCCATACACCAGTGGGATCACCTTGGGAAGCATGAAGGAGATCCGGGCAGCCAGCAATGAACCTGGGGATGTGAGACGAAGATCCGTACAGCCAAGGAATGGGTGCAGCAGGGCCATACAGCTGGGATGAGCTCCGCACAGCAGCCTTTAAAATTCCGTACATGTACTTCACGTTGCCTCTTTATAGCTATGAGGGCGGTAGTCGGATCAATGTAGTCGGTGGCGTCGACCAATCAACCTAGCCGGTGGAGCCCACCAATCAACCTAGTTGGTGGAACCGACTAGTCGTCCATGGAATATTCAAGGAATATTCCCTGTACCATCGCCTGGGGGGCTCCCGCCCGTGGACCCCCACCAGGGGCGCCGTTGGCCCCCCTGGGACCCCCCAGGTCCCAGCAAGAATAAGGGGCTCCCACACAATCACCTTTCTACCATCAACGGTCTCATTGATAGACCTCACCTGACATGCAAGTCAGGATCCATCCAGTGTCCCGGTCTCACACATGGCTTCTCCTCATATGGGGGCCTTACAACTTGAGCACCTTGGACCACTGGTGGTTACCAGGAGGGTGGGGCATTGAGCATATCTAACATGACACACTTCGAGTTGCTACTGCAGGACAGAATAGAATCAAAACACAGTCAAAAAAGATTCTACAAGAGAATCTAGAAAAAAGGATATAAATGTAGACAGCAACGATGCCGAAAGATCTCTTGCTTCTACATCACCAGAACAAGCAATTCAAGAGGCAGAAATTCAGTTTGAAGAGTAAATGCAAAGGAGTGCCAGGGTAAAACAAGATGACTTAGAAGAAATGAATTTGGGAGACAAAGATCACCCACAAACAATCATGGTAAGTACAAATACCTCTTCACTTCATGTTGTGTGGGTAAACCCAAATCCCAAGCATAGCACTCTGATACCTATGCTACCAACATCCCAAGCATAGCAATCTGATACCTATGCTACATTCCTCTCCTGTCTCAATCTGTTTGCCTTGGTTTACAACACTCACGATACTACCATGGGAAGCTTGCTCTCCACCCAGCCACGGCCAACTGGAAACTCCAGATGCACTACTCTGCCACTCCCAAGCCCAGTGGCCACTTGATAAGCAACCCTACAACAACTCATTCTAATTGTACTTACCGTCCTAAATAGAAACTACCAGCTTACATGCGTTAGGCCCAGTCTTAGCGACCTGTATATAGCCTCCTATTCCCTAACCCAAGCAACCCCCTTGAAGGTCACTCTCTCCATTACAAGAATTGTAACATGCACACACCCACACAAGAATCCATTCATACAACAATCTATGTGCTGAGTTCTTGTAACAACTCTGGACATCAAGATTAAACCCAGTTATATAAAAGGTTACTTGTGATGAATAGAGTGAAACATATGAAAGATGTAAGTGAACACAATTCTCTGCTTTAAGAGCTTTGATTATGATTTTTCAAAGATGGTTGTCATAACAAAATCAAAATGCCTGACTGCTTAGTCACAAAAAGAGCTTGATTTCAACAACATCGCACCACAGCTAAAGCAAATGAAGACTTCTATGTGCTCCTGAAGACTCAACTCATCTGGAGGCATCAGCAAAACCAAAATCTAAACCCTTACATAATGAGGAAAAGTCCCAAGTCTCTAGTAATCCCACTTACCTGCACTCCCAATAGTTCAGTTGCTCCATGCACATAAGACGTAACTTCAATCCTCGACACCACCCCACTTGTGACTGAAATGGTGTCACCACCAATCGGGTAGCCCACAACTGTGACGGCATCTTGCAGACTCGGTAAAGTTCCAAATTCCACAGGAGTGACCCCCTCCCAAAACTCGTCATTGCTCACTGTCAACAAAGCTTTATAAAACAAGCAAATTTGCAGTTGAGAACAAGCAAACGACGAGTTAAGAGGATAACCCCGTAGCATGGAACATTAAAAATTGGGAATTGCATTTGAAGCCCGATTTCCAGCGGCTAGCTTCCCTAATATAACATTGAAAGTCATCGACTTACCTATGTCGCACTCTGTCCCGATCGCAAGCACGGTGGCCAAAAACTTGGTGTCTGAGCCACGCCTCTTGACCTTAACTTGAGTGTGATGTTCAACAGAATGAGCATTAGTAAGCACCCTTCGCCCACCAATGATGAAGCCGCTACTGTTGGAGCTGAACTGGCGCTTCATTTGCCAAGGTAAGGAGAAATTTGGTTCTGTGTGCACGCAGAAGACTTTCACCACGGCATCCATGAAAGGAGTGTCCTTCACATCCTCCTCCATCATATCTATTTGCACCGGTAGAATGCTTGTTGAAGGAGACTGTGACGGACCTTTGTAATACATCATCCCTCGCCTGGATGCAGTCCTCTCTACTGGATGCTCCAATTTCACCTTCATCTCTTTCGGTTCCTTCCCGGTAACTCCATTCCCTTGACCTTGTCCTAGAGCACGCTTGGGAGGCCTTCCTCGCCTCTTGATTCTGCCCACCGCTGAGGGTCGATCGTGCATTTCAACCCCGTCCATCGATGCTTCTCCAGCACTTGGCTTCGAATTGGCATTCACTATCTGAACATCTGAAGAAGCTCCAGCTGGCATGCGAGAGTCCAACGAAGCAGTAATATTAGGGTATTTGCGAGGTCTACCTCGCTTCCTTTTGGCTGGCTGGTCCATGGCTTTCGTTTCGCAACGCCGACTTAGCGAAAAAGCGATCAAGCCGATAACGCTTCCGAATAAGCCGCCTCTCCGTGATTTAGAAAGATCTAGCCGCAATATATATTTGAAACAATACTTCTCACAGCCCTAGCTTTGTTCTCAAAGTTCCAGCTCTCAATGTTTACAAAAATACGATCTTCCTGGCAAGCACCGCCACACAGACCAATATTTTCCTGCAGGAAGCTAAAATTACGAACTTAATATACCAATGTGCTGATGCATACACACGCAAAGTTCGTGGGAAGGAAGCGAGGAAGGAGAGAGCACAGAGAAGTTGTATCGCTAGGAGCCATGCCAAGTCTGCATGTTGCCAGTGTGGCGGCAAATTTGGAAAATCAAGTAAATCAACACTGGCTTGGGGTTGGATTATAGTTTAGTATTTTGTGGTTGCAAACTTCAAACTTTGTGCTCACCTTCTCAATGTTAATGGGAGCTTGTGAAAAGGAACATTGCATCTCCCATACAACACAAGGTACGTGCTTTCAAGGTCATGGGGCTCCTATCTCAGCCATTAAATCATGGTCAATGCTAAAATTTGCTATGTAGATTGGACTTCATTAGCATTTTAAGCACTTTATGCGTCATATGACTCCCAATTATTTTGAGAAAGCTTCAACATTAAGCCTAAGGGCTTCGAATATCCGAGGCCTTAAGAGATTTTGTGAAGCTTAAGACTCCACAGCAAATCTAAGAATATTCGAGGCCTTAAGGGATTTTGTGAAGCTTAAGACTACGCAACAAATTCAAGAAGAAAGAAAGAAAGTTTAATAAAGTCTTCGAAAGACCAATGGGTCTATGAGACTGTGAAAATCTTGATACAACAAGCTGTGGTAGTGGAGCTACTAAACGAGCATCCATAGCAATGCAAAATGCAAAAATGTAGAATGGCAATACTAAGTCCTAAGTACAACGTCCTAAGTACAACATAGTCATGTCCATGGTCGACTATATATCAATCTCAACATCATCATCATCAGTGGCAGCAAGATATCAGGATGGATGAGACAGTGGAGGCATGAAGTCGGCAATAGAGTGATGTCGGCCACTCAGAGGTGCTGTCCTGGCACGTCTCCTGGTTGTAGCTCTGCGTTTGACTAGGGCTACTGTGACCCCGTCGGTCGGGCTCCACCGACTTGAAACAAGGAGGGGATGTCCCCAAGTGTGATTTATGTGTCGACCCTCTATCTGAGCTCTCAGGTCACAGGCTCCGAATCACGATCATGTTGAGGCCTCGTCTCGTGGGGGTCCATGTGATCTAGCTAAAAGAACTCCGTGATAGAGCTCTGAGAGGGATCAACCGAGGAAGAAGCCTGTTCCTATCCCCGTGCTCGAAGTATCCTCTCGCATTGTCTAAGTGCCTCATGAATGAAACCTGCCAAACACCACTAGTCCGGGTAGGAGAGGAAACAGGCCAAAATCCCATAACTATCCCTGAAGAGGCAGTGGAAATGCCCTCGGATCTCATAGTAAATAGGACACCTGAAGATGAAATGCTCCTCTGTCTCAACCTCCTGCATGTCACACAGTGTGCATATGCGCCTCTCCTTGGATAGTCACTCTGCTCTACTACTCTCGATGTGAAGTCTATGTGAAGAGACCCGAAACTACCCAAGAGAGACCCTCAGCAAGTGGGGTAGGTGAATCTGCGTGTATCCTGGTGGGTCAATGAAACCCTCCGTTGTGATATGTAAGAAGTGATCTCTGTAGAAGCTAAGCTTCACTGGGAGTTCACTCGGTCCCAACTAGGTCCGAAATGTGTGTAGCTGTAGTAGATCCTCACGGATAACCTGGTTGACCTCGTGTGATAGGAGGGGAGAGAACGAAGCATCCATGCTGTACTGGAAGGGAGGTAGTCTATCCATGTGAAGCCCCAGTCGCTCAAACCATCTCTCTGTACGTGCATACCAGCACCTCTGGCCCCCTCCTGCTGCAAGTGCCATAGAAGAGGATAGAGCTATCCATGGTAGCCTGCTATGCCCCGAGGTGTAATCCCCATATTCCCTAACTTAGTACATGTATGTGATGACTTGAAATGCAACATCTAGTTGTAAAGGGGGTGACCCAACTCAGCTTGAATGATTTGATGAGGAACGGATGGCTTACCGGCAAATCATCCATGATAACATGAGAACCTATAGCCGCTCCACATAGGCCCACTCTATATCCGACAAGTCTGGCCCCCAACAAGGACTGTCGTACATCCCCGGGGTGCGTGGATCCTGAAAGTGCAAGCGAAAGCACTACCTCTCTAATCTAGCCAATGAAGCATACCCTCTACTCAAGCGTGCCTACATCGCATGTCTCATAGTGAAGCTGGGTCCGAAAAAGATAACCCCAAGATAAGTGTATGATGAAACTATCTCAGCAGGTGACCCCTCAAATGTGAACTGCTCCTAACGCATGATGGCTCGAGATGTATTGAAGATCATGACCTTGGTTTTACACATGTTGACCTTCAAATCATGAGACTCACAAAAGGACTATAGTGCATCTAGGTGTCTCTGGAGCCCCTCTACCGAGGAAGACAAGAGAGCCACATCATCTGTGTAGAGTAATATCTGGATCAGCGTGCCCGTAAGAGAGCAACCTACAACCCATGTGTCTACATCATTGTCTCAAGCTCGTCAATGTAGAGGCCAAACAAGGTAGGCAACAAAGGATACCCTTGTTTGACCCTGATGGTGCCCATGATCTCGTCTGTCCATCTAGATCTTGCACGAACTTTGCCTGAAACTCTCTCGTAAAGTGCCATGACAACCCAAATGATCTCCTGGTCATAACCCAAGTCTAGTAGGCGCTGTATGAGGTAGGCTCTCGGAACCGTGTCAAATGCCTTGTGGAAATCCACAAAGCAACAATAAACCCTCTACTTCCGTGCCCTCGCCTCCTCGATGATACATCTGAGTGTGAGAATGTGGTCCATGGTTCCATGATCACGCCGGAATCCAGCCTGTGTCCTGCTGCTCTAAGTCCTCGACACTCTACAAATCTGCTAACCTTGGAGTCAAGTACTGATGCATGAATCTTGGACATGACATGTCCAATCATAATGGTCCTGTAGTTCTCCGGGCTCATGGGATCCCATGCCTTGTGGATGTGTGAAATAGTGTTAATGGTCCAAGTGTGTGGAAACCCCAAATAAACATCTTCATTAAAAAGCTTTGCTAAGATTGGGGGCTAGGATGTTAATCCCATATGCAATGAACTCAGTGCATAACCCCTCAAGATCCTTCGCTCAGCCATTATGAAGTTTCATTACGATATCCTTTACCCCTCCTCTAGTGAAGAGGGTGCAGGATGTGGGGCGAGACATGTGTGAGAGATTAGGGACTGGCTGATTTGGGATGTCATAAAGTGTGCATGCATAATCAAACCAGATCCAGTGAGTGGCAGAGGGGACCGTCCTAGAAATCTCTACCAGAAGTCCTTAGAGTTATTACTAAATAAAATGTTCAGTAGCTCCTCCTCGTTCCGACAAACGAAGTCTAGTTTCTTCCTTCGTACTAGGCTACGGACTTGCATAGCATATATGGTGCGCTCGAAAGACTATTTTTTGTTTCGAATCTCAGCTGAAGGCATAAAGCCTTACACTCATCATCGTACCAACTATTACAAGGTATAGTCCTAGGGGGTGGTGGGCGGGTGGAGCAGGTGGTGTGGGGGAAAGCATGAATGGCAGCCTCGTGTAGTGAGCGGGTGACAAGGGCAGCACGATCCTCTAAAAGGGGTATGAAGCCAATATAAGCGAGAAGTATGTACGGACAACCAGAGTAAGAAGGTGAGTGATCCCGATCAAAGTGTATATCATGGTAGGTGGAGTAAGAACTGAGTGGGGTGGAAGGTGTTGTGCGAACGGGGTGGAGATGCTAAAGAAAAGGTATGTATGATCAGCCCCTGGGGGGAGAGGTGCTACAGTGAAGTCAGTGATGCAAGATGTGAAGGCATGGGATCCCATGATGTAATCAACAATGCTGGAGCCCCCCCCATGTGGAAAGCATGTGAAACCACCTGAAGCGGGCCATATGTCAAGACCATTATAGATAATGAGATCATGTATCCTGCCGAGGTCTAATAGGGCCTGCCCATAAGATGAGAATGGACCTCGCTTGTCAGCCGAAACCCGTAGCATACCTGCCTCCTCAAGATCAATATCTAGCAGTAGAGTGGAATCATCTCTGAAGTCAATAAGTGGTACCTGATGGGCCCTTGTCGTGGTGTTGAAGTCCCCCACTAAGAGGACTTCTCCGCGGCTAGAGAAGTCAATGATGGACTAATAAAGGGCAGCAAATGGGGATGTCTCATCATCTCCTCAGATATCTCTGGCAAAGTGGGAGGTCTCAGGGGGAAAGTAGCAAACTACAACAAACAGATCCCGGCTGTCCATGTGTCGAATCCGGATCCAAAGAAATATGGAATGTGTATCTCTCTGCTCTACTGAAATGGTCTCCTGAAGTGTGGATCTAAAAAGGACTGCAACTCCACCTGAACCTCGAACTCCTCCTGTACCCCTCGTCTCATCTCTGTAGGCAGACTCCCATGTATATCTGCTGACTATTGGAAGAGGGCGCTCTGGACTCTGATGTGTCTCTGTATAAAAGACTATGTCGTGGCCTATATAGGATTCCGAGAAGTTCCTTGGTTCTGACCATACGGTACCATTATAGTTCCAAATGGTGCAGGACAGGGTCTCGGATATTTGAGTCTCATAGACCCCACTTCCCTATGTAGGAGAGGGGGCAGGTGTCCTACGAGGGCCTGTTGAAATCATCCCTCTCGTACCACTACCCACTTCCCCTCCTTCCGGGCCTGCTGATCCCACTGCTACTGTAGCAAGGAGCGCCTCTCCTCAACTTGTAGAGGTGTGAGGTCCTCATCCATAGAGATCACTGGCTGATCTCGAAGGACTGACCTACGTCATAGAGCTGAAAGTCATGCCTAAGTGTCATCATCACTTTCCTAAATGCTCACATGTCCTATCTTGCCCGTCACATCAACCTTTTAATTGTTGCAAGGAGAAACCATGAGTTGGCCTCTCCCTCATATGAAAGTGACTTGCGACTTCACAGCTTGCCACTTTCATATGAGGGAAGGTCTCCCCATCGCCTCTCCCTACTCTTTATGGGATGTTGACTCCTCGTTAATAAGTATGCATTGTCGCTCGCCTTCTCTTTTAGGCTTTGTGAGCATTTAGCTCTTTCTTGGTTCTTTTATTCTACTTAATCATTGCTGGAACAGCTTGTGTGAATTGTTAATGAGCATCAACTACATACTTCTCTAACTTTATTTCTCACTTTAACAATCCTCTATTCATCACCATCCAGCTCTTAGATCTCATTCAGTTTTGTGTTGTTGTGCCATAGCTTATAAGTTTGCCAACTTTCTAGCCCCACCTATCCATGTCGATCTTTCAAGGCCCACCTATGCATGTTGGTCTTTCCATTCATCAAAATCAACACCTATAAGTTTGAATCCTTTATAGTGTTTCTTTCCCTAAAGCAATGGGTTTCATTTTGGACCCCATTACTACTTAATAAAGTAATAATAATCAATGATGTATCTCATGGGAACTTAAGAGATGGGTACGGATAACAATTTAATCACTTTTGTGGTTTGGCTTTTTCCTTCCCTAAAATAGCCCCCGTTTTACTTTTTATGGTTTCGTAAGATAGCTCTCAATTCAAAGGTTTATATGGTGTCTTGGGTGCAAGTCTCTCTCTCTCTCTCTCTCTCTCTCTCTCTCTCTCTCTCTCTCTCTCTCTCTCTCTCTCTCTCTCTCTCTCTCTCTCTCTCTCTCTCTCTCTCTCTCTCTCTCTCTCTCTCTCTCTCTCTCTCTCTCTCTCTCACAGCCTTGGGCAATTACATTACCAAGGTCCTTGCATACCGTGACCAATGTATTACATAGGTAGCAACATGCTAGCTGTCCACTCCACCCTTCTTCAAAGAAGGAGACTTTTTGTAACATTCCATTGGGTCCCATGGGTCGATTTCAGGCCCCCAGAGGATGATAATAATAGTTTCTTTCTTTCTCTCTCTCTCTCTCTCTCTCTCTCTCTCCTCCTCAATACCCATTTCCAACAGTGCTGCTACGTCGGATGAATCTCCGCTTCTGGTGGCAATCGAATCACTCCTATTGCCAAACCTGAACCTGGTTGCTATATGAGATCAATTGGATCACTCCTATTGCCAAACCTGAACCTGGACGCTATGAGATGAAAGCAAGCTAGAAGAATGCGACGAGGATCGTAGGCGAGAGCCACATCTCCAAGCCATAAGGCCCCATCCATGCATCCATCATGCAAGAGAACTGTCCTCTATCATGTCATCAAACATAATTGGCATCCACTTCTCCTCTCTTGTGGAGGCAAACTCTATGGATGGGTGTGGGATTTAATCACACTAAATGAACCCGTCTTTTGGGGCTGCAGAATGAGAACTGTCAACTCAAGCACCATAGGGTAGGAATGCATAATAGCAAGGTAATTCCATGGCCCAAAATGCCAAAACTCCCTCAGTAGCGGATGTCTAGGTCAAAATTTTGGATCGAGAGCCTGAGAAGGGGAACTGCCACCCCTTGTCTCCTGTCATGATGAGGACATGGTCCTCTAGGGGGGGCACCGGTCTGTTGCTCTGGGGGAGGGGCTGAAGTAGAAGCTGGTGCCTTGCCCTTGCCCAAAGGATGGGGTACAAGAGGGGTTCGAGAGGAGGGGGGGGATGGCTCTATTGTTGGGGGTGGTGCAAAGGGGAGGGTGGGTGACGAGGATAATAAGCTCCGGAGGGGCTGGAGGAGGGAGGGGGGGCGAGGAGTGGGATGAGAAGTAGCGGGGGGATCCGGAGGACAACCGACGGGGAAGGGGGAAGGGGAAAAGAATTTGGAGGGGGGGAGGACAAGGAGGTGAAGGCTCCATCAAAGAAGAAGAGGGTGCTCATTGCTGCTGTGTCGGGACTTGTTGGTGTTGCTGCTCCTCCTCCTCTCACTCCTGAGCGGGTCTCTCCAGGGGAGCCTTGGTCATCAACACATCCTGTACTTGCTACTACTATGGTACGACCTACCTGGTTGGGTACTCGATGCTCGAGGGATCCACTGTGGTAGTAGGAACCCCTCTACCTATAGGTGAGTCTACTGACTGCTCCTCCTGGGGGGAGGAGTCTGACTCACCCTCTATTCACTCTTGACAAGTATTATCGAAGATGGTATCGAAACAATTGTGGGTATAGCAAAGTGTGAGGCTATCTCATCAATGATCACATCTTGGGGAAGAATCAAAATTCTTTTAATTGGATCCCATAATCTATAGGCTTTTGATTCTTCATTGTATCCTATCAAACACGTGATAGGTTTCATATACAATTTGTTACAAAGTTCATCTAGAACGTATGTATATGTAAGAGAGCCAAATATTCTCAAATTATAAACTAAAGGTTTTATGCTTGGGAAAGCTTCCTTCATGAGTGATGCTCTAGCTTCTAAGGTCTTTGACCAAGGTGAGCTGATTGCAAGCAGGGCAGTAGTGTGGATGGGCCTTCATGCGAAAGGCCTCGAGATGTCTGCGCAGCAGCATGTAGACAACATTGACTGATCTTCTGGAGATGCATGACAGAATGCCTCCTAGATCTTGACGTGTGGATTGTAGGAGGTGACTTCAACAATCTAGAGTTTACAAAGGATAAATAAGGGGGAACCTCTTTCGCAAAGATGCTAGCAGACAGTAGAGACCCCTAGCAAGAGGCAGAGATCATGAGGACTCTAGGCAACCTACATTTTTCTTTTGGGCAGAGGAGACATGACGATCTACTGGAGCCCTTGGGACCATTTTTATGTTGGGGACTAGACTCTACACAGAGGGGGATCTACTGGCATTAGCAGGCACCATGATGTTAGATCACTCTCCGATCATACTTCACCCAAAGTAGCCTTGGTCGGATCTCCTCCAAAAGGGGATTTTACAACATGCTTTCGGAGGCGTAGGTCCAGTACTCCATTGCAACAATTTGGTAGCAGCTAAAGGGAGGGGACCCCCTATGGCTGGGCAACTTGTGTAGCAAAGACGGTCTAGAGGAGTAGCACATAGCTTCAATCTTAGGCACTTAGGAGGAGGGTCACCATGCAGCAGAGGGAGAGAGCCCTGCAATGGGATTTGGCTTCATAGAGCACCTTAGATGGTTGGAGGCTGACTCGCAATGGCTCAACAAGAGATACGAGGCTACACGATTGATCTTGTAGGAGATGGATGTGTGGAGGGCCGAGTTTTTACACCACTCTTCTCATGCTAGATGGGTGCAACAGGGGGACAAGATGACTCGGTAGTTCTTCCAGGTCAACGGGCCATGCTTAGCAAGTTACATTGTTGCAGTAGTGAGGCTAACAGATGCACATGGTCAGTTGCATATGGAGCCCCAGGAGATTCTAGAGATGACTATAAACTTCTACATGCAGTTGTTCTAGACAAAGACAAAGACCCAAGCTTCCCTTGTGGCCAGAGAGGTAGTGTGGGAGCAGGTTCCAGCAGTGGTCTCCCCAAGACTGAGTAAGTGTTTGGAGGCCTCTTTCATTGAGGCTTCCCCCTCAAAAGTGCCCAGGGGAGGATGGTTTGACTCCGACTTTCTTCCACAATCCCTGGGCTAGATCTGCTTGCTCCCAAAATGGGAACAAGATAGACATTCGACAATGGAGGCTGATTACACTACTGGATATTGCATACAAGATCTTGGCCAAGGTCTTGTGTTTGCAGTATTTGAGACCCCACCATTTGGATATCATCCACGACACATAGACTTGTTTTATCCAGGAATGTAGCATCCTGGATAACATTTTTACCTTATGGGAGGCAGTCGATTGGGCTAAAGAGGAGGCTCAGCCTCTTGCTATCCTTCTCTTGGATTTTGAGAAGGCATATGATAGGGTGGAATGGTCCTTCCTCGAGGACACGATGAGAAAACTGTGCTTTTTAGAGAGATGGATTCGAGGGGTCTTAGCACTTTATGCTGGGACATGGGTGGCCACACAGGAGAGGCATTCCCTTTATCTCGTTTGGTTTGACAGGGTTGCCCTCTTGCCCCCTTCCTTTTCCTCTGTGGTGGAGGTTGTGCAATTTTCTACACTCTCAGGTTGCTGATCTTTCAGTCATGCAACTCCCAATCCAATAGGAGGATGAGTAGCTGGACTCAGAGTTTGCACATGACACAACTTTATTTTTTGGAGGAGTTAGTGGCAAGCTTTGATATGGTCAACAGGGGGGCTCCGGCCATTTACTGCGAGGCCTCTGGGGCATGGATCAACTAGACCAAACCCATAGGTTTCTTCACAAGAATCGACGACAGAGATATCTGCTAGATGTATAAGCCACCATCCTAGTTGTTAGCTCCTATTTTGGATAGTGAGCTGGGATTGCCAATAGGATGGCCTTGGACAGCCAGAATTTTCTCCTTGTATTTACCATCATCAATCCTTTTCTCCTTGTATTTACCTACTAGAATTTCCTCCTTGTATTTACCATCATCAATCCTTCTTTGCAGATGATTTGTATGGGGTTTTTTAAAGCATTAATAGAAGTTTCCTTTCTTTGTTAAAAAAAAATCAATGCCATGTGTCAAGCAATTTATATGAGCAAATTTTTTCATGAAATTAAATTATTTTTGAAGGACCAATTGTGCTCTATTTTCACAACATGAGTAGCATTCAGCTAGCAAAGAATGTAGTATTTTTTATTCTAAACAAAGCGTATTGAAATCCATTATCAATAGATTCGAAAAAGTTTCTTAGTGAAGAAATTGACCTTGCCACTGCCCAACACAAGAACAAGTTGGCAATATCTTCACAAAGCCACTTTTCCTCAACAAGTTGCTAGTTATGTCTTAAGAGGATAAATAATGGCTAAGTTATACTTTATTTACATACTTGTGTAGCATAGTCACATACTAATTATTATATTTTTATTCTCAATTTCAAAGTTCATTTCAAAAAGTAAAAAAAGCATTGTATTGCACCTTCTTTTTATGCAATGCAATTTGAGAGGGTGTTAAGAATGATCTAAGTTATATCATAGACTAAGATATAGAGAGGACCCTAAAAGAGGGCATATAAAAACCCTAACTCTAAGGAGTAAAGTTGTACATAACAAAATTTGTATTCATTTTTCAATAGAGTTGTACATTGCAAGTTTCTATGGTGTACTCTCTCACTCACTCACTTTGTCCCTTCTTGTCAACTTTCATAGCAATGAGGAGTCGAGTTTTTCAAATCCTGCTAGTTGTAAAACAAAACTAGAACCTATTATGGAGTGTGCCCTTAAATGTGCACTTGCCATTATAGTACAACATTGCATGCCAACTGTGTAACCATATGAAGTGTTATCAAAATTGGTTGTCTCCTTTAATTATTTGATGTTTTTGAATAAATAGTTGTATCCTGTACAATCTAGGCTCATTAAAACAAAAATCCATTATAATTTTGTCTCATATTCAATTTTGGAATATGTAGATTAGTTTAGACACCAAGTTTGCATATGGGTCAAGCAAGTTACCCATATCTAATGCCCTTATGTAGTGTGTGTGTGTGTGTGTGTGTGTGTGTGTAGAGAGAGAGAGCTTTGGCATTTTTGAGTTTCAGTAGGCCCGTTTAGGGGTTCTCACCTTTCCTTAGAGGTTTGTCTAGGGTTTTGTAGCCCCTTGGTAGGTTTGTGTATGGTCTAGTGTCTTCTTCTGGCCCTCGCAGGGTTCTTCCATCACCCATATAGTCATGTGCCTACTTGTGTTCATCAATATCTATATGGATTTGTGATGTATAGGTCTGTACTTGTTGTACGACATTTCTTGGACTATGTGAAGCTTTTTCTACTAATGCCTGCCATCCTTGCTCCCTCATTCTTGCTACTCTTTATGTCATGTCTTCTACTGTCATGTGCATAAGCCCTTTTCCCTTGTGGCCTCTGCTGGCTTTTTCTTTTCGCCTCTATTGTTTCTACCTTCTTTTCCTCTTCCAAGCTTTGCTGTGCTTTATTGTGCATAAACTTACCCTCTTTCTTCTTTCATGCTGCTCTTTACCTTCTTTCTTTTCCTTTGTGTGTGGGTCTCTCTACTATCTTTTTAGCTTCTACAAGAGCTAGTGGCTAATATGAAGATTTATATGCATAAGGAGCAGAAGCAAGATTTGGGTCAAGATGACCTTGTGCCTCTCTAGAAGCCCAATTGGTATATGATGTGATGCATGAGGGATTTGAAGATACAAGGATTGGAAAGACTATACTCCCACTATTGGGATAATGGTGGAGGTTGATGATATTATGGATCCGATGCGTGAATATGCCAACCATGCAATGATTATTTTCTTTCTAGGTTGTATGCCAATTGTAGCTAATGTGGTTAACTAATTGACACACACTTTAGGTGGTGGTTTTGTTTGCAAAGTGCATTATGTAGCCAAGGGCCTTTTTGAAGTAATTATGGTGGATGAGTAGCATAAACAGATACTCTTGGAACACTCTCCACTTTTCTATGTATAGAAAATGATTCATGTTCTCCCATGGTCACCCACTAAAGACTATCAAGCTTTAATTAGACATTGTTGTCCTATGTGGGTGGAAGTAGTAGATTTTCCTCAATGCATGGCTTCTTTGTTGCCAAAGCTTGTAGCCTCTTTGGGCACCACGACCAAATGGCAATTCCATTAGATTTTGTATCTTGTGGGACATTGATAACTCCACTCCAAAATATTATTCCGTTACTGTCAATCATGTTGCCATGGGAAGTGCCTTTTATAAGCTTAAATGGGGATTATTTGTAGGAGCTTGCTTTAAATGCAAGAAGTTTGGGCACATGGCCTCACAATGCCCTTTGGTATTACATAGAATGCCTCTGGATACCATGGCTACTCAAATGCAACCTAAGGATATTGGTGGTTTTTCGGTGGCTAAAGCTAAGTCCAACAAGCCCGTTAGTGTAGCCTAGGATAAGGAGGAAGCTCCCATTGTATCAAATAGCAATGCTTCTTCTTTGATGCCTTCTACTTCTCAATTGAAAGTAAAAGAAAAAACTTTGCAGGAAGCTTGGCAAAGTTTAATAAAAATTGTGACAACATGGATACCTCTCCCTCCTTGCACTTGGAATGGCTCTTCTAATGGCCATACTCCTAAATAAAATTTAGGAATTGATATCACTTGGACTACTATGACAGCTAGTCATACCCTCTTCCCTGAAGATGAAATTATGGGTCTATTGTCTTCTCCAAGGCACTTGTATCTCCTCAGGGTCGGGGGCTGGATCTTGAGATAGAAATGCAGACTTAATTCCTTTGGTTCTCGGTTGCACATAATCTATAAATATGTTGTCATATATAAAATGTTTGACTCTCAATGTATAGGGTTTATGTGATCCCAAGAAATGGAAACTTGTTTGGGTGTATCTTGGTCATTTGTAATTTGATATAGTGGCACTGCAAGAACATAATCAACATATGTATGCTGGTCATCATGGTCATTTTGTTGGGCATGACATATTTTATCAAGCGAGCACTCTTTTTTGGGTGTAGTCTTTATGGTAAAGCATGAGTTTTAGCCAATTGTTGCCCTCAATGATATCCAAGGCTGATGGCTAACCATACAGTGTCTCATCCAAGGATAAATTTTTGAATTCACCTCGGTTTATGCACCACAATCCTCTCACAGTAGAGGTTTGATTTGGGTTGATATGCAAGGGTATCCTTGGAGACAGCATGCTTTTATTTTTGTGGATTTTAACAATGCTCCTCAGTAGGGTGATAATACTTTTGGCCATACTCATTTGTTGGCCTCTGTGTGCCTTGTTAGATTTTTGGATCTGATATGGATCATGTTTTGTATTGGCTACATCACAGACTATGGTACTTATTTTTAGGATTTTGTCATGTGACATGGATCATGTTTTGTATTCACTTTTATGAGGTTGTAGCTTAAGCCCTCGACTAATTGTCATTTATGATCTATCATGTATTATAATTGATGTAGCGTGTGCAACTTTGCCAAACTTTGAATCCTCTGAAGATATAAGTTATTGTGAAATTTGAAGATGTATGTACTATCTATAATCTTTGTAATGTTTTCATTAATGATATATGTATGACATATGTATTATTAAGAATTATATATATATATATATATATATTATATACTTTATTAATCTTAGAAATTGAAACTCCGTTTCCACCGTTTGTTCTAGTGGCCAAAACATCAAAACACCATTTCCCACCCGTTTTCATTTCCCCATTTTTGAAACTCCGGGAACTATGATGATGGCCTAGCCCAGATGATCCCCTCCCACCAATCTTTGACACACTTTATAGAACAAGTCGCCTTTAAGATGCACCAGATGGAGAGCATGGCTTAAGTCTTGGTAGAAAAACCATTGTTTGACCTTTGCATGGAAACTTGGGTGATAAACAAACTATCTTCTAGCACTCCTAGGGGAACAATTCCAACACTCAAGCAATTCAAGACATGGCCACCTTTGTAGCCTCAACTTTACACATCATATTCTAAACAGTCACCCTCCCCACCTTCCAATCTCACTAACGAATGCTTTAACCTCAAAATCTACATTGTTATGCAATAGCATATAAAGTCTCCCCACTCAAACAAGAGAAATAAGAGCTTGAGATAAAACAACAAAGAACCAATGCCATTGCAACTCAAAAACACTAAATTGTAAAAATTTTAACCAAGCAACGTGCTCTATCAACAAGGCACACCCAAAGGTGCTCCTACCATGCTAACATACCCTTTTTGAGCCTGTAAGATTAGAATGGTGAGCTCAGGGGCATGGGGTACATATCTGAGATTTCCAAATAGTTCCATGGTCCCAATTGCTTGAACCCTCTTGGCAATGGCCACCCACAGCACACCTTTGGGTGTGCTCTATCAACAAGGCACACCCAAAGGTGCTCCTACCATGCTAACATACCCTTTTTGAGCCTGCAAGATTAGAATGGTGAGCTCCAGGGGCATGGGGTACATATCTGAGATTTCCAAATAGTTCCATGGTCCCAATTGCCTGAACCCTCTTGGCATTGGCCACCCACAGCACGCATGTGGGGACCTAAGGGCTGAATGTACACACCCCCTCCCCTACGGTATGAGAAGAAGCTAAATCCTATCTGCCCGAGGGGCTGACCTACTTCTCAGGAGAGGTTGGCAAGGTGGTCTTTGCCTTGCCCTTGCTCCCCGATGAGGGGTCCACGTAGGTCCAAGAGGGGTGCTTGAGGAGGAGGCCCCAAGTGAGACAATTACTATTTGAGGAGATGGAGCACGGGGGGGGAAGCGAGTAGTGAGGGTAATCATAGTAGGAGGAGAGGGTAGAGGAGGCGAGAGGGGTAGAGGCTTGGAGGCTGACTGTGCAAAGAGGTGGCAGGTGGCAGGTCCAGAGGGGACAAGCGTGAGAGGTCCAATAGGGGCGAGGGGGAGGCTATGCAATATTTGTCACTACTGAAGTTGAAGGTCATTCCTCCTTTGAATTTTGGGGAGGGCACTAATGCTCTGGAAGCCTTTAGTGTCTGCTATTATTGCTACAAAGGATCCTGTGGGCATGAGGTATCGCCTCCATAAGGGCTTGAAGAATTTCCTGAGGTTGAGGGACCTCTCTCGGGGTCTTGTAATGCACATGTCTTGGGCCTTCAACCTAGTATCCTTGTGCCTACAAAGTTGCTTGTGCTCAGTTCTTTCGATTGGACCGTTGTCATTGATTCTTCTTGGCCCACTTACTCTACTTCTTCTTCCCCACCTTGGTCCACCTTCCCCCAAAAGACTCAACCTAGGGATTTGGGACTCTGGCTATTGTTTTTGAGAATGCTATTGTGTTTGCCAGCCTCTCAAGTGTCATTATGATGTCCATGTGTCTCCTATGGGGAGAGATGGGCCATGCTCAAAACTCTTGTACAATCCCTAGCTAGGTGCCCCTTCTTTCTGCACCTCAAACACTGGCCTAGCAATTCGGAGACCTCCAGTATCTGTTGAAGAGTGCCACCCTCTAGAGTCTCCAAGACAATTATCTTCTAGAGGCATCCAAGATTTCTATCACCACAGACACCTCCGAATTGGGAATTCATTACAGGAAATGAAGAAGAACCTGTTCTTCCTAATGTTCCCAGTCAACAGGAAATGCAGGCATTCAAAGGATGGCATGAGAGAGCCAGGAAAGTTATGTACTGGCTGTCTATCAGTATTTCGGACTCCATGATTGTGCATATTCAGGATGCAAATACGCCAAAGGAGGCATGGGATACTTTGGCAAAAATGTATAGCACAAATACGCAAGCCAGGAAAATGCAACTCAAACAGGAGTTGCACAATGTGCAGAGAGAAAATTTGAGCATAAATGACTACCACATGAAAGTGAAGAAAATTGCAGATGCACTTGCTTCCATTGGGTCGCTAGTGGATGATGATGATTTGGTTTCTATGACCTTGAATGGTCTAGGAAAGGATTATGCACAGTTCCGGACATCCATTGCCGTCCGTGAAAACTTTCCTGATTTTGAGGAGTTGATTGCTCTTCTAATTTCTGAAGAGCAGAGAAATGGGGGTGCATCTTCTTCAGCAGGAACTTCAAAAGAAACTGTCTTCTACTCAAATGCTGGCAGAGGTAGAGGTAGAGGTAGAGGAGGCCGATCTGCAGGCCGTGGTAGAAATCAGAATATGCAGCAAACGCAAGAAAACCAGTCCTATGCAGGAGGACGTGGTAACTCTAGAGGCAGGGGGAGCCAAAGAGGCCGTGGTGGATGGCAGAGAAGCCAAAATGCAAACAGCAATGTTGAATGCTACTATTGTGGCAAAATGGGTCATATGGCTAAAGACTGCTACAAAAAGCAGAATGACATTATGAGTGGAAAATTGCAGCAAGCCAATTATGCATCCTCTAGTAGACATGGCGATGACAGAAATGAGCATTTGTTTATGGTGCAGCATATGACAAATTCTGTAACAAGTGCAGAAGAAAGCAATGATGTGTGGTATGTTGACTCGGGTGCGTCAAACCACATGACAGGTCACGCTGAATGGATGCAGGATGCAAGAAAAATGGAAAAACCAGGATTTGTGGAGACTGGTGATGATAATGCACATCCTATTGTGCAGATTGGCAAAATTCCTTTGTCTATGCAGGATGGGAAAAAGAAATACTTGTCTGATGTATTTCATGTCCCAAACATCACCAAGAACCTGGTTTCTGTTGGTCAAATGGTTGAGCAGGGCTTGCAGGTTAGATTTAATCCTCATGGATGCTTTGTTGAGGATATGAAAAATAACGGTCGCTTGATAGCAAAAGGAAAGAAGAAGGGCAGGATGTTTACGTTGGATGCAGACATGCCTGAATTGAGTGCAGCAATGTTTGCACATGGGACCGGTGTAGTTGCAGATATTGATATCTGGCACAAACGCATTGGTCATGTTAATATACAGCGACTAAAATCAATGCAAGCCCAAAATATTGTTGCAGGATTGCCTAAATTCAAGGTTGCAGAAATGCACAAGGTTTGTGAAGCCTGTCAATTTGGGAAACAGGCAAGGAAACCTTTTCCTAGGCATGTTCAAGAGAGTAAAAAGCCATTGGAATTAATCCACTCTGATGTGTGGACTACAAAAGCTGCATCTATTGGAGGCTGTCACTATTTTGTCACATTTATTGATGACTTCAGCAGAAAACTGTGGGTGTATTTTATGAAAAAGAAAAGTGAAGTGTTTGGGCACTTCAAAGCTTTCAAAGCTATGGTTGAAAAAGAAACAGGCCTGCAAATAAAATGCCTAAGGTCAGATGGAGGGGGAGAGTACCTCTCAAATGAGTTTGCAAGGTTCTTGCAGGAGCATGGTATAAAGCAGCAATATTCATGCAGTCATACCCCACAGCAAAATGGAATTGCAGAAAGAAAAAACAGGCATATTGGAGAGGTATCTCGGGCTATGCTAAATGAAAAAGATCTACCAGATTATTATTGGGCTGAAGCAGTTGCTACAGCAGTCTATATAATGAACACGACTCCCACTGCAGCAATACATGGCATGACGCCAGAGGAGATGTATACTGGTAGGAAACCAGATATTTCTCATTTGAAGATTTTTGGTTGCATTGCCTATGTCCATGTGCCAGATGAGTTGAGGTCCAAGTTGGATCCAAAAGCTGAGAAGTGCGTCTTTATTGGTTATTCTCTACAGCAGAAAGGGTATAGATGCTATAACCCTTCTACACGTAAGTTCACAGTGAGCAGAGATGTTGTTTTTGATGAGATGAGCAGCTGGTATAAACCAGTAAATGTGATGATTGATGTAGATGCACAAAATGGTATTGCTGCACAGAATTCACAGCAGCAATCACAAAATATCAGTGGACCTGCAGTGTCCTCTAGCAGTGGTTCACATACTTCACCATGGATAGGTAGATTGAGATCAGGAGAATCTCCTCAAAGCAATGCAGATAGTGGTACGCAGGTATCACGAAAAGGAAAAGAGAAGGTAGATCAACCCATGTTTAATGTGAATGCAGGTCACTCTTATGTGGATGGTGAATCCAGTGGCTCAGAACAGAGCATTGATGATGAGTTGGGTATTCCTTCTGTTGTTACACCTGGAGTAAGGAAGACCAGGGATGTTTTGAGAGCACCTGGAAGTGAGCCTATTTTGCGCAGGTCTACCAGGGTTAGGTATCCTGTGGATAGGCTGAAATATGATGGATTAACAGCCATTTACTATGCCTATATGGTCAAAGTGATACAGGAACCAGAACCCACTTCTTTTGAGCAAGCCATGGGAAATGAAAAATGGGAGAAAGCCATGGATGAAGAAATGGATGCCTTGGATGCTAATGCTACATGGGAATTGGTGCCTTTGCCTAAAGGCAAGAATGCAATTGGTTGTAAGTGGGTTTATAAGATCAAGCACAATGCAGATGGTTCTGTGAATAGATACAAGGCAAGATTAGTTGTCAAGGGGTATGCACACACATATGGCATTGATTATGAAGAAACTTTTAGCCCGGTTGCAAGGATGGCAACCGTAAGAGCAGCCATTGCTATGGCTGCATCAAAGGGATGGTCTTTACATCAGATGGATGTAAAGAATGCCTTCTTGCATGGTGATTTGCAAGAAGAGGTCTTTATGGAGCAGCCAGCAGGTTATGTTCATGCTACTCATCCTGAGTTTGTTTGCACGTTGAAGAAAGCCTTGTATGGCTTGAAGCAAGCACCTAGAGCATGGTCTGACAAGATAGGACAGTATCTTGTCACTATTGGCTTTCAGATTTCCAAGGCAGATTTCTCACTCTATGTGAGAAAAACAGAGAAAGGGATTATGCTGCTGGTCATTTATGTTGATGATTTGATCATCACAGGTGATAGTGATGAAGATATCCTTCATGTGAAAATGCTATTGAGGCAGAAGTTTGAGATGAAGGATTTGGGAGAGCTGCGTTATTTCTTGGGCATTGAGGTGATTAGATCACCAAGTGGGATACAGCTCTTACAGAGGCAGTATGGATTGGACATGCTGTCCAAATATGGGATGATAGGCTGTAAGCCTATTTTAGTTCCTTTGGAGCAGAATGTGAAGCTGAGCACAGATGCAGGCGAGCTTCTGGAAGACCCTACTATGTACAGACGTATAGTAGGAAGTTTGATTTACATGACTATTACTAGGCCAGATTTGAGCTATGCTGTTGGGTTGGTAAGTCAGTTTATGTAGGCTCCAAGGAAACCACATTTGGATGCGGCTAGACGCATACTCAGGTATGTGAAGTCCACATTGCAGTATGGACTATTTTATGAGGCTGGGGTTCAGATACAGTTGCATGGATACACTGATGCTGATTGGGCTAGTAGTATTTCTGATAGACGATCTACCAGTGGATATGTGTTCTCTTTTGGGAGTGCTGCAGTCACTTGGAGCAGCAAGAAACAGCCTACAGTTGCCTTGTCGAGCACAGAGGCTGAGTACAGGGGTGCAGCAATGGCTGCATGTGAGGTAGCTTGGTTGCATAAGCTACTCTATGACATGCATAAGTCTACAGATGGGCCGGTTGTCATTTATTGTGACAACATGAGCAGTATACACTTGGCAAAGAACCCAGTCTTTCATGCTAGAACAAAGCACATTGAGGTGCATTATCACTATGTGCGGGAGAAGGTTTTACTAGGTCTTATTGATCTAGTTTATGTCAGCACAGAGGATCAGGTAGCTGACATATTCACGAAAGCATTGGGCACAGAGAAGTTGCGCAAGTTCAAAGACCTGCTTGGTGTGCAGGATTTGGGATTGAGCTCGAGGGGGAGTGTTGAGATATCGAGCTCCACTCGAGATATGCCAGGGTGACCGTTGGGTACTTATGTCACCGACTTGTTAGCTGGAGATGCGGTTGGTACACCGCCCATGAATAATAGTTGGATGACAGCTATCCTTATCTACACTAGTTCGTGGCTCAGTTAGTATGCCACCTTTGTTAGTTGAGTTTGGTTTGAGACCCACATATAGGGTTCTTCTATTTCTTTGTACTTGAGTTCTTTTGGCTTACACAACTAAGAAGAGGAAAACTGTTTTCAACCTCCACCTTTGTGTGTATTCCCCCATTGTGATTGTGAGAAAGCCTCAAGTGAGACTCCTTCCCTCTCTCCCACTATCTTCACACCTTTTACTGTATTTGACTCGTCTTTTTGAGCATGGTGTCTTCTCTTTTTGAGCATGGTGTCTGAAATTGGAACTATATGTTCCTCTTTGATTTTGGTTATCTTGACTTTGTCAACATTGTTTTGATGCTATGCTGAGTTCGAGTTGGGTCTAGCCACCAAATCTTGTCTATCTTTTGGAATATATTTCTAGGAGGCTTGTACTCTTCTCTGTGTGTCTGGGGTCTTGTTAAATTGTTGTATGTTGCCATGTTGAAGTTGACTAGCTGTAGCTTGATGTCGAACGTCTTTTGTCGGAAGACTGTTGGACTGTGTTTGGAGATTTCTGAGGTCGAGCTTAGCCTTACCTTTTTTTTGGAGTTATGATCTTCTTGCTTCTGATGCTGCATTATTCTCTAGTATTTGCTATAGAGTTTGATTTTTGACCTGTGGGCCAATTCATTGGCTTTGCTGTCATTCTTGGTGCATCTTCAAAGTTGGGCATGGGCTTTGTACCTTTAGATCTAGTCACTGCCAGTGCTTGTATATTACTCTAACTTCCTGGAGTTTGTTTATTGTAATCCTCATTTTGATAAGATCTAAGTACACCATATGCACGCTTGGTGGTGGTTGGACTAAAGTTCACACTGAGGACCCTGTTTGTGTCCTTCCATGCCATAGTATGTGCATGGTTAATTCTGGGTTTTCCCTTATTAGTTTCCCCAATTCTATTGATTGGGTCTTCTTGGTTGTGGATTGTTGAATCTCTGTGGTCCTTGGTTGCCTACTGCAATCTGATTGGCTGCCATAGGTGGGGCTTGGTTGTTTGAGTTTTGTACATGAGGAGGAACTCTTCCCCTATAATTTGGATTATACCAGCATCTTTCTTTCTCATGATTGTCCTTCCCACAAAATGCACAAGAAATTTTAGGTGGAGGTGGGGGCGTTTTCAAAGTTTCCAATTGCTCCTTGATCACTTGCTCTAACTTAGAGAGCTTGTCTATTTTCTTCTTGCCTTTTGATTTGTATTTGTCTTTGCTCTGTCTTTTCTTTTTCTTGGAGGTCTCTTCCTCATCACTCTCTTCATCTGATGTGTCATCTGATGTTGCATCACTTTCCTCTTCTTCTGCATCAGTATCTGTTTCTGTTTTAGAATCTATGTCAAAGTCAGAATGCCTTTTTTTCTTTTGTTTTTTGGACCTTGACTTAGTGCCAAGTCTTCTTTCTGCTCTTTGTGCAGCATCAACCATGTTGTTGAAATCATTTACTCCTCCAAGCTAATCTCTGCCAGCTATTGTTGTCCGTAATTCCTTGTTGAGTCCTTTACAAAAATAATGTCTCAACTACTCTCATCAATGGGTTGTTGATTGTTTGTCAACCTCCTGTTCAAATTTCTAAACATCTGTGCATAGTCTTCAACTAACATATGTTTTTTGCTTCATATTTTGAATCTTCTTGAGTATGTTTTCTTGAGTTTGTTTTTTACAAAAATGACTTAAAAAAGGCAATTTTCAATTCATCATAAGTTTGAAAATGAGCTACACCATATTGCATAAGCCAATTCATTGCCTTACCATTAGATGCTACTACAAACTGCTCTTTTTTTGTGAGGTCCGGCAATTGTTTGAATCTGCCATCTTGTCTCAAACTGTCCGACATAACTGTTGGGATCTTGTTTTTTCTTGTCGATGAATTTAGCTTATTTCATCAAGGGATTATGCATCCTTGGTTTTGTTGTTATCTTTGAGGTGGAACTTGTTGTCTTCCTTTGGAGGTGGAGGCAGTGGATTGAATTTGAGTTTCCTTTAAGCTTGTACAAATAAGTGTGTTGCAAAATTTTCCACAATACTCCTCTTTATTAATTCTTCAGCGAGTGATTGCACCATCAATTGGGTAAGTTTGAGCTGTACTTCACTTACTTCTGTGCCATGCACAAAATTGTCGAAAGAACTTGTTCCACTCGGTGTGTAATTTGGATCATGGAAAATATCATCCTGATCATCTGTCTATGTGCTCGCTTCTAGTCTAGCACAATTCTGGTGAAGTAGGCATAGCCAATTCAGCAAGGCGATGTTTTCTCTTGAGATTTATTCGAGATGGACCAAGTTACTTGCCATGTAAGAAAAATATAGCACCTTAATCACTGGCTCCTGTAGAGTTGCGTCTAGTGCATTTTCATAAGTAGTCTACTGGCACTTTCTCGATTTTTTGGTCTTCAGTAGTTGATTGTACTTTGTGCGTAGTAGGATGTCGGTCCACTTGTTCCTCCCTTGTATTGACAAACAGGAGTCGAACCAGGCTCTGCTTGGGTTGATTGCGAATTCCAAGCTACAACTTTGTAGGCACCCCACTCATTGCAATATATGCACTTGTCCAAAGTGTGTGGCAGCTATCCAGCTGATTGTCTTTGAATGAAGTCAATAACAGAAGCCTTGAAGGAATTCCAACCGTAGTCCGCCTTCCAGTGATTTTTTATGAATTTCTTTTGTTGAACATGGTTTTGTGGCTTTTTGCTTTGCACGAAGTTGTCACTTGCGACAATGCTTCATTGTATGCTTGATTTTCGTGGAAGTTTTTGCATCTACTAGTCTATTTTTTGTGTGGCATTGTATATCTTACTGTTTGTTCTCCTTTTGCAGAATTGCTATGTAGCAACAACCGGCAGTCAAAGTTCGAACACAATAGAGGACTGCTAATAGTGTTAATAGTGTCTCTAGAAAGCTAGAAAGCACCCACACATATCCACACCTAGCCAATGGTTGTGTTTACTATGTGTTTACAAGCTTTTGTTGTGCATATTGTACATGATTAGACACAATCAACCACTACCTTAGTCATAATAAAAGTGTAGTGATGAGTTACTCCCTCAACTCACAAGTGTTTTGGTCTTCAAGTTTTAGCACTAAGACATAGCAGTGCCTCAAGTTCCTAAAGCACTTGTAATATGTGCCATTAATGATAAGAGTATTTGCACTTGCCAACTTACTTTTGTAATTTGACTAGAAGCCCTGTATATAATTGAGCATGATTGGATTTGATGTGCAAGGCACCTTATCATCAACCTCATTGTCACTAACATGGGCTCCATCTAATGCACCATCGATTTTTCCCTTATAGTTGGCTAAAGCAAACATCTAAAATTCTATACAACTTGGTTGACATACAAAAACTCCATAAAATATTGAAGAAATTATTCGATGCTCACTCAAGGAAGAGGCATGTATCACAACAAGAAAACTACCTTTTTGAATCCCCCTTTGCAATTACCTCTTCATTTCTTTAGTGTACTTTAGGCAATTTTTGGTCCCATCTAAAGGTGCAAAATAGAAGGTCGGTCACATTCGAAATCATAGCCCTCTTTCCATCCAAGTTGGGTGGTTCCGTATTCAGTTCTAGCACACAAAAAGGTACTGGCAAATCCCTCTGTATCTCGTCAACTATGTCCTCTGTTGATTGAAGGACCCTTTATCACTTCTTATAGATCCTAGCCTTTTGTTTGCTCCTCTGGTGCTGAATAGACAAGCTAGGCTCTAATGCAGTAAATAAGCATCCATGTGCATAGCGATCCAAACAAGAAGCCACAAGAAATGGTAGCACAAAGGCTTGTGCAGACATACAAGGTAACAAATCTTAATTCCAAACATTTGTGTACATCAAAATATGTTGGGGCACCATATAGAAATTTCTCTGCAAGGATTGGACTTTCCATCACCTGTGCAATGGAAAACAACTTGCCATCACTTGTAGCCCTAAGTTGTGAATATTGTTAGACTCTAGAAAACAAAAACTCAAATTACTTGTGTTATAACCAATTGTACTTTACTTTGTATTCTATTAGATATCTACACATAATAAAAAAATGTAGTATAGCAAGGTACTTCCACATTAAAAACATTTTGAAAATGTATTTCCACATCTTAAAAATGGACATTAAAGAAGAGGGACATTCAAGGAATAAAAAAATGTATTTCCACTGTACAAAATTCACATTAAGGAAGATGGGCATTAAAAATGTATTTCCACATCATTAAAAATCTAGATTAAGGAAGATGGAAATTAGTGTTAAAAATATATTGCAAAACATTAAGGAAGATGGAAATTAATGCAAAAAATGTATTGCAAAACAATAAGGAAGTTGGACATTAATGCAAAAAATGTATTTCAAAACATTAAGGATGATGGTGGACAGTAATGTAAAAAATTTATTTTAAAACATGAAGGAAGATGTACATTAAAAGGGCTTGAGCTTGAGATTCAAAACAGGAAGGAGCGTAGTTCATGCACATAAAAACATGCCCATAGGGCTATAGTTTACAACTTCTTACAAGCCTGTGGCTTGCCATAATTTGCACTAGCAGAGGTATTATCAGAATGTATCCTCTTTCCTCACTCTTTCTAGGAATCTTAGAAGCTTGATCATCTGCAAGTCCCACCTTCCTTCACTTCAAGCCAACTGTACTTGCACAGATCCATAATTATTAAATGGCAGAAGAAGGATTGCTAGACGTAATTTGGCTTGTTACATAACTTTAACTAACTCTATGAATAGCAAGCATTCATCATTATTTGGCTATTAATTCAGGTCAGCTTCTATGGAAGAGAGAATTCAAAAATGGTAGGGATCATCCAGAGGACCTTGCTGTACTATTGAGTTGATATGAGAAAAGTTCACCATGCAAGAAAACCCAATGGACTTTTTAGGCTTATCTTGAGGAATGCTAGTCTCCTATTGTACTCTATTGAGTCGAGCCCAAAAATTTTTATCTATAACTCCAATTCTTCATTCTTTTCAAGAGGAGGGTCATCTCTACCATCTTGGACTTCAACCCCTTTGCCACCACTGATATTACCTGTGTCCACAGCCTTTTGGTGTTGGCCACTTGTGTTTTCTTTATAGATGAATAGTAAGTGATAATGGAGCATAAAGATTTAATAGCTTTGAAGTGTTTTAGAAATGTAAAACAAGATTTCAATCATGCTAAAGTGATACTGAGATATTTATAAAAATATATCAAAGCTTTAAAGTAGAACTTAATGTTTGGTGATGTAATGCCTCAAAGCTTGGTCACTGCTTTAAAGTGTAGTCACCACTTTAAAGCATGCCACTACTTTAAAGTGTGGTCACCACTTGAAAGCGTGGTCCACTTTAAAGCATGGTCTATAATTTAAAGCTTAGGTACCACTTAAAAGTCAACGAGTCACTTTAAATCCTATATACTACATGAAAGCCTATGTCCACTTGAAATCCTTCAAGCTTTGCTTTAAAGCCTATGAAGTGTAGAATAAAAAACAAGTACCAATGCTCATTCTTGCATTCTTCTCCGATTGTCCAACTGGCACACACACCATTTTCTTAACCTCAAGTGGGATGGCCGATTGCAATCCGTATTGCATGCACTCCCACCAGCTACTACAGTGCTAACGAAACATAGTGGGTGTAACATCTAGTGGCAAGGTAGCTATATAGTGCTATGACATTATCTATTGAAACAAGAATTCCATAGGAAACATAGTCACTCAACTCCATCATGACAATGTCACTCAACTCCATCCCCCACTCATACATAGCTCCACTTTGGGGGGCAAGGGAAAATGGTACTGGTGTGGCCCTTATCCCTCAAGCCCTCCATAAGTTGTACTTGTTATTTTTCTCCATCCAGTCTCTCATTGAGGCCAATATAATACTTTGAGATTAAAATAATAGTAAGAATAGAATTAGACATGGAATTACTACACAAAAAAAGAGTGAAATGTACAAACACAATTTCCCAACCCAAAACTTGAGCCATGTCTAGAGAAAGCCTCGAGCTAGCTGCACCACATTCATCACCCAAATTTTTTGTATTGATAGTTAATAGTTTGATCTCCAATTCTCTAGCCACATTGTTATTTAGAGAGAACTTTGCTCAACCTAAGTTGCAAGCTTTGTATCTTGACCTGGATGTTCACAACGTGTTGTTGAATGCCAACATATAGTACCCAAGCTTCCATGGTTACATCGTACTCTTACTTTGCAAAAAACATATTGGTAGCCAGGTAGCCAATTTTAATATCTAGTCCACACCTTTCCATGTCACGAACACCTTTCAATGCATCATTTGAGTGCACAAGTGTGCAAAACTACCTATCTTAGAGCTCAAATTCTTAGGCTATGTGCTCTCAGCACCCAGGAAAGAATGGCCATGCTCTTTCCTCTAATTTTTGAGCTTTCTATCTAAACCTCTAGCCTACTCAACCATTTTTGCATGATAGTTCTCCACATACCCTACCCAATCCACCATGAGTTATTGTTTATCTTCAGTTCTGGCACTTGCAATAGTTAAACACCTCTCTAGAACAAAGCTGCATGCAAACACGATGGACACCTCATGGTTATGTGGGCTCTCTTGGTAGACACAATAGTGTAGAAGGCAACAATCCACAACAAATTCTAGCTTTATGGCCTTGAGGTGCACCTTTTGACCTCTTGTTCTCCTTGAAAATAGATGAGGATTTTTACCTTGCATAGAAAGTCCATACTACTCACAAAACTCTTCTTTCATCTAGAAAAACTTCATCTAGAAAGGGTAGTTCATAGATGTAGCTCTCCACAATTTAGTTTCCAACAAGTAGGGTGATGAATCAGGCAAGCCCAACAAGGATTTCCAGGTAGCCATGCTATCTGAGATGGCTAAGGAAAAATGTAATAGACAATAAGAGGAAGAAGTCTGTGAGGCAGAAGAAGGATGAGTTGAGGAAGAATAAGGAAGGAAAGCGATGCATATGGAAGAGGTACTCTATGCATGCAAACTCAAGCATCATTGATAGTAATGATTGCATGGTCTTTTCAAAATCCTACGTTGTTGCCAAGAGTCCTTTCAAAATCCACTTGATAAGACTTTAAAGCACCACTACTTTTAACATTATCAAGCATACCACTTTTTGTTAAAAAGTGTACCATCTAATCTTGCTTTCAACCAAAGAGTTAACTAATAGTGAGACATCTCAAAGTATCAAATTCAATAGTATTTCCTCATATTCAAAAGGAAAAAAGGAGTAAGTTTTCATCAAAGAGTGAAAAATGTAATTCATTGGCTACATCACAAAACTCTTCAATTTGATAATAAATTAAATGTCTTTCAATCAAGATTTATCTCCAAAGAAGTTCCAAAGGCAAGTAATATAACATGGACATGAGCCAACAAATATTCTACAATAGATAGAATAATTGGATGATGCAATTGAAAAAATAGGAGAAGCAAAGAAGGTAATGTTTGAATAATGAACAACTTTATATGTAACTCTACCTCAACAAGAACCTTACATATTAGAGTCATTGAGTTCCCTTTATTTTTATAATAAAGTTGATAAGCATGCATCAACATTAAAAGCTCAACCAAAATGTGTAAAGAAACTAGTGGAATAGGCATGTTGCATTATCAAGGACAAGAAACCTAAGGTCTATGTTGCCTATTTAAAAAATTTAGAAAGAGCCATAGTTTTTGAAGAAGAAACCCAAGAAAAACATTGGATGGAGGAAGAATATGAGGCATAATGAAGAAAAAATCATGGGGAGTCACCAAACCACTACAAGCAAGAACATTATTGACTATTGTTGGGTTTAATGCAAAGAGATTAGTTAGAGGCTACTCTCACCAATGAGTACATTTTGAGGAAAGTTTTACACCAGTGGTCAAAACAAAGACAACCAAATTTCCATTATTGGTTGTATGCACTTTGTACTTATATGTTCATCAAATGTATGGGAAATCATCTTTTCTCACATGATATTTACATGAATAAGTATACATGAAATACATACCAAATTTGTTTTGTATACACAAGGTGCCTTCTGTGGATTAAAACAAGCTCCAAGGTCTTGATCAATAAGATTAATGGACATTTCAAGTCAAAAGTATTTGTACCTTTAGTGAAGATGATCATGGATCATGGAACTTGAATCCAAATGAAAATTTGACATTCATGCACTACATTTGGATGTCATTGATCTGATCATTGCAAGAAATAGCATGGAGATGATAGAACAATTCAAACTTATGTAACTAATTTGACATCAGGGATTTGGTAAAAAATCATTACATTTTGGGGATTGAGATCAAGGAATGAAGATGGTATCTTTCTCAATTTAATAAGTTACATTGGTGAAGTGTGCAAATAGTTTAATATTGTATAATGCACACCTATCACCACTCTTCTTTACCAGATGTAGTTGAGATGACCAAGGACTCTTTGAATGATGAATAATCCCATCTTTAATCATGATTTGGACTTGCCTCCTAATCCCCAAATGTTCTTTTGGAGATCTTTGCCTTTGAGCTATTAACACTAGTGGATGTGAATCTCTAGCCAAGATCTTATAGGCTACATCTGCTATTGTGACAGTGACTACATCGATTGACAATTCAGCTTGTGGATATTTTTAAGTAATTGAGCAACTAATGAGTGGTTCCAGACATCATCGGCGATGACAGATAAGGAGAATTGTTTCAAAATTTTTTGAGAGAGCAACCATGGGACTGAAGGAATTCTAAGAAGATGGAGATTCCTTATCCTAAATTCAATTAAGCCTTCACCATCCAACCAAACACATCCAATTGTAATTGGGAAAATTTGGTCGGGGAGAGCAACGGCTCGGTTGGAGAAGATGCATCTAATATTATAGGGGATTATGGTAGAGCTCTTAAGTTGATTCAAAGTAAGACTTTGAGTCATCTCACAACACCTCCAAGATTGAGAGTTAGTAGTTCCAAGATGCTACATTGTACTGTCAAACAATTGGCAATAGATATTTCTAATGAGATGAGTGATATTGTCAAACAATTGGCAATAGATATTTTTAATGGCATGAATGAGATTAGGTACTTGTATTGTAGTAGGGTGTTCCATCAAGCTATGGCAAACCCATGTGATATCTAGTGAAAAGGAACTTCGAGTAATTCAAAGTTGGAATTGGCCATCAATTGTTGTATTTGAAAGCTATAGGTTAGAAACCATAACTCATGTAATTCTATGATGAAATTAGGGTGGAGGTATAGATGCAAAATCAACACTTGGTTACATACTCTTTTGCAATCAATATTGGATAATTTGATCAAAGAAGAAGCAAGACAAGATAGATTTTTTCTATAACAAAAGTAAAGTATTTGCTTTATCAAAATTTACTTGTGAAGCACTATGGCTATGAAGGCTTCTAAGTTAACTCCATTCATTCAAAGGGGAAGATATTACGATCTTTTTTCAATGACACGATTGTAACTGCCTTAGTAAACAATCCAAGAGGTTATGGGAAGGCAAAGCATGTTGATACTTAGCATTCATTCCATTTGGCATGAGATCAAGGAAGGAGTAATCTAACTTTTCACTTTTTTCCCAAAAAACAATTAGAATACCTATTTACAAAGACATTAGCAATGGCAAAATTTCAATCATTGAGGTTGTTTTCAAGAGTGATTTGACTACGCACCTGGAAACACACATAGAAGTGCACACACACACACACAAACATGCAGACACACACACATACACACTATTCTCCTTTTTCTTTTGCATCCACTTAATTTCTTAATTTTCCCTTTTCCTATTTTTTCTAATTCCTTTTCCTTCTATCTCACAAACATTCCCTAATTTTTCCTGATTCCTCCTAATTTTTCTTTCTTAAAGCTCTAAATTTCTCTCTCTCTCTCTCTCTCTCTCTCTCTCTCTCTCTCTCTCTCTCTCTCTCCTCGCATCTTTAACTAATTTTCTCCTATTTTCTTCCCTATTTTTTCCTCTTCGTTCCCCATAATTTTCCCTAATTTCACTTGATTTCCCCCAATTATTTTTATTAATTTTTTAAAACTAACTTTTTAAATATTTTTTAAATTCTCTCTAGGCCTTTTTTTTACACCTTTAAAGTCTACATCGAGCTGTTTAAGTCTGTGTTTAAGCCACTATTTTATTGTGACCTTGATAACAAGGGAGTGTTTATGACACCTGTGTTCCCAATTAAAGTTAAGTTGGAACTTACCATGTTTTCTTGTTGGATGGTGGCAGATATGCAGATTCTCCTCTTCAATAAAAGAGATGCTTATCAGGACTTCACCAAGATTTTTTTTTGCAAAAACATTATTGTCATTTCTTATCAAAGCTCTTATATACTTTTACTGCAATTTCGTAGGTGCTTTATCTACATACTTAAACTCTTTCTTAATTCTATAATGTTCTCTTTCTATCCTTTAACCTAACTCTTTTGTCTTTTCACTATGCAAAAGGGGTTGTTGTTTTGTCTTCCACACACATGTCCTTTCCCTTGCAACTGTGGATGGTTGCACATAGTACACTCAAGTCATTATGGCCTTTTTTGGCTTCTTGACTCCTTTCTCTAACTTGTGTCCTGTTTTCCTTTTAAAAAATTTAATGGGATGTTTCGCTCCAATCAAAAGCTCTCAACAACCCTCTTCCAGCTCCTTCTCCCTCATCCCAAGCATCTTTGGATGGTTGCACTTATCACATTTAAGTCATCAGGGCATTGCCTTTTGACTCACTTCATTGCTCGCCAAGCAATTTTCTCTTTCTTTTGGCTTCTTCGTCTTTCTAAGAAGTCTTCCACCCCAACCAATTCCCAGGTTAGCCCACTTAATCCCAGTAAGCACTTCTCTTACTCTTTTTCCACTGCTTATTTGACACTTCTAAACATGACTAGTCCTTTTTGGGTAGGTAGTAGGTCAGCAGATGTACTGTCTCACCTAGTGTGTTGTATCCTACTAGATTGTCTTTTCACTATGCAAATGGGGTTGTTGTCTTGTCTTCCCCATACAAACACACACACACACACACACACACACACACACACACACACATGGACGTGGCATGCATGCACACAAATACACACGTGTGCACATGCGTGCGCCCCCCCACACACAGACAAAGGGCATGCATATACACATATTATAGATCCCTTTTGAGAATTTTTTTGTGCATCTCTTTGTGCTTAGAGAAGTAGAAGAAGGACCAACATGGCATGGTGTGAAATTATAGAGGAGGGAACTGATGAAGAGAGGAAATGATCATGTTGGTTCTTGTATTAAAAGGAAAAAGAATAAATGTACAAATATTTCTTGCTAAAAGAGAGAATTGATGCAAATGCACTTTCAGTTTTTTGCCTAGACACATCTTTGACAAGCTCTCAAAATCCTAAGAGTACAGGGGACAATCCAAGATTTACAATAAAAGGAATCCCCCTTTGAATTAGATGTAGATCTAGACTCTATGGTAATTGGAAAATGTTAGTTCATTGTATTAGGTTGTTTTGAACACTATAGGTAGAGCCCAGCACATGACCTTTGGGTGTTAAGGGGAAGAGTTTTAAGGAAAATTAGATACAACATTTGGTTCTAGCTAGTACCAGGGGCAAGGCCTATAAGCAAGGGTTAGTGTGAAGGATTGTTGGGCTATTGAGGGACAGAATGTCCAAGGGAAGGGGTGAAGACCAACAAGGGTGGATAGGCATCAAGTTTAAGGGTTGGTGGCTATCTTTGCAATGATCTAGATTGAGAAGCATGTTTTTTTCACTAATAGAATATGTATGCTTTCTACATGAGTTGTGTGTTTTATATACTACTTGTAAATCTTACATAAAAGAAATAACTACAAGAACAAAAGAGCATCGATTAAATTAGGTTTAATGTATCTCACTTAAAAGTTTTCTTTCCTTGAAAAATGTCACCAGTAGAATAAGCTTCACTCTATCTTTTATCTCCCCCATTGATACTTTTTTTGTGGCACATTTGGGGAGCTAGCACTGAGTCTTGGAGGGAGAGTATTTTGATAGACAAAGGTCCATGAGAATTAATCTAGTCACCAACAATTATATGTGTTTCTCTAGGTAAGGCAACAAAATATTTGTAGACTTTTATCGCTTGCTTTTAGATCAATATCCATTTTGCAACATTTCTCAATGCCTTCTTTAGGTCCTTTCCTAAATCCACATATACAAATGATGAATATCAAACATTCATCATATTTTAGTATATTGCCTTCAGCCAAACAAAATGGGCTCTTTCTCCTTTTTGTTATTTGAGGTTGTACTTTTTATTGTTCTATCATGAGTAACAAACAATAAAAAATATCTTAGCTCTAGAACACCACATTCTAGTAAGAGCAAGGGATGGATTTATAAGAATTGGATAGATCAATCATGCAACATAAATTTAAATAGGGAATTGTCTGATTCTGATCCATGAGGGCATGGTTGGAGAGTAGTGTAGTTAAAGAGTGTTGTGTGTGTGTGTGTGTGTTGGGGGGGGGGCATGAGAGAGAGAGAGAGAGAGAGAGAGAGTGTGGGGGGGCGGCATGAGAGAGAGAGAGAGAGAGAGTGTGTGTTTGTGTGTGTGCACGCACGCATATACACGTGTGAGGGTGCAAGCGCACTCTTCACATTTCAACTACATCTAAGGAGAATGCAACTTGTAGCACACATGTCCACATTTTACGTCATGAGCTACCTTATACTAACTATATGAGCCTCTTTTTCTACCTACTGTTACAAGTTGCATTCTCTTTAGATGTACACTCACACAAAATGCAAGAATGGATCTTGCTAAAAGTTCTACCAACATAATGTGATTTATGAGTGGCATGTTTCAAATACTTTGCTTCTTTGTGTGTATGTTAGTTAACTCTTAGAAATCAACAAATTCTAATCAAGACATCTAAGAAGATAAGAGAGAATGTATGCAACATATTATTAAATACACTCTTAATAGTAATTAGTATTAATATTAGTGGTAATACTGAGATAAAATGGGAAAAAGTTTAGTGGGAGCGGCCACGACGTGGGCGCTTCTTAGCTCTGCGCGCGGAAACTGCTCGTTCGCGTCTCCCATCATCTACAGTAACTCCGCTTCGTGCCGCCGGCCTCACAACCCCTTCATCCTCCATCCTCTGCTCTACTACGCTCAGCACCGTTGGAATAGCGCAAATCACCTTGAATAGATGCCTCCTGCAGTTTGCATAAACCTCTCGTTCTTGTATCACCTGAGTTGAGTTATTCTCATCGACACATGTATACATGAATACGCCTGTGATTTGACATCCTATGCTGAACCCAGTCAGTCCATGACAGTCCCGTTTGCATAGTAGCCGTGCCCGTTTGCAAGTAAAGTACTAGCACAGTGGCCAATTTTCTGGACTTCCACTGCCATCATGCATCCGGCACTTAGTCTGCAAGACCCGCCTCCGAACACGCAAGCCTCCTAAATTGTGAGACGCAAATACAATCTAGTTACCTTTCCTCCTCAACGAACTCTGCACTTAAGAACGAGGCCATTGCGAAAAGCCAGGCATCGCTGTGCCTCGCAACGCAAAGTCGCCAATCCTGTTTGGTCTTCTCTGTGAACGCGAAATTGACGCCTGGCGTGGGTTGAGGTGCAGGTAGAGGCACAAGTTTTGGTGTCTCTTTGACATCCCAATCCCCCGCGGGAGTTGAGTACAGATAGAGACACTTTTTACCTGCTAGGATTTTCGCTAATACAGGTTTAAGCTTTCTTTGCAAAGTCAAAATTGGAAAGCCAGGTAGATAAAATGTGTTATACATACGTGAACTCTTGCAACGTAATACAACCTCTTCATAGTCTGCAAAACATATCATCATAAGTCCAAAAACTGTCCAGTGTCGACCCTTCAAGTTCAATACGAAACATTTTTTAATGAGAGCGGACCGTCACACAAAGCTTTAATGAGGCCCGTTCGCCGTTGTGTAAAATCTCGTAGTGCGTTCCAGTAAGGTGATTCGGCGTTGCCGTCGAGGTCCATTGGCATTGGTGTAGCACGACAGATGGCAGGCTGCAGGCTTGCGGAAACAGCGCGAGTTGGAAACAGTGGACGTGGTTTTTTCAACGGGCATCCTGAAAAGACGCGAGAAGTTAGAACCCGCCTGTTGCTTAAATTACATGACTTTATCGATGCACCGCCTAGGATTGAAACTCTTTTGTCTTACCTTTACACCTGAACGCGTTCCATCCAAAAGACATGAGCTAGTTAGTTCTAATGGTTTAGAGACTTGGATGCTTTGAAGGGGTTTAGCATGAGACTTCTAATGGTTTAGAGACTCGGATGCTTTGAAGGGGTTTAGCCTTAGACGGTTAGTCGCTGCTAATGGTTTAGAGTCCTAGAGGTTTAGCATGAGACGGTTTAGTAATTGGCAGACTGGACAATCAGCGGTGATGTAGGATCTCATGTGCGACTAGTAGTACTCTTGTTGAATGACTTCTAGAATTCTATGGATACCTAAGTGTCCAAAAAGTGGTGAGAGTGGAAATAGTATGCACTGAAATGAAGGCGTCATGACTGTGGTACAAAAAGACACAAGCAGAAATAAAGAAAACAAGCTATAAATGATGAAAATAATTCATAAGGCCTGCCCAAGATCCAAAATAAGGAAAAAGAATGGGTAGCATGGAAAAGAGGGCGGAAAGCTGTGCGTGTGTGTGAGAGAGAGAGATAGATTTGTGTGTGTGTGAGAGAGAAAGTAGAGAAAAAGATGGAGAAATTTAAGGGATGGAAATAGCAACTGAAACTTGCACCAATCATAAAAAAGACCGCATGGAGGACACATCATTTTCCCTTTCATCAGGGAAAATACCTTTACTAAAGCCTTCCCTTCTCAGGCAGGCCAATAATATTATTTTGTATTTGAAATCTTTTTTGGTCGAGATGTGGTAGAGGAGTTCTGAGAAATTTGATATCTGCTTGTTGTATGGTCGAAAAGGTTAAACAAATGGTTTCTAAAAATATGGGTATTTGAGAACAACTATGGTTGATAGCAATACTTTCAACTTGTTATATGATGTTGTGCATGCAGGCGACCAAAGAAACTTGGTATTTTTCTTTAAAAGATGGCGAAGAGGATGAGTCATGTTTGCATACTGAGGTAAATACCTTGTTGTAAAATTTACGATCCCCAAAAATCGTTGAAGCTACTTAAGAGTCAAGGGCTTGGGGTAGTTGAGAATTGCTTGAAGTTTGGTAGGATCCATCTCTATATCAATTGTAGAGATAATGAATCCAAGAAATGTCATAACAAAGTCTGGCCAAAGAAAAAATAGCTTCATGTCTTTCGACATTATGGATCTGCGCTAAGGTGAAAATGATTTAGTTTTACCACAAATTGTGACAGGTTCATGGTCTTTTTGGAAAACTTCCTACAATTATTGTAATGCGGTTTGTGTGACATTTGCATGAGAAAAATTATGAATCAACTAATGTTTCAAATTTGGCCAATGATGTTTTATTGAATCATGTTGTTGGATAAACCCGATTGTCGCAATTCCTTTTAGAATAATGCGTAATAGAGCCTTTCTTCTGTCAGACCAAGCAATGTTTTTGACATGGTCAATCCGAACCATGACGTCTTCTGTCAGAGCCCATGAAATGACTTGGGATGGACTTTTTTATCTTTGGATGGTGGATTCAAATTGGAGGTAGGAGGGACATGAGAGTTTGATTCATCAGCCAGAGCTATGACAACAAAGTAAAGACATGATCTTGTGGTTGTTGTTCTTCCATGTGTTGTTCTTTCGGCTAGAAATGGTGATCAAACACTATATTAGGGAATTTGGGAATTTTCAAGTAGTTTGGGAATTTCCAATATGGTTGAGATTTGGCCACATGGTCAAATCTTAGACCCTTACTTAAAAATTAAATCCCCCCCAAACACTAGATTAGGGAGTTCTCCTAAGTCCCAATTTCAAGTAAGGGGTCAAGATTTTGACACATGGTCAAATCCTAACCCTTTTTGGAAATTAGGACTTGGGAGATTCCCAAAATTCTCTAATATAGTGTTATTGGGGGAGTTTGGGAAAGACATGGCATTTCCACCGAGAGGATGTAGATTTGCTTCAATTACACACTGAACGGCTTCCATCATAAAATAGATGAGTCAGTCTTTATTACATGTGTTGACCATAGTTGGTTACAACTGCCACCCACATCATGCAGTGGCAGCATCACGCATGTAGTGGCCACATGGCAGCCACATGTCATCATCTCCTCACAATATCCACCTATAATTTCTAAAATAATTAACTAAGTTAGGCGCTATATACTTGCTCTCTATAATATGCCAAGGTTCAGAGCACCTTGTTGTTGGAGCCAAGTGTACCTAGTTCTTGGAATATATTTGTCTTTATTGCCCCCTCTAGCTCTTCCATGGAACCCAAGATATTCCCTTTCTTCAACAACATAGTTTACAATACCAAAGGAGACTAGCTCCAACAATCATCCACTTAGAGAGCATGCCAGAATTTTGCTTTTGTCACTTTGCTTCTATGGACCGCTTTTGGAGATAACTTTGGATTTTCTACCAATGAGGCATATTTCCATGTTCTTTTGACTCAGTAGACTCTCTATCAAAAACCTAGAGATAGACTTTTGAAGCATGATTGAATGCTCATGATGCCATCCAGCCTTGGAGTTCATTTAGCATTATATTTGGAGATCTACAGAGGCCCAGAGGTTGTAAGCTAATTTTTGCATGAACAAGCAAAAAGAGTCTAAGGGCATAAATCATGAGGGGCGCAAGTTGTCATCTCACAATCAAATTCCATTTTGTGTTAGGAAAATGATAAAAATGCCAGCATCAAAATTCCAAGTTTGTGGGGTTTCCTAAAGCACAATAGAGTCTAGACTCTAGGCAAGTAAATCGATTGTAGGAGATGCCATGAATTTTATGAAAACTAGAAACATACATTTTGTGGATTTTGTATTGAAAAGAGAACTGAAAGATGTCATGATGAATCTAATTAAGACCATACAAAAAGGTTTTGTAATGCTATAGTCTTGGAAATTGTAGAGAGAGAGAGAGGGAGAGAGAGAGAGAGAGAGAGAGAGAGAGAGAGAGAGAGAGAGAGAGAGAGAAGCATGAAGTGGATTCTAAATGTAAGCATCTTGCAAAGGCTTGCTATAATTTCATGCTTCCACCTATAATTCATGTCTAAAGTATTGGTAAAAGGTAGATTTTGCAATTGCTTTGTCAATTTGGAATATCAGTATTGCTCAAGAATAATGGATAACATCTTTTAGTATGCTTTTTTTTTTAAATGTATTTTTCCATGTTTGCAGAAAGGAAAGAGATCTACATTACTAATGTGTGCAAGTTATTGATTTCTCAATGTTTTCAATATGAATACGACTATTGATATTCAGGTAATATGTTAGAATTTTATCCTTTCAGGAGACTTAATTGCGATGCTACTTGGTTTTAATATTCCCGATTCTCATACTCTCGATGCAAAGGGAAGGGCCCATTGCCTTAGATTATAATTCTTTGGTGAAGGTACCTTGCCACATCCATGCCCACCCTATGTGTGGTTATAGTATTTATATTATATATTATTATCAAAATATTTTGAATTGCTTTCCTTGCCCTACATATACTTTCTTCAATGTAAATTCTTAGAGTATCCCTCTCTTTTGATGCATGTTCTTGATGATAGAGGGAAGATTTAGAATGAGCAGCAAGCATATCCAAGTTGGATGCAAGATAAAAGGATGATAATTGAGATGGTTGTAGTCCATATCACAATATTATATAGGTTGCAACTAAGGATGAATTATGCGCTTTAGTGAGCATAGACTTATTCATGTATTTATTGGGCTTTAATTCTCAAATGGCATAAATCTTTACACATTTCAGTATAATAAAATATTTAGTACCCTTGACATTTGAAGGGAGGATCGGGTCCTAATGGATCCTGTGTCATGTCTCATGTCCATACTTTTACCCACTATTTTTTTCACTTTAAAAAATTTCCATTAAATGGTAGGATTCAAATGCAATTTCAAGTCACTAGTTACATGCTCCATGACAAAAATGGGTTTCTAAAGTATAGGGAATGAGCAATGAATGAATGAATGAATTCATTGAGTGAAAAGGATTATCAAATATAGAGAGCAATCAACAAATGAATTAATGCCAACGATGAACAACGGATGTGATGATAAGCGGGTCTAATTTATGACCGTCCCCTAGGAGCTTGTCCTAGTCACAAAGGCATTTTCAAGACCATAACCTCGCAACACTATATTTTATTCTGATTATGTTACTGTCTATTATTTTTCTCATCTTTGTGATTTCTTAATTTCTTGATTTGTGGCTTTTCTTCTCCTATAGCCTAAAGACTGCCTACCAAAACCTAGTTTCCCTCAACAGAGTTGTTCTAGGATGTCATCGAGGGCACCCTCTAGCACCCCAATGGATGCTTCCTTGCCAAAAATAGTCTATCACCAAGCATCTCTTGCCAGCAACTCTACACCAGCCAAGCCCCTCCCCATCTTTTCTCTTCCATCAACTTTGAATTTGTTCGCTCCACTCAACATTAACTTGCCATGGAACTCCCTAAAGTTCCATCATTGATTAGTCACAATAGGTGGAGTTTCATGCCCTCCACAAAGATTCCAACCCCTATCATTGATGGCATGGGAGAAGGCCAAGTTCCTACCCTAGTCAGGAAGACAAAGAATAGCGGCAACCTTGCAAAGGAAGAGAAGAAGACCTCAGAAACATTCTTGACAAAATGAAGTGGAAAGAATGGGAGCTTGTGGACTGCAAGAAGAAATGTAGCATGTTGCTCTAGGAGAAGAGGATCCATACAAGGGTGTAAGATCATTGGTTTTAAAAATCCAAGCACTACAAGTCTAGGAATGTTCTGTGCACATCCAAGCAATGCAAAGACAAATTGGAAAAATTATCTAGTATTTGGAACAAAATTTACAATCTTCAGAGCGCATGAATTGGTCAAGATTGTCCTCTTTCTTTGACTTGAATGATGAGAAAAAAACATAGCTTTGTCTCCCAACTGACAACTTCTCCTATAAAATTTATTGGAAAATGTTGGATCTTCTTGGGGTGGACAGACAAATCAGTTCGAGGAACACTATCATCGACTTTTTGGATGGTACTTTGCTCTCACACAGCCCTCAATTTTGTTATGTCTTCAACATTTGCATGGGAGATGTGGACTATAATTTCTATTGTTTTTGTAATGGGAGACAATGTTGCTATTAGTGGTGCTGACAACTTCCCAAAGGTTGCAAACAAACCTACCAAGGTGATGAATCCATGGTTGCAGAAGGCTTTGGAAACAACATTGCCATAAAGTAAGGCTTGATGGTTGTCTATGAGAATACATGAGCTGCAAGAAACCCTCAAGATATGAGGTGCAAGAAACCATCAAGTACTTGGTGGGAGTATTTGAGAAATCCATACTGCAGAGGACAAGTACAATACACAACACTTGGAGAGGGTTACTACAAACCAATTGCATGTGAAGCAATTGGAACGCAACAGGTTCACTTCCATGGAGCTCATTGCGAAGGAGAACAACATGGACATCGATAGATGTTGGCTTCATGCTTTTTAGTGGATTTTCAGTCGGATACTTGTACAATCTATGTCGTTTGATTTTCATGTTTTTCATTGTAGTCATTGTCTCAATTTCTTATAGTATGTATTACAAATAGTTGAAAGAATGCTTTAATTTCTTAGAGCATGTATTAGAAGGACGTGAAATCTTCAATACAATATAACTTTTTTTCCAATTATTAGAATGACATGAAAGCTTCAACACAAGTACAATGTAAATTGCTCGCACAATGCACAAGTTCACTTGTTGTAAATCATTTTTCATTTTGAAAATACATGTATGTACCAAGAAAATACATGACCTCTTAACAAGGAATACCTTAGAGTGTTGGAACATCTTTTTCCTACTTTTGGTTCAAAGATCAATCACACTAAGACAGGAATCTATGAGACCAAGGGCCCTTTCCTAATATTCTCACATTTTAGTATTGTAAGCTGATAAAGAAAGCAAAGTGTGTGGATTACTTGGGATTCCCATGGGATCGAAATGCTTCTCAAAAGATAGATGGGATTGGTTGATCCAAAAGATCAAGGATAATATTTCCAATGGCAGGGTCTTCAATTATCTCTAGCAAGGAGAAAGTTTGTCTTTAGTCACTTTCTCTACCCATCCATCATTCATCTCCTATTAGTTTCTTTTGAAGAAGGGGTTTGACGGCATCAACTCTTTGTTCGTTTTCTTCTTATGGGGGATGAATTTGATCTAAAGTGTAGTGGAACATTTGCACAATGTCCCAAAAACTAAGAGGTCTTGGGATAGTCAACTTAGAGAAATCCTTAGCAAGGTCTATGGGACAATGGCTATTGAGAGATTTTCAAAGACAAAATTCCATTTGGGATACTTTGGTCAAAACCAATCTAATTAGAGTCAAGCCTCTGAGGTACAAGTAGTAGAAATTGTGTCCCAAGATTTCAACCATGTTTGGTGCAAACACTTATACTACAAAAGGATCAGAACTCTAGATAGGGATTTGGAAGGCTTGGGAAACCATCAGAACCTAACTTTGTTGGAAGGGACTCACTAGGGGAACTGATACATTCTCTAGTAAAGTCTCCATCTTAGTTCTCTATTCTTTGGAAGGAAGCTCCTTTTAACAGCCTCACTAAAAGGAGCTACACAATTTGAACTGAAAAGCAATCAAATTGTGGCATGACCTATGGGATAAATAGTCTTAGACTTTGTTAGAGGATGGAAAGCTTCAAAGAATGTGCAACCTGACCCAATTTTCTCTAACGTTGATACAAAGAAAGAGTAGGGCTATGGGATAAAGACATTGTCTATTGGATGGGGCTGATCATGCAGAAAGAAATTTGGATAGCCAGTAGGTGTAAAAGGGTCTCTAGAGCTCAGGAAGACCTCCCTCATCTCTTTATGAGCTGCCATTACTCTTTGTGTGTTTGGGATATGATTAGGACTCATGTTTTCCCCTTTGCTTTTGTTATGTCTATCTACTTTAGAGGAGGTTGGACCTTTAGAAGGCCCATGCTGTATGGAATATTTGGTTGCAAAGAAATTCTAGTGTCTTTCGAGATGAGACTATGGATGTAAGTCAACTCTTTCTAACCTGGTGGATCCCTATAGGCTCACGGTGATAACCTAGAGAACTATGATTAAGTGGTTCATTAGATTCATGATTGCTTCAAGGAGGAGGATATGCTAGGCAAGGCGGCAATTTGATCTAGCAACTCGTACTTGGAACCTATTGGCAAACACTATCAACTCTAATCCCAATACTGTGAACCCTCAATCATCCACCCTAGTTCAAGATAAGCATACTTCTTCTTGCATGATGGTCCCTCATCAAGGTTTTCCTTGTGCCTCTACTCATTCAACTTCAACATTACTTCCCTAGACCTTACCAGTTCATTGCTCTCAGTTTGCTCTAGCTAGTCTTTCTCGCTGCCCCCAGATTCCAGTTGGTTCCCATACTCTAATAGCATACCATGCTCCTATTAAATTTACCCAGTCTTCTCTAGATGTTTGCATTGTTGCTTCAAACTTGCCGGCTCCTCAATGTGTCATAGGAGCTAGTTCTCAAGATGCATTTGCATCTCTTTATCCCAATACAATCGTACTCAAAGTAATTCAAGTGCAGGGAGTGGTGCCGAAGGAGGAAGAAAAAGAGAGCAGACCTCTTTACGCTTTAATGTTTTGGATGTATGGACCGGAGATCTTCTAGATGTTTTGTAGACACTATTTTCATTTGTATCTCCCCATTTTACCTTGTCAGGGAAGAGATATATCTCTTGCATTTTTTTTAAATCTATTAATATAAACTTGCAATTTTCACCAAAAATACAAAAGAATAATATAGTGTTGTGAGCAAGCTACTCATTTATTTCAAGACAAAACAAATGCTTTGGTTACTAAAAGAAATTATATTGATTGTCCAAGAACATACTCCAAAAGTGCATCTCAAAACCCTCTCGTAGTGTCTAGTTGCTAGTTCATTGTTCAACTGGACATTTATGGAAAGCACAGGGTTGTCGGCTATGTCCACTCAAAGTCGAGGAAAATGTTGTATAAAATGCAACATGCTTCCATGTTTTTTGGTAGGAACTTTATATCCAATTTTCAAACCGAGTCATGCAGAAGAGGATAAGCTACCTTGAGCTTGCCGAATGCGCTTTCCACCACTATCCTAGTGGAGGAGTGGATGGACTTGAAGTTGATCTTTGGGTCTCTAGAGCTATGAATGGAATGACAAACCATGGAAGAGGGATGTAGCCCCCAGCCCAATGATGTACTTATAAATCTCAATGCCTTTCTCAAAGAACTATAAGTCCATTAATAATATCTCCTCTTTTAGTTTTTCAATGGAAACTAGAACTCCTTAGAAGCCAAAGGTCATTGACAAATCTAGGCCAGCTTATCAAAATGTCCAAGAATCATATTTTAGCATCCACAACTTCCTGTAAAGACATGGAGTATGTGGCATTATAGTTTTTCTATGTTGTATACCATTCATCCTTAAGGCAACTCAACCTCAATGCCAATGTTGTCTATTGCACCAATGCAATTTAGGAATCCTCATAGTGCTCAAACCCTCGCTTGAATTCTAGACATGTTTCTTCATTTGCAGGACAACATATGAATCAATTCATGTCCTTGAGGAGCAAGGCTTTCTTTGTCTCATCATCAACCAATAGTGGATTCCCCCACCCTATGTAATGCCATTGCCACTTTCTTTTCCACAATTAATATTCTTGTAGAAATGGCCTGCATGGATAGTGGGATTTGTATTTGGAAGAGGTCTCCTCTCAGCAATTCACACACAAAGTGGTAGAGCTTCCTTGGAAGTCTTATAGTAGAGTCAAACCTCACATCATCATCCACAACATCTATAATGGTGGATGGGCTTCAACATACCATTTCCCAATGGTTATAGCCTTTTGTTTGCTATTTTGTTAGATGTCCTCACCAACCAATTGACCTACTATGTGGCTAAGAGTGGCTTGAAGTTACTCCTCAAACAATTCCTCTTCCAAGTTTTCCTTGTTGTCCATGGCGTAGCCCAAGTTGTCATCTCCATATGGTACATACAAGGTTGGAGCTAGCTGAAAGATCAACTCCATCATTGATTACCACTATTGGATGAATAGGTAAATGACAATGCAGCCAGCTTTGCAAGAATTACCATCTCCTCCATGTCCATGGTTGGGTCGAGGCTACATAGAGTGTGGCAAGAAAAAAAGCTACAAGGAGTTATGGACCAGGCATGCAGGCAAGGCTAGTAGACTAAAGCAATAGGTAGTGGAAGGAAGGAGGTTGGTGGACTACTGGTGGTGAAGTATTTGGATTGGCAATTGCCAATCCTTGGCCAATGACTAGCTAGCGATGATGGGAAATGTTTGTCTTCTATGGGGACTCCCACCAACCAAATCACGGAGCAAATGGAGGAATGGATCCCATCAAGTTGGGTTCTCCATAGGATGGACCTTGCTCTTAGCCACTTATTCAATTTGTTTCTCTTTGGCTTGTTCTAACTAATGGGTTTGTACATAGGTTTCTGCTCCAAGGAGACCAAGGTTCTTTCGTGATGTCAACATGCATGCTTGATCTTCAAGTCATTGCTACCATATGTTACTGTCTACTATGGGATATTTTTGTTTCATGCTCTTTTGCTAATTGGACTTATGGGATGTGGTTTGTGATGGTTTAATGATTTGTCCATCTTTGTTTCTTCTAGGCTTTAATAGAGGCCCTCTTGTTTTGATGCCTTGTTTGTATCTCACTATGTTTTTGCATTCTTTCTTCAGGACTAAATCTCCCACTACATTGCTTTTTCATTCATTATCTCCTTCTATTTTACGATGTGGTCTTTTTTAGTTGGACTAGTAGAGGGTTATTCATAGCTTTAAACTCGCTTTCCAAAAAACTTTTTTGTGGTTTACAAAGTATTAGGTAAAATCAAATAGATTTGTGGTGTATATCCTTAGAAGTAGGCAAGTTGATTAATAGCTTAACTTTGAGAGGTTGACATGAAAGAAAAAATGGAGTTATAGGGACAATAAAGTAAGACCTTTATAGTGCAGGGCATCTTCTTGCACAATGCACTCCTTGGAATATTTATCACTGTTAGATATCAATGCTCCACTCTCACGTAACTACACGTGAACCAGCTAAGTCTACTTGTAAGCCCCCCATATGAGGAGAAGGCATTTGAGTAGCTCGGTTATTCGGTAGGTCCAGGTTTGGACACTAGATGGGGGCCATGTGTGGCCTGATGGCTGGACGGAGTTGGCACACTGCCAACTAGGCTACATGCAAGTGCGGGAAGGCATCCCATGACTGACCACATTGAGGGTAGACGGAGCATTTCCCGAGGCAACCCACTCTCGGGTTGCGGGGCCCGTTTGGAGTCCCAGATGATCCCGGATGGTTGTGGGCTGAACGGTGACCATAGGTTAGTTGCTCTGTTTTGTGCACTGGTTCTATCGTGTGGTCGGTGGCCTATTTCGGGACTGACCCCCAGTCGACCGTTTTGGGCGGACTGGGTCGGTCACCCAATTCAGCCCAACCGACTACGACTGGTAGCTATATAAGAGCAAGCCTATGAATCCCATTTTATCACTGGCTATAGCAACCATGATTCCTTAGCATCTAGCCTCCGTCCTCTACTGTTTCCAGGTCGCCATCGAAGCTTCTTTCATAGGAGCGCACGGTTGGGGGGCAACGCCATCTATTGTATCAGTTCTACAGTAATCAAAATTTTGATTCTCCATACTATCTCTTTTCTCTCTTGCGTATGAGATCCTGTTATCTGTTGAGCATAGACGTTGTATTATTTTCTTACATGGTATCAGAGCCTGGACTCTAGCAAGAGGATTTGGTAGTGTGTTTCTATTTGCGAGCAGATTGTGAGAGATGGCCCAGCCCGCAAGACTGCGAATCCCACTGTTTGATGAAAGCAAAAAGTTGGATGGCTCTAACTATCCACTCTCGAAGTTCAAGATGAAGACCATCCTAAGCACATATGAGCTTTGGGACACTACTATTGGGATGGACATGAGGCCGGTTGCGAGACTGGATCCAGCCAATGTAGGACAACAGATAGTACCAACTGCGGATGAGATTCTCGCATGGACAAGAAGAAATGCAGATGCGCTGTGTTCTATTGTCTGCAGTGTAAGTGATTCCGTCAGGGCGTTAATTAACATGTCACCACAGCGGAGGCATGGACGGTCTTGAAAAATCAGTATGAGACCACGAATCAGATGCGGATTCAAAATCTGGAGACTCAACTCGCGAACGAGAAATTGTTTGAGTCTGAAGCGGCAGAGAAGTTCATCACCAGGGTGAAGAATATGCGTGATCAGATGACTACGATTGGCATCACCATCACTAGCAAGAATCTAGGCGACGGTCTTGTTACGGCGCTGAACACATAGAACGAAAATCTGCCCCTCAACTTTGAGAATTTTAGCGTGATGTTTCTGGAGGAGGAGATGCGTCAAAAGACGAGGACTGGAGAAGATTCGGCTTTCTACGCTGGATCAAAGAAAGATAAGGGTAAGGACTCTGGTAACCCATCTTCTTCTGATGATAAGAAGAGAAAGAAGAAGATCAAGTGCTTCTATTGCAACAAGGCAGGGCACAAGTAGAATGAGTACCAGAAGAAGGTTGCAAATGAGAAGAACAGAGTAAAGAAAGAGTCCAGCAACAGAGCGCATGCAGTACCAGTAGAGCTGTTCGTTGCAATTGAGGAGATTTGCAGTTCATGTACCTGCAGATGAACCTTGGATCATTAACAATGGTTCATTGCGCCACATGACCAATTGGAAGGATTGGTATACCTCTCTACATCCTGTAGGGAATGACATCCTGGTAGTAGTCAGCAATGATGCAAAATGTCCAGCAAAAGGAAAAGGTACGATTACTCTCAAGTCAGATGGAGTTGTAAAACAGTTGTCCGATGTTCTTTATGTGCCAGATATCAAGAGGAACTTGTTGTCCATTTCTGTGATCACGGATCAGGACCTCAATGTTCAATTCGATAAGAATGGTGCACAAATCTTGGATCTTCAAGGAAAGGTCGTTGGTAAAGGTACATGGCACAACAACATCTATGAACTCTCAGCTTTTAGTGCTCGAGCCGATGTGAAGAACACTAAGCTGTGGCATGAGAGGTTTGGTCATCTAAACCTTAGTTCTTTGAAGGAGATGCATAAAAGTGGAATGACTGCAGACCTACCAGAAATTTTAGATTTGCCCGATGTATGTGAAGCTTGCATGATGGGCAAGCAGCATCGGCAGCCCTTTCCTAAAGAGGCCAGCAGGGCAAAGGCTCCTCTAGAGCTCGTTCACACGGACCTCTGCAGAAAGATGGAGATGGAAGCTTTGGGTGGTTCCTACTACTTCATGACACTGATCAATGACTACAGTAGAAAGATATGGATATATTTCCTGAAGACTAAAGACGAGGCTTTTAGTAAGTTCAAGGAATGGCATGTAATGGTCGAGAAAGAAACGGGGAAGAAGGTGAAGAAATTGAGATCGGACAGAGGTGGAGAGTTCACATCAACTGAATTCGAGAGTTACTGCAAAAGTCACGGGATCAAGAGGCAGAAACCCCTGCCACGTACATCACAGCAAAATGGAGTAGCAAAACGCAAGATGCGCGTCATCTGTGAAATGGGCAGGAGTATGATGAAAGGGAAAGATTTGCCAAAGACTTTCTGGGCTGAAGCATGTAACACTGTAGTTTACATTCTGAATCGTAGCTACACGAAAGCTGTGAACGGGATGACTCCACTACAAGCCTTTTCTGGTAAGGGGGACGAGCATTTTCCGAGCGAAATCTTCCGAGCGTCCGAGCGAAGCAAAAAAAAAGCTTCCAACTATGCAAAAATATGGCAAAAATGGATCATAAGAAAACATAGTTTCACTTAGAAATATGCAAAGTATTATATCAATGCCTATTTTATACACAAATGTTTACGTGAATCTTTGGGAATGGTGAGAACATAATGGGATGGCTTTTGAAGAAACCCACATGCAGAGTAGACTTCTCTATGAAAATTCCCTTATGTTCCTTCTTACAACTTTTACCTAATAGGAGATGACATTGAAAAGCCTCTCTCAACCTATCTTCATGAAAGGGTTTTTCTAAAGAAAACTGATTGAAGAAAACCATCAAGGTAGTTTCGCCAGCGAAACCCCTTTGAACTAGGTCTTCCCTGACAAAACTACCTTGGACAACACTTTTAAAAGCAACATAACTTTCACATCCAATGTCTAAATATAGTCATTCACCACTCAAATTGATCGAAAAACTCCATTTGAGCACATCAATGGGGTTAGATTTTAGAAAATCTTGCATATATAGTATTAAACATTACATGTATTTTATGAGAGTGATATATAAGCCCAAGTTAATACTTATTTATAATAATTTAAACTTCTTTAGAAAGATGTCCATAAATATCTTGTTATTTAGGCTATAAAAACAATAGACTACATAGGAGGGCAGACCAGAAGCCCCATCCCCCACTAGCACCCCACCTAAGATTCCAGCTAGAAAGGGGAAGAAAGCTAGCCACAGTGGTAAACCAATGCCATTGCTTGCTCGACCAATGCCACCATCCTCCGCCCAAGAAATTGGTGAGCTGCAAGTACGATGCTATCCTCCGTGCCCAATGTCACTTCGATCGGACCCGACTCCCACCCGATTCCCAAAGAACGTTAAAGCATCAACGAATGCTCTAGTCGCTCCAAGGAAGCCTCTTTCGAACCCATCCATTACAAGAAGAAAGCCACCCCGTGCCCCACCTCATCGACAGCCACACACGGCCAACAGCTCGATCAACACCAATCGATCAACACCAACCGCTTGGGCGGCCAAAGACTTGTACTCTTGTCCATAAGATCTGTAACTCCTCTATCAAAGATGCCATGTACATGGCCTCAAACTCGGATATCACGTGTGCATTGGCCCTAAAAATAGAATCCATCATGTCCACCATACCCTCATCATCATCTGGCACATCCAGGAGACTATACTCCTTCTCAAAGTATGAAGGTATACTCACACCCTCACCACCCTCCTCATCCAGTCTCAAGGTTTCGTGTAAATATAAGATCTTGTCTCAAGATTTCATGTCGTGTATGCATGCAAATATTAATCACGAACCACAATAGGTTGTGACACTTCCTTCAATGTTAATTAGGGATGTTTTTATCGAAGGTATAGAAATATAGTATTATAATATACTTGCAAAATTTTTCATAAATTATTTTTAAACGTTTCAAAGAATTGGTGAATTATATCTTTTGTTATAATTTTTGTTTCAAAACTTGGCTAAATATTCTAGGGCATTTAAAAAACTTTCAATTTTCACAAATATACTAAAAACTAGTTATATTGAAAACTCTGTCTTTTTCGTTTTACATAATTTCAAAATACATGAAATAGCTAGCATTTAGGATACTGTAGAGTATGCAAAACATAAAATTGTTTAAGGATAATGAATATCCTTCAAATCCTATGGGGGAAGAAAATTCTCAAAGTCTAGTTTAAATAGTCTAAAAAAGCTAATTATAGCCTTTTCTTTTACAGCTTGACTTCCAAAGTGCTAATGCTCTATCATACGGAAAGCTACTAACATCATAAGAACAAGTGTATAATCTCAAGCTAAGATCTAAGTTATCATCTAGCTTATTACGAAGCTTATTCTTCAAGTAACCGAGAGTACTAAAACACCTTTCATCCTCAACTGAGCCAAGAATAAAGGTTTGACAGCAAGCTTGAAGTACTCAGAAATACCATTCTGATAACCTTGCAAGACTGAAGCACCATCACATGCAAAACAAACAAGTTTCTTGACCATCTCAAACTCTGTCATGCCTCCATACTCTTTTAAAGCTTGGATCAAAACTTGCACTAATTCATTAGCATTGGATTCTGAATTAAGTTTGTGTACATGTAAAAAATATGGTTTTCTCTTATTGATTTCTACCATGTGCAAATGCATTCCCAACCACGATGTAGTATCCACAGCTGTGTACTCATCCAATGACACAAAAAAAAGTTTGTAAGTTTTAAAGTCTCCTTTAAATCATCAATTATGACTTGGTTCATGTGGTTAGCCATATCTATTGCGCTACTCCTTGACCAATGCATGCTTGCCAAATTAAGAACATCCAAAAATTAAAGATATGATTGGTAACCTGAGAAGTCTATCAGTGAGTGGCCTTGCTTCAATATTTGCATGATAGTTGAGAATTGCACTATCTTTTCTCTATCAACTTGATCATCGATACATTCCCAATGCTTTTTCAATGATCCTTCACTTTTATTTCTGCTAGACTCTTGTGCAAGCAAGAACTTATTATACTCAATCTCATTTTTTAAGTGGCGTTTATTTTCTGTGTCCCATTCTTTGATCACTTTCTTTTCATTACTTGTACCTTCTACAGTCTTGTAAACCTTTCCACAATGCTTCTCAATCATATCAATCTTCAATTGTAACCGTGCCTCCTTTTTCCTTGCCCATGTGCATATTTTACAAATGGCCCACTTTGGTGCATCCCCAGTGTTGTTCTACGTCTAACCAAGGATATTTGGCTACCCAATCTTCTTGAAAATTCCTACGACTATCCCAAGCTCTCTTTCTCTTTTGCTTACTTGAAGAGTTGCAATTTTGTGATGCATTCTCAATGGCTTCTTCAATTGGTGTAGACATTGATGATATTGTTTCTAACATTTTTCCACTTTCCAATCCAGTTAAATCCACTACCTCATTATTTGTCAATGATGTGCCAGCTGATGAATTTTCAATTCCAATTGCATTCCCTTGATAACAGTTTGGTGATCCTGTCTTCCCTAGTTCCAAGACTTGAAAACTCAAAACCCTGTTAAAACTATCATCATTAAGCAGTGATCTAGAACATGGATTTCTAGCATGATGCATTGTGCCCAAAGCATGTTCAGGAGTCCCATAAATTGTTTCATGATTCATGGATGATGAACTTGAGAGTAAATTCTCTAGTGTACTTGATGTTGTAAACATGTTTATATTAGTGCCCAATGATGTAGAAGGTGATAAGAAAGATGTCATTTTTGTATTTTTCTCCAGAGCTTGAACTTTCTTCTTTCTTCCCATGATAAGTACCTGTTTAAAAAATTATGTCTTTATTAGGTGATCATAAAATAGAACATAATTTCTTTTCTCTAAACACATGCTGAAAAAATAGCATAATAATTCTTATCCTTATAAAATTATGTGCACTTCAAGTGCGTTGCAAATCAAGTATAACACATCTTCCAAGAGAACGAATACTTTAATTTATTTTCATACAAATCTACTATATGAATACAAAATGAATACAAGTCCACCACATGAATACAACAACAAGATATTGCTAGCTTCAAAGCAACATTCATCTCATCAAGGGGCTGCATTGCTAGACTTGCATTACATCCAAAGCAACATTCAAAGGTAGACTGAGTATATTTTCTATGTTGCTAGCTTCAAAGAAAAATTCATCTCATCAAGGGGCCACATTGCTAGACTTTGCATTACATCCAAATGTTGATAGGATACTATAGGTATCCATAAGTGCTATTCTCTCTATAGAATTCTCAATCATCATCTTTTCAAAGGCATGTTTTTTAATACACTTTAATAGTGCACTATTAGGCATGTGGCGAGACTGTTCAAAATACCCAACTGCATCTTCCCAAAACTGTATAATCTCTGTAATTATCCATCCTAATGCATATATGTCTGACTTCATATCCTTAAAAGCTTTTGTAGTCTCTGAAGAAACTAGTGCCATCCCCCAATCAATTATGCCAACTCTACATGCACCATTTGCTGTGAAATCTAACAGAATGTTACTAGGATATAAGTCTGTATGAATCCATTGACCCTTATGTAACCTTGCTAATCCAACAATGAGTGCATGTATAATGTGGTGCACATTTGAACTAAAGTAGTTAATTTGCTCTATTTGCTCCCTTGTGCATACATCTTCCAATGTTCCTTGTGCCCTTGCCTTCATTTCTTTGCCTCTTTTTAGGACTATGTCAACATAGCGCCTAAACCTACCTTGCTCATATGGTAAAGTTCTCATGAAGTGCATCAAGCTACCACTGTTAAAATATGGTGTGATACTCCACAAGGGCTCTTTTGGAGTTGCTACAATAACACGAACAAGCACAAGATGCCAAATTTGCATTTGTCCCTCCTTCCTTGCCTCTCATGTATGACCCCCTATGTCACCCTTATATTGCTTTCCAGCATAGCATATATGCTGCAATAATCCTAGAGCACCTATGAGTTGTACTTTGTAGACAAATCCATATGTGCTAGAACCTATCTTTTCACCAACTTGGATCTCATTTTCAGTTATGTACATCATGAAGGACACATTGCTTATATGACTTGCCCTAATCTGTAGCTTTTGAGAATCACTACCTTGCACTTCTCACATCATAATCATTTATTATGGATGCAACAACGTATTGTAATTCCTATATCACAAAAGTGGATAACACAATGACCAAAAGTTTGCAAGAAATTATGGAAAATTGCACGCAAGAGAACTCAACCACACAAGAAAGATTGAGGAAAATGGGAAATGCCTTTTTACATGCTCAATAAGTGAGTGCTCAAATTAGCTTCTTTTTTAACTTTATCGTTGCCATTACATAGAACATCAAGAGAGTTACAATTTATTAACACAAACCAAAAAGAGAACCCGGCTTTTATTCTAAAAAGATATAGATACTTGAAGACAATTCTATAAAATAACATGTGATACAATCATTGACACATATATAAAGCGAGAAAATATGAAAAATGTTTGCCTAGCAACCTTTGCAGTAGCAGAATACAACCACAAAGATGGATCAAGTAAAAAAAGAGGCAAGCTTAATATTTTAAGATTTTTTTAACTTAATATAATAAAGGATCCTCACAATTACTATAACTCTTGTACTATCCTTTTAAACGTGATGAGAATCAAGGACTTCTAATTTATGAAACATGGGAAAAAGGCTTACATTGCAAGAGAATCCATCATAGCTAAGAATAGAAGTTTATTTAGCTTTAACTACAATAAATTGCTACAAAGTAATGAGAATAACAAAATATAAACACTGAGGATTGGTCAACTAAAAATTTATTTCCTAACAATACCAAACCAACCAAGAAGAATATGATATTGGGTTAGATATGCCTCACCTATAAAATAAAACATGTAAGAATTTTATCATTTCAACTAGAAAACACATACTCCTAAGTAACAAACGATACTTTCAATAGTAAATAGTAATGATCACTCAATAAAGAGCAAAGATATATATTTTATGACATTCTGTTATGCAAAAGGACTCGAGCACTACAAAAACTACATCTATTTCTAAAAAGTGGTGATCGAACAATGAAAACATATTGCTTCAAGTGATGCAATCGGATTACACCTCTCTTGTCATCCTACTTCAACATGTATCCACTTGCTTGGTACTATTTCTTTTTGTTTTTCAATAGTATGCTTATTAAGAAATGAAATGTTTTCCTTCTGTTCAGTTACGGACAATGGGGACTAGGTCTAGCATTTGAGGGTGGACCCCCTTGCTTGGGGTTATGGGCATTAGTGACCCACAAGAGTGATGGCCTCTCTTTGAGAGGGACATCTAGAAACCACACCCCACCTGAGTACCCAAACATGGGACCAATCAAATGCACAGATTGCATACCGACCTAGGAACCATTCAAGAGAATGTTCCCTGAGCTTTGGGTGTGGGCCTGGCAGCATGCCAAGAGTAATGGAGATACAAGATAAGACGACAAACAAATGAGCTCAGTATGGCTCAATTATGACCTTAGAGTACGTCAATAGATAGTCTAAGCTGTTAGGAACCCGTTTGTGCGATCAGAATTAAATTCTGACAACTTTGAAATTTTAGGGTTTTTGGGAGTGACGTGGCAGCTGACACGTGGCAGACTGCCACTTGGAATCTGAGCTGGCAGGTCAGTCCACCTGTCCCACACATGTGGCAGCATGCATGGCAAGGGCAGGGCATGCAGGCCAAGTGTTTGGCCCCAAATCTGGTAGATTTAGGGCAAGTGGTGGGCTGTCCTCTTTGGGACTGCAGCCCACCAAAAATCTGGGACAAGTGTCCACCTTCCACTCTAGGCCTAGGAGGGGGGCTCAGCCTATAAAAGAAGGCCTCTCCCCTTCATTCCACACATGAAAATTTCGTCACTTTTCTTCTCCCTCCTTTTAGATGATGCAGCAGAACCTCTCCAGCTCCTTGGGTGCAGCCAGCTTCTCCACAGGCCATTCTCTCACCTCAGCAGCACTTTCTCTCTCTACAACAGCACATTCTCTCTCTACAATTCCAGCCCCTCCTCTCCAGAATTCTGCCCCCTCTCAGCTCTTCTAGAACAGCAGCAGCATCCTCTCTCCTTCACCTAGCCTGGAGCAGCCACAGCCCCTTTCTCTCTCCTGCTGCAGTCTTTCTCTCTCTACTGCAGAATTTCTCTCTCTACTGTTCCAGCCCATTTCCCTTGCAGAAATCTGCCTTTCTGTGCACCTCTGGAACAGTAGCAGCTCCTCTCTTACATCTCCTCCCTTGGGATCAGCATAGGCACTCTCTCTCTACAGCTATCACTCCATAAAAGCTTTCTCTCTCTAGCCTACAGGCTGTTTTTCTAAGCTGTTCTCATTCCAGCCCCATTTCCACACTCTCCTCACCCAAGGTAGCTTCAGAGGCATCAAGTACTTCATCTACAAAAAGGCCAAGTCACGAAGGGAGCCTGTATTGTCAAGTTTATCTCATTTACAGCACTATTTCATGTTGTTTCTACTATCTTTCTAGAAACTAGTGTTTGTCTCTAATGTTGGATGTAAGTGGTGATTGTTGCAGGCTTCTTCCTTGTGGATTGGGCAAGCCAAGAGCTGAAACCTGAGCTTGGAGTCCTCCTTTTTGTTGTCTACCTTGTACATATGCTCTTGAGTCTTGTATCTAGGTCCTAGGTTTTCACTGAGTTCATCAGTTTGGAAGGTGCATTGCACCTTGGTCTTGTATCTCCATTTTCAAGAATAAAGTGAGCCTGGATAAGGGGGGGGGCCCGTCTTGGCCCCTCAATCATATTGCATTCTCCAATGATGTCACTTTGTGTTTAAGCTGTATAAGTCTTAATTCCAGCTTAATTGCAAACTCTTAAGTCAAGTATATGTGTTTGGCAACTCGCAATCATCTCATTCAAATGCCTCTGCAAAATCCGTTGTTTGAATTGATAGAAAGAGAAACAAAGAGCAGCTGCAAATAAAAGACGGAGGGCATTTGCAGTGAAAGAAGGCCAATGGGTCTTATTGAAATTTGAGAAAGCCCGGTTAAAAACCAAAGTGGGCAAAAAGCGCATCTACTTCAAGCTATCCTTTCGATATTATGGTCCTTTTCAGGTGTTGCAGGTAATAAATGATGTCTCGGTCCGATTGAGACTTCCAGAGCATTGGAAGATCCACAATGTCTTCCATGTAAGCTTGGTGAAACCCTTCATTGGGGAACCACCTCAAGAGCCCACACTGGACGATGCACCTGAAGTAGAGGACACTGAGATCTTGTTGATCCCAGAGCAAATTATTTTGCATAACTTCACTACGGGACGTCGAGGCACAACTCGCAAAATGTACCTTTTGAAGTTCAGAGGGCTCCCATCCACCGATGCCCAATGGGTGGACAGAGCTACATTTCAGGAGTGTCCTGAAATCCTGGATGCTTATGAGGAAGCATTTCAGTTGCGGACAACCGAATAAAAGACGGAGGGAATGTCATCCTACTTCAACATGTATCCACTTGCTTGGTACTATTTCTTTTTGTTTTTCAATAGTATGCTTATTAAGAAATGAAATGTTTTCCTTCTGTTCAGTTACGGACAATGGGGACTAGGTCTAGCATTTGAGGGTGGACCCCCTTGCTTGGGGTTATGGGCATTAGTGACCCACAAGAGTGATGGCCTCTCTTTGAGAGGGACATCTAGAAACCACACCCCACCTGAGTACCCAAACATGGGACCAATCAAATGCACAGATTGCATACCGACCTAGGAACCATTCAAGAGAATGTTCCCTGAGCTTTGGGTGTGGGCCTGGCAGCATGCCAAGAGTAATGGAGATACAAGATAAGACGACAAACAAATGAGCTCAGTATGGCTCAATTATGACCTTAGAGTACGTCAATAGATAGTCTAAGCTGTTAGGAACCCGTTTGTGCGATCAGAATTAAATTTTGACAACTTTGAAATTTTAGGGTTTTTGGGAGTGACGTGGCAGCTGACACGTGGCAGACTGCCACTTGGAATCTGAGCTGGCAGGTCAGTCCACCTGTCCCACACATGTGGCAGCATGCATGGCAAGGGCAGGGCATGCAGGCCAAGTGAGACTGCAGCCCACCAAAAATCTGGGACAAGTGTCCACCTTCCACTCTAGGCCTAGGAGGGGGGCTCAGCCTATAAAAGAAGGCCTCTCCCCTTCATTCCACACATGAAAATTTCGTCACTTTTCTTCTCCCTCCTTTTAGATGATGCAGCAGAACCTCTCCAGCTCCTTGGGTGCAGCCAGCTTCTCCACAGGCCATTCTCTCACCTCAGCAGCACTTTCTCTCTCTACAACAGCACATTCTCTCTCTATAGTTCCAGCCCCTCCTCTCCAGAATTCTGCCCCCTCTCAGCTCTTCTGGAACAGCAGCAGCATCCTCTCTCCTTCACCTAGCCTGGAGCAGCCACAGCCCCTTTCTCTCTCCTGCTGCAGTCTTTCTCTCTCTACTGCAGAATTTCTCTCTCTACTGTTCCAGCCCATTTCCCTTGCAGAAATCTGCCTTTCTGTGCACCTCTGGAACAGCAGCAGCTCCTCTCTTACATCTCCTCCCTTGGGATCAGCATAGGCACTCTCTCTCTACAGCTATCACTCCATAAAAGCTTTCTCTCTCTAGCCTACAGGCTGTTTTTCTAAGCTGTTCTCATTCCAGCCCCATTTCCACACTCTCCTCACCCAAGGTAGCTTCAGAGGCATCAAGGACTTCATCTACAAAAAGGCCAAGTCACGAAGGGAGCCTGTATTGTCAAGTTTATCTCATTTACAGCACTATTTCATGTTGTTTCTACTATCTTTCTAGAAACTAGTGTTTGTCTCTAATGTTGGATGTAAGTGGTGATTGTTGCAGGCTTCTTCCTTGTGGATTGGGCAAGCCAAGAGCTGAAACCTGAGCTTGGAGTCCTCCTTTTTGTTGTCTACCTTGTACATATGCTCTTGAGTCTTGTATCTAGGTCCTAGGTTTTCACTGAGTTCATCAGTTTGGAAGGTGCATTGCACCTTGGTCTTGTATCTCCATTTTCAAGAATAAAGTGAGCCTGGATAAGGGGGGGGCCCTGTCTTGGCCCCTCAATCATATTGCATTCTCCAATGATGTCACTTTGTGTTTAAGCTGTATAAGTCTTAATTCCAGCTTAATTGCAAACTCTTAAGTCAAGTATATGTGTTTGGCAACTCGCAATCATCTCATTCAAATGCCTCTGCAAAATCAGTTGTTTGAATTGATAGAAAGCACCGAGTAGTTTACATCTCTCACACACATTTGTGTTTCTTCTATGGACGTGTGTTGACGTGCCTTTAGGTATCATTTTGACATCACAATCTCTTATCATATATCTCACATTGTTCCACTAATAATTATCGCAATCAAGGTGATTGTTCTTAGTCAAGGAAGGTGTGATGGATGATCTTTTCACTGATTAGTGAAAATGTTATGAGAGAGAAAGAAAGAGAGAGAGATTTTATTAAGTCTTCGAAAGATCGAAGGGTCTATGAGACTAAAAAGCCTAGATACAATGAGAAAACCTGAATGGGTGGAGCCACCACCCAAGATGAATACTGATATTTGAACCAACTATGTTTGCTGAGGAACTAGATCCACTAGCCAACTAAGAACGAAAAGGAGGAGAATAGCATAGAACATAGAAGGTAGGACCAAGCAAAACACTATAGCAATAGCAATTTGCAAAGTGGATACATACAACTACACAACATGTAGCTAAGGAGAGAGAGAAACAAGCTTGCATAAGGCAACAAGCAAGGATAAGTTGAGGCAAAATCAGACTATCTCGAGCCCAAGGGAGTAAAGCAAAGTGTCTGTGTATAACATAGTGAAGTAAAGTGACAATAAGCTATAGTGCCAAGTTGACCCTAAAGCTTAAAAAACAACAAGCCAAAGACCCAAGGTGACTCAATCTAGTCAAAGGCTCATTTGTGAAAGGACATGGAGGAACCATGCACAGTAAAGAGGGCCCAACACAATAACTGTTGCTCCCAATGCAAAGAGCTTTAATGGCTTTGCAAGCCAATCAAGTCAAGCCATTTTAATAGGTCTATCTTCTTCCCCAACTCCTACCCTCTATCATTGCAAGGCTATGAAGTTTAAAAAGGCATATACAAGATGCACATGACAACTCTAGCATGCATGGAACGACTCCTATTACCCTAAAAGGGCCTTATCATTGGTACAACGCATTAGGACAAGCTACTCCTCAAGCCATCCTCCCCAACAATTATTGATATCCCACACAAGCAATTTCTAGAACAAGTGGCCTATAAGATGCACCAGATGGAGAGCATGGCTTAAATGATTAAAGTCTTGATAGAAAAACCATTGTTTGACCTTTGCATGGAAACTTGGGTGACAAACAAACTATCTTCTAGCACTCCTAGGGGAGCAATTCCAACACTCAAGCAGTTCAAGACATGGCCACCTTTGTAGCCTCAACTTTACACTTCATATTCTAGACGGTCACCCTCCCCACCTTCCAATGTCACTAACGAATGCTTTAACCTCAAACTCTACATCCCTATGCAACAACATATAAAGTCTCCCCACTCAAACAAGAGAAACAAGAGCTTGAGCTAAAACAACAAAGAACCAATGCTAGGGTCATTGCAACTCAAAATCACTCGATTGTAAAAATTTATAACCAAGCAATGTGCACTATCAACAAGGCACACCCAAAGGTGCATTGAAATTTGGACCACAATACTCCTCAGAGGTTTGACCCGCAATATTTCTCATCCTCCATAAGCACCTAACGCATATCCCTTGCTACTACATCCTACCTTGGTTCCTCAAGCTCTTCCCCCCTTTTAATATATCTTTCCAAAGTGTTAGCTTGCATAGCCTTCTTTTGCTACCTCTATACGTGTTTACAATGGCGTTGGCTGCCCACGTACCCCAAGCTCCGCGCCCCGCTGCCAACCCACAACCCCTCACAGCTGCTCCCTACTTGACCTCCTTGTGCTCCAATTCACCCTGCAAAGTGGGGGGTACTAATACAGTACCACTTTGATTAGTACCCTAAACCCACAAACTCTCTTGGGTGCTCTATCTTGCACATTTTGTGGGTAAAGTAGAAATAATAGAAGCACCTCCTCAAAATCATTCAAGCTTAATTGGCTAGAGGCTACTCACTCGGATCAAACCACAATCAAAACCCGTAGTCTAATGCCAACCATTTTAATTACAGGCTGTTTCAGAACTTCAAACCTACAAATGGGGTATGCCAATAGAAAGAGAAGGAAAAAATCGTTCAAGTTTGCAGACAACTCCAATTGATGATAACTAACAAAATCCTGGACAGTAAGCCCACCTGTGCATTTTACAGCTGTTGCGGGACTTCAATCCCCCTATTGTTCCAAGGGGCGTATATATCTAGATGAATCCAGGAACATGCCCAAACTCATCCTCTAGAAACACAACACATAGAGCAGTGATGGTCACTCACAAGGTTGAAACCATAAACTCCATCACGCATAGCAGGGACTAGCTACTATGACATCCCCACTGACGTCATCAGCGCCCAACAGTGGGTGTAGACCACAGTATAAATATAAGATCTCACACATACAAATCTATACACCCCACACATACTTGAGCATCCATTTATACAAAGGTCTTCATACTGAGTTTCTGTCGGCACTCTGGAGGTGAAGGGCAGACTCAACCGTGACAAAGGCTAGCACTAAAGGAGAAGGCTAATCAAAAGGCATTTAAGGGCGTACACCAAAATTAGGGCACAAAGGGAAGTTGCAGGCCAGCACATTATTGGCCAAACTTCAGGCCTTTGAATCCCCAAAAGAATATAAATTTCCTCAACCAGCAAGTAGTATGGAAGTATGGTCCTCTGCCCCAAGCAACTTAACAATTATCATGGAATAGTATGCATGCAGGATGCAATTGTAAATGGTTAAGTTAAGAATAACCGGTGAACCTGACAACAATCAAGCACACCGGCCTGTGTGTCATATTTGCCTGCCAGCTTTGTGGATAAATTTACAGCCATAGTATCCAAGCTCTCTTTTAAAAGATCGCCTATGGCTTGAAAAACACCGGTACTACTTGCCCGTCATTTGCAGCCCCTAGATTATTGCTAAAAGCTCTTGGTATGTGACACCACCCATAAAGGGTATCCATTTCAGCAGTCGTCCATGAAGTATCCATAGAAAGGCAGCAGCACAGACCAGTCAATCCCTCTCCTCAAAACATTCCATGAAAATTTCAGCACATCTATCAACTTGAGATAGCAAAAAGCTAGGCAGCCTAGGCAACACTATAAACATCTGCAGAAGGCATGTGTCAGTCAAAACCATACAGAGCTTTAAATAGAGCACACTCGATAGACACATCTGGTAGTATTTTAAAGGTAAATCATAATTTCTTTGTGACTATTCTGAAAAAAGGAATAGACAATGCCTGTGATACAACCATCTCCAGCCAAGGGAAAAGCAGTTTTCTTTGAGATGTCATCCCGTACTCCAACCCCAACAATTTCGGATTACATAAAAAAGAGCACAAATTGTGAAATTTTAAGCCCTTCCATTGCATACTTCTCAGATCTACTGCTGTGCGAATTGACCTAAATACTTACGCTGCTGGAAGATCAAATCAGGGACAACATTGCACAAGACAAGCAGTAGAGAATGACAGTACCCAGTGTTAGACACACAATTAACTGTTCAAATATGTAGAATCTGCAATACGGGAGCAAGTGGGAACATGCCAAGAGAAAAGCAAAGCTTTAGCTCTATGAATAATCATAAACATTGATGCTCTTATCATCAGAAACGCTGGCAAGCCTGCCTGCTCTAACACCTTCACCGCCAGGAGGCCGAAAGGCCACACCCCAAACCTGATCGGTATGATCTGTTATAGTCTGAACAGAAGCCCGCATTGACAAATCCCACAGTCGAACTGTCCGATCACTGGAGCCTGTGGCCAAGGCTGAACCCTCTGGGCTCACATCCACGCTAAGAACCCAGCTCGCATGTCCAGACATGGCACAAACAAGGTTGTTGCTCTTCACATCATACATTCGCACTTGTTTGTCATCTGAAGCTGTGAAAAGCAACCTAGGATCCACAGAAGAGAAAACTAACGACCTTACTGGCATATTGTGACCCTCAAGAGTGTGAAGGAGTTTACCACGAGCAATGTCAAAAATTGCTACAGTCCCATCCATACTACTGCAGGCTAAATATTTTCCATCCACACTCCATGCAACTGCAAGAACAAATTTTCCCGCATTTTTATCTGTTCCTTTTACGTCAGCATCACCCTTTAACAATGAAAGACTGGTCTCCATCCGCCAAGTGGCAGTGTTCCAAAGTTTCACCGAGGCACTTCCCCCACCAGCTACTGCAAGAATTGAACCCTAAAAACAAACAAGAGGATGAGAAAAGATCTACATGAACAAATATTTAATTCATTATTTATACTAGAAGAGTCAAAGCAACAGGATTTGATAACTTGTACTAGAAGGACAAATCCAACTCCCCACCCCCCTCCCTTCTTTGCAAAACTAAGATGCTAATTACTACTCAATTCACAGGATTTTTACCAAAATCACTAGAAGTCTTTATACCTTCCTACATTAGCTCACACAGGATCCAATGTATCTGCCCCATAGCAACTCATGTGTACTGTTGATGAAATGATCACTACACAGATGAAGCATCGAAATAAGAGACTCAAGTGGAGAGAAGAAGGAACACAAGAAAACTTCCATCAGATGCAACAATGCTACAATATTTTAGATGGCTGGTACGAGGGAGATTGTAATGACAGAAGGGAATTTTCAACAACTTCATAGAGTGGGATTTTGAAAATCTATGTGGTGTTTATTGGAAGGAATTACATATTCCACAATACAGTAATCCAAGAAAAGAGTCTTGTTACTGTGGTGGCTCTCCATCGCCAAATACTTGCAAAGATTGAAACTGCAAGCTGCAAGCTGCTTCAATGCTGCCCACCACGTGTGCAAGGAAGAGAAATTGTAGAAGATGATGGCTGAAAAGAATGGTAGAGGAGGAGGAGGATAGCACAGGGAGTACCGGGAAGAAGTATCAACAAGAGCTTGCGCTGAGAAGAGACGGGTAGAGATGGCAAATCGCAAGAAAATCTCGGCCAAAGGAGCTTAGGTTTAGGTCCAGCCTAGGATAGGAGCCCTTTTGGGCCCCCTCAAGGCTGGAACAAGTGAAGAGAATGACAGGGGAAGGGCTGCCTTTATAGGCTACCCTGCACCCCTCCCTAGGCTGCCATTTATGGGGCCTAGGGCTGCCAGCCAACCAGTCTCAAAACAGCCGACTGAAAAGTCGGCTATTAGGGGCAAGTTGGCTCAGCCCCAACAGCCCTATAAATAGGGGGCCTCCATGCCCTCTTTCCTCATTCAGTTCCCCCCCTCCTTCAGTCTCCTACAGCTCCTCTCCAGCCCCCTCTGAACAGCCTGACACTCCCCAGCGGTGGTCCTCTGACCAGCCTCAGCCTTTGGCATCAGTTCATCCCTCTAGGAAGGTGTTACGCAGTGCATTAGACGGGGAGTCGGGACAGCAAACGGAGTAAGTTTCGGGGTCTGTTTCAGCAGCTCTTTTCAGTTATCTTTTACAGTTTTACACAGCTCATTCTCAGCTCTTTATTTCAGTCATCCCTCAGCTCTTTATTTCAGTCATCCCTCAGCTCTCTTATAGGATCTATCCTAGCTTTCACTCACTCACACAGTAACCCTGCATTCCGGTGGACAGCATAAGCCTCTCCCTTGTCTTGCAAAAGCGTCCTACATCGTCAGTGTGGACAGCATCAAGGTCTCGGTATTAGTCGGCGTTGCCACTCAAGTCTTTGGGTTTGCTATATGTGTGCACAGTGAGCTCTTCAAAAGCACGTTTCTATGCTCTCTCGAAGAGTGTTCTTTGTATTTCTCACTTCTCCAAGAATAAAGCAAATTCTCCCCTGATTAGGGGACCCTGCATTCCGGTGGACGGCATAAGCCTCTCCCTTGCCTTGCAAAAGCGTCCTACATCGTCAATGTGGACAGCATCAAGGTCTCGGTATTAGTCAGCGTTGCCACTCACGTCTCTGGGTCTACTATACATGTGCACAGTGAGCTCTTCAAAAGCGCATTTCCGTGCTCTCTCGAAAAGTGTTCTTTGTATTTCTCACTTCTCCAAGTATAAAGCAAATTCTCCCTTGATTGGGCCCTCAATGGGTACAGAAACCCAATAGGTTGTTGACTCTACTCTCTCTCTACCCTCATCTCCTTTCTCTCTCTATGGTGTATAACGCTGATTCCTCGCTAAAGGTTTAAAGAGGGTCTTGCTGTGAATTACACAATCAGATTACCGTTGCATGTTACAGCTGCTCTGAAGGACCTGCACGAGACAGATAACGCTTCTCGTATATTGCATGACCACTTGAAAGTCAAGTGGCAAGAGATAAGCATAAGATGTCATTACTCTTCGAAAAAGGAAAAGTCACCATCACTTCCAGGGAAGATGGACAAGTGGTTGCCCAAGGTGTCGAGAAGGATGGCCTATACCGGTTACATGCCTTAGTCATTCATGGGGACCATGATTGATGAAAGGTTTGGTCATGTCAATTATGGCACTCTTATAGAAAATTCAAAAGTTGAAGATGGTGGAAGGACTTTCACAGATCGCGAGCACGGATGAAATTTGCCAAGCTTGCTTGGAGAGCAAGCAGCACCGGAAGAGATTCCCACAGGAGGCTACATGGAGGGGCTAAGGGACCATTGGGGCTGGTCCAATCCGAAATTTGCGGACCGATGTCAATAAACTTGATTGCAGGTTTGGCCGGATGACTTGGGTATACTGCCTGGCCAAGAAGTCTCAGGCATTTGAAAAAATTAAAGAATAGAAGGCCAAGGTAGAGAAGGAAACATGGAAGAATGTTAAAGCATTCCGCACTCATCGAGGGGGGGGGGGGAGTTCGCCTCCACACAGTTTAATACTTTTTGCAAGAAGCATGGGATCAAGCATCAGCTTACTTGTGCCCGCACGTCTCAGTAGAATGGTGTTGTTAAGCAAAAGCACCGAGTAATTACAAAGATGGAATTGACCATGATCAAAGGGAGGGATCATTGCAGATATGACTACCTATGAGGCTTACTATGGTAAGAAACCCACTATCTCTCGTTTGAGGATTTTTGGGTCTGTTGCATCCATACATGTGCATAAAGACGAAAGATCAAGAGCAAGAAGTGCATCTTTGTCGGGTACAAAGAATCTAAAACATACCACCTCTTGGACCCAGTGAAGAAACAAATATCGATCAGTAGAGTCGTGATCTTTGAGGAAGCGACGTCCCAAGCAGATGAGGTCATTAGAGTTCCAAGAGTTTTTGCACCCAAGTTGACCATTACCGAAGTTGAGAAGACGAAAGATTCCGAGGAGCCAGAGGAAGAGCCGGATGCACCAGAGCCATCCCCGAAGTCAACTTCCGATGAGGAGAAGATACCGACGTAGTATCTGAGGACCTTAAAGGATTCTCAAGTCACGAACATTCCCGAAACGAGTTCTGAAGTTCAAGAGTCTCAACACAATGTGTCTACACCCTCAGCCAACTTCGCCATGGTGGCTTAGCTCGACGAGCCGCCTACTTTTGAGGAAGCAAAGGATATGTCACTCAAGTGACACCTGCCATGAAGACAAAGATAGACCCTATTCTAAAAAACGACACCTAAGACTTGGTAGACAGACCCTAAAAGCATAAGGTAATCGAAACAACATGGGTGTACAAGCTTAAGTTCAAATCTAATAGGAGCTTGGATCGATTGGTGGTAAAAGGCTACGCTCAGTTAGAGAAACTCAACTTCAACGAGACCTTTGCCCCCACAGCCCGCATGGTCACGAATAGCTTTGACTGCCCATGACAATTGCAGATGTCCGGACATGAAGTCAGCATTCTTGAAACAGTACCCTGGAGGAGGAGGTATATGTGGATCAACCACCTAGTTTTAAGGTTCCAGGGTCTGCTTCAAAGATATGCAAACTGAAGAAGGTGTTAGACGGGCTGAGCTGTAAGCCTTAGCATAGAAGCAACGTTAGTCAAGAATTCCAGGGTAGTTGTGAGGGATTTAGGGTTCAACTATTTGTACTTATTGCCACCACCTCGCTGCTTTAGCGGAGGGTGGCAGAGGCTGAGTCTCATTTTTCACATATTTACTATTTTTTGAAATCTTTGATAATGGTATTTTAAAGCTGCCACATGTCTGATTTGGATGCTTTGGTTTCTATTTTTGTTTTTTGAAGTAGTGTCTAGATCCATAACGGAATTGCAAACGCTTATACTTTACAATTGGCGAAAGACCCTCAATGAACACACACAACCCCACGTGTGACAGTATTCTGGAGGTATTAAATATTTGGCTTGGCACCAGGAAACCCCCACAAGGCCCCCCCGCCCCCAGAGGTGGCTTGCTATGGAATTACACGCAATCTACTATTTTAACTACAACGAATGACGGGGACCATTTAAAGTGATCGGAGAAGAAGAGTGGCTACCTTAGGATCAAATTCCATCAACCAGGCCTCGGAGGGAGGGGTCTCCAAAGTGGTCACCGTCGCATTCGAATCCACGTCAAAAATGCGAACAAAGCTATCAAGAGATGTTGAAGCAGCTATAGCACCAGAAGGATGGGCTGCTACTGCGATTACTCCCAGAGCATGCCCGGTATTGATTCTTTCCAGGTCGAACTCGTCCCCCTTCCAAAGCTTAACGCTTTCATCCAAGGAGCCGGTGATCAGCAGGGCCGACCGAGACTCAGTAGCGGGGGCCCAAGTCACTGCCCAGATAGAGTCGTTGTGGGCATTGCTGACAGATTTGAGAGTAGCCAGCTTCATATTACTGCCTTGGACTGCAAGAAGAAAATAAATCAACACCCTCTCTCTCTCACTCTCTCTCTCTCTCTCTCTCTCTCTCAATATATAGTGACCTGGGGGTATGAAAAACTCAGAGTGCAATGACTATAAACAAGGCCTCACAAACCTTAGATTGTGTGCGCTGAACTTAATGCACCGAAGGATCCGTTAACGAGTTGTAAAGTTTGCTGCACATTTACGAAAATTGTACGTTAAGCAGTGTCCCTCCTGGGTTTGCCTTCATAATTATCAGGAAAACACTCTAGCCGCACGGCCTGCATTAGATTGCACGCTCCAGCTTGTAAATGAGTGGAGCCCTAAAGAGAAAAAAAAACCCTAATTAAGTCTTTGGTCGTAAGACTAGTTTTAAAAAATGTAACATAAACAAGAGAGTACTCACAGAGCCCTCTTCTATCTCGATTTTATCTACTAGTTCTGTACGAGTGCTTTACTCGGGCATTAAATGCGCGAGGGAATTCCGATTGGTGATTTTGAAATCAGAGGGGCCATGCCACGTGGAGGGCCTCAGCTTGCAAGGAAGAGTGGTGCCCCTGCTTGCAACATGGCACCCTTCTCTATTAGAAAGATATAGAGATATAGAGAGATATATAGAGATATAGAGATAGAGAAGAGATAGAGATATAGGGGCTTAGCACATGGGAAGAAATAGGATGGGAAAGGGAAAAGGTGGTCCCAAGTGGTCCCATGCATATTTCTATCCTATTCCCATCCCACCTTGTGCTAACAAAAAAAGAACTAGGGATGGGTTTAGGAGGAAGAAGACACATGGCATCATTTCATGTGTTTAAAAGGTGGGGACCTCGTGGGGACAAGGACACATGTCATCCTTCCATGTTTTTGAATCCCTAAAAAAGAAGAACCCATTTTGGCTGGGTCTAGAGGCCATGGTCCAGGATGGGAGAAAAAGTGGCTACTCCCATTGTAAATCCATCCTAGACCACTTGGTGTAGGATGGGGGTAATGATGACAAAAAGATTCCCATCCTAAACCCATGCTAGCCCCATCCATGTGCTAAGGCCCATAGACTATACAACAATCTGACTCTCAACTCCTGAGTTATTCAACTGATGGAGAAATGGCGATGCGTACGTAACCAAGGAGATCTTTTGGGGAACTCTCATTTCTAACTCTCAACATTTTTGGCTTTGTACCAATTAGCTGATACAATGACAGTATGGTAATCTTCAATGGCTTATCTCAATAATAGGAATTTGGATACAACATTTAGGGCACTTGTAAGTTATCATAGGAAACGGAGCTTTGAGTTTTGTGGTATACATATGCACCCTAGGCAATGTTCAAGTAGTTGGGCAAAAACTCGAAGATAGAAATCATCAATTCTTCAAATCTTACTACTAATTACTACTCTGATCATTAAATTACACTACGATTTTCAAATCTAGAGGCATATAGAGAGAGAACATGAACCTTAGACATCAAGTGTAGCCGTTGATCATTTGCAAATTATGGAGTTGAAATTGGGTAGTTGCGAGAGAACAAAGTGAGCAGATCCGAAGATCATGATCCAAAAAGATGGACCATATTTCTTACACATGCGGCAAGCCAAGGAGTGAAAGGTCTAGAGAGACTACCCCCCTTAACCATGTAGACAATGTCCACCCCCACCTTCACCAGCAATTGATGGGGTGCCAGAGCCCATAAGCCCAACTCTTTATTAAATGCTTGTTGCCCCAACTCGTGGTATCTATTCAACCACTTTTTAGGTACCATTTTGTGCATCTAAACCATTTGCCATATAGTGAAGAGTGTAATCACCCAGGATCAGGCGAGTACTAACACTCTAAGCCCCCTGCAATCAATTATGTGGATTGAGGAACCGATTCACAATTCGATAGATTAGTGTAAGAAACAACCAAACTAAGGTTTGAATTTGATATTTTGCATGATATTAGGTCACCTAAAAAACTCTGCTACTCCATAATATCATATTGAACATAGATACAAAGTATGGTTGAGTTTGGAGCTTGTTAGACATGTCAAAGAATGTGCAAAAGATCACCATTGCCTAACTATCTATTAGCATTCACAAAATTCAAATTTGAGTCCATCAATAGTAGTGAGCTAACTAACTCCAAAAGCAATGGCTTGTGTGCTCGTGGAACTTCACTAGTGCAAGAATGTACTCTATCATTTTCTATTTGTAAACATAAGTTGAGGGTTTGGAAAAATTAGGTAGTCGAGAGTGACTACTTGAAAAAAAAGGGTATTAAGGGGATGAGTTTGCTAGGGTAAAAAACGCAAGGCCTTTTTGGAGGAAGAGAGGTGAAGGGATGGCTGGAGGGCACAAGGAGGGTGAAGAGACATGCTCACACAATATGCAAGTCCAAATATAACATTTCAATGATTGCACTCACATTACAAGGTCCTACATGAATGGACTTCTCGCTACAAAGCTTCCAATTTCTGGATTTGAGCATTGCACTCGAGAAATTTCAAAACTATGTATTAATCTAGAATGCCTCCTCTTGAGAGTGCCTCTAAAATGCCTCCTCTTGAGCATATACATGTGCCTTATGGGGGCATGCTCTAGTAAGGGTTCATAAAAGTCCACATCAAGTGCATGCTATCCATTGGTGCCCCCTCCCAAAGTGTAAGTTGAATTCATCTATCAAATTTTGATTGTTGGGTCTCCAAAATCTTCACCGCTTACCTTGCACCTCTCCTCTTCCTTTGCCAAGGCTCGAACCTAATGTCATTGAGGTTCTTCCTATATGCTTTTTGTCTTCCATAAGCCTACATCTTCTTCCTATTAAGCCTATAGCTTCTTCCTTTTGAGCATTTTTTCCCCTCATTAAAGGATTATTCAAATGTGAGAATCAAAGGGTGGATAAGGTCCATTAGGGACTCACCAATTACACGCATGGTTGTCACCTACTTACGTGGCACCCTTAAAACTTTAAGTAATCCATTTTGTTGAGCTTAGAGCTCCTATTTTTCTGGTGGCATAAGATTATGGCAATGTGGATCAAGTGGCTAAATCCAAACTTAACTATGTGAGTGGCTTGCTAACTCTTGCTTGTGAATCCAAGTCTTCCAAGTACAAGCATACTTGGTCCCTCCCTATTTGTTGTAGCTTTGCTCAATCTGCCTACTATCGACAAAAAGTGTTGGCAAGAAGGTAACGAAGTCAATACCACCGAGTCTTGCTTCTCATTGATCTCCACTTCTAAGTGAGGACAATGGTTATGAGAGGGGCATACTTGATTTGGAAACAACATTTAGCCATGCATAGAAGAGATATCCTATCGTCCATGCCATGTTGTGCATGGAAAAGGCAACCTCTTCTTCGTAGTCCTAAATGAATGGAGGGAGATAATTTGGGACATTCATGCAAACCTACTCTATCCATGTTGAGAAGAATCATGCTATCATTCATGCCATACTATGTACGGAAAAATATTGCAAAGAATAGTAAGCCACTCTCTAGAGTCTAGGGTGACACCATAAAATGCATTTGTGTGCCTCTCTTAGTTAGAATCCCCATGCATTTGTTGCCTTGCACTCCCATCTCATCCGTCAAATTCCAAAGATTGGACAAGGGATACTTGTGTTTAGAATACAAAAGCTTCAAATTGTCATGTAGTCTCTTCACTGATTCTTCTAAATGTCAATTAGACAAGGTGATGACTATTGTATTCCTACACAAGCAAAATGCAAGAGAAGGGCATATTGAGGGAGCTTTGATTAAAGGTGACAATTTAGAACATTCATCCTATTATGATGAACATGTTCCAAAATCCAATAAGATTGATCTATTTGTTCCAAGTGTAATAATATTAAATATAGTATACTTCCAAGTATAATACATTTGATATTATTATACTTTCAAGTATAACAATATTATTAGTGTATTAATATTGATGACTTGTATGCATATTATTATTCTTGGAAGTATAGTAATATGCATATAAATCATCAATATATTTGCAAGTTTCTTGTTAATTATTTAAGGTATTGTGCTTTTGCCAGAAATGTAATGGTGCAAAAATGTGGTTGTATCAATTGGCACTAGTACATGTGAGATAACTTGGGCTATGTTAACTCCTACTAGTGCTTCAATTTTTAGTGGGGTATGTCTTAAGATTAATATTTACGCTCCTTTAGTTATATAATTTCTTGAATATTTATTGATTTGCTCAATTATATTGAAGTTGGTTTCCTTACTTAGTTTGGTTCTTGTAAAAGCATGGTCAAGATTTGGATCGACATTTGTGACTTATAATGATGTGGCCATAGTTTGGTCCTTGTAAAAGGATGGGTAGGATTTGGGTCGGCATTTGTGACTTATAGTGATGTGACCATAGGGAGCTTATTTGCAAACTTTATTATAAGAAAATATCAAATGGAACTGTACATCAAGAACTCAAATTGGATAGGATCATGTGTAATCAATTGAATAAATTCCAAACTAGTGCTCTTAGAGATATCTTTGAAATCCTTATTCCTAAGAGCTTGTTCCATTTTGTCTAAGTCCTTGACGAGAAGATGTTAGGAGGTTGCATTTCGTCTAAGTCCTTGATAGGAATATGTTAGGAAGTTGCATTTTGTATAAGTCCTTGACGAGGATATCTTAGAACATTGGCCACAAAGTAATGAGTTCCCAAAAGTGGGAGAGGAGTTCTCTTATTGTGAAAATTATTACATAATCACGCTAAGCCAAACGGTTCAAAAAGATTACCTTTAAATTCTACATAAATGATATGTGTGTTGGCCAAATACTAAAGTCACATTAATGCCTTATGAAGGGCCAGAGTATGGCGATCACACTTGGTTTCTAGTTTTTAAGTACCAGTAAGGGATGCAAATATAGGGTGTCAATTCTAATGCTAAATCAATACTTACTAGACAAGTTTATGGTGAGGGCACAACCAAATCAAACTTATGCTACATATATTATTGTCTCGATGGCAATAAATTGTGAGTTTGTGAAGTGCAATGTTTGTAATGAGCATTTCTTTCCTCATGTTAAAGTACATGTTACTTGTACATAAAGCCATTTATGCAATGAAATGTTTGAAGTTAAGATTCATTGAGTATTTCATTCATAGAGCATGGATATTATGTAGCCAACAGTCCATGTGTTGTAGGGGTCTTGGAGGAATGCAGATAGAGACTCCACTCCTGAGAAACTCCTTGTAGATCTTTGCATGCACGAGCCTAACACTTGTGTCACTCAAGTGTAGATTGTGTCAATGTGATTCCATAGGAATGTAGAGGGGAAGAGGAAAGGAGAGAAGGGAGAAGAGAGGAGGGTATGTGGAAGAGAAGGGAAGAGGGAAGAGTGAAGGGGAGGAAGTGATAACCACAAGGCAACACACAATGGAAAGTAAGAAGTTTCACTCGCAAAAGAATGAAGAGAAAAAAAAAGCTTGTATTCCAAAAGTTTGCAAGTACACAATGAAGACCAAAGTCAAACTTCTAGCCTTTTATATAATCCACCTTTTGAAGGGAGGGGTTAACCCTTGTACTCTCTTCACCTCTCTCACTCTCTTTTTACAAGCACTTGGGCCCATATGGCTCCAAGGTAGATAAGATATAACCTTCCTCTCACCCTCTCCTACTTCTCCACTTTAACATTACAATCACTTGGCACTTGCATGAACTATTAACTATTGTGGTTAACATGCCCCCCTTCTTGTTCACAATCTGGCTTTGGATTATGTGTCATGCATGATGTCTAATTTGAGGGCATTGTTCATGATGCGATGCCTATCAAATAATTAGTGGGAGATTTGATTGAATGGGTGAAGAGGTTTCTAGAAGTGTGTCTCGAGCATATCCTCAAAGGTCTGGGTGGTGACCCCATGAAGATTTCGGATACATATGTAAAGTTGCATATTTTGAGGAAATAGGGGTCCGGTGTTGAGATCAAAATGAGATAAGAGAAAAGCCTTTAATGATTTTCCTCTGTCGGTGGCTTGAGCATAGGAATGTCCCTTAACAAAATGATGAGCAGCTAGGAAATAAGCATCATGGTCATGACTGCTAGATCTAGGACTGGTAGTATTAAACTCCTCCATTTGGGCTCCTAGGGCATAAGAGGATCCCACATCCAGAAAATCAAACTTACTTAGGGAAGTTATATGCAATATTGGGATCCGAGGCTCGCATCTTCTCAAAATCTGGCCAACTCTAACTTTGGAGCAGAGCCATATAAGTGTGGTGGACATGCTGGTCGATGCTAACAGAGCGATATGTTCTCTAAAATGGTTCATGTTTCAAAAAGAGAATCCACCTTTGAGGTTGAAGGTCTGCTTCTGTATGGAAAGCTATGTCGTTCATAATATACATATGTCCTTTTGCAATATCATTCTAGAAAAACATTATATAAACATATTTTTCCATTTTCTTAGGGCTAGAGAGAGGTTCCAACACTTAGACCTCCATACAACTACATGCCAATGCTTTCGTTCTTAATCATGTGGAGCTGGATAAATAATGGAAAAATAACTATATCCATCACAAAATGTCTTGCCAGATCGTTCTTAAGGAAAAATCAGTCAACATCCATCCATGCTCATCTATGTGTATCAAAACAAATCCTACAACAGTAGGGTAAGAATCATCTCCCTTGTAGTCGAAGGGTTTCACGTCTAGTATTCCTACTCCTTGCTAAAGAAAGCTAAGCAATGGATGTAAATATAACCATTGACAACACAAAACCATGATTGAAACTTTCATCTCTATACAAATGCTTGTCTCATGTAAAAGGGAGCATCAAAAGTTCATCTTGCTAATAATCCATAACTCGTATGTAAAGAAAGGGAGATTTTGTTTTGAGTGGCTCACATATAGTGTGACTAAGTAAATATGGAAAGCGCATCATTACGGTTACAAGTTAGCCTAGCTACTCCCACAATCATCGAGTTCATTACATAGCATGCAATAGTCTCCAAGAGTTTATATATAGTCTAGGAATAGAGCAAGTTATAGATTGCTAGTGCTACAGTGATAGCTTTCTTCCCCATAGGGTCCACTATTAACAACCTTTCTATGAGAAGAGGTTAATCTGGGAACTTGGAAAAGCTTCATAGGAACAATCATCCATTTATGATTTTAGGGTAATTAGGAAGACGGCTCTTCCCTCTAAAACCTATAGTGAAGGCAATGCTGAAAGCTAGCCTGAAGTGGGGAGAAACATACATTGAAAATTGATTCATTAGGTTGAGAAGCTAAGAAACTATAGAACCAAAAACATTATATGGAGCCTCCCCAAGTTGACAACAGAAAGAACTCTCTCGTTCGGCAAGGTCTTGTAAGTGGAACTCAAGAACAAGCGCAACACAAAGTTTGCACATTGGGGGCTCTCGTAAGACCTAGAATCCTTTGGATGGGCAGATATACTAATTTCTTGAAGACTGCAAAAGCTTTTGTTTCTGCACTTGAGCTCATGAGCACCTGCCACTATGATGTAGACTACAGAGGAGAACTGAAGCAATGGCACTACGCCAGGTAAAGTCCGGCGTGACATGAATGGGAAGTGAAGAACTATCGTGCCAAATATTTCAGATTTGGCTGTAATTGACACAAGTCGATGTTTGGCTCAGCCCTGGAGAAGAAAATCAATTCAAGCTCACTAACATTGATGGGGCCTGCAATGAACAATCGCTTGTAAGAGCTCTCGAGTAGTGTGCCTCTCTCCCTCCATTCGTTATGAATCGCCAAGTCAAGCTATTCCCAATGTAAAATATTACGTCTGCCAATGAAATGTATAAAACAAGTCGCTAGCTGATCACTTAAATAAAACATACATCACTTATAAACCCTCTCTGAACATAGAGATGCCAAAGGCAATATATCTTCACGCTACAAAATGAGTAGTGCCAGTCATGTATAGAGATGTCGAAGATGATTGCTATTGCCGGACCCATGCAAAGAGGGAAAGCTAAAGCTCTAATTCCCCACTTGGCTCGACTATAGTCTCCATATAGCTATGCACGCGACCAGAATCTCTTCCGTCCTCAAGCCATGTACCTTGAGTAGAGGTTTTGAGCTCCTAGTCTCTCTACACCTTGAATAATGCATCTCAATTGAAGACTTTTCTCTCAGTTCTCTATAGTCCCTCGAGCCCTGGGTGAGGCTGAAAGGAAGCCTTCATATTCTATGTTTCACAAGGCAAGGTAAGTGGGTTAGAGAGAGGGTACTCCTTTGGTACTCTTCTCAAGTTTCCCACTCTCTTAACAAGTCTCCAAAGTAGATCTTGAGAGATCTCCCACATATATTTCCCATTAACTCTCCTCTTGTAGTACTTAGGACTACCACTCTCCTTTTTGTGGTCGCCCACCTATATCTATCCTCCAATTGTAACATCCAAGTGTCTAAACAAATAGTATAAATGGAACCATTAAGCATTTCTCCACCATTATCCATCAATAAGTGGGCCAAGGCAAGGTAAGTGTGATATAGGAAAGACTTTGGATAATCCCCTCAAACTTCTCTCTCTCTCGAAAAGGTCCCCAACCAGTATCTTGAGAGATCTTTCACCAATTTTTCTCATTAACTCTTCCTTATCTCTTATGGTCCAAATTCTGTTTGCCTCCCAACTATAATGCCGTAATAAATATAGTATAAGTGGATCCATTATGCATCTTCACACCACTATCCATCAATTAAGAAGGTCACTAGATCTCACCTCCTATTGATACGGGTCGCTAGTAGACAAAGTGGTCCTCATTCCAACCATGTAGGCAAGGGAAGCAAGAGTCTAAAGGCATAGTGAAAGGGGGTAGCGGATGGACTGAAAGGTAGGAGGGCATTACATAGTTAAGGCAAATTAAAAGCAATTTAGGGAAAATAAGGAAAATTTAAGGAAACTTAAGGGAAAATAAAGGGGGAAATTAAGGCCAATTAGGGAGAAAGTGGGGGCAAGGGAGAGGGAAATAGAAGTCAAGCGTGGGAGTTGAAGGGAGGGGCCAATGAAGTCAGACGTGAGAGTTATGAGGGGGGGGGATTAAACATGGAAATAGGTAGGGGGAAGGGATAAAAAGTAAATTGAATGTAAAGTGGGAAAGGGATAGTAAGTGTGTGTGTGTGTGTGTGAGAGAGAGAGAGAGAGAGAGAGAGAAGTCAGAACAACGAGAGATACACATAGAGAATGAAGAGAGAGAGAGAGAGAGAGAGAGAGAGAGAGAGAGAGATAGAGAGAGATAGAGAGAGAGATAATATGATATATTATAATAATATATTAAATATTTTTAATAACATATATTAAATAATATATAATATATAAGATATAATATTATATCATGTAATATATTTTATAATATATTGTAATATATATTAAATAATACAAAGTTGGAGTAGTTAGGTCAAAGGACGCTCTTACATCATTGGCAAGGCCAATTAGGTTTGATCCGTGCAATCTGGAAGGATTTGAATTGGACAGTTTTAAATTGTGAAGCTTTTGGGAGGAAAAGATAGATTAGATAATGTGGGAAATCAGGAAGGGGAAGATGATGCTTTATGTGCAACTAGGTATCTATGGTGGAAGAGGAGGAACGAGGTAATAATGGTGGAAAATGGTGGTTGTCAAAAACTCAGCTACAATGATAATCAATGTATGAGATGAAAGGGAGGATGTCAAAGCTTTGAAAGAGGTTATCAAAGGTAAAGAAGCAAGGTAGGTGAGGAATGGAGGACCAAAAGACTAAAGCCAACTTCTCAATTTCATCAAGAAAAGAAGGGGAAAAAAATAGGAGTTTAGTATCAATTACAATAATATCTATATTTGCTTTTCTTTAGAGACATTCAGAGGGTTTGATTTTATATTTATATGTATTATGTTTACTTATATTTATACATTTTGTTTTTTGTTGAATCAAAGCTTGGAATGTTGTAGGTGCTTCAATGACTTTGACTCCTATTGCTATTGTTGCATCATCATCAAAGCTCTTTCCTCCCCATTTGAGAGCTACTCTAAGGTGACCCATCTACGATGAGCTAGAGTTTCTATTTCAATACAACCTTGCAACACTTCTTGATCCCATTCTTCAAACTTGTACAACAGTGCCCAAAAATCTTCAACATCAAGAGCAAGTTTAACAGCTTGATTAAGCAAGTTTTTAGTCTTCTCAACCTTCCACTCATGCCACAATAATATTGCAATTGGCGCAATCACATAGGGGTCGTGCTCACATCTTTTTAATCACATCAACACCTATTGCTTTCCTTTGAGGTCTAGGTGCCATGTCAATGGATATCCACCATTGGTGGGGCATTCTTGCAATGCCTTTGGTAAGACCTTGAGGATTCTTCAACCTTAGTTTTGCTTGTTCCTTGTTCAATCCATGCCGCATGGAGTATAGCCAAGTGGTAAGGCACACTTTTCACTCAAGATGGGCTCAACATACCCCCCCCCCCTCTCTCTCTCTCTCTCTCTCTCTCTCTCTCTCTCTCACACACACACACACACACACACACACACACACACACACACACAAAATAAAAAAATAAAATTTATTACACACACACACACATGAATACTTCCCTAACCATGAATTATCCTTTTATGTACCCCCTTGAAATCTTTCTGTTACACTTTCTTTTTAACCACCCCACATACCAAGCCCACTAATCGTCCCATACCTCATCTAATCCATTCTTAACCCATGCACTCATTCGCTCGTTACTCCACTTGTGAATTAAACTTCACTTGTGACTAAATTGGTTTTTGTTAATTATCTAAGAATCCTTATGGTTGTCTATATACCCAAACGTAATTATGATGTTCTAACACCTAGTTTGTTTGGATGGTGGTAGAGGTATGTGGACCCTATCCTTGGAACTTGGACTACCTGATGGATTCGACACCCTTTTCCAATCTTGTGTTCCTATTTCAAACTCATTATGATTATAAATTCTCAATTTTGTTAGAATTTTTGCAAACTCTCAAATTTTTGCAAGTCCCAACTTAGATGTCGTAAATGTACTTGTCTCATATATAACTTTTTATCCAAATGGTGGAATTAATTGTATGTCTCATTTATTAATGGGACTATTAAATCTAAACACACACACGTGCGCACCCGCACACGCACGCACACACAAACAAAGCTCATGCTGTAAACAAAATTTTGCACAGTGGATAGTCTTAATAGAAGAAGAGAATTGAGCCATAGGAGCTAAGTATTTAAGCTTTAGATTCATATGAACATCTACCAAAGCGATCAAGGATTAAAGCTATAGCAGTTGAACAACATTAAAGATGAAAATTCACTTGAGTTACATAGGTCGAAAGCTATATAAATGTTTTGTTTTGCAGAATATAATTACACAGAAAGGACCTAGTCATAGTCACATAGGATAAGAAAAGCAAGACTATAAGATTAATGCACATATGGTACCTAAAATGAGATATCAAGGACTAAATAGCCACAACAACAAAGAAGAACTCATAGTAGATTGATTACAAGACCAGACATAGTCTGAGAGATTCAAACCTACTGCATGCTTCAAGCTTTTAAGCCACACAAAAACTATAAAGAACAATGCCAATTCTTCTCTACAAACAAATTGCTTGAAGAGGAAATCGGAATTGGAGTTGGTGAGTGATGAAGTTGGCATTGCATTGTTTGGGGAAAGGTTCCCTATGTTTTTTTTAAAACCTTCATAGATTCGCCCCTTAATAGAAGGTTGCTTTTGGCATTGTTTTAGGCTTTGCAAATCCAATTGCATTGATTGCCTTTTCATTTGCATTCATTCAGGAGAGTAATCATAGCTTTGGGTATGTTGCTAATTCTTTCCATATCCAAAGGAAATTTGTTACTAGCCTTTTAGGAAAAATCTATCCGGTCAAGCCTTATTGTAGCCACACATTTTTATGGAATTTATGGGTTTGATTTATGTTGGGAGTGTCCTTGCTCTACTGTAGATTTGAAGAATTTGACATTGATGCTTTCCTAATGATCAAACAACACTTCATGCTGAGAAAGCAGTCCCGTTCTTTTCCCTGTAGTGGTATAGTTCAATTTCAACTATAATATGTATCACAACCCATTATTCAACTTGATGGTGGATATCTTTGGATTCCTTCCAAAGCAAGCTGTGTTATGTTTATTGTTTCCATTAAAACATCAAAAGATGTAAACTATTTCAAGAGGCTCTTGGACCCCCTTCCAAAAAAGTTGTGTTAATATGTTTAATTCTTCCATTTAAATATCAATAGATGCAAAATAATCTAGGGAAGCATTATGAGTTTAGTATCCATTCCATATAATATGTATATTTATTATCTTTAAAGACATTGAGAGGGTTTGATTTTATATTTATATGTATTATGTGTGTGTGTGTGCACGTGCATGTGTGAGTGCATGCGTACATGTGTGCGTGCATGTGTGTGAGTGCATGCATGCATGCACGCGTGTGTGTGCATGCATGCGTGCGTGCGTGTATGTGTGTGTGTGTGTGTGTGTGTGTGTGTGTGTGTGTGTGTGTGTGTGTGTGTGTGTGTGTGTGTGTGTGTGTGTGTGTGTGTGTGTGGGGAAGACTTGACAACACCCCTTTGCATAGTGAAATGACCAGAGAGTGAAGCTGGAGAATGGAAAAGAAAGAGAAACTTATTGCATTAAAGGAAAATAATTTGAACAAGTAGGTGAACCCTTAAAATTTGCCAAGCAGTGGACAATTTTGTAAAAATGATTTTGCACAACTGCATAAAAGTAGAGCTTAGATAAGTCCTAGCCAGCATCACTTTTATTGAAGCGGGGAGTCTGCATACTTGCCACCATCCAACAAGAAAATTGGTGAGAACCAACTTAAACCATAGTTGGGAAGACAGGTGTCATAAACACCCCTCCCTTGTTATTGGGGTCACAATAAAAATGAAAGCTTAAACATGAATTTATTAAGCTTGATGTAGACCAGTAAGTGTAAAAATAATTAGAGTAAACATGTGCTTATGAGAAGAGTGTTGAATAAAAGCAAATTAACTTGGAACATTGTACAAGTAATTTATAAAGAAAAAGTATAAAGGTGGAGAATGTGAAAGAGGAAAATGGGGATTCAATGAATTTGTTTTGAAACAAAGCATAGAAAAGCTTTTAAAAATTAAATACTAACTAAAAATCTAAATAAAATTAAACATTAACTAGAAAATTAATTGCTAGGGTAGTGTATGAAGCAACAATGGTTTTACTAACAACCTATGAAACAAAGATGCTTTTTCAATACGATATAGAAGTCAACTAAATTTTCTATAGACCATGAAAGAGACTTAAAGTAAAATTCTAGCATGGAAAGAGGTAATGTTTAATCACATAATGCTTTAACCTTGATGCAATAATGTTTAAAATATTAGGTAAAGAAAATTGAAAAAAGGAAGGGGGTAAGGTCTATGATGGGATAAGGACTATAAGAAACAACCTTTTCACACTTTATAGTTGGTGAAGTGTACATATTTGTGTGTGTGTGTGTGTGGGTGTGTGTGTGTGTGTTAGAATTCATTATCCCCTCAATAATTGAACCATACAATTAATTCAGTCATAGATTGGCCTTAAACTAAACAATTAAAATTTAAAAATAATTCAAATATGGAGATTTAAACATTTAAAAGAAATTAGATATAATTTTATTTCAAAGGTATTACAGCTAAACAAGGTAGGTTTACACAAGTGTAGAATCTATCCATTAGTCCAGGCTCTAAGGTCAAGGTTCACTTACCTGCCACCATTCAAGAAAAACGAGGTGTCAGAACATCATCATTTCAAATGGGTAGATAGGTAATGCCTATGCCCCTTGGTGTGTTATTGCTTTATCTAGAACATAGATAACCATCTAGATTCACAAGTAAATTTTTAGTGTAAAAAATTACAAAAAATTACAAGGGGGTGGACCCACTAGTGAAAACAACCTAAGTGAAAATTTCCCAAAATCATGAGGTATTTATGAGAAATTATTAAGGTACACTAAACAAAAAATATTTTAAAAAAGGTGGAGATAATTAATTAAAAGTCACACCCTCTTTATCAACTTTAATACTGAGTAAAAAATTAATGATTTCATGAGTAAATGAGTAAATAAGTAAATGCATAGCTGAGGGGGGCATCCACACCTATGTAAAGATAAATACTTAAATTAAATTAACCAAGAAAAAATGTGTACAAGAAAAAATGAGTAGATAAGTAAATGAGTAACTGAAAGGGGCTTCCACACGTCTTTAAAGATAAATATATAAATTAATTTAACCCTAGAATATATTTAAAGAAAGCTTCGAATAAATGATAAATTATGGATGCAAGTATTAAGAGAAAATTAAACTAAGGGAAAAAAAGTTAATTAAGCAATTAAACTAAGGAAAAAATTCAAAATATAAAGTTCTAAGAATACTAAAAAATTCCCATAAAGGGTGAGTTATAAATAAGGGGTAATATATATATATATATATATATATATATATATATAAGATTGGAAAAAATGAACAAATTCATGCTAAAGTTGACAAAAACTAACAAAAACATAAACACGAACTAACACTAACAAACAAAAACACACCAAAATACACCCTACTGTACCCACAATAAACACAAACCCATGCAGCTACGACCAACACATTGCACAGACACAGCCACATACAAACATAACACTCAAAACGCAAACACAACCCACACCGAAACACTCACAAAGGACCAAAGGCAGCAAACAAACACACAATCAGACCCACAATCAAATGCAAAACATAGGCAAATGCTAAGAAGCACAAAGTCAACTAAGGCGCTATTTCTCAACCCAATAAAATCAATTCCAAGTAGCTTTATAAGGTACAATCATAGTGGAGTAGAAAAAAGTAGGGAGCGAAAAATAGAGTATGTGAAGAGCAGTGGAATAACCGAAAGCAACATGTAGTGTAAAAAATTAAAGCACAACGTAAAAAGCAACACTCACGACTACTCTGTCAAAGAACCTGAGAGAGAGCAGTAGATCCACCATGTAGCCAAGATCATGAAACAAGAGAATGCGAATAGCTGTGGAGTTCGTAGGGATGAGGAAGGCGCTCATTGAGGCCCACTGATAGTGCAAGCAATGACCAAGCTTAGAGGAGGACAAGCAATGACCAAAGGTACAAGGGGAACCATGAAAACACGGCTCGCAGGTCACAGGGAGGATAGTCTCACCTTATAGCATATAAGAGCACCCCAAGCGGAGCAAGACAATGTCACTTGTTGTAGTACAAGAGCACACCAAGCAATCTTGAAGACTACAATGCAGTGTATCGTGTGCCAAGATTTACTACCAACAAATCCATAGTGCATAGCAGTGGAGTAGATACTGGGCAGCCAGAAGGTAGTGAGAAAGCTCAACGGGAAGGAAAGGTACCAAGGCACCGAAAGTTTCATGGGAGAGCCATGAGCAGTACGAGGAAGAAGGGAGTTGCCAAGGCTAAGAGGTGAAGAGGAAAACCATTGAGATGGGGAGTCACCATGATATAAAGAAGGAGAGATCAGAGGAGAGCTAAGTATAGGCAACTTGGTGAGAGAAGGTCGAATCAAGGGGTGGAGACACTACCAAGAATGTGGGCGGTGCAATAACGTGGGCAGTCAAAGAGGAGAGAGAGCAATGCAAAGAAGGTCAATAAAAAAAGAGAGATCAATACAAAGAGGTAAGGTATGCGAGAAAAAGGAGGGTTTAAGAGGTCTAATTGGGCATGCATATGACAACGGGTTTTATTAAGTGAGTAATGATAAAGTAAGAGACTACGAGGGAGGGGAGTTTAGCTAAATGAAAGTTGAGGGTTAGGATTGTGGATTAGTGGTGGGTTTGGTTAGAGGGGTCAATAGCCACTTGATCACAACATAATTAGCATAACCAACAATTTAAGGGATACTAAAGTAAAAATTCTAAAGGGACGGGGAGAAATTAAAGCTAATGCCTAAGAATAAAAATACATTAGAAAGGAAAGAACGGGGTCAAAGAAAATTGTAATTAATTAGCCTTAAGTGCAACAAAACATAGGAGGGCTGAGAAGTAAAAAAAACTATAATAAATTTGATTGACCAGAGTGATAATGAAAATCAAAGGGGAAGGGGGAATAAACTCCAAGAATTTAATATAGGGATACTAAATTTTTTTTTAACATTTAGTAGCATTAATGGATAAATCTGGGGGGAATAAACATCAATGCTATCATAAGCTAAAGCTTAAAAAGGGGGGGAAGAAGTTAAAACTCAAGAGTGTATGTAAATGTGTGAATGTGTGTGTGTGTGTGTGTGTGTGTGTTTAGTAAAATGGGTTAAGTAGCTAAAGAAAATTAAGATGGTGGGGAGGGGGGGTTTGTGGCTTGTATGACTCAATAAATTGGAGAAAACGGCTGTGTGTGTGTGTGTGAAGAGTTGATTCAGTCAAAATGTGTGTGTGTGTGTGTGTGTATGTGTTTGTGTGTGTGTGTGTGTGTGTGTGTGGGTGTGTGTGTGTGTGTGTCTGTGTGTGTGTGTGTGTGTGTGTGTGAGAGAGAGAGAGAGAGAGAGAGAGAGAGATTTTATTGAGAAAAATTGTGTCTGTATGTGTGTGTGTGTGTGTGTGTGTGTGTGTGTGTGTGTGTGTGTGTGTGTGTGTGTGTGTGTGTCCCACCCCCAACCCACAGGGTAAGACTACATGGTGGGGAGTAAGCCCACCATGTGGAACTTACTCCCCACCTACTGACAATAAGTGAATAAAAGTGGATCTTTATGATAAGTGTCAAAATGCAAAAGTGATGCCAATAGTAAGTGTGTAAACCACTTCTACAAAATAGATATAAAAGTTGGTAAAAAATAAGGTGGGTCACAAAATGACTAGGGATTATCCATGCTAAAGAATTATCTAGTGGATGCGAATTAACTGTATGGCACTAGCCTGACCAAAGGCTAGTTGGGAAATCAAAGCATGTGTTTAGATTAAAAAGTCCCATCAATAATTGAGCCATACAATTAATTCCATCAATTGGATAAAAAGCTAAAAAATGCAAACATATAAGGAAAAAATGTTTGAGACATCTAAGTTGAAAACTGCAACAACTGGAGTTTGCAAAAATTTTGACCAAAATTAAGAATTTTTAATAATATTGAGTTTGATAAAAATAATATTGAAAAATAATGTTGAATCCTCAGGTAGTCCAAGTTCCAAGGTCGGGGTCCACTTACCTGCCACCATCCAAACAAACTAGGTGTTAGAACATCATACTTACATTTGGGTAGGTAGGTAATGCCTGTTTTTCCCGGCTTGTTATCGCTTTACCTAGGAACATAGAAAACCATATGGATTCTTAGATATATATATGTATATATATATATATATATATATATATATATATAAGCTACAAGTGAAGTTTAACTCACAAGTGGAGAAGGAGCAAATGAGTGCATGGGTTGAGATGATATTAGAGGAGGTATGGGATGATTTGTGGGCTTGGTGTGTGAGGTGGTTCAAAAGAGATTGTAAAGGGAAGACTTCATGGGGGTAAATGAAAGACTAATTCATGCTTGGGGAAGTATACATGTGTGTGTATGTGTGTGTGTGTGTGTGTGTGTGAGAGAGAGAGAGAGAGGGGGGGGGGGAGGTATGTTGAGCCCATCTTGAGTTAAAAGTGTGCCTTACCACTTTTGGCTATACTCCATGTGGCATATGCATTGAGCAAGGAACAAGCAAAACTAAGGTTGAAGAATCCTCAAGGTCCATAATTGCACAGACACCATTCATTATGAGGCTGTGGGTGGAAACAAGAAAGAATGAGAGGTCCTCTTACCGAAGGCATTGCAAGAATGCCCCACCAATGGTGGATAGCCATTGACATGGCACCTAGTATAGAGAAATGATAGATAAACCATAGGGTTTGCAGTGGAGCGATCAGAAAATAGACAATACTCAGATACAACTGAAGAACGGAACTCAGAAAACATAGTGCCTATCGGTAATATGAAAAACTGAATACAAGAACCTCAAGCCGTCGTGTCTGAAGGACCATGGCTGAGGTGAATCAGAAAGATGATTCCATGTAGAGAGACAGTAGAAAAGATAGCAGCAGAGGGAGTGTAATGCAGTCCTCTGTGTAGCTCAATGATGAGAGGATGATGGGAGCTGGAGCTACCCTAGGAAATGGCTGAAACCAGCATGCTCTGAGGAAGGAACCTTCAGGCTATCTAGAATAGCAATATGATGAAGAAAAGGAGCTGATCTGGGGCAGAAGGAGCTGATCTGTAGCAGAGGAGCAGAAGGGGACAGATCTGGAGTAGGTTGGGATAGATCTGGAGCAGAAGGAGCTGATCTGGAGAAGAGGAGCAGAAGGGGACAGATCTGGAGTAGGATGGGACAGATCTGGAGTAGAAGGAGCTGAGCTGAAGTAGAGGGAGCAGAAGGGGACAGATCTAGAGTAGAGGATGGAGCAGCCAGGAGGCAGGAAGGAGAGGCAGAAGAGGAGGCAGCAAAGGAGGCAGAAGTGGAGAGGAGAGGTAGATGGAGCAGGCGGGCCTGCAGCAAAAGATGGAGGAGATGAGGAGCAGCTGCAAGTCCTGTCCTATCACCGGAAGTGTGAGGGCAGAGGCCTTTTATAGGTCAGACCTAGCTGGTCGGTTGGGCCTGCCAGCTGGTCGGTGGGCCTGCCAGCTGATCGGTGGGCCTGCCAGCTGGTTGGCCAACTGGTCGGCCAGATCTGGTTGGCCAGACCAGCTGGACTTTCTAGCCATTTGTTTGGTTGAGAGAGCTAGCCTTTTGGCTGGCCTGTGAGCTATTTGATTGCCCTGTAAATTGGGGATTGCTCAGTTGCTGAATACCTAGACCTCAAAGAAAAGCAATAGGTGTTGATGATTAAAAAGATATGAGCATGACCCCGATGTGATTGTGGCAATTGCAACATTGTTGTGGCATGAGTGAAAGGTTGAGAAGATTAAAAACTAGCTTAATTAAGCTGTTAAACATGCTCTTGATGTTGAAGATTTTTGGGCACTGTTGTACAAGTTTGAAGAATGGGAGCAAGAATTGTTGCAAGGTTGTATTGCAATAGAAACTCTAACCCGCTGTAGATGGGTCACTTGGAGTAGCTCTCAGAATGGGGAGGAAAGAGCTTTGATGATGATGCAACAATAGCAATAGGAGTCATAGTCACTGAAGAACCTGCAACATACCAAGCTTTGATTCAAGGTTTTCAAAGCTCGCACTGCAAGCAAAATTTTGCACAGTGGAAAATCTTAGTAGAAGAAGAGAATTCAGCCATAGAAGCTAAGTATTTAAGCTTTAGATTCATATGAACATCTACCATAGCTATCAAGGATTAAAGCTATAAAGCTGTAGAAGTTGAACAACATTAAAGGTGAAAATTCACCTGAGTTACATAGGTTGAATGTAGAGTGACCACAATAAAAAAGGGATCACAAATGGGCGGGAGATGATTTTGGCCCTAGCATAGTTGCTTGAACAAGGATTTAACTTCATTGGTTGCATATGACCACAAACAAGTAAATTGATGTTTTTGTTATAGTGGGTAATTAAACACGTAAAGATACACATCCATGTACATATACATGCATACACACATAAGCTCAGACAGCATGCATATCTATCTAACTACTCCCTTAAGGAAGAGTTTCGAGGGGGATCGGCTTGGCATGCCACATGTTATTGGGAGGTGCAGTGGAGAGGAGCTACTAGGCATGCCACATGGTACTGGGAGGTGTTCTGGACATGGGCCATGTGGCATTGGAAGGTGGAGTCGAGACAGAATAGGAGAAGTTGGATTGGGACAACAAATAAAAATCAAGTTAGGTAGACAGACTTGAAATGACCAATAGCACCGTAGGAGTGCCAATTGATAGATAGACCTGAGACGACTAATAGCACTACATGAGCACCAATTAGCACTCGAAGGAATTAATCTTGGAGCACACATGATTGCAGAGTAGATTGCCATGAATAGCAGACAGGAAGAGCAACAAACTGTCATAGACATTACCTTTGCATGATGAATGCTAGCCATTACTGCGTGAGTAGAGCCCCAGAATGGCAAAAAGAAATCTGTGCACTACCCAAGAGTGCAACAACTGAGCTAGCATAAAAGAGAAGGCAACTGACTATGCACACGAGCTAGTTGTGAAACCGCACTCTGACATGGCCATAAACAATCCAAAGGGCAATGACATGGCAAGAAGCACAGGATAAAACTCGAGCTTGACAAATGGAAAAACACAAGAATGGCATATAGATAAATACATTATATACATATAGCTATATAAATATGAATCTATACACACATGTGAACTACACACACTTGTGCACATGCATGCGTGCACACACACACACACGCTATAAGCTATGTATACAAAAAATTTAGATTTAGATTTATTTATACTTATACTTTTCTCTAATATATATATGTATGATATACGCTATGTATATAATAATTTTAGATATATTACTTACCTATATTTATATTTTTATCTATATATATCTATTTACATTATATAATTTTTATATGTATATATTTCAATTTTTATATTTATATCTCAACACACACACACCCCTTGTGACCCAACGGAGCGGGTCTCTAACCAAATTTAGTGTTGTTGTGTGTGTGTGTGTGTTTAGAAGTTTGGTTTAATGAAAGGCTTTTTAATTATTGTACAACTGAAAATTCTTGAATATTTATGTGTGTGTGTGTGTGTGTGTTGGTATGTATGTAGATGTTTTTCACAAATTTTCTCAAAATTCCTCAAAGTTTCAGATTTATAAATGAAACCTTCAATTTTATTAACGGTAATCTATGATTGTAACTTTGCAACCCAGCGGAGCGAGTCTCTAGATGGGTTAGGTTACTCATCCATATAAATGAAGGGTCACCCAAGAAATGAGGGGCCACTTTGCCTTTTCATATTCCTTTGCCCATAAAATTAAGGGTCACTTGCTAATTTCAAATATCCACAACCCTCATGCATACATTCTTATTTTTTAAGCAAGGGTTAATTATATGCTATTGATCAATTAGCAACCCTTAATGGTTGAGTGATTTTATGGCAAATAAAGGTCATGTGCATATGACATGAATGTTATGGGGTACTTTAATGCTTTTATGAAATTTTTTGAAGGGTTAATTTCATGTAATTACCAAGTTATGGTCAACTAGCTGCCTTTGGAGTTGTTAGACCTTTGAATAAATATATAGGTCATGTCTCATTCAACCTATCTATAATATATTAAGGAGACTAAACGGATAGGACCATTGAAAGCACTAGGGCCCTTGGATTTAATCTAGCCAATGTGAGCCGTAAGATTAAGGAACGTTCTTCATCAACTACGCCTTCTTTTGTTGGGCCTAGCCATCTTCCTTGATGTCTTTAGCTTTAAGATTTCTGTCAAACCATGCCTTTCTACTGCATTTTTCTATTGTCATGTCATGGTAGGCGACTAGTCTTGTCTCTGTATGCTTCTCCAATTGATAGAGTCTTTCTTTCAAGGATTCATGGTCTCCCATGCATTCCTGTACTGCGATGCATAGGCTTGGTATTACAAATTCTAGTGGGACCACAGCATCAAGGCCATACACCAATTGAAAAGGTGTGTTCCCTATACTAACCTTGAGTGTGATTCTGTATGCCCATAAGGCTACATTCAATTTCTCTGCCCAATCAGAATGCTGTGGTTCTACTACCATGATGAGGATAATGTATATTATTTTGTTGGTGGATTTGGCCTGTCCATTCCATTGGGGGTAGTAGGGTGTGCTTTTTCTATGGATTACCATAAAGCCAGACAAAAGTTATTGGATTACCTCATTGATAAAATGTGTGCCTCTATCCGACACAATTTCAATGGGGCCTTCTACTTCTATTCCCAACTCGCGTCTCAGCCAATTGTGTCCTCTTCCTCGCCAATCAAGCTTCGCATTTCTCGCCAACAAATCCATCGCACAGCCAACCAGCCTCGCTCACCTCTATGCCTCATCGCCAGGCCTCAGTTCGAGCTCTCAATCATGTTATTTTTGTAGAACATCGGCACTCAAGCAGCGGCAACGATTTTCATGCACACATCCTTCAGCATCGATCGCATCTTCGCTTTAGCCTCCCCCAATATCGACGAAAATCCTTTCGGCAAAGCTCTGGCACCTACAGTGCCTCTCATGAATCCCAGGCTCCCCCTTCGAGATCCACATCATTTTCTTATCTTAGCTTTAGGCCTCCAGGTATTATAGCCATCCTCGAGAAGGATGGACTACCCTTGGCAGCGCTGCATCACCTCAGCTTGGCGTCTCCACTGAGAAGTGTGAGTCCCAACACTTGCCTGCAATTGTGTTGGATCCCAAGAGGTCGTCTTCTCAAATATTGAAGTCGTATGCGACTGTTGAGGTCTTCTCTTCATTCATCGTGAATTCAGCGTCACATCCCCTCAATCAGTCTCCTGCGGGGTGCAGCAGCTGCCAACTGCCGATTTTCTTAGAGCGGGAACTCATGCTTCGAGCTACACCGAGAATCCCCTTGCCACCGTGATTGCCATCCCCTTATCACCGTGAGTGCCCTCGCTCCCTCTTCCTTGCCTCTATACACTAAGCATCATCTTCAGTGGCCGTCGTACTTGTTGGCATTCCATGATCCATTATTGAGAATTTTGGTTGATGCAGGGGAGATCGGTGCCATTGGAACCATAAGCTGCTTACTCGACCCTCAAATTTTTGGCTGTGCTTTTGTTTCACGGCCATCACCATTTGTCGTATATTTTCTTTGGCGTGTCTCTTTGCATTAGAGCAAAAGGAAAAGCTCCCAAATCACTACCGATTCAAATACACTAACATAATCGGTAGTCGGTCGGTTGCAAAGTTGATAATCGATGTCTGTGATTGCTACTGCAGACTTTGTTTCTATGATTTGGCATTCATTCTGACTCACGAGGTGGAAAGAAGAAAAAAATCAAAGTGCGAGCATTTTATACTTAAAGTACGACTGTCATCATGCCCGATCCCTTCTCATTGTCATTCATCACATTCTCATTTGTTTCGTTAGGAATGGATGGAGGCTACGGAGATCTTCTCAAATTTTTATTACGTTCATCTCTCTCATGTTGTCTAGGATAGAAATTGAATTAGATGTAGTAGTTGGGCTTCTCCACATATGTGAAGAAAAGAGGAAAAGGAAATTGAAAACCTTCTTGAAGACTATTCAAGCTAAGATGAACTAATCAACAAGAGTTCAATAACCGAACTCTTCTATATAGTGCCCTAATGAATAAAATGAAAGCACTTAAGGAGGTTTTGTCTCGCAAGGGCTTGCAATATGTTCCTAGAACATTACATTGACATTGGAGTTAACAATGGAGGTAAAGGATTGACAGTTGAGATGGGCAAGACTATCATGCATTTGGCTAACTTGGACAATGAGCGATTTTGCAAAGCAAAGTTTGGTAATAATCATGCGAGTAATCATTCTGCAAAGTTTGGTAATAATCATGCGAGTAATCATTCCTACAGGACTTCAAGACCGTGGATGAGGAGAAAGTGTTCGAGATAGCCCATGGCTTGCCATGGGTTTCACACTAGTTGTATTGAAGAAAAATCCTTTTTATACATGGGAAAAAAACCCATCCATTCCTGACAATAATTTTCAAGAAGGTGTGTGTGTGCACGTGCATGCGTGCATGTGCATGTGTATGTGCGTGCATGAGTATGTTCATGCATGCATGTGTGCGTGCGTGTGCGTGCGTGTGTGTGTGTGTGTATGTGTGTGTGTATGTGTTTGTGAGTATGTGTGTGTGTGTGTGTACCCACCCTTATCCCATGGTGGGTGTCACACCATAAATGGAGTGATGGTAGACATGCTAATATGGGAAGTGCCTACCATTCTCTGCAACCCAATAAAGTTCTTCATATGATATCAAACCTTCAAGGAGTTCAACCAGTTCGGGTATTTTAAGTGGTAACAATTCGATTCTTCCAAGTCTCACGATCCTTAAAATGAAAGAATAGTCATACCAAAAGAAATATAAATTGCACCATGACAGGGAGCACAAAAAACCCATTGGAATCCCTTTAACATATTTCCAAACTTTATCACCACATTGTACAAAACAATGAGTGATAAGCCATGTTAGTAAAAAGATTAATTTATCTTGGTCTTTGCAAATGGGACCTTGTGTATTTGTCATAGATTTAGACTATTTAGGGTTTTCCCCCATGTCCCTTTTGACTCATTAAAATGTGTCAAGATGAAGGAATGCATGGATTTTTGCTTAAAGGTTAGAGTAACTACTAGTAAGTATGGTAACTAATCCATTCTCCCCATGTAGAGGTAAAGATTCATAGCATTTAGCTATGTCTGCACAAAAGATAGAGTTGATTTTTGTTGGTAGTAAGTGAAACCTCAAATATAGAGTTGACTATCCATAATAATGACGTATCCACCTTTAAAAAAGTTTTTAGTGATCAAGGTTTTGTTATGTTCCCATTCCATCAAAACATTCAATACAAGTGTATAAACTCTCATAAGAAGTTTGGAAAGGGAATAATAGATGCAGTTACGAGCATTAGTAATCCATCTATGAGATCCCTTGTGTGGCTTAAATATTGAACCCAAGAAAGGTATATTGAAGGTGAATTAAATCATTAAAGAGATTAGAGGCAACTTGTTTCAGGATGGTCCATGTATTTCCATCCATGCATGGGTAGAAGTCCAACCCATTAAGTCTAAGGCCAGCCATATCACCTATCTAGTGAATGCATTCGAATACCATAGTATTAGAGCATTTTTTTGATCTTGAATGTACAAATATGATTTTATTTATTCGATTTTATCCAAAACATCCTTGTTGCCTAACCAAATTTCATATTTTATGAATTTTCTAGTATTGAAAGTTTTACATTGGTCAATGCAGTCCTTTAAGAAAGATGACATAGCTGATTGTTTATTGACCAAGTTGCATTTTGCCAATAAATCTATCCAAAAATTACTGAGGGACTTAAGGGCTAGAGAAAAAAGAAAGGTTTACAAGGGATGTGATTGAAGCCCTTGTAAAGCGTTTGTCAAATAATTTTACTTCAAAAGATTTTAATATCTAATGTTTGAACAATGATCACTTCCATAGTAAACATTTTAAATCATTTAAAAGTAGAGAATTTACACTTGTCTTCCTCCTTTTCCCATGAAAAAGTATGGAATACTTATTTTGAGTTAAGAAGTATCCAACTTATTGGTTTATCATACTTCCATCCAAAAATGACATTGGAAAGTATAATAGTTGAACTAGGATAGAATTTATTAAAGCAAGATAGTAGATTATCCCTAAGAGGTATCCTCTCTAAGACTCGAGAGGAGTAATAAAGATGCAAGATGCCATTGCTTTATTTATTAAGAGAATTTTTTACCAAAACCAATCTTCCATAAGACTCCATCAAAGATCTAGAACCTGTGTCACACCAAAGACCATTTGAGTTTTTTTGCCAAGGTAGGAGCATTATTTTTATTGTAGGTCATAGGCCTTTTGCCCTTCTTGGAGCTAGAGCTTGAAGCCGGAGTACTATCCCCAATTATCAGAACCACACTGCTAGGGGTATTAGAGGGTGGTGTGGATACATCCACAATGTCTTGGTGAGGAAAAGTAGATCCATAGCCACTATTATGGCATCCCTCTCTTGTGAAACTTCTTCTAGATTTGGCCCCACCCCAAAAAGGGACCTAATTGCCTCTTACATTGCCTCTCCCACCATATTTTGGCTTTATAAGGTTGGCACTTTCTCTTCAAAAGGAAGGGGGTTTGATTAATTTTTCAATCATACTGAGTCCTTGCTCACTATCCATTGAAGAAAAAAGTTTGGCCTTTGGATTTTCTACATATTCCATGACCCCTTGAATCATAAACTCTCTCACAAAGATAAAAGTGATAAGAGTTTCAACTATGGCTTTGCCAGTCCATTCAGCCATATGAGGAATGCAGTAAAGGATACTGCTAAACTCATATCCAGGTAAAAGAAATCCAAGTGATTCACCATATACCAGATAACAAGGTCTGCCCAAATGAGAGAGCCACCACATTTGTCAGCAACACAGGCACACCTGAGGAATGGTCATAACTGATTCTACCACAAGGATTCGTAATTTACAGCCCTTTCGATAATTTGCAGCCATTTCTGTACTAGAGTTAAAGCCTTCTCGAACAAGTAAAAGTATTTTAGAGTTAGAACACTTCCTAGCATCCATTTTAGATAGTCCATGTGCATAAGGAATGCTTACTTTTTCGAAAGTTGTTAATGAGACTCCTTTGAGAGCTGGTTGCATTTGTCCACATCCACATTAAATAGTGAACCCCAAAATTTTAAGATATCTATGCTCAAAGGTGCTAATAGATTCAAATTATTAAGAGTCTATATCTTGTTTTGATTAGTGTCTTGAGACACATCAAATTCCACCTCCCAAGCAGGCAATGTAGGAGTGCATGATGATCCTTGTGGCATGGTGAGATTATCGTTCACTTCCTGTTCTACTGAAGTAGTAAGTAAGTTGGAGAAAGTATCCAATGTTTCTTGCTCAGATGAACAAAAGTAATTTTTTTGAACCAAGGAAGTTCTGTAGAGACTTCTGGTATAATGGTAGAAGATAGAGCCTTTTCAATTCTAGGAAGCGTTTCTTCATGATGATGCACATTGACATCAGGTGCAATGGAGGGAGCTTCGCCTGCAGCAAACTTGTGAGAAGATTTTGCAAGAGTGCCAACCTAGAGCAGCTACTGAAGTCCATTGGGGACACACGGTGGTCTAGGAGGAGCCTACAGCAGAGGGATGAGAAAACAGATCCTGTTCTTGGCGTGGCTTGCCTCAATCTATGTTTGCTGATGGTGTTTCACAGTTTTGGCTATATTTTGTCTTTGGACATGACTTCTATTTATGAGATTTGATTGGCTGACTATCTGTGTGTATTCTCTCCATATTTGTAATGTTTCCGCTCTATAAAAACATGCATGTGAGTTGGCATTCAAAGTTTTTGTTGTGAGATCTGAAGACTTTCTTTATTGCACTGCATAAGGGTTGGCTATAGCAAGCAATCCCTATCTCTAACACCAATACTGTCCAACCTCTCTGCAAGTGCCTTCAAACATGTGAGGCGTGCTGTTGGAACTTAAGGGCAAGGGGAGATGCCGTGCCCCATTGATTTCATCGATCATAGTTTCCATTTCAGAAAGTAGTGCATGGGCTTTTGATTTACTCTTTTGTCTTGTATCAAGGACCAACGACCATTCTTCAATGCCAAGAATATGTAATAATGTGTTATTACCTACTTCCTTAGCCACCAAGTCATGCTCAATGATCTTTTTGTGTATCTATCTCCTTATTATCAATAAGGGCTAGAGTAGCTTGTACCACTTGACAAGAATAGGAAGATAATAGGAATATCCTAGGTCCACAAGATGAGTATGCCCCTATAGAGCCATCTAAAGAATAACCATAAGATGTAGTGTTAGTCATATATTCAAGGAATCAAGGTGACCAAACCATGATAGCAATATTTGTGTGTGTGTTTAAGATTTAGATTAGAACCCCTCAAGAAGGTCCAGGAATATATGAACAACATTTTAACATCAAATGATATATGAGAGAAGGTATTAATAGAGACAAAAATGTGGTTGAATCCTAAAAAGAGAATATTTTTAGGATTATAAAGAAATTTTCCATGATATAACCTTTGTACTATACTTCAACTAGCAGCGCTGATACCTGCCTCCAACCAGCTTAAGTTAAGAACCTAGGCTAAACCAAAAGGGAAGACCAGTGTCATAGCATAGTTGGACTTGTTATTGATGTCCAAAAAAAGTTAAAAGATTAATCCATGGAAAATAAATGGATTGGAAAATTCCTTAATCCATGCACACACAAGTTACCTCCATATATGCAAATAAATACACGCATCGCCAATTAGAGAATGCCAAGTCAAAGTAAGTAATGAGGATGCCAATCACCAAGGTGAGCAACCTCCATGACATCATTAAAGGGGAGGAAGTATTTCCATTTCCTTTGTTTTGAAGTCATTAAATTACTACCCCCAGCAACACTTTTTTAAGGAAAAATGGAAACTTTCTCTTTATTTTTAATTAATTAAAGGATAAGAGCTATAGAAAAGGTCACCCCAGATTATGATTAAAAACGATTGGTAAGGCTTTTTTCCTTTTTCATTTTTCAAAAAAAAAGTAAAGGATTGGCTAAGGATTTTGAAAAAAACTTTAGAGGCCATAATATATTTAAGGCTCCAAGGGGGTGGATAAAGGACCTAATGGACCCCAAAAGGTCTAAAGTTTCTTATGTCGCATTAGAGGGCAAAAATCATGTAGTCGCATGAGGTCTTACAATGGGTGAAAAGAATCTAAGACCTTATTATGGGACCATCCATAGTCTCGAGGCCATAGGCAATACGATTACAACACTCGAGCATGCCACATGGCACAGAGAGTACCCCATCTCCATGATAGCGTAGTCTACAGAATGGGGGCAAGATTCCATGTGTCGACTAACTGTTGTCATCGAGATTACACCATGTGCTCTCATACCCATGCGTGCCAGCTCGTATGTGTACGCCATCAACGTGTTCATGGGACTGTGCCATTGTAAGGCCACCACCTGGTGCTGTGCACAGTGTGTAGTGTATTGTGAGAGCCACACTTCCCTGCTTTGTAGAGTTGGTTGTAGAAGCACCTCCGGACCATCAAGCATTCCTCGTCCATGCATGCATTGGTGATATCTCAATGTTAGGTCAGAGAAGCTACTCAAGTAGGTAAAAATCGCAAGTTGGGTTTGGGAACATAAGTACCTTTTGGCTATAGTCACATGTTTCTCGAAGAGTATGTCGATGTTTTTGCATGGTCCTATAAAGATCACAAAGGAGCCCCTATTAAGGTTATCCAACACTGCATCAATTTCTAACTTTACTTGGATCAAGTGGCCAAGGGGCCTTATTGAATGAATCCTAATTATTGAAGGAATATAGTGGTAGGGAGAGCAGCAAGCTAACACTAAGAACAGAAAGGAAAGATAGCAAACATAATAAAATGGAAAGGAAATGAAAGCAATGAAAAAGTACTCACATGTAGACCAAAGTAGATTGTAAGGCTAAATCCATGGCTCCATGACCCATAATGGGACAATACTTGGTATGACTCTAGGAAATTATTGGAAAAATATTTTTACCAAGTCTTGTCCACAAAATAATTCTGCGCATCCACTTTTTTTAGAAAAACCCTATGTGGCATGCACTTGGACATTGTGGGTCCATGATGTTGGTCTTCCATGGGCGCATCCACTTTTTAAAGAAAAACCCTATGTCAAGGATTTTCTAGATTTCTAGTTCTATCTTATTAGTGATACCAACAAAAAAGAAAATAAGCATCCTTCTAAGGATATTTTTGTTGAGTTATGTGACAGTTGTAATAAGTCTTGGGAAAACTGCTAAAAATTTAATATAGAGGGTCAATGCATGATCAAGTTTGGCCAATAGAAAAATTGTTTTAGGGGTAGTTTTGACACCACAAAGTGATGCACTTGTGGGTGACATTAGGGGAGAATTGGGGTCTCCAAAGGGCCCCCAATTAGTGTTTCTTAATTTCAATGGATTAGTGAGGTATTTGAGGTGTACCAATGGGAGTGCTCCTTTTTGTGTGGCAATGCCATGTTGAGGTGGAGGGTGGGAAGACCTATAAAAAGTCCCTATTCACTACACCTGTCACACCAAGGACCACTCAAACCATCTCCCCCCCCCCTCAACCCCATACAATCCTACAATTCATACAAGAGGCTGTGGGCCCTTCTGGGCAAATTCTTACCCCCTCTCAGCTTTTTGCAGGACTGCCCCCTCCTCTTCTTTGGTCCAACTCCATTCTCCCTCCATTTTTCAAATGTGGGCTCCTATGCCCCATCATGCTCTGGTATTTCCTCATTTGTAAGAAACATATTCCCATGTTCATTTGCAAAATGAATGTGACTAGAATGTCCATCGCGATGATTTCCTCTTCCGTAGAAATTCCCTCAATTATTGCTGGATTGACCGCCTTGGTCATACTGCTTTTTGTAGCAATCTCTTTCATAGTGTCCAAACTTGTGACAAAAGTTGCACTAAATGTCCGACATGTTGGTGGTGGATGCATTCCCTCGTCCTTGGAATTTTCCTTGATTGGAATAATTTCCTCTTTGTTGATTCTAATGTTGCTGACTTTGCTGATGATGACCTTGTTGTTGTTGCTGATGATTACCACTTTGCTGGAATGATCTGCCTCTGCCTCTGCTTCTATCTGAAGCGTGAATGCCTGATCATTAGAATGACCTTTACATGCTTGAATGGCTTGCATCCTAAGTTCTTCACCAAGTAGGATTGACTAAAGTTCTTCCAGTGTCGAAATTTGCGGTTGGATGGCAATACTCTAGACTAGATTCTCATATCTCTCTCCTAGTCCATTCAGGACAACTTGAAGCATTTCTGTTGGATTCATGGTCTCTCCTACTGCTGCAAGTTGATTTTTGTAGTCTTTTATCTACAGTACATAAGCATGACCGGTTTCACTGCTGTTGCGAAAACTCTGGTTGATTTGGTTTCTCAGTGTAAGAATCATGGAAGTGTTCTTGGACTCGTAGAATCAAATGATATGTGTACTTATCTTTCTTATCCCATTCTGCTTATGCTCAGGCAATGGCAGGATCTGCTACTGATACGAAAATTGCTTGTGTAGCTGGAGATCTCGTTACTGGTGCTGTGAGTGACAATAGGTGGAGTAGAGCTACTGCTGGCTAGATCATCCAATGGCCTAGGTGTAGATCCATTGACATAGTCCCATTTTTCCTCAAGTACAAGAATGGTCTCCATTCCGTATTTCCATGTGCCATAATTGGAGTTGTCTAGCTTAGCAGATGCCTCTAGATTGAGGTTTCTAGTCATAGACATGGTGCAAGGAATGTACTCAAAGTGTTGTGAAAATGGGGTGAAGATAGAACTACAATAGATAAAATCCGATCTGTATTACAAGGCTTGTGGCAAATGATGCCGAGAATAGCCAAGAGGCTTTATAAGGCTGAAATGATGTGCACAATGCCATGAAATAGCCGAATAGGCTTTACAATGATGGCATTGTGTGTGAAATCAAATCATGTGCTATCTGCCCACTGATCAATCGGCAATGCCTCTAAACAACTCTGAAGTCTGCTCACTGAACTGATGAATGTCAAGTTTCAGGTAATGTGATTATGTGAAACCGTATGTGAGTATATGGACTGACTCCGAGTAGGTACTAGTCGGCCAATCTGTCCATCCCTCACATGGGTCAACCACTACAATAGCTTTAATCATCCTCTATCATTCAGGAGACATTAAGACATCAAAATAGTGATGACACAAGATCAGTGTTCTCCCTATATCTATCTCATCCGTTTTCATGCGCTCTTTTCTCCAAGCTTGAGTATTGTGTATGTTACAGAGGGTACGCTGCCTATGCAAGGGTGCCAAGGGAGGTAGGACACCGTGTGTTTGAGATGGGGATGGGGATGGGGATGGGGATGGGGATGGGGATGGAGGTGGAGATGACAATGGGGAAATGCTTCTTTACCTTTTGTTCTTGGAGAGACTTGATTTCCAATATCTGATAGCATATCCCTCCTCTAACTCAGATGAAGCACCAAGAGCACGTGGTGCTAGCCCACACAGTGAACACTTAGAGCTCTTTCAGCCCACACACTCAGCCATCTCTTTGCACACTCAACCCTTAGCCGTTAAAAGTTTGCAAAGCATCTTGCTTTGGTAAACAACATGATTAAAAGGAGCCCGTTTTCTTTACAAATTTGTAACTTCTCTTTTTAAAAAATTTATGATATTCCTTTGTAAAGATGGGCTACTCGAACATGACTTAAGTAAATGAATCGTCTTAGAAGTCATGAAGGTGATTGCTAAAATTCATTTCCTATAGGTGAGTACCTACCTAGTCAAACATTGTCCTTACAAGGATCTTTTATCCCATTCAACTTCTTTTTTGTACTTAGGAAAATTGCCTTGAAACACATTTTTAAAAGCTCCCTTAGAACTATATTAAGATGGCTTGAATAACAAGCCTTTTTTGCTTCATTAACACCTTTGTTTTGATTCATAGGCATCCTAATCTTTGTACAATGGTGCTTTGGAGAGACTAATGGGGCCTTCAAAACATGGAAGAGGCTTTTGTAACTCAAACATGGTTTGGATATGGAGATCAATGAGAATGCTTGATTAGGGAATTTTGAAGGGCTTCAAAGAGGTTCATTGCTTGACCCTTTTCGATGTTGGATAGATCTTATGGCACATACCAATCACAAATTTGGCGTATATACTAATTGTTATATCATCATTGCAAGCTCAATATTTTATAGAAAGTAGTTTTAAAAAGATTAAAGAATATGCTCTTGATTTTTTGTCATTTGAAGCTAAAAATAGTGAGCGATTCCACACTAAGATTGGGTTGAAATACCTTCATATATTCATGAGGAAATTAAGAAATCAATTAGGGAAAAGGAGAAAACCGTCTCCAACCAATTCTCATCAGTCCAAATAAGTCTCTAACTCTATACCTAGCTCTCCTATGTCCCTAGCTCTATCCCTGAATCTCTATTTTAATAGGATCTACAGTAGCTAAAGTCTGATTCATTGATGGTGAGGTGATGGTCATGATGATGATGTTGTAGAAGCACTAGAAGATGTACTATACGTGGTTCCTTAACAGACTATGAATCACAATCTCCACCATCTTCTCCAATGAATTGATGCATCGTTTGGGAGCAATGTCGTCTTTTGGGCAACAAATTGGGCCACACACCACCATCTTGTATCATGATGATTTAGGTGAAAAACAATTATGTTCAACATGAAAATACCATTATTAATTAAGAGATAAGGCAAAAAAGCTACCTCCATCTTTCATTAGTGTAGCATTGGGACCATTGCCAATAACTCGACCATTTTACATAAAAGGAAAATACTAAATTGTCTAAATCCAATCTCAAATATAGCTTGTATGGTCCCACAATAATCTAGCTATGACGAAACAAGATTGCTCCTTTGACTATCATATATGAAGTTAGCCATGATTGTGGCCAAAATCAATTTTCGACACAAAACTATCACCCATATGACTACAAACCATTATACTTCTTATACTACGATGAAAAAGCAGTGAAGCAGTGAGGACTCACATTATAGTGGTTGTGGTCATGATCCTTAAAGAAATTACAAGTACATGCTAAAGTAATAAGACCATTACATGTAGAGCACATCCCCTTGTGAACTCCCATCATGCTCACTTCTTTCTCCTTGTTGCCCTGGTCCCGACGAAGATATTCTTGTAGTTAATGATGTGATATGTCTTTGGGGAAAGAAGCAAGGTATCACTATCAAAATTTACTCCTTACAAAGTTGCTTTCCCTATTCTGGCCTCTTCATATCTCTAAATCTACTTTTGCACGTCACTACTATTTAGGATACAAAACTTATAAACTTTGTCCCTCAAATAATTCACTCATTTTTCTGTAATCCTTTTTCCTTGAGCAACTTCACCCACCACACAATCATCATCCTTGCTATGCCAAAGGAGTGGCATATTGGGATCCATGCACACAAGAAATTATGTGGTGTATACCAACTAATCTATGCACCAACCAACCATCTACCACGCTTTCCTCAAGCCTTGCTTTCGACCCCATAAATCTTGAATGTTTTCATAAACCTTTTGAGAAAAACATCCAATGACTATGGATTGTTCATGAAATGGCTATTGGTGGAGTCCACCTAACCTTTTTTATGCTCGATAAAGAGATCTTTTTAAAGCCGCCATCCATCAACACATACCAAATAAGATTGCAGCAATTACAAATTAGGTGTATGATTTCACAAGAATGATTTTGGATGCTACATAGTAAGCATACCTCACAAGGCCAATAATCTTATAGATGGATTCTTTAATGTCTTCTATGAAGCATCATTTCATCACAATTTTAAGGATGAACTATATGTACATGAGTGTAGTACAATGATAAGTTAAACTTCTTGAGGGAGACATGATTTAGGTTTAGGGAGTTGACATCACCAAGTATCAAATAGAAAGAGAATCACACCTATAAGAGCTTGTGCCAATCATGAGGCTTGAGACCACTAAGCTTATTGTCCCTATTGAAAGCTCCATTTAGACAATGTATGTGCCTACCTTGTCAATGTTTTAGAAGATGCAATGCCACTCTTGACCATTTCCTCCTCCCTCTCTATGAGGACCCATGTTCTCTTTAAAAGAAAAACTCTATTACCATTGCTTTGTGGCCACTAAATCCCTCATCTTGTCCATTTTTCTCAAGTCATGTCTTGCCTCCTTCGTATCTTTATGCTCTTGAATTATGGATCCTTCATTATGGAAGATGTGCATGAGGTTTAAGAGGTGATTAATCTATAACCGCAATAAGAAAACTCTTAATTTTTATCTCTAGCCTTTTTCTCCCAAGTTTGGGATACTCTCCATTAGCTCTCAATGTGATGATCTCTTTGACATCACCAAATCTATGGAAGCTTGCTCAAATTTAGGTCGTTGCAAGAGTATTTAGTACATCTAATGCCAATACTTGGTATGAGTAGACGACTTTAGATCTCCTCCTTTGGAATACCAGTTTTCCCTTCCACAATTCATAGCAAGTGATATGATAGGGCCAAGTCAATGCAGGTTAAACATATTAATTTCAATCCTAAATTCGGACTTCCATCTTGATGCATGTTTTCTATGCAATAAAGTTTGTCAAAATCAGTCAATCTATGCAATGATGTCTATTCTCTGAATAGTCTAAAGGCATCTCCCCTGTGGTCTAACTTTGGCCTTGAATTGTGCAGTGAAACAAAGTTGACTTTTAATTCTGCATGTAGAAACAAGCTGGGAAAACCTTTAATCCTGCATGTAGAAACAAGCTGGGGAAAACTTCTCTCACTTAGCTTAGAACCAGCATACAATTACAGAATTTTTGCCTGAGTCTTATCCAAACACTTGCTCAAACACTTGCCCTAGTCTTTGCTGGTTTCTTATGTCATATTTCACTATGCTGAACAGATGAGCTGGCTTATCGCCTCCTCCCCCTTTGCACCACTACCCAAGAATGCTTCTTTCCCTCGTTTTCCACCATAGCTGTGCCACTGGTTGCCACACTAGTCTGTATAAATCCATTAGCACACTACCATCAATGTCTGGGAGACAAATACGCACAGCACAATATAAATCCATTAGCACACTACCATCAATGTCTGGGAGAGAACGCACAGCACAAATTTCAAGAACACATACATAGCACACAATTCAAGACTAGAGTTTCATCACAAGTAGCATATTGATTAAAAACATATTGCATACAATCAGTTGAGTTATAGCTGGTTACAGAAGTAGCTTATTCGGCTGAATTACAAAAGCCATTAATGTACCAGATGGATTCCAAGCAGCCTTATTTTACTTGATCATGAAAACACACATTTCTAGACCAGAAATTTATCACAAATAGCCTGTTTAAGGTGTTGCATATAATCTCTCTAGAGTAATAGCTGAATTACAAAGGACGTACCAAAATGATTCCAACGCAACACACATTTTCTGCGCACATGAGCGCACACACACGTAAGGGCTGATAAACCACACAGGACCTACGATTATTAGCTTATCTCCTTCACTAGTTCATGAGACACAAGACCAACCAGTACAATCCTTGCATACTAATCCCAACCACTACTCTCTCAATTCTTTAAATTTGTGCCACCTGCAGACGGTAATTTTGTCCCATCTGGTGCCTCATCTTTGTCTGGTAATACAGTGAGTAATTCACGAGCCGCCCCATCATTCTTAGGTATGATTCGAACAGTTATCTCTTGTCCTTCCTTCCAGACTTGCTTTAGAGAAGCCTCACCACCTGTAAGGCCTAGGTCTGTCCCTGGGAGGAAACCTTCCTTCCTGCCCTTCGGCAATGTCACAAAGAAGCCCACAGTCATCACCTCCCTGATAATACCTTGCATAGTTCTTGGTGCCCCCTTTTGAAGCAGCTTGGAAAAGTCAACATCAACATCCTCCTCTTGTTCAGCAAGTCGCCTTTGCGAGAGTGCTTCTCTTCTATAAGCCTTCATACGCATCCTTGCTTCCAAATCAGGAGGTCTTCTTGGTACTGTGTCGTAAGATCGATCAGGAACGGTATACCCTTCATCCCCTGCCCTTCCCTTCACCACGAGTTCAATACAATCGAATCAGTCAGCCTCTAATTTATGCAGCATCTTGATCTAATTAGTAACCAAAAGGAAAACCACCAAAACTGCTGCCTCCAAAGCAGTGCACAGCCACGGCAAAACTTCCAATTGTTCAAAACCATTAAATTGGAGATCTTGTCAGTGGCTATATACATATGGAAGCAGCATTTTTGGAAGTTTGCCTTTTGGTTACCAGTTCTCAAAACCATTACTTACTGAATAGGTCCTGTTGGGCCGTGTCTGAGGAGTTGGTGCCTGACGCTCATCAGGAACATTTCGCTCGTACTTATTGGAGTTAACGCAAGACACCTTTCTCACCAAAGGACTAACATTCTGCCTACCGTATGAAGCAAAGTTCCTTCTAAACATTAGCCCCCCATCTGAAGAGAGGAAGCTTGTTGACAATCTCAAAAGGACACTTTTTGCAGTTCGGTCCAGAACAGGGCAAAGTTCAGCTGTAAGCCGCATCTTGGAAGAAATGCCGAAGACAAGAAAACTAGCCCTCAGATATTATGGAAGATCTTCAAATGCCTGCCCTGCATGACCAGAAGGCAGTCAGTGAAATTTCCTACTCTGCATGAACACATTTCATGTCTAACGACAGAAGCAGAAACAGTATATAAACACAATTTCAAGCATACATAAGCCTGAGTGTATAAAAAGCCCTTGAGTCAAGGGCTAGCAACTCGGTCATGATGAAGGCTAGACTCAAGTCAAAAGCTTATCAAAAGCAGCAGTACTCTCTTTGCGAACTCTAATACTGCTTGTGATGCCCAGATTACTCTCTTTCAATCCCTCTCCACACAATTACAGGCAGCAAATCTTACAGTGTTAGCTGATAGCACAATGCACCACTAAAATTGCACACGGATGTTATGCTCTTAAGGCTTCCTGAACGATGGGTTATCACTCACGATGTGTTTAATCTTCTACCATGGCTGAAAGAGGCATATATCTGAATTGCCAACTGCAGTAGCAGCACCTGCACTCCCACAGATTTCATGAAGTACATCAGGTAAGCACAATAGCCACCGATTGTACAGTTAGTAATCGAGGTTGTCAAAATGGGGCACCGACACCACCACACCAGTCCTGGCCTTTCTCAGCAGCCTCACAAATGGATCAGCTGAAGTTCTGACACTTGCCAGGCACAATCATTGGCTTCACGACATCATGCCATTAAGGATGTAGATTTTGCCCTTGCAATTTTCTCAACTGCTCTCTAGTTTTCTCGGTGTGTGTTTCCCAGACTGGAGAGCAACATGGGAAACTTTGGGCAGTTTGGACCTTTCTAACCACCATTATGTCTCTCTAACAACCCTGTTATGTCTCTCTAACCACCGTTCTGTCTCTGTTTCTCTTACCAGTCTCTGTTTCTCTTACCATGGGAAAGATAAAGGCCAGAAACTGGACAAGTTGGACTTTCCTATATTGACTTCCTACAGCCTCACTTCAAATCTGAAGACTGTAAGCGGAGGGCGGGCAATATAACAATGCAGCTCAAGGACTTCACATGACGGGCTATGAATAGTCTTGAGCAGTTTTACCAGCGATAAATGTGAAACCTTGATGACAAATCCAGCTTTTGGCAACATGTCCACTCCTCTATATCGAATGAGTTTTGGAAGATCTTAACAGATTAATCCTCTATAAAACGACTGACTAGAGTAACAAGTCTTGAACAAAATCAATTGTTAAGCAGAAATACAAAAGTTTTCTAAAGATGCAGCGCCTTGGAAATACTACTTATCTCTACAAGAAAGTTCAACCAACAATGTATGACAGTTGTGCCTCGCCAAGATTTTTAGATTTCGGCCATCAAAATCAAAAAGTCATGTCAAGATTCAAAACTTCGCATCAACATATGTATGAACTTCACAAGAATACAATTAAAATCGTTATGAAACAAAGAAAGAACGAAAGGGCGGAAAGAAGAAAAGAGGGGGAGAGGCAAACAGGATGCAAAAATAAGAAACGAGAAGGTTTGAGCACTCCCTAACAAATTCCACCCGTTAGACCCGCCCAAGAAAAGTAAACCATTAACCTCCCAGAACAATAAGACTAATTGCAGTCGAAACCTCCGGTCTTTGGCAATGACTCTGCTAAAAACTCAACAAACGTCCATAACTTCACGATACGTCCAAGAACATCGAATTTCATGGTTTCGTAGCCAGTTCCCGTGTTTGCGCGCATTAGCTCTGACACAACTGACTACGGAACCCAATAAGAACAATACCACAATCCGTCGCCTCTCAAAGAAGCATGTACACTTCCTCATGCGAGTTGAGGGGTATAAGGTAAATATTCAAGCATTCACTGAAGCCTTCCAGCTCTGGCTGCAAACCTGAAGAGCTTCATGTCAAAGAAAGTTGAGTCAAACGCAAAAGGTGCACTTAGAAGTATTACGACTGAAGCCTCTAACAACTGTTGAAAACCTCTACCTAAAGCTTCGGTGAAAGATAAAAGTCTGTCATTGTGGAAAGGCATTCGAGGAGCAAAGAAGAACAAGGCGTACACTCGTATAACGCATACAAATAACAAAAGAAACAGCGATAGCATGATAGAGAGGCGCGATACAGAGGATAGAGGAAAGAGGGAAGGTAGACCTACAACGGAGACGAGACGAGCTGAGGCTGCCGAGCTGCCAGTTTCTGTCCGTCCTCCCTAAACCCTATCTATCTACAACCCAGAAGAGCCTTCTAGAACAAGGTGAAATTTTTCATTAGGGTTAGTTTTTGAATGTGCATTTTTATGGTACTCTACAACAAATCTCATGCTATCAAGCTACAACAATGCCAATTTATCCATCCACACTAACCACGATTTTATGTTCACTACGTGGCTTTATATTTATAAATCTCATGGGAATGTACATACTCACTAGTGGTGGGTCCAATTATTAGCATTGCAGTCTAATTGGCTTGTTGTCGTCGAGATCTAAGAGAATCTCTTAAAGACTCGCCAAAAATTCCATGATGGGTGTTTTTGGCAATTTGTACACTCAGACTATGTGCATTGCCTCGTATGTTTGGTTTTCAAATATAGCACCTATGATCTCGATGCTATTTTGTGCTAGCAAGCAAGTCAACTATTTGAACAAGAGAAATTGTACACTTCACTTTGTAGTGGATCTTTCCAACAACAACATCCCTTCCCCCTTGGCTGCTATCAACTACTGGGTGACCCACTCAACGACGAAGCTATCAACATCAATGGGCATCTTCTACGAAAAGCTAGGCACCTTCAAATATATTCCCCTCTCTCTGTGACTTGTCATCTCCATGCTCCAAATGAGGTCTTCATGCTATCAAGTCTTAGACTACATGGCTCTCGTAATTCGTTTAGTCCCCTAATCTCACAATTAGCACCTTAGGGGCTCCTTAACAAATTATTCAAGCTTCAATGCTTTTTCCAAGTCTCCGACCATTAGTATTACTCCCCATGCATGTATCTAAGCCCAGGGACATGCGCATGTATGACTTTCAAGATGTCATGATCGATGATATCCATGTCTGCCTTAGCTCCCAATTGCTGGAGAAAGTCTTCAAGTACAAAGTGCACCCAAATCTCAAAAAGCTCATCGGTACCCCAAGGTGTGATGTGTACTTCGATGCAGGTAGCTATTCGTCCTCACAAGACTATCTCATCAACAAGGCATCGATGAAAACCTGAGAACAGCATGTAGGTTCTTGACCTATCTCATCCGGCTAAATAAGAGCATGGGCTATGTCCCACAGTAGTATGTGGCTTGGATGGTAGCAACACTAGAGGGTGACTTAGCAATGGACTGGTTCACTATCTTTGAAAAGGCGTTCGAGTCCCAACTAAAGGCAATGAGCAAGAGCTAAATGCCTTGCAAGTTTAGACCACACCCTACATGCTACATCACCATCTTACAACGGGGAGAGTTTTGCGGCCCAACACATTTCTAGCACCAGGTGGAGTAGGCCCATCGAGAATGATGAGCACTCGGAAGGGGATGAACAAGGACAAGATGACATGGAATAGGAGCCAAGCAACAAGGGTGACAAGGAGTAGGAAGAAACTGACAAAGGTGCCAAGGAGAAGGCATAGGAAGAGTAGATTGATTAGGATGCTGGAGAGGAGACACTAGAAAAGATCCTGGAGGAGAACAACGGTGAGGGCACTTCCAAACAATAAACCAAAAACAAAACATGGAAGGGAACACTAGCAAGAGCACCTCCGAGGAGCCAGAGAAGGAAGAAAACCTAGAGGGGAACAACAACAAGGGCACCTCCAAGGAGCTAGGGAAAGAAAACCCATAGGGGAATAGCAAAAAAGGCACCTTTGAGGAACAAGTGGTGCAAGAGTCTACCAAAGGGGTGGAAGGTGGTGGAATGCCCAAGGAGCATAGGGAAGAGGAGGTTGTGCACAAGGAACAAAGGGAAGAAGCTACCGAGGGAGTGGACAAAGAAAATACCGAGTAGCCCCCACAAAAGCCTACTGAGTAGTAACTTAAGCAACAGAGTGGTGGTAACCCAAAATAATCATTAGGATTGGGCTGCCACCGAGTGCCAGTGGCAAGTCTTAAGGGATAATATGTTGCATGTAGCACAAGCCCTTGATTTCTTAGCCAACCACTAGCTCCCCCCCCCCAATACTGGAACACAATCTTTTTTTGTAGATGTGGTATAAGGAGGAGATGGTTCAATTCTTCGAGAAGCAATAGACAACCAGCTTGAGACAGTCTGAGGTAGATTTAATTGTAGAATGTAAGAGTCTACAAGAGCAACTAGACAATAGGAGGGCACTATATGACCCACTACTCAAAATCCACTTTCAACTAAGCCAAATACATACCTAAATCTACAAACAATCTTCAGCAATCTCCAGTGTGAGGTTGATAGGCTTAAGATGATTGTTGCCATTTCCCAAAGTGAGCTTGTGGCTATTGTGGAGAAGAATATTCAGTTGCAGCATGCTATAAAGAATGTACAACAAAGGGTCGACCCAAGGCAATACTAGGCGGCCCAAGAAAAAATAAGGATGCTCGAGAAGGAGAACACCCAACTATGTTAAGCTGCTACCGACAACAAAGATCTAAGGGAGAAGAATGCATGGCTCGAGAAGAAGTTGGAACGGTACGTCCAACTCCAATCACTTATCCGTCTCCTCCAAGCTATGGATGAACATCCCAACAAGCTACCTCAAAGATAGCCACTAGACCAGGATGGTTTAAAGGGTCGGCGGGCTGGTGTGCATGAGCTATCGTAGCCAAAGAACCAGAAGGGTGCCTTGGAACCAAATCCGACTAAAGGTGGAGGTATGTCAGAGACTAAGGTAGCAGAGGGGATAACCGCCCAGGCTCTATTACTGCTTAATCCAGTGGGCCGAGCCGAGCAGAATGCAAAAGCATGGCTACCTAGACTTGTTGCAATTTTAAAGATGTCATAGTTTAACTCAAAATTCTACCAAACACATGCAATGTGGGAGTTCAAACCAAGCAGGTTTTGGATGCCAAAACAATTTTGCCGAGGTAGGATCTCCCTAAAGCTGTCCCAATTCCCAAAGTTTTGCACCAAGTTCTAGGTCAAGAGGAGATACCTATTCGATATCGGGTCTGGTGGCAGATAGAGGAAGTTGAGCTTGCTGCTCCCCCACAATCAATGCATCAAGGTGTACTTGGGCCAGTGCAGCCCATTATATCAGTTTACGATCGGGCTATAAAAGCCTTCAATCATTTTGTTGAATTGCACACCTCATATCAACACCATATTTTCAAGGTAGAGTGCCAGTTAATTGCTGATTGGATCCACCAGTTGGCCAACCCTACAATGCTTGACCTCCCTTCCTATGACTCTAAAATTTTGCAAGAGCTCAAGAAGCTCATTAGTAGCCATGTTACAAACGCTAAAGCGATGCACAATAATGTTTGTGACTTATGTAAAGATCCACTTAGTGACAAGAGAGGGTGACCCTGGTCCAACAATATACTACAAATTTTGAGATGGCACTGGGCATTACCAAGCCACATGAAGATCCAGTGGTGGCTGAGGAGTGGGCAGTTGATTGGCTCACCAACCCTGATAATGTTTGTAACTTATGTAAAGATCCACTTAGTGGTAAGAGAGGGTGACCCTGGTCCAACGGTATACTACAAATTTTGAGATGGCACTGGGCATTACCAAGCCACATGAAGATCTAGTGGGACTGAGGAGTGGGCAGTTGATTGGCTCACCAACCCTGAGCGCCCCCTGTCAATATCAACTCGTTACATCTGTGGCCTCCCCAAGGGCAATGGAGTTTTGAAACTAAGCTTCCAACCTCTCAATAGATGAAGCTGGCCCTTACCATTAGCTAGCTTGCCCTACTCCACAACTCAAAAAAAGACACCATCATTCAGAGCATCCATGTAGTTTCAACCCCAAACCCTCAGCATAACAATCTATGAGGACACAGTTAAGGGTAGCTGAGGCAAGATGTTAGCCTTGGGGTCAAGCTAACATGGAGGTTTTCCACATGGAGGTTTTGACGAGGCATTCTTAGTCTAATGGCATACTGCTATTAGTCAGGCTAACACAGTGGGGTTTGAAGTGTAGACACCAAGTGCCGACTCACTTAGAAGTGGTGGAGTATACTAGACCGAGCATCATTTTATAGCAAAGGTGTAGGAGATTGCAATAGTTCCACCAATCAATAGTACTACCATGATGCACCAAGCGAATGATACCACTCTTAGAAGGTGGTTTTGCTTAGTTAGATGTGATGCGATTGTATCAGGGAGTAGAGAAGAGAATAAGAGAGTGGTGTGCCGAGTTCTCTACCTCTCACCTGAGCTTGCCAGGATAGAAAGCTATTGAGTGTTCATTGCAAGCTGAGGTGGCTTGGTTGTAAATAGATCAATACACGTTGATTCCATCGTCTATATACTTGTCTTTGATGGTGAATTGCATTCAGTATTCTTTCTTTAAGTGTGTGTAATTTCCCATAACCTTATAGTTCTCCAGTGGTGGGCAACTAACCCCAAATGTTGATTGATGTTAATGTTACTCATCTATTCTAACACTCGAGCACATTGTACTTAGGATTGCAAGAGAGAGCATCTTCATTGAGTGTTGCGTAGAGTTGGGTTCGCACCAAGCACTATTTAAATTATACATGGGTGAGTGAACTGAAGCATCAACAATTGGATGCGCATGACACCCACTCAGAAGAAGAGGGTCTCTAGACCTCCATCGTCATACCCACCTTTGTGTGTATGAGGTCGTGGATGACTGATTCTAAGTTGATCCATAGGAAGGGCTGTAGGCCTTATGTTTGCCAAAGATTGATTGAGTGGCATACCTCTTAATGACTATACATGCCTGCAAACCATAGGACGAGGAACTCAAGCAATCCTTTTGTCCATTTTGTTGATTTTGTGACTATCTACCATGGTTGGACTTCTTCAATCACGCCTCTCTTGATAGTCAAGTATCGAAGAAGTCTTGCTTTTCTTTAATTATCATAATCCTCATGTTCATGTTGACGATCAATGGAGGAAATAGCTAGCTATTCTAGTTCCAAGCTCTAAGTAGACAAGTGCTAGGACTCCAATTGCCATGATGGACCCTCACATGTAGGTCTTCTGGAATGCCTCAGCCAATTACCAGTGGTTCATCTTTTTGGCATTGCATAATAATCAGCTTCCACCCCTGGAGTAGCAAGGCCAAGACTCTCTCCTCAAAATCTGCACTTCTATTGGATAGTTGATGCTCCTGCTTGCATCCTTTGGGAACTCAATACTAGCTCTAGGACCAGACAATCTCTCGTGGTTGGACATAGTCAATTTCTTTGACTTAGGAACTCTTTGCACCTGGCTACATATCTTTGTCTTCTTTTCAAGCATGTATCAAACATTGGCTAAGTTGTGAATCAGCCGATTGGCAATGTGAATGCTTTCTATAGTCCACACTCCGGTCTTCAAACACAACACTAGGCTGTGCCACTCATAATTCATCTATAGTTACTCATAGAAATTTCTTGTAGTAGCTCACAACACTAAGAAATTGCTTCAACTCATCCTTGCTCCTTAGCATGAACCTCTCTGAGTGACTATGCACTTTCAATCCTAGGCTCTACACTCAATCTAGTGAATTCCCCTAACTAATAGCACATCAACTCACAAATTAAATTGATCCTTCCCTAGCAAGATTGCTAATTGTTGACGCTTTGGTTAGATCACTCCCCAATGGTTAACTTGCTAGTGCTCAATGCACGTTGCTTATGAACTATTAACCCAACCCTATGTAGTGATCAGATGAAGATGCTTGCTCTTGCAGTCCTTGGTGAGTTGTGCGTGCATGCTCAAGTGTGATGAAAGCAAATACCAACAAAATAACTCCGAGGTTAGTGTTGCTGCTGCTAAAGGGAAAAACCACGTGATGATGGGTGATTGAGTTATTAACAGACAGAATAAAACCAAATAGACCAATTTAAAAGTCACACTTATACTAAAGAAGTCTATTACAACCAAGCCACCTCGTCTTGAACTACACAATCTAGTAGCAAACTCCTAACCTAGCAAGCCAGGTGAGAGAAGGTGCATGAACTACACAATTTAACTCTACTCTCTCTTCTCCTTGTTGCAACACTTCTTCTAAGACTATTGCAGAATTGACTTTTAAAATTGATGCACTCGGTTTGCTAGACCACTACTTACCAGTCTACCACCCTTAGTTCTTGGTTGCCCCTTCTTCAGACATGGGATCACTACTTCCTATTGCTAGTGCTTGCCATTTAGAAGTTAACTAATGTGCATCACTTGCTGCCGCTCGCCCTTTAAAGTTAACAAAAGAGATGCTTTTCCTAATCGCCAATCACTGGTGCCATCCACTGCTCTTGCATCTGTGTTGGTAAGTTTGCTTGTTGGCCTGACCTGAGGGACAATACCTTCAAAGTCTTTCATGGTGGGGCAATATTCCTTTCAAGTTGGAGCTCCATTGGTGGCCCTATTCATGTTTGACATCCTTCAAGATACACCACAAGATGCTTGCAAATGGTTGATTGTAGGGCCCAAGGCTGAGAAAAGGAGGTAAACATTCTCTTGCCAAATAATGAATCTGCTTGGACTGCTGTAATAAAAATTTATAGTGGATTGTAGTGGAGTATGGGGTAATGAATTTTTTTATCGAGAGTAGATGGTTGACCTGGCCCATTGTTGGGGTACTAAGATATTTCTATTATATCCCTTTCAATAGTATTTGATATAGTCAGCAATAGATCTAAAACTAAAATATGAGTGTCTCTATGCAGTCATGAGCATGTCAAACAGTGCTAAAAAGTTGCATTCTAGCCACCATGGTGGTTGGGGTGCTAAGGGATTTCTAATATACCCCTTGAATAGTAGTCTAGTTTTTTATATAGTCAATTGATCTAAAAAAGGAACTTAAAACTAAAATATGAGTGTCTCTATCAATCATGAGTATGCACTAAATGTGCCCAAAAGTGCCCAGAAGGTGCTCAAATAGTGCTTAAAAAGTACATTCCATACATCACGGTTGTTGAGGTAATATGGTACTTCTAATATACTCTCAAAATGAATGTGACAATCTAGGTTTTGATATAGTCAAGAGATCTTTTAAGAACTCTTAAATTCTAAAATTTGAGTGTCTCTATATGATCATGAGCATGACTAAAGGAGCTCTAAAATTTTAAAATATGTCTATGATAAAAAGTACTAAGATATATCCAAAAAAATAGTGGTTTATTTACTTCTCTTTGCACTAAAACAGCTATAAAAAAAGATAAAATAGCTCCCAAGATCTCCAAGAACTAGTGCCGTGGGCAAGTGTGACCATTATGTTGGCTTTAAATATCCTTAAAAAGCTAAAATATATCTCTTTTAAGGTGAGGTGAAGAAAGCACAGTGGTCTTACAAGCATTCATTTCTCATATTTTGTTACATGTATGATTAAAATATACCTAAAGGGGTCCAAATTTTTTTTGGAGATAATCCTCATCAATTCAAATGAATCTCTCATTGAGAATATCTAAAATGACAACAAAATTTACTGGCCATAAAATACTCAAATTTATTTGGGACACAAAAAGATGAGTCAATAGAGTCTACATTTGTTAAAGATACTATAAATAAAGATATAGAAGAATTTGAGAAATGCATTTACCTCACAAATTTCATGGTAGAAAGGGCGACAAGACCTTACTAGAGTTTGTACCATCTGATGAAATCCAAGAGAGTCTTTTTGGTCCCATTTGGGTAGTTGATCTGAACCAAACTTAGATGATGAAGGTGGCCCTATTTGGGTTGCAAAGGTTGCTCTCATAACAAGGGATGAAATGGGAATCCCTAGCACATTCACAACTTTGTGGGATGAATGAAAACCTTTGAAAAGTAATCTAAAAGAATACACAATGAAACAAATTTATGAGAGTTGTTTGCAAAAGAAATGTGAATGGGTTCCAAATAAGAGGATTTGGCAGAAGTAGAAGTGAGTAGCATTGTCCATTATTGGAAATTAAGGACTCAAAATCTAAAAACAAAGCATGGGTATGATCCCTGACAGTAGCTACACACTATTAGGTATCATTTAAACAATAACAAACTTTGGAAACTTTGAAAGAGATTTCAACAAACAATGTATCTTTATACCACCTCTATGTCAATATCAACAAGTCTTGCAAGGAGTATCACATTTACATCATTAAATTTATTTACTACTCAATTAATAATTAATAAAGAAATTAATTAGTAAATAATTAAGGGATTAATTAATAATCAATCAAAAAAATTAGTTAGTAATCAATAAATATTTGATTGGGAATTTAATTGCTACAAGTAATTGTGGGCAATCATGAGTGCATGAGTGGAACAAGCGAGAGGGCAAGTAGGGACCTCACCCAATAATGACACATGGTAAATATGAAAAGGGCATAATCCCATAAGCAAAACGGGTGCCTAAATACCAAGGTACATAAGCCTTGAAAGGAGAGGACCTCCATTCTCCTAGATCCATTTTGAGAGGTGGAGGTCCATGGAGTGGCTAGGTGGCTAAGGGTTGGGGTACCCTCAATACATGGCTCCTAATATCGAATTCAAATTATCCTACTACCTCTTATGACTACCTGTGAGCTTGGTGCATGGAGCATTAGCCACATAGCAATAGGGGATTGGGTTCTCAAAAAGAAGGCACAATAATTGATCTCAAAGTGCCATGTGGCATGTGTTAGTGGGATAAAGCTACCCTAAAAAAGAAATGTATTGAGATTAGCATTTGCATACATAGCCGCAAGTTCGAAATGTAGTAATGAATTGACATGGAAGACAGATTTTGGGTCAGGTAAAAAGGCATAAACAAAAAATGTTGAAACTTAGAAATAAACAATGGAATGAACAAAAATGAAGTAAAATGGACAAAATTGATAGTTGAAACAAGAGTGCACTGCTAGAGTGTGCTGAAGACCTACTATGCTCAATGTCTCCATGGAGTATAACACTTAACGTACGGATCAAGTGAGTAGAGAATACTCTAGTAGATTCGACTTAACTTGTAATCTTACGATGGGAGATGCCCTTTAAATTATCTTTCCTGCCAATGGTCATCGACAACATGTGATGATATTAGGCATTTAAACTAAGAGACGTTCAGACACTAAGCCATTAGACTCTAGAGTGGCCTTGCACTTAACTGCCCATACTAAGTATGTGGCATGGCTAGAAAGGGTGACAAACATGGCTCTGGCTAAGGGTCTAATGACTTTGGCTAAGGTTGGAATCCATAATATTACCAAAGATGAATCTAATAAAGTTAGGTAAAGGTTGGATAGGTAACACTTTAGCACACCCAAGGGAATGGATGACTCATTTGAGAACCTCAAGGGCACGAGAGAAGTTAAAAAATGGGGAGCTACTTGTATATACATCAATTTGCGTGAGCTAGTAGAGCTGAGAATTCGAATGATGCAAACGATGCCTAAATAGATTCAAAAATGACTCAAACGATGCCGACCTTATATTGTACATCACAAAGGGTAGCAACCATTTTGGTAGTTCACAAAGCAGCCTTCCCAAGCTAGATACAGAGAACTCATCACTCATAACTGTCATTCTCCAAAGATCAGATGAAGTTGTGGAGAATGGCACTGGTGCCATTCTCCAAATTATAATATGAGGTTGTTTTGAGAATGCCACTAGTGCCATTCATCAAATGGAGAATGGAGAATGCACTAGTGCAATTCTCTTCAATCCATGTCATGAATGGCACTAGTGCCATTCTCCACAACATCATATGATTAACTGGAAAATGGCTTCAATGCCATTCCCAAGAGATCAGATGAAGTTGTGGATAATGGCATCGGTGTCATTCTCCAATAATCATATGATGTTGTGGAGAATGGCACCAGGGCCATTCAACATGTGGACTGTGGAGAATGGCATAGGTGCCCTTCTCCACAATCCATGTGTTGAATGGCATTGGTGCAAAGAATGGCACAAATGCCATTCTTCTTCATAAGCATGAAACCTTTCATAATGTGCATATTTGCTTGCATTGTGGGTGTAGTATTTCATAATGCATTTATGATGTTGCTTACTCTTGTTTCTTTTGTTAATAGAAGTTGCATTTTGGTTATAATATTTCCTAATACATTTACCTTTATGATTTTTTATTATTCATTTCATTGATGTTCTCTCTATTTGGATGTTCATTTCATTGATGTTGTTTCCCTTAGTTCTTTTGCTGATAGAAGATTGCAAGAATGGCTAGCAAGGGAAAGAGACGTTTTAGAGGTGTCAATTTATGATGGGGTTAGTTATGGAAGAGGATGGTATTTAGATATATACAACAATGAACTCCAAAGGCTCCTTAAAGTGCATTGTTTTGTGAGCACCCAAGGAACAACTTTTGAAGATGTTGGGCAAGTTAATGAAATGGAGGATACCAAAGTTGAGAAAGATAACCTTGCTTTTCTCAATATTCATACATTGGGTGGCACCATGTATCAGTTGGATCCTGCTTGTTTTAATCATGTGAGGATGAATGCTATTGGAGAGGACACGATGATAAGTAGGGGTTGGAATATTGAGCTGGAAAATTATACCAACCAAGAGATATTAGAAGGCTTTGATCTGGTAATGAAAGGGATAAAGCAAGATACTAAAAAGAATAGAAAAGTTTCTAAAAGAACCAAGGAAAACAATGTTGAGGGATCAAGCTCTCGAGTGTCACATGACATTATGAAAGAGAAGGCTCCAGGGACCGGTGAGGAGGAAACTAACTCGTGAGAAGGAAAAAAGGTCTGATGGAACAACAAACATTGGGAATAAACAAGATGCAGAAGTTAAAGATAAACAGACAAGTGCAAGAGGAAAAGAGGGAGGTGCATAAACAGGCACTCATGGAACAAGCAGTGGAGGTGATGAAATGTGGAGTGGTGGGACATAGGTCAGAGGATGGTGAAAAGTCATCTGAAGCAACAATCATAACGTATACACAAAGTACTTCCCATTTGGTCTGGAGTTTGAGGTTTTGATCCCAATTATGAATTGCTTTTTTGGCATAGAAGGTTTGTGGGTGTTATCCATGGATCAAAAAGCACAAAAATGGGTTTTTCTGAGACCTACTTTTTATTGTTTGTAATCTCACATGATGGGTTTGATAGATTTGAGCACCTATTAGAAAACACAAGGCCCTACACAATAATTGAGAACAATATTCTTTATTCCAATGAGGACGATGAGTATGAAAAGGAGGCAGTTGTGAAGCTTGGCATCATCAAGTAGTGCATCAGATGTTATTGTGGTAGGGAACATGAAGTTGTCATTGACCTCTTTACTAATGGAGATGTGGCATTAAAGGCATTTCAAACAAAAGAAAAATGATCACACAGGTGAAGACATCTCAACAAGCAATAGAGGTCGACGCTATGTGTGTAGCATATGCATCAAATAACCCCCATATTAGGATTTGGTCTAGCATTGAGAGGCCTCTCGAGATACATAGAGCTGATTCAGCTATAGATGAAGGAATTGGAGAGGGTGAGCACTGAATTGAACTCTTGCAACCTTTAATTGAAGTAGAATTGAATTCACCTATAGACGAAGGAATTGGAGAGGGTGAGCACCGAATTGAACTCTTGCAACCTTTACTTGAAGCAGAACTTGAAGCTATCCCAAAGATTACATTGGAAGATTTGAATCAAGAACGCCTTTAGCTACTAGAACACGTGGAGTAAATGTGCACAGAGAGAGAGAGAGAGAGAGAGAGAGAGAGAGAGAGAGAGAGAGAGAGAGAGAGAGGATAGGAGGTATGGAGAGAGATAAGAGAGGGAGAGAGAGAGAGAGAGAGAGAGAGAGAGAGAGAGAGGGGGGGGGGGGGAGAGAGAGAGAGAGCATTGCCAGGTATCATGTGGAAAAGGGTGCTATGTGTCACGCAATGCAGGAGAGTGTTAGCTGGAGACATAGCAAAGTTGCCTACAATGTGAGGGGTCTTCCCTTTGCAGGTGGTACAGAGCACAGAGAAAGGGAGCAAGAGCGGGTGGGAGCAAGGTATTTTCAAGGCAGCAAAGCATGAAGGAGATTAGGGAGCTTGCATGCAAGAGAGAGAGGGGGAGAGGGGGACAGGGTGAGAGATAACACCCTTTTCCACACAATACCGGGCAATGCTCTCTCTCTCTCTCTCTCTCTCTCTCTCTCTCTCTCTCTCTCTCTCTCTCTCTCTGTGTGCTCCTCATGCACTCAAGCTCACATCCCTCTTTCAGCCTGCCAAGACTCTTTTCTCTCTATCTCTCTCCCTCTCCCTCTCTCTCTCCTTCATGCTTTGCTGCCTTGAAATTGCCTTGCTCCCACCCGCTCTCTTTGTGCTCTGTACCACCTACAAAAGGAACACCCCTCATGTCGTAGGAAACTTTGCTATGTCTCCTTTGGTAAAATTAAAATATGAGGATCAAATTAAGACCAGTTTAAATCCTTTCAAGCAATGAGGTAGACAAATATGTGAAAGCATGGGGCATCGAAGTAAAACCTTTTTAAGAATGCAAATATGTGAAAACTAATCATTTGGACCCTTCTCTCTACTCTTTGAATTCTAGAAATGGACTTGGTAGTGCAGATTATTTAAGGATGAATTTTGTAGGCCTTCAGGAGGCGCTAAGGATGCCATACCAATCCATTTTCAATTATTAGCCACTTGGTATATGCACTTCTTTAGATCACACTTTAAATCATATGGAACATTCAATAAAGGTTGTTAGGTAAGGCTTGAGGTTATGGAAGAAATCTCAGTTGCATCTTATATTGCTTATTACTAATTCACTTCGAGCCACCAGTGGAATGATGCTCTGTCTATCATCGATCTTTGCCACAAATAATGCTCTTTGAAGTTTCTTAAAATTGCATGGCTCTTACAATGCATTTTATATTTTCTCTTTGTGGGGGTTAAAGGTCACTGTGCCTTTACCCCGGTTATGTACAATACTCAAACACATATATAAATGAATGAAAAAGAAGATTAGGGTGGTTCTGCACCCACCAAAACTTGTGTGGCTCTCTGTCTCTCTCGCTCTCCCTCTTCCATTCTTGCTTTCGTTGAGAGCACTCTCAACTGGTATCAAAGCCTGAGTGATCTAGCTGAGCGTGCGTGAATGCTTGAAGCTTAGCAGCTCTGTGGGAGGAAGGAGAAGCTCTGTGGGAAGCTTTCTGGGTGACTTTACTTGCATCCGAGTGTGTAGAGACCTTGGAGAAACCTTTGGAAAAGTCACTTTGGTTTTGCGAATTTGGTTTTGCGAAGTGGTTTTGAGAGCCTGTTAAGTGTTTTCAAAGAAAAAATCGTTTTTTGAGCTTTTCCCTATTTCGTACGATGATAGAGACTCCGTATTGACTTGTAGAGGCAACTATTGCTTGCTTTTGGTGTCCACTTCACTTCAGGAACTTGGAAACACCTTCATTCTTGAATCTGGGATCATTTCATTGGATTTCTGACTCATTGTGTCAGTTTCTACGTTTTTCTGCCTGGGTGTTGGAACTCAAGTTTGGAGCAACCATTTGCAGATCTGTCAGTTCTTGTGGGTTCAGGAGGTCCTAAAACTTCTATGTTGCTCATCATTCACATTCCGGTGGAGTTTACAAATAGCTCTGTTTCCCAAAACGTTTTTCAGTCCATGTGTTGGACCCAGTGATTGAGACCACGGTTTCCAAAACCATCTGTCCCATTGCAATCCGGACGCCCAAAAACCCCTACTTGTCAGTTTTTACGTGATTCGGTGGAGGATTTTCAGAGTTATAGATCTCTATGTATTCGATTTCATCTCTCTATTATGCATTTTTCATTCTAAGGTCTTGAAACCTTAGATTTATGCCACATGGCAGTGAATAAGTATTGACTCCCATTTCTCACTCATCGGTAGGGATTTTGAAGTTCCGGCAGAAGAGAGATATTTGCAAATTTTCTTGCTGAGTCCGATTATGCAATGGCACCCATGTTTTGAGGCATCTCAAGTTCTATTTTCAGTAGCGTCATTATCGTGGGACTATGATTTCTTGAGCATACCTTATGCAGATCACTTTGGTTGCAGTTTGAGCAGTGTGCGCTCATTCGTGGTGTGCATTGGGTTGCAGTGGATGATTTATAGGCCATTTGGATGCATTGCGGTCCTTATTAGATGCGCTGATAGGCCCAAATGCCATTATAGTTGGCATTTTCTTTTGGGCCAGATTTGCTCATATGGATGCATAGTATATGCACATGAGTCAGATGCTTTGAGACTTGACTTTTGGTGATATTTCACTCTATTGTGGCATACACATTTGGGTGCACCTAGTATTTGGTGTGATTCTCTCTTATAGACACTAGCATTTGGGATTTTGCTTTATTTGCATTATGGCATCCTCTTCCATGTCTGAAAAGGAGTTTTTCAACATTAAAAAGTTTGATGAGACAAACTTTTCTTTGTGGAAAGAACAGATAAGGGATGTGCTTATTCAAAAGAAGCAGATTAAACCCTTGGCAGGGATTGAAGCTAAGCCTGCAAATATGTCTGAGGATGATTGGAATGAGGTGGATGCATTAGCAAAGTCTACTATTAGACTTCATCTTGCAGAGTCAGTTTATTTCACAGTAGTAAATGAGCAAACTACGAAAGATTTGTGGAAGAAACTGTGTGCCACTTATGAGAAGGAAACTGCCTCTAATAAAGTTTACCTCATGAAGAGGTTGTTTGAGCTGCAGATGAAGGAAGGGGTCTCCATTGCTTCTCACTTGAATGAATTCAATATTATTTTCAGCCAGCTTCACGCTTAGAAGATGAATTTTGATGCGGAGACTAAGGCAATATTTCTCTTATGTTCATTGCCATTCTCATGGGATACCTTTCGTACAGCTGTCAGTAACTCTGCACCTAGTGGAGTAGTGAAATATGATGATGTTGTGGGTAGCTTGTTGGTCGAGGAGATTAGACGGAAGTCTATGGATGGGAACAAGCAGGATGCAGCCTTAAATGTGCAAAGGGGCAGATCACAGGTCAGGGGGAAGTCCCAAGAAAGAGAGAAGTCTCATAGCAAATCCAGGGCATGGAACATTGAGTGTTACCACTGTGGCAAGAAGGGCCATATGAAAAAGGATTGCTACAAGCTGAAAAGAGAGCAAAAGGATAAGAAAAAGAATGCAAATTGGGGTGCAAATCAAAAGGAAGAGAGTCCAAGGGAGGACAAAGGAAAAGGGAAGATCGAGGAGATCAATGCAGTCACACATGATAGTGACAATGATGTTCTCTTCATGTCTAGTTTATCTACAAAGTTGCTTACCACTTCAGATGATGCATCATCCCAGGATTGGATTTTGGATTCTGGTGCTTCATTCCATGTTACTCCCATAGGGAATGGTTCTCCACTTATGACAATGGAAAGACAGGTTGTGTGCATCTTGGAAATGACTATGCATGTGACATAGTGGGAGTAGGTGACATAAAGTTTTCTTTTGCAAATGGGTGTACATTTATTTTGAAACATGTGAGACATGTGCCTAAGTTGACCAAGAGTCTTATTTCAGTGGGTCAGATAGATGATGCTGGTTTTCACACCACTTTTGGCTTTCAGAGTTGGAAAATTCAGAAGGGCTCTATGCTTTTGGCCAGGGGTGCCAAGTGTGGGACTTTGTATCCCTTACATGTATTAGGGGTATTTGATCATGTTGTTGCAATAACTGAGCAGCCAAGCACTTCTTTGCAGCATTGCACGTTGGGGCACATGAGCCAGAATGGAATGAAACTCTTATGCTGTTTGGGTTATGTACCACATTTGAGTTTCTCTGATTTTGAATCTTGTGAGCACTGTCTCTATGGGAAGCAGACTAAATCAGCCCATAAAAGAAGGGGAAAGATAGAGTTTGAAAAGCTTGATTTGGTGCATTCAGACATATGTGGTCTCATGCCTACACGGTCATTAGGCAGGGCTAAATAGTATGTGACATTCATTGATGATGCAACTAGGAAAGTGTGGGCTTATGCTATAGCTCGGAAGAGTGATGTGTTCCAGGTATTTCAGAAATGGCTGGCCTTGGTTGAGATTCAGTCAGGTAGAATGCTTAAATGCCTACGGACTGACAATGATGGAGAGAATCTCTCTCATGACTTTTAGCATTTCTGTGATACACGTGGGATTAAGAGGGAGCTCACATCCCCTCGTACTCCAGAGCAAAATCCAGTTGTAGAAAAGATGAACCGTACCATTCAAGAAAGGTTGCAATGCATGCTTTCTAATGCAAGTCTTTCTGGTGGTTCTTGGGCTGAGGCAATGAAGACTGCAGTGCATGTGATCAATAAATCACCTAGTAAGAGTTTGGATGGTGGTATTCCTAAAGAGGCATGCAGTGGCAAGAAACCCTCTTACTCTCATTTGTGTATATTTGGGTATGAGGCATATGCACATGTGCCGAAAGAGCTTCGAAAGAAGCTAGATCCTAAGTCTAGGAAATGCATCTTTTTGGGTTATGGTGAAAGTGGAGAGATGGGCTATCATCTCTGGGATCCAGAAGCAAAGAAGATCATACGCAGCCATGATGTAGTCTTCAATGAGAAGAAGATGCATAAGGCACCCATGAGGGATGTGAAAATGAGGAGAATCACTTTCCAGGATGTGAATCCACCTACATATGTTGATAGACAGCAAGCTGTCCATGCACCAAATGTGCAAGAAATGGTACCACCAAGTACTCCCATAGGTATACAATCAAGGATAGATGATGGATCATCTATTGGTGGAAATGATGAGCCAAATGTGGCTGATATCCAAGTGGGACAGCAAGCTGAAATGCCCTTGAGAAGATCATCTAGAGTGTCTAGGCCGCCTAATAGTTTTGTTCTAGGGGTAGACTATGTGATGCTTACTGATTGTGGGGAGCCTTCTTGCTATAGAGAGGATATGATGCACGAGGATCAACGCAAGTCTGAGTATGCTATCAGAGATGAGTTCACTTATGAAGAATAAGACTTGGGACTTGGTTTATTTGCCACATGGAAAGAAAGCATTGCCATGTAAATGGGTCTACAAAATAAAGGTCACAGGTGATGATGTGCCTAGGTACAAGGCCCGTTTGGTCGCTAAAGGTTCAAGCAAGAGAAAGGTGTGGACTTTGATGAGATATTCTCTCCGGTTGTGAAGATGACCACACTTAGATGCATGCTTAGACTAGTGGCATCAGAGGATATGGAGCTTATGCAGATGGATGTCAAGATAGCTTTCTTGCATGGGGATTTGCATGAGGAAATTTACATGGTGCAGTCGGAAGGCTTTGAAGAAAAGGGCAAAGAGCATTTAGTTTGTAAGCTGAAGAAGAATCTCTATGGTCTTAAGCAAGCACCTAGATAATGGTATCAAAAGTTTGATGCTTACATTCGGTCCCAGGATTTTAGGAGTAGTGAAATTGATCACTGCCTCTACACTAAAAGGGCTAAGGATAACAGCCTGATAATCCTGGCACTATATGTGGATGATATGCTATTGGCTAGCAAGAATACTTATGAGCTAGATGCATTAAAGGCCAACTTTCATGAGGCCTTTGATATGAAGGATTTGGGACTTGCAGGTCATATTCTTGGTATGCGCATCACACGTGATCGGAGTAGGAAACTCCTTTGGTTTTCATAAAAGGAGTATGTTACAAAAGTATTGCAGCATTTCAATATGGAGGGGGGGAAGGCAGTTAGTACTCCATTGCCTCCATATGTGAAACTGAGTCATACAAATAGTCCCAAATTAGATGATGAGGAGAGGGCCATGATGGCCAAGGTTCCTTATGCATCAGCAGTTGGGAGTCTTATGTATGCTATGATAGCTACTAGACCAGACATTGCATTTGCAGTGGGAGTTGTTAGCCGGTATATGGCTAATCCAGGAAAGAGGCATTGGGAGGCAGTTAAGTGCATCATGAGGTACATGAAGGGTACCAAGGAGATGTGCATCTGCTTTGATAGAGGAGACATGTGTGTACTTGGGTACACAGATTCAGACTATGCAGGGCATGTGGATAGTAGGAGATCCACTTCTAGTTATGTGTTCACCTTTACAGGTGGTGTAGTGTCGTGGATGTCTCGCACACAGAAGTGCATTGCTTTGTCTACCACAGAGGCTGAGTATGTTGCAGCCACAGAGGGTTTCAAGGAGGCTATATGGCTTGATCGGCTAGTGGGAGATTTGGGGATTCATACAGGTGTACCGACATTGCATAGTGATTCCATGAGTGCTATTCAGCTAGCACAGAATCCAGTCTTTCATGCAAAGACCAAACACATTGAAGTCAGGTACCATTTCATCAGGGAGGTACTTGAGGACAAGCGCATAGAGCTTGTCAAGGTTCATACAGATGATAACCCTGTAGATATGCTGACGAAGAGTCTACCTAGTCAGCAGTTTGAGTATTGTCGTGTATTGATGGGCATTGGATAGTATGATCACTATTTGTTCTCCCTTAAAGGCACATTGTCCTTTAAGTGGGAGGTTGTGGGGGTTAAAGGTCACTGTGCCTTTACCCCGGTTATGTACAATACTCAAACACATATATAAATGAATGAAAAGGAAGATTAGGGTGGTTCTACACCCACCAAAACTTGTGTGGCTCTCTGTCTCTGTCTCTCTCTCCCTCTTCCATTCTTGCTTTCGTAGAGAGCACTCTCACTCTTCTCCCTCATGATGCAACATGCTTTAGAGGTGTTTAAGTGCTGAGCCTGAATTTTAATTTTTATGGGCGATCTTGATGAATTCCATGAGAGAGATAACTTTCTTGCTATGGCCGACTATGGTCACAATGGGATTGGACATTGCAATAGTGATTAACATGATAGAAACAAGAGTCTCCCATGCATGTAAACACATGTAGAGTTACTCACACGCATGTGCACACACATATTCACACACATAAACATAGACATGCACATGCATAGAGACACATGTATAGCAACACCACATGTAGACATATATAGATATGTACTCACTCGCATATGTTGAAATAATTAACACACACACATGTTAAACAAAAATTCCATTTTTGATTGCTTATCCCCTTCCCTAGGCTTCCATTGGATGATGGATTTGCCCTAGACATGATGAATTTCTTGCATCCAATAGCATAGAAAAGTAAAATTGAAACCCATGATTACTACTTGAGGCATTCAAAAGTCAACTAAACCATGAGGCATTTTCCAAGAATTTGAGAGGAATAAAGGTCCCAAAGAGTACTTCAAATTTTTGCTTTCTCTATTTCCTTATTAGCACCACAATGAAATTGATACTAAATTTATGGGCTCACAACTGACAAATGGAGGGGTCTTGAAATTTGAAATTTTATTTTCTTGAGATTATGATCCCTCCTTGAGACTGAATGGAGTGGGTCTTTAACTCATCCCGGGTCATGCTACTTGTATAAATGAAGGGTCACCCAAGAAATGAGGGGCCACTTTGCCTTTTCATATTCCTTTGCCCGTAAAATTAAGGGTAACTTACTAATTTCAAATATCCACAACCCTCATGCATACATTCTTATTTTTTAACCAATAAGCAAGGGTTAATTATATGCTATTGATCAATTAGCAACCCTTTATGGTTGAGTGATTTTATCACAAATAAAGGTCATGCGCATATGACACAAATTTTACGAGATTACTTTAATGCTTTTATGAAATTTGTTGAAGGGTTAATTTCAAGTCATTATCAAGTTATGGACAATAAGCTGCCCTTTGGAGTTGTTATACCTTTGAATAAATATATAAGTCATGTGTCATTCGACTTATTGTATTGAAGAAAATTCCTTTTTATATAGGGAAAAAAACCCATCCATTCCTAACAATAATTGTCAAGAAGGGGTGTGTGTGTGTGTGTGTGTGTGTGTGTGTGTGTGTTTAGATTAAAAAGTCCCATCAATAATTGAGCCATACAATTAATTCCATCAATTGGATAAAAAGTAAACAAGGGAAACATATAAGAAAAAAATGTTTGAGACATTTAAGTTGAAAAGTGCAACAGCTAGAGTTTGCAAAACTTTTGATCAAAATTAAGAATTTTTAATAATATTGAGTTTGACAAACATAATATTGAAAAAAGATGTCGAATCCTCAGGGAGTCTAGTTTCCAAGGTCGGGGTCCACTTACATAGGACCATCTAAACAAACTAGGTGTTAGAACATCATAGTTATGTTTGGGTAGACAGGTAATGCATGTTTCCCCAAGCTTGTTATCACTTTACCTAGGAATATAGACAACCATATGGCTTCTTAGATAATTTTAAAAATTTTAATCCACGAGTGAAGTTTAAGTCACAAGTGTAGTAAGGATTAAATGTGTCCATGGGTTAAGAATGGATTAGAGGAGGTATGGGACGATTAGTGGGCTTGGTGTGTAGTAGGGTGGTTTAAAAAAGATTGTAAAGGGGAAATTTCATGAGGGGTACATAAAAGAATAATTCGTTGTTGGGGAATTATATACATGTGTGTGTGTGTGTGTGTGTGTGTGTGTGTGTAAAGAAATAAGTGTCTGTGTGTGTGAGACTATCTATCCTAAGTGTATCTTCCTTGCTGAGACCATATAACAAAGAAAGGGAAAGTCACATTTGCATAATTTTGTAGCTTTCCTACCATATCAAATACCGTTATGCTCCACACAGTTGACCAGATACCTATATTAAATCTTTGTAGCAAGATTTTTATGAATCCTATGCACCTAAGATGAATAACCATATAACTATTTTTGTTGTGTATAATAGACATATGTATTGGCAACTTGAAAAAGCAGTGACTCAGTAGTAATTCATTCATGTATAATATGATTGTCATTCATGGCATATCCAAAGAAATTGGATGTGGATGTAGATCCAAATTCTCCTTGAAGTTGCTGGCTAGTAACTCCTCCAAACTACCAGGTGCTACTTTTTCATATGTGTTTACAACAACAATAAGATTATCTAGTCTTGTTCCAAATCTTGAGTCACTATGTTCATCCATGTTCTCTTCTATACCTCTTGTAGTCATTGATGGTCCCCATTTTGGGTGATATGTTCTTCTCTACATTTGATGTCTCCATCTCCTTCCATGCATCATTGGTCCTTTTGGAATTTGAGGATAATAGAAATAGTTCCATTTTTTAGAATGTATTCAACATAGTTGAAACACAAAAGCATACGAAACCAAGAAAGGAACATAAAGTACAAGCATTATCCATTGCCTCTAGATAGAATGTCACTGATTCCATTGTCCTCTTGCGGTAAAGGGCATAGAGAATGCCAATACTGCAACCTTTCTCTTGCAACTCATAGAGAGGATGGCACTAGTGCCATTCTTCTCTTGGGTAATGGTGCTAGTGCCATTTTTCTTATAAGGTTAGGGAGAATACCACTAGTTCCTTTCTCTATAAGGTTATGGAGAATACCACTAGTGCCATTTTTCCTATAAGGTTATGGAGAATATCACTAGTTCCTTTCTCTATATCCTCATTGGGAGGAGACAATCGCACTAGAGCCTCTCCCTGTGTCCCAAAAGAAATGTACAATGCATGCTCTGAAAGCATAGGTATAAAATAATATTACATTAATATTCTCTCTGTTACAATCAAAGCACACAAGTGAAGAAAGGAACATAAAATATATATAACCCCATAGAGCGAATGACACAAGTGCCATGGATTGAAGCACATAAGTGAATAAAGGATCATAAAATATCCATAACCCGTAGAATGAATGACACCGAAATGATTGGGAGAATGAAACTAGTGACATTCCCCATGTTCCAATAGATTTGTAGAAAGCACTCAAATCCAAACTTTGATAGAATAGTTATTATAATACAATATTTAATCTCTGTAATGCTATCAAATCACATAGAATCGAGAAAGAAGCATAACAGTATTACCATTTCTACATAACCCAAGAGAAAGAATGGCACTAGTGTCATTCTCCATAACCTCAAAGAGAGAATGGCCATGTAGAATTCCAATATTACCTCTTATCTATAATGCCACATTGGGAGAATGACACTACTACCAATCCCCATGTCATTATATCACAATTTCTTTCGAAACTGTAGATACAAGGAATAAATCTTATCTTGGGGTTGGACACGTTGCAATACTTTAACTCATAGCAAGGATAGGTCAGCTAGTGGCCATGTGGCCTTCCACCCAATCTACCACGTTAGTAGACCCTACCCACATGCACCACATTAGCTTATCCTCCACATGGCCATTGACTCCAGCAACCCACATGCCACAACATCACAATAGTTTGCCACATCATTTGTACAGTTGGTAGCCATTTCATCAGCATACCCTAGTGCCATGTCATAGGCCATGTGTCCCTTGCCACCTAAGCAGTGACACCTCAACTGCAACATAGTCAGCATGCCCAGTCATCACTGCCCCATGGTAGAGTGCCACCAAGGCACAGTGCTTACTAAGCACACAATGCCACACAAGAACACCTTTTCACATAGCATGTGACCCAAAGTGCCACATCATCAAAGGACACCTCATCATTTTGATCACCCTCTTGGGATCAAAAATTGGCCATCCTTCCGAGGAGCCATAACTTTTGATCCAAGGGGAATTTGGAGGTGATCCAAAAAGCAAAAATGCTCCCAAATTGTGCTCTACTTGTTGGGAGCCTCAAATTTGCCTTTCTACATTTTCACAAGCCAGCATCATTGAATCCTCATCATTGGAACCATCTCGTAATCCTTTGCACTGCACCCAGCACTTAAAAATGAATCAAGATAAAATTCATTTGCTGCATTTTGCGATTCGATGTGTAGTCTAGTTGTAGACTAGCATCGCCATAGAGGAGATCCAACTCCACTTAGCCAAGTCGACCATTGCCACATTACCCGATTAGTTCCCATCGGATCTATCCTTAGTATACATATTTACACACTAACACTAGCTTAGTCTCTTGGCATTGGACACTTCAGCACCTCAATGTGACACTTGGCAGAGTTTTTCTCCTCAAATTCAGGATTGTTGCACCTTTGCACACACATATGCCACCCATGTACAATCACATTTGTTGACTATTTTTGGCATTGGTTTCTACACACATACAATAGCCTTGTACAGCCTCTTGGCTATCTCGACACACAGTTTTCATTATTTAATTATAGGCTTAATCCTTGGCATGTACAATTCTCACATGGCTTGGTTTTGACCATTTAGCATAAGCCCCCTAATGGCAGCTCACATAGAGTGTTCTCATGGGTAGACACTCTCACTGGGTACACAGGTAAGCCTCTTGCACAGAGCACCAAATTGCCTCCAGCATGGAGTTATTCACATCATGCAATTGATGATACACCAGTCATGACTTTGGCAAGATCCATGAGTGGAAAGAGAACCTTCTTAGATCATTTATTGCCACAGGGTATGTACCATTCTATGATGCCGACTCGAGCCTCATTGGTCTTAAGCAATTGGACACAAATGTTCCACATGTTAGCATGGATCAGCCCATAGTTTTTGATCATGCACATTTTTTGGTAAGCCCTCAGCATGAGGCACACCTCTTGGAAAGCCCTCAACATGAGGCACATTTGGCAGTAAGCCCTCAGGATGAGGCATATTTGATGGTAAGTCCTCAGTACGAGGCAGTCTCATCTACATCAGCATAGTCTGATTCTAGTTATGTACAGCAATCAAATTCATGCATGGATCTGACTCTATCTACTATCACATTAGATGCAGATACTTAGTAGGAGTTCACAATGATCATGCAGTTATTCAACAGGTAAGTCCTCAATACAAGGCACTCACATCTCTAGCTGCATGCAAAGATTTATGCCATAGTGCATCCAGTTCTTTAGGTGATTCCATTCTAGCATCCATCACTGATTCTTTCACCTCTAACACATAGCATACCTTGGGCTCAGTTCCCTTCAGTAGTACAAATCAGCACATTAGTCTTCAGGACATTCTAGCATCGGTTCAGTTATGCTGCATTGCACCACACTTGGATCAGTTATCATCACCACCACTTTCGATCACTAGATCATTCCTCAGCACAAGGATACCTATAGTGCAATAGCCATCATCAGGTTCAACCATAGTGTAACTAGGGGAGATTCAGTGTGTTAGCATGCACTTATGGCTATCATATACATACCTTACTTAATGCACATTAGTGGTTGGATCCACAACTATAGACCCACTATAGATCAGTCCCTTCATCAACATTTGGCACCTCATATGCCTCGAGGACATCCTATGATTTTTCAGTTGCATTTCAGGCTTCTAGGTCTTTATACTGTTAGCTCTTTCTTGATGAGCCCATGATAGATGCTACATCCCATGCCAATGGATGTTTAGCCATGCACACAGCATACAACCTTCAACTCATGACAGTTGAGCATACAGGTTGGACATGCTCCTATACCTTGTCAGTTTTATGGGCCTATTCTTCAGTAGCACAGTAGAGTCCACAGGTGACTTATGACATCTTCAGCACACTATTCTCCACACAGTCATCTTTTGATCGGCTAGTTTTTGATCCAGGTGGACTTGACTTTCTGCTTATTTTCTTTTTCCCTTCGGCCTATTTCTGGGTTTTGTTCCCAAAGGCAAAGGATGACCCACAACTAAAGAGGGGGAAATGCACATCTTGTATAGGACCACATACGTTGTACTCATTGTACATGCTTCCACTATGTAGTCACCACACATACTATAATTTCTTTTCATATGCACCAAACAAAATCCACAAACAGGTCTTGTACATGCACCCTCTACTTACCCAGTGCAATTTAAGAGGGGGTGTTAAAGATAGTGTAAATTTTCCTATCCACATAGGGCATAGGGACAAACCCTAACTCTAACCCTAAGGGGTTCACATGTATATCTTCATGTTCATTATCAATACACTTAGTGTACATGTTGCTATATCATGTGCACTCCTCTCTCTCTCCCTATCTCACTTCTGCTATCAGCATGGGTAGGAAAGCATATTTCCTTGTTTTCACCAAGCATCATGCATGAGCATACTAAAACATGTATCATTGTGCTTTTGTCCATGCAAATGGTACTCCCATCGGGTACCATTTTTATGGGTAGTCACACATTGATGCATGCTGACAAACAAGCAATCATGCATGCTGACAAATAAGGAAATATGCTTGCCAACCCATGCAAATGGTAACCCACAAATGGTAACCCAATGGGAATGATACTTTGTATGGGACTTTAACTCACCTATTCAAGGTTTGTACAAAGTATCATGCCCATCACATACCATTTTCAGGGTAGAAGCACAATGATGTATGTTTTTGTATGCTCATTCATGATGCATGGTGAAAAATAAGGAAATATGTTTTCCTACCCATGCAAGTGGTACTCGATGGGTTTGATACTTTGCATGGACCTTGAAATCACCTAGTTCAAGGACTATGCAAAGTATCATGCCTATCTTGTACCATTTTCTGGGTACAAGCACACCGATGCATTTTTTTATATGCTTATGCATGATGCATGGATCAAAATAGGAAAAAAATACTTTATCACCCATATAAATGGTACCCAATGGGCATGATTCTTTGCACACGCCTTGAAATAACTTAGTTAAAATCTTGTACAAAGTATCAACCCCATCAGCTACCATTTGCATGGCTAGAAGCACACCAATGCATGTTTTTGTTTGCTCATGCATGATGCATGGATGAAAACAATCCTACCCATGAAAATGATACCCAATGGGAATAATACATCCTAACTATGCTAAGTGTACCAATGGATAAAAACAAGAAAATATGCTTTTTGTTCCATTCCAAGTAATAAGCTTGCAAATTAATGCCGAGTGTCTTTTCAACCAAGCTTCTAATAATAGGAATTTTCTAATCATGATAGGAAGAGAGACCAAATTAGGCATTTGAAGCTATATGAGACTATCATTCTCATGATTTGAAGATAGGAGGAGCTAGATTGATGCTCGATGGGACTATGGCTTACAATTTCAAGATGGGAGGAGCTAGATGGCTTACAATTTGAAGATGGGAGAAGCTCGATGGTGAGTATTGGAACTTGATGTGTCCAAAGGGATCTATCAGGGAGGGTTTAGAGGACAAGCTAGAGGGATCCATTGGGGATGAGTTCGATGGTGAGCTAGAGTAATCCATTGGGGAGGGGCAGGATGGTGAATTTCAAAACTTGGTATGTCCAAAGGGATCCATTGTGAGAGGGAATAGAAGTCTTAAGAGGGGGGTAAGGTATAGGAGGTTCAAGATGAGAACTGTGGGGGAGTGTGCTAGGGAGTAAGATGCACAAGAGTGGCATCAATTTTAGAATGTAATAATGATTGGAACTGCAACTAGATAGCCACCACCAGGATTGAATGAACCATTGGGCTTGTATGCAAAGTAAATAGAGTGAGAAATTGATTACTAGGCATTGAGTCTTAATTTGGTAGCCCATACATTGGGAATGAAGCCACTTGGTTGGTATGCATTGGATGCAAGTAAATGGCTTGAATTTTAATTGACCGACTATGAGCAAGGGAGTGTGCAAAGGCTTAAGGTCAAGAACTACAAAGGAATGTGCAAGGTGGCATCAATTTACAAATGTAATTATTATTTGAACTATAGCCATGATGACAATCACTATGCATGAATCTCCGACCATGCATGTCGAGTAAGTAGACTCAGATCTTAATTACCAGTCACCAAGACTTAATTTAGATGCCCAACCATTGGGCATGAAGCCACCTGTCTACTAGCATGCATACATTGGATGCAAATATACGACTTGAATTATAATTGATTAAAGGACACCCATGACTTTTTGGACATGCCCCTATGCCGGCATGCATAATTCAACTCAAATTTGGTAGCCTATACATGTAAATGCACCACATGAAGGCATGTGTGATTAATTTAGTTCAAATTTTGATTGATTAAAGGCAACTCATGATTATTTGGATGCATGCATAAAAGATGAATTGAAGTATGACTCCACCTCCCATGATGGTTTACATGGAATTATTTGTGAATGATGGCACCAAGGCATATATGGCTTCTCAATATGGCCCTTCGCTCTAAAGGGGACCCCTTCAGGGACATGTTGGCTTTGATTGGTTGAAGGCCACTCATGATTATTTGGACATGCCAATTGATCAAATGGCACGTGTTCAACTAGGCATCATCAAGATGGTAATATGTAGATAATGGCATACAAGAGCACCCTTGTCTCCATATAGAATGTTGTTACTCCACTACTCATTGCCTATTTCTGCTTATCATAGATTTCTCCCTTGCTCTCCTATTTGCCATGCCTACTTTTACCAATGTTATCTCTCCTTTATCTTCTTGTTCCTACAAGGTGGTCAAGTTGCATTGAAGACATATTATAATTCCATGTGTTGCATTCAAGCTTCATATTCTTGAGTGGTTCTTGAAAGGCCTCAAGATGATCATCTTATTTGAGATACGCTAAGCTAGCCTTTATCTAGTTACTTTGTATGGATGCCATATAGACGTTAGTAAAGGAGACAAGATTTTTATGGAAGAGTTTTCTCCTCGTTTTTCCCTTTGGGCTTTTGAACATCCTCATCTCCACCCTCATCTTCACCTATGCATGGCATACTTATTTAGTTTTTGTTGACCTCATTCAAAGGCTTGCATGGCAAGACAACATTCCTTTCAAAGTGGAGCTCCATGGATGTCCATGTTAATGTATGACCTCACTCAAAGGTTTGCATGATAGGGTAGTATTCCTTTCAAAGGGAAGCTCTATTGGTGGCCCTATTTGTGTCATACCTCCTTCTGTGGATGCTCTAGTTTGCTCACTCCCCAATGGTTAACTTACAAGTGCTCGGTGCACATTGCTTACGAACTATCAACCCAACCTTGTGCAATGCTTGAATGAAGATGCTCGCTCTTGCAACATGTGTGTGTGTGTGTGTGTGTGTGTGTGTTTATATTTATAGATACACACACATACACACACTCTATATATATATATATATATATATATACACACACACACAAAAGGAGAGAGAGAGAGAGAGAGGTGGACTGATGACTGGGCACTAATGATCTGGCATGATGACCTAGCAGTGACAGCTAGTAGATGATGTGGCAGAACCTACGTGGCTGCTAAGTTGTCAATGTTGATGTGGCTCATGACTGTGTAGGCTGACATGGCAGGTAGCTACCACATGGCAGGTGAGGTTTTGTTAAAGTAACCATGGTTAGGTGAACCAAGGTGATGTGATAAAAACTTGACCATCATCCACACCCAAGGTAAACATAACCTAACCAAAGGGCTTATCTGCCATGGGATAAAACTAACCACTGTGCTAACCAAGGTTAACAATGAACCCTGGTTAGAATCTATCTGCCATGTGTCGTCTCTTAAGGTTTGAGAAGCTTGGAGATGGGTTTTGAGATTAGTGGAGATGGACGTCCATCGTCAAGGGCGTGTTCAGATCTGCTTTGTAAGAGAGCTAGAGATGTAGGGAGTCGAGTGAGTAGAATAAATAGGCATTGGAGCCATGGTGTCGTGGATGGCGAGTCGATGCAAAGTTGTCTATTGCCAAGACTAGAGAGGCAGTGGGCTCGTCATGCATGGAGAGCCGATTGAAGGGAGCTAGCAACGTTGTGTATCTGTTGGACATTGTGCCTGAGCTACGAGTCAATGGACGTGGCTGGAGTTTGAAGCATTGGCACTCGCATGGAGATAGTCCGAGCATCTGTTGACTGTGAGGCCGCCTCTTGGAACCGAGTCTTTATAGGAGCTTTGTGGAGGAGCTTATGTATGTCGGTTGTGAGGCTATATGACGGGTCGACCGATGTAGAGTGTAGAGCCCATTGGAGGCCGGTTGATGCATGACAAAAAGCTAGTCGGGTTGTAGAGGTTGAGCCTTAAGTAGAGAAGGGCTTGCTCATTGAAGAATCCATTGATGAAGCAAGGCTAGAGGTGGTGGATGAAGGCATATGAAGGCCTGAGTCGTGGAGTCTTTGGTTGTTGGAGCTATCGTAGTTGTTGAAGGAGTCCTGTAGGAGGAGCGATGGCTTGCTCATTGATGTGCTACAAAGGCGCTATAGATAGGAGTCAGTGGGATGTCTGAGATGGAAGCTCTTCAATAGAAGTGGAAGCCTCACATTATTTGCCTAAGTATATCAATGCTTAAGAGTTGTAGAAGTTGAAGCAAGTTGAGCTGTTACTTGCAGGTTAAGTGAGTTGGAGCAATTGCAATCTTACTCTTTCTCTCTACAAAGGTCCTCTCTCAATTCTCACAGAAAGAATAGAGACTCTCCCTCAATAGAACTCTGATAAGTCTCTCATGAAATGTATGATCTCTCCCTATATCTCTCTCTTAGAGTATTCTCTCTCTCTCAAGAACTAGATCTCTCACAAAATAAGTGAACAGAAATCTTCAACTCTCATGGACGGAATTCTCTCACCAATGGATGGAAATTCTCTCAATGGAAAAGAGATAACAGTTCATCTCTCAATCACTCTTAATCTCTGACTAGAAGGATGGCACCTCAACGAAAGGCAGAACCATGCTCTGATATCATGAAAAATATGAAGAGGGGAGAGGAGAAGAGTGGAGATGAGGAGAGAGGGCACATCCTACAGAGCACACCACAAATGACTAACTGTACATTAGATTTAGTTGAAAATGTAGAATATATACAAACCCATTTAGGCTTAGGGTTAGGAATAGGGCATCTAACACTTTCTTTTATAGCACTCTATATGTGTTAGTGCTATGCACATGTAAACACATGATGTTGAGTGTAATCTCTCAACAGCCATAGCAAACAAATGGGTATACAAATTAAAGTACAATCCAGATGGAAGCATTGAAAGATACAAAGCGAGACTAGTTGCAAAAGGATTTGCACAGCAATATGGTCAAGACTATGATGAGACTTATACTCCAATAGCAAAGATGGATTCCATATGGTTCTTGATATCACTAGCGACACTCATCAGATGGAATGTGTACCAGCTCGATGTCAAGAATGGTTTTCTTGATGGTTAACTAGATGAGAAAGTCTACATGCAACAACTAGCAAGTTATGTTGAACCAAGAAAAGAGAATCAAATTTGCCATCTCAAGAAAAGTCTATATGGCTTAAAGCAAGCACCTAGAAGTTACAGCAAAGTCGACAAGTATTTTGCTAACCTGGGATACATGAAATCCAATGCAGATTATACTCTCCTACTATAAAGTTCAAGGGAAAGACATTACTATTGCATTTTTGTATGTCGATGATCTGATTGTGACCGAAAGCAATGATAGCTTCATCTAAAGGTTGAAACAAGACTTTCTAACAGAATTCGACATGACTTATGAACTATTGTCTTTGAATTGAGTTCTGGAGAGATTCAAATAGCACCTTCATGAGTCACCTCAAATATGTTGACAGTCTCCTGAAGAAGTTTCATATGGTAGATTGCAAGATTGCAGCCACTCCCATGAAACAAAGTTTGAAACTTACAAAAGATTCAAAAAATCCTATAGTCAATGACTAGCTCATCGAATCACTTATATATGTGACTATCACACATCTAGATATTTGTTATATAGTAAGCTCACTTGCACAGTTTATGTCAAATCCAAAACAGTCTCACTGGAATGCAAGCAAAGAGCCTTGAGATACATCAAAGTTACAAGACAGTTTACAATAGAATACAGAGGAAGTCATCCAAGGTTGCATGGATACTCTGATAGTGACTATGCAGGGGATTATCAGACCAAGAGATCGACACAAGGATATGCATTTTTCCTTGGTCAAGGTACTATTTCATGGTTCTCAAACAAATAGCCCACTGTCTCTTTGTCTTCAACTAAAGCAGAATATAGGGCACTCACTCCAAGTGCATGTTTTCAGCTATATGCTCAGAAGACTAATGTCAGAAACAGACTACTTTCATGAATCAAAGCCAACAACAATATACTATAATAATCAATCGGCTCAAGCATTGGCCAAGAATCTTGTATATGACTCCAAGACAAAGCACATTGACGTTAGAGAGCACTTCATTAGAGAAAGAGCATTACTTAGTGAAATCACACTGCAACATTGTGATAGCAAAGAGAATGTTGCATACATGATTACCAAACCACTCGAGTAAAGAGCTTTTCGAGAAGCACTAACAAGCTCTTGGTTTAATGGAGAGGAAGGACATTCCCATTAAAGGGGTGTGATGGAATTTCATGCTCAGTCCTTCTTCAAGTCCCTAGAATCATCATCTTGAGGGAAGGCCTACTTCATGATGTTGATTTTGAGGAAGGGTGTTGAGAAACCATTCTCAACATCATGTGATCATATGTGTCATTTGTGGTTTACACTTTAGCTATGCCCTCTCTCCTCACCTCCACTCTTCTCCTCTCCCCTCGTCATATTTTGTCAAGCTCTTGGTTTGATGGAGAGGAAGGACCCCGGAAGGACATTCCCATTAAAGGGGTGTGATGGAATTTAATGCTCAGTCCTTCTTCGAGTCCCCAGAATCATCTTAAGGGAAGGCCTACTTAATGATGTTGATTTTGAGGGAAGGTGTTGAGAAACTATGCTCAACATCATGTGATCATATGTGTCATTTGTGGTGTACACTCTAACTGTGCCCTCTCTCCTCATCTCCACTCTTCTCCTCTCCCCTCTTCATATTTTGTCACATAGAGAGAGAGAGAGAGAGAGAGAGAGAGAGAGAGAGTGAGAGAGAGAATAATATGTAATATATCACATGGATGTTTGTGTGAAGAAACTAAATCTACACATAACATATAAATTGCAATTTTATACGACCTAAAAGCTTGTAATACCCAAGATTAGGTTGACCTTAAGATTAGTAATATATTGTATTTTATACTACCTTCCATAAGCTTGCAATGCACAGGAGAGAGCAAGAGACAGAGAGCATTACAACACACAAGAGAGAGGGACAGAGAGCAAGAGAGAGCAAGAGAGAGAGAGAGCAAGAGAGAGTTTATGTGTGTGTATGTGTGTGTGTTTTGATGGCTTGATCAACATGGTGATCAATGCCCATCTTACAAAATAGACACTTCATTAATGCTCAAGCAAATTTACTTTAATAAAAGTACTCATTGATAAAAAGCATGGTGCTAACAGGACCAAACGAGTTTTTGCTACTCCACTTCAACTCAAGAATTCTTTCAATGCTACATTGCGAAGGCTTCATCATTGGAAAAACCACAAGTCCAAACATTCTTCTCAAATCCATAAGTTGTTAAAGTCTAGCAACAACTCTAAAACGAACAAGGAAGCCTAATTACAAAGCATTTGGATTTTTATATTGTATTTTATACTACCTTCCATAAGCTTGCAATACACAGGAGAGAGCAAGAGACAGAGAGCGTTGCAATACACAAGAGAGAGCGAGAGAGAGCAAGAGAGAGAGAGAGAGAGAGTTAGTGTGTGTGTGTGTGTGTGATGGCTTGATCAACATGGTGATCAATGCCCATCTTACAAAATAGACACTTCATTAATGTAGAATCCCGTAGGATAGAATAGATGCATCTTGCAAGAGGTGTGAGAGCACAATGAAAGAAAGATTATAGATCTCTATTATGATTGTGAGAGAGAGGACTCTCTCTTATAGAAAGGGGTAGAAGGTTATACCTTTCCTATATAAGTGGCAATCAGCCCCTACATCAGTGGGATTGCCTTTGTCTTACATCATCACTTAGGTCACACATTAGACACATCATAGCACTTAATGTGCCTTTACAACACACACAAACACACATGTGACTCCCCTAGATGCACATATGCACCATAGAACAAGCCCTTATCATACTTATCCCAATAGAAAGGGGGAGAAGGTAATACCTTCCCTACATAAGTGGCAATCAGCCCCTACATCAGTGGGAATCAATCCCTACATCAGTGGGATTGCCTTTGTCTTACATCATCACTTAGGTCACACACTAGACACATCATAGCACTTGATGTGCCTTTACAACACACACAAACACACATGTGACTCCCCTAGATGCACATATGCACCATAGAGCAAGCCCTTGATCATACTTATCCCAACATACCCTCCCTCAAGGGGTTGCCTCTTGCAGTGTCAAGGATACATCTAGTCTCATAGTTTCTCATGCCATCTCATGGTGGTCAAGGATAAATCTATGGCTAGGATCTCATGCTAGCAAGGGTTTCCCAAGGGTGTGAGGTTCACAGAAATGGGATAGACAAAACATATATCACATGGTTTACATCATATGGTGACCAGAGGTGATTTACAAAAGACATAACATATGATATTCTTTTTGGAGTACTACTCTAGGTAGAGAACCTCAAAATTTGACCAAGTGATGATAAACAAAAAAGTGCTTAAAAAGCATAGTCTTCATAGGAGGCCTCATCTTGTGGAGGCTCATCAATTGAAAGTAGATTGGCAGTTTTTGACTTTGTAGTTGCTTCCTTTTTAGCTTTACAATACTTTTCATGGTGATTGTTTTTGCCACAATGTTTGCAAGGATTGATTTTGAAGCAATCTTTTGAGAGGTGATTAGTCTTCCCACAATGTTTGCAAGGTGAAAACTTGCCCTTTCTGAATTTTTATGGCATAGGCTGTGTCATTTCCTCTTCGGAGTTCCATGTGCCTTTCTTCTGCTTGAAGAGCAATAATAAGACATTCAAGAGTAGGATTAGGAAGATTTTTCAAAGTGGTAACAACATGATCATAATCTTCAGGCAGACTTTTGAGCAACACTGCCCTTGCATCATTTGTAGTGATTGGAGAGTTGATAGAAGCAAGTTGAGTCATGAGACTCCGCATATGATTGACATGAGCAGCCAAAGGAGTGCCACTAGCCATCTTCAATTCAAAGAAATCAATCTTAAGTGACAAATCTGAGATGTGAGAGCTAGCATAAAAAATAATGTCAAGCTTCTGCCAAGCTTCAGAAGGAGACTCTAAATAAAAAATGTGATGAATATAGTCATCTCCTAAGCCAAGAGCAATGATGCCATAGGCTTTCTCCTCTTTAGCAGGATCTCTTACCGGGTGTCTCGGAGCTGAGGATTCTCCAGCATTAGAGGCTGTTGAAGAAGAAGTTGAAGCAGGTTTGACAAGCTTCCAAAGGTTTTCCCTCATCAATAACTTAACCTTCATCTGCCATGTGTTCGCCTTTACCATTGAACTTATCCATATTCAAGAAGGTAGCCATGAGAGGGTCTAACCTAAAATGGGCAGTGTCTACTCCCTTACAAGGCTAGAAAGAGTTTGAAGAGCTTCAAAGTACAAGCATTTAGTATTAGCAAAGACTTAGAGGTGGCTAAATGAAAGTATTCCAAGCAAATCCATGTATAGTAACTTAAAGCAAAGCTACAACCACAATTGTACTCATGCTATTCAACACTTTAAAACATCAGAAATGCTAAAGTAGCATCTAATATAGCATCAAACTCACAACATTGTCAAAACTGTCCAAAACAGAGACCTGAACTTGGAGGGCTTGTATCTCACTCTTTAAAACAAAGAAAAGAGGGCTTTTTAGGTAGAAACAAAGCTGGTATACCAAAGAAGAGCCACTAAGGAGGAGAGGCGAAATGCTGCGTCACGTCGCCATAGACAGGAGCTTGAAAGTCAATTGGTTTTTTTCATGTTTCTCCCTCCTTGGTTGACCATTTCCTTTCAAATCTGGACAGGAGCTAGAACATACTATTGTGCAAGCTTGGCTTAGAGGAATTTTGGAATGGCTGCTCCATCAAGTCGCATTGTAGAAAAGGCGTCTGGATGAAAACGACTATTGCGCATTTTCGTGGGTAGCATTCTCTAATTCCCTCCCTGGTGGACCATTTCCCTTCATATCTGGACAAGAGCTAGCTCATACTGTTGTGCAAGCTTAGCTCAGGGGAATTTTGGAATGGCTACTCCAACAAATCCCATTGCAAGAAAAGGCATCAGGATGAAAACGACTGTTGCACAATTTCGTGGGCAGCATTCTCTAATTCCTTTGACATGGAAGTTTGCCCATATGAAGGGTCTCTCCAACCAAGTGGAGAACTCAACCCTCCAAGTGGTTGGACAAAAAGGGGCAAAATGGACGGCAATCAGCCCCTACATCAATGGGAATCAATCCCTACATCAGTGGGATTGCCTGTCTTACATCATCACTTAGGTCACACACTAGACACATAATAGCACTAGCTATGCCTTTACAACATTGACACACAAACACACGTGACTCCCCATAGAGCAAGCCCACAATTAATGCTCAAGCAAATTTACTTTAATCCACCTCAACTCAAAAATTCTTTCAATGCTACATTGCAAAAGCTTCATTATTGGACATTCTTCTCAAATCCATAAGTTAATAGTCTAGAAATACCTCTAAAACAAGCAAGGAAGCCTAATTACAAAGCATTTGGATTTTTTCATTAATTGTTGAAACCAAGATTGCACATGCTCGCTTCTTAAATGTTGGTGTTAAGTGTAGAAATACCTTTACAACAAACAAAGGAAGCTTGATTACAAAGCATTTCGATTTTTTCATTAGTTGTTTAATTCAACCCATGCTCTCATGTGCATCTCCAAAAAGAAAGCACAATTAAGGCCACAAATATTTCATATTGGCACGTCCACATTCACTTTATAGACTTACATTATGTTGAAGGCTTAACTCTATTTTTTATATCACTTTGGTTAGAATTTCTAACAAAGAAGCTTATTGTACTAGATGCTTGAAAGACAATCTGTATCTTGGGTCCCAAAATTAACAATCATGACAACGTTGCAATTTATTTCACTTCCAGTATACGTCATCATTGAGTACTCCATCTCTATGTCGAGGTGAAGATTAACCAAAACCATTAAATTAAGTAAAAATGTTTGATAAACAGATTCAAAATTGAGTCAGATGTGAACCGGCGTTTCACTGATTTTGTTCGAATCATGCATGTGGCGAACATAGTCCAATTATGAAACATAATTGGAGTCTTCAATTATAGAATTAAAAGCTTCACCAAGAGGTGAGACATAGCATACATCTACTAGTTCTACCTTCCTCACTGACTAGTGAAAGTCAGTGAGGAACAAAAACAACTGTCCTTACTTCTTTTCTAATACTCATCACCTTCGTCACCCTCATCGCCCTCTGCAGACTCCGCTCCCACTTCTTCATAATCCTTCTCCAAAGCCGCAAGATCCTCGCGAGCTTCAGAGAATTCACCTTCTTCCATCCCCTCACCCACATACCAATGGACGAACGCTCTCTTGGCATACATGAGATCAAACTTATGATCAATTCTGGAGAACACTTCTGCAACACTCGTGGAGTTGGAGATCATGCACACAGCTCTCTGGACTTTGGCCAGATCCCCTCCTGGTACCACTGTTGGAGGCTGGTAGTTTATACCGCATTTGAATCCCGTAGGACACCAGTCCACGAACTGGATAGTTCTCTTTGTTTTTATTGTCGCCACAGCAGCGTTCACGTCCTTGGGAACCACATCACCTCTGTACATGAGACAACAAGCCATGTACTTGCCATGCCTTGGATCACACTTAGCCATCATCGAGGATGGCTCGAAGGCACTGTTGGTGATTTCAGCAACAGAGAGCTGCTCATGGTAAGCTTTTTCGGCGGAAATTACTGGAGCATAAGACGAGAGCATAAAGTGAATTCTAGGATAAGGGACCAAGTTAGTCTGAAACTCTGTCACGTCCACGTTTAATGCACCGTCAAAACGAAGTGATGCTGTAAGAGAAGAGATCACCTGCAATCAATTCAGAAAGACGGTGAAAACACAGAGATTACGCATGGTTAATCGCTCAGAAAACAGCGTACTTTTGCAGATGATTTACCTGGGAGACGAGACGATTCAGATTGGTGTAAGTTGGGCGTTCGATATCCAAAGAGCGTCGGCAAATATCGTATATAGCCTCATTATCAAGGAGCACTGAGACATCAGTATGCTCAAGGAGGGAGTGAGTCGACAAAACGCTGTTGTAAGGTTCAACAACGGACGTGGACACTTGAGGCGAAGGGTACACGGTGAACCCAAGTTTCGATTTCTTTCCGTAGTCAACAGACAAACGCTCGAGCAGCAAAGAACCAAGACCGGAGCCAGTGCCCCCACCAACCGCATGGAAGACAAGAAACCCTTGCAAGCCGGTGCAGTTGTCTGCCAGCTTCCTGATACGGTCGAGGCAAAGGTCTACGATCTCCTTACCGACTGCAACAAGAGAATCAAACTTAGATTCTGTCGACACTTGCACTACGAAATGCAGACAGATAGAGGAAACCGACGTACTGGTATAATGGCCTCGGGCAAAGTTGTTAGCAGCATCCTCCTTGCCACTGATGAGTTGTTCAGGATGAAACAACTGGCGATAAGTCCCAGTCCGAACCTCGTCGATGACAGTGGGCTCAAGGTCAAGAAAGACAGCCCTGGGGACGTGCTTTCCAGCCCCGGTCTCGCTGAAGAAAGTGTTGAAGGCGTCATCACCTCCACCTACGGTTTTATCGCTTGGCATTTGACCATCGGGCTACATTGGCAGAGCAAACGAGTCGGGAACTTTCGAGATACACAGGAAAGCGAGAGGAGGAAAATTGCGTGGAAAGGGAGACGGGAAGAATTGAAGAAACGGGGGAGAGGGGAAACCTGAATGCCATGTTCAAGGCAGTAGAGCTCCCAGCAAGCATTGCCGACCTGGATGCCGGCCTGGCCGATGTGAATGGAGATGCACTCTCTCATGGTGGCGGAGGAGGAGGAGGAAGGCCTGAAGCAAAGACGTGTGCGAAGACGCCTGAGCAGAGGATTCCAAGAGATGAGCAGAGGCGAATGTTGCAGCTTGTGATGTGCTTCTTGTCCTTTTGAAGACCAGACAAGTCGAAGATGACCGTTTCAAATTTCAAATTTCAAATTCGAATTTTTGGCGCCGGTACCGTTGCCCCTCTTTTGAGCATTACCACTTTTGGTGCGTTTATCCCTTGCCTTTTGAAAATTGTTGCAATGCACACCACTCGCTTTATCCCTTTAGCCCTTGCCTTTGGAGATTTCTTGAAACATACACTAGAATTTTGAGCGCTCCCTATACAAGATAAGCCTCAAAAATAGCTTAGTAGGAACACCAAGACTTTCATCAAAAGGAAGGGATTCCAATGCTAAGTTGACGTCTAGCAATCCCTCTCAAACACGTGGCCCTGTGTTATCAGTTTCCAATTTTGTCTTTGCTAGCCTCTTGTATCGGTGCAAATGCTTAGACTAGGCTCCATAAAAAATGTTAGAATTGTACAATGAAATATGTACACTTTTTATAGTTATCCTAACTTCCTACATACCTATGAGTTGAAGTGCATCCATTGGTATCCTACTGTAATTGAAAGAAACGAATTATTCAAATAATCCACTTAATATACAACGTGGATAGGAAATTTTGAAAATGCAATAGGAGATCTTTTTGAAGACTTGAATTAGCCTAGCATCACGAGAAAAGCGAAGGAAGGAGGAAGCAAATAATGAGAAACTCGTATAGGAGATCTTTTTGAAGACTTGAATTAGCCTAGCAAATAAGAAGAAATAGCAACGTACCTTAGTATTTCTTTAATAGAGTCAAATACTTCCTTTTTCCGTAATCCCATTTGGAAAGGTGGTTTTTAGTGACCTTTTCACCTTTAGGAAGTTTATGAGACAAATGGAGTTAAGGCAAATCATTTCCCTCATACATTCATTTAGAATTTCTTCCGCACTTGGAGTTATGTTCAATATGTTGGAATTCCTTGTGTTTCCATGAATGCCAACTTCTATGGACTTACCAACTAAATATCAATATGCTTTATGTGCTAATTCTATAATAACTTGGTATGCATTGTTGCAAACCCTTTGCCCATTTAAAAGAGGATTCATCTTTAAAGGTCTTTCTTTTCATTTTAAGAAAGCAATAAAATTTTGTGAGGATATATTTATTCCTTTCACTCCTTGTTCTTTGCCATACATTTTTTCTAAAGTGTATGCATTTATGCTTATGACACCTATATCCCAATGCATTGACTATATATTCCTCATTCATCATTCCCATTTGCTGTGTTTGTTTATGTGGATTTGCATGAATTGACCATACACTCATTATTCCCCATTCTCTTCAGTAATGAGGATCATCATGCTCCTCATTCAAAGTGGAGGAAGGAGGAAGCAAATAATGGGAAACTCGTATAAGAAATTGTAAATTGCAAACTTTATTTTCTCGGCCATTGACAACATGTATTCTTGCTACATCCCGCTACATTATGTATGTTTCTTCATCCACATGACCCTCCAAGAATGCATTTTTCATATCCATCTAATAGTTAGGCCAATCAAAGTGAAGTTAAAGCAATAGCAGCTCAGACGATAGTCATTTTTGCAATTGATGCATAAGTCTCATAGTCCTTTCAATACTCCTAGGTATTTTCTTTGGTTTTTAATGTAAGTGTCTCATCCTAATGAAGTTTGACTCTATAAATTCATTTAAAACCAATAGACCTCGTTCTCTATGGACAATGAGTGATGAGTATTCTTTCAAAAGCAAAATCGAGATAGATTTGTGAAAGAAAGAGTGGGTGTCCAAGTCTTTGAGCATTCTAGAGGAACAGAGTTTTTTATATGTCTCAAGATGAATCTTCATGATTTACGTCCAAGGAATCCAAGCACAGACACATCATGTGGTTTTTGCCAAAAATTTAAAAATGTTGGCCAAAGGTTAATAAAATGTAGTTTTTAATAGCTCTATCTCTAGAAATAGCCAAAGACTACACTGAATTGCACTAGACTGCACTATACTAGCATAAGTACATGGAAAATAGTATAAAACATAAGTATATAGAAAATAGTATACTAGGATAAGTATATGGAAAATAGTATACTAGCAAAAGTATATGGAAAATAGTATAAAACATAATGATATCTTGTTTGAAAGATCTATGGTTGTTACCTAATGTTCGACACTTTTCAAAGAGGGGGGGCTTGAAAAAAAACCATTGTGAGTGGCCATCATTGATTTCTGATAAGAGATGTGTACTCTTCATCCATGGCATGTTGCCATTTTGGAATTTGGACTACTTTAAAGATGTTGGTTCTTTAATGTCCATAACCTTAGCCAAATATGTAGAACTGCTCTTGTACATACTTGTGCCCCTAGGACTTAGGTACATGCTTGGGTAGCCTAAAAGAGCTTAAACTTTTACTGAGTACATGATGAAAGGCCTTTAGCCTAGGCTTAGATACATGCATGAGGAGCCATCCTAATGGTTAGAGAAATGGAATATGCATTGAAGCTTGAATAATTTGTTAAGGATCTAATTGTGAGCTTAGGGGACTAGACAAATTATGAGAGCCCTATAGTCTAAGACTTGAGAGCATGAAGACCTCATAATTATGAGATGATGCTTATTAGAGCTTGGAATATGGAGAGGCTTTAAGGGGAGCTTGCAAGAATGTTTGAGCCTTATCTAGGTCATTGGTGGCTTAAGTAGACTTAGGAGAAACTCAAGCTTAAAGGAGGCTCATAAGCTCTTGATGAGCTTATTTCTTAGAATCCATAGCTAAGTATTTTGTGATCCTAGATTTTGCCAATTTGTCGAATTTCTCTCTAAAATTGTACTTACAACAAAAATCTAAACCTATAGATTTTAAAATTCCATAACTCTAACTCCTTAATTTTTTGCTTTTTATTGTTTTCCTTTTACAAGTACTCAATCTGTATATAAGAATAAGGAACAACCCAAACCAGAAGAAAGTGTAATGTCCCTTTACAAAAATGATGAACAAGATGCAAGAAATCCACCCATGAACAAGATCTTGAACTCACAAATTTTACTATAAGCACTTTTTATCTAAACTATAATTTTAATTTGAGTGTTTCATATTGATGTGTGAAAAGCATGCTCCAACACTACAATCCCCACACTTAACTCTTATATACTCCCCGTCCCCTACTCTCCATTTCTTAATCTACTTTTCCCCTCAGATCCTATCCCCCTTTTACTTTCACAACACTTTTCTCCTACTCCCAGTCTACTCTTTCAACCTTAAACTCCTTATATTAGACTTGTCAACACTCTTCTCTTCACTAACTCCCTCTGTTTCTTAAATCTATAGCTCCCTTGGGATCCTATTTCCCTTCCACTTTTAGGACACTCTTGTCCTACTCCAAGTCTGGTCTTCTAACCTTAAACTCTTAGATTAGATGTCTCAGCTATTAGTCTCCTCATTTAGCGAGGGTAACCATTTTCTCTCTCAAACCTATACCCTTGTTTAGAACTATAAAGCCCCAATGAAGATGCAAACCTCCATCCAAACCTATACCCTTGTTTACAGATATAAAGCCCCAATGATGATCTAAAACTCCATCCAAACTCAATGAACAAACACTCTACTTCACACCTTCACATGAGTTAATGCAAAAATTCCTTTCCAATCTTTACCTTACACCTCTCCTATGGAATAGTGCCCAAGGCCCTATGTTCTATAACAAGCTTATAAACTACATTAAGGTAAACTTAATACTTTGTAACTAGCAAAATACTCTAAATCTAAGAAAAAGAAGCAATAATAAATTATGGGTGCCATTTTGAAGGAAGTTAGTGCCTGAAGCATAAGTGCATAGGCATGATTTGGAAAGAAAATACAAGAGATCTACATTGTTACATTACTCTAGGGCTAGTAGAAAAACACTACATCTCAATAGATTACCATAGCATGCCCAAGAGCTAAATAATAATAATGTTTCCTCATGGGGTGCTAGAGTCTAAAATCTTGTTCATGACTTTATCCTAAGTGAGAAACAATCATATTGGGGTGTGGCTTCAATGTTTCCATGATCTTATCTATGTTGAAAAGCATGATATCCTTGAACAAAGTAGGTGGAAACTCTTTTTCTTTATGGGATGGCATATGATGAAAGCATGTGTTCAGGCATACACTTGACCAATACCACCATAGATAGGACAATGTACACTAAAATATGAATATGCAATTATTAATCAAGATCACACTACTTCATTCCTTGGTCACACACAACTAATTAAGAGGCTTCAAATTTTTGGCCCACTGGAATTTACAACAACACTTTGGCACTCTCAGTAGGAGACTTTTAGCACAACACTAATGTCCATGTCCATCTTCTTGCTCTAGTTGTGTGACTTCTAGAACGTTGCTTTGTTATACTGCTAAGTCTTGTCTTGGCTCTAGATCTTGGCTTGTAGCTATGTCATGCTACTAAGCTTCAATCCACCTTCATTCTTTGTTGGTTGATGGATTTTGTGACTTCTTGCATGTTGTTATGTCTTGTCTCCTAACAATAACTCCGAGAAATACCAGGAACAATTCCATTAATAGCAATAGTGACCTCCAGTCATGCTTCATTTATTGAGCCATTCTCCTTTCATGATCACCATCCCACAAATGTGGATGGTGTTAATCAATGAGACTAATGCCCTCGATCTCTCATGAGAGAGATTCCTCTTGTGGTGATTCAAATTTGGAATCAATGCTATGATTCCTAATCTAGTTTGTAAGTAGGTTACCTGTCACGTAGTTCCAGCTTAGGATCCTTGCTCTTTTAAAACAAAGTTTGATTAGCCTATAGATTTATCTATCATCTAAATCCAATCCAAGATGTTACCTTTCAAAACCTGGTTTAGGTAATTTGTAGGTCTATTGGTCATTTAGATCCAACCCGAGGTAGATGCCTTCTTGAACCCATTCCAAGGAGCCTATATGTACTTTGGCAATATAAACACTATAAACATCTTTGTACATCACCCTTATTGAGAAGGACATGTGTGTGTGTGTGTGTGCGTGTGTGTGTGTGTGTGTGTGTGTGTGGAAGACAAGACAACAACCCATTTGCATATTGAAAAGACAAAAGAGTTAGTAAAGGATAGAAAGAGAACATTATAGAATTAAGGAAGAGTTTGAGTATGTAGGTAAAGCACCTATGAAATTGCATTAAAAGTATATAAGAGCTTTAATAAGAAATGACAATAATGTTTTTGCAAAAAACATTTTTGATAAAAAAATTGGAGCTTGGTGAAGTCTCTTTTAATGAAGAGGAAAGTCTGCATGCCTGCTGCCACCATCCAACAAGAAAACATTGTAAAAACCAGCTTAACTTTAATTGGGAAGACAGGTGTCATAAACACCCCTCCCTTATTATCAGGGTCACAATAAAATAGTGGCTTAAACACAGACTTAATCAGGTTGGTGTAGACTTTAAATGTGTAAAAAAAGGGGCCTAGAGAGAATTTAAAAAAAAAGGAAAAAGTATTTTTTTAATTATCACACTATGCAGGGCATGTGGATAGTAGGAGATCCACTTCTGGTTATGTGTTCACCTTTGCAGGTGGTGTAGTGTCGTGGATGCCTCACGCACAGAAGTGCGTTGCTTTGTCTACCACAGAGGCTGAGTATGTTGCAGCCACAGAGGGTTGCAAGGAGGCTATATGGCTTGATTGGGTAGTGGGAGATTTGGGGATTTATACAGGTGTACCGACATTGCATAGTGATTCCATGAGTGCTATTCAGCTAGCACGGAATTTGGTCTTTCATGCAAAGACCAAACACATTGAGGTCAGGTACCATTTCATCAAGGAGGTACTTGAGGACAAGCACATGGAGCTTGTCAAGGTTCATACAGATGATAACCCTGTAGATATGCTGACGAAGAGTCTACCTAGTCAGCGGTTTGAGTATTGTCGTGTATTGATGGGCATTGGATAGTATGCTCACTGGTTGTTCTCCCTTAAAGGCACATTGTCCTTTAAGTGGGAGGTTGTGGGGGTTAAAGGTCACTGTGCCTTTACCTTGGTTATGTACAATACTCAAACACATATATAAATGAATGAAAAAGAAGATTAGGGTGTTCTGCACCCACCAAGACTTGTGTGGCTCTCTTTTTCTCTCTCTCCCTCTTCCATTCTTGCTTCTGTTGAGAGCACTCTCACCAAGATCCCCCAACATCCCCTAACCTGATCCAAGAAGGCCATTCGGGTAGGTGACGGCTCCGACGAAGTGCTTATCTAGGATGGTTCTGATGAGGAGACAACTACCCTCACTACCTCCTCTACTTTCGAACATGCTTCCACCGAGGGTGACTCCGAGATACCGCCTAGTCCAGAGGTAAACAATCCAGTGCAGCCTTGCATCCTCTCCCTCCTATAAGGAGACCTATCCTGAACTGGTCTTAGAAAAGCAATACATAAAAGATGCCCATAACTTGGTACGAGACTGCCAAGAGAAGTTTGAGCATTGACTCAAGGCAAGAAGAGGGTCAGATACTATTCATCTAGCCCACTTAATGGGCCATAGAGGGGCAAAATCGCTCAAGGTATCGGAGAGATTGGAGGAAGAGGAACACCTTAGCTTCGATTAGTCAGAGGCTCTGGATCTGATGCAAAAAATGGTCCAGGAAGACCCGGTGTTGCAAACCTCCAAGAGGAAGGAGACTTGTATGGCTTTGAGGACATGTTATCCATGGAGGAAGAGGCTTCACAAGAACCCTACGATAGCGCTGGGTTGGCTACCTTCCTATTGACAAAGGTAAATATGCGAGTCGCTTCCCTACTAAGAGGGAATCCCATCCTATGATGCAATCTATCCAATTGGATGAACAGACTACTCTTGCCCCTAGTCCTTGCCAGAGCCTTAAGCCCAACCAATCATCACCAAAAAGGGGCAAAACCGCTAGGCCAGTACTTCGAGGGTGATGACATGAATGCCGCTATCCCCATAATTTATCAAAACCAAAAGGTTGAAGCCATCCTGGACGGGAGAGCGAGAGTGAGTGTCTATACCAAGGAGTGTTGGGTGAAGTGGGGAAAACCCACACTCGAGCAAACCCATCTGGTAGTAAAGTTAGCCGATGGGGGAACTATCAAGCCCTTGGGAGTGCTTATACTGGCATAAACATTAAGGTATTTGGATTCACGTACCCCGTCAAGTTCGTGGTCATGGACTTCACTCAGCAACCGAGATATGAAGCTATCCTAGGCAGGCCCTTCCTACGAATGTCCAGGCTTGTGCACGACTGGTATATAGATATATAGATAACATCTACTTGCGGCATGAGGATCAAATCATGTGAGTGGACTTGCACACCTATAAGGCCCACCCCTTGTCTGGACACATCTTTGCCACAGAATCCGACACCACCGCTTGGACCACCTCTGTGAAGCTATTCCAACCATGTGACAGGGAAGAGGATGAGAAGGATCTTGATGACTTCTAGTATGCACCTCTTCCCAAGCCATAATTCTCACAGAATTGGATGCACATCTTAGCCAATATAGATGTTCCAGAGAGGATAGGGTTTCAAATCACCACCCCTGAGCTCGAGGGTCTGACCCCGGTGGTTCCCCTAAGAATGTTTAACATGCTCAAACCTTGAGAGGTAAGCAAGGAAACCATAAGGCTAAAATTAGATCTCCACTGGCTATCATACATGGGGCCACGATTGCTCACCCCACCATGAGTTCTCCTTCAATTGGGGGAATAGGGTGAGTAAGGTAACCTCCACCATTAGCTCTATAAGTGCAATGGAAGAGCCCCCTTCAAGTCCGAAACCCCCTATATCCAAAAGCACGCTAAGGACAAAAGGACCACCACTCTGGCAGAAATAAAGGAGGAGCCTAAAGAAAAAGAGGACCTACGGCAGGTACCAACCCATTACAAGGCCTACACAATTGAGGATCGCAAGATCTTATACCAATAGGCCAAAAGGTCTCGAGAAGACGTGATGCTCTCAAGGGTATGATAGGCCAAGAGGTAAACCTACAATGGAAGGGCAGGACCCCTAACCCATGTTCGTCATCAATGATCTAACCCCTAATGAGGAGAATGCCTTAATAGCTCTCCTACAAGAGTACAAGGATTGCATAGCCTGGAAGTACACCGACATGAAGGGAGTCGTAGTGCAACACACAATCCCCATGCTAGACGATGCCAGGCCAGTACGTCAACACCCCTACCCTATGAATCCCAAATATGCACTCATAGTGAGGGATGAAATCTAGAAACTCATAGATGCGGGATTCATCTATGAGATTGAGCATATCGATTGGGTATCACCCATTGTGATAGTCCTAAAGAAAAATGGAAAAATTAGAGTATGCATGGATTTGAAAAAGGTTAATGCTGCCACTAGACGTGACCACTACCCCTTGCCATTCATTGAATATGTTCTAGAAAGGGTAGCCAGAAAGGAAGCCTATAGCCCCATAGATGGGTTTTCAGGGTACAACCAAGGGTCTATCGCCCCAAAAGATCAACATAAAACCACCTTCGCAATCAAGTGGGGCATGTATGTAGCTAGGGTGATGATATTCAAATTAACCAATGCCCCTACCACATTCCAATGGATGATGATATCAGTATTCAAGGAATATCTGAAAGACTTCATGGAAGTCTTCTTGGATGACATCTATGTGAACTCGAGGTGATATGACCACCTGAAGTACCTAAGGCTCGTCCTCGTGAAGTGCCACTTGTACCACATATCCTTGAATCTACTTAAGTGCTAGTTCTGGGTCAAACATGGTGTCATTCTTGGCCACATAGTGTCCTGAAATGGAATCTCTACAGACCACAATAAAATCAAACTCATCTTGGAGTTACCACCCCCACCAATGCCAAGGGAGTCCAATGATTTACTAGCCACATAGGCTATTACAAGAGGTTTAGCCTATTCTACACGAACATAGCCCGCCCCTTATACAAACTGCTAGTATCCTTTGAGTGGACCGAAGCATGCCATAAATCATTTGAAACCCTCAAACTAGCTCTAGCCACCGGTGTTGAGGCCACCCAACTTGGATGTAATATTCCACATCCATATCAACGCCTCCAACTTTGCCATCGGGTGTGTGTTAGCCCAACTAGGAGAGCATAATCTGGATAACCTGGTATACTTTGTGAGCCACCAACTAAACGAGGTCGAGGTAAACTACACCACAACCAAGAGGGAAGGACTGGCCATGGTTTATGCAGCCAAGAAGTTCAGGCACTACTTGTTGGCTAACAAGTTTGTCTTCTTCATGGACCACCAAGCATTGTTATACTTAGTCAACAAGCCTTGCATGACTGGACACATCACCAGGTGGATGCTAATCTTCTTGGAGTTCGACTTCACAGTCGCTGTGCATAAGGGGAAAGCCCATGTCCTGGCTGACTACCTGTTGAGAATCCCAAATGGTGAAGCCCCAACGGGAGTAGAAGATGATCTCCCAGATGCTTCTCTCTTCTTCCACGACATCATCCCTAAATGGGCCGCCGAGATCGGCCACTACCTAACAAATGGATTACCCCTAGGCTAGGCCCTTCAGAAGAATAGAGCCCGCAAGCTCATCAAGGACACAGTGCCATATCAACTGATAGCAAACCAACTATACCGCAGAGGCAAGAATGGCATCCTACAAAGATGTTTGTGTGACATGAATACATCGATGTGCTTGAAGAAGCCCACTCGAGCATCACAGGAGGTCATTTTGTCGCTGATGTCAGCACGCCAGGTACTGCAAGCTAGTTTGTGGTGGCCAACTCTCTTCGGAGACATAATCGAGTTTGTCAAACAATGTGACCCCTACTAGCGTATCCAAATCCCACACAAGTCAGACATGATACCCTTGACCGAAATCTTGACTGATCAACCCTTCGAGAAATGGGGCATCGATTTTATTGGACCCATAATCCCAATAGCTAAGGGAACCGGGGCCAGCAGATACATCATCCTAGCCACCGATTACTTCACCGAGTGGGTAGAAGGGAGAGCCACTATGAAGGCCGACGCAAGATCCACCACCAAATTTTTATATAAACAAAGTCATCGTGTGGTTCATATGTCCCTTGGAGTTGGTCAATGACCGAGGAACTCACTTTCTCAATGAAACAATAGCAATCTTGACCAGTGAGTTTATGATCATACATAGGAAGTCAACGCCATACTACCCTAGGGCAAATGGCTTGGTTGAGAGCTCCAATAAAACATGCTGTAAGATCATCACATGTGCAATAGAAGTCAGTCACACCGACTCAAAGCATAAGCTCATAGGGGTGTGATTTTTTGGTGAGCTTTTTGTCATGAGCTTTTTTCCAATTTTCATGAATATTGTGAGCTTTTCATTCACCTGAGAGAGAGAGAGGGGGAGGGGGGGGTTCATGGAGTGGGGTGGGTGGAAAGTTTGGGTTATGGTTGCAGTTAAGAGGAGAGAGGGGGGGGAGGGGAGATAAAGGAAAAGGGGAGGGATGGTCGCATGGGTAAAGTGGCATGGAGAAGGGAGGGGAGGGGAGTTGGAACATATATTCGTTATCATAGTTAGAGGGGGAACTTATAAGGTATGCAAAGAGGAGTGCAAGGAGGAGAGAGAGGATGAGGAATGTGAAACTTATGTTCATCTACTAAATGTAAAGGGGAAGGGAGAGTATATGGGAAATTTGTTCATTTTCAAAGTGTATAATTTGATAGATTTGACCTCATATTTGGATTCCTTATCGAATTCCGGTCATTTTGAGTACCAACATGACCATATTCTGATAAAAATTGGAAAAATGGTGTTTTTGTCATGAATTCGTTTTGGCCAGTTTTGGGCCTATTTTGAGTCTGCGCTAGCGCAGACTCAAAATAGGCCCAAAACAGGCCAAAATCACAAAAACACCATTTTTCCAATTTTTATCGGAATATGGTCATGTTGGTACTCAAAATGACCGGAATTCAACGAGGAATCCAAATATGAGGTCAAAAGTTTCAAATTATACACTTTTAAAATGAACATATCTCCCATAGTTCCTCTCTTCTACTTTGAATATGGACATATCTTTCATAATTTTTTGCCTCCTACTGCCACTCATATCCGCCCCCCCCTTGTGCATAGTATACACTCTTCCACCCCTTCCACATGCTATGAAAATGAACATATCCTATATCCTCTCCCCCTCTTTCTAACCTCCCTAGCTTTCTTATAACAAAAACATGTATGGATTTTTAAAAAAAGCTCGCAAAAACAAAGGAAATGGTAGAAAAGCTCACATTAAAAAGCTCGCCAAAAGATTTTTCCCAGCTCATAGCAGTGTTATGGGCTTATAGGACCTCCTACAAAGTGGCCACACACTGTACCCCCTTTAGCCTAGCCTTCGGGGTGGAGGTGGTGATGCGAATGGAGTATGTAGTGCCCAGCCTTCATCTTACTGTTAAGGAAAGACTCACAGAGAATGTGTTAGTAGAACGGCTAGTTGACCTTGAAAGGTTAGAAGAGACAAGGTTGCGTGCAACCTACTCTCTCTAGGTAGAAAAGGCCCGACATAAAAAGTGGTTCGACCACAACCTCAAGAACAAGGACCTGGCAGAGGGAGATTTAGCACTCCTATACAATGTTCACAATGCCAAATGTAAGCTAAAATACTGAGGTATGGGTCCCTACCATGTGGTTGAGATCACTCCCCAAGGGTCATGCCGAATAGCCACCCTTAATGGGATAGAAATGGATGGCTACCTTAACGGGACCAAATTAAAAAGATACTATGGGCCACTCTCTCTCTCCACTCTTCAAGCCGTGCATAGAGAGAAAGAACTCAAGGTTGAGGTGGCCAAGATGAAACGCCAGGCCATCGAGGAAGCTAGAGCCCATAATGCTAAGCTCCGACAGCGTAAGCAAATGACACTACTTAAGGCAATGATTGAACAGGTGGAATTAATGAGTGAGCTAACAGTAGAGCCCGCTAGGTTGCTTGTTCAACTGCATGTTCCATGCATGTGCATCAAAGCACTCGTAGATCCAAGAGCGAGCCACAACTTCATCTCCTGCAAGGTATGGGAAAAACTATAGGTATCGCTAACCCTCACCATCGCTTCAGTAAGAGCTATCAACGGCCAACTCATACAAACCTATGGTTTTGTGAATTTAAGTCTAACGGTTGTTTGCCAAGCCGTAGAATTACGATTCTATGCTCTCCCCACAAAAGCCATTGATGAATATCTATTATCTTGGGAAGAACTTGGTGCTACGCCATGAACTATCAAATCGACTGGTGCGCATCATCATGACCATCACCTCACCATCAATGAATCAGACTTTAGCTACTGTAGATCCTACTAAAATAGAGATTCAGGGATAGAGCTAGGGACATAGGAGAGCTAGGTATAGAGTTAGAGACTTATTTGGACTGATGAGAATTGGTTGGAGACGGTTCGGTTAGCACTAGGTGATTAGGGTCAGTATGTCTATTTTTGCATTTGTTCACCATCTTGAACGCTGGCCTCACGATCAGTCGCACATTGCACAAATGCACTTCAATCACTCCCTCTCCCACTCACTCACACCCCTGCCCCCTTTTTTCCACTTCTCTACATAGTTAAATCCTGCAAGTCGTGGCTGGCTATATAAGTATCCCACCGACTGTCGTGATCCAATATCACGCTGGACGTCGCCATCGACTTACCCCACCGACTGTCACAATCTAGTATCACGTCGGCAATCGCCATCGACTTACCCCGCTGACCATCGCCATCAACCTATCATGCCAACAGTCGCCATCGACTTACCCTGTCGACCATCGCCATCAACCTATCATGCCAATCATCGCCATCCGTATCTTGTCGGGCGATGCCATTAAGGATCACGCATCGTGGCTCTTTCCATATCACACCGACCGTCGTCAAAATGGTATCCTGCCGACAGTCGCCATTGTTCGATCACACCAACCGTCGCCATTAATTAGTCCACCGGTCGGGCCTTTTTTTCGATCACACTGACCATCGCCATTTACTTATCCTGTTGACCGTTGCCCTCGACTTAATCCACCAACCATTGCCATCACGAGATCTCGTCAGCCGTGGGGATACAGAATCTATATAAATAGGCTTGATCTCGCGGGGTCGTCGCCATAGTAGTTTCCCCCAAACTCTTGCAAAAGTTCCTCAGAATTCTCACAGCCTCTTGCCCTCTTCCACTGCCATCTAGAACAGCCAATTTATGTCCTTCCATTCCTCCTTGTCCACCGACTCCCTCATCACTCGACTGCCCGATCATTCTTCCCTATGGATACCGAACACAAATTCTTCGAATTCGAAACTATGTTGGGACTCCGCCCTATTCCGCAAGCCACCAGCCCCTCAGATTCTCAAAGCACCCCCTCCGCGACAATTCGTATGCCTTCTGAGTTCCCCATATAAGATTTGCAAGGGGAGGAAGAGGTGTCCAACAGACAAGCCACCCAGGAGGGTACAACAACAACTGGTACGTCCCCCTCAAGATCAAGAAAATGCACCCTGGCTCCCATAGAAGGCGAGTACAAGATCTATGCTCCCAATCGCACTCACCGCTGGGAGAAGCCTAGGTCCAAGAATTGGTCGTGCACTCATGCTATGCCTACAAGGGTCATGACTACACCCTCCATTTCCATACAACAACATCCTATGTAGCACTCAAGGAGCTAGAGGTGCAAGATGCACTCAGAGTTGCTGGCCTGAGCAAAGTGGCAGACCGCCTCCCACCCATGCCACCTGGACATGAAGCTTTTGGCAGAGTTCCTCTAGGCATACAATAGCAACACCAACGTTGGCATCCTGCGAGATGCAACATGCACTATCCACCACTACCAAATCAATCAGGATGTGGTACGTGTCGCCTTCGGCCTGCTGATCGTTGACGAAAAGTACTCCACAAAGAAGAACCTGGAAGCCCTCAGCAAGGTCTGACACTATGACCGATAGAAGAGCAAGGGGTGACTCCACTTCGCACAAGCCCGAGATGGAAAGACCGGCAAGAGCCTTGCAGTGGCTAATGCAAGTCAAACACACGGACCACCATCAGTCCGTCGTGCCCAATATCTTGTTGCGCATGGTGGAACCCCAGCTTACAAATTGGGCAGACTATTTTTGCACCCAGATGAGGGATGACCTCAAGACGCACGGGGAAGTAATCGGTAACCCGATGCTCTATATGTCAGTTCTCTACTACCTACAGCAGCAACATCCACTGATTGGCTTCGAGTTGGCCAAAAAATCTACCACATGGCTAGCGCAGACAGAGCAAGAAGAGACAGAGGTCAAGCCCAAGTGAGCAAGTACAACACCCATCACCACTCCAGTCGACCATGTGCAACCGGACCCGAGTTAGTTGCTCACGTAGTACGAGGACTGCCAGATGCAAGAATTCTTGAGCCAACAACTACGACTCTAGCAAGAGGATCCTCAAAACAGGGGCAAACAGGTTTAGGAGGAGCCCATTTTGATCAAAGACCTTCCAGGTGATGAAACAATCACCATTGGCATCCATTCAGGAGCCAAAGCCACACTAGCCACTCTCGCTGCACCCTATGTCTCGGTCTCCACAACAGCCCAAGAGACCGCCGGCACCTCCTCCTCTCCATGGGCAAGCCTAGCAGAGGTCTACAATTTTGCAGCACACCCCAATATAGGGCACCAAGTGGCTATAGCCACCTGTCAGCCGAGCAACTATCAAGTGCGGACCTTATGGAACAACACCTATTTGAAGCTATGGCACACCTTCGATAGGTCGCACGCACAATTTTGTAGAGGAGGCAGGAACAAGCCTCACAACTCTCAGCTAGTCTCCTTCGAGCACAGCTCTCTGTGCACCACAGTCACAGCATAATGGTTGCCACCCAAGCCATGGGTCAAACAGCTGTAACCAAAGTAGAGGAGTATCCTGCAAAAGCTGAAGAGCTCAAGCTAGACCTAACGAAGCTCAAAGACAACCTTGCCACAAGCGAATCCTTGGTCCAAACTCTCATGGACCAGGTCGACAAGGTGGAGTCTGGCCTGCGAACAATGCTGGAGCAAAAGGCACAGGTAGAGGCGCAGTTGGCCAGGACACAGGAGCACCAAGAACGACAGATCCAATCTCTACAGGATCTCCTGGCATAAGAGTGGGAACTTGCTGTGTCCCTCCAAGCAGAGAACGAACGACAGCGCACCCCCGGCCTATCAGAGGAGTCAAGTTTGGAAGATCGGGAGCAACATGAGTTTCAGATGTACAGGGAGGTCTTCGCACAGTTTGCCACGTACACACTTGCACCACGCACCATCCCCCAAACACTCCAAATACACTTCGATGCACTCCGCGCACAAAACCTCATCTTCCACTTAGACCACATCTCCACTTCCTCCTAACGCCTCCTAAACTATCCTCCGCTGTAACCCTGACCACTGTCATCCCATCCTAGCCATGTTATATTTTTCTTTAGATCTCCAACCCACTTCTCTCTCTCTCTCTCTCTCTCTCTCTCTCTCTCTCTCTCCCCCTCCCCCCTCCGCCCCTCCGACCTCCAAATTGTAGCTGCCCATCCTATCCTTCTCAATTTCCACTCCTGGTGCTGCATCATCACAGAGTCCCTGAATTATCCAACGGAAGTGATGCAAATTGCAAAGCTCGAAGAACTCATGTTGTGGGTTTGCACCCCCGAATGTCTGCAAGCAGACATTGATTGGATGCAGACCTACGGCCGAGCCTTTGCAATCCAATCTCAAGGGCACCTTGCAGCATTCGAGTCCACCACTTATAACCCCCTTGGCATAATCATCCTCTTCAACAGGGTGCTACAAGCTCTCCAAGACTCACTTCAGTCGTTGGTGAGCAATTTTGAAACAATTCATGTAGCATGCCCCAAGGAAATCACTGAGGAAGAAGGCTAAGAAGCCATCGCCCTCTTTAATTCTACCGCCCCACCTGCCGAAATCCCACTACCACCTCCTCTGCAACCCACGCAACAAGCCCCCCAACCTCCCCTCCCTCAGACAACACTGCCTAAGTATTCTTCTAACACCTCTAACACCACCACCGCATAGCACGGGACCTCCCGTCCATCTCCTCTATAGCTCCGATCGACCTTCCTGATGCAACCTTCAACACGTTGCTCAAGGTAGCCAATTTTGTTCAGGCGGCTGAAGAGACAATGCCAACAGGCATAGCAGAGCTAGAACCCATGCCCATTGCAGATGACGAGGCTTCACCAGCTCCTCCTGCCTCCCCCTCTGAAGATGTCCAATGGCGCCTCGACTTGCAGTCATTTCAAGAGCTGCCAGACAGTGCACTTATGCATCACTAAAAGCGCCAACTCGAGGGCTTCCACCTCCATCTCTATGAAATCCTAAAGGTGCACCCCCTCACACAATTCATCACCCAGTCCTTCGACGACTGGCGACACATGCATCCAAAGTGCACAAGAGGAGGGTACACCCTTGCCCCCAATGCTCCAGTCCCAACGACCGATGCAAATGTCGGTCTGTAGCCACGATGGTGCCTCCCCTTCTTGAAGCTGGAGAAATTTTGGCAATACTACCGCAGTGCCCACGTCGATCGCCGAATCCACCCCTTGTATATGCCCATGGAATGATGATGGACTTGGGCCGGACTTGGGCCCAATTCTGAACACTCCAACAAAAGGACCCCAATATGTTGTACAACTTTCCAAAGTACAACTTCCCCAAAGAGATGAGTCATGAGGGATTTTGCTGCTGCCTCCAGTCATTCAACGACACGTACAGCTCCGATCCAGCCGTCATTGCAGCGATCCACTTCAACCACCTCCTCCTCTTACTCCTTCGTGATCTCCCTGCCCATAGTCGCCCCATTGACGATCGCTTACACAATCAGACACAATAGATTGTCTTCAATCCCGACATCGATCCTACGCAATTCTAGGACCTCTGCCTCTACCTCCACCTCCGCGAACATCACATCTGCAATCTCCACGAACATCACATAAGCACGTACGAGGATATGCACGCCACCCATTTTTGGAAGTATCGCTCATACCTCACTTAGCTCACTCCACGACAGCTGGACCACCATGCAGTCCTACAGATAGTCCTCGACACAGCTCCTCCAACATGGCTGACCCAAGGGCGGCGGATCAGCAACATGAAGGGGGGCATGTGAACATCCACAAAGTATAGTGGCCGAATGCAGGGTAATTAGTGTGATTAGAGGCAATTAGGCTTCATGATCTACTTCAACGGAGAAGCTCAAGGAGTTTGATCCCCAAATACCCCAAGGCCAATGATTGCAGGCAACGTGCACATGGAAGGAGTACAGCACAAACTAAGGGAGTTTGATCCCCAAATATCCTAAGGCCAAGGATTCCAGGCAACGTGCACAGATTGTAGGTTCCAGCTAACACCCCAAGGCAAAAGAGTGCAGGCAACATGCACATTCTGATCTACGTCAATGGAAATAGCCATAGAAGGAGTACATCACAAACTCAGGGAGTTTGATTCCCAAATACCCCGAGGCTAAAGCATCGAGTATGTTCTGGCTGCTAGGTTATAAGTTCCAGCTGCCACGTTGTATGTTCCAGCTATAAGCTGTGGTGAAGTGTCTCGCGGAAGTTAAGCCTCGCCACTCTAGGTTTTGAGCCTCATGCACGGGCTTTGAACCCCAAATGACTTAAGGCATGGGGGCGCTCAGGGAGTTTGAGCCCCAAATTGCCTAAGCCTTGGAGGCGCGAGGCTAATACAAGCGTTATAAAGGACTATTTTCCAATGCATTTTCAATAGTTTAATGGTGGTAACAATCACGTAGCAATCTACTTTAAGTCATGAATCTTAAACAGATTTACAAATGGATAACTTATATGTTGGAGACACTAAAAGTTGCTCAATTTTAAAGGGAGTTGTCTTTTTTAGCACGTTTATTGAGGAGATTGAATTTACTTGACGTGTTGGTCTTTAAAAGAAATAAAAATGTTTTTTCATCAATTTGTTACTTATTTTATGACATGAATGTGTGTGTGTGTGTGTGCCCCACCAAGCGCACATACAAAACTCCTCTTGCTAGAGAGTTACTTTTCCCATTAGACCATGAGGCGATGTCCACTAGCATCCATGCTCTCTTGTTTTCTCTTAGACAAGGTCATTAGTTGACAGGGTCTTCCATTGGATCGGGTCTTTAGTTGGAGTGTCTTAGATACTATGTTGACAAGGACTTTAGTTGGAGTTTCGAGACTCATCGCCCCACCTCCCTTTCTCTCTCTCAAAATGGAAATGTAGTGCCTTGGGAAGGAAGCTTTTGTATAGTGGTTGACTTAACATGTTTTTCCTTTTTTGAACATCCATTTTAGTACGCAAGACTTAATGTGCAAGTGACATGTCTCAATCAAATTGGAGTGTTAACTTGACCAAGTACGTCCAAGGGAGTTACCTTATGGCGATTGAAGGTCGACCATTGCGAAAGGGCTCAAAAAGCCGGCAAAGTGACGAGGTCACTATCCTTAGCCCACTCTTGTGGGCTTGTCATAGTCACATGGTTGCAATGGGTCAGCCAAGTAAGTGCAAGGGAGTTACCTTATGGTGATTAAAGGTCGGCCATTGAGAAAGTGCTCAAAAAGCCGGCAAAGTGTGTATATTTTTTTTGTTGATATCAGATGTTTTGTTAGCACTTCCCTTTCCTCACACTTTTTTTCAAAAGTGTCCCCCTAGTTATTTTAGGCCTCGTTTCGCCACTCATTCAATACCCATACTCCTTTCCATTCTAATTTTTGCTTTGTGCTCTCTCTCTCTCTCTCTCTCTCTCTCCCTCTTTCTTCCCCCCTTCCCAAATCAAAGCGCTCTCTCTCTCTCTCTCTCTCTCTCTCTCTCTCTCTCTCTCTCCCTCTCTTCCCAAATCAACTCATGAGCATCCTCCTCAATAGCTACATAAAAATTCAAAATGAGGAAGGCGTAAACATTGATGACTAAACCAACCAGAAGCAAGCAAGCACAATCAAAGAGTGAAAGAATGTTACTCCCGTCTTATAATTCCCTTCTTATAATTCTTCATCGATTGCATATACAGCGCTCACGACTCACGAGTCGCTTTATTATTAGTTCTTAGTTATGTAAAGCCAAAACCCAAGTTGACTCGTGGCACATGGTGACACGTGGAGTTGACACCCTGTGTAGCTGCTGAATCTGCGGAGACGAAATCGACCTGTGAAAAAGTATGAATATGAAGATGAAGATGAAGATGAAGAAGGTGCATCCATGGGTCGCTCAGCATTTTACACCGTAACCTCCTTCTCGCCCAACATGGCCTGCCCTCTTGGCTCAAACTCCACGATCCTGCTTCTCTTCATTATTCTTGCAGTAGCTAGCTCTGCGGCAGCTATGTTGTCTCCCGACAGTTGCGATCAGAATGTTGACCTCCAACTCTTATTCTCGGCGTCCTCTCTCAGTTGCCAGGTTGTCTGGCCCCAGTACAATTTTATTCTCAGGGTAAGCTGATCCGTCCTCTCGCGGATGTAGCATTCTTGTTGTAGCAATCCGCATAATTTACTCAGGGAACTTCTCGTGAATGATTTAAGCACGCATTTATACTTTGTTGCATGTTCCCAGCGTAGAAGTTTAGGCGAATTGGTGGCTCCGCACAGAGCGATTCACCCCGTCAATAGCTTTGTTTTGACATTGTAGTCAAGGGACGATTTTGCGCCTTGTACGCAAGTTGCCTCATCCCAATATATCTGAGAAGTCCTCTTAGTATGTTAGCGTGCCGTGTTGTGAGGCAGCCAGCATATCAGCAATAGCTACAGAGGTGGACCACTGCCCAGCCAGGCCTGCACTGGCTGGTTAGCCGCTGAGTAATCACATCTAGCCAATCAAGCAGCGGCAGTGACCCCCAAAGCAAATCATTTAGCAGACCAGTGGCTGGATTTTGCCAGAAGTAATCCAAATCTTGCTCATCGGTCTGAATCCCACCTTTTGTAATCATCTATGACTTAAGCTTCAGCTTTATTAGGTGATGCCATGCCTATGAAGAGCATGGTTGTCTTTAGTTAACTGCCATGATTTGGTTATTCTAGACACAGCTTTGTGAAGTACAAGTACTGGCAACAAGGTTGGCCGACCCACCTCCTCTAGGGCTGACCCACCCTCAAGCCTACAAGGGCTGGCACGCAGCCCTATAAAGGGCTCTCCCCCTTGCCTATGAGCTGACTGAGCCGCCTCAGCCTGCAGCCCTACAAAAGGGGCTGCTGCGCAGCGTATGGGGGCTGATCCCCTGCCCCTCTGACTACACCAAGGGGGGCCGACCCTCTCCTGCCCTCCTCATGGACTGCCACGCAGCCATCTAGGGGAGATGAACCCCTCCTGCCAGGCCAACGACCAAGGCAAGGTGGCCGACCAGTAGGTCAGCCCACCTCAGCCTACAAGAGGCCTCCATAGGAGCAGACCTGCAGCTTCCAGTCCAAAACCTGCCACATGAGCATGCCAAAGCACCCTAGATGGGCACTACTAACCAACCCTGACATAAGCATGTACTCCCTCCCTCTAGCCTAGATCTGCAGCCCTGACGTCCTCCTCATCTGTGGGCTGAGAGATAGGGCGTGACCATGAAACGCCGGGTTCTTGGAGATCAATATACAATTTGTCGTCCACAAACGATACTGTTAATAGTGGTCACTAGTCCCATAGATTCTGAGCATCTCACGCGGACTTTAATACAATCATATCGTATCATATTTTGCTCAGCTCCAGCTTTCCCCATTCCAGCCCCATAGTGGTCACTAGTCCCATAGATTCTGAAGGTCTCACGCGGACTTTAATACAATCATATCATATCATATTTTGCTCAGCTCCAGCTTGCCCCATTCCAGCCCCTTTCAGCCTTCAGCCTTTCAGCCCCTAGGTTCGGCTGCCAGTTTCGCCTCTTAGTTCTTAGGGCTCGTTTTAGCCGCCGCAGCAGCTCCTCTTTGAGCCTCTCTAACCCAGAGGTGGGCTGAACCCCCAGCCCAACCTGGGGGTTAGTCTCAGTCAGGGGGTAATCACAGATATGCCCAATGTGGAATGGCTGGTTCTTCTTTGAAATCCCCCTTAGGCTCTCCAACCGGCAACGTTCTCTACTCTACAGTTGCCTCTTTGACACCTTCACCATATGCAGACGTATCAGCGATGGGGGACTCAATCGACCCATCATTGGACCTCAAATAGTGTGGCCCGTGAGAGAGTTTGGGATCACGTTCCGACGGCTGTCTCGCAGGATCTGTGCAGGAGTCTGGAGGAGCCTTTCATGGATGAGGAGCTTTGGGAAGCCCTCAAGGCTCCGAACCAGAAGTGTCCTGGCAAGGATGGCTTGACTTCGGCCTTCTTCTGGAACTTCTTGGAGATCATCTCCACCCCTTTCCACCTAGCCGGCCAGGAGATCTTCGACACGGTCTCCCTTCCTTAGTCCTGAAAGGGGGAGATAGGTCAGACATCCGGCAGTGAAGACGGATCACTTTGCTTGATACCGCATACAAGATCCTCTCCAAGGTCTTGAGTTTGCGGTTACGGCCCCATCTTACTGACATCATCCACGGCACACGGACCGGGTTCGTTCAGGAGCGCAACATCCTAGACAACATCTTCACGTTCTGGGAGGCATGGATTGGTCTAGGGAGGAGTCACAGCTGTTGGCCGTCCTTCTCTTGGATTTTGAAAAGGCTTACGACAGGGTGGAGTGGTCTTTCTTCGAGGGCACTATGCAGAGATTGGGCTTCTCAGACAGTTGGATTAGAGGAGTTTGTGCGCTTTATATAGGGAGCTCTAGTCAGATGCTTATCGGTGGGCACACAGGCAAGTCCTTTCCTCTCTCTCGCTCGGTCCGCCAGGGCTGCCCTCTCGCTCCCTTCCTCTTCTTGTTTGTGGCGGAGGCTTTGGGCTACTACATGAGATCACAGGTGGCGGGCCTTACTGGATTGAGGCTCCCAATCAGACAGGAGGAGGAGCTGCTAGACCATAAATTTGCAAATGACACGGCCTTGGATGTAGAGGGTACCATAACGAGCTTGGAGAGAGTTAGGGGAACCTTGGCTATCTATTGCAAGGCCGCGGGTGCGCGGATTAACTGGACAAAGTCCATAGGTTTCTTCACAGGCTCTGAGGAGACATAGGAGATTCGAGACTGGGGCATAGTTACTATCAAACACGATTGATTGATTTACCAAACGTTTGGAAACGTTTGAAAAACAGGCGTTTGGAAACTTCAATCAAACTTTGCTTTGCATGCACCAGTTTGAAAAATTTCAAACGTTTGAAAAATTTCAAACGTTTGAAAACTTTGAAAAAACCCACGTTTGAAAAAATCAACATTTGAAAAAGACCCTAAGTCTTAAACTATGAATATTTCGCCTATTTTTTCATGCCCATTTTGATGCCCGTATAGTTCCTAGCCTTGACATTGATGTTTGGGGACACCATCGCTTTCAAGTTTCATATTTTGCAGCTAGTAAGTTCTAACTTGTAAGCTGTTTTTTGAGAAAAAAGGTTTTGTATTTGACTTTGTAATGTTGTTGTCAATTTATGGGCCTAGGCCCCAAGTTCCAAGCTTTGTAGTACAACTCTTTGAGCATCAAAACTAAAAAAGTGACTGGTTTGGCTGTGGTAAGTTTGTAACTGGTTTTTGCTTTAAAATTCTAAATTTAAATGAAATTTCTAGCTTGTAAGCTGTGCATTATTATTTCTAATGACAATATGTCAAAATATGTAGCATAATAATGACATATGTCTCAAAATATGCAGCATAGCATTTTTTTAATTGAAATTATGATATTAAAAAAACCCATGTTTGGAAACTCCACCTGATTCTTTCAAACTTTTCAAACGTTTGGAAACTGCATACGTTTGGAACCTCCAAATGTTTGATTGTAACTATGGACTGGGGGAGCGACTTTGGCTTCCAATGGATACCGCGAGGCCAGACAACGAGATAGCTCGGATGCCAGGTGGGTATTGATATTACAGCAGAGCAGCAGATTGCCCTGGTCCTTGAGAGCGTTCGGCGCAAGCTTCTCTATTGGAGCTCGGCGAAACTCTCCTTAGCGGGCCATGCCTTAGCGGCAAATCAGGTCCTTGCCACGGTGTGTTATATGGCCGCTTGCTGGTGTTTTCACAGAGGGTGGATTGGGCAGCTTTAACGGTTGGTTCGGAACTTCCTTTGGGGAGGTTCGGACGGCACAAGGAATACTAGAGCCCGGATCGCTTGGTAGACGGTGATCATGCCGCAGGCACTAGGAGGCTTGGGTATCATTAATCTGGAGATGCATAGCATAGCCCTCTTGGGCAAGTTGGTTGTTCGCGGCCTCACTCGAGGTGCAGAGCCGTGGAAGCTCTGCTTACAGCGAGGGCTTCTCAGGAACACCCCACGCACTGGGGGGCAGTGGCAGCTTTCACACAGATGGATCTTCTTAGAGGCCCCCCTTATGGGGAAGGGTCCCCCTTGATGAGGAGCCTCCATAGGGTCTCGCAGAGATTAGCAGGAGGCCTCATTCGTGCTCAGCCCAGATGCAGAGAGAGTTCGAGTGTCAGCCCCTTGTTTGGCACCCAGAGATCCGAGATCAGAAGCGTATGCTCAGACACGGACTCACATTGGTTGGGCACAGTGGGACAGTGGATCGGCCGGGTCCTTTGGCAGATGGAGCAGATTACCCATAGAGGTAGAGGTGATGCTTGGAGCCGTAGTGCATTTGTGAGGCACAGGGCAACGGATGAGAAAGATTGACCTAGCCATCCCTGAGTCGTGGTGGGAGGGACTTCGTGCGTGGATAGATAATAGATGGTTGGGTTAGTTTTCTTGAATTGGGGTTCCCTTGAGGATGATGATGCATCGAGGCAGCACGCAGCCCAGTTTTTTCAGGTAGGACCTGGAGGCCTACTCCAGGCACTCACTGAGAGAGACCCAGAGATGGATGGGAGTGTGGATGGGATTCATTGGCAGATGATTAGAGTGGTGGGACATCTGGAAAAGGAGTGGTGCATTGATCCTCCCAGTATCCTAGAGCAGGATGCCCCCCGATGGCGCCTCTCGCTTTGGGATGGTAGGCCCTTGAGGGAGGTCAAGTGGGATCCGGGAGAGTGGTTCTGGCCCTCCAGGGGCGGCCTCGTCGAGCAGGTGGACGAGGTACGTTTCGTCTCCTACACCACACGGATCGCCAGGAGGCTTCAGATGGACTCTTCGACTTGGACCCCTTCGAGGGAGAGGCATTGGGTGGCCCAGAGAGTGCCCTAGGACATCTGTTCCAGGTTTTGGACGCGGTTATGGTCCAGTTTGCGGCCAAGGAAGATCTCCTACTTCTTCTGGCTGACCGCACGGAGGCTTGCCCATTGGCTGGTGGTTGGAGAAGATGCCGGTGGAGGGGCAGTGCCATTGCTGCCCTGCTGGTTTTTTGGAGACGATATCTCACTGCCTTTGGAGCTGTCGTAGCATAGGGAGGATTTGGATGGGATCCCTTAGGATTATGACTTGTATGCAAAGCCTTCAGAGGAGGGACTACACATGGGGGATGGTGGCTTGGTTGGCTGAGGGAGGACACGTGTTCTAGATTGATGAGGTCTCCTGGTCGCCATCTGGCAGGATATCATCTACACCCTCCACTCCACTTGGGAGCATGGGACCCCAGGCTCTAGGGCGATTGTTGCGAGGTGCACTCGATTCTGCAAGGCTTGGCCTGCAGGAGTTTTTAACATATTCACTCTGCGAGGGATTCACTGGTTGTATAGTCCCCCCACCTGGCTGTTAGCCCCAGTACCAAAGATCCCCTAGGCCAGTAGTGAGCTGGGTTTCCCTGGAACAAGCCGGTTTTTCTTTCAGCCTGTTTCGGTTTTTTCCATACTCAGCACCTTCAGGGCTGCTGTTTTGTATGAAGTCTTTCAAGCATTAATAGAAGGTTCTTTTCTTCGAAAAAAAGAAAAAGAAAAAAGAAGAGACGAGTAGTTTTCTTCAGAGGGTATAGCAAAACAAATCCTTGTATTGGTACCTTATCTCAGGGAGTGTTTCCTGAGGCATTGGAACATATGTTGGCAAATTTTATGTACTTGTATCTTGTGATCTCAATGTGAATCTTCCACTACGTAGGATTGTTAGGCTCAGGCAAGCGATTTACCTCAACTTATCATCTAGGGATAGCCAAGCCCAAGAGATCAAAGATAGGGTTGTGTGTCTTGTAGTTAAAGGAATAGGTCAAAAGACTTCAGGTCATCTATAGTGCCATGGGATCCAATCCACTCATTCGGAACCTCAGAGAGTCTGGGACACTGGACGGAACCAACTATCTTATATGGAAAGTTTTGTAGCCATCTAGTGGGCAAGGAGACCTGGGAAATGATAGAAGACACGGAACAAACGCGTGTTGATGTGCTAGACACTTCAGGGAAGATCATAGTTTTGGTAGATCCAGATAAAGTGGAGTAGTGGAGCTTGAGAAATGCAATCACTCTTTCCACGATCATTGGGACGACTGTGCGTTTGGTGATCCCCATATCCAGTTGGCGGATACAGGAGAGAAGACATGGGAGACCTTACAGGATCTGAAAGTCATATCCTTCAAGAGAACAATTGTCTTGTCATCTCCATAGTTGTGTAGAGAAGCATATCTTAGGTATCTGACCTTCATCTTTTTCTTGTACTTGGAGTCAAATAAAAGTGCCATGAGAGGGTAGATCTCTGTATTTGCTTCCTTTTTGGCAACCATTGTCTTGGCAATCTTCAACAAGGAAGTCAGGTTGGCATTTTCATCCTTTGTAGCATAACAAGACATTGCTTTATGTTTTGGCTTTTCACATATTTTGCATAAGGAAGCCATGAGAGGCTCTAACCCAAGTATTGGGTAGTGTCTTCTCTCTTACAGGTGAAATATGAGCAATAAAAGGTAATCTTTTCAAAGAGTAACAATCTTGAAATGCAAGATGTCTAAGCAAGAAATGACCAAGTAGATGCTAGAAAAATGAGCATAGCAGACTGAAAATAAATCTTGGTCAAACTATCAGTCAAACTTTGACTGTCCAAGGTCAAACTTAGACTTGCATAGTCAAGCTTTCATGGCCAAAGAGGCAACTCAGAAATCTGCTCCAAATCGTTATGCAAAGGTCGGAATTCAAAGGGCTTTTGTACTGAAGAGAAAGGTAAATAGGTAGAGCTTCTCCCTCAGAAAGGATTTGCGCAGAAAACGGCCATGTCGCCCAGCATTGTAGAGGAAATATTGACTGGTTTTTCGTCGAAATCTACCCGAATAGTGCTCCAAAAGAGCTCAAACTTGATGAGCAGGGAGGTCGTGATGTCGCCCAGCTCCCTCTGAGAGGAAATCGACAATGTAGCTCTCCACAGTGAGAACCAGGAAAAAGATCGTCGCGGCTTCCTGAGACAATGCCGCCCAAAAGATGGCGAGATAAGTCGTGTAGCTCGTTCTGTAGATTCGCCCTGCCCTTGGGAAGACTCTCCTGAAGGATGAGATGCTGAGAATGCAGGTTTGAAGAGAACTTGCACTTCCAAAATCGACTTTGGAAGGGAAGGTGGAAGATGAAGGTGAAGAAGAAGATGATGATGTGGCACCTAACTAGGGCTCAAGGAGGATCAAATGGCTTTGATACCATGTTGGAAGGCTGAAAGGAAAGCAAAGAGTGGACACAAACTCAGAATACTTGCATTACTTGCTTGTAGAATGAAGAAGAGTGAGGTCCTTAAGTAGGCACCTCATACATGCTCACTGACATCACTGATGACCTCAGAGCTCCACAATCATCTCCTCAATCTGCTCCTAGATTCTCTCAATCATCCTATGTGGCTCTTCCACCACCTAACTGTGCTTGTGGGCACCTAACTGTGCCTCTAGCACTCACACATAGAAACATAAGGTGTGCCTGAGGCATACACCTTGAGATATCCCAACATGATCCGTGCTCCTGGTTAGTAAGCTTCCGAGAAGCTACCGAGGGTTGGTGACAATACTCGCCCTAGAGAACGAACGAGACTGCTCACATGCGAGGAGTTGGGTCTGTTGTTTCTAGGAGGAAGCTGAAGTTGTACGACCAAACAGACGATGATGATGGGGGCTAGAAGTCTCTTCTAGCCAGGAGCAAGAGTGGCAACAGAAATAGGAAGATGTCAAGAATGACGACGGGGACGCTCCTGAAGAAGAAGAGAAGAAGACCATCCTGAGCCATCATGAGCTTATGTGGTAGGAGAAGAACTATTCTTAGTGAGGACACCATGTCCCATTGACGAAAGATATCGAGGAGTAGAGCACAAACCATAGAATTTGTGGTGGAGGAAGGATGGTGCTGCTCAACCATGAGATCTGAGGACCAGTCCAGTACCATTGGCAGAGATGAAGTGGCTCACTCAGAGATGGAGCTTGAAGGGAGCATGACTTCTAGGAGGTACCTGGCTTGCTCCAATGGCAAGCATCACCAGACTGAAATCCAGGGTATGCGTTTGCATTGTTTTCTTTTGGGGATTTCAGTAGATTGCTTTGGGATCAATGCTTATGTAGGTGCTCTCAATTGAATGGAGGGTGGAAGGTGAAGGCCTTCTGTATAGACAAATGGGGATGTCTCATTGGGGAGGCTTTTGACTGCTGCTGCTGCAAGCGAGTAAGATTTGACAAGTTTAATTGCTGATTGATGGTGGTCATCAGAAGGCTTCTCTAGACAAGCGGAGTTGCATGATGCTGAAAGTACCAGACAAGGATCCTTTCAAAGCCTTCATGGTGGATATGAGGGACCTTGAAGATCAAAGAAAGATGACAGTACCAGTAGAAGATCAGTGGGTGATAGACTAATCTAGAGTTGGCTGGAGGGATTCCTACCAGTGGGGATCAATGTGGACCGACCACTAGGATCTCACTGTGTTGTATGGTGGGTTGAAACAGACCCATAATATTTGGTGTTTGGACGGTTCCTATCTTTTGAGGGGGATGACTGGAGGGTTCTGTTAATGTCTTGGGTAACTGAAGACACTGGATGGTTTTGTTAATGTCTGGGGTAACTGAAGACACCGGAATGTTTGTGACTTGGACTAGAAGTTGTACCAGTGTCCAAGACTGGATCCAGTTGTTTGTAAGCAATGCGGAGAGTTCTTGGAGATACTAGAGGTGCAAGATAAAGACCTTATAAAGAAGACATCCTTGACTTGTTCCTAAGAGCTTCTGCAAAGGAGCTGGTGGAGTGGTTCTTTGACAGAGTTGGTATTGGGCCACAATGGCTAATTGAGAGGGGGTTGTTGGAGATATTGGGTCAAAACCCCACCTATGAGCCCCCAAATGAGGAGAGCCCAAGGACTTGACATCTGCACAGGCATGTGGGTAGATGGACCTGTAAGGAGAAAGGGACGAGACTGCGATGTGAGCAGCAACATGGCACCCACATGGGCAGCAAATCCTAGCCCCTCTCTGTGTTATTTTGGGGGCAGCCTCAAGGGCCACCTTGGCCAGCATCAAAGGCTGGCAGAAACCCTGGAGAGTTCAAAGGCCTGTAGAGGCGCTCGAACGGACAGCTGCTTCATCAGCAGGAGACTAACAGCAGCAGGTCGGGGAACTCAGATGCAGCCACGACAGAGTAGATATATAGATAAATCTCAAGTACAGAAAACTTACCAACATATGTACCAACAGTTCCAGAAACAATTCCTGAGGTAAGGTACCAAAACAGGGCTCTGTTTTGCTGCACCCTCTAAAGGAAACTCCTCTCTGCCACGCGCATCTGTGATAGGGTTCAATAGCTGCTCAACGCTGAGCACTCCTACAGAGATATGCTCCGAAGGTGTACTGCAGACAAAGGTCCCCTTGCTGCACTCTTTTGCTCTCTTACAGTGAGTAGGTATGCAGCTAGGTATGCTGCAGATGTCTGGAGTTCTGCCCTGCAAGGACACTATGTGGTACTGCTGATATAGATCCGTAGCTTCACTGCAGCATTCCTTCCCTCCACAATGCTCTCCAGCAGGATGCTGGTTTGCAGGCTGGAGTGCCCAGGGAATGCTCAGCTCTTGAACCTGTGAATGACTGAAATGCCTCCCAGGGAGGCCCTTATATAGGCCTGGAACTGGCCAACCCAAGGACTGACTGGCCAACCAGTCTATCAACCACCGACTGGCCACATTACTGCCGACATGGTCTGGCCCTCTGACAGCCTGCCATATGGTATGCGACAAGCCTGCTGATTTCAAGTTTCATGTCTGAGTTGCACTGATATAACGTGCATTACCAAAGCCTTGTGGACACCGTGTCCTCTTGTATCCCACATCAAGAACTCCAACAAAGAATCTTTATCCATCAGTTTAACAGTGTATCACATGAATACACAAAGCCATAACCCAATGTAAGTTTACTAATCTATTTGGAAGGGGATTGCTAGGATCTTTAGTACTTTTGCTCCTTCCTGTTTCTATATGTCATGGGGTTCAGTGGCTTGGATTTCTCTTTCGGGGCCTCAAGTCTTCTTTGAGAGGCATGACTCTTCTTAGTTCGTTGACACTTAGTTGAGTACTGTTCCCTGGATGATGTTCCCTATTCCCCCTTCAGACCTCTACATGCTTCTGTGGATACCTCTTGGGAAATACTGGCGAGTATAGCAGTACGGCATATCAGGAGAGCTAGATGCACAGAGGCAGAAAATTATCTATTGAGTCATTCTATTTCTGAAGGCCACAGATCTTCCAAATCAGGGTCTGAAGGCAGAAAAATCGAGCCCTAATTCCTGTACAATGGGGGGGTTTCAACCATAGAAGTGCTAATCTAGGTGTATTGCCATCTAAGAGTACTTTCTTTATTGATAAGCCTATCATCTTTCACAGAACTACAACTGACAGTTTAGCAGCATTAAAACTTGTGCTAGGGCAAACTTTCGATAGGTTGCCATTTGAGGTTAGAGTTTCAGATAATGACAGCATTCTTACCCGTATTAGAATGACTTTTCCTTTCAGCTACTTATTTTCATGACCTGGGTGACCAGACTATTGATATTTATGAAGGACAATTTAAGCAATTGAAAAAGATGTGTTGAGGTTGGTTGGGAAGTTTCCTTTACAAGTGTTGACACAGACCTACTTCTGAAAAGGACAACAGTGCCAAGATCAAAGAAATCAGTGTTGGTAGTCTAAAAAAGATGAAAGGTACCTTGTAGTGTTATATAACTACAGAAGTTTTTTTCACAGAGAAAAGAACCTTTTAGTACCAAATAAAGTGAAAAGTTTTCCTGGATTTTCTGTCAAAGAATTTTTGAAACTCATCTATTGTACTTGTGACATACTTTTGAGAAGGCGAGATCACAGAATTCCTACAATCCCCGTTGAACACTGCATTAATGTCATGTGATGTTTGATGCATTTTAATGAAATTTGACTGGCAGGGATAGATTGACTTTATGAAAAGTCTGTTTTGGGTCATCGAAGTATCCAAATCAGATATGAATAATATTCTTGTCCTGTATGCATCTTTGTGCCAAACACATAAGAGTAACCTCTATGGTGTCATGTTTCCATGCCTAGTCGTGGACACATGTTGCAAATCGACTTCGTTTCCACATAAAACAGAATTTTAATAGGCTATGTAACATAGCTCCATCATAATTGAATGCGTGGTCTGATCATTATTGGCTACAATGTACGAATTTGTTTATTGAAGTCGTGCTTACAATAACAACTCTATCATAATTTTTTTTGGTTGCAGCATAATTATGACAAATCATCAAATGTATTGAGCATCCTGTTGTCTGCAAACTTTTTACAAAATTGGTTTGCCATAGGGTTTTCTCCGTCAGGACTTATGGTTGGTTCAAGTGCCATGGTGGGATATTTTAACAATTCTGGAGTTGGACACATAAATCAATACTATCTAGCAGGTTATATACCTGGTCAAGTTCTCCCCTTTGAAGGGAATTTGTCAGTGATTAAAGAATCACGAATGGTAACAGTAGAGAATCAGACTATATACATGGCATTTCAATTATCTATTAGTGAATCTTCAGCAGCATCCAGTCGACTCATATATGCCTATGCATACCAGCACCAGTTGCCCAATTCCACGACTGGTTACATTGAGACACGACACCAAGCAGATTTTCAGATGGTGCTGGACTTCACAACAGGTGAGTATAATCGTTGCAGAACTAATGTTTTTTTCAACCAATTTTCTTCTTTTCGTCTTTTCTAGTCTTTTCATCCTTTTATATGTGCAAGTTGGAGAAGAAGAAGGTGATGTCTAATTGTTTCCAGCTATCAGAGTAGTGCTTATAATTAAGTTACTCAATAAACTTGGAATTTCAAATAGCCATTATTTAGAAATTAACATACACATATCATTCAAATATCTCACAAGGGCTACAGTAGAGAAAGGACAAGAGAAGACTCTAGCACCCGATGGGATGTGATTGAGATACACCCACTAGCTGGGCTGATCCGAGGTATATTCTTTATTACAATGATGCTTGACTAAATTACAATAGCAATGCAGACCCTCAGACAGAACCCGTTGCAACCTAGATGACATACACTGATCTTCCAATAATGAAAATGGGAGAAGCTCTCAACATTTCCAGTCCCACAGCCAGCACTCAAAGCCAGACTTTGGTGACCCTTTGGGCTGCCAGAAATCAACTCTAAGCAGGATCTCTGTCTGCTGTCCATGTGGCATGTTAGATATTTAGAGCAAACTAAAGCTTATGCTAATCATGCCACCAGGCCAAATGGTCAAAGCTCTTCAAGCGTATTAGAGACAGACAATTACCCACATGAAGCATGAACTGGAGCCTTTTAAATTAGCACACTATGCTCATCTCGGAAATCGAACGCTGGTGAAAGACAAAACGATGAGCCTTATTGATTCAGACTGACAATGTGAATATCATGACGACTAGCCTCACCACTACTGTGTTTGTTGGCTTTACAACTTGACGCAAGACACATCTAGCAAACCTTACAGACAGACTCAAAGCTACCGCCCTCACGCCTTCCATGCACAGAAACACGTGCTTATGGATTGGCCAGCCGATGAGTCCTAGCCAGTAACCATTCAATGTCTTGCATGGACCAACTAAGTCTTAATTGCCATGTTGAATTATCTCCATGGGCCAATGAGATGGAGGTCATCACGAACCTTAGAACATTTGTGCCCCCCCATGGGGGACCATTCCAAGAACCCCCCCTGAACAGGATGGGGGAAGAAGAAAATCTGCTAACAATGCTGCCAGAACTGTTAACATATGGACTGACTAGACTAACAACTCAAGAAGGTACAATGGTAATAGGCGCACCATAAGAATTGAACTACAATTAATGATAAGTGCCATAAAAACCAGCACCATAAGAGTAAACAAGAGTTCAGGACAAGTTCAAAGCACTAAAAGAACTTCTAAAAGGCCCACTCATCATCCACAATTGCAGCAAGAATTCTTGTACTCTTGTCAATCAGACCAGTGGTGGACAACCTAGAATTGGGAAACGACAAGCTTGGAGAAGCCTCTTTCTTAATTGGAAATAGTCTGTTTCCTACATGCAAGTCAAGGATCTCTACATGGAGAGGAGTGCGGATAATTGACTCACTTTAATAGGAGGAACTGAGAGAGCTCATTACACAAGTTTGGATTCTACAGGAACACCCCTAAGAGAAAAAGAAAGATGAATGGGATTTAAGGACATATAGGTGAGTACCATGGCTTCTCAATTGGAGGGGGCCGTCAGGGTAGGGGGGAGAGAGAGAGAGAGAGAGAGAGAGAGAGAGATTAATGTCCATAGGAGGCCTCACGGGCTTATGGGACAAAGTATGGAATCAAGTAACTCATACAGACCACTGTGGGGCAAAGGGCTCACTAAGGCCCTTGCTGAGTACTAAAATGCTATACTAGTACAAAATAGCCAAAAAGTAGCAAAATAGCATGAGGGTGGCATGAAAATAAGTGCTCAGGGCTAGAGTCTAGAGGTTGCCTTTCAGCCTGTCAGGATTGCTGGTTTTGTGGACCATGGAGCGGGCTTGCAGTGGTACTTAGACCCCGACCCTTTGCTCTTGGCCCTGGGATCTTGGAGGTTGTGGTTATATGGAGGTGCACCTATCAGGTGCTTGCAGTGGGATGCAGGAGAGTGGGAGTGGATAGATCATGGGCACCGAGAGAGGGGGATTCCCTTCTTTCGTTTCACGGTTGGTAATGCTAGGAGATTTCAGCTGAGCAGTAGGGGTTGGATTTCCTCTAGAGCCCCCCATTGGGACAACTTCTTCATCACGGCAGATTTGCGTAGGAATTTCTGGAGGAGGCTCTGGAAATCCCTCAGAAATAGAAAGATCACTCTTTTCTTTTGACTTTCTATTCATGGAGGGATTGCAGTGAACCTATGGAGATCACGATTTGGGGCTGATCCCACTTGCCCTCACTGTCATTCTACAGAGGAGTCAGTGCGACATTGCCTTTGAGACTGCAGTCAGGCGAGGATTGTTTGGAAAGGGGTTGCTCGGGTACTCAGCATTTTTCATACTTCCCCTTTCCTCATGACTTGGGGCTCGGTCACATGGTTATCCCTTACTGGGCTCCAGGTGTTTTATGAGGGTGAGCCTTCTTCTTGGGCACTCTCGATCCGCCGGCAGGTGATAGAGCCCTGCTCTCTTCAAGATGTACCACTTACTCCCTTCAGAGCTTCACATGCATTAGTGGACACCTCTTGAGAGATTTTGGCTAGCATTTCCTCTTGGCACATTTGGAGAGCCAGATGCATAGAGGCCTTGGATGGCACCCAGATACACCCATCACATGTGTTCACGGGTATTTGGAGTGACAGTTCACACTTTGATAGCCATATGGGCTAGCATGCAGGGCCCTTCACGGGCAGCCTCTTCTAGGAGGACTGTATTTCCTTGAGTTTGGAGGGGTTCTCCTTTTTTCTCGGAGGTTTCTACTGGATTGAGATGGCACTATCAGCCCCAATCCTTTCTTTTTGGCTCTTGAGCTTTTCATGCATTGCATGGTGTATCCCGGCTCTAACGGTTTTCTTTAATACTTAATAGAAGTTTCTTTTTGGGGGAAAAAGAAAAAAAAAGAGGGATGTAAGGGTTGTGAACCTTGTCCTGGTCAGAGGCCTCGTCCTGGCTAGATAGGGATTGGTGGCAGCCCCTTGACGTTGGCGGGCCTGGAGCAGCAGCCTTGAGCTAGAACACTAGGTGGGGGGGGGGGGTGCTAGTAGCCCGTGCGGCCTGTACAGGTCCTTGTGGCCTGCATTGCTGTAGCTGACAGATGGCGGGGGTGGCGCGATAGAGAGGCGTAGCAGATGGCGGGGGTGGCGCAACAGGTGGTGGGGGGTGGCGTAGCAGATGGCGCAGCAGCTTCAGGTGGCCCGATGGCCTAGAGGGGTTGGGAGGGAGGGGGTAGAGAGAGAGAGAGAGAGAGAGAGAGAGAGAGAGAGAGAGGGGGGGGGGGCGGGGGGGCACTTGGGCAAGACCTAGCCTCCATAAGAAGCTTAAGGAGTGGCAATTAGATAAGGTTGGTGAGATAACACAAGTGAGAGTCGAGACTAAGTAGAGATGCATTCTATTGAGGGGAGACAGTGGAGTATTTCTTTGAAGGTTCTTGTGTTCTCTGGACTCAACAAGGGGATAGGTAGGGATGATGAGCCAAATCATTTAGAGCATAGGCAAGGACTCACTTCCTTTGACTAAGGGACATCGTGGACTAGATGCGCAAAGACTCTCAAAAAGTTATGGGTTTTTCCACCACTTTTACAGCTAGCTTTTCCAAGTTGAGTCTTCCCCGCCTAGGCCCTAGTGGATGCATTTGATGAGGAGTTTTGGTTAGAAACTCCCACATTGGTTTCCAAGATATGATATGATGCTTGGAGGCTACTCTCATGGACTGATGCTAGAGGTGGCGAAGACCTTACCAGCAGAGCTTAAATGCCCTAAATAGTATAGACTCCGCCCTTGCATTTTTCAGGCACTTCTACAATCACGTTTTGCAAGCCCTCTATGAGATCTTTGACACAGGGTCTCCTCCCCCTACTCCCCTTCTTCATGGTAGGTCAATTTTAGTAAACTACTTTTCTCCTTGCAATTAGTAAAAGATCTCATCAATGTGAGGCATTCGGTATTATTGTACCTAAACTCTTGGTGCAAGCTTCCAAGGAGGGTTGGTGGGTTGCTGTGGCATCTAGGGTAGAGGGCAGTTCTAGGTGTTAAGAGGGCAAGGCTGAGCATATAGGGCAGCAAGGTAGGGGGGAAGGGGTGTGGTCCAGCAAGGCCTTTGAGAGGGCCACATTGTCTCTGTCAGGGGGGGTTCTAGAATTGGCTATGCAGAATCCACCCTTGGAGAATTTGAGGGGTTTGGGTCGGATTGTAGATCTATTGTGGCCAAAGCTGTAGGCCATTCTATGGGCTATTCATAGGTGCCACTTATTCCTTGGTATGTGCCTTGTAGGCCTAGTTATAGTCAGTTAGGATTGTTGGTACAGTTAGTACATTTACCACCTAGGTCAGCTAGGACACTTAGTCCAGTTAGGGCAGTTAGCCATTGGGTTTTGTTATGTTGGCTCACCCTTGAGCCTCCACACTTGTTGTAGCAGGATTTTCAATACAACAGCTCGTTTTTGGCTTTCTTCCACTCATTTTTGAGCTTTCATTGATTGCCATAGCCAACACTGGTATCAAAGCAGGTCATGGATCCACCCTCTAGCCATTTCCAGCCACCCGGAGTCCTCCTGGAGCCATTAGGAGCTGTTTGGCAGCCTGTTTTCCTGTTGGTCGGAATTTTTCCCAGGTTCCTTCCACATATGTGAGCATTCAGTGCTTCTCCAAGCTTTTCTGTTGCTAGAAACGTCTTCCAAGAGCTCCCGCTGCGTAGATAACTCGATTTCGGAGCATCTGAGCCCTGCTGCAGATGTGTATGGACTTTTTCTTTGCAGGCAGCTCCACACGTGTGAGCCGTATAGTTCATACAGACTGTACGGACACTGACAGAAGCACATTAAATGCTATACGGAATTTTGCAGGTGCATTTAGGGCTGTTCTGAGCTTGTACAGAATTTGTACGGACTGTTGGCAGCATTTACTACTGCATTTACTCCAGTACAGCCACCGTACGGACCTGATAGTGCATTTACTGCAATACAGAGCTGTCAGAGCTGTACAGATTGCATTTACTGCATCTTGCTTCAACCCTGTGGTCCATACACCCTGTATGGACCTGTACAGAAATTGCATCAGGTTTTTCAAGTGTTTCAGTCCGCCTCGTGAAGCATGCCAGCTTTTAGAGCAGTTTGGAGCTTGCTACAGCATTTTGGGATGATTATTTCCACCGATTTTGGAGTTTGGGCCTTGCTGCTACACTTTGGAGCATTGCAAGTCACCATTGTTTGCATTTGGGACTGGTTCTTGCACTCTTGAAGCCACATACTTGCTGTTCATTCAGCTTCTTTGTTGGGACATCAAGTTATTTGTGCAGTTGAAAGCCTTGAGGCTTGTGCAGTTACTAGTTCTTGCAGTTGAGAGTAGTATCTCCCCTTTTTGCCTTTGTCCATTGTGCTACTGCTTCTCTATTTGTATCAATGGTTAGCAACAAAGATGACCTTTTTGGAATGCTTGGGGCTGATGACAAGCTTGATGGCACCAATTACCCCACGTGGTCATACATGATGGGACATGTTTTGGTTGCCACGAATTTATGGTATACTGTTTCAAGTTCTGAGCCAGGCCTACACGTAATGCCGCTTCTGGTGCTGCACCTACTGCATCTCGTTCTACTTCAGGTGATGGTTCTAATGCTGCTTGTAGAACACTTGCAGCAACTGTTACAGGTACTTTGCCTCCTAGACAGGAGCAGATTCAGTGGGATGGTCGTGATGCCAAAGCACATGCCTTGATTGCTCTTTCAGTGAAACGGGTTATTGTCCCTCACATCCGGTCTTGCAAGACAGCTAAGCAAGCATGGGATCAGCTTGCATCTTTGTATTAGGTGCAAAATGAGGCGAGGGATGCTATCTCCGCAAGCAATTGAAAAATTTGAAGCTTGATGAGGGTGGTAACATGGATGCCTATCTTACTAATGTGAAGGACTTGAAAGAGAAATTGGCCAACATTGATGAGATTATGCCTAATTCTCAGCTTGTTTCTAATACCCTTGATGGGTTGCCTAATTCTTATCAAGGCTTTGCTACTACATTGAGGTTGGTTGCAGGTGGCAATGCCAACCATTTCTCATTTGACCAGCTGGTTGCTCTTCTTTAGGAGGAGCAAAGCCGTGCGAATCACAATGCTTCTATGGCTAGTGATCAAGCCTTTGCTGCCGAGCACAAAAATAAAGGCAAAGGCAAGGTTTCAGCTAGTAAACCCCCTCATTCCCATGCTGATCATTCACATGAAGCCTCTTCTTTAGGGGATAAGAAAAAGAAGAAGAGATTTAACTATTGTAGGAAACCTGGGCATGATATTTTTGAATGTAGGAAGCGCATTGCATCTGATAAGGAGTCTGGTCTTGCAGTATTTGGTTCTTCTAGTGTAGAAGATCCACATGAGTCCGCTAATTTTGCACAAGACCAGCATTGGGATTTCTTGGTTACATGTCAGTATAATCCTGATGTTCATGATGCTTGCATGGCAATTTCAGATGTACATGATGCCTGGTTCTTTGATAGTGGTGCTAGCAAGCACATCACATCTTGCTGGAAGTTATTCAGCTCATTAGAGCATACATCTCAGGGGGTAGTGTCACATGTGCCAATAATGCATCATATACCATGAAAGGTATTTGTCAAGTTGCTCTTACTTATGTCTCTAGTGATATTGTTACTCTAGAGAATGTTATGTTCCAGGCATTTGTAAGAACCTCATTTCTATTTCAGCCATAGCTACATGTGGCTTTCAGGTTCTTTTTGATGGTGTTAGGTGTGCAATGTATGATGCTACACATGCCTTTACCATGGTCTTGACTGACACATTGACTAGAGGTCTTTATAGGCTTGATGCTTATGACAGATGTTTGGATGATGATGATGCACTTGCAGATGCACATGTCTTTGCTCTTGATTCTACCATGGCAGATACCCATTTGTGGCATGAGAGGTTTGGACACCTCAATTTTGGAGCTTTGGTGAAGTTATATAAGGATGGTATGGTTGTTGATCTTCCCAAAATGCATATGCCTTCAAAGCATGTTTGTGAACCATGCCAACAACCATGTATGCAGCATCCTTCTAGGTGAGTGACCTATCGGCGACCTATTGGCAGAGATTTGAGAGGATCATAACCTTGCTAAGACCAAGGTTATGATCTTCAATACTTAACGGGCAATGTTTCATTAATATAGCTTCACTTACCGAGGGGAGCTGGTTGAGATCATGTAATCATACACCTATCTAGGAGTCGTCTTTTACGGGGCCGATTTTCACGATAGTTCATGCAGCTAGGACACGACTCACACAAGGTCAGGGAGCTTTGGCTCGACTAGAGTGACAGTGCTTTCAGACAAGCTTCTAGGACCCTCAGACGAAGGGATGGCTTTTCGATAGACTTGTGAGGCCAACCACCATCTATGTAGCATCCTTTTGGGTGAGTGACCTATCGACGACCAATTGGCAGAGTTTTGAGAGGCTACATGTGATTCTGGGGTTCAGGATGATTTGGAGAAAGCCCTCGGTCCCCCATCAAATTATATAGGCAGAGTTTGCTATGACTCTACTCCATATTGATGCCAGCTTTCAGACAATGACATATCTTCATAGGGTTTGGCAACAAGGTTTGGGCCTTGCCTAGCTGGAGACTACTGAGGTTGGCACTAGAGTCATCTAAACGACTAACCGAGGGAGGGGTTAGCACGGCGTAGTATGCACGCATATCTAGATGGCTTGCCAGACAGGGTGTTCAGATGGAGCACCTCCCCTCCTTCTAGTATGGCTTGGATGCCCCGTCCCTTCAGATACCACGAGATGAGATCAACCGTCATAGGATTAGATCTACTCCAGCTCTATATGTCATGGAGTTGGGGGGGAAACATGAGTTCCCACCGAGATCCAACTTTACCATGACTACTTCCTAAGAGTTAGAGGATTGAGTGATTATCAGACCTTAGTATCTGGAGGACAGATAGGTCTCAGACGCATTGAGGATTGCCATTGGACAGATATGGGTCTCATCTCATCAGCTGAGGATTGAGGAGGGAGAGCCACATGAATGCCTAGAGAGCAATGGATTTGGAGGTTATGCACACTGGTAGAGGTGGAGACAGAGGATCATCTCCTATGTACTTGCCCCTTACCAGCCTACTATGAGATCTGAGGAGGGGTACCACTGTCTCCTTCAGGAAGGGTAGGGTTTTGGGCCATTCTCTCGGTTGATCCACTTTCATGACCAGGTTTGTGTTGGCCTCTATCTGATGGAGATGCGGTGCCATAGAGAGAGATTCAGAAGAAGCTAGAACAGTCCCCAAGTGGCTGTTACAAACTCTGCATGACAACATACGTTAAACCAATCTCTCCTGTAGGACAAGGGAGGACCGGGAGAAGCAAAGTATGTTGATACTGCTTCGATGAGTTTGCTGTGTGATACAGATGAACCTAACAGTTTTGAGGATGCCCAAGACAGAGCCATGAAGTCAGAATTGGATTCCATCCAGAAGAAAAATGCATGGGAATCGGTGGATTTTGCCATAGGGAAGAAAGCTACTGAGACAAAGTGTAAAAAATCAAAAGTAAATCTGATGTTAACCATTGATAGGTACAAGGCAAGTTCGGTTGCCAAAGACTATTCTCAGCAAAAGGGGATAGATTATAATGAGACTGTTGCCCTTCCAAGATAACCACCAGTTTCTTTGGCCGCTCATTTGGGTAGAAATTACATCAGTTGGATATTAAAAACAGCCTTCCTCAATGGGGACTTGCATGAAGAAGTGTATATGAGTCAGCCTGTTAGTTTTCAGATGCCTGGTTAGGAAGACAAAGTATGCAAGCTGCATAAGGCATTTTATGGGCTGAAACAAGCTCCACGGGCTTGGTAGGAGAATATTCATACATATTTGACTAGTTGGGGTCTGCATAATAGCCCAACTGAGAGTACCCTTTATATTATGACAACAAGAATTTGTTGATTGTCATCCTATATGTGAATGATACCCTGCACAGGCACACATGAAGAGAAAATTGCAGATTTCAAGAATGATCTTGAAGCTTCATTCATAGTGTCCAGAAACGGCATTTCTGGGCACCCAAAACGGTTGGCCATTTCGGCACTGTTTCCAAAACCAGAAATGGCGTTTTGGGCAGGCCAGCTTTTTTAAAATTAAAAAAAAGCAGTGCCTCTGGAGCCTAGCCAGGAAAACACATATATAGAGCAGCAATGTAAGAGCTTGTAGACATCAATGCTCAGCTATAGAAGCAAAAGTACAGCACACACACACCTGCCTCAACTACCGAGTAAGAACCCCATTGGCGGGTAGGGCAGTTTTTGCTCTCCCTCTCCAAGCCTCTCCTCTTGCTCTCCTCTCATCCTACAACCCCCCTCTCAGCTCGATGCCCCTCCTCCTTGCTCTCCTCTCCAGCATCTCCTCCTTGCTCTCCTCAGCCCTTGGCCTCTCCTCTCCTCCTTGCTCTCCTCTCCAACCTCTCCTTCTTGCTCTTCTCTCCTCCTTGCCTTGCCCTCTTCTCCTTGCTCTCCTCAGCCGTTGCCCTCTCCTCTCCTTCTTGTTGTCTTCTCAGGCCTTGTTGTATGACATATATATATATATATAATATTTTATTAACCTTAAAAACCTAAACTCAATTTCCACCGTTTCTTCTGGTGACCGAAACTCTGAAATACTGTTCTCCCACCCGTGTCCATTTCCCCATTTCCGAAACTTGTGGAAACTATGGCTTCATTGGAGATGTCTGATTGGGGGCTGTTGCACTATTATTTGGGCATTCCGTTTCTACAATCGGATGAAGGCATCGTGCCCAAACAGTCACAAATATATTCAGGGACTGTTACAAAGGTTCACTTTTCAGGACTGCAAGCCCATTTCTGCTCCCATGGAGCCAGGGCTGAGGCTGTCCTTGCATGCTGCAGGTGAACCTTTTGATGTTGTTATGGAACCCTTAACCTCTGCTTCTGTTAGTCAGCTGTTGGATGCCTCATTTTCTACACTACCCATCCAGATATTCAGTGCAGTGTATATCCCAGTTTAGCAAGTATATGCACAGTCCAAAGACACAGCATTGAAGTGCTGGAAAGCCTGTTTTCAAATATTTGCAGGTACTCGGTCTCTTTGTCTGCTCTATGCTGGTGGGGATGACTCTAATTTGCATGCTTTCAATGATTAAAATTGGGCTGGGGATTATGGTGCAAGACATTCCACTAGTGGTAATTGTTTCTTTATTGGTAGTTCATGTATTTCTTGGCTGAGCAAGAAACAATCCATAAGGCGACATCATGTGAAGCTAAGTACAGGGCAGCCTTTACAACTACAAGAGAATGTGTATCATGAGATTGTTGATGGTGGTTGTGGTGGTTTGCAGCCATCTACTCTTAGGCTCACTAACAGCCAATACTATTACAATGGCATGGAATCTTGTGTTTCATGCATACACAAAACACATTGAGATACATTATCATTATGTCAGAGAGAGATTGCATGCAAGAGAGCAGTTTGATCAAGTGTCTTACACATTATCTAAAGAAATGTTTGAAGCTTTCTGCCAAGCTTTGGGCTTAATTTCATTTGATGATTGAGATCACTCCTTGTACACCATGACATTGCCACTACAAGGGGCTGTTGGATTATTGTAATATTTAAGGCAATGTAATAATTATTTAGAAGCGTTAGGTGCACTTTTCCTTATCTGAGGTTTCCCCCCCAACCACAGTTTACTAGTAGTTGAGTTTGGTTTGTGTGTTTGGGTTATCCTAGAGTTCTGTCATGTTGACCAATGACAACCCTTGTACTCTATCATTCTTTCATTCTTGCAACTTTAGTTCGTGGATTCTTACGTTTTGCTCTCTCCATATTGTGTTGTACTCTGTAACTTGTGGAATGCCCCTGTTTGATTTCAGTGTGCCAGGAACATCTGAGTGGTTTTGAGTCTCGCATCATACTGGCTATTTTGAGGGACATATCCTTTGGGAAGCTTTCTGATTGTGAAAGGGAATGATGTTGGTGATATAGAATAGAGCACACGAGGGATGGGATTTGGCATAAGGGAAGATTGGCTTTCTATATCCTCGAGAAGTGTGCGGAGTAATCACTGTCTAAGGTGTACATTGTGTGGTCAAACCGATAGTGGTAGTAGGTGGAAGCAACAATGTGTGGCCTGTGAGGGCTGTGTTTTGTGTGTGTGTGTGTGTGTGTGAGAGAGAGAGAGAGAGAGAGAGAGAGAGAGAGAGAGATGCATTTCTTTTTGAATATTTGGGATTTGGCATAAGTGAAGATTGGCTTTCTATATCCTCGAGAAGTGTGCGGAGTAATCACTGTCTAAGGTGTACATTGTGTGGTCAAACCGATAGTGGTAGTAGGTGGAAGCAACAATGTGTGTGGCCTGTGAGGGCTGTGTTTTGTGTGTGTGTGAGAGAGAGAGAGAGAGAGAGAGAGAGAGAGAGAGAGATGCATTTCTTTTTGAATATTTTTCCAGGTGCAACAACATCTACGTCCAGTCCCACTGATAAAACGCGAAGTACTCATGGCATTGTAAACATTATTGGCTGGGCAGTCTTTGCTCCTATTGGGATTTTCATTGCTCGATATTTTCAACAATGGGATCCTTTGTGGTTCTACCTACATATTGGTTTCCAAAGTTCTGCCTTCCTTCTTGCTGTAACGGGTGGGGCATTGGGAATTAAACTGACCCAAGATCTTCCCACTGCTGATTGGCACGGTCATAGGGCTGTTGGAATCTTCGTCCTTGTGCTTGGAGCTCTTCAAGTACGTGCTTCTACACCTTATATCCACCATGACTTTAATCTTTATTTTTCAGGTCTCACCTTTTACGTTTTTCTTAAAGTCGTGCATAGACAAGGACTAATTATTTGCAAAGAGGTATCTTGACATGGTATTACTAGTTTTTCACTGAAGATTACATCATGTTACATAAATCTGTCACATAATAATATTGGAGGCCTTTTAATGATTGAAGAAAGCCCTCCAGATATGGCCTGGTTTATTACGAAGAGAAATTCATCAGGTATAATCACAAATTAGAAACTTTCTAGTGCAGAATTGCGGGAACCTTAGTGGAATCTGACTGTTAAAGTCAGGCTGTCAGCAGTTTTGACACTTTGGTCGGGTTGAAAGGTTGACCAAGTCGGTACCGGGTTGTCTTGGTCTGATTGTTTGTATCTGGTCCAGATCTCGTCGGTAGACCTTAGATGTGGTCTGCTGGTTGGCTGAACATGTTTGGCCAGGAATACCCTGTACAAAGGAGGCTCTTGCGTCAGTCTTTGTATCCAACTGAAGCCATCTTCACTAGAGGCACGCAGGAGCATACACAGTCGTAGCAACCTTCATCTCCCTCAGTCTTGACAGAACATCCTTGGTTGTATGCCCAGCACCTGCTGGAGTTTGCTCTACCTTGAGCAACACTTTGCCACCTCTGTGGGCGGATATATTTTTAGAGTTTGTTTTGAGGTTCTACTTGCTGTTGTATCTCATGCATATCAATGTTTTATGTTGGTTCATTTACAGTAGGCTATTGGGTATATTTTGGAAAGAGTTTGCAGTCATTTTGTGCTGCATACCGGTACTGCAACCAACACTTGACCTCTGACATGGTGTTATGTAATGAAGGCCAAGATTGGGCCAAGTTAGTGAGGGTTAGGGCTAATTTGGCCAGGGGATGTTTAGTTCTACTCCCTTTCCTTCCTCCTACTTGACTACTCTCTCTCTCTCTCTCCCAATCTCTCCCTCTTGTCTCTCTCTCTCTTCCCCACCTCTTTTCTTCTTTCCTACGCCATCTCCTATCTTCTTCCCCTTTCATGTGAGACACCTTGAGACCTGACATGTGAGACAGCTTGGAGAGTTGGTAAGCCCGATGCACCCACAAGGCCACTTGTGATGAAGCTCCGAACAGCCATGGATAGGAAGACCCTCATGAGTGCAAGGGTGACCTTGAAAGGAACCCGGATCTACCTGGACGATGACCTCACCCTCCTACAGTAGGAACACTGGAGAGAAGGTATGGTACACGTCATGGCAGCAAGAGAAGCAGGGAAATGGGCTGCATACAGAGATGGTAGGGTGATCATCCAAGAGAGAGGAGATCAGGACCGGGGGAGAAGGAAGGAAAGGAAGAGAAAGAAGAGGGTGAATTATGACGGTGTCGGGCCAGAGGGACACAAAGTGGACTGAAAATTGCAGTGTGGAATTGCAATGGCACAGAGTGGTCTGATCTAGGTGGTTTCTCGGAGAAATACACTGATAGAGACATGGTCTTCTACACTGAGACACATGAGAGCCCCGAGAGAGGACTGCCCACCGTGATAGGATATACATGGGAGTCATCTCATAGGAAGGAGATGAGGAGAGACACTGGTGTGCGGGGCTCGAGGGGAGTGGCTATCCTCTTTAGATCACACATGAGACCTCTCATATCAGTGGCACGGAGAGATGAGCATGGGCGACACATGTGGATACGAGTCCAGCTACCAGATGCACGACCGATTCTCATAGCAGTGTGTTATTTCCCTCTAGATACTTCATCCTATGCACGTGAGGTCACCACAGAAGGGCACAATCCATATGAGTCGATTCAGGATGATATCACTGAATTCTCCAGGCAGGGGGACATCCTTCTTCTTGGTGACTTCAATGCACGCACAGGAATAGGCAGGTGGGCCTACTAGATTTTGCATCGGATTCCCTCTTAGTACCAGAACTAGATGCAGCTGAGATCAGGATAGGAGCTCGTGATAGTGAGACACTCTGCAGATGCACCACATGTGTACTTGAGCTAGGGGCTGTTCATGATTTGATCATTTACAATGGTCTACAAAGATTGCCATCATCCGGTGGTCTCACTTCTTTCCCACATGGCGGAGGGACAAGCACAGTGGACTACCTACTGGGTCCCTTGGCCGTCCCTTGGCCTTTACCTCACGGATATACGACTTTATTGTCCCCCCTCCCCCATTCGGTGTTGATCACTCGTACTTGGCCTTTTGTATCTCTACCACTATGCTAGTCACAAGGAGAGCCCCCCCCATGCCCACTCGTGTACAGGTTCACTTTGATCGTGCCATGAACCCCATCTATGTGAGCAACTTGGCGAAGGGAGATTTTCCCCCACGACTCGATCTGCACGTGCCTTACTAGGGAAGATGCCACACAATCCTTGGTATGATGATGAGTGCAGAGAGATGAGAGCTCACCTCACACGCGAGTGAGCCCTTGGCCACCTGACATCATCCGAGGCACAGCGGGTTTCATGGCGACTGACACGTCGTAAGTGGTGGGTCTTCCTCATCCGTAGAATGGACGAGGTGATCAGTTCAATCTGAGGGGGGAATCCCACCATTAGTTGAGGGTTTCTATTGGAGGGGAAACGACCTATACCAATCACAGACCCATGTGTTTGGTACACTTATGCATGCTCTCTTTATGATGTCCTGATGCAGGCACCACTTGATATGTCCACTATGCCCCGGCCCACCACTTGCCACTTGTTCATTGCATAGAACGTGCGGGCTGCACTCAGCCAGCTTCACAACCGGAGAGCACAGGAGTGTGAGGGACTACAGACTGAGCATTTTGATCATGGATAGGTGGTTTTGGCTTCGGTACTAGCACAAATGTTCAACCACGCCATGTCATGGCTTCCCACCCTCATGGAGTACCACCACCATAGTATCGATACACAAGGTAGGCGACCCCATGGATACTGGGAACTATCGCACTCTCATGATTGGCCACAGGCTGGCCAAGATCTATGGATCGATACTGGAGAGGGAGATCAGCAGCCATACAGAGGCACATGGGCAGCGTGCTCTAGGGCAGGCAGGTTTCCGGAGACAACACTCCACTCTAGACCACATCTTCACCTTGAGGGCTATCATTGAGGAGGCGAGGTCGAGACGCCAGAAAGTCTATACTTGTTTTGTAGACTTTCAGAAGGCCTTCGACACTATCCCGCGATCCCGCATGATCAGGAGACTACAGGATATGCAGGTTCCAGAGGTTTTGATCTGGGGAGTGGTGAGCCTATACGAGTCAGTTAGAGGGAGAGTTCGTGTCCCAAGAGGTCATTAGACTGGGTTGAGAGCACGATCGGAGTAAAGCAGGGATGCCCTCTCTCACTGACTCTCTTCGGGCTCTACATTGATGAGATTACATCTTTCATAGACTGCCTAGGAGGCGAGGGAGCACCACTAGCAGACTTGATGATACAGATCCTACTATATGTGGATGACATAGTCCTCCTATCATCTCGTCAGAGGGACTATAGAGATATCTAGATGCCCTAGAGGTGTTTTGCAGAGAGAGAGACCTGATGGTTAACGATTTTCAACACCTCTTACGCAGTGCTTCACTGACATAGCTTTACATACCAGAGTCAAGCAGTGGAGATTGTGCAGTCCTACACATACTTGGGTGCAGTTTTCATAGGGCCAGTTTTCAAGATGACCCACATAGCTAGAACATGACTCACACGAGGGCATGGTGCCTTGGCCCGACTAGAGCGACAATGCTTCCAGGCACACTTCCAGGATCCACCGACGAAGTGTTGGCTTTTCGACACTCTAGTGAGGCTGACTGCCATGTATGTGGCACCTTTTTTGGGGTGTGATATTTCAGCAGCAAAATGGAAGAGATTTGAGCGGCTACAAGTGACTATGGGCTCTAGGATGATTCGGGTAAGCCCTCGGTCCCCCCATCAGATAGTACATGCAGAGTTTGCCATGACCTCTCTCCAGGTTGATGCCATTTTTTAGACAGTGACTTTCCTCCACAGAGTTTGGGACCTACCTCGCGAGAGACCTCCGAGGCTGGCACTAGAGTCCTCCATACGACTAGCAGAGAGGGGGAGGTACAGCATGGTTTGCATGCATCACTGCATGGTTTGCCAGTCAACGCATTTAGATGGGTCGGCTTCCCCCATTTTGGTATAGCGTGGATGCACCGCCCGAGTCGATACCGCGGGATGAGATTAACCGCATAATATGGTTAGATCTCCTCCAGCTCCACACATCTCGCACTTGGGGGGGGGGGGGGACCAGAAGTTCCCCACCAAGACCCAGCTCTACTATGACCACTTTCTGAGAGTATCGGAAGATGGGCTCATCATCAGACCTCAGTATCTCGAGGACAGAGGAGTCTCACACGCACTGAGGATTGCCATGAGACAGATGTGGGTCTCGTCCCATCAGTTGAGGATCGAGACAGTGAGAGTTGCACGCATACCCAGAGAGCAGCGGACTTGCAGGTTGTACAAGATGGGGGCGGTTGAGATAGAGGAGCACTTTCTATGTGTCTGCCTAGCCTACTATGAGATCCGAGGGCGCTACCACTGTCTTTTTGAAGAGGGGTATGGCTTTGGCCCACTCTCACGACTGATCCACTTCCAGGACCAGGTCTGTATTGGGCTCTACCTGATGGAGATGCGACAACACAAGGAGATACTACTACAACATATCAGAGAGCACGAGGATGGGACCACTGCACCACAGGGTGCCGAGGTAGACCGAGCGCAGAGATAGGTCACGGACTTCTATGCATTTGACTCAGCCCCAGGATACCCTGGGATAGAGGAGGAGGAGCTAGCCAACATGAGAGATATATGGATCAGTGGAGGGAGCCGGGGCACAGAGACCGTACACGGCGCGATAGGCAACCATAGCACACACAATCAAGGTCCGACCTATTTCAGCTCTCCTTAGGGTAGATCGACCGAGGCGAGGCATCACCCTTGACATAGCTCATCATATCCAGAGATCAAGGACACCACATCCTCCACCACCACCACAACAAGAGACATCCCGACAGATGCAGATATGTGAGCTCTTTGCATCTCATCAGAGAGCCATCATGGAGCCTGGATATGTACAGCCGGTCCATACACTTGGGACTCTAGCTCTGAGCACTTGATATCCTCATGCCACTCTCATGCTATTTTGCCATTTTGTACTAGCATAGCATTTTAGAACTCAGCAAGGCCTTAGTGAGCCCTTTGCCCCGGCCCACAGTGGTTTGTATGAGCTACTTGATTCTGTACTTTGTCCCATAGGCCTGCGAGGCCTCTTGTGGACGTTAATATATCTTTCTTTCTTTCTCTCTCCCTTCTGCATTCTACCCCCTTTCTCTAATCTGGCCCTGTCCCCTTTTCTACATTCGGATTAGAGCACCTTCATAGGACCATGTGCCTTCTTCCCCTTTCCACCTTCCGCCGTACCTTCTGTCAGCAATAGAGTGTCGAGCAACTTGCAACGTAACACCTGATGCAGATAGTGAACAAGGCACTACCATTGCTTTTCTTCCTAGTTTTGGGGACTGTGCATGAGTTGGGAAATTTGCATGAGTTGTGGTTTCTTGGCATCCAATGTGGACTCTTGATAGAAGTTAGGCATCGGTGCCAAGCAACCTGCTGCCCGATGAACAACGCGAACAGCTAGCCAATGACCAATAGCATCTGTTGCCTTACGACCAAAAGAATCTGCTGCCTGATGATTAATGGAATCTGCAATGGCAATGCAAACACAAACCAGCTGGTTTGTGATGATCCGTTCCCATCTATGCCAAGCCATCACTTTTCCTTGGAGTAGTATTGTTTCCACTTTATTTTGCACCTACATGTGCTGCTCTTGCACGGAGCATTGCTAGGGTTAGTTTCCCATTGTTGTCCATCCCTTCCCAGGCATCTTCGTCAATTCAGCCAGCTAGCCCATGTGACTGTAGAGTTGTTTCAAGACAAGGGAAGGCTATTCAATCGAGTAAAAGCAGGCAGCAATCCCGTCACCGCGGCGCACAGATTTATTGCCCGATTACTTGCCATAGTCTGCCACGTTCCGCTTGATTCGTCGCCCGCGCCATGGATTTCCACCGCTGATAGGACAAAATTTGTATCAAGTTTTTGAGCACTGTATATAGCTGTGGGTAGGCACATAGTTGTACACATCTAGGGTAGGTGTGGGCTTTTGGCAATTGTGGATTTTTCTTTCACAAGCATGATGGACTAATGTATAGTTTTTTGAGACAATAAAGTATGTTTTGCAGGGACTTCATGGGAGATGATGAAATGCAATGTGGTTGTACCAGACTTCCAGAGCAAGGGTGTCCAGTGTGTGGTCAAGTGAAATGTTTTTGGGTTCATGAAAATCAAGACATGAAGGGTTTTTTAAATTTATTTTCCTGAGTCAATGTGCACTTGCATGTTACAGGAATTTGATATGTTCTGGTGTCCATGTCAAGGGGCTTTTCATGTGTGTGTACGGGGGTACATGCAAGTCTTAATGTGCATGCTAATGTGTGTGGGAATTGTGTGACCAAAGGTCCAAAATGTGCATTTAATGTGCCTTGGGGGGATATTTGCATTTTTTAAATGGGAGAGTGGTAAAATGTCAGTGATGAGGTGGCAAATTAGGATGAGGTGGCTGGACTGATTGGGAAGGCATCCTGCTCATGCAAAGGTGGCTACGTAGCAAGGAATGTAGAGTGTCTGGATTGCGATCGATCACGTGTAGAGAAATCTAGAATTTTTGAAGAAAAGAGGAAGTGACGCACGTAACTAGGGGTCTCGTAGATGAAAGCGAAAGGCTAAGCGCCCATCAAGTGAAGGCCTACGTACGTGATGGGATGGGGATTTCCGACTGCATGCTTGGCACAAATGAACCCTAGGTGCTTGGTGATGATGAGCTCGGTGGTGTAAGTGGCACTTACTGAAGTCCTGTAGAATTTTGGCCGTGTGTTGATAGTGCGGTTGAAGGAGAGGATCTTGTGAGCTCCACGAAATCTAAGAGCATGGGCCGACTGTTATTTGGGGTACACGTTCGCTTCAAGGCTGACAGCAGGGAGGCTTTGGCCAAGCAAGTGCCCGGTGATGCTAAGGAGACCTTGCCACTGAAGATCTCCAGAGATAGCGATCTGTTTGTAGTTGGCTGAGCAAGGCTACCTTACAGGCAGGACCATCGTCGTTTGCACGTGAGCTGATACGAGGAATGTATGGGCTGGTTTAAATCATTTGAAGGACTGTTGGCGACGTGAAGTATGAGCGTGGAGTACTCTATGGGCAGGAGAAGAATACATACGCTGGAAGTGGGTTTGTAATGCAGAGATGGTTGATGCGACCTGATTTGCCAGTCCCTTTCACTCTTGGGTCGTTGACTGCAGCTTTGGGGAAAGTTAGGTGCTGTTGTCCTTGATGGAAGCTTAGGAGTGTGGGCTGTGGGTTCATAATATTCTGAGGCTGACTGTTCTCTGAGTTTTGGGGGGAAGTTCAGTTCTAAGTTTATATGTTTCGGGCTGTGTAGTCTTTTGGCTCTCTTTGAGTTTGTGTGATCCATGTTCAGTCAGTTTTTGTGGGAGGTTTGTCTTGGTGCCTAATACAAAGACACATGCTCTGGTTGGTACCTGGTTCATAAGCTCATCATCTACGTGCCCACATTGCAGCTGATCCCTATGAAGTCTCAGCTATCTGACGTGGTGAAGTACATAATTCTTGGTTGTCTTTCCTTTTTTTCCTTATCATCTGTTTGGCGATCCTGCTGGGGACAGGAGGAGTTTTGAATTGAGATTGGATACTCAAGACAAAACGGCCCAGAAGATTTAGCTGGGGAATGTTGCTTGAATTTCTGTGTGGTTAGGGATTGAAACCATGAAGACAAAGCCTCGCATGAGAGTGATTCATTGTGAGTTATGTGGGGAGTGTGAACACAGGAGAGATAGATGCCTTGATGTTGAACTTCGGGTGATACATCTCCGTGCTAAGGTTCAAAAGGCTTTGAAAGTGATTGCTCTTAGGAAGAAGAATGCCAATCAGATGCAGGGTAAGTTTTCTTCAGTAGAGTGATTATTTTTGTTTTCTTCCCAGAAGAGGTTGGGTGGTATTTCTAGTTGGGAGTGTGTTTGAGATAAGTTAGTCAAGAGGAGAGATGGCTCATGAATTTCCTCGATTTCACGGGTTGCCCAATGAAGACCTAGAGAGGTTTTTAGGGTGCTTGGAGTTCACAGCTGTTATTAAAGACATGAATGCTCCAGAAGTCATGCTTCAGATTCTATCCTTTTGTCTGTTGGGAGAAGCGAGAACTTGGCTGCATACTTTATTTGCAAGGATGCGTGATGATCAGGGTGCTCACAGAAACCCGACTTATCCAGAGGTGAGGACAGCTTTCCTGGATAGGTTTATGTGTGTTAGAGATCCTGATGACATTTGGAGGGAGCTATGTTTATTGCAGCAACAGCCAACTTAGTTAGTGGATGAGTATGTCGGTAAGTTCACTGTGTTGTGGAATAAATGGCAGGTGGCCTTATTACCTGAAGTTCCTCCCGGAGTCATAAAAAAGGATAGGTTTGTTGCTGGTTTGAAGCCGGAGATTAGGATAAAGATTAAATGTAAAGAGCTGGTCACTTACGAGGATGCTCTCAGGGTAGCAAAAGAGAAGGAGAGGAAGCAGATAAGATTGTCACAAATGATGCAAGAGATGCCAATGGTTCAGCATGTGCCTGAAATTATCTCTCATGTGAAGCTAGAAATACAGAAGCCAGAAGTCAGGAAGGAGGAGAATATAAAAGAAGAAATTCATGAAATGTCGGAGCTTATGAAGAGTTTGAGTTTGAATTTGATGAACGGTAGGGGAAGAGGTAGATCATCGGGTGGTTATGGCAGAGGCAGTATGCCTTCTTCAAATAATCTAGGCCCGTGACAGGCAGGACGAGGTCAAGGGTCATTTGTGCCTTGTGTCCAGTGCTTTAATTGTGGAGAGTGGAGACATTACAGCACACACTGTGATAAGCCTCCTCGTGCTGGAGGTGATGTTTATCCATTGCCAACAGGGTTAAATAATAGGGTGGATGATTATAGTGTAGAAGTAAAAGATGCAGGTCAGCCTAGTACCTTTGGAATCCATAAAGCCACTGCAGAAGAGAAAGGGAAAGGTAAGGTAGTTACATTTCGCTTGTTGGAGTTGGAGGAAGTTAAAGATGTCATGCCATCAGGGAAGAGAGAGAGAGAAGAGGAGGTTGGTCCGAGTGCAAAGAAGGGGAAGCAATCTGAGGAGATGATGACCTACCAAAAGAAGAAGAGCAGGAAGCCCAAAAGGAAGTATAGAATTGCAGATTATCCCATGGGGAAGGAGCAGGGAGATTATGATTTGGTGGAAGATCTTTCAACGAGGAAACCAGACATTACATTTGCCCAAATGATTGGTCTATGCCCAAAGCTTAAAAAAGAATGGAGGTGGGCTGTAAATTTAAATCATTTGAAGGACTGTTGGCGACGTGAAGTATGAGCGTGGAGTACTCTGTGGGCAGGAGAAGAATACATACGCTGGAATTGGGTTTGTAATGCAGAGATGGTTGATGCGACCTGATTTGCCAGTCCCTTTCACTCTTGGGTCGTTGACTGCAGCTTTGGGGAGAGTTACATGCTGTTGTCCTTGATGGAAGCTTAGGAGTGTGGGCTGTGGGTTCATAGTATTCTGAGGCTGACTGTCGTACTGATTTATCAAGACCGTCCATGCCTCCTTCGCTGTGGTGACATGTTGAATTAACGCCATGACAGAATCACTTACATTGCAGACAATAGAACACAGCGCATCTGCATTTCTTCTTGTCCATGCGAGAATCTCATCCGCAGTTGGTACTATCTGTTGTCCTACATTGGCTGGATTCGGTCTCGCAACCGGCTTCACGTCCACCACCCCAGTGGCAGTATCCCAAAGCTTGTATGCGCTTAGGATGGTCTTCACTTGAACTTCCAGAGTGGATAGTTAGTGCCGTCCAACTTTCTGCTTTCGTCGAATGGTGGGATTCGCAGTCTTGCGGGCTGGGCCGTCTCTCACAATCTGCTCGGAAACAGAAGCACACTACCGAATCTTCTTGCTAGAGCCCAAGATCTGATACCATGTAAGAAAACAATACAACGTCTGTGCTCAACAGATAACAGGATCTCGTATGCAAGAGAGAAAAGCAGATAGTATGGAGAATAAATTTGATTACTGTAAAATTAATACAATAGATGGCGCTGCCTCCCAGCCGTGCGCTCCTGTGCGAAAAGCTTTGATGGCGTGCTGGAAACAATAGAGGACGGAGGTTGGATGCTAAGGAATTAGGGTTGCTGTAGCCAGTGATGATTATGGGCTTCACGGGCTTGCTCTTATATAGCCACCAGTCGTAGTCGGTTAGACCCAATTGGGAGACCGACCCAGTCGGCCCAAAACGGCCAACTAGAGATCGGTCTCGAAATAGGCCACCGACCACACGTTAGAACTGTGGCGCAAAATAGAGCAACTAACCTACGGGGTCTGTTCGGCCCAGAGCCATCCGGGATCATCTGGGGCTTCAAACGGGTCTCGCAGCCCGAGAGTGGGCTGCCCCGGGAAATGCTCCGTCTACCCTCAGTGCGGTCAGTCATGGGATGCCTTCCCGCACTTGCATGTAGCCTAGTTGGCAGTGTGCCAACTCTATCTGAAGCCGTCCAGCCATCAGGCTACACATGGCCCCATCTGGTGTCCAAACCAGGACCTACCGGATAACTGAGCTACTCAAATGCCTTCTCCTCATATGGGGGGCTTACAAGTAGAGTTAGCTGGTTCCCGCGTAGTTACACGAGAGTGGAGCATTGATATCTAACAAGATCTACATGTTACTAGCAGCCAACCTTGATGAACTATAATAAACAGTCCTGACATCACCATCATGGTGTCAATCATGTGCACATGGATTTGCTTTTGCAAGTGCCACTACATGGCAGCAATATTTAATTTGCTCCCCATCTATCTTTTCACCCATCAGGCCTGCTTCCTTGTCACTGTTATGTATGCTTGTTCCATCAGTGTGCATATAGGTATTTATTCTATTAGTATGCTGAACTGCTAGGGCATCATCTAGAGCAATGTATTGTTCCTGCAAACTGATATATTAGCCCTCTTTCTCTTCCTATCTATATTTGTTTTCACCACGTGGGCTGCTGTTTTTATTTGAGCAGCTATCCCCACAAAACCCTTTTGTATTTGCAGCTATAATCGCCTGAAGATAACCAGATTTTTGTCCTGCATACGGAAGCATCTTCAATGGCTTTGAAGCATGATTTTGCTGTGTACTTTGTAAGAAAATAATACAATGTCTGTGCTCAACAGATAACAGGATCTCGTACGCAAGAGAGAAAACAAGATAGTATGGAGAATCAAAAATTTGATTAGTGTAGAACTGATACAATAGATGGCGTTGCCTCCCAACCGTGCTGGAATCAGGGTTGCTGTAGCCAGTGATGAAATGGCTTCATGGGCTTGCTCTTATATAGCCACTAGTCGTAGTCGGTTAGGCTCAATTGGGTGACCGACCCAGTCCGCCCAAAACTTTCGACTGGGGGTCGGTCCCGAAATAGGCCACCGACCATATGATAGAACCGATGCGCAAAACATATCAACTAGCCTACGGTCACCGTTCGGCCTAGAGCTATCCGGGATCATTTGGGGCTCCAAACGGGCCCCGCAACCCAAGAGTGGGCTGCCTCGGGAAATGCTCAGTCTACCCTCAGTGCGGTCAGTCAAGGGATGCCTTCCCGCACTTGCATGTTGCCTAGTTGGCGGTGTGCCAACTCTATCTGAAGCCGTCTAGCCATCAGGCCACACATGGCCCCCATCTGGTGTCCAAACCAGGACCTACCGGATAACCGAGCTACTCAAATGCCTTCTCCTCATATGAGGGGCTTACAAGTAGAGTTAGTTGGTTCCCGCGTAGTTACACGAGAGTGGAGCATTGATATCTAACACCCCCCCTCAATGTCCACTCGCAAGTGAACTTACTTTTTCGGCCCAATGCCAAGTCGATGAAGATGCCTCTCCAGAAGTCTCTTCCAAGAGCCTTCATGAAGATGTCCGCAGCATTCTCTGTAGTCGGACAGTACACCAAGTCGACCTCTCCATCCATGATGAGCTCGTGTACAAAGTGATATTGAATCTCAATGTGTTTTGTGCGAGCGTGGAACACCGGGTTCTTTGCAATCGCCATGTAACTCTGATTGTCACATGATAACTGTGTAGGCTTGTTCTGCAGGCTTGTTCTGCACTGCACCCATGTCCCCCAAAATCCTCCTCAACCACACTGCCTCGCAAGAAGCAAAGCATGCAGATTTATACTCGGCCTCGGTAGAAGAAGGAGCAACTGTGGGTTGCTTCTTGCTGACCCATGACACAACTCCAGATCCAAGTGAGAAACAGTACCATGTCACTGATCTCTTGCTGTCCACGTCTCCTGCCCAATCCAAGTCACAGAATCCGGTCAAGATGTTGTCCTTGGTATAGGTGATGCCATAATCAAGTGTGCCTTTGATGTATTTCAGCACCTGCATCCTTGCCCTCCAATGGTTCTTCCGGGGCTTATTGGAAAACCTGCTTAGTACACCAGTCGCAAAACTGATGTCCGGCCGTGTGTTGCACAGGTAAATCAAGCTGCCCACAAGCCTTCTGTACTTCGCTTCGTCCACCAGTGGTGATGAATCCTCGTTTGAGAGCTTCGCGTCAACCTCCATAGGGATACCAACTGTCTTGCACTCAGCCATGCCAAATGCCTTCAGTATCTCTCCAGCATACTTTAGCTGTGAAATGAAGGTCTGTTTCGGCTCCTGCCAAACTTCAATCCCCAAACAGAAATGCATCAGTCCGAGGTCTGTCATTTCAAACTCTCTTCCTAGCAAATGCTTCGTCTGTGAGATCTTCTCTTCATGGTTCTCTGTTATGACAAGGTCGTCCACATAAAGGACCATGATCATACATCTGCCTCCTTCTTTGAAGATATACAAATTTGCATCAGATGGGCTCCTCCTGAACCTGTTTTGTAGAAAGTAGGCATCAATTCGCTCGTACCACACTCGTGGGGCCTGTTTCAGCCCGTAAAGTGCCTTCTTCAGTTTGCAGACTTTATCTTCTGAACCTGGGATCTCAAAACCTGGTGGTTGTTCCACGTATACCTCCTCCTTGAGATCTCCATTCAGAAAGACGGATTTCACATCCATCTGAAACACGGGCCAACTTCCCTGGGCAGCTAAAGCCAAATTACTGCGAATTATGGTTAGTCGAGCTGTGGGAGCAAAAGTATCTTGATAATCAAAACCATGTACCTGTGCAAATCCTTTTGCCATGAGTCGAGCCTTGTACTTATCCAACGTGCCGTCGGACTTATACTTGGTCTTGTACACCCACTTGGTTCCGATTACCTTGCGTTTTGGTGATCCACAAGGTCCCAAGTGTTGTTCTTTCATTATGGAGCCATACTCCGACTGCATAACCTCCATCCAGCTATCATCACCCTGTGCCTCTTCAAGACACTTGGGTTCATCAGCACGGATCACTTCTGTCATCAAAGCATAGTTGACCAAGTGTTCCTGTGCCCTTCTTTGCTCCTCTAATCTCTTGGACCGGCGGTGTTCGGATGGTTCTTTCTCAATGGTTGGAGGTTCTCTGCCATCCAAAAGCTACTTTACCCACTTTGGGAATGGCCGTTGCTGTTGTGGTTCTGCAGGCTCTTCTTCATCTTCTTTGTCTTGAATCCTCCCAAGCACCGTTGGGGGAGTTCGGTCTGCTACTGGTGGCGGTACTGGATGGATATCCTGGTCCTGGGTGTTTGGGAAGGAAGCATCCTCCTCCAATTGATGCGGCTGTTCTGAGAAGACCACATCGCGACTTACAATTTCCTTTTTGGTAACAGGGTTATAGAGACGGTAACCCTTCGCCTCTTCACTGTAGCCCAAGGAAATACACTTCCGGCTCTTCGGTTCCCATTTGGTCCTGGTAGCATCAGGGACATGCACAAAACAGTCACATCCAAAAACTCTGAAATGTGCAGCTGAAGGTTTCTTACCAGAAAAGGCTTGCAGTGGAGTCATCCCGTTCAGAGCCTTCGTGTAGCTACGATTTAGGATGTAAACTGCAGTGTTACATGCTTCAGTCCAGAAAGTCTTTGGCAAATCTTTCCCTTTCATCATACTTCGGCCCATTTCGCAGATGACGCGCATCTTGCGTTCTGCTACTCGATTTTGCTGTGATGTATGTGACGGGGGTTTCTGCCTCTTGATTCCGTGACTTTTGCAGTAACTTTCGAATTCAGTTGATGTGAACTCTCCACCTCTGTCTGATCTCAACTTCTTCACCTTCCTTCCCATTTCTTTCTCGACCATTACATGCCATTCCTTGAACCTACTAAAAGCCTCGTCTTTAGTCTTCAGGAAGTATATCCATATCCTTCTACTGTAGTCGTCGATCAGCGTCATGAAGTAGTAGGAACCACCCAAAGCTTTCGTCTCCATCTTTGCGCAGAGGTCCGTGTGAACGAGCTCTAGAGGAGCCTTTGCCCTGCTGGCCTCTTTAGGAAAGGGATGCCGATGCTGCTTGCCCATCATGCAAGCTTCACATACATTGGGCAGATCTGAAATTTCTGGTAGGTCTGCAATCATTCCACTTTCATGCATCTCCTTCAAAGGACTAAGGTTTAGATGACCAAACCTCTCATGCCACAGCTTAGTGTTCTTCACATCCGCTCGAGCACTGAAAGCTGAGAGTTCGTAAATGTTGTTGCGTTGTGTACCTTTACCAACGACCTTCCCTTGAAGATCCAGAATCTGTGCATCATTCTTATCGAATTGAACTTTGAGGTCCCGATCCGTGATCGCAGAAACGGACAACAAGTTCCTCTTGATATCTGGCACATAAAGAACATCGGACAAGTGTTTTACAACTCCATCTGACTTGAGAGCAATCGTACCTTTTCCTTTTGCTGGACATTTTGCATCATTGCCGACTGCTACCAGGATGTCATTCCCTACCGGTTGTAGAGAGGTATACCAATCCTTCCGACTGGTCATGTGACGCGATGCACCACTGTCAATGATCCACGGTTCATCCGCAGGTACATGAACTGCCTCTGTGCAAATCTCCTCAATTGTGACGAACAGCTCTACTAGTACTGCCTGCGCGCTGTTGTTGGACTCTTTCTTTACTCCATTCTTCTCATTTGCAATCTTCTTTCGGCACTCATTCTGCTTGTGCCCTGCCTTGTTGCAATAGAAGCACTTGATCTTCTTCTTTCTCTTTTTATCATCAGAAGAAGATGGGTTACCAGAGTCCTTACCCTTACCTTTCTTTGATCCGGTCCAGAAAGCCGAATCTTCTCCAGTCCTCGTCTTTTGACGCATCTCCTCCTCCAGAAGCATCGCGCTGAAATCCTCAAAGTTGAGGGGCGGATTTTTGTTTTGCATATTCAGCGCCGTAACAAGACCGTCGTACTTTGGTGGGAGAATCCGTATGCACCTTCGTGCTAGATTCTCGCTGGTGATGGTGATGCCAATCGCAATCATCTGATCGCGCAGATTCTTCACCCTGGTGATGAACTTCTCTGCCGCTTCAGACTCAGATAACTTCTCGTTCGCGAGTTGAGTCTCAAGATTCTGAATTCGTGTCTGATTCGTGGTCTCGTACTGATTTTTCAAGACCGTCCATGCCTCCTCCGCTGTGGTGACATGTTGAATTAACACCATGACGGAATCACTAACATTGCAGACAATAGAACACAACGCATCTGCATTTCTTCTTGTCCACGCGAGAATCTCATCTGCAGTTGGTACTATCTGTTGTCCTGCATTGGCTGGATCCGGTCTCGCAACCGGCCTCACGTCTACCCCAGTAGCAACTTTTCGATTTCGTCGAACGGTGGGATTCGCAGTCTTGCGGGCTGGGCCATCTCTCACAATCTGCTCGCAAACAGAAAAAACACTACCAAATCTTCTTGCTAGAGTCCAGGCTTTGATACCATGTACGAAAATAATACAACGTTTGTGCTCAACAGATAACAGGATCTCGTACGCAAGAGAGAAAACAAGATAGTATGGAGAATAAAAAATTTGATTATTGTAGAACTGATACAATAGATGGCGCTGCCTCCCAACCGTGCGCTCCTGTGAAAGAAGCTTCGATGGCATGCTGGAAACAGTAGAAGACGGAGGCTGGATGCTAAGGAATCAGGGTTGTTGTAGCCAGTGATGAAATGGGCTTCATGGGCTTGCTCTTATATAGCCACCAGTCGTAGTCGGTTAGGCTCAATTGGGTGACCGACGCAGTCCGCCCAAAACGGTCGACTGGGGGTCGGTCCCGAAATAGGCCACTGACCATACGATAGAACCGGTGCGCAAAATAGAGCAACTAACCTACGGGCTCGGTTCGGCCCAGAGCCGTCCGGGATCATCTGAGGCTCCAAACGGGCCCCGCAACCCGAGAGTGGGCTGCCCCGGGAAATGCTCCGTCTACCCTCAGTGCGGTCAGTCAAGGGATGCCTTCCCGCACTTGCATGTAGCCTAGTTGGCGGTGTGTCAACTCTATCTGAAGCCGTCCAGCCATTAGGCCACACATGGCCCCCATCTGGTGTCCAAACCAGGACCTATCGGATAACCGAGCTACTCAAATGCCTTCTCCTCATATGGCGGGCTTACAAGTAGAGTTAGCTGGTTCCTACGTAGTTACACGAGAGTGGAGCATTGATATCTAACATACTTGGGAGACGCATAGCATGGCTGCATTGGTTGCATTACCAGCAATGGCATATGTGCATTCTCCTTAGATGTTAGGTATCTAGTTTTATAGGCTTGCTTAGCCTTTGCTATGACTCCTCTAGGCATCATAGCTCCAACAACAGGTGGCTGCTCTATGGCATTTGTATTGCCACATTTAGCATTGAATGACATGTTTGTCAGTTCTAACAACTGAATATGTAAGGTAGAACAATCGTCATATATATCCCAACCTTGCAAGGTGTTTCGTGCTTGCAAGCACTAGCCTTTGAGGCAAAGTGTATTTCAGCTTGGACACCACCTTACATCTAATGCATGATAGTCTTCTCGATAAGCCCAAAAAGAAAATACTTGATGCAACACATGCAATGTAATGGGGTACAATGGATTGTGGATGGTAATCAAAAGGATTTCGGACTCTAAATCTTCCTCACGTTGAAGCTTCCCTAAGCTTTGTGCATGCTACTCAAAGCCGTGTATACACTGCCCAAAACTAGTTGCATTCCCCATGTTCCCTCTATAGGCATTTGGTTGTCCCATGGTGTATAATAAAGCTTTGTTTCTGTCCCACTGTGCCAAATGCATGCATGTGTGCTGGATTGATGTCAATTCCTGCCTCTCTCACAGCTCGATATGTGATGGAGAGGCTCAAAAGAAGGTGGGCGAAAAGGTTGCAAAATCAAGGCTCAATTGGCCCAAATGGGGCTGTGGAAAGCCCTCAAAATGGGTTGGATAAAGCCCTTAAGAATGCTTCTTTCTCTTTTCTTTTTCCTTTTTTATTTCGGTTTGGGGAAGAGGGGGTGGGGGAAGGGGGGGGGGGGGGTGGAGGTTTCTGAACCACCTAAGATAGTTAGGATGCCCAACCTATGACTACTAGGACAGTTAAAGCTTTTCTAGCCAACCAAGTACCTAACACTCGTTAGAACCCGACTAACCTATCCACAGCTAACCTAACATTACCTGCTAACCTAACCATAACAGTAACTTTCAATTGAAACCTAACCTAAGGTTTTACAGGGGCGAGGTGAAGCGACGGCAGTGATAAGGAAAAAAAGGAAAGACAACGAGGAATTATGTACTTCACCATGTCAGATAGCTGAGACTTCATAGGGATCAGCTGCAATGTGGGCTCGTAGATGATGAGCTTATGAACTAGGTACTAGAGCATGTGTCTTTGTGTTAGGCACCGAGACAAACCTCCCACAAAAACTGACTGAACATGGATCACACAGGGTCAAAGAGAGCCAAAAGACCACACAGCCCGAAACAGATAAACTTAGAACGGAACATTTTCCCAATCACGAATCAGACGCAGATCCAGAATTTGGAGACTCAACTCATGAATGAGAAACTGTCTGAGTCTGAAACGGCAGAGAAGTTCATCACCAGGGTGAAGAATCTGCGAGAATCTAGCACGAAGGTGCATACGGATGCGATGCTCCTGGAGGAGGAGATGCGTCAAAAGACGAGGACAGGAGAAGATTCGGCTTTCTCGGCTGGATCAAAGAAAGGTAAGGGTAAGGACTCTGGTAACCCATTTTCTTGTGATGATAAAAAGAGAAAGAAGAAGATCAAGTTCTTCTATTGTAACACGGCAGGGCACAAGCAGAATGAGTGCCGGAAGGAGATTATAGATGAGAAGAACGGAGTAAAGAAAGAGTCCAGCAACAGTGCGCAGCCAGTACCGGTAGAGTTGTTTGTAGCAATTGAGGAGATTTGCACAAAGGCAATTCATGTACCTGCGGATGAACCTTAGATTATTGACAGTGGTGCATCGCGTCACATGACCAGTCAGAAGGATTGGTATACCTCTCTACATCCGGTAGGGTATGACATCCTGGTAGCAGTCGGTAATGATGCAAAATGTCCAGCAAAAGAAAAAGGTACGATTGTGCAGATGGAGTTGTAAAACAGTTGTCCGATGTTCTTTATGTGCCAGATATCAAGAGGAACTTTTGCTCCCACAGCTCGACTAACCACAATTCGCAGTGTTTTGGCTTTAGAGCACAGGAAAGTTGGCCCGTGTTTTAGATGGATGTAAAATCCGCCTTTCTGAATGGAGATCTCAAGGAGGAGGTATACGTGGAACAACCACCAGGTTTTGTGATCCCCGGTTCAGAAGGTAAAGTCCGTAAACTAAAGAAGTTACTTTACGGGCTGAAACAGGTCCCACGAGCGTGGTACCAGTAGATTGATGCCTACTTTCTGCAAAACGGGTTCAGGAGGAGCCCATCTGATGCAAATTTGTTTATCTACAAAGAAGGAGGCAGGTGTATGATCATTGTCCTTTATGTGGACGACCTTGTCATAACAGGGAACCGTGAAGAAAAGATCTCGCAGACAAAGCAGTTGCTAGGAAGAGAGTTTGAAATGACAGACCTCGAACTGATGCATTTTTGTTTGGGGATTGAAGTTTGGCAAGAGCCAAAACAAATCTTCATTTCATAGCTGAAGTATGCTTGAGAGATACTGAAGGCATTTGGCATGGCTGAGTGCAAGACAGTTGGCATCCCTATGGAGGTTGACATGAAGCTCTCAAACGAGGATTCATCACCACTGGTGGACGAAGCGAAGTATAGAAGGCTTGTGGGCAGTTTGATTTACTTGTGTAACACACGGCTGGACACATCAGTTTTGCGACTGGTGTACTAAGCAAGTTTTTCAATAAGCCTCGGGAGAACCATTGGAGGGTAGGGATGCGAGTGCTGAAATACATCAAAGGCACACTTGATTATGGCATCACCTATACTAAGAGCAACACCTTGATTGGATTCTGTGACTTGGATTGGGCAGGAGACGTGGATAGCAGGAGATTAGTGACAGGTTACTGTTTCTCACTTGGATCTGGAGCTGTGTCATGGGTCAGCAAGAAGCAATCCACAGTTGCTCTTTCTTCTACCGAGGCTGAGTATAAATCAGCATGTTTTGCTTTTTGTGAGGTAGTGTGGTTGAGGAGGATTTTAGGGAACATGGGTGCAGTGCAGAACAAGCCTACACAGTTATCATGTGACAATCAGAGTTGCACTATTTTGGGACCGACCTCCAGTCGGTCGTTTTGGGCCGACTGGGTCGGTCTCCCAATTGGGTCTAACCGACTACGACTGGTGGTTATATAAGAGCAAGCCCGTGAAGCCCATAATCATCACTGGCTACAGCAACCCTAATTCCTTAGCATCCAGCCTCCATCCTCTACTGTTTCCAGCACACCATCGAAGCTTCTCACACAGGAGCGCACGGCTAGGAGGCAGCGCCATCTATTGTATCGGTTTTACAGTAATCAAATTTTTGATTCTCCATACTATCTGCTTTTCTCTCTTGCATACGAGATTCTGTTATTTGTTGAGCACAGACGTTGTATTGTTTTCTTACAGATATCACTAATTCAGAAATATTGAAAAAAGTTCTTGGTCCAGCAAGTCAGCTAGCAAGACAAGCCCCAAAATTCAGCTGTTATGATTGCAGTCCTAATATGGTGTGATATTAAGGCTTTGGGCAACGTATTTAGGCATATTTATCATCAAGGCATTATGCTTCTTTATACCGCATGCAGTTATTCCAGCTTGTCAACAATGAAGGTCCATGGATGTTGGTATCACAGGGAGACCGCCCATATGTTTGCTAGTTTCTTCATGGCCACCTTGAAAATGTAATTATAGATGGGAATCATGCTGTTGAAATGAATGGCTGCTTGATAGACAAACTTTCAAGCCTGTGGGAATGGATCCATTGTACTTTCAGATTTGAGCATTGTGGCTATGGAACTGAAATTTTTGAGGCAGTTATTTTCTAGGGGTAATGCATTAATGACACAGCCTTATGTGCATACCACTATTTCAGTCCATTCCCAATGAGGGTTATGGAAACTATTTATCAGCTGACTGAAAATCCTGCAATGATATCAATCTTTGGAATTACGCCTTGCATGGAGAGCTTATGCAAAGGTAGCTCTACAAAATAACTAACTAAGCTTGAAGGAGCCACTTGGAAAGGAATGGCTGCAAGAGAATGTATGACTACGCCTTGTCATTCCAATTTTAATGTTCACGTTACATGCAACTTGCTAGTGTTATGTGGGAAAAGGGCTAGAAGCATGCAAGCAGTAAATGGTAATTTTGTTGCAGATTTGGCTGCAGCATATCTTGAATATCAACATATGTAACTTCACGCCTCACTCTCAAGAAAGAAGGGGTGCTCGTTACAGTGCTTGATTGGATCTTGGTTAGTGGTATTTGAGGATTATAGGAGAGATGACTTACTCAATGGTGTTCAGCTGCAGTCAACATGGCTTGTGTACTCAAGACTATGGGGCACATGACTGATAGCTTTTGGGGGATGTCCATGTTTGTGCTGTCTCCTTACTACAGGAGTAGCCTGAAGCAAATGGAGGTCAAACAGGATCTGACATTTGCATGTTTCATCCAATGCCCCCTCCTTGCTCTAGCAAAATTGGTTCAAAAAAATGTGTTAGATTATTTTGTCGGGTTGGACTTTGGTCTAGCAGGCCTAATTTGTCTCTCTCAGACCATTTGACTGTTCGGAGGCTAGATGCACCATGACTTAGCAAAGACATCATCTTTGGAAGACATCGGAAACAGCTTTCAAGTATTGGAACCCTACGTTGTCTCCTATGTGAGAACTCTTGATCCACAGAATGTTGATTAGAGAAACTGATGGAGTTGTTTGAGTCCAAATACAGCATCTATAATGAAGTTGATTTCAGTTCCTCACATTCGGTAAGGATAGCATGACTAGAGATGCAATGAAAAGATAGCTCATTGAAGCACTCATTGAAGCTACCATGCGGGGTATATGGCAAAGCAATCAATGGTTCAAGTGTGGAGAAAAGTGGACAGCAAAGCACAATGGGGTGTGCAGAACAAAAACCATGGGGACATCCAGAACTTATGTGATGGTGAGCTTGCTAGGATGGATTACTACCCACATGGTCCCAGAGGTGCCCACAACCCCCAAGGCAAATGAATATATCACAATTCATTTTGACCCTAGGTGGAGTATGTCCTTTTTATAGCAAGGGGTCTTGGTGCCCAAGCATCATCTACAATTTTGAGAACAAGTTATGTTTGAGGAGGGATGGATTGCAATGAAGGCCAAGATTAGGCCAAGTTAATGATGATTAGGGCTAACTTGGCTAGGAAATGTTTAGGCCTTGAGCGGGGCAAAAGGAGATACAGTGGAAGTGGACTTGACCAAGAGGGCTCTGCTCTGCATCTTTGGATCAATGATACCCAAGCCTCCTAGTGCCTGCGGCATGATCACCATTTGCCAAGCGACTCGGGCTCTAGTATTCCTCGTGCCGTCTGAACCTGCGCAAAGAAAGTTCGGAACCACCTGTTGGAGCTGCCCAATGCACCCTTTGTGAAAACACCAGCAGGAGAGATATACCAGGCCGTGGCAAGGACCTGGTTTGCCACTCAGGCACGACGTGCTAGGGAGAGTTTGGCCGAGCTCCAATAGAGAAGCTTGTGCCGAACACTCTCAAGGATCGGGGTGATCTGCTGCTTTGTTGTAATGTCAATACCAACCTGGCATCCGAGGTATCTCGCTGTCTGGCCCTGCTGTATCCATCTGAAGCCAAAGTTACTCCCCCACTCTCGAATCTCCTGTGTCTCCTCAGAGCCTATGAAGAAACCTATGGACTTTGTCTAGTTGATCCGCGCACCCGCGGCCTCACAATAGATAGCCAGGGCTCCCCTGACTCTCTCCAAACTCGCTGTGGTGCCCTCTACATACAAGGCCGTGTCATCAGCGAACTCAAAGTCCAACAGCTCCTCCTTTTGCCTGATTGGGAACCTCAACCTTGTGAGGCCCACCACCTGTGATCTCAAGTAGTAGCCCAAAGCCTCCGCCACAAACAAGAAGAGGAAGGGAGCGAGGGGGCAGCCCTGGCAGACTGAGCGAGAGAGGAAAGGCCTTACCCATGTGTTCTCCGATAAGCATCTGGCTAGAGCTCCCTGCATAAAGCACAAAAAATCCTCTGACCCAGTAGTCTGAGAAACCCAATCTCCGCATAGTACCCTCTAGGAAGGACCACTCCACCCTGTCGTAGGCCTTCTCAAAATCCAAGAGGAGGATGGCCAACGGCTGTGACTCCTCCCTAGACCAACCCACTCCCTCCCGGAATGTGAAGATGTTGTCCAAGATGCTGTACTTTTGGATGAACCTGGTCTGTGTCGTGAATGGTGTTAGTCAGATGGGGCCGTAACCGCAAACTCAAGACTTGGCAAGAATCTTGTATGCAGTATCAAGCAAAGATTGGTCTCCATTGCAGGATATCTGACCTATCTCCCCCTTTCGGGATCAAACAAATCCAGTACCTGGTTAGGGACTGAGGGAGGGAGCCCGTGTCAAAAATCTCCTAGCAAGCTAGTTGGAAAGGGATGGAGATGATCTCCCAGAAGTTTCGGAAGAAGGCCGGAGCCAAGCCATCCTCGCCAAGACACTTTTGGGTTGGGAGAGCCTTGAGGGCTTCCCAAAGACTGGTGTCAGAACGTGATCCCAAACTACCTCTCGGGCCACAAGACCAGTTAGAGTCATCCTCTCTGTCAGAAAGAGTTGGCTGTAAAAACTTGTGGTCAGGTCTAAAATCTCCTGCAGGTTAGTGTGCATGATGCCATGCGGATCTTAGAGATGCTGCAGCTGCATGCCTGTCGATCGGGGCCCAGTGGTCTGAAAAAATTGCTTCATCATCCTGTCCCCTTGCCGTACCCACCGGGCCCGGGAAGAGTGATAGGAGAGCTCAGCCCGCTGAACCTCTGTGTCCTGAAGCTCAAGGCGAGCACTCTCAAACTTGTCACTAAGTGACTGAGATCCTGGGTCTTGCTCCCTGAGCCGCTCTATGGAGACGAGGTCTGCCCGCTCGCGCTCGTGAAGAGTCCTCTGCCTAACCGTCTGCATGCTCGGGCATACACGTTTAGGATCCCAATCCTGGACTCTCCCATCCTAACTCCCATCCAAACTGTCCGTCCTGGGATAAGCTCGCCTTGATCATAGACCTCTAGAGCCATTGTCTGTGAGACTGAGATGTAGGCCCCTCCTCTCTGTTCTACTGCAGGGGACCACTCCTCTGGACCTCTCCTTGGGAGAAGGTGGTGTCGCCGTCTGATGTCTGATGCTGAGAACATATGCTCCTGAATCAAAAGGATGTCCACGGTCCGCCCTACCACAGCCCTTTGCAACTCTTGCCGAAGAATCAGGTACTGCGGTTGACTACGAGCACGGTCGTGGAGCCCGTACATGTTCCAACTCACTATGGTCCAGCTCATGAGGACGGGGATGCTGAAAACAAGGCTCTCCTGTGAGTGGGTGCCTGCTCCAGAAATATTGCCTTAATGTGACCTTGCCGTGGGTTTGGAGGGCGAGTAGTTTCTCTGAGGCGTAGGCCAATTAACCCAAAGTTTCTCGGGAGGAAGAGGAGGGGTGGAAAAAGGGAAAGGGAGAAAGCTTAGAAGACGGCCAAGAAGCAAGGGCGGCAGGTAGGAAATGGCACAAGAAGGGAGGAAGAAACGAAGGGTGGGGGGAGACAAGACGGAAATAAAAGAAAACAGAGAGAACTGCTCATTGGCAGCTATACTCTGACTAAGACAATCAACCGGTGTATTATTACCATAAGAGCAACACGGCTCATAACAGATATGGGACAAGGGATGCCCTAAGGAAAGCATGATCCAAGACATGCATATACCCAGCATACCATAGGAGCCTCCAACTGCCTAGTTGCCATCAAGGATACGCGCTGTCTTCAATGCCCCCCCGAAGCTGAGTGAGGGAAAAGCAAACAACTAATGAAACGTCACACCCACAAATACATCTAGATGACAAGAAATGCTCATAACTGGTCAAAACACCATAAGAGCATTAAGACCTGACTTCAAGCTACAAGCATGGCACGTAGAAGAGCATTGTTGGAGGCGTCAGAAGAATGAGAAAGCAGGAGAACCACAATCAAAAGTTTATGAGGCTTCTAAACGTGAAGAAAAGTCCAATTTTGTTGCTGTTGTAGATGATTGGACATTTTGAGACTAAGTCTCAAGAATTCTCCAGTTCTCGGTTGCTGTCTTCCTACATCGACATGGTGAAAGTAATATGACCCAAGAGCTCGTCCAATCAACCTGATTTCTTTATCATTTCTTTGACTCCACAATACTATATCCCGTTCAGAATCTGGCTTCTTATCAGTTCCATCAATTAGTCCCCATAAACCTTTCTGCATCAGGTAAAGACGAGTGGCAAGCTACCACGATGGAAAATTTCAACCAGTACATTTCACAAGAGAGCTTTCTGCCGCCTTATCCTTCTTCGTAATTTCCATAGTGCACCTCGAACAACCAATTATCACGACTGTGACAAGAAAAGTTCTTTCAAATCCCCACAAGGTCCCTGAAGAGAGAACACACTCATAGACCTCTCGACTTGAAACCAGTCTCTCCTTGACAAGCTATGATACCACTTGTTGGAATTTGAGCTAACTATAAACACGGATCTATTTGAGGTTAAGAGATGAACGACACACAGATACGTATGTGATATTCGTGCGCAACACAAGGCAGAAATCTTTCTCTCAATACAGGTACTCACTCATGAAATTCATATGAAAATAATCTGCGATAATGGTTGTTGTTGCAGAATCGAAACGTGCCTGAAATACTTGGACCGGTCAATGGATGAAGCTCCACTGTTTTAATATATCTCTTTACAAAAACCATGGACAACTATTGACAGACTGTGCGCACCTCTACGGAGGGTTGTTGCTCTTAAACATACCATAAGAGACTCGACTATCGACCCTACTACCACTGCGGAGCTGCTCATAGACCCTAAGTAGTACTAGTAGACCGAATGATCTCTGCATACGACTCTCACCAGAGGTGTTGGACAAAAAGACTGAGTTTGCGCTACTCATCATTCTTTGTAGAGGATACTAGAACCGCCTGTTGTTTCACCATGCCATGCATCGTTGCGGATTGGTCCACTCCCATGCAACGTATTCTCTAGAAGCTTATTTGTCAGTCGACACACTGCCATGTATTGCATGCCCTGAAGCCACGTGAAACACCTCGACTCTTCCTTCGCTCCGTGAGGCAAATAAGCTGACAAATCACACATGTCCTCCATCAACCACTCTTTCACCTAAGGTACCCACAAGTAATCACCAAGAGGCTTCTCCAACAAGAAAGGGACAACCAGCAACAAACATCAGAAGATGTCATTATATGACAAAAAGACAGCATAATCTACTCTTTTGTGATGTGAAGGCCGGGATTGAAGCATCAACACCCTCAAGAAGATGCTTCCCACACAACAAGGGACCAAGATGTTAATCACATGTCTCCTCTTTGTGTCACTTTATCGGACGGAGACTATGGTTCATCCATATTGACCCCAAGCCTCCTCGAGTCCTTCCGTATCTTTCTTAATCAATCCCACCTGCTTCTTCAGATGTGTGGTGCGGAGAGTCTCAGTAGTCACAACTACAAGGTGCAAGGAATGATGCTCCTGCTATACTCGCAGCTACAAGTACATGGTAAAACTTCATGTAGGCAGGAGTCCTTGCAACATTGAAGGGAATGTTGCAAGAATGGAAAAACTGTTCAACTGCTCCTCCAGTTTCAGCCTCTTGCTTTAGGCGTGGTGCCCAAGCAGCCTGTAAAGGAGTGACTCTCGGAGTGACAGCTGCTGGCCCATGTGGCCTCTTGGCAAGAGGCTGTGGAGGAATTGATGGCATAGTGGAAAGCCCAACAGGCATGGATGCCGATATAGATGGAGTCGATGCATGTAGAGGCTCAATAGAGGTACTCTCATGTACTTGTGATGTCAATGCGGATGGAGTATCCTGCTGCCTCTCCTACTATGAGTGTGACACACCCACATGGCCACACCCTCCAAATCCCTGGTATCTGATTGGGATGATGTGATGGTTGCCTCAATGCTGGCCTTATGCTGCTCCCAACACCCTAGTTTGCAGCATCTGATCCGTGATTGCAGGATGGAGGAGAGAGAGAGATCAAATCTCAGCATTTCTTGACAGAGTACCTCCATGTGCCAAGATGACCCCCTTGGGAATGGCATGACAACTTTTTGTACCACGGCCTCCCTCCCATAAAGAATGTACTTGAACTCGAGGGGCTGATTGTTGGAGGTGGTGGCCTTCACCCCTCATTGTGCGTGAAAAAGGCTTAATAGGAGTGGGGGCAGCCTTGGATTTCATGGGAGTAATCCCATAAGCATATGTGTTTATTGGGGGGCCTTGGATATAAAGGCCTCATTGCCCTCTCTCTCTCATCCTAGGAGAGAGAGGCTCTGTTGCATGGCTAGGGGGCGGGGCTTGGGACCCCCTGTACCCGGTGCACATGTGGCGCCTTTTGCGCCTACATGGTATGAGAGCAGAGATACTTTGCGGACCTCTGCGCTCACGGGCGATCTGACGGCGTATGAAAGTGCGATTGGACTGTTTGGCGGCTCCCCCCTGCTTTGTTGATGACTGCGCAACTGTTTACCTCCTTGGTGGGCGTTGGTGACCTTGGAAGACTTCGTGGAGGCCGCACTTGAGTTTTTGATGGCCGCGGTACATTGTGCACTTGTGTTTGTGCATGTGTGCATTTGCGTGCTTCAGAGATTTGTCCAGGGGGTGCTGGAAGTGGTGGCCTTCACCCCTCATTGTGTGTGAAAAAGGCTTAATAGAAAGGGGGCCAGCCCCATGCTGACACATGGATTTAATGGGAGTAATCCCATAAGCATGTGTCTGTATTGGGGGGCCTTGGATATGAAGGCCTCATTGCCCTCTTTCTCTCATCCCTCCCAGGACTTTTTGGGAGAAGAGAGAGGGTGGGGCTTGGGACCCCCCGTACCCAGTGCACACGTGGCGCCTTCTGCGCCTACACTGATACACATTACTTGCATACCGACTTTTTGTGTGCCAGATGTGCCATATTTCTATCTGAAAATAGTATCCACTGGCACCTCTTGAGGCCAGGGTATGGGATGAAGACTGGCTTGGAAGGCTAATTCTTGAAGCAAAGGGAGGGAGGAAGCAAGTGCTGGAAGGAGGATTCAAAAAGCAAGTGAGGGATTGCAGGCCCAAATGGAGACAGAGGAGTAGAGAAGTAGCTGGCTGTTAGAACAGCCAGCCCGGGCTGCCAAAAGCACCAAATTTCCCTCAAAGTGAGCTGAGCCTGCAATGTTGGGGAGAGGGATGGTATGTAGAGGCTAGAGCAAGGGATTGACAAGGCTATAGGCTAGAGAGCAAGGTCTGGAGAGGCTATAGCAGGGCAAGTAGAGAATTGGAGAGGGAGAATTGGAGAGGCTAGAGCAATGGAGAGGCTGAAGAGGATATAGAAAGGCTATACCAGCCAGGGTAGAGGTTAGAGCAAGAACAAGTAGAGGCTTGAGCAAGGGAAGGCATATAAAGGGGCAAGGTTGAAGTCTGAAAAGTGGAGCTGGAATGGCAAAACGTCTGCAAAAAACAGCAAAAACAGAACGTCAAAACCCCTGTGGCGCCAATTTTGTGTCCCCAGATGTTTCATGAGAAACTGTCCTGTTTTACCCGTTTTGACTAAAATGTTTTGGGCAGAAATGGTTCTACACGTTTCGACTGCCTGAAATGTGTTTTTCGGTAACCCTGGGACCAACAAAGTCATTGGAACCTCTTTTCTGGAGGTTCAAGAAAAATTAAGAGGAACAAGAAAGCATAGACACCACGTGTAATGAAGAAGACATGGAGGGATAGCTTTCTTTGCATACACACATCACTTGCCATGGCCACTCTAGAAGCACTGGTCTCTCTATAGAGAGATTGAGATGAGAGATTTTCTGGCAAAACGTGGTAATGCCTTTTTTGGAGGAATCATCTTTCTTCAAGTCTGCCAGATTCAGACCTCTCTCTAAACCTTCTCTTTCTCCTTCTATAGTGTTCCCTATACAATAACTTCTTTCATATAGTTTCTTTGTCAATTCAATATTCATGTTCATTAGTCTGAAAATGTTTTGCATAGGTTGGTTTTGTCATGTCATGGGCACTCGCGACAATGTGTACATTCGTTCATTAGAGGCCCCTTGCAGCTTGTGTGTATGTGTATGCAATAGCCAAGTAATATCATGCGCAACACAATCAACCACAGCTCATTCATCCAATATCTAAGTAATCTGATAGATCCTGTAAGCCAAATTTGATAGACCTCTCGCTGATTGAATATAAAATGTAATGAGTTCAGGGTTCTTGTTGAAAATGTGGATGTGGTGACAAAGTTAAAAGGTCGGCAAGCTGATGAGATCTTTATATCAAGTTCTCATGTTTTGCTTACTGCCAAATATAATGTTATTTTTGTTTTTTTTCAATTGTATGTTTAAGGACAGCTACTCAAAATTTTAAAGAGTATATTACCTTCCACAGGTAGTTGCATTATGCACCAGACCCCGCAAAGATTCCAAGTCCCGCTTATTTTGGAACTGGTATCATCACACAATTGGCTGGATCGTTCTCCTCCTGGCGGCAGTGAACATTTGGATTGGGTTGAAGATAGCAGGTGCAGGTCCTCATTGGAAGGCAAGTTACGCTGTAGTATTTGTTTTGGTATTAGTCTCTTTCATAATCTTGGAGTCCATATACTGGTGCAAGTGGCGTAAATGCCTGGAGCCTGTACGCCCACGAACAACATTCTCCAACTATGGCCAATTATGAGATCTCCATATGTGTGATCACAAAAACATTTCCATCAGATTCTTTTGCCTACGGTTTTGACCTCGGTAGGAAATTTTTTATATTTAACCATTTCTGTAGATGCTTCTGGGCTTATTGAAAGCAGTGCCATGTCCACGATATAAATTTACTGCATTATTTGATCCAATATTAAAACGTGATTTTTTGATCTTATTGCCAGAGTCTCCCCACATCTTGTCAAAATGGCTTTTTCCTGGATAAAACTTGTTGAGGTGGATATGAAATATGAATAATAAAGTTTCAGGTTGAAGATTATGTCCGTACACTTGCATTGCTGCATGCACCCCAGTGCTTTGTTTCATGGAAATCAGAGAATTTATTAAATAATTGCATGTGGGAAAAAATTCCGAATTGAAGTGTTATGGCTGTTCAAGCAATGTATAAGTATAAAAAACTCTTTTTTCTTGCAGCACAGTAACACAGCAGATATACAAGTTTCATATTTTCCTTCCTTTTCCACCTTTTTGTAAGAATTTTTAATGTTGATCAGTGCTTAAAGTCGAGCTTTTCAATCTGATCTTGTAGTGATGCATTTAAATGCTTTAATGGGAGGTGAGAACAGGCTTAAATGTTCTTGGAGCATCAATAGGCATGAGCCAATTTCCACACTGTTTGACTTCTTTGGGTTCTATCTTTAGAGAAAGACATTTCATTAGAATTGAAACTAATACGAATGTGATTATTTGATACTTAGGAAGCTTACATCAAATGGTGAAAAGCTTTCCAAGTAACCCTTACAGCAAATAAATTGAACGGTACCTCTTTAGGCTTTAAAAGGTTAGCTTTGACATTAAAAAAATCACATAGGGTTTAAAAGTTTGGATTTTGGCCTTAAATAAAAAATCAATCCCTGCTCATTGAACTCTTTGTCTCACAAATTTGAATCAAAGTAGAACTCTTTATTTTAACAAACTCAAAGTTAATAATACCCTGCTTTAGCAAACTCAAATTTAATCTAATGTTCTCATCTTTCTTACACGATCTTGCACAACAAGATTCAAGCTTGACAAATCTCTGTAGGAGAGTTGAGTATGCCATATTAAAGAGTAGTTGTCTTCTTCATTCATTTTTCACAACAAACAAGTATTATGTCACTCTCCTGGGACTTGCATGGATTTTAACTGTCATGTATGTATCATTCCAGCAATGAATCACCTTTTCTTTGTAAGCTTTGGCATCCTTTCAAACTTGTTGATCTAGATGACTCCCCTTAAGATCATAGAGGAAAACATGCTTTTCAACCACTTGTCTAAAGTTCCCTTTATGCCTATAGTATCGTCAAGTCCCAAAAGAGGACAACCAATTTCCAATAACATCTCCTCCCTTCGAGCATCTTCTCCAACCTCTTCACAAATAAGCCAAGATAGATTTTGCTTACCTGTCTTCCAAAAGGCCTTTTAAATGCATCCGCATAACAGCCCAAAAAGCTAAGTCAAACATGATGTTATTTGTTTAGAATCCTAATTGTATAGCTTATCAAAATTCCAAGGTGAATGCGATATTGCTTTAAAATATAAGACATCATCATTGGGTTCATTGAGTAATTTATAGAGGCTAACGTATTGAGCCTCCCGTTGTGGTGAACTTTCTTATAAAGTGGTGAATTATAGAATTTGAAGAGGAATGTGGAAAGCTTAATGAGCAACCGTGTACATGGTCGAGTGCACAAGTTTATTTCACCTATTCCCCCATCTCAAACCCTAGCATGCCTTGCTTATCGGCCAATTACTTTGTATTATAACTCTTCTTGCCTTCCCCAACCCATTTTTAGATCCACTTGAAGACCCTTGCGAGAGATCAAGACCTTAGAAGGACATTACCTTAGCCTAAAAAAGAAACACGCAACACATACATGAAAGAAAGTCATTAAAAAGAGAATAGGGAGAGATTCCTAAAAGATAATTGACACGAGTCCACACTTAAGTTATTGTATTGAAAATTGTATACACGAGGGAAAAAGGAATCAACAAACTATAATTGAACTACCCTCACAATTAATATCACTCAGCCAAAGACATGTTGCTAAAAAAAAAACGTTTTTACACACGTCTATAACAAAATTGGGACTAAAAGAGTATGGCCTTCAATATGATCTTAAAACAAACATAAAGGTATCGATAACTAACTAGTTTTGGATTTCTTATGTATTCTTATCCATAATTGTACCTAGGGATGAAGATTGGATTCCATTTTTATGGAGAAGTGGAGGCCTTGAAGTTTGCCACGATGTATCAGATGATGATTTGAGTGAGTTCTTGACCGAAATGGAGTCTAAAAGGATCATTTATTGACTTGGATACTTCTCAAAAGGGAAGGAAAAAAACATAAAATGAAATATTTGGAGATAAAAGACACGCACAAAGAAAATATACAACACAAAGGAACACAAAAAGTACATTTCTAACAACCAAGAGCGATAGGATCATTTAATTAAGATCTACGTTTGATATCTTTCAATCTTTCATTTTCACATGTTGAAAGACATTCGGACATACAAAAACAAAAATTTGAATTTGTACGATTGCTATATCCTAGACTTACAAAGATATATAATATTAAACATATGAATGCTTGCATGTAAGAAACTAATACCTCAAAATATAACTCTACAAAATACTCTTGGAAGCTTTTATTTTCCATTTTAAAGAGTCTTATGTAGCATGGATGTCCTTATACCTAGATGAATCCAAGAACATTCCCAAACTCATCCTCTAAAAACACAACATAGTGCAGTTTCAATCTCATAATAGTCACTGATAAGGTTAAAAATCATAAACTCTATCATGCATAATAGGGACTAGCTACTATGAAATCCCCACTGACGTCATCAGCGCCCAACAGTGGACGTCCTTTGGCTAGATTCATAGAAAGAAAGAAAGAAAATTTATTAAACTCTTCGAACGGCCGAAGGACATAATAAGGCTCTCAATTATTCTACTAAGTAATATAACAATTCAAAGGGAAATCTAGGTGGTCTAAACACCACACTATGGGGTTCAAAAGGTGGAATTGGTGATTGGAAGTGAATTTTCAATTCAATGTTTCAAGTTCATTTGCATCTATAAGAGAGTAAGGTAGTGACTACAATACAAGTTGTATTAGTTAGATTGTTACATTGTACAAAGCCACCCATTGCCATTCTTGAGGGGATGGAAAGGGATTTCTCAAGAGGCAACAAGTAAGGGATATACAAAAATGGAACTCGATGTAGGTATTTTAGAAAGGTGGTTGCTATGAAAGGGAAGATTGCGTTAGTACAAAGGGCGAGATGGAAGATAGGTTAGCTAAGGGGAGCTGAAAAAAAGACAAGAGTAGTAAGGAACATCTATAGAGGAAGAACATAGAGATTCTAGCTAGATAGATAGATAGATAGATAGAGAAAGAGAGAGAGAGAGAGAGAGAGAGAGAGAGAGAGAGAGAGAGAGAGAGAGAGAGAGAGAGAGAGAGAGAGAGAGAGAGAGAGAGAGAGAGAGAGAGGGGGGGGGGGGGGGGGAGGAGGGGGGGTGGTTGGAGAGCAATTGTACTAAAGTAGGGGTGGGTGCAATGTTAAAATATTCAAAAAGTGGAGGAAATTGAGCAATGGTGTTGATATTAGAAGCACAGTTTAGAAATCCAAGCCCATAGATGAAAATAGCCCCCTTGGACCTACTCTTGCGTTCAAGATTGTGGGAGTGTAAGGTGGGGTAGGAGTGGACAGCATGCAGGAGGAGGCGGAGGGGGATTAAACATAGGTTTAGAGGGGCGCCGCCGAGGGGGGATGGGTTGGATGGCCCTTGATGTAAGGGGATCGGCCATTGGGTCAATCTGGAATTGACCCACAAAGAGGGACAATTCTCATTGGGCCATCTCAAATCCTTCTCCTAATTAAAAAGATTAGGAAATACTAATACAGGGAAGTTTTTAGAGCACTAATCTCCCATGCTGATGTTCAAATCTAGAAATTCCAAGAAGGTGAGAGAACATAAAGCCTACTCCAGATGCTTCCAAGTTCTTGTCTCTTAATAAAGTTTACTCGCATTGGGATTCAATTCTCAGAGTTGAGAGGGACGATGTTTTTCTTTCTCTTCCTTATTATGTTTTGGGCTCCATGTATGTTTCTTAGCACTATGGTGCTTCAATACTAAGTCAAAAGATTATTTGTAGGCAAATGATAATCAAGAGTTCAAAAGATTATGTATACGCAAAGATTATGTCCTTCAAGGGAGAGAAGAACTTGATCTATACTAGTAGGCAAATGATAATCAAGAGTTCATTCTATAGAGAGGGCTTAAAATCCATGAAAAATTTGTTGAAGTCTCCTTGAATGTGTCGTGTCCTATAGGGAAAATTTTTTTAGGGAGAAGTGGCTTTCAAAGTGGAACTTTGAGGAGGATGTGTTTTTCTCAGGATGGAAGTTTGGGGGGGATATGTGTAATGTTAAAATGTAAAGCTAAATCCTAATAGTATGTGCTCACGCATTATATGAATTTGGAATTGGATAGTAACTTTGTGTGTTTTTGGTGAGTGATACAGAAAAATAATGTTGATTAGTTTCTATCCTACTTTTATTGGCTTAGCCACATAATTGAATTGTGTATAATTAGGGTCGCAAGTTAGGATAAGTGTCTAGATATTGCTATCGTACTAGCTCCCTAAAGCTATGCTATGCGCTATTCCTAGCTAGATAAGAAACACTTTGGTCATGATCCTCCTTAGAGCTATCTTATGTGCTATTCCTAACTAGATAAGAAACACTTTGGTCATTATCTTGCACTGATGAATCAAAGGTAGCTAAAGCATTTTGCATCTAGTGCTTGCAATCCCAATGTTGAGTACTTTGCTATAATTCTCTTTCTTTTTTTTCACTTGGAGAATTTTCCAACATTTTAGCTTTGATGGTGTGTCTTTACCACTTCTGTTGGATGAAATTTTTTAACCATTTGTAGCTATTGGCCCGTGTTGCCTTCAAACTACCTCCTTCATCATGGTTGCTCTCTAGCCTCCCATAGGCGTTTAGGTATTCTAAAGAATGGCGATTGTTTAACTTAAATAAACAAAAATCATTTAAATCCATGGAAAAACTATATATATATAGTTAAGGTCCATGCATGAGATTAATTTACCATGTGAGTCCTCTAAAATCTCCAACCCAATCAAGTCACCAATTACTTCCTTAGGTTCTTGTGGGCACTTAGATTGGGAGCGAACATTTAGATTGGGAGTGGTCAATTGAACTTTCTTCCCACCCCTTTCCCCTAGGGATATCCAAGGTCTAAAGGGGACTAACTTGTCCTTGGATGTTGGGCAACATCGAGGGCATGTGCTATTCGTTGTATCTAAAAATGTATTTGTCCAAGATTCCAGCAACTTGTTCAAATTTTACACCAATTGTAGGTTTTAGATTTCTCCTTGATTAATCTCTGTTATTCTTGACTACTAAATTCTCTAATCTTGATACATTTGCTTAGATCGGTTTTAAGTCACAATAGACCATAGTAGATCATGATGCTTTTTAGTCTCTACTATTTGACATTAGCATAGGAAATTGACATCTATAGTGATTCCTTTCCCTCCTTAAACCATGCTTACTATCTATTTTCCCTTGGTTTGCACCACCTTTCCTACATTCATCTAGGATCTTCCCTACCAATCTACATATAGATCAAGAGCATTGGGAAATTTCTACCACCATAATAATGATCTTAAAGATGAGTCCTCTTTTTGTAGGGTAGTCCATTACTATGCATAATAGATGAGGTCAAATCCATCATTTTGAGTCTCATTTCCATTTTTGCGCATCCCATTTGATAGTGGATTTGGCCAGATGTTAATCTACAAACTTGAGTCCATCATTCCCTTAGATGATCCACCAAATCCAAAGTTGGATCCTAAGCCTCTTTTGGCATTTGAAAAACTAAGGGATAGGACTTGTGAGGGTGTCTATTTGCATAGGAGGATGCCAATTCTACGAGCTTTGAGAATTTAGATGCTTTCATCTTCAAAGGGTGCCTATTTACATCCTCAAACACACTACACAAGCTATAAAAATATCATAGTTTCGTTATAAAAAGATACTTGATGATTTATGTAGCCATACCTGATGACATATGAAACCATACTTGGCATAGTAAACAAGCCCCCTCTCACATGGGCTACCATAGTCCTAGCATACCATGAACACCCATGGTCCATATTTTGGGGGGACATTTGGCAAGAAAATAATAGACGGGCTTTGAAATTGTATGCATTGATGCACAGGAAGGTATTGAATCAAACTTTCCATTGGATTAAAGCTAGGTCAGACATGTATGGGCGAATTTAGGTCCATGATTTGAGTTGCACTAAGTGTCAAGGGTTGAGTGTTTCCACTATGTGACATGCAAAAATGAGACTAGAATAGCTTACCATAAAATCATCTAGCATACTTCTTGATAGCATGAAATGTAGCAATTGTAATTGTCATTGCTAGTTGGGCTCACCACACCAATTGACAACTAGACTAACATGTAAAGGCCACGTGGAACCCATGACACAATGATGACACCTAGATTAAAAAAAAAAAAGATCCCATCTTAAAACAAGGGACATTCATGGGGCATCAATGACAACATTCGCAAAGTAGACAGACCCTTGAAAAGAGATAATCTTATACACTTGATATGGATCTAGATACTAGAGTTGTGGTTTTCCTCCCATGCCTCATCCAAGGCTCTAGAAGTCATCTCCCTCTAAAATTGATCGTAGAAGTAGATAGTGCATGTTGAAGGTCTTTTCTTATTTTAGGCCAAAAGTGTGTCTTCTTTATTATACAAAAAGAAATTATAGACATGGGACTATATGATTCACCCCTAGCCCTAACCTCATTTCACTTTTTTCACTGCTCAAAACAACTTCAAGCCTACCTTTCATAAAATCATATCTCCTAGCCATCATTGATTACGCCTAAAATATTGAAGGAAAAATGGAGCTATTTAAGGTATTGTTAACAAGACTCCTCAAGAAGCAAGTGAGTTGTTTCCATTCAAGGCCAGCTTTGAGAGTTCATATAACAAGAATCTGTTTCTATTCTCTTTCTTCTCCTCATTTTTCCTTTTCGTTTATTGTAACAATGAAAATTCTCTAAAAACCAAGGGGGCAAAGAGAGAGAAAGAGGGCAGAGAGAGAGAAAGAGAGAGAGAGAGAGAGAGAGAGAGAGAGAGAGAGAGAGAGAGAGAGAGAGGAAGGGAGGGAGGACGGAGGGATGGAGAGAGAGAGAGAGAGAGAGAGAGAGAGAGAGAGAGAGAGAGAATCCAAAGGGGGGAAACAAAAAGCAAATTTACTGAGTAAAACAATTTTGTAAGCAAAGGAAAACTTGTGTTATATGTAGGGAACCACCTTAAGAGAGAATGCCAATCATATTGAATACAAATTGTATTTGTGTAGATAAATCATTTCTCTATTCCATCTATAAGAGTAGTGCCCTTATGATAATCACGAAGCTGCAAATTTTTCTATTATCCAATAGGTTCCTTCACGTTACCAGTTAGGATACAAGCAAAAGACTAGTTTCTCTCTACCAACATATTGCAATTTATTTTTCATGATCATTGCCATGGTTTCTTCCACACTTCAACATTCTCTCTCATTACTTGGATCTTCTCAAGGTGGTCCTACATGTGAGCATTATCATAACTATTTTCCATCAAGACATAAGTTATAGGAAGCCTTTTGTCTACACCCACAATTTTTCAAAGGCATGCCTTCCAACATTTTCATTTTTCCACATTCAAAAAAACCCCAACACAGTCCACTATATAACAACACTAAGTCAAAAATTCATTTCCTCCACCCTAGCCACTACCTCATCCATTGGCCTACAGGGAGATCAACCATGCAAGCACAGTGATCAATACTTGGCGTAATGCCATATTGTTTGGTCATAGCCTAAAAATACTTCTAGCCCTTGTTCAATAGACCCATATGACTGCCTATAGTAATCACACTAACAAATGTGATCTATGGTTGTTGTAAATCTTGTGATTCTTTCAAGCAAATGAGACACAAGTCATTCTCTTCCTAGTAAGCATATACTACCATTAGTGCACTCTATTGATAGTTGAAGTTTTAAGTGACTATCATTAAGGAAACCACAACCAATGGTTCCTTTCACATACTTGAGCACTCTATGTGCTACATGAATATCAACCCTCTTGCTTTGTTGCATATATTGCCTGTGTACACCAATGGCATAACGGAGGTCAAGTATTGTGATAGTCAAATAGACAAAACTACCAATTGTTTGATGAAATTGCCTTGGATTTATGTTTTAAGAAGTGTCATACTATTATAACTTGAGATTTCATTCGAGTAGAGTGTCAAAAGGATTTGCATTTGAGAGATGTAACCACTTTGGGAGATTTTTTACATACTTAGATTGAGTGAGCACAACATGAGGATCTGATCTCCAAATGTCTATGCCAAGAAAGTAATGTAGATGATCCATATGTTCTAATGTACGGTTTTCTTTCACATTGGTGAGTAGCTATTCACAAGATATTGCAATAAGCTACTCATTGACATAAAGTATGATTAGTGCAATATTTTTCCTTATTTGAAGGATGTACAGTGAAGGGTCTATAGAAGACGTTTTGAAACCAAGTTGATGTAAGAGGGCATCAGCCCTAGCATTCCACTATCGCCATAAAGAGATTTAAATAATATGCATTTGAGGTGTTCATGTATGGGAGAAACATAATGTTCTGGTTGATCCACAGATATCCCCTCATCAACAAACCCATTCAAAAAAGGCAATTTTCACATCTAGGTGATCAAGGGTAGACTAAAGTGTGCAACTATGGCAATTACTGTTGTAATTGTTGTCATCTAGCAATTGGTGCAAAAGTTTCATCGTAATCAATTCCATACTCTTGTACCCCTTGGCAATTGGTGCTATAAAAGTTTCATCATAATCAATTCCATACTCTTGTGAGTATCCCTTGGCAACAAGTCAAGCTTTACATTTGTCAATATGACCTTTCATGTGAGCTTAACTTTGTAGACCCACTTGCATCTAATATTATACTTATCATTATGCAACTCGTCAAGATTCCATGTCTTATCATCCATGATGGCTTGATATTCTTCATCCATGGATGCTTGCCATTCTTGATATTGTCAAGCTTCTTGATAAGTTGTTCGCTCATCTTAATTTGGCCATAAAGGCCTAATTCCTCTTTACTCATGAGTTGATAATGTGAGATGTGCAGAAGAACTCTTAGCAAATTTTGTGTCAACTTCAACTATTGCATAATATATTTTCCTTTCCTTGGAGCTTGATTCACTAGTGCATGATGTAGTAGTTGAAAGATTGCTCACTGCTTGTAGGCCCCTCATATGAAACTTGATAGAAGGATTCTAAGGATTTTATGATAGTCATTAGGAAAACTCTTGGTTGATCATAATAACTGCTATTTTCATAATCAACAATGACCCCATGAGAAAGAATGAACTACCTTTTAGTAGGGGTCCTTTAAGTGATAGGCTTTACTTTCATCACTATATCCTATAATTAATAGTTTTGTGACTTGGTGTCAAGTTTTCTTCTAAGCTCATCTAGCACATGAACATACACTATAAAAACAAAATTTTTAAGATGAGAAATATTAGGCTTCTTTCTTATGAAGAACTCTTTTGATGTCTTACTCTAAAGTATTGCAATTAAAATTTTGTTCATGAGATAAACAACTATGTTGCAATCTTCTCCACAAAGTGGCGGACCCTTTGAGTCCTTCCACAAATGGGGGGACCTATAGGCTTTTAGTCTTTCTCTCTTTGGATCCTGATTTTGAAGTATGATTGGATCTTTTCTAGAGAGGATTTTGGCTATGCTCATCCTTTTAGATTCATCATACCATCTTTCATGCTCAAGGTATTTCAAGCAGAGCTTTGTCGCTACACATAAAATGATCTCATTTTCATTGCTCTATATAGCACTTCTGACACTTGTTGCCACAGAGTGAACAAGAGCATGGACCATATACCCATCATCAAAAAAGGTGTCCATGGTGGCCATCTACTCTTGTCCCAGTGGATGTGGTTTTAAACCTAGTTGTTTTTGCAAATGTGGCTAAGATGCGTGACTTGGATGTTGCAACTTTAGCAAAGGATCATGGGCAACTCGAGCCTGTAGGACCTTGTTAGTCATTAGGACCCTACCTATGAGGCACCTTTCTTGGAATCTCCTCTAGCATTGGGATCTTCAACATCAAACTTTGAATCTGTTTAAATGTGCTCACCTATTCCAACAAGGATTCATGCTCTGCTCAAGGGATCTCTAGCTCTTCTAGGTTAGCCATGCGGCTCTCAGTTTTTGCTTATATTGGGACTTGTTGCACCTACAGGAATTCTCAAGCTTAGTCTTGGAAATGGAAAGTGGTGCAGAGACTCATGAGGCTACCCCACTTTCTAGGGGAATCATGAGATTCCCTCGCTTTGTGTAGAGACCCAAGAGGTCCCCCCCAAAAGTGGAGGGATTCTTGTCCAAGAGGTTTCCTAGAAAAGAGGTCCCACCCTGGAGGTACCTACGAATTATGTAGAGACCAACATGTATAACTCTCTCTCAATGGAATGAATCTGCCACACTTTGTGGTTTAGTGTTCATTGCACTTTGGTGTTCATGTGCTTGTTCTCCTTGGGTCCATGCTCCCTTAATAGTATTGTGTGATAGCATGCTCTAACCTTGCAATCTCCCATCCTCCCCCCTTCTCCTCCTCCTCCTCCTCCTCCTCCTCCTCCTCCTAGGACCCTTCTCCTCCTCCTCTTCCATGATCCTCTTCCTCCCACCTCTTTCTCCTCCTCCCTCCATCACCTCCTTCCTTCCTTGATCCTACTTCTCAACCCTTTACCCCTTGAAGTCGTGAAGGAGACTAGCTCTCCACTCCTCAACCTTGGACGACTCCTAAACCCTGCAAGCCTCTGTGGACCAAGAAACTCATAGTTAGATCTCTCAACCTTATCCCCCTTCTAAACTATGCAATGTTGGAGATAAGTGCACACTAAGTGTACTATTTCCTAGTCTACATTAGTCTAAGTCTAGTCTTTATGTCTTGAGTATGTGCCATGTGGCACTTATACAATTATCCCATAAGCACTCTTGCTTTATGTCTTGTACTTTGGCCCATATATTCAATGGGTCACATCATTGTAATCTATCAGTCTAGCTTGTGTCTTGTCTACACTCTTCTCAAGGTATTTCTTGTCTTTCAGTCTTGTTATTTCATTTTCAGTTTCTAGTTCTAGTTCTTGCTTCCATATTCCAACATGGTATCAGAGCTAGGTTGATCCCTCTTCTCCCTCTTCTCTCCCCTCAGTCTGCCTTTTCTCAGATCTCTCCCCCGCTACAGTCTGCCTTTTCTCAGATCTCTCCCCCGCTGAAGATCTGCCTCTTTTCTTGGATTTCTCCCTCTTCGCATTTCTCCCTCTTTCTGCCCCGTCACTGCGCGCCAGATCTGTGTACTTCTGCTTCAGATCTGCGCCAGATCTACGCCGTCCGTACGTGTCACTCCTGTACCTGCTCCTGCTATCGTACCTGTTATCCGTACAGATCAGCGTCGTTCGTATGCCGCCCGTTCTTCGTACGTCGTCCGTACTTCGCTGTTCATACGTCGCCCGTACTTCGTACGTCGTTCGTACTCCGCTGTCCGTACAGTCCATACAGTCCGTACGACTGTATGGAATCCGTACCTGCACAGGCTGACTTCTCCAGCTTCTGTTCGAAATCTGCTCCATCTTCACAGAGGACTGCGCCCTTTTTTTTGCACCTCTACCTCTGCCTGGGATTAAGGTACTGTGCTTTGCCTTTTTCAGTTTGCTGAACAATCTCTCCTTTTTTTGCTGGTTCCTCCTGCTTCGATGGGCTATCATATGCTATGGCCTTGACAAAGTGGTGAGAGAACCGGCTTCTTGGATCTCTCCTCTCATTTATTTCTGCAATATTGTAAGGGAATAGACACTGCCCTTGCATCCTAGCAAGAGGTAAGACCTTCCCACATGGCATCTTCCTCTCATTCTTTCATATCTATCGACAAATTCAATGGGTCCAACTTTCATACTTGGCAAATCAAAATTAAGTGCCATCTTATGAAAGAAGGTCTTTGGGACATTGTTCAATGTGCTGCTCCCGAAGGTCCTTCTGAGCAAGTTGTCACTGCCAAGAATGACAAAGCCTATGCTATTATATTGCTCGGCCTTGGAGATGATTACATTCATCACATCTCTGACATACAGTCTGCTCCTTAAGCATGGATCACTTTGGATACCCTTTTTGGAGCCCGATCTAAAAACTCTAAGATTGCACTTATGATCTCATTCTTTGATCTACATATGCAGGAAGGAGCTACTATAGCCTCTCATGTCAATTGTCTTCGCAGTCTTATGGTTCAGCTTGCGTCAGTCAAGTCTCCCATCTCCGAAGATATTGCTATTGCTGTGCTTCTCAAAAGCTTACCTGACACCTATGCTACTCTTGTCACTACCTTCAAGTATCATAATAATCCTTCTCTTGAGGGTATCATCAATGCTCTCCAAGAGGAAGAAAGAACTCAACAACGAAAGGTAACTGACACTGCATTTTTAGCAAAGAAAGGAAGTTCTAAGGTAAGAAAGCCTTGCACCCATTGTGGCAAAACTAATCATATGGAGAAGGACTGTTTCAAGGCTCATCCATGCACCATTTGTGGCCGTGATAATCACCGGGAGAGGCACTGCTACTCCAAAACCTCTACATCAGCTCCTGCATCTACCTTAGCCCATGTTGCTGCAACATCTCCATCAGCTGATCCTGCTATTCCTTCCTCACATGATGAGAAGTGGGCTTTCTGCTTACTTCTATGTCTTGTCTACCACCTTGACCACCGATGATGTAGGACAAGCGGTTCTAGTGTCTTGGTCTTTCTATTTGTCTACAGTCAGTCTTCTGTTGTCTATCTCGTCTTGTCTGTCTGTCTATTTGTCTATCAATCTGACTGTGTTTTAGATCCATCTTGTCCCTACCCTTGTGGACCCATATGCCCTTGTGGACCCATATGAGGATATCACTTGAGGAGGGGTGTCTCAGGATCTTTGTCTGTCATGTCTTCTATCTTGGTGACGAGCTTTGAGTTGACAATCTTCTTGGGATGGATGTGTGATTGTGATATAATTTTTTCAGACTAGTTAACTTTGAGTGGATTTGGAAGCTAGCCATCGTAAAGTCCCATAAGGTCATTTTGAGATTGCCACGGAGAAATTGGGGAGAGAGTTTTTTCACCAGTGGAGTCATGTGCCAAGCACTATTGCGATATATATGAAAAAAGATTTCACAAACACAATGGGGCATCTCTTATGATGATTCTTATTTCTTTTATAAATTAAAATGTCAGTGGATGTAGGCACATGGATGTGATAGCAATATTCGTTGTATGGAAGCATTGAGCATTCATGTACATTGGTTATACTTGCCTTGATTGAATATACCAAGTAGAATTTTCTACAAAAATGGATTTTCATATAAATGCTTTAAAAATGTACCACTTTAGGATATTTTTTGTGAATCATTGATGAGCTGTATTAGGTTGTGCATGAGTGGGAGGGCTTATCAAGTATTGGGTTGTCTATGGGATCTTATAGATGAAATGTATTGGAAAAGAAGGATGGAGCATGGATTCCTTTTGAATGTGACCTTAATAAAATGGACATAGAGGTATGTATGCCCATGGTAATACTCAATGTATTAAAGTGTAAACAATTGAAATTTAAATTACATTTGAAGCTAATTATTCATGATCTCAAATTGTCATCCTTATTATTTCTTTAAATTAAATCAAAATTTAGAGATTTTTAGAGATGAAAACAATGTTCTTTGGATGACAATCAAAAATAAAAATAAGGTGTTTGAGATAGAAGCCTCCATATATATTGGCTATGCATTCTTTGACTAGTATAACAATTATCATTTTTTAAATAGCAAGATTGGTAGTAAAAGGCTATGCCTAGTTAGAAGGCCTTAACTTTGATGAGGCTTTTGCCCCCACAACCCGGATGGTCGCTATTCGGACGATGATTTTTTGGCTTCCCATCATGGATGGTCCATATTCCATATGGAAGTGAAGTCAGCATTCTTGAACAGATGCTTGGAGGAGGTGGTATGTGTTGACAACCACCCGGTTTTCAAGTCCCACGGTCCACGTCAAAGGTATGCAGACTAAGGAAGGCATTGTACGGGCTGAAACAGGCCCGAGAGCATGGTACCAGTGCATCAGTGTATTCTTCTCAAAGATTGGGTCAAATTGAAGCCCATTGGATGCAAACCTCTATCTCTTTAGAGGGGGTAAAAGGCCGGTTCTGATCCTGTATGATGATGATCTGATACTGGTGACCAGACTAGGAAGATCTCTCAAGAAGCTACTCATTGGAGGAGTTCGAGATGACAAATTTGGGATCTCTGCAATACTTCCTTGGGATCGATGTCATACAGAACAAAGACAAGATCTTCAGCTTGCAGGAGAAATACTATTGGGAGATACTGAAGCGGTTTGAGATGGCGGACTGCAAGGATGCTGTGACATCTATGTAGGTTGGACAGAAGTTGAGCATTCATGACTCTTCAGATCTGGTAGATGCCAGCAGGTATCAACGGTTGGTGGGAAGTTTGCTTATCTAACCAACAGTAGGCCAGACATCTCCTTTGGCGTTGGGCTGTTGTGTCATTTCTCTGCGAACCCCTGGAAGGAAGGTCTGCAGGTGCTGAGGTAGCTGAAGGGTATTTGCACACACGGGATTACATACACCACATGATTGAGTTAGGCGGATCCTGTGACTAAGATTGGTGTTCGACTTCAGGATATTGTTTTTTGCTTGCATCAGGGACCATTTACTGGCTGAGCAAGAAATAGTCCTCAACTGCCCTTTCTTCTACAAAGGCGGAGTACCGAGCTGCATGCACTACAGCATGTGAGACGTTGTGGCTTAGGTGGATACTTGAAAGTTGAGGATATGGATGCATTTCAGGATGCAGCGACGGTGGTCATGTGTGACCACTAGAGTTGCATAGCCATCGCAAAGAACCCAGTGTTCCATGCACGGACGAAGCACATTGAAGTTACCACTTCATACAGGAGCCGATCATCAACAATGTCATAGAGTTGATGTATTGGCCGATCGCCGACAAATTTTTCGATGTTTTCACAAAGGCTCTCCCATGGGAGCAAATGGAGCACCTCATTCGATGCATGGGGATCGGCCCACGACGACGTCATTGAGAGGGGGTGTTGGGAGGTCAATACCACCCATTGTGAGCCCCCGATTTGTGGGGACACGGAGGCATTGTACCATGGGGGGGGGTGATGTTTTGAGGGGGCTATGGGCTGCAAGACATGCAGCAAGCAGCACCAAAAGGCAGCTAGGGAGGCCCTATTTATAGGCTGACCCTTGGGGTTGGTCGGTCCAGCCAACCAAGTTGGTCGGCCTGTGAGAAGTGCAGCGGAACTGAACTGAAATGGGGAGAGAGAGAGAGAGAGAGAGAGAGAGAGAGAGAGAGAGAGAGAACAAACCTCACACACAATTGTTGAAGACGAGAGAGACGAGAGAACTGCAAGTGATCTCAGGAACAACTTCCAAAGTGGTGGGAAAACCTCCGCTATAGATAGGGCAAAACTGCTCCACTGTTGAGATCAATGAGACCAAAGGAGGGGGGGCTATTTATAGCCCTAGCCCCTCCCTAGTTGGTATGCATACTAGGGGGATGACCAACTTGCAATGTGGGCCGCCCCACAGCCCTAGGGGCCGACTACTCCTGCTGTACATAAGGGCGCACAGCCCTCCAAGGGGCTGGCCCGTCTACCTAGAGGCCGACTAAGTTTGCCCAATAGGCCGACCTGGCAGGTCCACAAGGGCCAGCCTAGCAGCCTATAAAGGAGGCTATTGGGGCCTGGTATCTTGCCCCATAGGTAGCCACACATGCCCATCAACCTGGCCCTAACTAGGCGCAGCCAAGGGGCTGCCATCGTGGCACAGACATGGTCACATGTGCCCTGGACCTGAAGCACTGACCCGCACTCCTCCTGGGAACATGTGCAGCCCTCTGGCGCACCCTCTAGGCAAGCAGATCTTCCTCTGACACTAGACTACCTCATCGGGGGTGGGCACACCCACAAGCAAAGGCCCTCTCTCTATACCCTATCCTAACCTCTCTCTGGGCGGCACACCCACAAGCAAGGCCCTCTCTCTCTAGAGTGACACCAGGAGATGTTGACCTCCACAACACCCCCTCTCAACTCTTGAATGGAACTGAGGTGTGAAGGAGCTGGGTGTGCCGCTGGAACAATTAGAGGAATCCATCGTGTGATGCTCCATCGCTGAAGACCGCCACAGGTACTGTCAAAAAAGCCCCCTCATGGCATGAACAGCCTTAGCAGGATCACTGGAAACCCAGTATTGTTGCTCCCAGGTCACATGTGCTAGATACACTCCTCTGGTACAATAAGTCATCTGCTATAACAATCCAATTGATGTTGCTGGTACATCACTCGAACAGAAGATACTGAAACAATAATCCAATCGATACTGCCCTCGGTGAAAGGTTTGCTTCCTTGCTTGGGCACCTATATCTCAGAGCTATACAGCCCCCTCTCAAGTCCAAACTGGTACACTAGCCCCAGATCGATGAACTTCAGTGCTTCCCCGCCTGGAGGATATCCTATTGAAGTTCCTGTAACTTGTTAATGTGCTCCCGCATCAATGAAGACTTCTTGGGATCCAGGAATCTCATCAGGACTTCAGGGCAAGACGGGGGAGAGAGAGAAGAGCAACCTGGTGCTCTGATACCATGTAAATAATTCAAGGTGCAAGGAGAGAGAGAGCTCAAACGTGAATATGGAGAGAGGATTATCCAACTTCAATGTTGAACTTCATTCTCTATTACCAACTTCAAACATGTGTGTATAAAGATACAAATGCTTGGTGTCCATATCCCCAACAAGGATTGGGTTATCATCCCCAAATCCACTCGCCTGCATTCCATTGGCTCTCACATGCTTAGCCAATCCTACACACACACACACACACTCATGTCTTGCCCTATTACATGGAGATTTCGACAATCCCTTTCATGATATTATTGGATTCTCAAGGTTGGACGAAGAGCATCGGAAACACTTAGCCATAGTGTTCCAGAAATTGCACGACAACAAGCTTTACATCAATGGGAAAAAGAGTGAATTTTTCCTAGACAAAATCCACTAGCTAGGGCATGTGACTTTTAAAGAAGGTAATGGATCTTGCTAAAGTCAAAGAGGAATGGCCTCATATGAAAACGGTGCATGAAGTACTAGCTTCTTGGGTCTTTGTTCATATTACAAGAGTTTTATCTAACACTTTGCAAATATTGCTGCCCCACTTCATGACTTAAGCAAGGAGTATGCAATTTCAAATGGGGAGAGCGGTAGAAGATAGCTTTTAACACTCTTAATGGAAAGTTGACCACGGAACCGATTCTCCTTATTCCACACTATAATGAAGGGGCGAAAGGAGCTTTTAACACCCTTAAAGAAAAGTCTTCATGGGAAAGGTTCGATTGTATAGGGACACCAAGTGCTCCCAGATACTCTTGGCCACTGTCATGTGATTCACGTGATTAATCACCTGAGGAGTACAGTCAAGAAAGATAAATGACCTTACCGTTGCGTTGACATGGTCCCAGAGCTGAGACAGGGTCTCGCCCTCCTTCTACTCTAGGATGCCAAGGTTGGACACAAGGGGATTAGGCCTGGCAACTCCCACCAAAATGAAATCCACTAGATACACATGCCTTGCATATTGACAAGGGCATCCCCCACAATGTCATCCGACTCCCATCTCTTGCTAACAATAGTTGCATGCATATCCCAACCCTATTCTAGAGCTTCCATATTGGTACACGAGTCCAACATGTAGCTGAACGTGATCTTGTCTCGCTCGATGACTCTTGCGTGCACTTCTAGGGCCTCGTCGCCAATCACCCTGTCTATTCTAGGCACATGCTACAATCATGGCACTCAAGGAGACTGCATGCTGCAGTGACAGCTCTGCAAATATAGCTTTGGAAACACCAAGGCTCATTACATATTGAACTGAGTCTGAATCCCAACCTATGCAAACAATGCTAGCATGAATCTCTCTGCCCTCTTCCATACTTGCCATACTGGCACAAGCATCCAAAACACCAAAGAAGGTGATTTTGTTTGGCTTAATGCCTTTGGCCTGCATTTGAACAAACGTTGTAAGGCCTCCTTGCCATGCCCATTCTAGGCACACATTGCACTTTTGGTACTCAAGGAGACCACATCTCGTAGTGGCAAGACACATCCCTAGAATCATCCTGGTCTCCTGCACTTGGCATACATATTGATGATGGCATTCCCTATGACATTATCCAACTCCAATCCATAGCCAACAATGGTAAGAAAGTGTCGCATTTCTTTTTTATGTAAAATCGTCAGCCTAGTGGGATCTTTGTAAAGCCTTGTACCGGATGTGAGAGAAGGCCGTTGGAAAGGTGGACGGTAATCCAACCACAGGATGGAACTATTCTCGTCGAAAGATTCTTGGAATGCTCTGCGCTTCATCCCTAGCCAAGTCCTAGCAACTCAATGATCTTTGATCCTAGTTTAACCTTTGCTTGGCAATCGCTTCAGCCCTCCCCCAAGTCCCAGCAACTCAATGATTTCTAATCCCAATTTAACCATCGGTTGGCAATATCTTTGAAAGACGTAATTGATAAAATATAGGCGACAGATATAAGTCTCAGCAGTGCCACAAGAACTTGATACTAAAAAGATGCGAGCACCAACAGCACGTCCTACAAAATTCCTAGAAGTCCCAAATATGTGGCTTGAGAGAGTATCCCTTACAATGTTAATGTAGATGGCTTTTTGGATCCAATAATCTCTACATGATGCCATCTCATTGTTGCATCACAAGAATCATAACGTTTCAACAAGCAATACGTACTTTGTCATGTTGGTGTCCTAGAATTCTCTCAAAAAAATCAATGTTAAAGACAGGCATGAGGTGTGGAGAGTCTCTTTCCAAGGGAACTTTGCTACAAATCACCTGGTAAATTTTACCCAATATTCTGCGTCCTTGTTGCTTTGATTGCAATGGTAGATCGAAGAACTTTTGAGAGAGTTCGTGTGCAGCCTCTATTAGCGACTCTAACACACCATGATTGATATAGTGAAAGAAACCAACGAACTTGCTAGTGTGATTGATATAGTGAAAGAAACCAACGAACTTGCTTGCTTGCGCTATCTCTTGCGTGACAATTATGACAACATTTGGATCCCTGCTCCAAAAGCTTGCCAGATCGATGGTGGGAACTCAATGAGTTCTTCCTAGTTGGGCATCTTTGTTTGGGCCTCTAGCCAGACAAATGCAAGAGGTATAGTGGGGGCATGGAAGTAGGAAGGCTTGAGTGACTTAGAGGAGGGGGGTGGGTTTGTGACTCTGTGGGGCTAGCATGGGGATGGCAAAATCTATCCAATACTTTGGGCCTTAATATTTGAAGTAGAGTACACAACAAGATGAATTTGAAGGTGGCAACAACAAGTAGAATCCCTAGTGGTGCTATGACTGTTGACGGACTGTTGTTGCTACTGCTACCATGATATGATCGGCATTACGAGTAAAGATGAGGAGAGGAGATGATGCTAGCAAAGATGCATAATGCCTAGATTTGGCAAGAACATAGGAGGATGTCCTATAGGAGTAGAGGAAAGGGGGGAGGAGTTGTAGGGTCGAAAACAAAATCACCTTTATCTACATTTTGGATGAGTGCCAGTATGACAATCTTAGAAAAGGATCAAGAAATTTATTTATGAGATGAAGTCTTGTCATCCTCATGGAAAATTGAGATCAAGCCTCAAGGGATGGCGAATGACACACTGGACGAGAGAGAGAGAGAGAGAGAGAGAGAGAGAGAGAGAGAGAGAGAGAGAGAGAGAGAGAGAGAGATGTTAGGTAGTTTGACAGTTTGTGGAGGAGATGCATTTTTTGTCATTTCTTGAAAATGTAGAATTGATAAGAATTGGGGAAAAACATGATACATGGCTTAAGGAGAAGGAAGTATTTCATTTTATGGCACAATGATACCTACATAAATACATTTAATTTTCCTTATGAGAGAAATATATTTAATATTTCCTTTTGGCATCATTCAAAGTTATTTAAAAAAATCAAAAACTCAACCTAAATAATATCCAACAATAGAACACTTCCAGAGCATTGATATATAAATTACAGAGGAAAGATTAGAATATAATATCCCACTATTGCAAAAAAATGTTACTTGGTGTATTCCATCAAAGCATGTATTACCAATGTATACGGAGGTATACAGAGGCTTCCATTTGCCAAGTTGCAAACTTCCATCATCAAGGGAGATTTGGAGTCAAAAAGGGCCATTTACTTAAGGGACTAATTTGTGCTCTAATCAACAAATTAGGAATCCACCAATGAGGAGGCTTAGGCATTTAAAGAATGTTGGAAAATTTCCTCCTCGAAGAAAATGCATGTTAGAATCTTTACTCCTTTCACCATGGTAAGGGGGTATCTTGGCCATTAGACGAAAGTAGAGCATCAAGGGTCTACAATTGATATCGATGATGGTCGTTGATCTTGGAAAATTTGATAGTGGTGCACGCGAGGCTTGACGACCAACTTTGGGCCATTAGATCTATACTAGATCTAATGGCTATGATGGATGGCATTGGACACATGGTGTGCGGGGATTGTGGGTAGGTTTGACTTGTAGGTGGCATTTAAAAGGCATGGCTCCATGCATTCAAAGGCGGCAACTCCACGATGGATGGCCACTTGGGAGTCCTTGGAACCTACAAGGATCTGAGGGCTATTAAATAGCATGTGCCACGAGCCCTAGGATGAGGATATGTGATCAATGCTCAACATTCAGTGCTTGATGCGGCCCATAGGATGAATAGGTACGATCTATGGTTGCGATTTGGTGCTGGACATGGTCCGTTGGATCTCCCATGCCCACTTGCATGCCCTTGGATCATATGGCTAACCTCAAATATACCGCCATGCAAGAGTCATTGGATGGAGAAGATCTAGCTGCCATAATCTAGGCGCGTTTTAGATCCCTTTGACTGTTTGGATCATCATCCTTGATGAATCTCGACCATCGAAGCCAGCCAAATATTTCAAAATTATTGGAGACATGTTTATAACCTGTAAAGTCCTTTGAGTTAATGCATCTTACCAATGGTTTTCCCCATGAAATTAAGAAGTTTACTCATTCCCTAATTCTCTCCTTAAAAGGCCCTTTTTTACTCCAAATCTCCCCTAATGTCTATGTAAGACGAAACGGGAATGATCCGATGTGATAATGGGAGGACGATTGTTTAGAAACGTGATTTAAAGTCCAAGTCGTTATAACTTCCTAACACCTACACACATTTTTCATCTACAAATTTCCACACACAACATAATATGTAATATGGGTATATTTCATGGATGATTGGCACCATTGGGATTTATTAAACAAGCAAAAACCCAGCATGTCTTGGCCACTAAACCGATTCTTCTGTAATGAAGGGGGTGAAAGGAGCTAGTGACTCAAAAGTAATATGAATTAGCAAAGATGAGAAGGCTCTTGCCATTTTGCCTTGGGTTTAAGTGATTAGTTCATCCATCACATTGAGGGAAACGACGCATCATATGAGGCATGAGAAGATTTAAGAGTTAGTAATAGATCTGGGCCATGTGTGCTGTCACTAGAGGTGACAAGCCATGAAGCTTCTTCCCATGGGTTACTGCTAGGGTTGAGGTAATAAATTTGGGGGGGGAATTGTTGGACAAATCAATGTACATGGGAATGAGGGATTGTATACGTGCGTGGGATTTAGATTATCCTGCCTTCTTGTCATATAATGATATCTTCTGATGCTGATAACAAGAGGTCCTAGCTTTTTGGGACTGATTCTTGTAATATAATCTTGAGGAGTAAAAAATGAATCATCAGCAAAATCCCACTGTTTGCTCGGTTTCTATCGGGCCCTATTGGGTCGACAAATCTTCAAAATTCATGATCTGCCCATTGGAGCATCAGATTTTGATGGGATTTGTTCCAGCGGGTTTGTAATTTTGTGTTTCAATTGTATGTCCATTCAGCCATTGCATTGCATCTACAAAACTTATTGGATTTGCAAAATTCACTTTAAAAAAAAATGCTAATCTAATTAACTCATTAGCCTAAGTTATAACCCCCTAGTCTTAATTAACCCCCCTAAGTTAAAACACCCCAAGTTAAGCTAATATTAATTAACGATCCCTCCCCTTGCACCTCGCCATCGTCTATACTACAGCTATGGCGCGACTTGCCGCACCTACTGTCACTTTTGGGCGGATAGGAACTACTAGCTTCAAATCTCTTCCAGCGTATTCTTCCGTCGTTGCATAGTATTCCTCATCGATCTACGTTCATCACTACTCACCTCTCAAATCCTCAAGGTGGCCTGCAACCTGCTACTACAAAAGCACTCAACACTCAACTAGCTCCCTCATTGATTGAGTCCCCTCCATATCATTGTCTACATCCTACATCCGTAAACCTAGCTCGTTGCTTATGTTGCATTATCAGCAACCAAAGCCATGTAGCGCGCTGTCCGCAGCATCTTTCATCCACCAATGGCTTGGGGCCCTTCCATATTGTTGTCTACGGCCTACATCGTACATCAGTACTCTTTCCCTTTGTCTATAGCCTAGATCCTGCTTCTCAGATTGAGCTTCATTGATGAAGAAGCATGGGTGGGGAGGATGATGTATGAAGAAACGATGGGCAGAATCGATGAAGAGAGACCTCTCGTTTATCTATGAGCAGCAGGAAGTCGGTACAGACAAATCTAGAAGGCCTACACGTGTCAAAGTATCCCTACCCCCAATTTATCCCTCCCCTCCCCCCTTCACCCCATCTTTCATGCTCTAATACCATTTTTCACTAACTGGAGGGCCCTATTCCCGCTGTTTGCCACAAATATTTGGCTCCGCGGGAATCAGTGCCTCATCTTCACCCATGATTTTCTAGGATTCCTTGGGCAGCATTTGAGAACCAGATTTCCGAATGCTACTTTAGGAAAATCTTTTTGGGTTTTTGAGATTCACACACCTTGTTAGAAAACAACCAACCGAGGGTACGCACAACGGAAGACTGATAGAATAGCCCAGAAGCTCACACAGTGTTTGTAGGGTGTGGAATCACAAACTTGTTAAACTTATGTGCATCACATGGATGTGCAAACTCATCAATAGACAATGATCCTGCCAGATATAGAAGCCACCAAAAGAATATAGATTTCTGTCCAAAGCTATGGACACAATACAAAAGCGAGAGAGAGAGATCCAAAGTCCCACCAGAGTGTAAGGTACTTCTACTATCTGCAAGATATCTCTAGACTCGAGCCAGAACACAACACCTTGCTACCCTAGAAGACAGCCAAGGTCCAGCCATTGATGAACTCAGTCTGCAGCAACTCCTAGTCTCCTCTGTCTCCTGGATGTAGGCCTGAGGGTGTGAGTAGCTCCTGCTGCTCCTTTGATGGCTGAATTGTTGGATGAATGAATGAGGCCCAATGGCCTCTTTATATAGGCCCAAGGCTTGCTCCAAAAAACTTTCCAGCAGCATCATTCTGGCCGACCCAAACAGGCCGACCAGTTTGCTGCAAAACCGCCCTTAAAGGGCTCTCATAACAAGGGCCCCTGGCCCACAACACTAGGGCTTTGGCCCTCACTTCAAGGGCAGATGCCCTCCTATATATTTACCAGCTCTAGGGCACCTGCCCAAGCTCCGTACGTGTCCGTGAAACCAGCCGTACAGCAGGCGCCTGTAATCTGTACAAATATGCCATGCTTCCTTACTATTTTGGCCCTCTGAACTGCCCATAACAGCTCAAGGTACCTTTCATGTTCTTTGATGTGAGGTGCTGCCCGTGTAGCAGCCCCTCTTTTCCTTTTCTCTTGGGCACATCCTGCCCTAGGTCTCCCTCTCCCACGCTCTCCTCATAAGGGGGCTTACAGATGGGGAGGTGACCTTTCCAACACCCCCTCTCACCGACACATCTCGGCCCAATGCCAACACGTCGATGACGTTGTCCCAGCAGCTCCCATGATGGAACCCTCTGGCACAATCCGGTGTCAATTCCAATTCTTGGCTTTTCAACCAGTGGCTCCTGCTCCTCCAGGTCTAGTCCTGCACAAGCAAACCACCATCCATGGTAGCACTAGTTGGCACCACCACCTTTAGTCATGTTCCTGCCTTCTAACTCAATCAATCCAGAGGCCATGATCTTCCAATTGTCCCCCTCATAAATTATGAGTGAACAACCTGGAATCTTCCAGGCACCATACTTTGAGGGTCAACCCATCCTTCCTTTGGCAATGGCAAGGTTCGCAACAAAAGAATATCTCCAAATAACCTGGACCACTAACTCTCACTGAGCTCTCAAGCAGGTACTCTTCTGGCTTTAGTACACCTTGTCCATCACCTTCCAACAATTTGTGTCCGAGATTTGAAGTGGCACCCACACTTCCCCTTTTGCCTTCAAAGAAGGCCCATTACTTCCAATCTTGCATTACCTGAGACATATCAAGAGCAGATTCTCTCCACAGCATGCTATAAAGGCTTAAATTAAGCACATCAAGTACATACCAGGCCATCGTATTGCCTCTGTGCTTACTCTGAAAGCAAACCATGCACCTCATCAAGGCATATACCAATAACTTGTGTAATCTTGTACTGTCCCCTTTTTAATTACAACAACTATCTGAACATGAAACCCTAGGGCTCTCCATGGAATCCACCCTCGTGTCAGTATCAACAGCCATGCACCTGGAAGATTCCAAGCACTCCATGCTGTCCTTCACCTTCACAAAGGTTTCTGACTCCCAGTCGGCCCACATCTCAATGTCAGACATCTTCACTGTAGCTTCTAGTTCGGCATATCTGACCTCAGTGACGCATGGAGATGTCACCAAGAACAGTTCTTCGATTACCACATTAGCTTTGGCGTTTGTGTTGCCCTTTGAATCTAAGTCGAACTCCTTGATTTTATGATCCGCCGCCTTCTTTCTACAATCCTTTGCAAAATGGCCTAGCGTGTCACAATAGAAGCACTTCTTCTACTTCCTCTTCTGGGAAGTGTCCTCATCATCAGAGATGGAATCCACTCTCATGTCGATATCAACAACCATGCACCTAAAAGATTCCAAGCACTCCATGCTGTCCTTTCACCTTCACAAAGGTTTCTGACTCCCAGTCGGCCCACATCTCAAAGTCAGACATCTTCACTGTAGCTTCTAGGTCGACATATTTGACCTCAGTGGCGCATGAAGATGTCACCAAGAACGGTTTTCGATTACCACATTAGCTTTGGTGTTTGTGTTGCCCTCTGAATTTGAGTCGGACTCCTTGATTTTATGATCCGCCGCCTTCTTTCTGCAATCCTTCACAAAATGGCCTGGCGTGTCGTAATAGAAGCACTTCTTCTGCTTCCTCTTCTGGGAAGTTTTCTCGTCATTAGAGTAATCTTTCTTAGACTTGCCACTGTTAGGCTTGCCCTTTCCTTTGCCAACGTACTCCTTTGCCAGCAATGGCTTGTCATCTTTGTCGTCGTCGTAGAGCTTCTCCCTAGTTTCTTCCTGGAGTAATAATGGACCCAACTCCTCAAAAGTCAGAGGTTTGGTCCTCTGTCCTGCTATCACAGCCGTAACGAAGCTTTTCAAACTCCAAGGTAGCCTCCTCAGTACCATTAAGGCCAATTGGCACGAGTCCACCTTCTAACCAACCGATGCTAGTTGATCCCTCACCACCTTGACATGCGTCAAGTGGTCATGTACCGAATCCCCCTCATCCATATCCAAGTTGTAGAGCTAATGTTGAAGAAGCAAGATCCAAGATGTGTTATTTGTCTCGTACAAATCCTTCAAAATGGCCCACGCCTGTACCGATGTGTCGGCCATCTGGATGTGAGGAAGCACAGAGTTCGCCGTAGTTCCTATGATCAATGCCAGGGTGAGGGCGTCTCTATCTTCCCAAGCTTCAAGTTCCTCTCCATCTACTGATATGAGTATCTCTCCCTTGTTGTCCACCATATCCTTCGGCTTCGCCTTGGCTCCCGTTGTCAGTTTCTACGACTTCCGAGCCACTAAATGACTCCGGATCTTCACCTTCCAGATAGGGTAGTTTGTCCCATCCAGTTTTCCAAACTCTCTAAAGTTACGGATGGTGAAAGAAAGAAATCTGGGGGAGGAGGAAGGGAGAGAAGGGGCTGAAGAGGCTTTTGACATCGACATCTCTGCTACTAAATCACACAGCGAAGTCGAATAAACTCAACCTTCCGTAGACTATAACTCTGTATGCACTTGACTGAACCTGAGTCACCCTCCTTGTCACAAGGACACTATCCTCTAGTCGTGGAAGTTGATTTCCAAGAACTTCTGAATCAGGGTCGTCCTTCAACAAGGTCCCTGCTTTCAGGCTCCCATACCTGTGAATCTCCTACTTGGGCTCTGATACCATGTTAGAAATCAACCAACAGAGGGTATGCACAGCGGAAGACTGATAGAATAGCCCAGGAGCTCACACAGTGTGTGTGAGGTGTGGAATCACAAACTTCTTAAATGTATGTGCATCACATAGATGTGTAGACTCATCAATAGACAATGATCCAGCCAGATATAGAAGCTACCAAAAGAATATATATTTCCGTCCAAAGCTATGGACAATACAAAAGAGAGATAGATCCAAAGCCCCACCAGAGCGTGGTCCTTTGATCTTACCACAAGGTACTTCTACTTTTTGCCAGATATCTCTCGACTCGAGCCCGCGTGCTCCACCTCGAGCGTATGTAGACTCTCCGTCCAGATCACAACACCTTGCTACCCTAGAAGACGGCCAAGGTTCAGCCCTTGATGAACTCAGTCTGCAGCAACTCCTAATCTCCTCTGCCTCCTCGATGTAGGCCTGAGGGTGTGCGTACAGTTACTACTGCTGCTCCTTTGATGGCTGACCTGTTGGATGAATGAATGAGGCCCAATGGCCTCTTTATATAGGCCCAAGGCCTGCTCCAAAAAACCAATAGTCTCCTCTACCTCCTAGATGTAGGCGTGAGGGTGTGCGTACAGCTGCTCCTTTGATGGCTGACCTATTGGATGAATGAATGAGGCCCAATGGCCTCTTTATATAGGCCCAAGGCTTGCTCCAAAAACTGACCAGAAGCATCATTCTGGCCAACCCAAACAGGGCTGTGAAACCGCCCTTAAAGGGCTCTCATAACAAGGGCCCTTGGCCCACAACTCTAGGGCTTTGGCCCTCACTTCAAGGGCAGATGCCCTCCTATATATTCAGGGTCCAGCCCCCCCCAAACCTGCTGCAAACAGTGCGCCTCCATGTACTGGATTAATCGCAATCTGTCCTGGACTATCTCGCCTCTGCTCCAGATTTGTTCCAGCTCTAGGGCACCTGCCCAAGGTCCATACATGTCCCTGAAACCAGCCGTACAGCAGGCGCCTGTAATCCGTACAGATCTGCCATGCTTCCGTACTATTCTGGCCCTCTTGACTGCCCATAACAGCTCCAGGTACCTTCCATGTTCTTTGATGTGAGGTGCTGCCCATGTGGCAGCCCCCTCTTTTCCTTTTCTCTTGGGCACATCCTGCCCTAGGTCTCCCTCCCCACGCTCTCCTCATGAGGGGGTTTACAGATGGGAGGTGATCTTTCCAACACACCTAGACGGGAGTTCAATTTATTTTCAGCTGCGTTCGCTACTGGGCTCTCTGGACTCTATGGAAAGACAGAAATCATAGAGTCTTTGGTGATCCAACTTTTTCACTTTTCTCTTTTTTCAGGCACTCTTTGCAGCAATCCTTTTATGATTGTCTGCAAACTCAGTACATAGACTATGATGCATACTTGTCATATATTGAGATCTCTCTTGATGTATTTGGGCACTTCCCTTTTTTTGGAATAGTGACTCAGTAATATAATGCAAAATAAATTTCACCAAAAAAAAAAGTGTGTGATCTAGGTAGTTTGTGATTGAGAGATGGAAGCTTGAATAAGAGGTGACGGAGAGAATCAAGGAGACGGTGGATCACTTGCTCATCAAAGCAATGATGTAAGGCCATGTAAACATCATAAAGAGGTTCATTGATAAATGACTACAATGTTTGTTGTTATCAATATCCTGCACACTCTCTTGAGCATGATGCACTTTTATCTGCCATACTCTTAATAGTATATCTTGTCATGCCAAGCTTGAAGCACTGGCTATTGGAGTTGCATTTATATTCCTATGGTGATTACAAGAATCAATATAAGCATATTATTGGAGTTGAACCAGATCTCATGTACAAAAAGTACTAAAATTAAAAAACATGTGCTTGCAAACAGCTGGTTTCTTGGCACACTAGTACACAGATCATTTGTTTGCAGGCATAAGTGATGCTTTTGGCCTCACCAGCACAAACGTGATGTATATTAGTTATTAAGTAAAACTAGTAATGCAACATGTGGAAGTAAGCAACACCTACCATTGTCACAACTAGGTAGCCACATGGCAATGTCACTACATTTTTTTCCTAGAGTTGATAATGTAGTCTTGTACGCATTCATCAATGGGATATTAAGCCACTAGTATCTTGCTAGATTAGAAGTGATCCGAGAGTACAAAAATTGCTTAAACAAAAACACACTCGAATACCGACGGCTCTATGGGAAATGTTACACACACACACACACACACACACAGAGGGGGGGGGGGCGCTGCGGAAGACCAAAAGGTCTGTGAGATTGAAGAAATCGGATACAATAAGGGTGAAATCATTGAGTGGATCCACACCCATGGCTTAAAAAAACACTATTACTACTGAACTGAGGGCCTTTAAGTCCAAATTTGAACTCTTTGATGAGGGCCTTGTGCTTACGGTAAACTGTCCATTTGCCATCCTTTTGGGCTGCCTTTACCTTTGCTAGCTCGGTTGCCTTTTGGCTGAATTAGACTTGACTGAGCTCCTCTGCTATCAACATTTTCGCACCTTTCAGTTTATGGGATTGTCTGAGTAACTGGGCTTGTGTCAAGAGAAAGTATGGCATGAGTCCCATCTAGCTTGATTTTACAATCTTCTGGCCAGTCAATGCTTGGTGTTCTGTCTGTATCCGTCCATACGTCTCCTCAAATGTCTCTTCATTCTTATACACCCCTCTGGTAAGCCCCCTATCATGATTTTCAGTGCATTCCCTTGTTTCTCAGCTTGTTCTTTGATCTCTTCTCTTACTTGTGTGTCCACTTTACTACTATCAATCCTGCTGTTGATGGCAGAAACAAACTCATGAGGTTTGGAAGCAATGTATTCATGTAGTACCTTCTGTGGGGTGCCTTGCTTCTCTCTGTTTTCCATATTGACAAGCCTTGTCTCAAGCTCTTAAGCCTCACCATCAGCTCTTGATTCTCTTGCAGCAAAATACTGACCTGCTGTTGAAGACTGAGTGGTGGAGAGCCGGCCTCTAAGTACCAGCTTGCCTTGAGTTTCTCTGATGCCTTCCCATGGATCTCCATGTTTGAATCCCAGGCAGTGTAGACAGGCCAGATGGGAAGAAATGACCTGTTTTATGCATATTTTTAGGGCTGTTCTTCTCCCTTCCTCTGTACCGGTTAAGCTGTGACAAAGGGCAGGGCTGAAGGGGGACTGGGGTATGTTCGATCTGCATGGATCGATTAGAGAGACTTCTTTTGTACAGTGGAATGCTGAAGCAGCAGCAGGGTCTGGAGAGAGACCGCTGGGGTTCACTTCAGGCAGGGATGAGTTCTGAACCTGGAGGCAGCAGGGTACCACAGAGGCTTTGTTGGCTGGCTCCATAGCTGAGACTAACCCCCTGGTCTGAGTCATGGACATCGGCCCAGCCAGGAGCAGAAGAAGACGTAGAGTCGGGAGACAGCAGATGTGAGCGGCTCACACACACACACACACACACACACACACACACACACACGCGCGCGCGCGCACAATTGAGGCTGAGTCCAAGGACCCATCAAAGACATTCAAACGTGTGCATGCCAACCCCTATTTCTTCATGGACGACAATCCTGACTCATTATACGGTAAGCTCGTTAATTAATATGAGACATTGATTTGGCAGTAATTACCAATAAACCTCACATGGACATAGGCCAGATCTGAATTGATGGAGACCACTTGCATCACTCACAGTTATGTCACGTTCAATATCTTGGAGAAAAACTCAGCTGTGGATGGCAATATGAACACATACAAAATGTGGATACGAGTTATATGCAGCTTGTTTATTGAGGCCAAAGGCAAGGGCTAACTTTTTCTATGGTAGAAAACAGTTCTGCATCACGAACATCAAGTAGAACTCTCCTCCAAAGCATGCCTCCTCTGTCTGCAGATGTGATCTATCTTTATCACAAACTCGTGGACGATGTCCTTTATCTCAGATGGGTTGGAACCTGGCAGCTTCTTCAAAGTTCAAGCCATGTTCACCATCATTGTTCTCACACTCTCTCTATATCGTCCCATCTTCTCTCACAAGCAAGCATACTTGATTGCAATACATATGGAATAGAATTCTGTGGATCCAGGTCCAAGACGCGTTCTGCTGAAGATTGTCCTCTTTTCACATTCACATGGGTTTTGCAAGCACCAAGGAAGCTCTCCCACACTGCAGCATTAGGCTTAAACGGCATGTTGTTGATGAAGTCCTCTGCCTCCTTCAATAGACCAGCCTGCCCAAAAAGGTCAACCATACATCCACAGTGCTCCATTATTGGAATGATTTTATGATCTTCACTTATGGAAACAAAACAGCAGCAACCCTCATACACTAGGCCCGCCCGACTGCATGCCATTAATATACTGGTGAATGTGATTTCATCAGGCTTCACACCTTCCTGCTGCATTTGTTGGAGAAGCTCCAGCGCCTCCTTGCCATGTCCATGCTGGGCATAGCCAGCAATCATGGCATTCCATAGGACAACATCCCGCACCTGTGTATGGTTGAAAACTGATCTCGCATCCATCAGACTCCCAGACTTGCCATACATGTTGACAAGGGCAGTCCCTACCACTGCACCTGACCCCAAACCAGCTTGAAGAATAGTATCATGGACCACTTTACCATGTCCTATTGCTGCAACATTTGCACATGCGGCAAGGACATTGACGAATGTGATCTCATTGGGCTTCAACCCAGTACGCTGCATTTCGTCATAGAGCACAAGGGCCTCTTGAGAATGCCCATGTTGGGCATATGTTCCGATCATGGAAGTCCAAGACACCACATCACAACAACGCATTTTGTCAAACACTAACCGTGCATGACCTGCGCTCCCGCACTGGCCATACATATCAATCAGGGCATTCCCCACAATAATATCCAAAGCTAATCCACGGGCAACAACTTTTGCATGGATTACCTTACCCTGTCCGAGGTAGTCAGGACTCAAGCAGGCACCAAGGACACTGACATATGTAATTTTATCTGCTTCCACCCCGCTCTGTTGCATTTGATGAAAGAAGATCAGGGCCTCCTCACCACGCCTGTGCTCAACATATGCAGCAATCATGGCATTCCAGGATACTACATCCCGCTGCTTAATATTGTTAAACACTACCTTTGCATCTTTCATACTCCCACACTTGCCATACATATGAACAAGAGCCGTCCCTACGACAACATTTGAATCAAACCCCTCCTGAATCGCAATAGCGTGGATGGCTTTACCACAAGCAAAGGCTCCTAAACTTGAACATGCACCGAGGACGGTACTGAAAGTATATTTGTTTGCTTTCACATCATCAAATTGCATTCGTTGGAAAAGTAGCAGACTCTCCTTGCAAAGGCCATGCCGGGCATATGCTGCAATCATGATAGTCCAAGAAAACACGTTTGGTTCGTCCATTGTCTCAAACACTGAATGAGCTTCGTCCAGCGCACCACACTTTCCGTACATTTCGACAAGAAGGTTACAAAGAAACCTGTTTCGCTCGTGCCCATAACTGAGAATATGTTCATGGATAAGCTTGCCAAATGAGAGTGCATGTGCATCTGTACAACCCTTCAGGAGAGTAGCATACATTTCAAAATCTGCCCGAAAGTTCTGACTGTCCAGCAGGTGCAGGGCTTGTTTCAGTAGGTGTAGAATCTCTTTTGATCGCTCTCGGCGACACTCGTTTTCTAAAATTTCTAATGTCCATTTTTTTGCAGAGCTTTGTTTAGGAGACTTAAAACCCGCTAGCATATGTTCTTGCTCAGCTTGCTTCTTCGATGGGTCTGTCGAACAAGTAAGTCCAGCCTTGCCCATTCCCAAAGTTTCACGTTCTGCAAACACAGTCTCCCCAAAAATTGCCCCAATCGACGAATTTCTTTCGTGCACCACCTCGCCTTTGCGCCTATGAGAACCCATCGAACATGGAGCCACAGGCAGCATGATGCCCGGGCGAATTAAAGACCCAAAGTCCACCATAACAACTACGAATCCACCCGAGCTCTTGGCTTATCGGCAAGGCATAGCGTCCATGCTACCGTCCACTGTTCAGTGCACATCTTAAAATTCTTCCTTCTTTCAAATTTCCTCTCTTATCAGGTATACTTCTTCTCGGTCTCTCAATAACAAAGATCAGTAGCCTTCGTTATATCGATTTTTCTAACTTTTATGGAGTATATCGATAGTTCACTTTTTTGGAATGCCAAAGGCAAATGCCGAAGCCTTTGTTTTGCCTTTCTCTATTTATGGGGATTGTGCAATGAATGCTGTCCTCTCGAATAACTGAGAGGGATTTAAAGGTTGTCTTAATCTAAGGGTGAGGTTGTACTATAGGGGATTTAAAGGTTTTCTTAATCTAAGAGTGAGGTTGTCCCATCGCCTTTGACAAGCCTAGTGAAATTTTCACCTTGTTTCGAGAATTGTTAATAGAGTACTTATTGCTAATAAACGTAATTGCAACTCTTTCGAGGGTGGATCATTTATCCAATATATCATAAATCAACTATTGAAACTTCAATAGTTGATTTTAGCCTACGAGAGCTAACAGTGGTCCTAGAGCCAAGGGTGTTAGAGCTCCATAGAGAATTGCTAGGGAGACCATCATTACAAGAGCTAAGACAGGCTCTTGAGGCTCTAGAGTATGATAAGTCACCAAGTCCTAATGGACTAACAACAAAATTTTACAAAGCTTTTTGGCCATTAATTGGTAAAGATTTGGTAGAAATGGCTAACTTGCGGAGAGGGGATTGCTTTCGGAGGACGTGAATACAGGTCTGATAAAATTATTCTCGAAAAGGCAAATCGGATCAAATTTGGGAATTAGAGACTTGTCACGATGCTAAATACCTCATACAAGGTGATGGCATATAAGGTGATGGCAAAGGCATTGGTGTTGTGAATTCGGGAGCTGTGTATGCAAAGTGGTGGACTCCCAACAGAACGACTTCATCAAAGGTAGGGATATTAAAAAAATATTCTCAATGTGTCCGCTTCTCTAGATCTGGCGTGGTACACAGGGCAACATGTTCTTCTATTTGGCCTGGACTTTGACAAGGCCTATGACCGTTTAAGATGGGACTTTGTCCCCGTAGTTCTAAAAAGGCTACAAAAAGTGGCTGCCCTATTTGGCAATGCATCCGCGGTACTATGCTTGAACAGGGGGTGGTAGGCAGATTCAGTCTTAACCGTTCAGCTCACCAGGGATGCCCAGTTGCACCACTACTGTTTGCATGATCTCGTCAATTCACGCGTTAAAGAAGAAACTGGAGGCTGGCGAGATGAAAGGAGTTAGTCTCCCGTCGGGTAAACATTTGAATATTCAGATGTTTGCCGGACGATATGATCTCCTTCTCCCTTGAAGAGCAAGGTAGTGTGAATGCACTAATGGAGATAATTCAGAAATTTTGTGCGGCTTTATGGTCCTGTGCAGCTTGCTAAGTCTTTTGTGATTAGAACACACTTCCAATTCCTTAGGCATTGGGGTAACCCTGAGGCAAAGATTTAAATGGTTCAAAGACAAAGTGAAGTATAAGTTGAAGCAGTGGAACAGATAGCCTTGGGATGGAATGACAGATTCAGCATATATTAGCAGCGTCACCTAAGCACGTGGCTACAATCTGGAACTTCAAAAAGACACACTGGGATGAAATTGAGAGATTATTTAGGGTCTTATGGGCGGAAAATGAAGGAAGTAGGAGTATGCATGTGATACCATGGGAGGCTCTTAAGGCACCCAAAGTGCAGGGGGGGTGAGTATGCTAGATATTGCCTCGAAGAATGTGGCTTTGATATGTAAGTGGTTGTCGGCAGGTTTGTTCAGTAGTAAGGCCCTGTGGATTGAAATTGCTAAATATTTTGTGGAGCAGGGATGCAGCAAGGGGGCAGGAACCCTGGTGTAATCTAAATTGGTATGATAGGTTATTTTTGGGATTCTCGATTCATATTGTGGGTTCGGATCTAATAGCTAGAATAGTCGTGGCATGGAAGAAGGGGGTTCAGCTGTTGAATTGGAAAGGGCGTAGTGGGTTGAGGGGGGATGAAAGCCTTGAGGAAAGTATTTGGTGGTGCATAGTGTTCTGACACCCGGATGAAGCTTTTGCCTTGCATGATCTGCGTAGAGTGAGGATCCTGCATAGGAAAGGCTTAAGGAAATGGATTGACTTGGGGGATAGCCGCATTGCGGATTGGTTGTCGGTTGATACATTGCGCCTCAGATTCAGGCAATAGAAGACAAGGAAGACTTGGTGCACATCGCGATGGACAGAATTCCATAGGAATGGCCATCCAATATGGTTAGTACATGTGTGGAGAAAGGGAAGAACCGGGTGCTAGAGGTAAGACAGTGCTCCATAAAATTTCTGATAGATTGATGTATCGTAGGCTTGCAAGTGGCTTCTCCGCCACCGGCGCTCTCACCAGGGAATGGGAGTTGAGGAGGCCACCATCATGGTGGAGGCACAGGATTCAGGTAATATGGAAACAGTGTGGATCAGGAAGAGCGAGCTTCCTCCTATGGAAAACTGTGCACCAATGGCTGCCAATAAGGGGGAAGGTGGCGAGATTCATGGAGGTGAGTCCCATGTTCCCCTTCTGCGTTCAAAAATGTGACATTTAATGTGGTCTTGCTTGATAACCAGGGAGGTGTAGAGAAAGATGGAGGGAGCAGTCAGGAAAATGGGATTGATGTCCAAATTCTTCTTGGTGGTAGGTGGCAATAATAGGGGATAAATTCAGAATGCCATCTACATTACGAGCGGTTGCTACGCTAGCAGTATGGGAATTCCATAGTAAGATTGTGTTGCATTGCCAAGTGGTGGTTGGGTGGAGGGAGTCGATCATTGCTCTAGTAAGGGCGAATCCACGAGACTTCAGTTGGGTTACTTACAGAAAAGATACGCTAATTAGTAAGAGTCTACGGGAGATGAGAGAGTTTCTTTAACTGGATGGAGGTAGGCTGCATGCACTGAAGGCTTAGGATTTTTGCCCATTTTGAGCCAGTTTTTGTTAAGGTCTTTGTTTTGGGCTGACCACGTTGCCATAGCAGTTACAGCTAGACTCTGTCAAATTCCTGTCAGAAATCTCCCAGCCCCCTTCCCTCTTCCAAACAGCAAATCAACACTCACTTCTTGTCCTCAGGCTCCTCCTCTTCTACTGATTCCCTCCTCACTCAGTTTTTCCCCTATGGACCCAGAGAAAGAGTTTTTTGAGTTTGAGACGGAGCTTGGCCTCCACCCCCAACCCCCTATCCTGAGTCACAAAGTTTCAAGATGTGCATTAAGCTTATGCTAGCGACGTACAAGAAGCATTTTACCCCTTCAAGCAAAAAAAGAGGAGGAGTTCAATTTTTGAACATTGGAGGGCATAAGCATAAATTAAAGTACAAGTTTTTAAACTATAACATCTCTTGACACCAATGTTGTCCAAAGATTGTTGGGTGTTTGAAGTTTATTGCAGGTGTCTAAAGTTTTGAAATTTGAATCGCTACTATTGAATTCTTCTTCATAACCACTGTATTTTTGGGTGCTTAGTTACAACATAACATATGATCTTCAGCGGGGGAGATTACAGTCCCTCAAATCTAGGCTCTCTGTTAAAGATCCTCTTAAAGCCGTGCAAAAGCAAAGGGAAATCAACCCCTAGCTTTAGGAAAACTTCTAAAAGCAAGCTTTTGGCTTTCTGAACCTGCAGTCTTGTATATGGCCGATCCAAAAGCACTAATACAAAAATAAATTGACATTTTCTATTCATATATTTGATTAACACTTGGATGCCATGCAATGAGTTAGCATGGCAATATTGACGATCCTTTGCCTAAGATCATTTTGACTATGTGCTACAAGCTTGGCATTTAAGATACATCTATGGTACATCTTGGATAGTCATGGTCTTTTCCACTATCACAAACCTAATCACTAGATCTTGAGTTTGGTCAAAAAATCTAAAGATAATAGAGGCCACCTTTTAGACATCAAATTTGTATGTAAAAATTTTACATGTGTTCTTCCATCCATGCATGACTTCTTGTAGTCTAGGCACCATTGCCAAATCAGAAACTATGATGTGACGCCCTTTCAAGTTATGAAATGGATGTCGAAGCTACCTGACCATCTGCAAAATAAGCAAATGTGTGTGATACACGAACCATATATGTGAGCAAGTATGTGTAAATTGTTTGCTTCAAATAAATATCTAGCTAGAGGTGCAAAGTAGTAGGTATCCCTGGAAAACCCTGGAAACTCCGACTTCTCTTGAGATGGTCTTTCTTTTTTGGTATAGATAATTAGTTCTTCTCAATTGAGGTCACTTTAATTAACCTCTTATAGGTTCATTTATCTTCACTTTATCTTATATTTGGTCTCCACACGAAGCAATCACCTATTTTAACTTACCTTGGTAGCTTGTCTTTACCCAAGGCAGTTGCATTTCTTCAAATGAGACCATACTTTTCTCCAATTTAGTCACACCTACTTTAATCATCTTAAAATCATACCTTTTTGTAGTTTTAATGAGTAGGAAGACTTCACAAGGCTCCACTTATGTTCAGTTGAGACATATTGTAGTTTTGAAATAGCTTGTTTTTTTTTTTTTTTGGCAAAAAGAGACTTCTATTAAGTATTAAAGAAAAACCGTTAGAGCAAGCTCCATACGGGATACATCATGCAATGCACGAAAAGCTCAAGAGCCAAAAAGAAAGGATTGAGGCTGATAGTGCCATCTCAATCGGTAGAAACCTCCGAGAAAAAGGGAGAACCTTTCCAAACTCGAAGAAATATAGTCCTTCTAGAAGAGGCTGCCCGTGAAGGGCCCTGCATGCTAGCCCATATGGCTATCAAAGTGTGAACCGTGTCAGACCAAATACCCGTGAACACCTGTAATGGGTGTATCTGGGTGCCATCCAAGGCCTCAGTACATTTGGCTCTCCAAATGTGCCAAGAGGAAATGCTAGCCAAAATCTCCCAAGAGGTGTCCACTGAAACATGAGAAGCTCTGAAGGGAGTAAATGGTACATCCTGTAGAGAGCAGGGCTCTATCACCTGCCAGCGGACCGAGAGTAAATAGCTTGTATTTGACTCATCTTGCCTTAATAATCATTTTCCTTTGCATGTCTTTAATCAAACAATCACTTGAGACAATCACTTTTTTTTTGCATAATAAATTACTAGTTTGATAATATTGTGCATTTGAATGTGTTCATGTGGCAATGCCTTGAAGCTTTTCAGTGATAATTCACAAATTTTAGCTTGTTTATGATGGTTATACCAAAGTAACTATATTAATACTTTTGCAATAAGACTTTCGATTGTTTGTATTTGTTGTATATGCTTTTGATATCAAATTAAGTACATCAATTATTTTGAAAAAGGATTTCCAATTGTTTGCATTTCCCGTACATGTTTTTGATATTAGAGTAGGTGTCAATCCTTTCAGTAAGGATTTTTTGGTTTTTTTAAAACATGCTTTTGATATCAAAGTGTAGCTTGATGTCTATGCTTCATTTCAATATGCTGTATTTGATTTGAGTTTTTAATAATATCTTGAGATAGATAGAAGCCTTCACTTTTATGATGAATATGTTCTCTTGTTTCACACTATTTGCTTTGTAATTTTATGCATCCTTCTCTTATTGTAGTCGTAATCAAACTCAAGTATATTTGCTTCTTAGCTCTTTGTCTTGCATAAACACTTTCAACTAAAGCAATGTTATTACTTTCATAAAAACAACTAATCATTTATAACTTAACTATAGTCAAATGAACATTGGATTCTATTTCTTGGATTTAATTCTGACTAATTATTTCTAAAAACTTGTTTTTTCAATTAGATACAAGTTCCAACACTATTTCATTCTAACTATCGACTTTCTATATAGATGTCCTTACTATTCAAGTGATAAGTTTGACATTTTTACATGAGAACATATCATTGCTAGCTCCACTGATTGATCCAATATTTTTATTTATCTCTCTTTTTGCAAAGATGTTTGTATTCAACCCATAAGTATTTACATTCAATATGAACTCTTCCTTAACTCCAATGTACTCTCTCTCTTTTTGAATAGTTGAAAAAATGTATACAATTCCTTTTAAAAAAAGTGATGATGTATCCCACATGAGATTGATTTAAATAAAAGGGAAACTAATACATATGCCTTACAATAGATTTCAAGATTAGGAATAACTATGTTATGTATAAGCTCTTTAGGAAAATATACCATAGCACAAACCATTCTTTAATGCATTGATTCTTGAATTGATACAAACTTTTCCAAATATAGACCACAATGATAATCAATGGTATATGGTGAAACATACTATCTCCAAGAAAATGGAATTCAAAAAATATAATTGTAATAATAAGCATAAACTTAAACAAAGATTCTATAAAAGAAGTTAATTTATAGACCGATCTCCATCCCTTCATCCCTCCCTTCCCACTCTCCTGAAAAAGTAATTAAAACATGGTAATGCTTTCAACTCTCATTTTTGGCTTAGTAATCAATTCATTGTATTCCTAGTAGCTATCTCATTAGAATGCACCACAAAATAACCCATGTCTAATTCACTACCAAAATATATAACACATACAAATCTTATCTGAAATATTATCTTACATAAATATATCAATAATAATTATGTTGTGTAAATCATTTAAAAAATTACATTGCACCAATAGCACCCCCAGTGAGAAAAAACCCCCTATTAATTAATTAGTTGGTGTGGGGGGAGGGGGAGTAGTATATGATGGCAAAATATCTAGGGATAAAGGGGGGAGAGATTGAATTAAATAAACTAGACTATATAACACATTTTCACAATATAACATACACACAACATATTCAACATCAAATATTACATGAATGAAAAAAGCATTTAAAAATTTATTGATATACATATTTCATTCAAGCATGTATCCTATTCTTTTAACTATTTGTTTCTATCATCATACTATATGTGAAACCTTATTCACGAATACAAACTTTGATCTTTCATGTATTGCACAACAATATACAATGTTTTTCAATGTTCTCCATGGTACCAAATATGGCCTTCATGGTCTATCGCACCTTGAGAGTCAATAATGAATATCCTATATATGTAAGTTAATCAAGAAACTACATCATAGCACAAACCATTCCATTGAATACAACAACAATCACAAACATTAACTTAATACAACAACAATCACAAACATTAACTTAATAACACATCTATCAAAACAATAAATTTTGAACTCCCTTTTAAACCTATTTTCTTCCCTTCTTTCATCCTTTCCTTTAAAGAAGCCATCTTAATATTTGATTTGCACAAAATCCCATTTAAAGTCATTGAAGTCCTCTAAATCACTAGAACTATCAAAGTCATTTGTGGCAGGAGCCTGCGCTTCACTAGGTAATACTGGCTCCTTCTTTACAATTGGAGGGGGGACCTGTTTAAGAAAACTAGTAAACTCAGGGGGGATTTCAAAAGGAGTAGTGTTGTCCATCCCAAAATAGCTTTGAACATGGTTTGCAGGTCAACATTAAAGAGGGCAGCATCGGTTCTGAACTGGTTTATCATTTCTGTAATTTTCCTTTGGTCCTAAGCAACCAATTGAGAAAAATTAAGTCAGCATGCAACAAAATTTGATGAAACTGGAAATTGTTTCTGGTTATCTAAATAAACCACAGTGCATGTGCTTTGATAGGTGTCCATAACTCTTGTTTTCTCCTTGAAGAGTCTCCTAGTAGTATGGCCTTCTAATTTATTGGCTCCCCTGTTTTAAATTGTACTATTTTCCACACCTTTTTAGCAACAGGACAGGCAACAAAGAGGTGGAAAATATCTTCATTTATAAAGGGGCACCTCATGCATTTGCCATTTCCCTTTCCAATTCTCAGTCCTCTATTATTAGTCCACACAGCTTTATGCATTATTAGCCAAAGCAAGGCAGACAATTTGTTAGGGATTGAGCTTGACCAAATGGAGCAAAATCTGAACTTCCATTTGCTCCTAGAAACCTACAGTTTCCACCTAGTATTAAGGACAATGCAAAGATCTCCTATGTCCCTAGTTGGGGATAGGTAAGAAAGAAGGACTCTCAACCCAATTGAACTCTCTGCTATAAACCAAGAAAGATCCACCTTTTGATTGTTGATTGCCTTCCCAGAGGTGAATTCTGTTCAAGACAAGTGTCTGGCATTGGTTATTTAAACTGAACTCTCTTCTAATCTCAATCTAAGTTTTCCATCTTAGCTCAGCTCTATTCCAAAGTTAACCCCAGCATTGCAGTCCCTTTTTGAAGAGTAAAGCAGCCTTATCAAAGTCTTCAACAGAGAGAACATCCTTGAAGATAACAGAGACCCAGATTGAGTCTAATATCATAAAAGCTCCTTTGCCAGAGAAGACAATTTGGCTCTTGATTCCTTCAAAGGCTGTCATAGTGAGAGCCAAAGCTAATTGCCTTTAGCTTTGCAAGGTTCACGGTACTTTTTCCACTTGGGAGCTCTTAGAGGTCTTAGGGAATTGACATTCCTTAGAAGGATTTGGGCCCAATCCTCAAGAGGATGGAGGATTGCTTTAATTATCAAAGTTGAGGATAGTTTCATAGAAGCATAGGGTACTTTTTCCACTTCGGAGCTCTCAGCATAGGGTACTTTTTCCACTTAGGAGCTCTCAGAGGTCTTAGGGAATTGACATTCCTTAGAAGGATTTGGGCCCAATCCTCAAGAGGATGGAGGATTGCTTTAATTATCCAAGTTGAGGATAGTTTCAGAGAAGCTTGCTCTATGTCTATCACACCTAGGCCTCCTTCCTACTTGGGTTTGATACAAAACTCCCATCTGACCTTGGCTACCTTGCCCCCCCAAAGAAAGGATCTGCAAATTTTAATGAACCTGCCAATTCTAGTTCTAGAAGGGTACCAAGAAATGAGGTAGAAAATGATAATTGGGTATATGTAGTGGTTGAAAACCATTCTCCTTCCAGCTAGACTGGCTTGGAACCCTCTCCATTTCTCAATCTTGTTTTGAAATCTGTTGAAGAACCAGTCCCATCTTTGTTTGAGGGAAACGTCAAAACCCATGGGGATTCCCAATAATCTGAAGACTGTGCCATGTTTGATTCTCTAGCAACCCATCTCTTCCAAGAAAGCTTGCTCATCCCCTTTGAGAGTTGCATATCTAGTTTTGGAGTAGTTGATTTTGGATCTAGAAGCTTTACAAAAGATCTCTAAGAACTCCATATCCTTTTTTAACGTGAGTCTCATTCCTGAGGGTTAAATTTGTGTCATCATCAAACTATTGGTAGAGATAAGGTGCTTGCCAGAGGGTAACTCAATGCCTTTCATATTTCCTTCTTAACTTTGATGTTAAAGTAGCCACCCTAGTGATTTTGCAGCAATTGCAAAGAGTAAAGGAGCAATGGGGCAACCCTGTCTTATAGATCTTTTAAGGACAAAGGGTTGACTCGTGACACCATTGACACAAATGATGCAGATGATTCATATGAACCTCTCTTCTAACTCTGTTGCTACTATGACAAACTCAGAAGCCCTCAAGCTCATGAGTGTCTGTCAGAAATGTTTTGCTAAAGAAACTTCTCCCCATGGGGGCTAGTTATTCTATGCTAAAGAACATGTACTATGAATATTTATGATGATGAGATAATATAATACAAACTTTTTTTCTGCCCAAAAAAAAAATATCCCATTTAAAATGAAATATATTGTATAACGCATTCTCAATGAGTGAGCAATAAGTAGTTAACCAAGCACATGGTCAACAAGATTTGGAGAAGCTTCAATAGGTTGGTCATGACCATAATAGATAGAGACACTCACACTCACATCCATTGACATTGATCCATAGGTCGTTAGTTTGATGGAGTTGGTAAGTCTAAGGGCTTCATTGCAGCTATAGGCATAGGTGAGGACAAATGTAAGAAATATCACTATTGCAAATTTCTTAGATGATTTCCAAAAGGAGTAGTCAAATCTGTAGGAAAAGGTGGACCAGTATTACAAGGAAGAGCTAGAACAAAGGAGGGTATAGGCAATGCTAGAGGAGTTGTTGTTTGTAGTTGGGTGTGGCATCACTAAGATCAGATATGCATACGAGGCAGCGGCCACAGATCAAGATTATTTGTGAGGGTGGAGTCCACCATGTGTTCCTCAACCAGTGGAACTAAGGATAGAGACATGATTACTGGTGGGAAAGATGAAAACTCAAAGGGGAGGATGAGGAGCTTGGAAATACAACTTGGAGTAGGAGACTAAACTTACATAATACTACTAATTTGGTGCCTAAATCATGCCTGATGGAGAGGCATGCCGATAACCCATTGAATTCACCACTTGTAGTAAGGACTGCCTCCCCAATCACTCAAAAAGAAACCCACCACCATGATGAAAATTACCTTGCAGAAGACCATTCATCCTAGCATCCCTAGCTTGCTTGTGGTCCTTGCTTGGTTGAACATTATCACGGGCTATGGTAGCCATGGCATCCATTCCAAAAGCTTGTTGGACAAGGTCAGATCCCCAATGTTGTGCTAACCATATTCAGCTCATGCACTTTGTACAAGCCATGGCTATAATAGAAAATCTAGAGCTATACTCTACCCTTTGGAATCACTAGATAGTGTCTCGGTTAGCAAGTAGCATCATCCATTTTCACCTCTCCTTACTCACTACAACCCTCCCTCTCATATTGCCTAGGTTAGATAGAAAGGGAATTGTCATTTCACCACTATTTGATCTAGCTCCCTCAATTCAACTATATTCACAATGAAAACAAGGAGCTCATTGCTGCCACTTGGACCTCCATTATTTTAATGGCTTAATATTGCTCCTCTTGTACCTTCATTTCTACCATGAAACTTTTCATTCTGGTTCCCCTTATCCCTCTCAATCATTTTCTTTGCTCACATCCATCCTATTTGACATATAACCCTATTTTCCCTTGCTCTTGCATAGCCTATGGTCCTTCTTTCTCTCCTTTAGGTCATGCTCTTCCTTTATGCTTTCAAATTTTCACGTTCCCACCTTCATTGTTTTTCATGGCATCCACTATTTTTGTAATAATTTGTGTCTAGTGTATTCATAGCCAAAGACATCAAAGTAAAAAAATCAAAATATTGAATTACCTACATTAGAATCCACATGAAAAACTAATTCCCAATTGAGGGGTGCCTTGCCAACACACCCTTTAGAAGCTTACACCCATTTTTTTGGAGGTTGATTGACTAGCAAGTTGAAGTACATGTCCTACTAGTAGTGAATGGAACAACAATGTTAGCATACCAATTGATGTGTGACTAACAATAATTCTATGGTCTTGTTATCCAGAGGGGTGCACAAGATTGTGAAGAATAATCTCTAATGGGATAGATTTGTGGCCATGCCTATTGCAAACACAATGTGATCCAAGAGGAAACCCTTTGGAGTTAAGAGGAGTCACTTTCAAGGTCCAAATCTACAATATCCAAATTACCACTCTGTCTTGATGGTCCAATTTGCATAAATGAAGCATGTTAAGACACACCCATACCATTATAGGCATAAAATTAATTGATAAGTCCCTCTCAGAACTAGTTGGTTTTTGTCTTGAAATACTTTGGTATTTAATTATTGAAAGATAGCTAAGAGATTCTACAAATCACAAGGAATCATGTTTTATAGTTACAAGGCCCATCCTTGTTGAGTGCTATTATGCTAGACAAATTCATCTTTGTTTACATATAATTTGACATCTACAATCTTTGCCCCTTCTCATTAGTAGATCCTTCTTGCAAACATAACCATGCCACATGTGGTCTCATCTTATGTCTCTAGTAGACCCATATGGGTTGATATCTTCCCTCACTAAGCTTCAAGTGGTTCATGTCCCATCATTTTCACTACCAAGGTTATAATGATACATATTGATTGACCAAGGTCCTAATGATACACATTAATTGAACATTAATCCTAGAATAAAAGATTATCCTATGCTTCTAGGCTCATAAACAAAGTCAAAGAACTTGGATTTAACCCAAATCAAAATATTTGGTAGCCCTCAATAAGATCTATTTAATGTATGTGTGTGATCAATAATATAGATGTTTGGAGGAAGTCAAGTATAAAGTACCCTAACTCTATACATTTCATAATTGTAGAGTGTAAAATATATGCAGGCTTTACAACAAAAAAGGCCACTCTTCTTGCGGGCCACAATAATGATAATGAATACTAGCAGGGTATGTCATTTAACCTTCATCTTGTGAGCACTAATGACAAGGTCACTCTAGCATCTCAGATCTAGTGTTACAGGGAGACTAAACTCATTTATTATGAGACTAAGAGTTTAGGCACTATGCAAAGGTATGGCCAATTCTTCCAATTTGCTTTTAGATTAGCCCTATCTGGCATCTAAAAGAAGAGACTGATTCTATGTGGGAAACAGGTGAATTTAAGGGTTATCAGAAGTAGCTAAGCGCAAAGGATGATTCGAAACATCTTTTATGGAGAAAGGGCAAAAAGACAGATGTTGCTTAGAGGACCTTGTTTGATGTAGTGACATGCAAGCATGCCCAAGTTTTACTGTGAATGTGTAGTTGTTTCCAATTTCTTCAAACTAGCTCATATTATAACATGTGCCAACCATGTGTGAATAAGAAAATGGCATTTGAGTTTTTTCACTATCAATAGCTGTAGGCTTGAAAGGACCCATGAAGTCCAAACCCTATTTCTAGAAAGGCCTCAAAGGAAGCACTGGCTACATCGGCAGCCTTCAGGCCGATGACATAGGTTGCACCACAGTGCAAACTGACAGGCATCCTTCTATAGCTCTAGTCACCATAACCCTGCTTGCTGCTGCACCTTCTAAGCCATAATAGCTCCCGCAAAGTGACCACCTACCACTTCTCAATGTGCCTTTGTGAGGACTACTGCTTGCTCCTATGGAAGCACACACTGAAGCAGAACATCTGTCAAGTGCATGCAGTACAGTTGACTGACCACCACCTCAAATTTGCATCTTATGAGTGCTAACCCCTTCCATTGATGACAAATAAGGGGAAAGAGATAGCTAACACAGCGAAAGCAGAGTTAGATCTATTTCTGGCCATTGAGGAAGAGTGTTCCTCTGTTCAAGAAGCGTTAACCACTGATTCATGGGCGTTGGATAGTGGTGCCTCCCGTCACATGACCTGCAAGCAGGGTCTATGTTGTTCCATGTAGCCTCTACAGGAACCCATCACCTAATATTTCCCCCTCCTTTATAGCTCCTGGGATAGGTCCATAGTGAATTACCTCTTCACTTGATGATAAAGTGGAAGAGCTCTTCTCTACCTCCACTGCATGTGGCTGCTCCCTAAACACCACATTGTGGCTCACTATGATCTTCTTTGCCTCTCGATCATACAACTTATAGGCTTTATTCTCATCATAATAGCCTGTTCAGATAGTCTGGCATCTGTCTAGACATCATGAAGTGCATCATCTCATCATACCACGACCATGGCATGCCTTGGGTTACTAGCCCCTCTGATGGCTCCACAACACCCACTAAAACTACATTGAGGTCCACGTCCGGGAACTCATCTTCAATGCCGTTAGTTTGCCACTACATGATGGGATCCTGGTCTATGTACCACCTCAAAATCATACTCCTGCAACAGCAACAGCATCCATCTAGCTAGTCTCCCCATCAAGTTCTACTACTTGACCAAGTATAGCAACGCCAAATGATCGACATGGAAAGTGAAACGTCGCCCCAACAGGTTGTGACAAAACTACTTCATTGAGAACACCATCCCCAGGCCTTCTTCACACTCGATTACTAAGTAGTTCCACTCTGCTGGGTGATAGTCTACGGCTTACACAATACACTGGCTGGAACCACCCTGCCTCTCGTCCTATTGCATCAAAACGCTTCCAATTGCTCGATCTAAGGCATCTACGAATACGTGAAAGGTCTTCTCCTAATCTGGAGGGATAAAGATAGGTGCTCTAGAAAGTTGCACCTTCAACTATCGATACACCTTCTTGCATTCTGCGGACCATACAAATGTTTTGGGCCCCATGTGTGCCAATGCATTCAGGGGTATGGCCATGTGAGCCAAGAAATGGAGGTGATGACCATGCCATTGTATCTGTCCCAGAAAATTCAAGCATTATTTTGGGTTTGTTGGTGCTGGCGCCTGCATGATTGCTGCCACTTTATTCGGGTCCTCTACTATTCCTTCAATGCTGATCACATGCCCCAATATGTGGCTACTCCGAAGCGCAAATGCACACTTCAAGCTGAACGACACTTCTCTGGAGTCTGTAGTGTTGAAAGCATAGCCACAAGTGATCCAAGTGATTGACTTTGGTTTCGAACATGCTGACGTCATTGAGGAAGATTCTCATGAAATTTGCTAAATATTCTCCGAAGATCTCCTGCATAGCGCACTGGAATGTCAATGGTGCATTCCACAATCTGAACCACATGATTGTGCACACATATTACCCCCAGGGAACATGGTCTTTGGCTGGTCTTCTGGTGCCCTCAGAATCTGATTGTATCTGCCATACCTAAATAGACCTCGTGCCTACCACTCCATCTAGCATGGAATCCATATATGGGAGTGGGAAATGGGTCTGACACTGTAACTGCATTCAGTTTGTGTTAATCCACACAAGTCCGCAACTTCTTATTTTTCTTGGGCACAATCACAATCAGAGATATCCACTTCGGATCCTTGATTAGTGCAATGAATCCCACCTGTAGTAGCCTCTCTAGTCTCATCTTAACCTTCTTAGCCACATGTGGATTCATGGGGTAAGGGTGCATTTTGGTGGGCACGGTGTCCTTCAGGTTAACCTAGTGCTAGTAAAACTTTGGGTCTAGCTCTCGCATATCCGAAGGACGTACTCTTCGCTATCAGCCATTTGTACCAAAAATGGCACCGGCGTTCCAGCCCAATTCTTTGCATGTTCATGGGATAATGATGTTCGTTCACTCCAGATCCACCATCAACCAGTACTGCGGAAAAGCTTCGTCCATTGATGCTTGCTGAGATAACTGATATCCACATGTCAGTGAGGGGTACGACCGCAACTAGCATTGATGCGGTATGAAAGACGTCCATCTCCGGTACTGCTGACACTTCGATCAACATTTGCAGGAGTCTCTTATGAAATTACCACACCAACTGCAGCAATCGTCCCAAGGAGATCTGAATGGGCACCTCAAGAAGGTCTTCCACACCATCTTCATTCATCTGGGCAAGAACTCATTCCGGCTACATGGTTGCCTTCATCGTTCCTCTCCGGAACTTGGTTCTGGAATCGCCTTGGGACTTGTGGTGTGACCTCCTGAATGACCTAATTCATGCATGATTGCTAGATGCGGCACCTCTTCAAACTGGACTTTGTAGACTTTCCTTGCTCTCAAAGTAGCTGTCGGCTTCTCTTTTGTTGGGGCCACTTCCTGGACCCACTCGAGCACCTGCTGGCGCATTGCTTGCACATGCTAGTAAAGTATCGTGGGCTTTGTCCCAACTTTAGTCCACATCACTCTGCTTGATCGACTGACCACATTCACCTCTGGTGCAAAGGCTGGGTCATCCTCCACGATTTGTACCATTGATGTGTTGGGCATATTCCCTGCCATCTTCTGACGTTCTTGCTTCTGGCGATTCCATTCTTGCACTTCAGGGCACTCGTTCCGCCAGTGACCATCTAGGCAGAAGAAGCACATCTTTGCTCATGGACCACTTAGTCCTCCTCCACCTTGTCCATGACCGCGACCTCCTCCACCGCCTCCTTAGGTTGGAGGTTGTTCCTAAACTTTCGCGATACCAGCTTACTATGCATATGCCACTGTAGGCTCCGTAGCTAGTGGTTGTGGCCATTGAGGTTGTCCCAGTGTGCGCAGGCCATGGTCATTGTAGCTGCATTGCTCCGTTATGTGTGTATTAGTTCGACAGATCGTACACCATTGCTGATTCATTGCGCAATCCATTTTGGAATGCCAGGGGTTTCTATAGTGCAGACTTTGCAAAGTTTCCCTTCCGTCCTTTTGAGGTATTTTTGGGCTTAACCTCTTCCACCTCCAACTCATCACTACTTTCTTTCGATGAACTTTCTGTCGAACCATCCTCGTCCTACTCTTCATCACTATCCCTTCTTTTTTTCCTTGAAGACTGCTTTTTTGTTTTGCCCTTACTCTTGGATGATCGTTTGGTCTTTTCTTTTTCGTTTTGCACTCTCTTGGATGATCGTATGGTCTTTGTTGACCCCCCTTGTAGGGCTTCACCTGCCCGCATTTCCTAATCAATCAGGTCATTCAAGGGTAAAGTGACCTTATCCACCGTCACCACCGCAGTCCACACATCCTTGGCTAGACCGCTAATGAAATAGTTATTCAATACCTCCACTGCCAGTCGTTGAGTCACTAGAACCCTTTGCAAAAGTTGGCAATACTGAGCCGCGCAATCTTCCATGTCCTAATCACCTTGTCACAAAATCCTCGGCCCCTCAAGCGTCTACGAAATCGTTTTCTCCTTACGAAACCGCCATAGAAAAGCGACCTTGATTTCATCGTTATTCTAGAAATGGTCCGAGGCATACTTCACCAACCAAGGTGACACTTTAGCCTCCAACATGGACTCAAAGAGTGCCCCCTTTTGCATTGGGTCCACCACACTAGCCACGTTGAGTGTAAATTTTATCGAGCTGGTGAATGTGGACATCCGAATCATCACGAGTCTTCCCTTGGAATTTTGTATACTTCACATTAGCCACCTCCATTGCGATTGGATTGGCCAAAATTACTTGGGCAATTGGTGCCTACAGCACTGGTCCCCTAACTATCGTTGCTGCTTGCAAAGTGAAAAATAACCCATGAACCACCGATGAAACGCCTCCCGCAGTCGATGAAGATGCAGAGTGTGGAAAAGGCTGGACCGCATTGTCCACACTCAGATTGTGGATGGCGATGAATAAGGCTCCCACGTGTTCTCTTGCGAGCTGCTCTGACACAAGCTGGGCACCACCATGTTCCAGTACACCACCGCTAGCATTTTGCGGAGTCCGCTGGACATCTCGATCCACATGGAAGTCTCTATCTCTGCTAAGAGCGATCGTCTAGGCCGATGAGGTAGCCTTGTTGTCGATACTAATGGATCCGGAGGTCCTTGCGACCTCGTTTGCATTCATGCCATGGGTTAGTACCGCAATTCGACGAGTGAGATGATCAATGCCCGCATGAAGCATCCAAACTTGATGAACCAGTTCGCTCATGAAATGGCGGTCTCTAAAATGAGCATGTTGGGGCCATGTATTCACAGCAAAAAGATCCTTAAGCATGGTGCTGAGTTGTTGTCATCTTCCTACGATGAGCACTTGCAAGTCTACCAATGAACCCTTCGATCGTGGGTGTGTCACATGCCATCAGTCCCGACAATGCTAACACGAATGGTTCGCTAAATGCATACCCCACATGTATGAACAATTCTGAGTTAATCATGATTGCCAATGTGTAACACCCTAAGTCGTAGGTGTTACGAAAAGTAGATAATGCGCATACTCACACACATGAGACGCAGAGTATGCAAAAAAGAAGAATGGAAACATAGTGCATTTAAATCCGTGAATTGCATAATGATCAAGAGACACTTGGTCTCGAGGATATACCATGTTTGCAGTTGCAACCACTGACTGAAGAGTTGCGGCCACTTGCACCCCTTGGGATCTATGCTAACTCGACAGGCTGTTAATGCCTTAACAAGGTCTATTGGAAGGGAAGGAAGAATTGTCCCATCATACACATCAGCCATGGAGCTAAAGTGTATAATTATTGAGTTGTACAAATTTCTTTTAGCACACACAAGGATTGAGGTCCTTAAAGTGTTTTGTGTTAGTTTATTATGAGTTTGATTTATAGCCTAAAGAAGCGATACAAAGGCTATTTAATGATTATTGGTTTGTTTTATAGCCAAAAGAATCCATACAAAGGCCTTGCAATCATAATTTCTAGATGGAGTCACCTAAGGCAATGCTATTTCCATGGAGCTCTTAGAAAATCACAATGTTTGTGACAAACACCAACTAAGTAGGTGTCGATAGATAAGGCACATTTTAAGATGTTGGCACAAAAAATGCTACCTGCATTGTCCAAGGTCTTTACAAAATCTATCTACCACAATTGGCATTCTTGCCATTACACAAAACATTTGCTTATGGTCGTGGATGAGAAGGTTGGAGTAAGAACAATTATTGGATACACATGGGAGTCAGCTCACAGAAGACAAATGAGGAGAGATAGCAGAGTACGGGGCTCCGAGGGGGTGGCTGTCCTTTTCAAATCACAATTGAGACCACTCATATCTATGGTTCAGAGAGAGGAGCATGCAAGACACATGTGGATATGAGTTCAGATTCTAGATGCTCGGCCTATCTTCATTGTAGTGTGCTATTTTCCTCCAAGCACATCATCCTATGCACGAGAGGTCACTACAGATGGACACAACATATGAGATGATCCATGATGACATCACAAAGTTTCCAAACAGGGAGAGACTTCAATGCATGAATAGACAAGTGGGCCTACTTGACTTCTCAAATGATGACAGAGATCCACACATAGTCTCGGAACTAGATGTAGCTGAGCTCAAGATATTGAGGCACTCTGCAGAAGCCCCACAGGTGACATGGTATGGATGACATCTGCTTAAGCTGGGGGTAATCCATGACCTGATCATCTTTAATGGCCTTCATAGATGGCCGTCTTCCAGGAGACTCACTTGCTTCCCACATGGTGGTGGGTCTAGTATAGTGGACTATCTACTAGGCCCACTAGACTTTGTGGAACACTCCACTTGTGTAGAAGGTTGCATTGATGATCTCAATTACTATGGTGGAAAGAGAGAACTTGATTACAGTAGGGATTGTCTTTGATACTAATGATGACTTGGTAATGCAACATACCAACTCTCTTATAAGTGATGTGAGATTAGTGTTAGTGGCTTTAAAGTTATATGCATATTCAGCCTTCTAGCATTGAGGAAACATATGGACTTTTGAATAAATTTTATTTTTTTGCTACTCAAATAGGGGGTTTATAAATACTTTTGTTGTTTTGTATCACTCACTTTTTGGTAATCCTCGATCAAGGGCACGATCAAGATGGATCTGAATGTGTGCAGGCATGGGGGGACCTCTCCTTATGGGTGGCTGGCATGGTCAACAATACTCTAGTGAGAGATCCCAAGGCCGAGGAAGAGGAAACTATAAAGGCAAGAGGAGCAATAGAGAGTGAGGTGGATGGCAGAACAATAGACATAGTGGAAATTAGAGTGGCAGCTATTACTGTGGAAATTCGAGTCACATTAAAAAGTTTTGTTAGACGAAACAAGAAGATTGAAAAATGGTAGATTGTAGCAAGGAAATTATGCATCATCCAATAGGCAAAATGAAGAGAGATCAAATCTATTTGTAATGTAGAATATGTTGAATGCCCTTTCACATAAGGAAAGGGTTACATATGTATGGTATGTAGACTCAAGTGCATCAAACCACATGAACTGTCATGGAGAGTGGTTTGTTGACTTGCAGCAACCTAGAGGCCTGGCTTTTTTTAGACATTGAGCATGTTGGTAGAGTTCCTTGGAACATGCAAAAAGGGAAAACAAAGTATCTGGCTATGTATAACATGTGCCACGTATTACTAAGAACTTGGTTTATGTTGGTCAAATGGTAGACCAAGGATTGCAAGTCAAGTTTAACAGAGAGGGTGTGTTTGTTGAGGATTGCAAGAATAATAATAGAGTTATTGCAAGAGGATGCAAAGTTGGTAGGATCTTCACCTTGAATGTGAGCATGCCAAGTGTGGATGCTTGCAAAAGGAGAGTGATTTATTGCAAAAATAGAGATATGGCATAAGTTAATTGGCCATGTGAATGTGCAAAGGCTAAAGTCAATGTAGTCTAGAGGTATAGTTACAAGTTTGCCCAAGTTGAGGGTTGAAAACCTGGACAAGGTATGTGAAGCTTGCTAGTTTGGAAAGCAAGCCAACAAATCCTTTCTATAGGAAAGACATATAATCTCAAAGCCACTTGACTTAATACATTCATATGTATGGGACCCCACAGATGCATAGCCATTGAGTGGAAGCAAGTTTTGTGTGACCTTTATTGATGATACTCAAGGAAGATTTGGGTATACTTTATGAACTTTTGAAGTTTTTGGTCATTTCAAAGCTTTTAAAGCCGTGGTTGAAAATGAATGTGGTAGGAAAATAAAATGCTTGAGATCAAATGGTGGAGGTGAACACTTCCCTTGGCTATACTTTATGAACCAAAAATATGAAGTTTTTGGTCATTTCAAAGCTTTTAAAGCCGTGGTTGAAAATGAATGTGGTAGGAAAATAAAATGCTTGAGATCAAATGGTGGAGGTGAATACTTCCCTCATGAATTTGACAACTACTTTTGAAGGAGCATGGCATAAGAAGGCAGTTCACATGCAGGGGTACCCCACAACATAATATGTTGTTGAAAGGAAGAATAGACAATTGTTGAGATTGCAAGACCCATGTTGAGTGAGAGAAATATGTCCACATATTATTAGGTTGAGGTAGTTCATACGACCAACCCCCACTATAGCAATGCATGATGTGATGCCAAAGGAGAAGTATACTGGTAGAAAACCAGATGTATCACACTTTAGAGTTATTGGATGTGTTGCATATGTGCATATAACAGATGAGTTGAGGAAAAAGCTTGATCCAAAGGTTGAAAAATGCATTCTGTTAGGGTACTCGATAGAACAAAAGGGGTATCATTGTTATAACCTGATCACATTAAAGTTTAGAGTGAGCAGGGATGATGTCTCTGCAAAGAGAGAGAATCTTGGTATGCACTACCTAATGGAGTTGATGAAATGAAGCTTGAGAAGGATGTTGTTGGACCAGAAGAGTCCTCTAGTAATGCTATGAAAGTGAAACCTTGGTTAGGGAGGTTGAAAGCGCCAGTGAGAGGCATTGAAACTGAAAATTCAGCAAGTAAGCAAAAAGGGAAAGCAAATATTAATGAAGCACATTCAAGTCCTAAAAATACTATTAGCCACAATTTTGTGAATGACGATTCTAGTGGTGCAAAGTCCTTAGATGATGAGTTTGGCATACCAAAAGAAAGAACACCCGATGTGTAGAAAATGAGGCTTGAAATGAGAAAAATCTATGTAGATCAAGCAGGTGAAGTACCAGTGCAAAGGTTTGGATTTGAGAATTATGCAGCACATCATTATGCATACATGACAACGTAATGTAGAGTGTTAAGTCTACATGTTATGAAGAGGCTCGTGGTCGTGCTGAATGGGAATTAGCAGCAGTGGATGAAGAGATGAATGCAATTGACTCTTTTCCCAAGTCAATTGCATTTATGACTATCTGTTGGTCATGCTCAGATGAATGCCATTGACTTTTTGAGATAAACAATGATGAAGCTCGTGCTCATGCTAAATGGGAGTCAACAATCTTGGGATCTAGTGCCATTACCAAGGTAAAGAACTCATTGGCAATGTATGGGTGTATAAAGTGAAGCAACATGCTGATGGTACAATCAACAAGTATATTGCAAGGCTTGTTGCCAAAGGATATGCACAAATATATGGCATTGATTATGAGGAAACATTCAGCCCAGTTGCCAAGATGGCTACCATGAGAGCTGTGATAGCAATGGCTGCATCAAAAGGATGGAAATTACATCAAATGGACGTCAAGAATGGCTTCTTGAATTACAGCCATTCAAGAATGGCTTCTTGAATGGAGACTTGCAGGAGGAAGTATATATGGACCAACCAGAAGGGTAGGTGCACCTGAATGTACCACACTATCTGTGTAGGTTGAAAAGAGAATTGTATGGGCACCAAGATCTTGGACAAATAGGATAAGCAAGTTCTTGAAGGATGCAAGATTTGTGATCAGTGAGGCTGATCATTCCTTACATGTATGAAAGGCAAGTGCAGGAATGGTGGTGACAGTCCTCTATGTCGATGACTTGATAATTACAAGGAGTGATATGGCTGAAATAGCACATTTAAAGAACATGCTCTATGTGGAATTTGATATGAAGGACCTTGGTGAACTAAGGTAATTCTTGGGAATCAAAGTGATTCATACTTCTTGTGGGATATGGATGCTACATCGAAAGTATAGATTGGATATGCTCCAAAAGTTTGGGATGACATGTAAGCTGACTGCCACACCAATGGAGGTTACGGCCTGATCTTGGAGAGGAGTTGGAGAATCCAACCATGTACAGGAAGTTGGTTGTATGCTACCTTGAACAGGCCGGATATGTGTCATGATATAGGAGTGCTAAGTTTGTTTATGAATCACCCAAGGAAGCCACATTTGGATGCAGCACAGAGGATGCAATGGTATGCAAAGGCTATGCTGATGAATTATGGGGTTTTTTTATGCATATGGTACAACCAGAGAGGTGTTTGTATACACCAATGCAACTTGGGCAGCAGAAGATCGATTAGTGGCTATACATTTGGTTTTGATAGTGGCATGGTGACTTGGAGCAATACGATGCAACCAACAGTTGCATTGTCTAGTGTTGAGGCTAAGTACAAAGAAGTAGTGATAGCAACATGTGAGATAGCTTGGTTGAGGAAGCTACTACATGACTTGGGAGAAGATATTGCCAAAGTAGTCATTTGTATTGTGACAACATGAGTAGCATTTACTTGGCTAACAACCCGGTGTATCATGCAAGGACAAAGCACATAGAAGTGCATTATCATTATGTGAGGGAGAAGGTCCTTGCTGAAGAGATTGATTTGACGTATGTCGGGAAACATGAGCATGTGGCTGACACATTTACAAAGTCATTGGGTGTAGAGAAGCATCAAAAGTTTCAAAGCATGTTGGGTGTGATGGAGTTTGGGTTGAGCTCGAGGGAGAGTGTTAAAATAGCAAGCTCACCACATGGTCACCCAATTGGGTAGTGGGACCTACAACCATCGGCGTGAGAGATTAGGTGGGCTACAACGTGATTGATGGTAGCCCTAAACCTAAATAATCTACATAGATAGACACAATTTCCCATAATCTTGAATCTATAAAGGCAGTTTTGAAACTTTCCGATCCCAAGTTTATCCTTCACCTGACACCATTTGGATTTTATGAAAATGATCACCAGGCATTCTCAGCATTTCCAATCTTTCCATCAATTCATGATCAATGAAGTTGAGAGTCAACTTAAGGTAAAAAAGAATGCATATATAAGACCTAGGATTTTACCATTCATTTAAATTAAACCATTAGGTTAAAAAAGACACTGATTGAGTTTACATTCACAGCATTAGGCATACTTTAAATGAAACTTATCAACAGAGGGAATCATTGCCTAGTTTTGTTGGACTTCAAGGGCAGTTATTATTGAGAAGGCCACGCTACATGCATTGAGGAACCACATTCCTTTACATGCTTTGGCCATTAATAGAAAAACTGATCCTCTACTGATGCGTGCGCACGTGTGTGCGTGTGCGCGCACGCGCGCGCGCGTGTGTGTGTGTGAGAGAGAGAGAGAGAGAACTATTCAAGTATATAGGAGACCTCACGATTCTATGAGACAAAAGACAAACACAAAAAGTGGACTACTACATCTAGATAACCAAGAATCAAGGGAGTGCACAAAGCTCACCTCCTAACGGGCTATCATAAGGCATAATTACATTCTAATACTATCATAAAGTGGCCTTTATAACATTAGTTTTAGACTGAGAGTCTTTGGGTTTGGATTTGAATCCCTAGTTAGTGCTTGCTCATCATGATAAATTGCCCATTTCCCTGCTTTGTGTGTGCTTCCTTTACTTTGATGAGTTCACAATTTCTTTGTTTGAAATGGATCAGAGTGAGCTCCTTAGATTTCCAAATCTCTGTGCCCTCCAATTTATATTTTTGTCTACTCTTGTTGCCCTCCCTCTGAAGTATACTTGAACTTATGTGCCATATTGACTAACATTACATATATCATTTTCGTACCATTCAAGTTGTGGCATTTCCTTCTTAAAGCATATGATTATGTCATCGATGTCTTTCTCCTCCTCATCATGAAGACAACCATCTTTCAATCCCCCAATGCGTAATTTCATTCTATTCTTCACTCTGGATTCCTGCTCTTTTACTTCCAAGATCAACTTTATTTACTTTGTTACTAGCATCACCAATCATCTCTTCTTTTATAGAACGAACTTGGTTAGTGATCATCTCCTTAACCGTGGAGACAAACTGTTATGCTGGTGGAGATACGCCGCATTTATGTAACACTTTTGCCAAGAAATCCCTATTTTCCATTGCTCTCTATGTCCTGTACCTTCCTTCCAAGCACTGCAAGTTGAAGCTTGAGATCTCGTATGTCCTGCTGCAAGTAATATATATGCTCCTATGGTCTGAAATGATCCTTCGCTTTTGATGCATCTTTGCATAGAGGGGCAATGGGATGGCTGGAATGGTCAAGTAAGAGACCTTGATGGTAGGAGTTGAGGCAAATGTCTTGATCTTAGGAAAATCCATGCGCTGGGTGACACTGAGTGCATGTGACGCTTGAGAGACGCTTCAGACGGTGAGTGGTGGCTAAGAGGAGACGAAAGGGAGAGGCTGAGACACGAGAGAGAAACTGAGAGGCATCCTGAGAGAGAGAGAGAGAGAAACTGAGAGGCATCCTGAGTCGCAATCCTAGATAGTTGCGCAACATATCACAGATTTTGAAACAAATCAAGCACTCCTAACTTTTTCTTCTCATAATTGGAGTCTCACAAATCTACACCATGCAACTTCCAATTTGCTTGCAAGACAATTGTAGAGACTAAAAGGCAAGTCAAGGAGTCTTAGTCAAGTCATGGAGACAGATGGAGAGAGAGAGAGAGAGAGAGAGAGAGAGAGAGAGGTGGGAGGTGGGAAGTGTTACATAATACAATAGAAGGTATGCACAGTGGAAGCTAACCCCGGATATAAGAGTTATGGGAGCAAAGGAACTCAGTGGTATATTTCAAACCCAATAGTGTGTACTTCAGTAGATGTGCAGACAGTAAATAGACAATGCTGAAAGGAGAGATGTAGAACCACTATATTTCCATCCAATGTGGACACAATACCAAAAACTGTCTAGTGTAGCATTGACTAGATGTGAAACCCTATACATAAGCAAGGTTTCTCCTAGCTCCTTGGCACTTCCAAAACACTAGGCCTGGTGTGGTTGAGTGGGCCTCGTATGTGTGCCCCGCAATCATGCCTCCCTGCTGCTCCTATGGACAATCAATTGCAAGGCAGTGGTGCTTGCTACGGTTCCTTGACCTCCCTGCTGCTGAAATGCAGCCAATCGTAAGGCATAAGTCCCCTCCGTGATTCCGTCTTTCTTGCTGCTATGACGGCAACTAATGGTGAAGACCTGTGAGCTCCTTGTATATTGCAATCAGCCACTTCCCTTGTATGCCGCAATCAGCCACTGCCCTTGCTGCCTTTGTATCCTCATGGATGGCACCTTGAAGTAGGCTGATATGCTCCCAACAACCGCTCACCATTTCGATAACTGAGCGATGGAATGGCTCCCTTTTATAGGCTGGACTTTGAGCCCCAAAATAGCCAACCCACCAGTTTGTAAGCTGACTGTTTTGCTACAGTTCACACTCAATCTGGCCATGTGGCAGCCTGCCTCATTCCAGCCTGTTTCCAGGCCTTTTCCCTGGCTAGGACTGCTATCTAATCAGTCACAATACTGCTCCTGCTTCCCTGCCTTCATGCTGGACCCGTCCTAGCCCTAATGCCTCTGCTCCAGCTCTGTACAACCCTCTCCAACCTTAATACTGATCCATACACAGGCGCCTGCAGTCTCGACCTCTTCCTGGTCCACCCCATGCTCTGTCTTTATGGTCCTGCTCCTCCAGCAGCCATGCACACTTCCAATGCACTGCAGGTCGAGGATGCCACATTGGCATCGTGGCACTTCCTAGCAGCGTTCCAGGTGCTACTGCTGTTCCGACTCTATTGCAAACCTCTACAAGCAGCCAGGTAGTGCGCTTGCTGCCCACAAGGCAGCCCATGTGCTGTCTATGTGGTAGCCTTGCATTCCAGATCATCCCATGTGGCAGGCTAAAACATTGCCCACATTGCATCTAACATACCCTGGTCCACCTCCCCTTGCACTCCTCATTTAGCGACTCGCAGATGGGTAGTGACCATCTATCCTCCAACACCCCCTCTTACCAACACATCATGGGTCAATCCCAACACACATGCAAATGGTCGAGCTACCTTGGAGAAGCCCTCTCAGAGTTGTTGTCATCCTTTGTCTTTCAACCAGTGGCTCCTGCTCCTCCAAGTCCAGTCCTGCATGATAGAACCATCTTGGTATGTAGGTCCAACCTAAATATAACTCCAAAATACCTAGACCATTAGCTCCCAATGGGTTCTCTAACAAATATTCATTTGGCTTCAGCACACTCCATCCTCCTGTAGATGTCCATGTCTTCACCACTGAGACTCCAACAAGTCCACCATGTTCACCTTCCAACACCCTTCTTTTGAGCTTCAGAGAAATACCAAGACTTCCACCTTCCAGGAAATGCTTGAGAAATGTAAAGCACAGAATCTGCCAAAAGCAAGTTACTAAGGTTCAATTGACTAAACAAGGAATGCACATACTAAATGATCCACTTGCTTGTCTGTTTGCTCTAAAAGCAAGCCATGCACCTTATGGAGGCACACCCAGCTTCATTGTGTAATCCTGTAATGTCCCCTCCGAGATCACAGCTCTCATCTGACCCTGAATCCATACGTTTTTTAACACCAGAGTTTGCATGCCCTACATCAATAACACATGAAGATATCACCGAGAAAAACTCTTTAGAGATTACCACATGTGCTGACATAGACTTTGTCTCCTCGGCATCCTACAGTCCTTCGCAAAATGTCGTGATTGATCTCAATAGTAGCACTTGTTTTGAAGTTTTCTCTTTATCACCAAGCTTGCACTTGTCCTTGGCATAAAAGACCTTTTCACTAGATCCGTCATATTTCCTCAAGAGTTTCCTCCTGCAGAAACCAAGAAGCATGCCAAGCAAAAGCCCCATCCCTGCCAAATCCATTCTTTGACCGACTACCTGCAAGTTGATCTTGCACCCCGATCTCTCTCACTACTACACTATCCCGCTAGTGCCGTTACCGCAGCTGCATTTGCGGTGACTGGAGTCACGGTGCGCTGAGGCATTAGCTCCACTCCTGTCGCAAAATCCCAAGTCAATCTCACCACCAAGTGGCTCCGGACCTTCAACTTCCACAGAGGATTTAAATTTGTCCCATCCAACTTATCTGTTTCCCTAAAGTTGGAATTGCATATTTTGCGGTCATGATAATGAAAAGAAAGAGAGAATGTTTCATACACCTTCAAAAATCTGGGTCACCGTCCTCCTCACAAGGACACTAGTCCTTTAGAAGTAGAAGCTGATTTCCACAAAGCTTGAATCAAGGTCTTCCTTTTCCAAGTTCCTTGTCTTCAAGCTCCCATCACTTGTCAATTTTGCCAAATACCAAGTTAGAACATACAACAAAGAGTATGCACAGTGGAAGCTAACCCCAAAGAGTTATGGAGCCTACGAACTCACATAGCGGTATGTTTCAAATCCAAAAGTCTTCTTATCCTTAGGACGTACTTTAGTAACTGTGCATATAGTAAATAGACAATGCTCAAAAGAGATGTAGAACCAGCAGAATCTATTTTCGTCCAATGTGGACACAATACAAAAAATTATGTCCGATGTGAAACCTCTATTAATAGAGTGTTGACTAGATGTAGACCCTTGAACATACACAAGGTTGTTCTCCTACCTCCTTGGCACTTCCAAAACACTAGGCCTGCAGGGATCCCCTAGAGCTTGAATGGGTCTCGCATGTGTGCCCCGCAATCACACCTCCCTGCTGCTCCTATGGACAACCAATTCCAAGGCATGGCTTCTATGGTTCCTTGTCACCCATCTTCAAACTCTATCAACTTGCTTAGTAACTTATCTTTCAAATTTCTATTTATTTTATTCTAGCATGTTTTGCAAGAGAATGTTTTCCTCATATTCAGTTAGGTCATGGAGGCTAGGTCTAGCATTTAGGATGGGCCCCCTTGCTTAGGGCTATGAGCATTAGTGACCCACAAGAGAGATGTCCTCTTCCAAGAGGGACATCAAAAATCACACCCCACATGAGTATCCATTTTTGGAACATATCAAATGCATAGATTGCAAACCGACCTAGCAATCAGCCAAGAGAATGTCTCAAGGCCTTAGGTGTGAGCCACGAAACATGCCAAGAGGCATGGAGATACAAGATAAGACAACAAACAAAGAAACCTCTTCTGTTGAGGTTAATCAAGCTAAAAAATGACTTTAGTAGAGTATATCAATGTCTAGGACTACTTATTATAAACCTCAAAATTCAAGTACTTGGTATCCTTTGACATGTCTGATGCTAGGGAGAATGGTATTTGCAGTAAGTTTCATACCATTTGTCTTGTATGTCTTTGGAAATAAAACTAACTAATTCATTGTACTCATTCATTTCTTTGGAATATTTTAGCCACTATACAAGCAAGATTATGAGGCAAAGCTAAAGGAACTTCAACCGAATTTGACTATTGCTGATATGGAGAAAGCACTTAAAAGTATTCAAAAGGATGTGAATCTCAAGTATGGTCGAAAAATGATCAAGGTATAGTTTATTTAATGATTCTTAACACAAAGTTGATTTTTTAAAGTCTTCAAGTGTTTTTTGAGATTGAGAAAGAATTCATAATATTTAAAAGGATGTGAATATGATGCTTGTTCAAAAAATGATTAAGGTATGGGATATGCATGTATTGTATGATTAGAAAATGCAGTTAAGTGTGACGATTATATGTATTGTTTATATGTAGATTCTTTCTATTGTCAAACCAACAAATGGTGAAGATTTGTTTAATATCTTGTGGAGCCTCCCATTTGATGATAAATCATCCATTGTCACATTGGAAAAGTTGTATAAACATCTCCATTACAAAAATCTCAAAGGAGACACAACTAGCAACCCTCAGAATCTTAGGGTCAGATTCAAATTTGAGAATAAGTTATGGAATGCCAAAAGCTGATAGAGAATTCATAAAGTGGATTGCGAAAGAGGCATGGATGGATTAGTTGCTTTGTGAATCTGAGAGGCTACTCTCTCAGGTCTTGGTTGCTAGTCAACAAGCTAGCTTTGTGCAGACCGACCTAGCAACCAGCCAAGAGAATGTCTCAAGGCCTTGGGTGTGAGCCAGGAAACATGCCAAGAGGCATGGAGATACAAGATAAGATGACAAACAAAGAAACCTCTTTTGTTGAGGTTAATACAACTCTGAATTTTTAGGTTTTTGTGACACGTGGCAGTCTATAAGTTTGAGCTGGCAACAAGGCCAGCTGGCCTAGCCACTTGGCAATGGGAGGGGACAAGTGGCAAGGGGGAATGGGGGCAAGGAATGGTTCAACCCACCAAAATAGTGGGCTATTTGGGGTGGATTTTATTGCTAACCTGGGCCAGCTGAAAGACCTGAAGATCAAAGATTGACTTCGTTCCTGGAGAATCATTGCCAGATACACCTCCTTACGGAGTTAGCCAAGCCCAAATAGGATGCCCTTGCCTCCCCCAGTGGCACAAGAAAGTGCGCCTACAACTCACGGGGGGCTGTCTCCAGCCCTCGCACATCCTCAAGGCCTCGCATGCCCCGAGAGACCCCGTTTATCCAACTGAAAACCTGCAGCTCCCACAAATCCGAACTTCCAGCCCACACCAGCTCCGAACCTGCAAAAGACAGCAAGAAAATCAAGAAAGTCATTACCAATGAAGAGAGGAATGCTCCACCAGCAGATGTGACACTACGAAGTCAAAGAAAGGACTGAAAACACATTTGGAGGTCCCCAGGACAGCAATTTCCTTACCTTTCATTTCTATAATGATGACACGAAGCTATATAAAAGCTCTTGAAAGTGCAATGAAAGCTTCTTGGGTAGGGACACCACCCAAAAATACCTCGGAGGTCTTGACTCACCTTAGCAAGATCTGTATGGCCTTGGTTGAGAAAGTGGACAACCTCGAGACCACCAATGTGACACTGATGATAGAGAAAGCAAATGTTGATAAAACACTCAATGAAATCAAGAAACAAGGAGGGCGTATGCAAGATGAATGGAAATAGGAGAGAAACAAGAAGGATGAGTGGGAGAAGGAGAAGGCAGCATGGGAAGCTGAAAAGACAAGCCTTAATGACAAAATGCAAGCCATGGGGACAGAATCACAGCAACTAAGAGACATGCAAATGACACCAGAAGGGGCACACAAGGCAATGGAAGAGCTGAAATCTGAGAATGACAAGCTCAAGAAGGAGATGGCAGCCTTGCAAACAACCATACAAGGAAAGCATGCTGAGTTTACACAGCAAATCATCAAAGGGGAAGCAGATATGTTAGAATGGAAGAATGTGGTTAAGAAAGGTATGGCAGCCCCCAAGAAAGAGATCATCTCTGAGGCTCTGGAGGAAGAAAAGAGAAGAAGCAGCAAGGTTTTGAATGTCTTGGTCAGAGGCGTAGCAATCGGAGATACCCCCATGTCAGATGCCAAAACGTTGTTCACCAAGACGGGAGTCAACCACACATGCGAGACAGCATGGAGATTTGGCAAAGCCGAGGCCGCAACAAGACCCCTTATAATGAAATTCAGGACAGCAATGGACAGATCTACCCTCATGAGCATGAGGGAAACCTTGAAAGGGACAAGAATGTACTTGGATGATGACCTCACATTGTTACAGCAGGAGCATCGGAGAGAGGGGATGGTGCGTGTTATGGCAGCAAGAGATGCAGGTAATGGGCTGTCTACGAAGTCGGGAAAGTGATCATTAGAGAGAGAGCAGAACGGGAGGAAAGAGAAGAAAGAGAGGAAGGGGAGGTGGACAGCACATGACGGTGTCAGAACCAGGAATTGAGAATGGCAGTGTGGAGCTGCAATGGTATCCTTTGGTCAAACCCTGGGGGTTTCTTGGAAACATACACCAACAGAGACATGATCTTCTACATGAGACCCATGAAAGCCCGGAAAGAGTTCAGCCGACACTGACGGGATATATTTGGGAATCAGCCCAAAGGAAGGAGATGAGAGGAGACAGTGGGGTACGGGGTTCGGGAGGTGTGGCTGTCCTTTTCAAAGAACATTTGAGACCACTCATATCTACAGAGGAGCACACATGACACATGTGGGTGCAAGTTCAGCTTCCAGACATACACCCGATTTTCATTGCAGTGTGTTACTTTCACCCAGACACATCATCCTTTGCACGAGAAGTCACCACTGGCGGGCATAGCCCATGTGACACCATCCATGATGACATCACATAGCTTTCTAGACAGGGGGACACTCTCCTCCTTGGTGACTCCAATGCACACTTTGAACAGACAGGTTGGCTTGCTAGATTTTGATAAGGATTCCCTCATAGTGCTAGAGATGGATGCAGCAGAGCTGGGGATTGTGAGGCAGTCGGAAGACCAGTGAGCATATGGGAGGCATTTACTCGAGTTGGGGGCTATCCATGACTTGATCATATATAGCGGGCTCCGGAGATGGCCATCATTTGGTGGGCTCACTTGTTTCCCACATGGCGGGGGGAGAAGCACAGAGGACTATCTACTAGGTCCACTAGCCTTTGCCCCACGGATACATGATTTTATTGTGCCTCCTCCTCCACTCGGGGTAGACTAGTCATACCTTGCCTTCTGTATGTCAGCCGCCATGCCATCCATGAGGAAGGTCCCCCCGCCACCCACCCGTGTTCAAATCCATTTTGACCGTGCTCTTGACCCGGTGTATGTGAGCCACTTGGCTTCTGAGCTCCCAGTCCTACTTGGACAGGGTGCTCTTGACCCGGTGTATGTGAGCCACTTGGCTTCTGAGCTCCCAGTCCTACTTGGACAGGGTATGGACCTCGCACATGCATAAGATACCCTTGTCTGTTAGAAATGACCCAACAGAGGGTACGCACAGCGGAAGACTTATAGTAATGCCCAGAAGCTCACACAGTGTGCGGTGTGGGGTGTGGAATCACAAACTTCTTTACTTATGTGCATTCAATAGATGTGCAGACTCATCAATAGACAATGAACCGGCCAGATAGAGAAACCACCAAAATATATATTTCCGTCCAAAACTATGGACATAATACAAGAGAGAGAGATCCAAAGTCCCACCAATGGTGTGGTCCTCTGATCTTACCACAAGGTCCTTCTCCTATCAGCTGGCTATCTCTAGACTCGAGCCCGCGTGCTCCACCTGGAGCTTCTGTAGACTTTCCGTCCTTTGACCCCAGCTCCTTGCTGCCCTAGAAGACAGCCAAGGTCTCAGCCTCACACTGAGCTAAGTCTGCAGCAACACTGGTACTCCTTCAGCTTCTGGATGTAGGCCCCAAGGGTTGTGCTCTGCTGCTCCTTTCTGCTCTGCTGGATGCTGAAATGAGGCAAGAGCCTCTCCTTTTATAGGCCTAGGGCCTTGCTGAAAAAACCGACCAGCCTGCCCCAATCTGGCCGACCAGACTGTGGCTGGTCCAGCCCTATTAGGGCTCACAAACCGAGGCTTTTATGGCCCAAACTTCCAGGGCCTTTGGCCCTCCATTCAAGGCAGGGGCCCAGCCTATATAAGGCATGCCACTGCTCACTGACAGCCACAATTTGCTGCTCCACCAGGCCTGCTGGTTCTGCCCTCTGCCAGGCTCTTCCCAGCCACGTGTCCTGCGCCGTACTGCCCTGTACATCCTGCTGTCCTGACCCGCCTGTACCGCGCCATCATCAGGGTCTGTTGCAGGCCCTTCACCTGCCCACTACCCTCGCCATGCTGACGCCATCTGCAGGTCGCAATCCTGTGAGGTGCTGCCCATGTGGCAGCCCCCTCTCTTTCTTCTCTCTTGGGCACATCCTGCCCTAGGTCTCCCTCGCCCACGCACTCCTCATTTGGGGGCTTACAGATGGGGAGGTGACCTTTCCAACACCCCCTCTCACCGACACATCTCAGCCCAATGCCAACACGTCGATGACGATGCTCCAGTAACTCCCTGGTCGTAGTCCTCTGGAACATTTCGGTGTCGAAATCTTTTCCTGGCTTTTCATCCAGTGGCTCCTGCTCCACCAGGTCCGGTTCCGCTTCCGCACACCATCCTGGTACACAGGTCCATCTTTGGTAGCACCTCCTGGTACCACCTCCTTTAGTCACGTTCCCGCCTCTGAACTCGAGCAATCCATCCGTCACGATCTTCCAGTTGTCCCCCTCATAATGAGTGAACAACCTGGAGTCTTCCAGGTACCATGCTCTGAGGGTCTGTTTCAACCCGTCCTTCCTTTGGCAAGGTTTGCAACCAATAAATATTTCCAGATAACCTGGACCATGAACTCTCGCTGAGTTCTCAAGCAGGTACTCTTCTGGCTTCAGTACTCTTTGTCCATCACCTTCTAGCAATCTGCGTCCGAGATTTGAAGAATCACCAATACTTCCCCTTCTGCCTTCGAAGAAGGCCAAGTCCTTCCAATCTCGTATCACCCGAGACAAATGAAGAGCAGAGTCTCTCCACAGCATGCTATAAAGACTCAAATGTAGAATATCAAATACATACCAGACTGTTGTACTCCCTGAATGTTCGCTCTGAAAGCAAACTCTCATTGAGGCACCCACTGAGCGCTTGTGTAATCCTGTACTGTCCCCTTCTGAACTCCAGCATCCATCTGACCATGAGACCCCAGGGCCCTCCATGGAATCCACCCTCGTGTCAGTGTCGACAGCCACACACCTGGAAGGTACCAAGCGCTCCATGCTGTCCTTCACCTTCACAAAGGCATCTGACTCCTCGTCGACCCACATCTCTATGTCAGACATCCTCACTGTGATTTCTGGATCAACATATCTGACCTCGGTAACACTCGGTGATGTCACCAGGAACAACTCTTTGATTACCACATTTGCTTTGGCCTCTCCCTCTGAATCTGAGTCAGACTCCTTTTTGTTTTTCAGATCCGCCTTTTTCTTTCTGCAGTCCTTTGCATAATGTCCTGGCGTATCACAGTAGAAACACTTCTTATGTTTCCTCTTCGAAGTCCCCTCGTCGTCAGAGTCGTCTTTCTTGGACTTGCCACCGTTAGGCTTGCCCTTTCCTTTGCCAGCGGAATCCTTCGCCAGCATTGCCTTGTCGTCTTTGTCCTCGTTGTAGAGCTTCTCCCGAGCTTCCTCCTGTAGCAGTAATGGACCCAACTCCTCAAACGTCAGAGGTTTGGTCCTCTGTCCTGCTGTCACAGCCGTAACAAAGCTCTTGAAACTCCGAGGCAGTCTCCTCAGTACCATCAAGGCTAAATGGCATGAGTCTGTCTTCTGACCAACTGCTGCCAGCTGATCCCTCACCACCTTGACCTTTGTCAAATGGCTATGTACCGTATCTCCTTCCATATCAAGATTGTAGAGTTGATGCTGAAGAAGCACAATCCGGGAGGTGTTGTCCATCTCGTACAAATCTTTCAGGGTGGCCCACGCCTCTACTGACGTCTCGGCCAGCTAGATATGTGGAAGAATGGAGTCTGCCGTAGTCCCTATGATTATTGCCAGGCATGGGCATCTCTGTCTTCCCAAGCTTCGAGCTCCTCTCTGTCTACTGCCATGAGTATCTCCCCTTTCCTGTCCACCATGTCCTCCGGCTTCGACTCCACTCCTATGGTCAGCTTCCACAACTTCCGAGCCACTAAATGACTCCAGATCTTCACTTTCCAGATCGGGTAATTAGTCCCGTCCAGGTTCCCAGACTCTCCAAAGTTAGGGATAGAAGAGAGAAAACTGGGGGAGAAGGAAGGGAAAACAGGGGCTGAAGAGGCTGTAGAGGTCGACATCTCTGCTGTTTATACCACACAGCAAAGTCAACCAAACTCAATTTCAGTAGACCAGAATTCTGAACGCACCTGACTGAACCTGAGTCACCCTCCTTTTGCAAGGGCACAATCCTCCAGTCGTGGAAGTCGATTCCCAAGAGCTTCTGAATCAGGGTCGTCCTTCAGCAAGGTCCCTGCCTTCAGGCTCCCACACCTGTAAGCCTCCTACTTGGGCTTTGATACCATCTTAGAAATGACCCAACAGAGGGGGTACGCACAGCGGAAGACTTATAGTAATGCCCAGGAGCTCACACAGTGTGCGGTGTAGGGTGTGGAATCACAAACTTCTTGACTTATGTGCATTCAATAGACGTGCAGACTCATCAATAGACAATGAACCGGCCAGATAGAGAAACCACCAAAATATATATTTCCGTCCAAAACTATGGGCACAATACAAGAGAGAGAGATCCAGAGTCCCACCAATGGTGTGGTCCTCTGATCTTACCACAAGGTCCTTCTCCTATCAGCTGGCTATCTCTAGACTTGAGCCCGCGTGCTCCACCTGGAGCTTCTGTAGACTTTCCGTCCTTTGACCCCAGCTCCTTGCTGCCCTAGAAGACAGCCAAGGTCTCAGCCTCACACTGAGCTAAGTCTGCAGCAACACTGGTACTCCTTCAGCTTCTGGATGTAGGCCCCAAGGGTTGTGCTCTGCTGCTCCTTTCTGCTCTGCTGGATGCTGAAATGAGGCAAGAGCCTCTCCTTTTATAGGCCTAGGGCCTTGCTGAAAAAACCGACCAGCCTGCCCCAATCTGGCCGACCAGACTGTGGCTGGTCCAGCCCTATTAGGGCTCACAAACCGAGGCTTTTATGGCCCAAACTTCCAGGGCCTTTGGCCCTCCATTCAAGGCAGGGGCCCAGCCTATATAAGGCATGCCACTGCTCACTGACAGCCACAATTTGCTGCTCCACCAGGCCTGCTGGTTCTGCCCTCTGCCAGGCTCTTCCCAGCCACGTGTCCTGCGCCGTACTGCCCTGTACATCCTGCTGTCCTGACCCGCCTGTACCGCGCCATCATCAGGGTCTGTTGCAGGCCCTTCACCTGCCCACTACCCTCGCCATGCTGACGCCATCTGCAGGTCGCAATCCTGTGAGGTGCTGCCCATGTGGCAGCCCCCTCTCTTTCTTCTCTCTTGGGCACATCCTGCCCTAGGTCTCCCTCCCCCACGCACTCCTCATTTGGGGGCTTACAGATGGGGAGGTGACCTTTCCAACATTGTCTTAGTGATACAGGATGTTGCCGCCAGATCCTTTCCCACAACTCGATCTACACGTGTCCCAAATGGGAAAATGCCCCAGAACCCCTGGTTTGACAATGAGTGCAGAGAGATGAGAGCCCACCTCACACATAGATCTCACGCCGAGTGACATGGCGTAAGAAGTGGGCTTTCCTCAAACACAGGATGGATGAGGTGATTGGATCCTTTCGTGGAGGAGATCTTGCCATGGGATGGGGGCTCTTGTCGAAGGGGAAGTCGCCCATCCCCATCACAGATCCAGTAGTCTGGCATACATATGCATGTTCTCTCTATGATGTCCCGAATCAGGCATCAATTAATATGTCCTCTATGCCCAGACCCACTACTTGTCACTTGTTTACTGCACAAAATGTACGGGCTTCTCTTCTTTGGCTTCATAACCGGAGATCACCGAATCATCAGGGACTACACACTGAGCACTTTGCACATGGACAAGAGGTCTTGATCCTGATCCTAGCACAGCTATTCAACAATGCCATATGCCATGGCTTCCCACCCACTTGGAGTACCGCCACAATAGTACCAATACACAAAGCAGGTGATTCCATGGACACTGGGAACTACCGTACTCTTATGATTGGCCACACTCTGGCTAAGATATATGGGTCGGTACTAAAGAGAGATTAGCAGTCACACAGAGGGTCACGGGCATCGGGCTCTTGGACAAGGAAGTTTTTAGAGACAGCAATCCACCCTAGACCACATTTTCACCTTGAGGGCTACCATAGGTGAAGTCGAGGCATCAGAAAGTCTATACTTGCTTCATAGACTTTCATAAGGCATTTGATAGTGTCCCACGTTCTTGCCTGATCATGAGGTTACAGGAGCTGCAGCTCCCTTAGATCATGATCGAGGGGGTCATTGGTCTATATGAGTTCGTCCGAGGGAGGGTACGTGCCCTAAGGGCTCTATCGGATTGGGTTGAGAGCACTATCGGAGTGAAACAAGGCTGCCCTCTCTCATTGACCCTCTTTGGGCTCTATATCGATGAGATCACTTTCTTTGTAGACCACCTAGGTGGAGAGGGTTCAATCCTGGCTGGCTTGATGGTGCAGATATTGTTGTACATAAATGACACAGTACTCATATCATCCTCAGCAGAGTCAACACAGGGATTGCAAAAACATCTAGAGACTCTGGAAATGTTCTGCAGAGAGAGAGTCTTGACAATTTACCTTGGGAAAACCAAGGTTATGATCTTCAACACCTTCTGAGCAGTAGCCTATCACCATAGTTTCACATACCAAGACGAGCCAATTGAGATAGTGTAGTCTTACACATACTTGGGGGGTGTGTTCACTGGACCAGCTTTCACGACGACGCATGCAGGTACGGCACGACTCACACGAGGGCGAGGTGCTCTGACCCAGCTAGAGAGTTCTGGCAAGCTTTGTTTGAAAATATTGGAACCCTTTTGAGTTTCTCCTCAACCTTCCATTCCGAAATGGATGGCCAAACTAAAGTTACAAATAAAACCCTCTTGGATTTGCCTAAATTTTATGTGCATGAAAAGCAAACCTTGTGGGAAAAGTTTCTCCCTCTTGTAGAATTTGCTTACAATAACAAAATCCATTCTTCCACTAAAAAGGCCCCTTTTGAGACTATTTATGGAAGATCCTCACCAACTCCTTTAGTGCAAACTAAAGAGAAAATCTTTACCGCTGGATCAATTCGTTGAGACAATGACTCTACTTATGCTAGGTCCGGGCAGCCATTCAAAAAGCTCAAGAAAAGAAAAGGGCAACATTTAGAACATTTAGAAGCACACTTGACGAAGTAAATTATAATAAAACAATACGAATCACATTTATATACCGCGAACATTGTTGAACTATTTAATCTAAAATGACTCAAGATTCTATGAATAAACCATGCCAGACTTTGGGATTGGGGACCTTTGAAGGGGAATGTGATCCAATAACTTGTCCTCTTCAGTGGCCCCTAGGTAAAAGTCCATGGGGCTTGATCCAAAACAAATTATATGCTTCCAAACATCTCAAAATCTATTTCAATCAATCTTTTATAGAAAACTACAAATAGTAAGAGTGTATGTGTTTGAAATTATTTCCAAAGCGACTATGCTTTTATACTTATACCACCCTCCAAAACATTTCCTGGGATTTTCCAAATGTTTTCAAATAATAAGGTGTAACTATATCCACAAACAATATCACATGCTAAGAAACACATAAATACCAAATAAAATTAATTTTAGTTACCAAATGTACTAGCATAAACTTATTAAATTCAAATAATATAATACGAATTACATATAAAAATAAAAAATATTATTAAACTATTGGATCCCAAAAATATCAAAATATATGAATGAAACATACCAAATTCTTGAAGTAGGAACCTTCAAAGGTGACATGTGATGTTGTCTCTATGCCAAGATGGACTCAAGTAGCACAGAATGTGTGTGTAAAGTAGCGCCAAATCTTTGCTTACGGAGGGCATTTGAAGTAAAAGAGGACCAATGGGTGCTATTAAAGTTTAATAAAGTCAGGTAGAGAACATACTTCAAACTCTCTTTTAGATATTATAGTCCCTTCAAAGTGTTGCATGTAATTGACAATGTCTCAAATTGGTTGAGCCTTCTAGCCCATGGGAAGATACACAATGTATTCCATGTCAACTTGATAAAACACTTTGTTGGGAAACCACCGCAAGAGCCAAGTATCGACGACCCATCCGAAGGGGAGAACAATAAAATCCTTTTGATGCTGGAGCAGATCATGTTCCACAACTTCACCACACAAAAGACCCGCAAGATGTACCTCTGTAAGTTTAGGGGATTTCCATCCATTGGCGCTAAATGGATGGACAAAGTTATGTTTCACACGTTTTCTGAAATCTTGGATGCTTATGAGGAAGCATTTCAGTTAAGGGTAACCGAATGAAAGACGGAGGAAATGTCACGCATCTTCAAAGTCTATGCACATGCTTGGTAATTTTCCTTTCAAATTTTTAGTTATTTTACTCTAGCATGTTTTGCAAGAGAATTTTTCCCTACTATTCAGTTAGGTGAATGGGGGCTCAGTCTAGCATTTGAGGGTAGGCCCCCTTGCTTGGGGATATGGGCATTATTGACCCACAAGAGAGATGCCCTCTTCCACGAGGGACATCAAAAATCGTACCCCACTTAAGTATCCATTTTTGGGACCAATCAAATAAACAGATTGCAAACTAACCTAGCAATCATCCAAGAGAATATCTCAAGGCCTTGGGTGTGAGCTAGGAAACATGGCAAGAGGCATGGAGATACAAGATAAGATGAAAAACAAAGAAACCCCCTTTGTTAAGGTCAATCAAGCTCAAAAATGACTTTAGAGTAGGTCAATGTCTAAGACTGTTTGTTAGGAGCCCATCAGTGAAGTAAGAATTCAATTCTGACAACTTTGATTTTTTAGGGTTTCTGTGACACATAGCAGCTACCACGTGGCAATCTGCAGGTTTGAGCTGACAGTAGGCCCAGCTGCCAGCCACTTGGCAATAGGAGGGGGCAGATGGCAAGAAGGAGTGGGGGCAAGGAATGGGCTAGCCCACCAAAATAGTGGGCTGTTTGAGGCAGATTTTATTGCTAACCTGGGCCAGCCCAACCCCCCACAAACTTGCCATCCTGGGCAGAGGGCGAGCTAAGCCTATAAAAGAGGACCTACCCCCCTCATTCTTGCACATTTCCCCACGCATTTTGCAACACCCCGCTTCTCTTCTTGGTGCAGCAGCTTCCCCTCCTGTTGGTGCAGACAAGCTCCATCTTAGTGGCGCAACATGCCTTCTCCTCCTCTGCCAGTATTTCCCTCTCTACTGTGAAATCTTCTCTTCTACAGTGCAGGCTTCTCTCTCTACAATTCCAGGCCTTCTCTTTACCTAAGAGGGGCTGCAAGTGCACCAAGGGCTCCATCCGGAAGGGGCGTTTGCGTCTGAGCATTGTTTGTTTGCTGTACATTTTCGCATTGAAATTTTCTCTTTTCTAGAAATCTAGAACATGCATCTCATGTGGGATGAAGTTGTGACTATGCAGGCATCTTCCTTGCGGATTGAGGTACCCCTGGAGTCTACTACTCACTAGCTCCAACCTGTAGGGTGCATGTCACCCTGGTATTGTATCTCCATTTCAAGAAATAAAAGAGCCTGGATAAGGGGAAGGGGCATGGTTTTTTTTTTTCGGGGGGGAGGGGGGGGGTGTTGGCCCCTCAATCCAAGTTTAATTGTGTATATCTCATTATTGCTATTAATATTGAGCAATTTGTCAAGTTATGCAAGCTCTCACTCATGCAATCTCCTTTCCTATATCCATTCATGAGCACCTCATAAAATTCTGCATTAAAAGCCTGTAAATTCCTATCTCCGAGTTGTTAAAAAGCACAGAGTAGTTGCATTCCTTGACCTCCCTGCTGCTCTGAATGCAGCCAATCTTCCCTCCGTGATCCCATCTTCCTTGCTGCTGTGAGGGCAGTCAATGGTGAAGACCTGTGAGCTCCTTGTATGCTGCAATCAGCCACTTCCTTTGTTGCCTTTGTATCCTCCTGGATGGCACCTTGAAGCAAGCTAATATGCTCCCAACAACTGCTCATCAATTGAATGGAATGAGCCATGGAATGGCTTCCTTTTATCGGCTCGTCTATAAATCCGGCTGCAGTTTACTGCCCAGTCTGGCCATATGGCAGCCTGCCACTGGCTTAGACTGATCCAAACTGATTCCAGCCTGTTTCCAGGCCTTTTCCCTGGCAAGAACTGCTCTCCAATAAGTCGCAATCCTGTTCCTGCTTCCCTGCCTTCGCGCTGGACCTGTTCCATCCCTGATGCCTCTGCTCCAGCTTCATACAGCCCTCTCCGACCCTCTGTACTGATCTGCACAAGCGCCTGCAGTCCCGACCCCTTCCTGGTCCACCCCACACTGTATCTTACTGCTCTAGCAAGCCACGTAGGCTTCCAGATGCACTGCGGCGCTGTTCCAGGCCACTTTTCAGGTCGTATTGAAGCTAGGCACCAACTAGAGGATGCCACGTGGCATCGAGGCACTTCCTAGCAGGGTTCCAGGTGCTGCTGCTGCTCTGACTCTGTTGCAGACCTCTCCAAGTAGCTAAGTACATCTTCCTTTGTTTTCTGTCTGTGCTTGCTGCCCACATGGCAACCCATGTGCTTTCCATGTGGCAGCCTTGCATTCCCTGTTAGATCATCCCATGTGGCAGGCTCAAACACTGCCCGCATCTAATCCCTGGTCCGCCTCCCCCTTGCACTCATTTGGGGGGTCACTGATGGGCACGTAACCATCTATCCTCCAACAGAAACAACAGGACGGGGGCTGTTGGCTGTGCTTGACATGAATAAGGCATCAGCTCATCCCGAATGTCTCCGTAATAGATCCAACCCTAATAAGGGGAATATACACATTTTCTTTCAGAGAAGACCACACATAGTTGTAGACGATCCTACTTAGTGAGATACACTTCTATTCATGTAGTGTTGTTACAAATAGACCTCACAAGAACATTTTCAATCCTTGTAATTATGAATTCGACTTGCATCTCTGCATATGATCGTTCGCTGCTCTATCTTTTATATCAGAGCAGTGACCATGTGACAATCATAAAAAACCCACAGATTTGTAATGTGTATGAGACGCCTCAGTAGTATTGATTAGTGTGCACCCAATAGCCAGCTTCTCACTGTGCCCACACAGTGCGTCTTCCTTCTCGTCATCATATTTCCTGCCCCCACAGTCCAGAATCCAGAGAGGGTGAATATCCATCCTCCTGCATTTTGAAGAAGATATCTTTAAGCTTTGCATAAATGTCTTCACTTTGGGTATGTCTCCTATCCCCCAACACAAACCAGCTTTTTCCTGACTTCTTTCATGCCTGAGCATTCTTCCTCATTACCTCAATCCTATCACACTCATTATGCATAAGAGCATCCGCATATATGTTGGCCATCAAGACATATGCTGCAGGAATATTTTTGTCTAGCCTCACCAAATTTTCAAAGGCATGCCTTCCAATCTCTACATTCTTCCATTTTTGACAAGCCCCCAACATGCTCAACCACACAACAGCATTAGGTTGGAAGGGCATCTTCTCCACTGTCACCACTGCCTGGTCAAGTTGACCAGCACGGCCAAGGAGATCGACCATGCATGTGTAGTGCTCAATCGTTGGGATTACACCATCATGTTTGCTCATAGTTTCAAAGTACTTCTGGCACTTGTCTACAAGCCCAACATGACTGCATACGGTGAGTACACTCAGAAACGTGACCTCATCTGGCTGTATGCCCTCCTGTCTCATATTCTCAAACAAATGAAACACTAGTTCACTCTCTCCCTGGCGGGCATATCCTGCAACCAATGCATTCCATGGTACGATATCACTTTTGGGCAATGTATCAAACAACCACTGAGCATCAACCATACTCCCACTTTTAGCATAAATGTCAATAAGGCTGTTTGTCACAATCGCAGTAGTGGCAAAACCAACCTTAACGATCTGAGAGTGGAGTTCCTTCGCAGTTTCTAGAGCTGCTGTGTTGCAACATGCTTTCAACACAGCAACAAAAGTAAAAGAGTTTGGTGACAGACCTTGTTCTTGCATTCGCATATACAGTCTAAAAGCCTCCTCGCTTTCTTCTTGCTTGGCATACCCCAAGATCATGGCATTCCACGAAACCACATCACGATGCAGCAATTCATCAAAGGCACGCCGTGCATCCTCCAAGGCCCCACATTTTGCATACATATCCACCAAGATGTTTCCCACAAATACATCTGCCTCAAAACCACTCTTTAAAACGTGGAAATGAATGGCTCTACCTTTTCCCAGGCACCCCATTTCTTCACATTTCTCATCAACTTTTTTCCCCTCATCCAGTGCTGCCAGGCTACTGCAAGCCTTCAATGCACCAACAAAGGTTCGGTCATCCGGCTGGACACCTTCATGGTGCATCTGTACATACGAGTCCAAAGCCAGAGCACCCTCTTCCTGATTGGCATAGCCCAGGACCATAGCATTCCAGGAAACCACACCACCATAACGCAATTGGTCAAAGACACGCCGTGCGTCCTCCAGGTTCCCACATTTTGTATACATATCCACCAAAGTGGTTGCCACAAATACATCTGATTCAAAGCCCCTGTTTAGTACTTGAAAGTGAATAGCTCTACCTTTCTCCAAGCATCCTGTTTTTGCACAATTCCCCTCAATTCCCTTCTCTTCGTCCACTACTGCAAGGCTACTGCAAGCCTTCAACGCACTAACAAAAGTTCCAGCATTTGGCTGGCCACCTTCGTGCTGCATCCATGCATACAAGTCCAAAGCTAGCGTACCCTTTTCTTGATTGGCATAGCCCAGGATCATGGAATTCCATGAAACTACATCGCGATGAGGCGATTCGTCAAAGACACGCTGTGCATCCTCCAGGCCCCCACATTTAGCATACATATCCACCAGGGTGGTTGCCACGAATAAATCTAACTCGCAGCCAGTCTTCACAACTTGGAAGTGGATGGCCCTACCTTTCTCCAGGCATCCTGTTTTCACAAATTTGTCATCAAATTGCTTCCCGTCTTCCAGTGCTGCCAGGCTACTGCAAGCCTTCAAAGCACCGACAAAGGTACGGTCATTAGGTTGGACACCCTCTTGGTGCATCCGCACATATGTCTCCAATGCCTGTGCACTCTCTTCCTGCTGGGCATACCTGAGGATCATTGCATTCCAAGAAACCACATTACGAGAAGGCAATTCTTCAAAGACACGCTGTGCATCCTCCAGGCTCCCAAATTTTGCATAAGTATTTGCCAAGGTATTTCCCACGAATACATCTGACTCAAAGCCACTTTTTATTAGTTGAGAGTATATGGCTCTAACCTTCTCCAGGCATCCTGCTCTTGGGACCTTTTCATCACCGCTATTGGTTTCTTCCAATGCTCCCATGCTACTGCAAGCCTTCAAAGCACCAACAAAGGTTCGGTCACTCGGCCGAACACCTTCTTGACGCATACGTGCATACAATTCCAAAGCCCACGCACCCTGGTCCTGATTCGCATAGCCCAGGATCATAATGTTCCATGAGACTACATTGCGGTTAGGCATATTTTCAAACACTCGGCGAGCATCCACCATGTCTCCACGCTTCACATACATTTGCATCACATTGTTTATGTCGAACAGTTGAAGCACATTTAGACGTTCCAGCATACTAGCATGAATTTCATCAACCTCGTTCGGCTGAGGTACCCTGTTGTGGATTGCATTTCCTGCTCTGCCTGCACCAAAGAAATTGTGGAAGAGAGTCAGCCTGAGCTGTAGACCCATCAACAACCCAAGTGCAACTTTAAGCACGGAAACCCCGCATAGAAAAGACACAATCAAGCAAGCGGAACGCTGAGAGGCGCAAAGCATGAAGAGCTTGAGGGTTTCCGATTGCTGGCGGACATCGGCACCAGCACGATCAATGTTGTGAGGGAGAAGCGTAAGGCCCGACATGTGGGTCCGAAAGGAATGAGCTCCGCAAGGTAAGAAAAATGTTGGGTCCTTCAGTGGTCATGCTCAACCCATGCAACAAGTGTGTACGAGTTCCTGGGCCAATTTCGAGTGGACAAAAGAATTCAATAGTCTCAGCCTTGGCCGCTGCCTGACCGATGCATCCTCTTCAGATCTGAGTCCCCATAGACAGCCCGAATTTCGTGACCCACTACTGTCAGCGCAGGCTTCCACCAATACCTTCACCGAAGGTGCATCCAATGCGCTTGCTTTTTGTTAGGGTAAGGTCCAGTTCGTTGTTTGGCAGCTCAGACCATGATAGTTAGAGCCCGATCCCGCGGCATATAGTAGCAAATATGCTGCACTTGCTTGAAAATTACTCATGCCTGCAAACTCCAGGCAACCATTTCATTTGCCAATGCAGGTAGCCAAGCCCCGAAATGATCTCTTACAGAGGAGATTTTCCCGTCTCCAACAGGGCGCACATGTGCCCATTTCTGGCATATAATTCCAGCATTTTGTAGCGGGTGGAGTGAGCTCTTAGAGTGCATTCCAGTGCCTTCAAGCTTCTCCCTACGCTTGCAGTTCCCTCGTGTTTTTGTATATGCTCTATTCATCCACCATTTGCACCTTCTTTAACTTGCTCTCCTTGTCTCATTGCTCTCATAGTTTTTGGGAGGTTGGATAGAAGAGACCAGCTAGGGGCACCATGGGCACTGCCCACGGATCATGGACGGGTAAGATTGCCTGCCCACATCGAGCCCACGGCCCAGATGCATTCAATGCACGATGGGCGAGCATGGGCAACTCTAGTGTGCACTGACTCCGGCAGTTAAAGCTCTTTATGCTGCTCTTCTTCTTTTCTTATTTTACATTTAATAAAATTCTTTTTCCGTGCAAAAAAAGAAAGAAGGTAAATGATAATTAATCATTCATAAGGCATGCCCAAAATCTAAAATACCAATTGGATTTGTAGCACGGAAAAGAGGGTGGAAAGATGATGAATTGAAAGCTCATGAGAGAGGGGGGGGGGGGAGGGGGGGGCGAGAGAGTGGCTAAAAATATGTAGAGAAGAAAATAGCAAGTGGACCATAAACAAATCATGATTCTTTGAAAATTGAAAATGGTGATTTTTCGCTTCGTTAGAATTACCTTCACTTAGACCTACCTCTTGGCAAGCCAAAAAATGCACCAATTTCAAGCTCTTGCTTTACAAGGAATGGAGGGTGTGAGTTTGGGAATGGGTCGATTATGCTCTGCTAGAAAACAAACCGTGGCAATAGGGCTCTTAGCTACTTCATGCCGACTTGCTGGCAATGTAGCCTTCCCTCAAACCGCAGATCCTCATTCCATGGGTCCGAGCACGTACCATTTGTTTGGGTTTTTCTTGTTTAATGTTAGCTTGTGTGCCTCTTCTATGGCATATTTGCACAGGTTGGTTCACATCTTCTTTATTCATGGTGTCCATATGATTGATTGTGTTCTTTCTGTTGGCTAGCACATGGCGGTGGTTTAATACTTTGAGTAGGTTGATGTGTCACATGGAGCATCGAAGGACCTTTTATACTTTTGCTTGATGTTAGCTTGCATGTTTTTTGGACATAGCTTCAACTAGAGTAGTTTGTTTTTGCTATGTTTGTGGAAGTATACGATTGGTTTGGCCTAGTCTTCCTTTGAGTTATCAATGAGAGCTCTCAAGATGGGGTTGACCAAAGGAAGCTTCTTGTGTATTTTGGGATCATTTGAGTGGAATCATAGGTTTGGACAGTACTTTTGTGGAATGGAGTATTGTGGCTTGTCTCTTGTGGGCTTAGAGGTTTGGTATTCCTTCACCGGTCATGTGGAAGAATATTATAAATCTCAAAAACTAAAGTCCAAATTTTGTGTTTAGGTAAGAAATTGTGATTTTATTTCAAGAATATATAAATGCAAATGATGATTTTGAGATTGAAAATGTGATGTTGAAATTAGAAAACATTTTGAATTTGAACTTGAAATGTTTGTCATGAATATGAATGTTGGAAATCTGATTATAATTGCTTTGAAGTGGAATGAAGGCTACAAGACTATGTTGAAGCTATCCAAGAGTGGGCGTATCCTTTATTGTATTATAACATGATTTGAGCAAAAAATATTTAAAATCATGTTAGAGTACAATAAAGGATGTCTCTCTTTGTCGATCTTGTTAAAGTTGAAGCAGTCCAGTGATTGTTACGATCGAATGTCTTAGCATTTATGGATTGTCATCTGAGTATGAATGAAAATAATGCCATTCAATTCGTTAGAAATTGTTTCGCTTAATAAATAATTTCATCGTTACATGATTCTTTATACTTCAATTGCTATATTATCCTTTGAATGTCATCATTTCAATTACTTCAAATTATATATGTTTCTTTATACTTCAATTATAATATTATACTTTAAATGTCATAATTTCCTTTATTATTCAATGCTAGCAATTTCTACTGTAGCATCTCACCTCTCAATGTGGATTGATGCATCAGGTAGGAACAATTGATGTTTCCATGACGTGGTCAATCGGTAGCCATAACCAGGTTTTGTGCAAAGCAAGTTTGCATCCACAAACACCCCAAAGAAAAACACATGCAGAGCGTGGTTGCACTCGAGCCATTGGATCATGCACTCATCTATGATGTGCAAACAAAAGACCATGCACTTCTTACTATTTTGCATCTAAAGTAGTCATTAGCAAGCTATTTTTTGATTCCTTCCTACTCATCTAGAGGGTGTGGATGTTCTCTTGCAACACTCCACTTGATGCTCACTCATTGTAATAGCTCTATCTAATTCTCTCCGCTGCTCTTGAACCTAGTGAAATCTTCTAGTAGCATATCTACATGAATGTTCCAAGAGATTCACTCTATATTGGGTTTCAGTAAGGACGGAGGATTTCTTGCCAAAACTTTTAAGAACCATGGCAAGCTATCGCATGACCCAATTTCATGGACTTGTACATATTCATCCGAAATTGCACATTCTCTTTGTCTCCTCTATCAATCATCAATACTGAGTTGTATTGTTGTCAATGTCTCACCCAAGTCCATGTACTGAGGATGTTGGTCACCTACAGTTGTGTCATTGCTCATTGTAGCAGAGGTGTTCATAGGTGTAGCATAGGTTGAAGCATGGAAAGCTAATCTCGTACTCATGTAGTTGTGAAAGAGGGTTGGTTTAGGTTGGTTCACAATGATGGGTGGAGGCTCTTGCCTCCATGGGAGTTCAAGGGTTTAGAAGTGGGTTACAGGGTTCAAAAGGGGGATAAGGTTGATAGAGCTAACTAGGAGTTCAAGGGGGATAAGGCTAGTAGGAGTTCTAGGGTCCAGAGAGGGTTGCAAGGTTTAGGAGGAGTTCAAGGGTGAGGAGTGGAGAGCTAGTTTCCTTTGCGACGTCAAGGGGTAAAGGGCTGAGAAGGAGGATCAAGGGAGGAAGAAGGAGGTGGAGGGAGGAGCGGGAGGAGGGAGAAGGGAGGAGGAGAAGGGTGAGGAGGAGGAGGGAGGAGAAGAGGGAGAAGGAGGAGGACAAGGAGGGAAAAAGACAAGAAGAAGGAGGGAGCATGGGAGATTGCAAGGTTAGAGCATGCTATTACATGATAGTGTTGAGGGAGCATGGACCAAGGGAGATCAATCACTTGAACACAATAGTGAACTTGAACATTGAACCCCAAATATAGGAGATTCATTCCATTGAGAGCTATTTATACATGTTGGTGTCTACACGATTCATAGGTACCTCTAGGGTGGGACCTCTTTTGTAGGGGACCTCTCTTGGGCAAGAGTCTCTCCACTTTTTGGGGGGACCTTTTGAGTCTCTACACAAAGTGGGGTCCCCCCACAAAGTTGGGGAATCCCTCCACAAAGTGGGGGGACCTCAAAAAGTGTAGGAATATAGTCTTGTTGTCTCTAGTTTTAGTATTTCTCTCTCTAGAGCGTAATTGTGCAAGTATGATTATATCTTTTCTAAAGATGATTTTGGCTATCCTAAGCCTTTTAGACTCATCATACCATCATTCATGCTCGAGAGATTACAAGAAAACTTTTTCCTCTCTACTCGACACATACAATAATCTCATCTTTGTTGTTCTAAGCTACACTTTTGACCCTTGTTGCCATATAGTGAACATTCCCCCAAACCAATTTGATTACCTGGCCTTGGGATCCGATGCTTTGAGTGTGAAGTTTTTGGAACTGTGTTCCTTCAATGGAGTTTAATGTTGGTACATTTTCTTATACGTTATGTGTTGAAGTTATCCGATGCTTTGAGTGTGAAGTTTTTTGAGCTGTGTTCCTTCAATGGAGTTTAATGTTGGTACGTTTCTTATACGTTATGGTACGTTTTCTTATACGTTATCCATCTAAGCAATTTGTTTAAGTTATGATGATTTTAATGTTGAAATGTGCCTCAAAATGGAGCAATGATTAGCCTTGTAAATAATTATAAACCTTAGACCAAAAGCATAAGAGACTTCTTGCAAAACATGCTCTTTCAGATTGTGAATGGTGGACTTTGACAGGGGGTCCAATTTGATCTCCTCTCTTTCCTGTCTCTCTCTTATTTTCTCTCTCCTCTCTCTTTCCTACTCTCTCCTCTTATTATTTCTCTATTCTCTCTCTAAAGTTGCATTCGGGGGGTCTCACATGGGCAAAAAATCAAGGCGGGTGTAAAGAGAGATAGAGGGATGGTGGAGGTGTAGAGAGCAGAAGGGAGTGGAGGGGTGGAGAGAGTGTAGAGAGAGGAAAGAGGTGGTGGGTGGAGAGAGGTAGGGGGAAAGTGGAGGTATATCGAGAGAAGAAGGGGATGGTGGGGTGAAGAGAGGTAGGGGAAGAGCAGTTGAGATATGGTCCTTCCGTCAATAGGTATCACCAAAAAAGGTAAAGGGGAAGGGAAAGTGATGTTGGGAAGGGAAGGGAAAGGGTGAAGGAAACATGCATTGTATTCAAACATGAATTCTATTTGAAACTAGTACACTACTACACCTCTATCTTTTTCCAATGCTTTCCTACTGCTGACGGTTTGTGCACACAGGTGCCAAAACTATTACTATGGCTCATGGGCGGGTTTGCCTTGGTATTAGTGTTGGTATATACCGATGATAATTAACGTTGGTATATATCAACATTATGTTAAAGTAGGTATATACGGACCTTAATACCAAAGGATGTATTGACAAAAGTACCGTTGATAATACTTATAAATTTTGTAGATTGATGGAATTATAGAATGTGGTTTGCAATGAGAACCCAAATAAATTTTTGCTATAATTTTGATCATTTGAAAGATAAAAAATATAAGAGTATGTACACCAAGTTTGAGATCAAAATACTCATGTAATCATGGTGAACTTAATATACAAATGTACATAATGCCACTATAAAAGTGAAAGGGCCAAAGGTAAGAAGCCTTGTCGATGGCAAAAGAATCAATCAGTAAGATTGACATCAATGGCTTCATCTTGAGCCAAGTCTTGTGTGACAAATAAGTCTATTTCCAACTCTATAGTCAACTTGGCCCATATCATGATCTTCATATTCTTCCCTAGGTCCATCGGGATAAACAAGATCCATTGGCGGCATCTCCATATCCACATCCCTACCTTCGATTAACTTGGGCCACATACCACCATCTTGGATCAGAGCGATTTGGATGAAATACCATCTATGTTCAAGATGCAAATTAAATGCCATCAATTATATTACTTTATGATTAATTATATACGAACATGTACCAATTCTTTAAAAACGATGGCATTAGGTTAATTAATTTGTTCACAATGCTTGGGAAGAACAAAGTATCACTTTCATCGGTCCAGAGTTTGGTGGAGTCTATGGCAAAGAAACCACTACAATCTTTCCTAACTGTAGCATTGGGACCATTGTGGATAGTTTACATCAAGAATAAAAATACTAAATCATCTAAAATCACATTCATAGATTTTGGGTATGGTCCCACAATAATCTAATTGTGAGGAGAGAAGACTAATATCAGAAGCACTTGCTCGGCTATCTTGTATGAAGGTAGCCAAGACTCCACAATCATATGTGGCTCTCTTTGAGTCGATGTGTACCATATGAAAATGCCATCCATATGACCATAATGCATTATACTTTTAGTACTAAAAAAGAACATCATTAAAAAAATGAGGATGTGCTTTATAGTGATTGCAACCATGAATAACTCAATAAAGTCAAAAGCTAGGAAACTTACATGTACAATATATCCTTGTGCAAACTCTTGCTCTCACTCGACTACTATCTCTCCATCATCTTCATATTTACAAAGAGCTTGTTGTAGCCAATCACATGACATGTCTTTGGGGAGAAGAGCAAGATCCCATGGATATGGTTGCACTCGCCTATGCAAGACTCTAAATCTCATCCTTACATTCATTCTTTCTACTATGGGGCCTCTTCATATCTCTCAATCCACTTTCAGGTGCAAGCATGTTAACCTAAGCATGTCCATGGACAATGCTAAGAAAGCACCATCGAATAACACATTTTGACGTGAGCAAAAATTAAATGTTAGTTACAAGTTCAACCCCCACGTGGATTCTCTCTCTCTCTCTCTCTCTCTCTCTCTCTCTCTCTCTCTCTCTTCACACACACACACACACACGTGCCTGCTTGCTCCATTATGAGGATTCAGTGTCCAGCAGTATTCTCTCTCTCTCTCTCTCTCCTCCTCTCTCTCTCAAATGACACATTGAAGGGGTAGCTGGGCTACCACACTCTCTGCCCTTCTCCTTGTCCATCACTTCACAGAGCAAGGGGTAGCATACCACTCTAGGCACTGCAATCTTGTAGGACCTCAGCCTTGACAAATTTCCTCACAAGTGAACTTTCTTGAAGCCTTGGCAAGCATGCTCACTAGAGCTGCAAATGGCGCTCCCTTATCTTTTTTTCCTATTGAAATGGTTGAACATTTTGTGAAGATTTAGCCACCAATCATATTTGCATGCCCCGATCAAAGAAAAATAAAATGTTTGGACCATCTTTGCATGCTTTTGTAAGGTGAAAGGCAAAAACCAATAGTTGGATTGTCCCATTGTTCAATATTTCCTTGGAATTCACAACAGGTTGAGAGAAGATAGGTCGTAGCATACATCCACCAATGCATGGTTCTAAACTTGCTAAAGAAGAAAGTTTGTACCAAGCTGCATAATATAGAGTTGCCACTATTTTTTTATAAAGGAAGAACCCAGGAGGTCACAAGGGGTTGAGCTAAAGTTCAAGTCATATACAGCTTCCATGTAGGTGCACTGATTGTCTATTGTGGGAGCCTCACAATAGACACAATTTAACCATTTGTATAGTTTATGTATATGTTGTAACAAATTGCAAGAAACTTGGAAAAGAATTAAAACATTTAGAGGTGGAGGCAGTATAACAGATCCCACTTAGGAGCACTAGATGTGCAACAAGTTGCAAGAAAACTTCACCAAATCTTGATGCTTCCACTTGTTTTCTTTTTGTCTTCACATTATTGAGTTGATCCAAAATGATGTATGGATTCTTGATTGATATTGTTCATCGTTTAAAGCATTACTTAGTTTTAGCTTGCAGTTAATTGTAGGTTTGGGTTTTACTTTTGAGTAACCAAAGAGATGAATCAATGCAAGGCAACATGGAAAACTCCATTGAACCAACATGGGACAAAATTGTAAGGGAATATGAATTTGTAAAGAAAAGAGAGCAACGAGCAAGATACAAGTGCAAGAGGGAGGTTGCTATACATGGACTTGATGACTTGCAAAAGTGGAGGATTGTTAACGAAACTGTGAAATTCTTTAATGACATGACGGCTGGCATGGGCACAAAACTCAAGAGTGAACTTTTCAATGCAATACTTCAACATCCTCAAATGCAAGCCATGTGGGACCCTTTATCAAGAGAAATAGATGATGTTCAAGTATGCCTCTTAAAAATGTTCATAGTACATTGGCCATTGTGAAGCAACCAACTTCCAAAGATGAATTGTTTTGTAAGAAAAGTGCATTGACTATGCTGATGACCTCGAATCAGCACATTCATTAGCAAAGGTCTATTATTCTCATTGGTTGCATGTTGGAAGCAACACCACCCCAGCCCATTCATTGATGAAACAAAGGAACTTGTTCACTCATTTTGGGAGGCTGAGACACGCGTTTCCTCTAATAAGAAGGATGTTTCCAAAATAGAGTTGGCAAAAATAATTACATCAAACACCCGGTGCACCTTCTTGATGAGCCTCAGGTACAATCTAGTATCATGTACATGTACAAAAGTCTAAATCTTTCCGGGTACACTTTTGGATGTGGCAAGAGTGTACATGGAAAGATTTACAATTTCTACATGAGTAGTACAGTCAGCCCTAATTACATGAGGTGTTACATGATGTGTTTTAAGAGAATTGTTACATATATGTGAGCACTTGATGTGCTTGAACCTTACATGCTAGTTGCCACTGTCTTATGTTAGTTATCTCTTCCTGTGCTTGATAGTGCCTACTTTGCTGCTTACCATTGACATGCTAGTTACCAGTGTCATATGTGATTGCCACTGTCATGTGCTATTAACCAAAATCATGGGCTAGTTTCCACTCACTTTTGCCAATGCCATTTGCTAGTTATAATTATCATATTCTAATTAGCACTCTCTTTTGCCATTGTCATATGCTAATTACCACATACTATTCTTGTGACCACATGCAATGATTGCCAACCCCTATAATTGCTAGCACTTGCAATTCTACTTAACACTTGTAATGCTTGCTAGCACTACTAATTAGCACTCTCATCTACCACTGTCATAGGCTAGTTAGCACATACAGTGCTTGTTAGCCCCTGCAATTCGTGCCAGCACCTACAATACTTGTTATCCCCTAAAGTTCTTGTCAACACTTGTTAGCATCTGCTAATTAGCACTCTCATATGCTAGTTAGCACATGTAGTGCGTGTTAGCTCCTATAATTCTTGCCAGCACCTACAATGGTTGCTAGCACCTAGAATTCTTATTAGCACCTACTATCCTTGTTAGCACCTACTAATTGGCACTTTCATCTACCACTGCCATATGCTCGTTAGCACATGTAGTGCTTGTTTGCACCAATAGGTGCTTGTCATCAATTACTAATTAGCACTTCCATCTAACACTAGCATATGTAGTGTTGTTAGTGCATGCAATGCCTAGTAGTGCCCCTACTAAGTGTGCTAGTTAGCACTTACATTTCATGTTTGCACATACCTATTAGCAAACGCAAATTAGCACCTATGCTAGTTAGCACCTACCATGCCTATTTGCACTTGGAATTCCTATTAGCACATGCAACGCTTTTTGCACTCGGAATGCCTGTTAGCACTTGCAATGTTGTGAGTGCACCTACTAACTATGCTAATTAGCTCTTGGAATTCCTATTAGCATGCTAAACTATCATATGCTAGTTAGCACATGCAGTGCTTGCTTGCACCAGTAAGTGCTTGTCAGCACACCTACTGATTAGCACTATCGTCTTCCATTGACATATGCTAGCTAGCATATGCAATGCTATTAGTGCATGCAATGTATATAGACATCTGCAATGGCTGCTAGTGAGGGAGAGCATCACAACCAAATTTAGAGAATCGACGCACAAACAATGAAAGAACTTGAAAAAGAAAGTGCCCATCCCCTGAATTAAACACACCGATCACCCATGAGATCTTGGCCAAACCCATAAAGAGAAGCATCCCTATGAAGCCCGCAGTTGAAGAAGCAAAGTTCATGCAAGAAACCAATTGTGACATCCTTGACAAACCCATAAAGAGGATTTCTCATGCACTCTGCTGTCGCAGAGTCGAACTCGATATAGGAAGAGAACATTTGAGCAAAATGCCAAAAACAGCACAAGCTATGAAACATGCTTTGAAGGTTATTTCTAGGGTTCTCGTGGTGTCGTTTCCACGCGCAATGGGCCCCAACCAATTGGAACCAATTTTTCAGCACCAGAGGTGCAAGTGCACAGTGGTTCACACATACTAGTGTTAAACTCGTGGCTTTGCCACGAGACATATAGCTATGAAGCATTGTGACAGATCATTGTGTTCCTGCTGTGTATATGGAATAGGGTCCTCGCTTATGTTGAGCTCGGATGGTTCTTCAGCACTCTCCAGTATTTTTTCTTTTGTCGCTTCCAATCACATAGAATCTCTATAATCAACAATTTAAGCCAAAAGCTGGCATATTCTTAATTCTTTCACTTGCCTTTAGGAAAATTGGTAACATGAAGGTGGCCTCATCGAAATTAAAGCGAAACAAATGGGATGAATACCTACACAAACAACTGACAATGGAAAAGCACTAACTTGTCGAGTCTCATAAAGCTGAAATTTCTCAAGAGATCGATGTTAGGTTCGAGTTTGGGCTTCAGGCTATGGCAAGCTTGAGCTAAGGCATCGTCACGAATCATCTGGAAGAAAAATGTTGACCAGTGAGACGGCTCCAAATGCTCATTAGTTCATGTAACCAAGTCAAGCATGAACGGGATGCAAGCTAGACACCTGCTCACATAGGTACAAGTTAAGACCGATGTACATCTGCAACCAAACTTGAGGCTAATGAGCGGTGAATTGAATATACAAGGTGGGTGGTAAGTGTCCATTATTGCTCCACCTGAACTTCAGCACAAGGAGGGAGCAATCTCATAGATTAACGTATGGATTATGCTTGCAATTTCGATGATTTTGTTGAAGGAGAGAGATTCTCCCTCAAATTTTACTGAAGCACATATGGATTTTGCTAAAGAGAAACACAAATTTTGTTGAAGAACATAGATTTTACCGTGGATTTTGCTGAAGAACACGGACTTTGTGTCAGATTAAGGTATGGATGTTGCTTGTAACGAGCTACAATTGAGGAAGATTGATTTTGCTAAAGCCATTAGATTTTGTTAAAGAACAACACAAATGTTGCCGATAACATTGATTTTGCCTTGAATTTTGCTGCAGTACATAAATTTTGCCTCAGATTTTGTTGAGGAACTGGGATTTTGCCTCAGGCTCGAAAGGCATGTGGTGGTGATGAGAGAAGGGATGGGAAGGAGAAGTTGGAACTGACTTATCTAACCAATGTCCCATATTTCTCCATTTCCTAACTATCACTTGTGCAACAAAAGCATCCGATGGTCCATATTTTCCAAATCTAATCTAACGATTGAGATTTCCCCAATCGTCCTCCCCCAAACCTCTCCCTAATAGAGAAAAATATGTGCAAAGATGTACATGCACAAGTACACAAGTACACAGATGGTGTGGTTGTAGAGTGAGGTGCTAAGTTCAATCATCATCGTGCAACTTTTTTGCACATTTGTGCAATGCACTTTCCAACGCCCTTTCCGACAAGCACATCTGACAAAATATAGTAGTGTAGAAATAAAGCCTTGCAAAACATGCAGCAAGTGCCAAAGAAAGATGGCCCATACAACTCGCAGGGATGATGTAGATAAAAAAATATTGATTTTTAATTTCACAAATTAGCTATTTTTCTCTTTGAAAGAGGCCTCCAACCTTCACTAAGGTATGGCAAGCCAAAAAAAAACTAATGGAATTTTTAAATTTTTTGTTAGGCAGGTAGCATTGTGGAATGAAAAACAATTCTAGCTTCCTATTGAGCCACGTGTCATGATATAAAATTCAATTTTAAATCTCAATACTTTTATTTATTTTAAAATGAAAAATGCTCTACCCCCGCGTAGCTGCAACGCGTAGCTGCAATCCATGTTTTGGTGATGCACACCCTGCTATTCACATCAATCCTTTCTTCCAATTTGCCTCCTCAGAGACTTCTCCATCAACTTCATCATCACTGAACAAGCTCACCGAAGCATGCTTCAGGCCCCCACCCCTCTACCTTTAAAACCCTAATGATATTTGCTTCATTATCATCCCTAATGGTTTCCCCATGATGCTGATCCCAGACAGGACATGACCCTCCCTACCATCTTGAAGTTCCTGGATGGCATCAAGCAACAAGGTGTGTTGGAGAACCTAGTTGAAGTGTTGTTGGCCACTGACAAACCCATCTCATGTATTGCTTGCGATTTCTTCTTCCCATAGGTGCAGGATGTGGCAAAAAATTCGGTATCCCATGACTTCCAATGCAATTCATTTGTACTTGTGACTCCTTGCAGTTCTCCTTGCTCAGATTTACAAATTAGAACCATCGGCATTCGCAATGATGAACAGACCAAGAGATGAAAATTCTCTAAATGTGGAATGATTTCAGTGGCACAAAGCCAGCGTGGGTATTTATAACTGCGCAGCCTCAAGGATTAATCTCGCTTCGCATCCCTTTGAGCTCATCACACTGTGTACTATGCAGCCTTGCTAAAACCTGTGTTCCTGTCCATTTTTTGTCGCCGTTGCCATGGCTACAATAGAAGTGGCTTTGGTTACAAAGAAGAGACATCAAGTGTTCTATCTATGGATCTACAATCATCTTCATGCACTTCACCGTTTTGTTTCTGGGCTTTTGCTGGGTGTAAATGGTTGGATCTACGATCATCTTGATGCACTTCACCGTTCAGTTTCAGGGCTTTTATAGGAAACTCTTGGATGCCATGTGGATGTTTTAATCTTGTCTTGCCAGAATGCACACTGCCACAAAGAATGCAAGAGAAGCCCAACAAAAATAGATTTTGGATAGGAACTCTAACCATCTTGCATACACCACTGGCAAACTAAAAATTCATGCATTTCTCCCAAAACAGCTGCCTCTGTCAATCTTGCATTCAAGAAGCACGGTGGTTCATCTTCTACCTTGCAATACAATGAATTGCTTCGTTGTTTTCAGTAAATTAATGCTCGTAATGCTTCTTGGATAAAGATGGTTTATGATGAAAACCTTTTTATCCACCCTTTACTACAGGAGGATGAGGAAGTGTGATTGCAGAACATAGCATTGACAAAAGAGTATCGGAACTGCATCCCCACTTCATAGAATGTTTTTTGGATCAAGTTCAAGCCAGTGTCCTATCTTCCCATACAAGCGCCTCATTCGCTTCATTTGATGGCATAATTCATGCGAGAAGCCTTTCACTATCTTTTGATGGTCTCTTGTGAAAATGCTTGTACAAACTATCAATGCCTCTGAGGTGTTCAAGTGATAATAGCAATCAGCCTATCCATTTTCATTGTTTTTAAAACTCTTCTCTCATGATGTGGTGACACTTGGGGTAGTGTCTTGCATAGATGGTTGTCACATTAATCGATTAGCTTTATTTTATTAGCTGACTACTTCTCTGTACTTGTCGAAGGTTTCCTAGTCTGCTTCTTTCTTTCAGAGAAGTCTCTAGAACGCACCACCGAAGGCTTTTAATAAGTTTGGCTCATTTTCAAGAGTGCTGGATGTTGTGGGAGATTTTGAATCACTTCTCAATGCCTACTATGTAAAAAGGCATCGCACTTGCTTGCAGCATTTATGTAGTCACACTAGTGTGTGGCCTTTTTTAGGGCATTATGGATTTCATGTTGCTACGAGTGACTTCTGGCCCGAACCCATAAATTTTCTGGATCATAACTAGATATGGATTTTAAGTGTAGATTGGTTTTCATTTTGCTAACTTCCCTCATAAGTTTTACATGGATTAAAGAAAGTAGATGTAAGTTGCTTATGCTTATTTCAAGACACTTTACAGGTCGAGATTAATTTCTTTTGATTGACAATGTTTGTAAAATGCCTTCAAATTTATTTTGTAGCTCCATTGAATTAGTGAATTACGAGTCATTATATTGAAAGTCTGATCTACAAGGACATAAATAAAGTAAGTATTCTACTTCTGCATATAACTTGCTTCACAAAAATGAAAAGAAAGTAGCATGTTCTTTTTTTGAAAGTTAATATGAGAAGAAAATTCTCTCTTCACATAGCAAATTTCTTTTTGAATTTGCATTTTCATGTTCATACGAGAAGCAAATTATCTATTCACATAGTAAATTCTCTCTTTGAATTTGCTTCTCAAATTAACATTCAGAAAAAGAAAAGATGATTGTAATAGAGCTTTTTCTCATGGTAATTCATCAATAAGAATGCTGTCGAAACATTTTGAAAATTCTCTCCTTCAATTTGCTTCTCAAATTAACATTCAGAGAAAGAAAAGATGATTGTAATAGAGTTTTTTCTCATGATAATTCATCAATAAGAATGCTCTCGATACATTTTGAAAATGCAATATTGTCTTTTTTATGGCAATGCAGGTTCTTTCATAAAGTTAAGATTAACAATGTCATTACTAGAGTCATATATCCCACCATAAGATCTAAATTCAAAGTGCTATTTGCCAAATTCAAAGTGCTATGTGCCAAATACAAAGTGCTATTTACCAAATTCAAATTGCTATGTGCTAAATGCAAGTCGATATGAACCCAAGGAAGGGCATGTTCCTTGATCTTATAATTTTTGGAGAGGAAGTTTGCCAACTCTCCCCCCACACAAATGTGTGGTTATATGCTAACTGCAAAGTACTATGTGCCAAATGCGAAGTCCTATGTGCCAAATTTAAATTGCTATGTGATAAATTCAATTTTCTATGTGCTAAATGCAAATTGAAATAAACCCAAGGAAGGGCGTTCCTTGGTCTTGTAATTTTTGGAGAGGAAGTGTGCCAACTCTCTCCCCATGCAAATGTGTGGTTGTGTTCTAAATGGAAATTACATGTGCAGAATGCAAAGTGCAATGTACGAAATGCAAAGTGCTATTAACCAAATTCAAATTGCTATGTGCTAAATAAAAACAAAACATGTGGTCATATGCTGAATACAAATTGCTATTTAAAAAATATAAATTGCAATCTAATTATATAATGCAATAACAACTTATCTCATCTCTAATATCTAAAGTTAATTTTACTTTTTTTAAATCACAATCTTTGTAAAGTGCATTCAAATTTATTTTGCAACGCACCTCCCACACAAGTGTGTGGTTATGTGTTAAGTGCAAACTACTATGTACCAAATACAAAGTGTTGTGTGCACAATTCATGTTGCTATGTGCTAAATTCAAATAGGTTTGTGATGATTTGAAGACAAGAGCAAACTAATGGAGGAATTAGGTGATACATGAAGAGATTGTGGATCCAGTAACAAGGAAGAACGCCAATGGGAACCAATTATACAAGAGCTTGTTGAAGAAGAGAAGATTGGGAAATCATGAATGGTAGGCTCGCTACGTAGCTACAGGCTGAAGTCGGAAGATCCACCCATGGAAGAGAAACGTGCACTGGCGTAGTGAATATCATCGTCGCCCTTGATGTCTTGGATCATCCGCAACACCTGCGTCATCAGGGGACGCTGCTCAGGAGACCTGGAAACGCATGCCAAACCGATCCGCAGAAGCGTCACCAACGCCTCCTCACTGGCTTTGCTTGCTATCAAAGCTGTGTCGAACACCTCCCCCGTCCATTCTTCCCGAACCACAGAATTTACCCACTCCGGCAGAGGAAGCACTTCCCCACTCAGTCCCCCTCCTTGAGAATTATGCCGCTGGATGTTCCTGGGATCCTCTGCTGTTTTGCCGGTCAGAAGCTCCAGCAACACCACCCCAAAACTGTAGACGTCCGTTTTTTGTGTTATCGCCCTTGTGGCATCGTACTCAGGAGCTTTGTAGTTGCCCATCTGAGTCTCTGCAATGGAAACGGTTACGAGAGCGTGTAGGCCGAAGTCAGCAAGGCATGCGTCGAAGTGCTGGTTGATTAGAATCTTGGAAGACTTGATGTTTCCATGGGGTACTTTAGGCGATTCGGAAGCATGATGCAAGTATGCGAGTGCGCTTGCGACGCCACGAAGAATTCGTAGACGAGCGTTCCAAGACAGTGATTCTCGGTGTCGAACAGCCGTTTCGTTCCCCCATTTACAACCTGCTTAATTCGACAAACGATTGAGGATCACGCGAGAGAGGCTTCATTAATTCATCGACACTACTACTACTTCTTCAAAAGGTCCAAAAATTGAGCCACTGATACTCACTCACCGTCATGAAGCAACGAGAAGAGTGTCCCATTTGGCTGGTACTCGTATACTAGCAGCTTCTCGTCTTTGCCCTCGTAATATGCCCACAATGGAACTATATTGGAATGCCTCACATTTCCCACCATCTCCATCTCTCTCTCGAACCCTCCCCTTTCCAACCGTAGAACGTCCCTATGCAGCCTTTTGACTGCGGCTACAACTCCTTCTTTCAAAACTGCTTTATACACCGTCGCCACCACCCCCTTGCCCACGTATTCCGCCGATGCTCGTAGAAGATCTTCCAGCCCAAACGTGTACCTGAATTCAAAAAACACAAGCTGCTTTTTCTCCTCTTCGTTCGATTGCAAGGGGCTTGACTGCGTCGCTAGCCTGTACTCCTCTTGCTTGTGCATTACTTTCGAGGGAGTCCTGCTCAGACTTTTTTTGCCCAAGAGTGCTCTCTTACAGAAAATGCCTAAGAAACTGAGGGCAAGCAAGAAAGCGATGTCTCCCACAACGATTCCAATAATTGAACCTGTCGATGGATGCCATTCGCGACCCTTCTTGGCTTCCATCTGATCCGGTTCAGTTTGGTTGATCCCACTTCCATTCTTGGCCGTTGGGGCTGGACGACAAGGTGGTAATGGATCTCCACACAGGAGAGGGTTTCCAGAGAAGGAAGTGCTATTGAATCTTTTCATGGCTGCCGTCACTGGAATTAAGCCGCTGAACATGTTGTTGGAAATGTTGAAAGAGGTCAAGTTCACCTGCTTGAACGCGGGAACGGTGCCATTAAGTTGGTTGTTCTCGAGGTGCAAGCTTAGAAGGTGAGAAAGATTGACGAAAGAGGAGGGAACGCTGCCAGACAACAGGTTATCCGACAAGAACAATCTTCTGATTCGGCCGGAAAGAGGGCTGGGTATTGAACCAGAAAGTTGGTTTCCATTCAAGTAGACCTGCTTCAATTGGGCGAGGTTTATGAAATCCACAGGGATGCTGCCGGTCATTCCATTTTCCGCCAGGCTGAGGATCTTCAACTGACGCAGTTGGCCCAATGTTTTCTGCGGAATGGTTCCCGTGAGATTTAGGGAGTTGAGAACTAAAGATGTCACGTTACCATCGGTGGAACAGTCCACCCCCATCCACATTGGTCCCAAACATGGATCATCACTGGTCCAGTTGTATTGAACGTTCCTATGCAAATCGGCGGAGACTATAAATTGCTTTAGAGCAAGCGCATCAGCTTTGCTTCCCGCAGCGATGCCTGCAGCTATACCCAGAGAGAATATATAAAATGCTGCTAAGTAGATATAACCTGAAGGCGTACCTCTCCCGCCTATGCAAAGGAAGTATCTCTCGCCCTGATGCTGGCAGCTGTGGAGAAGCAGACCGACTTGCAAAGGGGCATACGCCAGCGGAAAGCCAAAGTTTTCGTTGATGGGCATGCTGTATTTGCTTTGGCGGCCAGGGGCACACCTTGGAGCCATCGCAGTGCGAATCAACGACAAGGCCTCGGTTCCATCATGCAGTTGCAAATTCAGAGAAAGCAGCCAGATCAGCCCCGGGCCTCATGAGCTGGTTAATTTGAGATGTGGTAGGGTTCGTGCAGCTAGGACAGCTCGGAAGGATCTCAAGGAGAGTCAAGGAAGCGCTGTTGTGCGTACTTTGTTTATAGGATATTGCAAATTTCAACGGAATTAAGAACACCGCGTACGTACTACTTTCTTAAGACTCTTCGTTTCTCTGGCAAAATATGTACCGGGTAATGGTGTATCATGTGTGCTCGGTTTTTCTCTCGGGTCCTCGTTGAGCAGCAGCGTCCTAGCTGGCCTACGGCTCATGGGAGACGAAACGAGCAGGCACGTCTGCTTAATTACTGCAACGTGCCGGCCACTACCTCGCCACACACACTCTCTCTCTCTTTCTCTCTCTCACTGTCTCGCAATCCTTCGATAGTTGAACTCACGTTTTGTCTTCCGCGAGAGATTTGAGAAATACCTGGCCGCTCGTGATCAAGCAAAGTAGTCTAATATGTCAGTACTCTAAAATATCAACTAGTGCAGGTTGAACTTGGCGTCATGAGTTTGATGTCTAAATACAATGGTTTTCCATGTATGCAGGATAATTCTTGCTTTCAAGAGGTCACAGCCGGATTATGGAGTCTTTTATTTTAGTGGCAAGGACTCTCTTCCACAATCGAGTGGTTTCCAACACTCGAATTTTACAGAAAGTAGTCTCAGACTATATCCTTACTAGAGAAAAATCATTGCAAGACAACCATGCTTAGGCCCTTGCCCTTAGAACACGAGGCCAGCTGCAAATGTGGCTAGTCAACCACTCGCGCCTCAACCGGCCCATGGTTGCGTTAAGGAATGTTTGTTCCCTTCTTGAAAGATTGAAGCAAGGAGGGATGATTTATAAGGCTTGAGAAAGTTTACCTACAACTATAAAAATAAAAGCTTAATACATTCTCCAAGATTTGAAACTCAATCTTTCAAAATAGCTAAGTTTAGCCATTAATACCATTAAAATTATAAATAAATTCCATGAAAATTTACCAATTTTTCATGTAATAAATAAATATTTATTTATTTATTTATTGATTTTCTTTTATTTTAAAATTTTTTTCCACTATATCAAACATAGGATTGGAAAATTACACTAGATCTAAATAGTTAAGCACTAAAAAAAGACTATTAACTTTCAACATTTATAAGAATGATAAAAATTTCAAGGTTCATCTATTTGAACATTAAGTTGTTCAATATTCGTGTTGCTAAGTGTATACATCTCCCCAACTTGAAAAAAATGAAAAAATAATTAATTAGCTAAAGGCAAAGGAGGGTCGAGTGTATGGCTCTAGCCTCATGATGATTCTTAAGACTTAATTGGTTTTACTTTTCTTCCTTTAATTTGTAAATGTATGCTAAATCGATTTTCCCAATGTGTATTCAATCAACTCATGTAACCAACATGGCATCAAATCCAAGGTTAGAAAGCATTACTGAAAATGTGGACATTAAGATACATCATACCTTTACCATAGAATCATAGAGTGATTTGGAGGCATAAGTTTGTTTAGTCTAGCCTCTCTCTCTTGGAATCCCCAAGTTGTTTGCTAGACTAATTGAAACTAAAGCCAACACCAAGGTCAACTAGCTATATAATCTAAAGGTTGATAGACAAAAAAACTCAGTCTGCCTCTTTAGTGGAGTCCTTGAATGCTTTCTTTCACACGGTAAGTCTATTGATTGGTATGTCAGCACATGTGGGCAGAGCTCCAACCATGAGAATGATTTTCCACACATGGTTTACTGAGGGTTTGAAGAGGTCATTGTTGCCGGCAATAAGCAATGGAGCTCAAGCAAGAGCACAGGGTTCAAGAAAATTTCTTATGTGGTTATGTGGAGGGGCCATAGGTTTTCAGCATGATCCACCGGCTGACTAAGAGGAAGCAAAAGAGAGAGAGAAAGGAAAAGGTACTGGCACGTCTCTTGAGAGCCACATGCACCTTATTCCCTGCCATGTGGTAATCCCCACCAATTGCCTTTCCACCACGTGCACTCGCCCTCTTTCTTTTTTTTGTGCACTGTCCCCCCTCCCCCCCCCCCCCCCTTTCCCCCCTATGGCTCATGGGAGATGAAACGAGCAGGCACGTCTGCTTAATTATTGCAACCTGCTGGCCGCTACCTCGCCACACACACGCTCTCTCTCTTTCTCTCTCTCACTGTCTCGCAATCCTTTGATAGCTGAACTCACGTTTTGTCTTCTGTGAGAGATTTGAGAAATACCATGCCACTCGTGATCAAGCAAAGTAGTCTAAAATATCAACTAGTGCAGGTTGAACTTGGCGTCATGAGTTTGATGTCTAAATACAATGGTTTTCCATATATGCAGGATAATTCCTGCTCTAAAGAGGTCACAGCCGGCGGATTATGGAGTCTTTTATTTTAGTGGCAAGGACTCTCATCCATAATCGAGTGGTTTCCAACAATCCAATTTTACAGAAAGTAGTCTCAGACTATATCCTTAGTAAAGAAAAATCATTGCAAGACAACCATGCTTAGGCCCTTGCCCTTGGAACTCGAGGCCAGTTGCAAATGTGGCTAGTCAACCACTCGCGCCTCAACCAGCCCATGGTTGCGTTAAGGAATGTTTGTTCCCTTCTTGAAAGATTGAAGCAAGGAGGGATGATTTTTAAGGCTTGAGAAAGTTTACCTACTACTATAAAAATAAAAGCTCAATACATTCGCCAAAATTTGAAACTCAATCTTTCAAAATAGCTAAGTATAGCCATTAATACCATAAAATTATAAATAAATTCCATGAAAATTTACCAATTTTTCATGTAATAAATAAATAAATATTTATTTATTTTCTTTTATTTTAAAATTTTTTTCCACTATATCAAACATAGTATTGGAAAATTAGACTAGATCTATAGAGTTAAGCACTAAAAAAGGACTATTAACTTTCAACATTTATAAGAATGATAAAAATTTCAAGGTTCATCTATTTGAACATTAAGTTGTTCAATATTCATGTTGCTAAGTGTATACATCTCCCCAACTTGAAAAAAATGAAAAAATAATTAATTAGCTAAAGGTAAAGGAGGGTCGAGTGCATGGCTCTAGCCTCATGATGATTCTTAAGACTTAATTGGTTTTACTTTTCTTCCTTTAATTTGTAAATGTATGCTAAATCGATTTTCCCAATGTGTATTCAATCAATTCATGTAACCAACATGGCATCAAATCCAAGGTTAGAAAGCATCACTGAAAATGTGGACATTAAGATACATCACACAACTTTACCATAGAATCATAGAGTGATTTGGAGGCATAAGTTTGTTCAGTCTAGCCTCTCTCTCTTCGAATCCCCAAGTTGTTTACTAGACTTATTGAAACTAACTTTCAACATTTATAAGAATGATAAAAATTTCAAGGTTCATCTATTTGAACATTAAGTTGTTCAATATTCATGTTGCTAAGTGTATACATCTCCCCAACTTGAAAAAAATGAAAAACTAATTAATTAGCTAAAGGCAAAGGAGGGTCGAGTGTATGGCTCTAGCCTCATGGTGATTCTTAAGACTTAATTTTCTTCCTTTAATTTGTAAATGTATGCTAAATTGATTTTCCCAATGTGTATTCAATCAATTCATGTAACCAACATGGCATCAAATCCAAGGTTAGAAAGCATCACTGAAAATGTGGACATTAAGATACATCATACAACTTTACCATAGAATCATAGAGTGATTTGGAGGCATAAGTTTGTTTAGTCTAGCCTCTCTCTCTTGGAATCCCCAAGTTGTTTGCTAGACTAATTGAAACTAAAGCCAACACCAAGGTCAACTAGCTATATAATCTAAAGGTTAATAGACAAAAAAACTCAGTCTGCCTCTTTAGTGGAGTCCTTGAATGCTTTCTTTCACACGGTAAGTCTATTGATTGGTATATCCGCACATGTGGGCAGAGCTCCAACCATGAGAATGATTTTCCACACATGGTTTGCTGAGGGTTTGAAGAGGTCATTGTTGCCGGCAATAAGCAGTGGAGCTCAAGCAAGAGCATAGGGTTCAAGAAAATTTCTTATGTGGTTATATGGAGGGGCCATAGGTTTTCAGCATGATCCACCGGCTGACTAAGAGCAAGCAAAAGAGGGAGAGAATGGAAAATGTACTGGCACATCTCTTGAGAGCCACATGCACCTTATTCCCTACCATGTGGTAATCCCCACCAGTTGCCTTTCCACCACGTGCACTCACCCTCTTTCTTTTTTTTATGCACTGTTCCCCCTTCCCCCCCCCTTTCCCTCCTACGGCTCATCGGAGATAAAACGAGCAGGCACGTTTGCTTAATTACTGCAACGTGCTGGCCACTACCTTGCCACACACACACACTCTCTCTTTCTCTCTCTCACTGTCTGGCAATCCTTCAATAGTTGAAGTCATGATTTGTCTTCCGTGAGAGATTTAAGAAATACCTAGCCGCTTGTGATCAAGCAAAGTAGTCTAAAATGTCAGTAGTCTAAAATATTAACTAGTGCAGGTTGAACTTGGCGTCATGAGTTTGATGTCTAAATACAATGGTTTTCCATATATGAAGAATAATTCCTGCTCTCAAGAGGTCACAGCCGGATTATGGAGTCTTTTATTTTAGTGGCAAGGACTCTCTTCCACAATCGACTGGTTTCTAGTAATCCAATTTTATAGAAAGTAGTCTCAGACTATATCGTTAGTAAAGAAAAATCATTGCAAGACAACCGTGCTTAGGCCCTTGCCCTTGGAACCCGAGGCCAGTTGCAAATGTGGCTATCAATGACTCGATCCTCAACCGGCCCATGGTTGCATTAAGGAATGTTTGTTCCCTTCTTGAAAGATTGAAGCACAGAGGGATGATTTATAAGGCTTGAGAAAGTTTACCTACCACTATAAAAATAAAAGCTCAATACATTCGCCAAGATTTGAAACTCAATCTTTCAAAATAGCTAAGTTTAGCCATTAATACCATAAAATTATAAATAAATTCCATGAAAATTTACCAATTTTTCATGTAATAAAAATCTATTTATTTATTTTCTTTTATTATGAAAAATTTTTCCACTATATCAAATATAGTATTGGAAAATTAGACTAGATCTATACAGTTAAGCACTAAAAAAAGACTATTAACTTTCAACATTTATAAGAATGATAAAAATTTCAATGTTCATCTATTTGAACATTAAGTTGTTCAATATTCGTGTTGCTAAGTGTATACATCTCCCCAACTTGAAAAAAATGAAAAAATAATTAATTAGCTAAAGGCAAAGGAGGGTCGAGTGTATGCTCTAGCCTCATGATGATTCTTAAGTCTTAATTGGTTTTACTTTTCTTCCTTTAATTTGTAAATGTATGCTAAATCGATTTTCCCAATGTGTATTCAATCAATTCATGTAACCAACATGGCATCAAATCCAAGGTTAGAAAGCATCACTGAAAATGTGGACATTAAGATACATCATACAACTTTACCATAGAATCATAGAGTGATTTGGAGGCATAAGTTTGTTTAGTCTAGCCTCTCTCTCTTGGAATCCCCAAGTTGTTTGCCAGACTAATTGAAACTAAAGCAAACACCAAGGTCAACTAGCTATATAATCTAAAGGTCGATAGACAAAAAAACTTAGTCTGCCTCTTTAGTGGAGTCCTTGAATGCTTACTTTCACACGGTAAGTCTATTGATTGGTATTTCAGCACATGTGGGCAGAGCTCCAACCATGAGAATGATTTTCCACACATGATTTGCTGAGGGTTTGAAGAGGTCATTGTTGTCGGCAATAAGCAATGGAGCTCAAGCAAGAGCACAGGGTTCAAGAAAATTTCTTATGTGGTTATGTGGAGGGGCCATAGGTCTTCAGCATGATCCACCAGCTGACTAAGAGTAAGCAAAAGAGAGAGAGAATGGAAAAGGTACTGGCACATCTCTTGAGAGCCACATGCACCTTATCCCCTGCCATGTGGTAATCCCCACCAGTTGCCTTTCCACCACGTGCACTCGCCCTCTTTCTTTTTTTTGTGCACTGTCCCCCTTTCCCCCCTATGTCTCGTGGGAGATGAAACGAGCAGGCACGTCTGCTTAATTACTGCAATGTGCCGGCCACTACCTCGCCACATGCTCTCTCTCTCTCTTTCTCTCTCTCACTGTCTCGCAATCCTTCAATAGTTGAACTCACATTTTGTCTTCCGTGAGAGATTTAAGAAATACCTAGCCGTTCATGATCAAGCAAAGCAATCTAAAATGTCAGTAGTCTAAAATATCAACTAGTGCAAGTTGAACTTAGCGTCATGAGTTTGATGTCTAAATACAATGGTTTTCCATATATGCAGGATAATTCCTGCTCTCAAGAGGTCACAGCCAGATTATGGAGTCTTTTATTTTAGTGGCAAGGACTCTCTTGCACAATCGAGTGGTTTCCAACAATCCAATTTTATAGAAAGTAGTCTCAGACTATATCCTTAGTAAAGAAAAATCATTGCAAGACAACCATGCTTAGGCCCTTGCCCTTGGAACCCGAGGCCAGGTTCAAATGTGGCTAGTCAACCACTCGTGCCTCAACCAACCCATGGTTACATTAAGGAATGTTTGTTCCCTTCTTCAAAGATTGAAGCAAGGAGGGATGATTTATAAGGCTTGAGAAAGTTTACCTACTACTATAAAAATAAAAGCTCAATACATTCGCCAAGATTTGAAACTCAATCTTTCAAAATAGCTAACTTTAGCCATTAATACCATAAAATTATAAATAAAGTCCATGAAAATATTTATTCATTTTCTTTTATTTTGAATTTTTTTCCACTATATCAAACATAGTGTTGGAAAATTAGACTAGATCTATAGAGTTAAGCACTAAAAAAGGACTATTAACTTTCAACATTTATAAGAATGATAAAAATTTCAAGGTTCATCTATTTGAACATTAAGTTGTTCAATATTCGTGTTGCTAAGTGTATACATCTCCCCAACTTGAAAAAAATGAGAAAATAATTAATTAGCTAAAGGCAAAGGAGGGTCGAGTGTATGGCTCTAGCCTCATGATGATTCTTAAGACTTAATTGGTTTTACTTTTCTTCCTTTAATTTGTAAATGTATGCTAAATCGAATTTCCCAATGTGTATTCAATCAATTCATGTAACCAACATGGCATCTAATCCAAGGTTAGAAAGCATCACTAAAAATGTGGACATTAAGATACATCATACAACCTTACCATAGAATCATAGAGTGATTTGGAGGCATAAGTTTATTTAGTCTAGCCTCTCTCTCTTGGAATCCCCAAGTCGTTTGCTAGACTAATTAAAACTAAAGCTAACACCAAGGTCAACTAGCTATATAATCTAAAGGTCGATAGACAAAAAAACTCAGACTGCCTCTTTAGTGGAGTCCTTGAATGCTTTCTTTCACATGGTAAGTCTATTGATTGGTATGTTAGCACATGTGGGCAGAGCTCCAACCATGAGAATGATTTTCCACACATGGTTTGCTGAGGGTTTGAAGAGATCATTATTGCCAGCAATAAGCAGTGGAGCTCAAGCAAGAGCACAGGGTTCAAGAAAATTTATTATGTGGTTATGTGGAGGGGCCATAGGTTTTCAACATGATCCACCGGCTGACTAAGTGCAAGCAAAAGAGAGAGAGAATGGAAAAGGTACGGGCACATCTCTTGAGAGCCACATGCACCTTATTCCCTGCCATGTGGTAATCCCCACCACGTGCTCTCGCCCTCTTTCTTTTTTTTGTGCACTGTCCCCACTTCCCCTGCCCCCCCCCCTCTCTCTCTCTCTCTCTCTCTCTCTCTCTCTCTCTCTCTCTCTAACACACACACGCACGCGCGCGCACACATAGATGCATGTATACTTCCCCAACTATGAGTTATTCTTCCATTTACCCTTGTGAAATCTCTCCTTTACACTCTCTTTTTAACCACCCCACACATCAAGCCCACTAATCATCCCATACCTCCTCTAATCTCGTGTCAACCCATGCACTCATTCGCTCCTTCTCCACTTGTGACTTAAACTTCACTTGTGGCTTATTTTTTTTTTTAATATCTAAGAATCCATATGGTTATCTATATTCTAGGTAAAGTGATAACAAGCCGGGGAAAATAGGCATTACCTGTCTACCCAAACGTAACCATGATGTTCTAAAACCTAGTTTGTTTGGATGGTGGCAAGTAAGTGGACCTCGACCTTGGAACTTGGATTGCCTGAGGATTCGACATCTAATATTATGTTTATCAAACTCAATATTATCAAAAATTCTTAATTATGATCGAAATTTTTGCAAACTCTAGTCATTGCATTTTTCAACTTAGATGTCTCAAACATTTTTTCCTTATATGTTTTCCTTTTTTTACTTTTTATCCAATTGATGGAATTAATTGTATGGCTTAATTATTGATGGGACTTTTTAATCTAAACACACGCTTTGATTTCCCAACTGCTTTGTGATAATCCCTAGTCATTTTGTGATCTACCTTATTTTTTTCTATGTACAAGTGTCTTTTTTCTTTCAATAGTCATTGATATTTTCTCATATGTGTTTAGCATAACTTTTAAAATTTTGAGATTGATTTTATATGTCTAGAGAGTAACGGTTTTGAAATTTGTTAACATAAACTCATGATAAGCCTAAACCAATAGCTAGCAATGGGTAAATGCAAGCTTAATGGAACACAAGGTTAACCTCAACACAAATTTAAAGGAAAGTGATGATTATGAATAAGACTTGCACTACACAATAATGTTCATCAAGCCAATGTGGTTAGTGATGTAAATTGATTTCTAATTTACAAACCCTTTGCAAGAATCAAGGCATTGAATAGATGGCATTGGTCATGTAAAAGGTAACTCTATATACTAAACGGAACCAAGTAGACTTAACATCAAATAGCAAAGATAGAGGGATTTTAAGTGTAAGAAGAGCTTCCAAGGCTAGAAGTAAACCTTTATGCTTTCTAAAATCATGATATAGCATATTTGCTATGTGAATAAGATCCATAACATTTAGTTATGTGTTTGGGCTACAAACATTCCATTTTCATGTGATAAGACCATAGGTATACAAACTACTACCTTGGAAAGAGAATTAGGTTATTTCCATGTGCCAAGACTAGGTATACACAAGTCATTCTGAGGTCATTTTAGAAATGCTATCTTTCATAATAATTCAAATACATTTCAATGGTACTCCCCTGAGTTGCATACGTTTGAAAGGTACTATCCATTTCCATCCATCCATCCATCTTTATATATATATTGTGAGGACACAACGGAAGCTAAGAGGGTGAGAGGGAGCTTGAGAGACACAAGTTTTGGTGGGTGCAGAACACCCTAATCTTCTATTTCATCCATATATATATGTGTTTGAGTATTGTACATAACCAGGGTTAAGGTACAGTGGGCTTTAACCCCCACAACCTCCCACTTAAAGGCCAATGTGCCTTTAAGGGAGAACAACCAATGAGCATACTATCCAATGCCCATCAATACATGACAATATGTAAACCGCTGACTAGGTAGACTCTTTGTTAGTATATCTGCAGGGTTATCATCTGTATGAACCTTGACAAGCTCTATGTGCTTGTCCTCAAGTACCTTGCTGATAAAATGGCTCTAAAATGGTATGTGTTTGGTCTTTGCATGAAAGACTAGATTTCATGCTAGCTAAATAGCACTCAGAATCACTATGCAATGTTGGTACACCTGTATGAATCCCCAAATCTCTCACTAGCCGATCAAGCCATATAGCCTCCTTGCAACCCTCTGTGGCTGCAACATACTCGGCCTCTGTGGTAGACAAAGCAATGCACTTCTGTGCACAAGACATCCACGACACTACACCACCTGCAAAGGTGAACACATAACTAGAAGTGGATCTCCTACTATCCACATGCCTTGCATAGTCGAAATCTATGTACCCAAATACACGCATCTCTCCTCTGCCAAAGCAGATACACACCTCCTTGGTACCCTTCATGTACCTCATGATGCACTTAACTACTCCCAATGCCTCTCCTAGATTAGCCATATACTAGCTAACAACTCCCACTACAAATGCAATGCCCAGTCTAGCAGCTATCACAGCATACATAAGACTCCCAACCGCTGATGCATAGGGAATCTTGGCCATCATGGCCCTCTCCTCATCTAATTTGGGACTATCTGCCTGACTCAGTTTCACATATGGAGGCAATGGAGTACTTACTGCCTTCCCCCCCTCCATATTGAAATGCTACAACACTTTTGTAACATACTCCTTCTATGAAAGCCAAAGGAGTTTCCTACTCCAGTCACGCGTGATGCACATACCAAGAATATGACCTGCAGGTCCCAAATCCTTCATGTCAAAGGCCTCATGCAACTTGGCCTTCAATGCATCAAGCTCATAAGTGTTCTTGCTAGCCAATAGCATATCATCCACATAAAGTGCTAGGAGTATCAGGCTATTATCCTGAGCCCTTTTATCTTGAGCCCTTTTAGTGTAGAGGCAGTGATCAATCTCACTTCTTCTAAAACCATGGGACCGAATGAAAGCATCAAACTTGTGATACCATTCTCTAGGCGCTTGCTTGAGGCCATAGAGACTCTTTTTCAGCTTGCAAACCAAATGCTCTTTGCCCTTTTTTCAAAGCCTTCTGGCTGTATCATGTAAATTTCCTCATGCAAATCCCCATGCAAGAAAGTTGTCTTGACATCCATCTGTATAAGCTCCATATCCTCTATTGCCACAAGTCCAAGTACACATCTAAGTGTGGTCATCTTCACAACCGAAGAGAATATCTCATCAAACTCCACACGCTTCTCTTGCTTGAACCCTTTAGCAACCAAACGTACTTAGGCACATCATCACCTATGGCCTTCATCTTGTAGACCCATTTACATGGCAATGCTTTCTTTCCATGTGGCAAAGAAACCAAGTCCCAAGTCTTATTCTTTATGAGTGAACTCATCTCTGATTGCATAGCATACTCCCACTTACACTCATCCTCATGCATCATAGCCTCTCTGTAGCAAGAAGGCTCCCCACAATCAGTAAGCATCACATAGTCTACCCCTAAAACAAATCTCTCAAGCACAGTCTAGACACTCTAGATGTTCTTCTCAAGGGCATTTCAGCTTGCTGTCTCGCCTGCATATCAGCCACATTTGGCTCGTCATTGCCACCAATAGATGATCCATCATCTGGAGTACTTGGTGGCACCATTTCCTGCACATTCGCGGTGCATGGACAGCTTGTTGTCTATCAACATATGTGGGTGGTATCACATCCTGAAAAGTGATTCTCCTCATTTCCACATCCCTCATGGGTGTCTTATGCATCTTCTTCTCATTGAAGACCACATCATGGCTTCATATGATTTTCTTTGCTTCTGGATCCCAAAGACGATAGCCCATTTCTCCACTTTCACCATAACCCAGAAAGATGCATTTCTTAGACTTAGGATCTAGCTTCTTCCGAAGCTCTTTTGGCACATGTGCATATGCCTTACACCCAAATATATGCAAATGAGAGTAAGAGGGCTTCTTGCCACTCCATGCCTCTTCAGGAATACCACCATCCAAACTCCTTCTAGGTGATCTATTGATCACATGCACTACAGTCTTCATTGCCTCAGCCCAAAAACCACTAGAAAGGCTTGCATTGGAAAGCATACATTGCAAACTTTCCTGAATGGTGCAGTTCATCTGTTCTACAACTGGATTCTGCTCTGGAGTACAAGGGGACGTGAGCTCCCTCTTAATCCCACGTGTATCACAGAAATGTTGAAAGTCATGAGAAATATACTCTCTACCATTATCAGTCTGATAGGCATTTAAGCATTCTACCTGACTGATTTTCATCCAAAGCCAACCATTTTTGAAATACCTGGAATACATCACTCTTTCGAGCTATAGCATAAGCCCACACTTTCCTAGTTGCATCATCAATGAATGTCACATAGTATTCAACCCCACCTAATGACCGTGTAGGCATGGGACCACATATGTTTGAATGCACCAAATCAAGCCTTCAAGCTCTTTCTTTCCCCTTCTTTTATGGGCTGATTTAGTCTGCTTCCCATAGAGACAGTGCTCACAAAATTCAAAATGAAAAAAACTCAAATGCAGTACATAACACAAACGACACAAGAGTTTCATTCCATTCTAGCTCATGTGCCTTAACCTGCAATGCCACAAAGAAGTACTTAGCTACTCGATTATTGCAACAACATGATCAAACACCCCCGATACATGTAAGGGATACAGAGTCCCACACTTGGCACCCCTGGCCAAAACCATAGAGCCCTTCTAAGTTTTCCAACTCTGAAAGCCAAAAGTGGTTTGAAAACCAGCATCATCTAGCTGACCCACTGAAATAACGCTCTTGGTCAACTATTCAATCCCTGCCAAGGATTTAATCTGCTTCTTTTGAATAAGCACATCCCTTATCTATTCTTTCCACAAAGAAAAGTTTGTCCCATCAAACTTTTTAATGCTGAAAATCTCCTTTTCAGACATGGAAGAGGATGCCATGATGCAAATGAAACAAAATCCCAAATGCTAGTACCTGCAAAAGAGAAATCACACCAAATATCAGATGCACCCGATATGTCTGCTTTAATGAAGGATAGTGTCACCAAAACTCAAGGCTCAAAGCATCAAAATGCATTTGACTCATGTGCATATACTATGCATCCATATGAGCAAATCTGGCCCAAAAGAAAATGTCAACCCACAATGACAAAACAATGGCAAATATATTGCCAATAAGAGCCAAATACCTCAAACATAAACACCATCCATGGGCGTAAGCATCAATAATGTCTCATCCAAAAGATCATAGCACAACCTATGCATCCACTACAATATGTCAAAGTTGTCCCTCAACATAAAATAGCATCTGTGTGCTAAACATCCATCCATAAAGCATACCACAAGGCAATCTAGGCCTATCAACGCATCCAACAAGGATCACAATGCATCCAAATGGCCTGTAAAGCATCCACTGCAAGCTAATGCAAACCACAAATGAGCACACACGGCTCAGACTACAACCATAGTGATTTGCATAAGGCGTATCCAAGAAATCACGGCCTTACGGCAATGACAGCTAGTGAAAGTAGAACCTGGGATGTCTCAAAACATGGGTGTCACTACATAATCGAACCCAACAAGACAATCTGCAAATATCTCTCTTCTGCCACAACTCCAAAATCTCATCCAAGGATGGAGTAAGAGCCAGTCAACCCTTGCATTTACTTGCAAAAATGAACCTTAGGAAACTTAACCTTAGCCAAAATGCCTCATAGCAATCAATGAGAAGGTCTTGGAAACTTTGAGACATTTCCTTCAAAGAGACGATGGAAAAACATAGAGAATCACAACTCCCTCGATTCTTCACGGAATGGCAAGCAGCTTTGTAGACATATGTTTCAGGCAGAGTCTCGGATCCAACGGGATAGACAGCTCTGCAAATGGAGGCCCAGATGTTGAGATCCCACTCACACAGGAAATGGCAAAATGAAGATGTCGGAGTAGACATAGATTCACTCCCGATTCACCACAGCTTCAAAACTTCACGGAACTGGAAGCAGTTTCTCAAGTAAAAGTTTTGGACCACTCTGGATCCACTGGGAGTGTCAAAACTACAAACGGTGGCCTGATATGGAGATCCAACACATGAAATCCTCGCAGGAAATGAATTTCGTCACTTTTTGTAGGAGCTGTAACTTTTCATTGAAAACTTAGATGACAGAGATATTAAAAGTGAAAATGTAGCTCTCAATCTAATCTACAATTCCTTGAAGACTTCAAGTCAAATTTTTGTCTCTAACTCTAGATATTTACACTACATATGTGTGTCTGAGAAGATTTGCTTATATCTTGCACCTTCAACTTTGCAACCCAGCAAAACAAATGCCCAAGAGGATTTTGACCCTTTCTCTCCAACTACTATAGCAGCTCCTCCTGCTAAACAAGGATCTTTAGGATGCACCACTCTCTCTCCAAGCTAGAGGCTGCACCGGGCTACTCACACTACCACCAGGCCTACCACCAGGCTCTACTGCCAAGCTCTAATACCAGTTGTGAGGACACAATGGAAGCTGAGAGGGTGAGAGGGAGCTTGAGAGACATAAGTTTTGGTGGGTGCAGAATACCCTAATCCTCTATTTCATCCATATATATATATGTGTTTGAAGCGTGTGAGGCCTCCTGAAGACATTAATACATCTCTCTCTCTCTCTCTCTCTCTCTCTCTCTCTCTCTCTCTCTCTCTCTCTCTCTCTCTCTCTCTCTCTCTTCTTTCATGTGTGAGACTTAACAGACATACATGCATATCTATGGCTTTACACACACACACACACACATGCATGCATGCACGCACATGTGTGCACGTAGTGATGGCTTTTTTGTATATTGAAAAGTCTTCTTAGAAAATAAAATTTACGTAGTCTACAATTCCCTTGATAGAATTGTTATAAAAATAAATTGATCTCAATAAAGTGTATTTGTGCAATCTAACCTTAGGAGCACTCTAGTCTTTTAACATGGTGTGCAATTCCCCTGGCAGAATGCTTGTGAAAATCAATTCATGTCATCAGAGATGTATTTGTGCAATCTAGCCTTAGGAGCACTCTAGCCTTTGGACATTGTTTGTTGCGACTCCCCTGGCAAACATGGTGTGCGATTTTCCTAGTAGAACGCTTGTGAAAAATAATTCATGCCATCGGAGATGTATTCGTGCAATCTAGCCTCAAGAGCACTCCAGTCTTTTGACATGGTCTATGATTCCCCTAGCAGAATGGTTGAATTCATGTTATCGGAGATATATTTGTACAATCTAGTCTTAGGAGCACTCTAATCTTTTGACATGGTCTGTGATTCCCCTAGAAGAATGCTTATGAAAATCAATTCATGTCATCGGGGATGTATTTGTGCAATCTAGCCTCAGGAGCACTCCAGTCTTTTGACATGGTCTGCTATATCCCTAGGAGAATTCTTGTGAAAATCATTAAAGTTATGCCTGCTAATCCCTCACAGAGAGATAGAGAGAGAGAGAGAGAGAGAGAGAGAGAGAGAGAGAGAGAGAGAGAGTGTGTGTGTTATTTAAGCTTATTTAATTATTAGATGTAGGAGATAGGATGGATGAGATGAAGGCTCCTAAAAAAGTTACATTATCTAAATATAAATTTGGAAAATGAGTACAAACATTATTCTCTAAGTGTCTTCTAACAACATTGTTTTCTAAAACCCATAAGTGGAAACATATTTTGACTTGGGAGTGGAAGGAATGAACATACTTTTTGTAAATCCATGGATTTTTTGGTACCTTAAGAATCTTATGAGCCTTCATGCACCAAGTGATTGGTCTCCTACACATGAGTTTGATCCTTCTTCAAGAAGAATAGGCATTGCACCTTTGATCCTTTAGGATTGGCATATTCCACAGAAGGAATGGCATTTGATATTTTTCTCTTCAATTTGATAGAGCCTTTCCACTTTGATGAAAACCAATTAATGAACTCCTCATGTTTTTGTCCATGTTTTAGACTTAATGTTCCTATCCATTTGGTGGAAACACTTTTAATATGGCTTAGTTCTATGCCAATGCTAATACCAAAACTATCAAGGAACTCATAATCCATCTTCCATTGTTGATCATCATTTTGCATAATGCCACATCCTTGGGCACTAATCCAAACATATTAATAGTACATGCTATGGGACTCTAGAACATGCTATTTACACAAATCATTATGCTCAAAGCTAATGCTCTAGAGCATTGCTTAATGATGGTTTTAACAGGGACTCAAGTTCTAAAGCCTTGGAAGTAGGGCAATCAAGCTTAGATGATCTACATGTATATATATAGCAAGTAATGAGATACTGAATCCGATTGGATTAGGGAATGCAAATGTAATGGAAATGGCATCAACAGACGCACCATTAGACAATGCAAACATCACAGAAAATGCATCACCTAGCACACCATTCACAAACAGTGAGACATTGGATTTGATTGGGTTGGGAAGTGAAAAAATGTGAGAAACAATATCATCAATGCTAACACCAACAACTAAAGAAGAAGCTATTGGAAATTCATTAGAAACTAGAAACTCTTCAAGTAAGCAAAAGAGAAAGAGAGCTTGGGATATTCACAAGAAATTTCAAGAAGCTTGGGTAGCCAAATATCCTTGGTTAGAGGTAGAACAAGCGATGAACAAAAATGTGCCATTTGTAAAATATGCACACGAGCAAGGAAAAATGATCTCAAAAAATACTTTGGCTGGGACATTGACATGGAAAATATAAAGTACAATGGCTTGTTGGATTTTGAAAAGATTTATTCATAGTCTTTCCTTTTTGGAGAAGCCATGAATCAACAAAGTAATTCAATGGAAAATGCTCAGATGTAGGGTTCAATGGTTCGTTTTGGGAGTGAGCTCTCTCGTAGTACATTCCTACAAGATAACATTTCAGAGTACTTCAAGCTTGCAAATTTATGTCAGACCTTTATACTTGGCTTGGTTGAGGATGAAAAGGTGTTTTAGTACTCTAGGTTACTTGAAGAATAAACTTTGTAACAAGTTGGATGATAACTTAGATTTTAGTTTTAGATTGTATCCATGTTATAATAACTTGTTCAGAGTATTGACAAGACATTGAGACAATATTTCGCAATGGATGTGAGGGATATTCATTATCATTGAGCAATTTTATGCTTTTAATACTTTCTAGCATCCCAAATGTTAGCTACTTCATGTATTTTTTAAAGGTGCCCTATGAAATGATAAAAGTGGTAGCTGCTCGTATTATTGAGGTTTTTAATCTTTGTGAAAAAAATTTTAAATGCTCAAAATGTTTTGCCAAATTTTAAAAGAAAATTCCTAACAAAATATAAAATTTGCCAAGTGTTTGAAACTTTGAAAATAAGCTATGAAATACTTCACCACTATATTATAATACTATATTACTATACCTTCGATAAAAATATCCCTGGAACCAAGATACCAATACTGGTAAACTAAATAATCATCCAACACGACAAGCCCATATGGAATTCCATGAATCCATCCCTCAATTGTTGAGACGTTTAGATAGTCTCAGACTAATCTAGATAGTCACACAACCTAATTTACAAAGGGCCACTTGTTCACCCAAATATTCATCCCCAAAGATCTGTCACCTACCAATCGAGAGGCTCCTTCCTATTTACAATTGCCAAAGAATGTCTTCCAAATAGGAACTAACTTGTGCAAGATCTTTGAATGAAGAAGTTTAACTAGAAAATTAGACAGGAGGTTTTCTTGCCATTTGAGCATACCTTGTAAGCATCTGAGTATTCTTGCTTACTCTATCTAGGACCTTGTGAGGATTGCCCATGGTTGCGAAGAGTATAATTTGAGTACCCAATACATAGAGAATAGATTGTCGCACTTATCTTTGAATGGTTCCACACCCAAAACACTCACAAATCTTGGAGTGATAGCATATGAACACAAAAATTTATGCCAATGGTCATGCCACACCATATCCTTAGCTAGCAAATCCACCACAACGAACCCACCCTAAGGAAGGATAGTAGAGGCAAACACAAGAATAGGGGGGAAAGAATATGCTTTAGTATTGTAATTATGTCAAGTAGAGTAAGCTACTTTGTGCACCATTTTTCAAGTTTAGCTCTAACTTTTTCAAGGTTGGTCAGTTCATGTGCTGCTTCATGGAGACTCAAATCCTAGCGGGCACACAAGGTAAACCAGCACTTCACCCACCTTCATGATTTTGAATCTATACTGCATTAGCCAATCTAGTGGGTAATGCCAATACACATTTAAGATAGTGGTCTTCATTTATTTTACCTTGGAATAATTCACATTTACTTTGCTCCCTCGATCAAAGCCAATTACTCTCGTAACTTTCTGTTAGCCATGAGTTGTCCTCTCACCCTTTCATGCCATAAACTTTAACATTTTATTGAGACATGAAAATGCAAGTACAAGACGTCAAAGTATGATCTTCAACTCATAGTATTGGGTTCCACTTTCCATTTGAAGGTTTTCAAGCTTTAAAGAGCAAGTTGATAGTCATGGTGGGAGATTTGAGAGTGTCAAATTGGTGTAATCATAAGCTTACATTTTATCATGACATATAGCTCAATTAATGGGGGGAGATTTTTTTAAACTCTTTAGTAACTAGTGTCTTCCTCCTCCTCCTATCTCCTTGCCACTTACTACCTGCCCTCTTGGCACTTGTTTTCCATCTCCTACACCCTTCATGGATCCTACAATTGGGATTTTCATATGATTATAACTCATTTGCTTCAAATTTTATGCACACTTCCAAACATTTTTGAAGCAATCATGAGGCAATAATGAAAAAAATAAAACTTTAAGCATCTCAATAGAATTATCATATCTTTATCAAGTAGCATGAGGGATCCTTCTAATCCACCTAAACCATCTCCAACTCAAGCTAAAAACCAATGATCTTGAAAGAAAAGGAGGGGATAAATAGGATCTAGCCCCAAATAATGATGACTAGAGAAACCATAATTTTCCAACCTATGTCGGATGCTTCCAAACAAACTCTTAGCTACCTTAGCACATCCATATAAAAGGCAAAAGAAGGTTTGGGTTCCTATGCGCGCATCATCACCATCTTGCTCAAATGTTCACTGGTGCCCATAGTCACCCAGGTGCCTTTCTTTCTATTTTTGTTTAAAAAAGTTTTCCCCCTCACTCATACACACACATGCGGGTGCGCACCCCCCCTCACACACACACATAAAATATCACATTTTAAATTTTTATTTTTAGGGAAACCCTAAGCCTTGAAACCCCAAATCAAGTAAAAAACATACTAGAGAAGCTCAATTATATTTTCAAAAAAGTTGCAAACAAGTGGCAAGAGGTAAGGTAGCAAGTGGCAAGGAGATAAGAGGAGGTAGGAGGAGGAGAGAAGGAAGACAAAGTGGTTACTAAAAAAGAAGTGCTTGGGTTATTCACATAAAAGTGGTAAACAAGTAGCAAGAGGTAAGGTAGCAAGTGGCAACAACATAAGAGGAGGTAGAAGGAGGAGGAGGAGGAGGAGGAGGAGGACAAAGTGGGTACTAAAAAAAGTTGCTTGGGTAACTAATAATTTTTGTTTTTATTTTTTTAATCTACCCCCCATACCCCCCCCCAAAAAAACATACACAATCATAAAAAATAAATTTAAATACAAATGAAAATTGTTAAATATCAATGCTCCACTCTCATGTAACTACGCGAGAACCAACTAACTCTACTTATAAGCCCCCCATATGAGGAGAAGGCATTTGAGTAGCTCAGTTATCCAATAGGTCCTGGTTTAGACACCAGATGGGGGCCATGTGTGGCCTGATGGCTGGATGGCTTTAGATAGAGTTGGCACACCGCCAACTAGGCTACATGCAAGTGTGAGAAGGCATCCCATGAGAGACCACACTGAGGGTAGATAGAGCATTTCCTGAGGCAGCCCACTCTCGGGCTGCGGGGCTTGTTTGGAGCCCTAGATGATCCCGGATGGCTCTGGGCCGAATGGAGACCATAGGCTAGTTGCTCTATTCTACGCCAGGGTTCTAACGTGTGGTCAATGGCCTATTTCGGGATCGACCTCTAGTCGACCGTTTTTGGCCGACTGGGTCAGTCTCCCAATTGGGTCTAACTGACTACGACTGGTGGCTATATAAGAGCAAGCCCATGAAGCCCATCATCATCACTGGCTACAGCAACCCTGATTCCTTAGCATCTAGCCTCTGTCCTCTACTGTTTCTAGCACACCATCAAAGCTTCTCACACAAGAGTGCACGGCTAGGAGGCAGCACCATCTATTGTATCAATTTTATAGTAATCAAATTTTGGATTCTCCATACTATCAGCTTTTCTCTCTTGCATACAAGATCCTGTTATCTGTTGAGCACAAACGTTATATTGTTTTCTTACATGGTATCAGAGCTTGGGCTCTAGCAAGAAGATTTGGTAGTGTGTTTCTGTTTGCGAGCAAATTGTGAGAGATGGCCCAGCCTACAAGACTGTGAATCCCACCGTTCGACGAAAGCGAAAAGTTGGACGGCATTATACACTCTGGAAGTTCAAGATGAAGACCCTCCTAAGTGCATACAAGCTTTGGGACACTGCTATTGGGGTGGACATGAAGCCGATTGTGAGACCGAATCCAGCCAATGTAGGACAACAGATAGTACCAACTGCGAATCAGATTCTCGCATGGACAAGAAGAAATGCAGACGCATTGTGTTCTATTGTCTGCAGTGTAAGTGATTCTGTCATGGCGTTAATTCAACATGTCACCACAGCGGAAGAGGCATGGACGGTCTTGAAAAATCAGTACGAGGCCGTGAATCAGAATCTAGAGACTCAACTCACAAACGAGAAACTATCTAAGTCTGAAACGGCAAAGAAGTGCATCACCAGGGTAAAGAATCTGTGCGATCAGATGACTGCGATCAGCATCACCATCACTAGCAAGAATCTAGCACGAAGGTGCACACGGATTCTCCCACCAAAGTACAATGGTCTTGTTATGGCACTGAATACGCAGAATAGAAATCCGCCTCTCAACTTTGAGGATTTCAGCGCAATGCTTATGGAGGAGGAGATGCATCAAAAGATGAGGACTGGAGAAGATTCGGCTTTCTCGACTGGATCAAAGAAAGGTAAGGGTAAGGACTCTGGTAACCCATCTTCTTTTGATGATAAAAAGAGAAAGAAGAAGATCAAGTGCTTCTATTACAACAAGGCAAGGCACAAGCAGAATGAGTGCCGGAAGAAGATTGCAGATGAGAAGAATGGAGTAAAGAAAGAGTCCAGCAACAGCATGCAGGCAGTACCAGTAGAGCTGTTCGTAGCAATTGAGGAGATTTGCACGGAGGTAGTTCATGTACGTGCAGATGAACCTTGGATTATTGACAATGGTGCATCGCGCCACATGACCAGTTGGAAGGATTGGTATACCTCTCTACATCCGGTAAGGAATGACATCCTGGTAGCAGTCGGCAATGATGCAAAATGTCCAGCAAAAGGAAAAGGTACGATTGCTCTCAAGTCGGATGGAGTTGTAAAACTGTTGTCTGATGTTCTTTATGTGCCAAATATCAAGAGGAACTTGTTGTCCGTTTTTGTGATCACGGATCGGGACGTCAAAGTTCATGTCGATAAGAATGTGCACAGATTTTGGATCTTCAAGGGAAGGTCATTGGTAAAGGTACATGGCGCAACAACATCTATGAACTCTCAGCTTTCACTGCTCGAGCCGATGTGAGCAACACTAAGCTATGGCATGAGAGGTTTGGTCATCTAAACCTTAGCTCTTTAAAGGAGATGCAAATAAAGTGGAATGATTGCAGACCTACTAGAAATTACAGATCTGCCCGATGTATGTGAAGCTTGCATGATGGGCAAGCAGCATCGGCAGCCCTTTCCTAAAGAGGCCAGCAGGGCAAAGGCTCCTCTAGAGCTCGTTCACACGGACCTCTGCGGAAAGATGGAGACGGAAGCTTTGGGTGGTTCCTATTACTTCATGTCGCTGATCGACGACTACGGTAGAAGGATATGGATATACTTCCTGAAGACTAAAGATGAGGCTTTTAGTAAGTTTAAAGAATGGCATGTAATGGTCGAGAAAGAAACGGGGAGGAAGGTGAAGAAGTTGAGATCAGACAGAGATGGAGAGTTCACATCAAGTGTATTCGAATGTTACTGCAAAAGTCACGGGATCAAGAGGCAAAAACCCTTGCCATATACATCACAGCAAAATGGAGTAGCAGAGTGCAAGATGCGCATCATCTACGAAATGGGTAGGAGTATGATGAAAGGGAAAGATTTTCCAAAGACTTTCTGGGCTGAAGCATGTAACACGGCAGTTTACATTCTAAATCATAGCTACACGAAGGCTGTGAATGGGATGACTCCACTGCAGGCCTTTTCTGGTAAGAAATCTTCAGCTGCACATTTCAGAGTTTTTGGATGTGACTGTTTTGTGCATGTCCCTGATGCTAACAAGTCCAAATGGGAACCGAAAAGCCAGAAGTGTATTTTCTTGGGCTACAATAAAGAGGCAAAGGGTTATCGTCTCTATAATCCTATTACCAAGAAGGTAATAGTAAGTCACGATGTGGTCTTCTCAGAATAGCCGCATCAATTGGAGGAGGATGCTTCATTCCCAGACAACCAGGACCAGGATATCCATCCAGTACAACCACCGACAGCAGACCGAACTCCCCCACTGGTGCTTGGGAGGATTTAAGATAAAGAAGAGGAAGAAGAGCCTACAGATGCACAATGGCAATGGCCATTCCTGAAGTGGGTAAAGCAACTCTTGGATGGCAGAGAACCTCCAGCCATTGAGGAGGAACCATCCGAACACCACCGGTCCAAGAGATTAGAGGAGCAAAGAAGGGCGCAGGAACACTTGGTCAACTACGCTTTGATGATAGAGGTGATCCGTGCTGAAGAACCCAAGTGTCTTGAAGAAGCACAGGGTGATGATAGGTGGAGGGAGGCTATGCAGTCGGAGTATGGCTCCATAATGAAGAACAACACTTGGGACCTTTGGATCGACCACCAAAACGCAAGGTAATCGGCACCAAGTGGGTGTACAAGACTAAGTATAAGTCCGATGGCATGTTGGATAAGTACAAGGCTCGGCTCATGGCAAAAGGATTCGCATAGGTACATGGTTTTGATTATCAGGATACTTTTTCTCCCATAGCTCGACTAACCACAATTCACAGTGTTTTGGCTTTAGTAGCACAGGAAAGTTGGCCCGTGTTTTAGATGGATGTAAAATCTGCCTTTCTAAATGGAGATCTCAAGGAGGAGGTATATGTGGAACAACCACCAGGTTTTGTGATCCCCAGTTCAGAAGGTAAAGTCTGTAAACTAAAGCACTTTACGGGCTGAAATAGGCCCCATGAGCATGGTACCAGCGGATTGATGCCTACTTTCTGCAAAACGAGTTCAAGAGGAGCCCATCTGATGCAAATTTGTATATCTACAGAGAAGGAGGCAGGTGTATGATCGTGGTCCTTTATGTGGACGACCTTGTCATAACAGGGAATCATGAAGAGAAGATCTCGCAGACAAAGCATTTGCTAGGAAGAGAGTTTGAAATGACAAACCTCGGACTGATGCATTTTTGTTTGGGGATTGAAGCTTGGCAAGAGCCAAAATAGATCTTCATTTCACAGCTGAAGTATGCTAGAGAGATACTGAAGGCATTTAACATTGTTGAGTGCAAGACAGTTGGCACTCCTATGGAGGTTGACGTGAAGCTCTCAAACGAGGATTCATCACCACTGGTGGATGAAGCGAAGTACATAAGGCTTGTGGATAGTTTGATTCTCTTGTGCAACACACGGTCGAATATCAGTTTTGCAACTAGTGTACTAAGTAGGTTTTCCAATAAGCCTCGGGAGAACCATTGGAGGGCAAGGATGCGGGCGCTGAAATACATCAAAGGCACACTTCATTATGGCATCACCTATACCAAGGGCAATACCTTGACCGGATTATGTGACTCGGATTGGGCAGGAGACGTGGACAGCAGGAGATCAGTGACAGGTTACTGTTTCTCACTTAGATCTGGAGCTATGTCATGGGTCAGCAAGAAGCAACCCACAGTTGCTCTTTCTTCTACCGAGGCTGAGTACAAATCAGCATGTTTTGCCTCTTGTGAGGGAGTTTGGTTGAGGACGATTTTAGGGGACATGGGTGCAGTGCAGAACAAGCCTATGTAGTTATCATGTGACAATCAGAGTTGCATGGCAATTGCAAAGAACCATGTGTTCCATGCTCGCACAAAACACATTGAGATTCAATATCACTTTATACGCGAGCTCATCGTGGATGGAGAGGTCGACTTGGTGTACTGTCCGACTACAGAGAATGATGTGGACATCTTCACAAAGGCTCTTGGAAGAGACTTGCTGGAGAGGCATCTTCATCGACTTGGCATTGGGCCAATGATAATTCTCATGATAAACCTCTACCTCAGTGCACTTTTTAGTACCATTAAGCAGCAACACCCGTACCGCATGAACTTGTTTTTCTGGAGGTTTATTTGGGTCTTTTGCTCCTACCTGTTTGTTTTTAGGGTAGTTCCAAGCAACATGATCTTTGTCCAAACATTTGAAGCAAAGATTTTCTTGCTTGGACCTTTCATAATCCTCTTTCTTTAGGAGAGGATTATTTTGTGTTTGAGGTTTCTTAGGTAGTGCCTAAGAAACCTCCTTCTTAAGGTGCCCCTTTCTTTTCAAATTGGGAAATATCCAACTTTGGATTTTCTCGTAGTATCACCGTATATTTGGGCATACTTAATTGCTTCTTCAAAGATTTTGGGAGAATTTCTTCTCACCTCATCCTTATAGGTGTCTTTGAGACCTCTCACAAAACCCCTTATATTTTGGATTCATCAATTCCTATTAGCTTAAGGGCTGCCTCCCAATTTATATTATCTTTAAACCATCGCATTGGTTATTGGAGTTATTATAGTTCTAAACCAAGGAAAATATACTCCTATAATAGTTCGTTATGTATTGGACTATGGTGTTCTTACCCATGGTACAATTGTCCCAAGCCTCCAAGCTCTTTATAACTCATTTTTAGGTAAAAAATCTTTTAAGAAGGCATGTTCAAATTCAGCCCAATCCATAGGAATTCTATTATTTTCTCTAAGGCTCATCCACCATTTATAAGCCTTATTTCCAGGGGAAAGACTCATTTCCATGACTTATTTTCAAGAGGGGTATTCCCGAATCAATGGAAGTCTTGCCATTTATGCAAGAACGTATTAATCGCATCCTTGTTACATTCTTTTTCTTCCCCATTAAAATTGGTAGCTTCAATTCCTTAAGTATATTCGAGGTTTCTTTAAGTCGAGAAGTAAATCTCTCAACTTGACTAGGTGGAGTCAATGATTGTGCTGTAGGAGCTATCGATTGAGGATCGGACAGGTTAGACATGGCTTTAGTTAGGGATTTTAATGTAGCATTAATTGTCCCTAACTATGTTACTATATTTGTGTTCTAGTTTCAAGTTTAATGAATTTCGAATATACTTTGCAAGAGCATGGAAACCATTGGGTTTAGGACTTGTGCAAATTTTAAGCCTGATCGGACCCATGGACATGTAAATCCTAATGACCCATTCCATGTTTTGCTCCTTCACATAGGCAACGAGGTGCATAGGGTGAAAATGGGCCCTCTAACCTCACCATGCCCACATCTAATAACGAATGGGACTCAAACTTTGCAAGAGCATGTAAAACATTGAGTTTAGGACCTGTGTAAATTTTGATGCCGATCGGACACATGGACCTGCAAATCCTACTGACCCATTCCTTAATTCGCTCCTTCACTAACGCAATGAGGTGCATAAAGTGAAAATGGGCCCTTTGACCTTGCCGTGCCCACATCAAAATGCAATGAGCTTGAGCATGTTCTCTTCTTCAGAAATCTTATTGGAATTTCTCTCATCTATGGAGGAGTCTATAATTGTGTCACTATTTGGATCTTCCTCTCCTTTTTTGTCATTCTTTGACAAACCTATCATATTCTACTCTAGAGAACCCTCTCCTCATCCTTAATTCCACTGCTATTCCAATTTTATTTGTTCTTGGCATGCAGGTGCAAAAGATGAAATTAGGAAGCTAGAATAGAAAGAGATATGGAAGATTTAGGGAAGCTAGGGGTGGAAGGAGAAGATACTTTGACTAGTTTAGCTTTATATAGCCACATTTATATTTAAAGATACACATTTCTCAATGGAATTTGACAAACTTGGTGTCTAAACTAATCTACACATTCTAAACTTGAATCTGAGATCAAAACATTACACAGCTAGCATCCTAAATGAGATCATAAAAACTATTGCAAATGCTATAATGCCTATAAAGCATGCATCTTGGATTGTATAGGATGTCAAAAATATTTAAAAACTTCAAATAATCATTCTACACATATATGGAACAAATTGTTCATTTAAAATTGCACTATTTGAGCTTTCCATAAACCAAAGGAGGCAACCAATTGTGGCCTTTGCTATGGTTTAGGAAGTGTCCAACACTATGCTGCAATTGTATGCATACATATGAAGGCACACTTAATAACTTTTTCTAATTTGATTGGAAAGGCAAACTTTTTGAAAAATACACTCCACACTTATGGAACTACCGCATGTGGTCTTAAAACTTTGATATTTGGTGATATTTATAGCTTGCATTAGAAAAGAGTCAATTGATACATGTACAATGCTCTTTAGATAAATTTATCATTTGCATGGTTCTTTTTTGAGTCTCTACTTTGCAATGAGGCCCATAAGCATGTTGGTTCAGTATTAAACTTGTTAGTAAGCCATTTTTCCTTTTGCTTTTTTCAATCATTTTGGGCCTCTTTGCATTTATTGAGGGGGCATGAGTTGGTCACGTGCACAATCCGAGGTGGCAAAACACAGCTGCCCAAATTTTGGCATCTCTTGCTTTTACATTCAAATTTTCATTTTTGCCATGTTGGTAAGTCCCAAATAAAGTACAAAGTGCACACTTGTGTCCTACCAACTTATGTAGAGCATTCTCGTGCACACTCTTGTCCTACTAACTTGTGTAGAACATTCTCATGGCGTTCTGTGACCTGTAACTTTTAGGCTTTCTGCTTCGGTTTTTTGAATTGTTTTCTTTGTCATATCTATCTTAGCTTCTTCCCATTTAGGCATCTTTTAGTTTCAGGGACATTTTCCCTCATGCTCCTCAGGCTCTCTTGAAATGTGCATAAATTTTGATTCCTGCCACAAATCCTTAGGTGAGTCCTTGTTTCTCTTCACAAGGTAGCTCATTTAACATGAATTGTTTCTCCTTCTTGGTTCACTTTCTTTATTTAAAATAAAGTACCACATGGTGCAATGCAGTTTGTCATGCATTGCAAGAGAACTAGAGAGAGGCTATGAGATTACAAAGTTTATAAACCCGATCAAGATACAAGGAGCTAAAGGCCATGGAAACCAATGAGGCAATGCCAAGAAAAACACCTCCTCGCTGAGCAGATAGCCTTGGAGGTAGTAGATGTACCCATTCAAGCAATGCCATCAAAACAAAGAACATGAGTTGTGGTCTCAAAGCTGGTGGGAGAGTAGCAACATCAAGTCATTTGAGAGACTCTACCAGTAGGCTCATGTCCTTGAAAAGTTTACCTTGCACTTGAGGATTCATCGAGTGTCCACTCTTCCAATGCTTTGGGAGTTGCATGCCCAAGAGACCATACTCTCTAATTTGAGAGATGTACATAGCTTAGATCAGCTAGCCACAAAGAGGGTGACATTAGCTATGTTATTTTCCTTTAAAACAAACACGAAATAGCTTGGGTGGCACAACCTTGAAGATGTTGTTCATTAATGTGATTCAAGTGATTGGCTGTTAAGTGGAAGTGATGCAGCCCAATGTGAGAAGCTTATGGGCACCAACTCAGTGGAAGAAAAGAATAGACAGCCTAAGTGCGAAAGTCATCTCTATAGTGCTATGTGCATAGTGCACGACATTAATGGTCCTGCTAGTCTAAAGTCTCAATCCTAGCACATGACCAAAAACTCCCAATGTAGCCACATTGGCAAATTTCTTGTGTTGCACATTGGCCATTGATAAAATTATACATATTTCCTAATACACTAATGCCACGTCTAATGGAAGAATATCAATACTATGCTATCTCCAAACTATACTGGGTGATATCTATAAATTCATCAAAGGTCATGCAATTGAAACAATTTTCCATTGAGCCTAGATTGAGTGTTTCTTTCGATGTGCTAAAGCTCACATGATGAATATGTGGAAAGATATTAGTTACCCCTCTCATAATTCTAGTTACCAATCTTGACTATGTATAATAATTCTTTTGTAACTACAATCGAATGCATATGTCACGATATCATATTTATCCCAAGAAATAAATAGAAATCTATATTAGATTGACTTCGGTCAAAGAAACTTGAATTTGGTCAATTCGCAAGAGTTTTTTTTTCTTTGCTTTGCATTGGTTAAGAGAACTGTGTGGACACCCACAATGGACTAGGAATAGTCCAAGAATCAGAATGCATGCAATTGTCTAACCTCTAATGGCTTAAAGTGTTGGATATTGTTTATTGAATATGCAAGACCTAGAAGACTGCAAAAGGGCCCAAATTTTAAGGGGCAAAGTGCCAAAAAGCAGGTCCCAATAGTGCAAAAGCACCAAGAAAGTGGAGCCGCACTTTAAAAAGAACCCACTAGAGGCAAAAACGAAATTCAACTCCAAAGTTGGGGAAATAAAGCCCAAAAGCCAACTTTATAAAGAAAAGTAGGCCTCGGCTTTCTAGAGCCCATGCTTTTGGCATGCTATCCTAGTCTTTAAAGAGATAGTCCATGTATCGTGAAGAACACAAAGTGGATTGTACTCAGCTTCATGCTCCTTTATGAGCAAATTCTACAAATTTTATTATATTCCTATTCCATTGCAATGAAGACCTTCAAGGGGGTCCGGCCCTTATTTTTGTGCCCTACTGTGTGTGTTCTCTATTCTTTCTCCCCCTCTCAGTTTGTTTTTTTTCCTAGAAGAAATTTGATGTTGCTCCCCGTCAAATGAATCTATCAAATATTTTTCCTAGTTATTTGTGAAATTAGAAATGAATCTTGGTGATTATCTGCTAACGAATTGAGGATCCAAGCTACGTTTCTACTAGAAGTGATTCGTTTTTAGGGTTTTTGGGTTGGATTACAAGGGTTTTTGGTCCGATTATAGTGGTATCAGAGCTCGGGCTTGTCACTTTCCCTACTGACAACAATCCAAAGTACTTCTATATTGAAGAGGACAGTAGCAATTTGGAGAAGAAAGATTTTCAATGCAAAAGATCCAACCAAGAAAGCTATAGATTGATTGTGAATTAGTTTAGCTTGCTTCAAGCAACCCAATTCACCCTAAATCAATGAATAGAATCCAAGCAATTTGATTTGCCAGCAATCCCAAAATTTTGGCAAAATCCGTGAGTTCCAGTTTCAAAACTGTCCTTCTTAGATTGTGATTTGAGTGGCATACTCACATGGAATTCGCGAGTTGTTGCACTTGATTTGAAGTAGCCCAAGCAGTGTCATCAAATCCTTGTGATTAGTCAAGAAAGAGACCGCAACTCAAAAGATCAATTCATGATTCAAAGTTGACTTGCAAGTTACTATTGTTTCTAGGGCTTGTAGCAAATGAGAAGGGGCAGCGAGTGAACAACCCATATTTGAAATTGTTTGTGTCGACGGTTATTTCAGCACTTCAAGATTCGACAGTAGAGAGCATTGTCTACATTGATTTTGAGAAACCAAAAACCCAAGGATCACAAAGATGTAGAAAATGATCAAAGGATCGAGTACATGTGGAAATTCCTTATTAAAAAGAAATTATGAGTAAAGGCTAAGCATATTTCAATTACTAGTTATTTTTTGTCTCCAAGCCTTGAATATTTGTGTGCTATTTTCCTTGTTTATTTCAAGAAGGAAACAAGAGTAATACACATTTGGTTTGATTATTTATGAAAGTTATACTTCCATGGATTTTGGAAGAATTCCTTGATGGGACAAAACCCAAGCATTGGACATAGCAAAGATATTCAAGTTTTGATGTCAAAGATACATGGAGCTATGACATTTATTCTTGTGATTGACGAGATCGGAAGTCTGTTATGAATTGCAAGAGGTATTTGCAAAGTAAACATGGATGTTCTAAGGAAGGCCACCTCAATGAAAGGGGTTGTTCGCCAAGTTTCAAAATCAGTTTTCACATAGCCATTTATTCCAGGTTGTATTATTTCAACTCTTGAGGATTCCAGTTATATTGTTTTTTGGTTAAGAAACCAATTTCTTCTATTCAGTCAAGAATTGGATTACAGTTTTGATTGAAAAGGAGAATGGATTTCTTTCATGGATATTGAGAAATACACAAATGGACCTTATATGATATGTGGTTCTATTTAGTGTGAAGCATGGTGTCTCAATGAATTCCAAAGCAATCAATTTATATGACTCAAGCATAGCTTAAAGAGTTCTTATAAAAAGGGAAATTAGTTACCCTTTAGATTTAAGGGCAAACCCCACTTGAGGGTAGCAAAGTTAGCCAAGTTGACAGTCATGAATATGGTTTATCCCAAGTATCTGTATGGAATTAATCTGCAAATCACTCCATTTGAGAAGACTTGAAGAGTCTCTCAAGGACACAAGACAAACATTACTAGAGCAAAAAACAACTTATTGAGCATTCTCACGACATTGCCCAAACTACTAGCAGCAACCATTATCCTCATGTTTGGTAGCTTCCTTCAACGAAACAGGTTATCTTACTTCAAACTAATTTGTATTTGCAAAAATAGGTCAATTTTCCTCTTTGCACATGCCTTCCAAGAAATTCATTCATGTCCTTTGCTTGTGTACTAGGATGTTCAAACTACATAACCAGGCTGTATGTATACAACTAAAGCATTGGGCATAGGAAAAATAATTGTTGGAGTAAACAATTTGATCATTCGACTGGCCCACTCAAAACACTTTTATTGTTACCTGTACTTACAATGACCTAAATGGCCTTAACAAAGGGGAATAAGAAAGAGAATCGTCAATTCTCATTTCTAAATTTCTCTGTGCCTATTCTTATTCTATCATGGCAACAACAGGGGTGCTACCGTGTGAAAACTAATAACTATAGCTGAACAGGAAAGATTTTGCTCCAACTTCTAGCTAAAATGTATGCTCAATATAGAAACATGTTTGTAACCATCTTCAGTACCTTGGATAATTCTCCACATCAGCATCTCTTGGCTCTCATCTTTACCTAAAAAAGGCCGTGAAAATACAGCAACATACTACAAGAAGCATACACAACGAAAAACTGAAGGAATCTTATTTCAAATTTTTCAACACACATTTCAACCAAGTAATATCTTCATTTAATTGATAGAAAGTTAAGCTTTAAGTTGCCACAAGACCGAGTAATTGTTTAATAAAAATCACATTTTTACACAGATATATGATTAAAGTTTTTAAAATGTACTCTATTGAGATCAAATGCTCACATTCAAGACACTTCAGGTACTTCCATCATGCAACTTTTACACAACAGGAGAGCTAAACTTGGTTGCAATAGACAGCATCCACATCATCCAATTCAAGAAGCTTCTCCATGATGGCTTTATTCAGCTCTATGGCCTCATCATCAGGCTGCATGTAATACAACAGTATCGTATTAGGGGAGAAACGTCTGTATTAGAAAGTAAATATCCTCATCATCTGGCTGCATGCAATATGCAGTTTTATATCACAGGACAAGCATTTGTGCTAGAATGAATTAACTCCTATCATAGAGATATGAGGCTGCTTATAACACGTGTTCTCTTGAAGAAAGGTCCCTGCACCACGTGTCTTCCTACAATTCTTTCTTATTGACATCACCTCTTTAAACGAAAAATAATCTAAACTTTGCCCATTGTTGTGATTTTAACTTTGTGGTAGATGGCAATATCAGGTTTTAAAAAAACATGACTCTCATGACTTCTGCACCTTCACATGTCTTCCTACAATTCTTTCTTATTCACATCACCTCTTTAAACTAAAAATAGTCTAAACCATTTGCCCATTGTTGTGATTCTAACTTGGCAATATCAGGTTTTTTAAAAAACTGACTCTTATGACTTGTGCAGTTTTTAACCATTCTGATTATAGGCAGCATCAGGTTTTTAAAGAACATAAGTATTATGGGCTTTCAAGTTTTCCAGGAGAACACTCATAATTTTCTTAAATTAAATGTGCAGACCACACCAACCCTCCCCCATCCCGGCAGGCAATTGAATCCCTGTCTGATTATACATTCTTTGCCATTTCCTGTCACCAAGATTTCACTCTTGATTCAACATTTTTTGCTCATCAATAAGGAAGAATCTGATTTCTTTTGGACCATGTCAGACTAACATTCCTTCTCAAAAGTTCACATTAATGTCATAATACAAGAGAATACTCTAAACAAGTGTCTTGAGGAATTGGACAATACTCATGGAAAGATGATAGAAGCCTTGAGCCTACCTTTGTAATTTTTATCAAATCAGTGTAGTCATCTCTTCACTGTAGTCATCTGTTTCTACTCAACACTCAGTTCTAATATATCCTGCTAGTCAGAATAGTTCAAGTTGATTTGTGTAGGCGGATGAAGAGGGACACAGTTACAGAAGGGAAGAAATGGAATGTTCTATTAATATCCAGCGGAGACCCAAACAGTACCTGCAGGTTGTTTTGCAGGATTGTCCTGCAGTATTGAGGACTCTGGCTTGGAGTTGCTACCCCATCGATGTCAGACTTGACCTGGTTGGGGCCCCTCCACACACTTTTTTTTTTTTTTGTAAAACCAAGATACTTATATTATAAAACATTCATTTACATCCAGGCCGTGCTCAAAATAGAGCTACAGCCCTATCCATCAGAAACAGTAAAAGAAAAGTTGAATACAAGAAACATCCAAATCTTCCTCATGTAAGGCATCATATAAAGACTGCCTTAATGAGGCTCTGAAAAACTCATAAGGATGCTGAAGAGGAGAATTCAGATATGCTTGGATGCGCTGCAGCCAGAGGGTCCATAAGGCCCAGTATCTGATCCAGTGGAAGAAGAGAGAATACTGTGACAAAGAAGCTGATAGTTTGCCATACATCCAGAAAAACCTGTAGAACCTGTGTGCTGGAAATCTGAGAGATAAAAAATAGGAGATTCTATCTAGAAGGTCTCTGGAATATGAACAAAACCACAATAAATACGGAATACTCTCCGATGCAAGGTGACATCTTGGACAGAGAGGTGAAGCTATTCGTCGTTTAGCCAATTTCACTCCCACTGGGAGAATACCAACAATACATCTCCATAGGAATAGTCTTTGCTTCTAGCATGCACTTGGCAAGAAACCAATTACTACACTCTTATTGACTTTCTTGATAGAAAGTCAAATCATCCCATAGTGACAACCTTACGAAATGCCTTGCTTATCAGGATTGGGCGAATTTCTATGTCAGGACCACTGAATGTAGGGGAAATATAGAGGCTAATAACATTAGTCTTGTGGACCTTAATTAGACGTACTAGTCTAGATATAGATGGCTGCTTTGCTATAACTTTCACCCATAAAGCCAAGTCCATCTAGAAAAGCAACACTCAGATGGCCAAAATAATCGTGTGGGCATCCACCACTAGTCCACCTTCTGGAACTGACATGGACTCTAGGACTCTACTAGCTGCTTGCATGCACTGCATACATGTTACATGCAACACTGTGAATGCTAAGCTCCTAAAGCTAAAAGTACCTTTAACTTTGGCCAAAAGAAAGCCAAAAGCTTCTAAAGCTCAAAATAGCTTTAACTTTGGGCGAAAGAAAGCCAAGGTCTGCTTTTAGCAAAGCAGCCATGGACAACCCTAATGTCACAACACAACAGCCCACCAGATGATACACTAATCTGCAAGCAATGGAAGATGAAATGGTGAAAGATGGTGCACCGATGTGGCTTCCCCCTTTTTTCTTTTGCTCACTATTCCCTACACGTTTGTAGCAGCTGTGCTAACTCCTTTTTGTTTTCACTCATAAACTTCCACCGGATTGTCATTTGACATGTTGTGTTGCTAGCGAGCTTCGTTCCTAGCTTCCATTGGAAAGTGAAGCATAGGAGCTGCTTGTTCACAAAGCTTACTCTGTTGCAAGATCTTCTTTGTAGCACAGCTGGCTCGAATGGCCAGGTCTTCAAGATCCCCCAAAACAAAGTGAATCGGACTGAGAGGACTACGTGGAAAGAAATGGTACAAAGTCCAAGAACGAGGTCAAATAACGAGCTCCAACAATGTTACACCAATGTAAGAGAAGTCTTAGGTAGATGGGGAGGAGAGGGATGGAAGGAAGGGGAGGGGAAGAGGGGTTTAGGGAGGGGGGCGGGGGCGGGGCGGGGGCGGGCGGGGGGGGGGGGGGGGGGGGAAGAAGAAAGTTTATTAAAGTCTTTCGAAGACCGATGGGTCTATGAGACTATAAGAAACTTGATACAACAAGATGAAAGAGTGTAGCTCCTTAAACGAGCATCATCACCCATGCTAGACGCTAAATGCTACGTAGTCCTAGAAAGCACCAGTATGACATAGTCATGGCAGCAACATCATCTGCATCATCAACATCACCATGTCACATCAAGCCATGTGCCAAGTCTGGCTCGATACAACAAATACTTGAAACCAGCCTTTAGATAAACTAAAGGGCGGTGAATAAATATTAACCAGTGAGCACTTCTATTTCAGCCCCTTAGAAAATAATTTTCAGCAACACAGAACCCACAACGGGAAGCTAGATTACTCCTACTCAAATACCAGACACCCGATTGGCACCCACCAACCTTGGTGCCCCTTTCGGTATTTCTTTATTTCGTTATTCAATAGACAAAATTACAGCAGGGCTAAATGCCCTTGCACCTGTCCAAACACAGCCCAACTGAATCTCAACACGGGCAGGCAAAAGCAACCTACTATTCCGCCAATTCCTAGCCCAAAAAGGCATCCAAATCCAATGCATTATCCATGGCCGATGGTTCCAAAAATCCCATCAACACCTACAAGGAAGAATCACCCTCTTCCTGGCTGTCCAGGCATCAACTCCTCAGACACACAAGGTTTGCACACAGCCCGGAGCTGTTACTAGCAGCCCGTCTCAAAGACACAACTCTCGTTGTCACTAGTGCCAAACCCTTGCTGCCCTCCTAAGGATACTCTAGCATCCTTGGACTTGAAATCCTTCTCAAGGGACTGAAAATCCTTGACAGAGAAAAGGAAACTCCCCATGCAAATTGTCTCTAATAGGAGAATTCTAGAAGCAACCCTCCTTGGCTGTAGGCGAAGCCGTTTTGGAGCTTCTAGCAGCCTTGGTAACTCTCCAACAGCCCATGGATTGCTCTGGTGGTCAAAAATCAGTAAGGCGATTTGTCAAAACAGCCCTGGGGCACTTTCCCAGCCTGCGACATGCCTCTCTGAATCTTCCTATGGTCCGTCAAAGAAAATTTTTACTTTTCTGGTTGCTCCCCAAGCCAGATTGCCAAACATGGCCCATGGAGCTATTTTTAGTAGTGTGATTTTTACCCTCTCTTGCCCTTAAGCTCCTTGCCTAAGCCCATGGAAATAATACACTAGATTAGCCCTTTTTACAATTCTAATCAATGAGAGGCCAAAGGTATTCACAAAACTAGAAAATTCACGTCCCCGTGACATACTTGAGCTTCAAAGAGAGGTCATGGTGGACCCAAAGGCTGGTGAGGCTGCAGTGGTAGAAGACCAGGAATGAGCGCTCGCAGCTATCTATGAGTGCGGTCCGCTATGATCTCCTAGCTGCAGCTCTACGTCTGACTAAGGCCATAATAACTCCTATAGGTTATGTGGGTCGTAACCCGCGGGTCTAAACATGGAAGGGATGACAAAATATGAAGAGTGGAGATGAGGAGAGAGGACACAGCTAGAGAGCACACCACAAATGACTAACTGTACACTGACTAACTGTACACTAGATTTAGTTGAAAAAATAGAATATATACAAACCCATTTAGGGTTAGGGTTAGGGATCTAACCCTTTCCTTTATAGCACTCTATAAGGTTAGTGCTATGCATATATGATAACGTGATGATGCTATGCACATGTGATCACATGATATTGAGCGTGAACTCTCAACACCTTCCCTCAAGATCAACATCATGAAGTAGGCCTTCCCTCAAGATGATGATTCTAGGAAATCGAAGAAGGACTGAGCATTACATTCCATCACACCCCTTTAATGGAAATGTCCTTCCTCTGCGTCAAACCAAGAGCTAGTCGGTGTTTCTCGAATAGCTCTTTACCGAGTGGTTTGGTAAAGATGTCTGCAACATTTTCTTTGCTATCACAATGCTGCAATGTGATGTCACCAAGTAACACTCTTTCTCTGATGAAGTGCTCTCTGACATCAATGTGCTTTGTCTTGGAGTGATATACTAGATTCTTGGCCAATGCTTGAGCCAATTAATTATCACAGTATATTGTTGTTGGCTTTGACTCATCAAAGTAATCTGTTTCTGATAATAGTCTTCTAAGCCATATAGCCTCACATGCACCTGCAGTGAGTGCTCTATATTCTCCTTCAGTCGAAGACAAAGAAACAGTTGGCTGTTTGTTTGACAACCATAATATAGCACCTTGACCAAGGAAAAATGCATATCCCTGTGCCGATCTTCTAGTCTCATGATCTCTAGCATAGTCACTGTCAGAGTATCCATGCAACTGTGGATGACTTCCTCTGTATTCTATCCCAAACTGTCTTGTACCTCTGATGTATCTCAAGACTCTTTTGGCTGCATTTCAGTGAGACTATTTTGGATTTGCCATAACCTGTGCTAGTGAGCTTACTGCATAACAAATATCTAGCCAAGTGATAGTCAGATATATAAGGGATCCGATGAGCTGCCTGTAGTACCTGTCATTGACTGTAGGCTTTTCCGAATCTTTAGTAAGTTTCAAACTCTGTTCCATGGGAGTGGCTGCAATCTTGCAATCTGCCATATGAAACTTCTTCAGGAGACTGTCAACATACTTGAGTTGACTCATGAATGTGCTATCTAAATCTCTCCAAAACTCAATTCCAAGACAATAGTACATAAGTCCAAGATCTTTCATGTCGAACTCTGCAGATAAGTCTTGTTTCAGTTTTGTGATGAAGCTATCCTTGCTTCCTATCACAATTAGATCATCTACATACAAAGTGCAATAGTAATGTCTTCCCCTTGAATTGGATTTCATGTATCCCAAATTAGCAAAATACTTGTCAATTCTACTGTACCAACTTCTGAGTGCTTGCTTTAAGCCGTAAAGACTTTTCTTGAGATGGCAAACCTTATTCTCCTTTCCTGGTTCAACATAACCTGCTGGTTGTTGCATGTAGACTTCCTCGTCTAGATAACCATTGAGAAATGCATTCTTAACATCGAGCTGGTACACATTCCATCTGCTGAGTGTCGCTAGTAATATCAAGAACCGTATCGAATCCATCTTTGCTATTGGAGCATAAGTCTCATCATAGTCCTGACCATATTGTTGTGCAAATCCTTTTGCAACTAGTCTGGCTTTGTATCTTTGAATACTGCCATCTGAATTATACTTCACTTTGTATATCCATTTGTTTGCTATGGCCTTCTTTTCTGGTGGAAGGTCACATAATTTCCAAGTATTATTCTTATACAAAGCATCCATTTCTTTATTCATAGCAGTTTGCCATTCTGGCTTGTCTACTGCGTCTTCGAAGTACACTGGCTCTTCTGTAGCCATGATGATAGTCATAAGAGCATAGTTGGTGGTTTCCACCTGAATTGCTTTGTCTTTCTGAGCATATGTCAATCTGACTGGTGATCTGCTTTCCCCAGTAGACCGTCTGAGCTGCTATGGCTCTGCTTGGGGTGTTGCTGGTAATTTTTGCTCTTCTTCATCAACCTGTTCTGTAGATGACTGTGAAGTCGATGCTTCTATCTCTTGTGTAGGTGAGGTTTTCCATTCTGATTCCTCATCAAAGATTACATCTCTGGAGATAATGACCTTGTGGTTGATGGGATCATACAATTTGTATGCTTTGCTTTCTTTACTGTAGCCATGATGCATTTGTGTGACTTCGCATCCAATTTCCTACGATAATCATCATGTATGTGGACATATGCTATGCAACGAAATATGCGGAGATGCTCAATGTGTGGCCTGTGTCCAATGAATGCTTCATAAGAAGTCATACCCTGTATCGGTTCGGTAGGAAGCCGATTAAGCAAATAGTTTGTTGTAGCTATTGCTTCTGCCTAATACTGATTAGAAGTCAAAAAGCAGCCCCTTGGTCCGTGGATCCTAAAAGTGCGAGCGGAAGCACTGCCTCTCTAGTCTAGCCAATGAAGCATATCCCTTGCCTAGGTAGGCCTGCATCGCGAGTCTCATAGTGAAGATGGGTGCGGAGAAGACAACCCCAAGATACGTGTATGACGAAACTATCTCAACATGGGACCCATCAAATGTGAACTGCTTCTGGTGCATGACGGCTCGAGATGTATTGAAGATCATAACCTTGGTTTTACCAAGGTTGACCTTCAAATCATGAGACTCACAAAAAAATTATATTGCGTCAAGGTGTCTCAGGAGCCCCTCTGCTAAGGAAGACAAAAGTGCCACATCATCTGCATACAGCAATATCTGAATCAGCGTGCTAACAAGAGAGCATCGATCTCCCCCTCATGTCTGCATCACTATCTCGAGCTCGTCAATGTAGAGACCAAACAGTGTAGGTGATAAAGGACACCCTCGTTTGACCCCAATAGTACTTATGATCTCGTCTGTCCACCCCGACTCTGCCAGACTCTACCTGAGACTCTCTTGTAAAGTGCCATGACAACCCAAATGATCTCCTGGTCATAACCCAAATCCTTAAGACGCCGGAGGAGGCCGGCTCTCAGAACCGTATCAAATGCTTTGCGAAAATCCACAATGAAATAGTAAACCCTCTGCTTCTGTGCCCTTGCCTCCTAGATGATACACATGAGCGTGAGAATGTGATCCATGGTACCATGATCACGTTGGAAACCATCCTGTCCTGCTACTCTCAGTCCTCCACACTCTACAAATCGGCTGACCTCATAATCAAGCACTGATGCATAAATCTTGGACATGACATGTCCAATCATAATGGTCCTGTAAGTCTTCGGGCTCATGGAATCCCCTGCCTTGTGGATGGGCGAAATAGTGTTAATGGTCTAGGTGCGTGGAAACCCCGAACAAACAGCTTCAGTAAAGAGCTTTTCTAAGATCGGGGCTAGGAGGTTAATCCCATATGCAATGAACTCAATGCATAGCCCCTCATGATCCTTTGCTCGGCCATTGTGAAGTTTCATTACGACATCCTTCACTAATCCCCTAGTAAAGAGTGTGCAGGATGTGGGACGTGGCATATGTGAGAGGTGAGGAACTAGCTAATTTGGAATATCATATAGCGTGCCTGCATAGTTATACCAGACCTGAGTGTCAGTGAGTGGTGACGGGGATGTCCCTCTAGAAATCTCCGCCAAAAGTCTTTAGAGTTGTAATGTTCAGTAGTTCCCCCTCGTTCCGGCGAATGAAATCTAGTTTCTTTCTACATACCAATCGTCGACGATACTTGCATAGCGCCTTTGGTTTGTTCGAAAGATTGTTTTTGGTTTTGAATCTGAGCTGACGGCGTAAACCTTTACTCATCGTACCAACTATTACAAGGTACGGTCCCAGGTGGTGGTGGGTGGGTGGAGCGAGTGGTGTGAGGGAAAGCGTGAAGGGCAGCCTCGTGTAGTGAGCGGGTGATTAGGGCAGCACGGAGGGGTATGAAGTCAATATAAGTGAGAAGTATGTACAAACAACCTGAGTACATAGGTGAGAGATCGTGGTCGAAGCGTATGTCATGATAGGTGGAGTAAGGAATCTATGGGGTGGAAGGTGCTGTGCGATGGGGAGTGGGAATACTAAAGAATAGGTAGGTATGATCAGCCCCTGGAGGAAGAGGCGCTACAGTAAAATCACTGATGCGAGATGTGAAGGCAAGGGATCCCATGATGTAATCAACAACGCTAGAGCCCCCCCCCATGTGGAAAGCATGTGAGACCACCTGAGGCGGGCCATCTATAAATAATGAGATCATGCATCCTGTCTAGATCCAATAGGGCTTGTCCATAAGATGTGACCGGGCCTCGCCTGTCAGCCGAAACCGGTAGCATACCTGCTCCCTCAAGGTCAATGTCTAGCAGGAGAGAGAGAGAGAGAGAGAGAGAGAGAGAGAGAGAGAGAGGTCTATAGAAGGTAAGATCCAAACATTATGTGTCCTTAGCAAGGGGCATAAAAGTTGTCTCTCGAGTTTCATTTATGCTTGGAATAAGGTTGACTTAAGTTTATTAGTCTGACAGTAGTTCTTCAGCTCGTATTCTTACATGAGATTTTCAAATCAGCTTTCCTCCTTTTTCAAGATACATGCATTTTAACCAATACTGATTTCTCTTGTTCCAGGGACTTTTGAGTGTTTCCACTTACTCCTAAGCCTACCAAGCAATCCAACATTCAGATGCAAAGGGTTCTTCTTGCTACTTTCCTTTAAATATATCAGATCTGTTATACTCTGCAGTGATGTAGGCTCCTCTTAGACAAATCATTGTCCAGGTTAGTATGTATGCCAAAGTTGTCCCACAAGAGAGGATCTTCATTCCTTGGCTCATCAGGTAGTGAGGCATATATCTATGTGATCTTAATATAAGCAGAATGCTGTCCATGTTGTAGCACTACCAGCAGAAAATTAACAATGTTACAGAAAAGGTGTGCAGAAGTTGACAAAATCAATTGATCCCCTTGTCCGAGGCACCTCTTAAGCTGAATGAAAGATGGGGCAGAAAAATAAGACGCACCACCTCTCTCCATTCCTTGCTCTTCACCCCCCAGAAGACCAAAAATGGAAATGTTCAGTCTGCAATCTAAACACAATTATCTCTTTTCAGGGTTCAATTTGATGCAGCTAATACCTCAAAAGTTGTTGTGGGTATAAGCCCCAATCCAGAGCATTCGATGTCGACAGGGATGCCTGCCTCTTGTAATCTCTTGGTTATGGAAGTATATTGATCAGCTGGAGTAATCACCTTGAAAAACCTGGAAGAGCACATGATTTAGAATGAGTCATGTTCTTATTAACTGCTTTTTGCAATCACAGCCTAAGAACATGCCTAAACTCATTCTGTAAAACGAAACAAATGCTGTAGTTTTGACCTCATAATAGTCACCCAAAAGGTTGAAAACCATAAACTTCATCACACATAATAGCAACTAATCATATGACATCTCCATCGACATCATCAGCGCCCAATGATGAGTTTAGACCACAATATAAACTATGATCTCACACAAACACGTGTACACACATATGAGCATCCATTCATACTCAGTTTCTGTCAGCATCAGGAGGTGAAGAGCAGACTCGGGCCAAGAGAAAGGCTAGCAATATAGGAGAAGGCTAATGAAAAGTAGTCCACGTTCTCTTCATCCAAGCTACAACTGCCTGGTGAAGACAAGGTCTCTCCAAAACAAGAATTTCTAAGCAAAAAAGCTTAGAAATATAGCTGATTGGGTAATGGACCGGTACAAACAGAAAGACAGTGTAGCCTCATATCCAATATATACTTTTTACTTAGCAAGGAACTGAATGCAAACATAACCCATAGACACCCTGTTCTGAATCTTAATACATCCTGCTGTGTAGAAAAAGAAACTTAATACAAGGGTTCACATGGGTTGACACGTATTCATATCTGTCCAAGATGGCTAATAATATGAATTTGATACTTCAAGCAACCTGAACCTCTGGTCTGCTCTTTGCCATGCTTGCTCATGCTTAGCATTCCAACATCCGACAAATTTAGATAAAATACTTCTTTAATTAGCTGCATTAAGAATTATGACAAAGAATCATAACCAAAGAAACCAAAGAGCAACTTATGTCTGGATCACCAAGCTTGTTCACTTCTTCACTTCAGTCGTGGAGCTCACTTTTCATGAGAGTCATTGACATCCTCATCTTCGTAATATGTTGGCTCAAGGACATCTTCTGCACCAGCATCCATTGCTGCTGCAAGTAAGGAATCATTATCAATCTTGTCAGCTCTCACATTGATTGCACCTGCCCGTCGAAAATTGAAGAGGACAGACCCCGAATCAGCCATCTTGCCCCCACCCTTCCTCACAACATCACGAACATTAGCTGCTGCACGATTGAGATTATCAGTCAGGACCTCGATAACAATGCCCACACCTCCAAACCCATATGCCTACACAGAAGACAACAGCATGACCTTCATGGTAAGGGCGACAAATCCCTCCAAGATATAACCAGAAGGGTGGTAAGCAGAGAAAGATTGAAGGGAGACACAATACCTCATATGTTATCTCCTCATAATCTTGCTGCCCCTTCTCAGAAGCCTTTTTTATATTCCTCTCAATGATTTCTTTAGGGATGTCATAGTCCTTGGCATATTGCAGCAGTGTAGCCAGTGCTGGGTTTGCAACAGGATTTGGTGATCCTCCTTTCTTAACACTGCAAGAGACATGTATCACACAGAAGGTCCACAAAAGCAGTACCTGCTGCTGACTGCCTTCAATTGACAACTATCCCCTTACCATGCAATAACAAACGGTTATTTAAAGTGTGTGTCCAAAACTGAAGTCATCCTTAAGAAAAAACTGAACTGCAAAGAATACATACGCTGAGACAATTTCTTTGCCAACTTTCCCATAAAGCTTGGCTTTTTTAGCATCTTGGGCCCCCTGTATCAATAACAGTAAGGCTAGCAGTCGTAAGATTTCTACTGAAACAAGTGACTAATTCTTTGACTATGGCTCTGTCTTTTAATTAATTAATGCAGGTATAGCTGAGATGGCACATCATTCATATAGCAGAGAGCCAAAATCAAAGAAGAGCGGTCGACATTCGTCAACTGAAAGGTTTAGAAGAGAAAGCTCTTCCAAGACCAAATTTCAAAGCAATGTTTTTCCATGTATGACTCCATTTCAAGACACATGCACCTGTCGCTCTTTTGGTCAAATCAAAGATAAAGCTGAAGAAATCATCCTTCACATGTATTCCAAAACAGTGAACTTCAAAGGTTACATGCGCCTATTAAAAGGAAGGGGAAAATATATCTATGATGTAATAGCAGAAAGCATCTAGAACACTGCATTGGGAAAAGAGTCATATTAAAATCTTACATCTAAGGCATCACTCAAGAGGTCTTCAATTCCCATTTCCAACTCTGCAATAGCACTGATGCTTCCAAAAAAGGCAATTCATTTGTCTGTTGTTATTTTTGTTTTGTGTGAGTGTATGTGTTGGGAAGGAGGGAACCGGGGAGAGGGGGTGGGTGTAAACAAAGTTTCACATAAACATAATTGAGCAACCCTGGATTTCAGGTCATAATTTGGTGGTAGATCTAGACACCTGAACAGAACCTTCACAAAGCCACCTTGAAGAAGAAGCACGCTGATGGGTTACGCTGCTTATGACACATGAAGATGTTGTTGGGGTAAAGGCACATTGCCACCCCTTTATTAAAGATATGACACCTATGACTGTCTTAAGACAGTCATAGGGGGGAAAAACCTAATCCTAATAAAACCTATGAGTTTGTGGTGTGGCTCATCACTTCACACCCGCATGTTTGGAGTCTTCTCTCTCTCTCACTCTCTCCCTGTGGTTCTTCTCTTCCTAACCTTCCCCTTCAACTGGTATCAGAGCTATCTATCCTTCCCCCCCTACCCTGGCCTACCCACCCCCTCTATCTATCCTCAGCTCCGCGCAGGCAGCAGCGCAGGGCAGCGCAGGCAGCAACGCAGGGCAGCGCAGGCAGCAGCGCAGGGCAGCGCAAGCAGCAGCGCGGGCAGCGTGCAGGCAGCGCGTGGGCGCAGCTGGGCGTCGAATCGCGTATGGACGTACGGCCGTCCGTACATCCGTACGGACACTGTACGGTCGATCGCCGTACGGACTGCGACAGGGAGGTACATTTTTCGATTGGGAGCAGCGCAAGGAACTTCTGCGTTAAGGATCTGCGTCAAGGAAGGTTTCTTTTTTCGAAATTTTTTTTTCGTACCCTGCACAAGTACACGAGCTGAAGTACAGCTGGTACAGCTGGAATACGAGTTGTGTGCAGCACGAGTGCAACTGAACGTGCATCTAGGCACGCAAGCCTAGGAAGCATTTGAGGAGGAAGAAGAAGAAAATCTCCAATTTCGAGAAAAGTACAGCAGGTACAGCGAGGAGATTTGGAATTTTCCCGAGGTGCATTGCATTGCGTGAAGTACAGCAAGTACTTTTCTTTTATTTCCCTCCTGTTTGGAGGAGGACTTGTGCACAGATATCGGGATTTATGCATCTGACAGAGGATATATGCTTTTACTGGGTTTGAATCTCAGTTTACGGGTGAGCAGATCATAGGGCTTTTGCCCGGCAGTTGATGCCTTGTATGCCTTGAGGTAGTGTAGTGCCAGAGTGCACACATTCGTCTCGATTTCCGCAGTGTGGAGGTGACATTTTCTTGCAGGTCACATTTCTTGTGCAACACTCAGAGAACCTCAGTTGAGCCACGCTTGGCCAGGGCGCATCGAGTTTACTCGGTCCCTAACTGTCCATCGTTGACAGTGCTCAAAAGGTTCATCATTGAGTGTTTGTACGTTGGGATCTGTGTATGTCACTTCTACACAGGGTGTCAAATTAAGGGGCTTTTGCCCAGATTTTGCTTGAGAGCACTTGGGTTACTGTCAGAGACCTTCAGATGCCTTCTATCCCCTTGGCAGAAGGGTGATTGCTTGGGATTTGTCCCATTTTCTGTTGCAGGTTTGTGACAGGCTGAAGTGTCTGGAGCCTCTTTTACAGTGAACAACACAGTGTATGACAAGTGGTTTATGCATATAAAAGCAGTGCAATACCTCATCTGAGGTGGGAGAAGTGATCAGGACAGCAGTGCTTTATGCTTCATCAGATGATGATGCACTGTTAAAGCACCTGTGGAACAGCTGCAGCATTCTGAAATTACTGTTTTATGCCTATTTGAGCACGGTACAGTGTGTCAGAAGGTACAGTAACTGGAGGGAAATTTACTGTTTTGCTGCAGATTCTTTTGACAGTAAAAAACAGCACTATTGTGAGTGCTTCTGGCTCTTGATAGAGCAGGTTTTTTCTGAGAAATCAGAATTCTATTCAGTCTTTTTTTGACTTACAGGGAGTCAGGTACTTTCCTTATCTGATATGGCATCAGGGGGAAGTGAATCATCAATTCTGAACATAAAGAAGTTGGAAGGGGCACACAATTATGCATTATGGGCAGAACAGTGTTTGAATGTACTTCTGCTTAAGAAGATTTCTAAGCCCATAAGGGTGAAGGGTGTCAAACCATCTGGGATGTCAGATGATGAGTGGGAGGAGCTAGATCTGTCCGCGAGGGCTGCTATCATGCTTACTCTCAGTGATTCTCTTGTGTACAATGTTCAGGCTGAAAAGAGCTCTTATGGTGTATGGCAGAGGCTAGCAGAGTTGTATGCCCAAAAGAGTTCAGCCAGTAAGGTGTATTGGTTGAAGAAGCTGGTTGATCTTCGCATGAAGGAAGGTACAGCTATGACCTCACACTTGAGTGAGTTCAATGCCATCTTTACACAGCTGATTGCACAGGGGTTGAACCTTGATGAGGAGTTCAAGGCTACTTTCTTGTTGTGTACCCTTCCTGAGAGTTGGGACACTTTCAAGACCACCTTGTCTAATTCGAATGTCACTCTTATATATGCTGATGTAGAGAGCTCTCTCCTCATGGAGGAGATGAGCAGGAAAAATAATGCGGGCAGCAAGTCTTCAAATGCTTTGCAGGTACAGGAAAGAGACAGGACTCAGCAGAAGGGGAGATCTGCTAGTAAGTCCAAATCCCGAAGTCAGTCCCGTGGTAAAAAGGATATTGAATGCTTTTATTGTGGCAAGAAGGGACATGTGAAGTCTAAGTGCTTCAAGTTTATACGGGATCAGAAAGCCAAGAAGGCTGAAGCAAAGGATGCAGGCAGTGGAAGCAAAGGCAAAGGCAAGGCCAAGGTAGATGACTTGGATGCAGTGAATGTTGCAGCAGAGGACAGTGACAGTGACAGACATGAGGTATTATGTTCTTCTGCTGTAATTGCACACACATTGGTTATTGATGGCCATGACATGCACACCTGGCTCTTGGATTCAGGTGCTTCTTTTCATGTTACTCCTCATAAGGAGTGGTTTACTTCTTACACAAGTACTCATGGAGTTGTTCACCTTGGGAACAACTATGCATGTCAGATTGCAGGGATTGGCAGTATACAGATAGTATTCCCTGATGGACGGTCATTTATGCTTGATGGTGTTCGCCATGTGCCGCAAATCAAGAAAAATCTGATTAGCACTGGCTTGTTGGATGACAGTGGTTACCACACCACATTTGGGGATTCCAAATGGGTGATTACTGATGGCCAGGTTGTAGTGGCTGAGGGTTATAAGAGTGATACCTTGTACCCTCTTTATGTTTCCAGTGTGGGTAATCATGTTGTTGCCATAACCGAGCTGCCAAAGGTTTCATTGTGGCATAGCCGGTTGGGACACATGTCTGTTAAAGGAATGCAAGAACTGTCACGTTTGGGTTATCTGCCGTCTCTTTCTTTTTCAGATTTGCCCACTTGTGATCATTGCATATTTGGCAAGCATTCTGTGACTCCTCATAAGAGGAGAACTCCCCAGAATAGAGCACCACTTGATCTAGTGCACACTGATTTGTGTGAGATGCCACAGTTATCACTAGGGGGTGCAAAGTATTTTATTACTTTTATTGATGATGCCACACGCAAAGTGTGGGTCTATTTCTTGAAGCATAAAAGCGATGCCTTAGATGCTTTCAAGAAGTTTGTCGCTCAGGTTGAGAATCGGACAGGTCGCAGGCTGAAATGCCTCAGATCCGATAATGGGGGTGAGTATGTGTCACATGCTTTTGTGCAGTTTTGCGAAGCTAAGGGCATCAAACAGGAACTCACAGCCCCTCATAATGCATCTCAAAATGGTGTAAGTGAGCGGATGAACGAACTATTCAGGAGAAGGTTCGATGTATGTTGTCTTATGCTGCATTGCCCCATGGCTTTTGGGCAGAAGCCGTGCAAACAGCAGTTCACATTATTAACAGGTCTCCAAACAAGGCTTTGGAGTTGAAAGTGCAAGAGGAGGTGTGGTCTGGCAAGCCACCCTCATATAAGCACTTACGTGTGTTTGGCTGCGAGTGCTTTGCTCATGTAGGCAAAGAACTGCGCACCAAACTGGAGCCAAAGTCTTTCAGATGCATCTTCATGGGTTATGGTGACGAAGGTGAAATGGGGTACAGGTTATGGGATCCCGTTAAACGGAAGATTATACGTAGCAATGATGTCATCTTTAAAGAGGATAGTGTACACAAGGAACCCGTGCAACCTGTGGAATACAAGAGGGTTATTTATGATGATGTTGGACAGCAAAGAATGCCCATTTATATGCAGCAGCAGGCTGCTGCAAATAACCCTGTTCAAGAGAGTATACAGGCTGGAAATCAGCCAGATAATTTTGCCAATGATGCACCACTGGATATGCCAGCAAATGGGGCTGTAGAACAGCCAAATATGGTGGTACAGCCACCCGTCATGCATGACGAACAGGCTAGACAGCAGCCTAATCCGGAACATTTTGTTAGGAGGAGCACCCGTGTACAACGGCCTCCTGACAGGTTTGTTCCAGGAGCCAATAATGTGGCTGATTTTATCATGCTAACAGATTGTGGTGAGCCTTCCAGCTTCAAGGAAGCTATGGAAAGAACAGAGAAAAGGAAGTGGGAGAAAGCCATGCAGTCAGAAATGGACTCCCTACTTCAAAATGATACATGGGACTTGGTGCAACTACCTGCAGGCAGAAAGGTTTTGCCATGCAAGTGAGTCTACAAAGTCAAAGTGGATTCAAATGCTTTACCGAGGTATAAGGCCAGATTGGTTGCCAAGGGATTTAAGCAGGAGAAGGGCATTGATTTTGATGAGATCTTTTCCCCTGTAGTCAAGATGACTACTTTGAGAGCAGTGTTAGCTCTTGTTGCTCATGAGGACATGGATTTATGTCAGATGGATGTGAAGACTGCTTTTCTTCACGGAGATCTCCATGATGAGATCTATATGAGTCAGCCAGAGGGATATGCTGTTGAAGGGAAAGAGCAGCTTGTGTGTAAGCTCAAAAGGAGCTTGTATGGACTCAAGCAGGCACCAAGAGAATGGTACAAGAAGTTTGATGCCTTCATGCAGTCCCAAGGGTATCATAGGTGTGAGTGAGACCGATCATTGCTTGTACACCAAACGGGCAAAGGATGGCAGTTTGATGCTACTCATTCTATATGTGGATGACATGCTGATTGCCAGTAAATCTCAGCAGGAGATTAGTACTTTGAAGAAACAACTGCATAAGTCTTTTGACATGAAAGACTTGGGTGATGCAAATCATATTCTTGGCATGCGGATTACTCGTGACAGGTCCAAGGGACTTTTGTTTCTGTCACAGAAGAAGTACATTGACAAAGTACTGCAGAGATTTAAAATGGAGGGGGGGAAGTCTATTAGTACCCCGATGCCTCCACATTTAAAACTCAGCAGTAAGGACAGCCCCAGATCAGATGATGATAAGGCTGAAATGGCCAAAGTTCCGTATGCATCTGTAGCTGGTTCTTTGATGTATGCCATGGTTGCCACTCGTCCGGATATTGCTTTTGCGGTGGGAGTCATCAGCAGGTATATGGCAAATCCAGGCAAGCGGCACTGGGAAGCAATGAAAGGTGTCTTGAGGTATCTCAAGGGTACCAAAGACTTGTGCATATGCTATGGTAGGCACGATGCATTGGTGCATGGTTTTACAGATTCAGACTATGCAGGAAATGCAGATAACCAGAAATCTACTACCGGTTCTATTTTCACATTTGCAGGAGGTGCTATATCATGGGTGTCTCGGTTGCAGAAATGCGTTGCACTGTCAACTACTGAAGCTGAATATGTTGCAGCCACTGAGGCTTGCAAGGAAGCGATATGGCTTACTCAGCTGGTGGGAGATTTGGGCATTACAGGAGATATGCCAGTTTTGCATTGTGATAGTCAGAGTGCTATCATGTTAGCAAAGAATCCAGTCTTTCATCAAAAGACCAAGCACATAGATGTGAAATATCATTTCATCAGGGAGGTACTGGAAGACAAGCGACTTGAGCTTGTGAAAGTGCATACTGATGATAATCCTACAGATTTGCTCACTAAGAGCTTGCCTACAGAGCGGTTTGCACATTGCCGCCACATCATGGGATTAGGATGAGACCATTCTTATTTTATGATCTTGTATACAGTAACTGTATATTGCTGTAATTTTTATTCTTTTCTCCCCTTTAGGCACATTGGCCTTTAGGTGGGAGGTTGTTGGGGTAAAGGCACATTGCCACCCCTTTATTAAAGATATGACACCTATGACTGTCTTAAGACAGTCATAGGGGGGAAAAACCTAATCCTAATAAAACCTATGAGTTTGTGGTGTGGCTCATCACTTCACACCCGCATGTTTGGAGTCTTCTCTCTCTCTCACTCTCATATAAATGAGGCAAAGAAGGTGGAGTACGCTGAAACTCTAGAGACGTGTCTGCTGGGAAAACAGAAAATTGGGTGGACAGAATTGAAAAATGCTATTCTCACTTCAGCCAAGTCAGTTTTGGGGTACAAAAAGAGCAATAAAGAATGCAAGAAAGGGCTACCATACAATGTTTGGTTTGATGCTGAGTGCAAGGCAGCTAGGAATGCACTAAAGGGGATCCCAATGGGGGATGAGAAAAGAGCAGCTGAGAAACAGCTCCATGCACTTACACGTAAAAAAAGACGTGCACATATTGTGAACAAGGAATGGACTGATGCAATTGATTTTATCAAGCATCCTAGAAGAGCATGGAAAGGAATTAAACAAAGGTCAAATGACATTATGGGAGATTTTACAGAAACACAGATGCTGGAATATGCTCAACAGCTCTACACACATCCCAAGGCTCGGCCCATGGTGAGCATACCTCTCAGCAGTAATACTCAGGGTCTTTTCTCATTGAAAGATGTACAAGATGGCCTCAAGAAAATGGTAAATGGAAAGGCAGCAGACACTCTACACCTAGTGGCTGAACTCATTAAGTGGACCAATGAGCACACGCAAAGGCACATAGCAATGGCACTAAATCAGGCTTTGATGAATGGTTTCCCAACAGAATGGCAAGAGAATTGGATCAAACCAATCTACAAAGGGGGTGACCGCAATCAATTAACAAATTACAGAACAATTATGGTATGTTCCACTCTAGCCAAACTATATAGCACAATAGTAGAGGCAAAATTGAGTGCTTGGGCAGAGAAAGAAAATAAAAGAGCAATGGGACAAGCTGGTTTCAGACCAAAACACTGTACAGTGGATCACCTAGTCACTCTTCGAGTTTTGATGGAGGAAAGCCGCCTCAAGGGGAAGCCACTCTTCTGTTGTTTCATTGACTTTAAGAAGGCATTTGATACAGTGCCTAGGGATGTGCTATGGGAGAGAATGGAATGCATAGGGGTGCCCGAGGAAATAAGGTTTGCTGTCTTTAGACTTTATGAGAAAGTAAAATGTCAACTAAAATGTAAGGATGGGATGTCACAAGAGTTCTATAGTAATATGGGGGTAAAACAAGGATGTCCGCTCTCACCCACTTTGTTCGGCCTATGCATTGATAGACTTGAGGAGTTGGTGAATGAAGAAGCATGTAAAGATGAGTTATACAGCCCTCATCTAGCAGGTCTCGTGATTTGGTTGCTTCTTTACGCAGATGATGTGGTTGTTTTCACTGATAGTGAAAGTAAGATGCAAAAAATGATGGATATCTTCAGCATATTTTGTGCAGAGAGTGGGATGGCTATTAATGTCAACAAAACTAAACTCATGATAGTCAAGACTATACAGCCAAGCAGCCCCCTCCAAATCTTATATAAAGGACAACCCATTGAGACAGTGCACTCATTCAAATACTTGGGTATTGAAATCCCCGCCAATAATAGATGGAACAGCTGTGTGCAACGGAGACTTGATGCAGGATGGGCAAAATACTTCCAATTTGAAAATGAGTGCAACAATAGCAATACGAGAAGGTGGCAAGTACGAAATATGATCTTTGGGGCATATGTGATACAGACAGTACTCTACGGAGTAGAGGTATGGGGTGGGAGTATATCTCCATCAACGTGGAATGAGATAGAGAAAATGCAAAAGTCTTTCATTAGGAGGCACCTGGGCATCAAGGCTACTACACCATACTCTTTGTTACTCCTAGAGACAGGATGTATACCCATAGAGCTACATGCTCTGAAGAGAGTACTCAGATACATCACAAAGGTCAAGTGCATGGATAATGAAAGGCTACCAAAGAGAGCATGGAATGAAAGTCAGAAGCTTCAAAAGACAAACAAGGGCAAGATTTTGACATCCGGATGGGCACAGGACCTAAAAAAATGGTTCAAGAAGTGGGAAGTAGAAGAGTATTTAAACTACTCTTCAGAGGAGATTGATGAAGAGGCTTTTCATTATGACCTGCTGAATGCACTACACAGGAAATGGCAAACAGCAGAAAACAAAGATAAATTTGAGTACTATCGCACATATATCAACCCCGAATATTGGTCAATTTATACAGGAAGGGAGACAACAACGCAGAAGTACATATGTACACCTATAGCAGTGCATAAACGAAGGGCTTTAGCCTCACTTCGCACCCGATCACACCAACTGCAAATAGAAACAGGGGGATGGAAAAAGATGCCAAGGGAGAGTAGAATATGCCAACTATGTGATCAAGGTATGGTTGAAACAGAAGAACACATGGTAATGATATGCCCTCACTATGCACACATTAGGGAAGAGTTCAATCACCTCCTTGAGGGACATAACAAACTGGCTGATTTGCTGCATAAAGGGTCACCTTCAGCTTTAGGAACATTTGTGTATAAGCTCTTCAAGCATAGGAATCCACCTGAATCCTAGAAGGTGGTTTCTCTTTCCACCCTCCCATCTTCGGGAGGAGCTTTCATGTACTTGTGATATTGTATTGCTCAGGTCCCATAGGCCGGTTTTGGTCTTCAGAGGACGATAATATATTCTTCTTCTTCTTCTTCTTCTCTCCCTGTGGTTCTTCTCTTCCTAACCTTCCCCTTCAGATGTGACTAATTAAACTTTTCCTTTCAAAAGATTTCTGGCATACAGAATGCGAGGATGTGGTCTCATCAAGGTAGCTCCCACAACTGACCTGGATATTTGTCAGAAAGGTCTTAGCCTTTTGTGTTACATCTTCCTTGTGATTTCTTTTGCTCTTATCCAAGGCAATGACTGATGCTGATCAGTGATGGGTGATGGCTAATGGGTGTCACCGCCTATATGGTCATTAGATAAAGGCGGCTATTCCATTTTTTACCCATTCATAACTTGTATTACAGCACACTCAAACTAACATTCAAAATCCATTCCACATTAATTTGATTATACACAACAAGAAAACCAGCTTCGACCAAGAGCTTATAGAATGGCCTTTAGATGCTTGGCCTATACCTAGATGAATCCAGGAACATTCCCAAACTCATCCTCTAAAAACACAACATAGTGCAGTTTCAATCTCACAATAGTCACTCATAAGATTGAAAACCATAAACTCCATCACGCATAGCAAGGACTAGCTACTATGACATCCCCACTGACATCATCAGCGCCCAACAGTGGGTGTAGACCATAGAATAAAAATATGCTTTCACACATACAAATCCACACACCCACACATACTTGAGCATCCTTTTATACAAAGTCTTCGTACTGAGTTTCTATCGGCACTCCGGAGGTGAAGGGCAAACTCAGCCATGACAAAGGCTAGCACTAAAGGAGAAGGCTAATCAAAAAGTAGTCCAAAATCTCTTCATTCAAGCTACAACTACTTGTGAATTCTAAACGATTTCATTTTAGTCTCTCCCAAACGAGCATCTAAATCTAGCTGATACGGCAACGCACCATTTAAGATAGAAAGAATTATCACAATACCAGTAGGCCGCAACTTGGACGAAAACTTCACAAGGTTGGCCTTTAGATGTTTGGCCTAACTAGAATTATCTACAGCCACATGATCTCATTAACCACACATCTCCCTTAACTCCATGCATGAAGAAAGTCCCATAAAGCCCTCATCCATGACATTTCCCTTCACACTTCTTTCATTGAGATAGGAATCTAGTGCTGCTTATGCTTAAACTTGCTCCTCTGGATCCTACTCAATTGCATGGTGCATATGCTATCCTCTAATTCAGGAATCTATCATTGGCAGTTCCCATCAATTGTTGTCCATTGACACAAACCCGATCAAGTAAACATCTGACCTTGGAGGGGTTTAACTTCAAGCCAAAGTCCAAAGTACGGCAGGACAATCCCACAAAAAAAACCCATAGGGATTCGAGCTTGCAGCTCACCTCCCAACCATATGCTCAAAACAGACCACCGCGAGAATCAACCAGCCTCAAGGTCTAGATATGTGTCTCATACCACATGCCCCTTCCTCAACTATGCCACTCCCTAGCCAGTAGGTCTACTTTCTACGGAGACTTCAACTCCTTGAACCCCTAACACTGATCCCCTTGCTCATACTAATAGATAGGCCTAGCATTGGCTATCTTTAGCAGTGAGCCCTAAACTTAGGCTACATGCCCAAAGTAGCTTTGCTTTACTTGGAATCCATGCATTGCACAAATTAGCTCTGCTAAAATCCTGGAATAGCCACACCATTCTTAGGCTAGCTTAATCCATGGGATCTAAACCTCATCCACGCTAGTGCTCGCCTCATTTTGTGTTAATCCAAACGCTACGTTAGACCATATCCTAACCCTAGATCCAATCCAATATCCTAGGTTAGCTTTGCCTTGACCCTAGACAGTCCAATCTTGGTTAGGCCCCAATTAGTCCAATTATGAACATAACATTCTCCAACTTTTAAAATAGATTTATGCTGGCATAAATCAGGGTAAGAAAACTAATCAATGATCCTCAAACTATCCTTCTCATCTTGAATCAGATTCCATTAGCAGTATTTGTAATGTAGCATCCATAAACAAACTTGGAATTTATGCAATTACCATGCAAGGTAAATTGAAAAGTATCAACTGTAGAATCCTCTGAATAAACTCAAAGATTGATCATAGTTCACTCAATTCGTATCTAAGATTTGAGTAAGCAATATTCAACATGCTGTTGAATATCCTGATTCTAATTCATCTCAGAATCATAATAGTTTTTCTGCTAACCTATATCAATTTTGATTTCAATGTTCATGCCATAGTTTACCAAGATTTACTTCTCTTTAAGATCTGGATTCATTGTAGCATCTGAAGGGTAGTATCTGTCTAGAAACCCTTGGAATCCATATGAATAATGAATACCCATAGGTGCAATAGAGAAGTGTCAATGCGCTTGGCAGCAGACTTAGAAAGTGATTATTGTACTCTTATTAACTTTCTTAACAAAAACTAGTGACAACCTTACCAAATGTCTAATCAGTTACTAAGCTACTTGTCACGCTACCCAAAATCCAACGGGTATATGCTGCCCAAAATCCATTGGGTACGTCTTTTCAAGACTCCCTGCCTTCAAGCAATCCACGATACTACAAGGTATCAAGCAACTACAATTCTCAACACAACTTTATTCATAATCACATTGGCCCTAGTAACGTTATTAGCTTTTACTAAACACTGGCTGAATAACCATAAAGAACCTCTACTTTAACCAGATTCTAACCATCTGGGATAATAGCCCAGAAGAGAGTCATCTCAGATGAAAAGTTCGGCAGCCCATTGTGTCAATGTACTTAGAGATTTCGTGTGAAACGATGAAAAGGAAGAGTGCAAATGCAGTAATAGGATAGATGAGATGAGATTGTAGATGGCAAGAGCTTGACAAAAAGCTGTCAAGATCAAGCAGCTTCGCAAGGCTGAAGAGAAGCACGAAGGCTAGAAAGATGGACGAAGGAGCTGGTAGCTGAAGTAAGAAAGATGCAAATTAGAATAGATGGTGAATGAATGTAATGAATGCTAAATTCTAAAAGTAATCTCCAAATTAGTTCAGAAAAAATTCTAAGTGGTTATGGTAAGGAAAATTTCTAATTTTGTAAGTGTTTATGGCAAGAAAAAAAAGTGATCCTTGCATTCTAAATTCTAAATGTAATATGTTGTTTTAAGTGGATGTCACATATGTTTTTATGGGAGCTTTCATTCAAATTCCTAAATGTCATGTTTTCTTCCTTTCTTGAGGTTGCTATGATCTATTCACTGTTTGTTTTGCTTTTGTGAAGGAGGGCAAGCAAAGGATCAAGTAGAGGGAGTAAACAAAGACCCTCCAACACTAGTGGTCCAGGTTTTGGGCCTCTCTCTCGCGGCTGATTCGCTTTCAAGACTAGGTCTACATTGTTCTCTATTTGATGGAGATGCGGCGACACAAAGAGACTCCATAGCGTCAGATCAGGCAGCAAGAGGTGACAATGCCATAGGAGACAAAGACAGATCGAGCCCAACAATATGCCACGAGTTTCTACTCATTTGAGTCTGCCCCAAGACTTAGTGGAGTAGAGGAGGAGGAGATAGTCGACATGAGGGCAGCATGGATTAGTGGGAAGAGGCAACGAGGAGTAGTGGATCCAGAGATAGAGGGACCACACACAATGCAGAGGTTGACAAGAGCACGCACCATGGAGGTCCAACCCTTCCCAGCTCTATTCAAAGGGGACCACCCAAGCCGAGGCGTCGTGTTCGATATAGCCCACCGGATACAAAGAACATGGAGACCACACCCCCCACCACAACAAGAGACGACCCGACACACAAAGATACAAGATATCTTTGCAGCTCACAGGAGAGCCACCACGGCACCTGGCTATGTATTTTGACTTTGATTTTGAGATTGAGTAATAGTTTTGAGTTTTGAGTTGAGCATAGCACTCATCAAGATCTGGAGTCATCTTGTGGAATGGAAGCTCTGGAAGCTTACAACAGGAGTGGAAGCTAAGCCGGAGGATGTTCTCGACAACAAGGGCAGGGTTGTTGAGCCGGTGGAAAGATGAACTCGAAGCATGGGAGGAAAGAGGCCCTAGCTTTAATCATAGGGACAATAGCAAACTCTGCGATTCCTCATATCTAGATGGCAGATACGTCAGTGGGGGCGTGGACCACTCTGAAGGACTTGTACGAGACAGATAACACTTCTTGTATATTGACTCTGCAACACTAGCTCTTCAATATAAGCATGGACGAGGGAGAGTTGGTACATGACTACTTGACGAAAGTTAAAGTGGCAAGAGATCCATTGGCATCGGTTGGTCAAAAGGTGGACTCCAGTCAGCTGACACTTGGGATGTTACCATGCAACTTCAAGGGATTTGTCACCACTGTAACAACAGAAGAAGGACCAAGACCTTGACATTTGAAGAACTCGGGCCCTTGTTACTGCTGCAGGAGGACGCAAGTTGTACAACGGCGAGTCCAAGGACTCCAAAGGCAAGGCCGATGACTCAGAAAGAAAAAGAAGGAAAAATGTTTCTACTGTGGAAAGCTTGGTCATTATGCAAAGGATTGCCAAAAGAAGAAGGCAGATCAAAAGAAAAAAAAGGCGTCCAAGAGCAAGGAGGAGCCTAAGACAGAGACGGCCAATGTCACTACTCCTCCGCTCATGTAAGAAGTGATAGCAAGGAGGCTTGGTACATGGACAGCAGCGCCGCAAAACAAATGTCCAATAGGAAGGAGTGGTTCAAGACCATGAAGGGAACCCATCTTGACTCGAAGGTGACCGTGGAGGAATAGCCAAACATGCCCGGTAAAGGGGGTAGGCAGTATTCCGTTCATCACCACGGCGGGAGAAGAAAAGGTAATATCTGGTGTTCTATTTGTTCCAAATCTTTGCAAGAATCTACTCTCTGTGAGTCAAATGGATAAGCATAAGATGTCAATACTCTCCGAAAATGGAGAAGTCACCGTCACTCCCAAAGAAGATGGACAGATGGTGGCCCAAGGTGTCGAGGAGGATGGCTTATACCAATCACAAGCCTTAGTTGTTCATGGGGATCATGGGCACTCAATGTTGTGGCATGAAAGGTTTAGTCATGTCAATTACAGTACTCTTACAGAAATGCAAAAGTCAAAGATGGTGGAGGGACTTCTACCTATGAGATGCGCAAATAGAATCTGCCAGGCTTGCTTGGAGGGCAAGCAACACCGACAGCGATTCCCACAAGAGGCTACATGGAGGGCTAAGAGACCATTGAGCTGGTCCACTCCGACATTTGTGGAACAATGTCAACAAACTCGTTTGCAGGTTCGAGATATTCTCTTCTATTTGTGGATGACTTTAGTCGGATGACTTGGATATACTGCCTAGCCAAGAAGTCTCAGGCATTTGAGAAATTTAAAGAATGGAAGGCCAACGCAGAGAAGGAAACAGGGAAGGATGTCAAAGCCTTCTGCACTGATCGAGGGGGGTAGTTCACCTCAGCAGAGTTTAATTCTTTCTGCAAGAAGTATGGGATCGCATCAGCTTGTGCACGTACATCTCAACAGAATGGGGTTGCCGAAAGCACCGAACACTAACAGAGATGGGATTGACCATGATCAGAGGGAGGGATCTCTCAAAAGCTTATTGGGGTGAAGCAATCACTACTGCAGTTCACATCCTCAACATGACCAAGACCAAGGCCGTTGCAGATATGACTACCTATGAAGCTTACAATGTTAAGAAGCCCACTATCTCTCATTTTAGGAATTTTGGTTCTGATGCATTCGTACACATGCATAGAGATGACAATCAAAACTCGATTCCAAGGGCAAGAAGGGTGTCTTTGTCAAGTACAGTGACAAATTTAAGCCGTATCGCGTCTTCGACCCAATGAAGAAACAGATACTGATCAGTAGGGATGTGATCTTTGAGGAAGCAACGTCCCAGGCAGAAGAAGAGGTCATCAAAGTTCCGAAAGTTACACCTCCCAAGTTGACCATTACAGAGGTAGAGACGATTGAAGATTTCAAGGAACCAGAGAAGGAGCCAGATGCACCAGAGCCACCCCCGAAGTCAACTTCTCATGATAGGAAGTTACCAACATGGTATCTGAAGAATTGATCACGACGAGTGGCTTCTGCAAGCAAATCTATATCTGAGTTGTTAGGCATGAATTGGGCATTATATGCCATCCTGTAGTTCCCTAGTCATGATACGAACCCAAAATCAGCACAGACAAGCAGCAAAGATTCATGTGAGCCTTGGACAAAGCCTCTTCCTTATTGTGCTGCCTACACAAGCATCCAGATGACTATACTAGTTTGACTGTAATTATTCCCACACTAAGCTTTTGCCCCAGACTTTGTATTATTTGATCGTCCACATTAACATCCGCTGTATGAATTTGTATTACTGGCTTAGATTGAGCAGGGTGTACAGGCTTGGTAATCCTCTGATAAACCCAGCCACAGAAACACCAAAGAACACACTAAGACAACAAAAGACATTACATGAGGCTCCAAATATAGTGCAAATTTCCATGTACTTGATCAGCTAGACAAGCTCAATGCTTCCAAAAGATAAGTATATTCCAATCCAGAAAAGAATATTAAGACCCAAGCATGTAATGCCTGGCCTCAGCCTCTACTTCTAAATTTGTCAAACAACAGTATTGAGAAAAGACCTTTCTGGTTGCTATTTTTGAAGAACGCCTCCCCATTTGAACAGGTGTACTTGTCCATAGTTTTCGACTTTTAATAACAAGGACACTCCAGACGTGTGAGTCACCTGCTTTGGAATTCAAAGCAAAGCATGGCATTCTTCTGCTTGATGCACCCATGTTATATAGGCCCAATGCTTTAGCTTCCCATTTTTGGTTGCAGCTAAAAGCTCCATTGCCTCTACACCATGTATTGTCTTTCTTCCGAATCACAATCCCACAGGGATGATCCCAAGCAGTTGCTGTACCTGGAAATCAAATCATGAGACCAAATATACAGTCAAAGCAAAGTTTCAGTTATTTTTCCTCCAAAAACTACCTTCTGATGTTTCCCCATGAGCAGGACCATGGTGAGTTGGAATGTGGGCTGAACGTGTGTGGGCATGCAAAATTACCCATTTTGCACGTGTGGTGCGACGGTGCATGAAAATCGCATCTTTGTTTGTACGACTACTTTATAAATATAGGGGGGGATTACAATGCTTGAACAAATAGAACAATGATAATAAATGAAGTCTGTGAAGCCAATATATAGTGCTAAAACTCAACCAATGGAACAAGCTTAAAGCAAAGTTCTCACACTTCCTTTGTCCTCCTTCCATGAAGACACTATCATGGTCAATTTCCACGCTAGATGGGTTAGAAACTTCATCCCACAATCGAATACTAGTGGAAAACACTAGGATTTCTTCAAATACCTCAATAGACACTAATCTGAAAGCCTTAATCAAAGCCTAGCAATTAAATCATCTATCAAAAAGATGTCAAATGATGCCAAAATCCAAAACACCCAATAGTAACAAGAGATGTTCTAACATAAAATGATTAATTTTGGAGAAAATATTTGTCTAGAGATGAAAACGTCAACAAGAAAGAGGAAATCACCATTCGAAGTCCATTCCTGATAATTGCAATTTGCCTAGGTGCAATTGTCCACTATTTGGCCTCAAAAACACGTGCCGAATATCCATTGTCAAAAAAACTGAAAAATTGCCCTGTCTCCAGATATCGTTGGGAAACAAGGATGAAATCGATTTTAGAGATCAAAATTGAAAAGAAAGACCTAAGAAAGTGTGGGAATTGCAAAATAGTCAAGCAAAAAGGCTTTTTTTCAAACGGCGATTGATATGGAAGAGGAGAATTGCATGCAGGCAAGGTCTTCTCTAGATCCATTTTTATTTCTCCAGCTACTATATGTCCACGAAACTATATCTTAAATAAGCAAATTCACTCTTCTTAGCATATATGAATAACCAATTCTCCTTCAAGAGATCGTACACAACCTTCAGATGCCTTCTATGTTGCTCTTATCTTGCTGAAAATAATAATATCACCAAATAATGTCCCCACAAAAGATCTATGTTTCTAAAATATTTGTCTCATCATCCGATAAAAAAAGCTTGAGCATTACTTAAACCAAAAGATACAACTACATATTCATAAAGACCCTATGATGTTCCAAAAGGCACTTCTGTGAATATCTTGGGGTGCTATCCTTACTTTTAACTAAATAGTCTTTAATTAAATTGTTAAAAGGTTTTTAATTAATTTAATTCTATTTTAGAATTTCGTCCCATGACCCCTTTACCCATGCACATAATTAATGCACACGTAGACCTAGGACATTTAGTTGTACTCTAAGCTTGCTAAGGTCATATCTTGAGCTAGACTTATCAGAATCTAACCAAACTGAATCTAATGGTTGCAACTCATTGTGTACTATCTAATGTGCATGTGAATGATCAAGGTATAGATGATTGTACTTATTGGTTCCGGAGATCACATCCTTCTCAGATCACATCCTTCTCACAGGTTTGACTATGTTATCACATTTTGTCCTCATAAGAATCAACATTGCTACCTAGATGCACCAAGGCTCACTCCCAAAGCCTGTATGAAAGCAACTAGGAACTATGGGGTATAGAATCCATTTGAGTTGGTATGGAAACCCGGTGGATTTGTGGAGCGTCCAATCTTGTAAGGCATACTGACAGGTGGAGGGTGATAAATAATCATCAAGTCATAAGGACTTGGGCATGCAATATAACTCGATGTACACATGGGAAGTGCCAAAAGTTACATTTAGAACCAAAGTTCACCAATTAATGTAGATTGCCATACGTCAAACTGTGCTTGATTTGCTTTCTATAGCTTTTTGCTTTTTTAGATTTAGGTTGATTTGATTAACTTTGCAAGTGGGCCCCCTTACTTGCTAGTTTTGCCAACTTCGTGCTACTCTCTTTGCCAGTTCTTACTTAGGGGTTATTTTTGCCCCAAGATCCCCCTACCTTGTAAACTATGAGCTTGTGGATTGACCTAGATTCTCTCAAGCTCAAACTCTAGTCTAGAGGCTTCACTCGTGAACCAAACGTTCTCCAAGTGATACCTACCATGGGATAGTGCTTTAGACCACAAATGAATGCCAAAATTTCAACATGTGCCTATACTTCAACCATGCATAAGTTTCCAAGAGACAATCAAATTGGTAAAAGTAGCTTCCACTGCGTTACTAAGGCAAACATAATGATCTCATTCGAGATCTCTGCTTTGAGGCTTAATAGGACACCTAGGCCTTATTTGCTGGAGATTCTTCATGACATAACTCAAGAGAGACAGCCATATTGCCTCTATCTCAAACAAGGGACACACGGATGGCTACATAATTGTGCTTTTAGACCTAAGTCAAGGTATGACCCGTCTACTGAGTCTATGATTTTGTGGCTAGCCTCCCTTGTGCATGTCCTAAAGCATGAAATTTTCATCGGTTGAAATATAGCTGGGCAACACGATTAAAAAGCAACTAACATAGTTGTTCCAATCGCAAGTTCTCATGTGACACCAAAAGGAAGACCTACGTTCTTAAATAGAATTCAAATTTTGAGCAATGTGGTCTTCTTGGCTATTCCATAAACTCAGACATGATCATGCTTTTGATTAAGAAGTTCTCGGTGACTAGATCAAATAATCCTTTCATGCCCAACGAATGCGACAAAAAATTTTCAACAAACGCCGCAAAGGTGTGTAACTGAATTACACATGAGCCCAAAGCAGATATTAGCACAACCACATCAAAAAATAATTAGGATGTTTGGAAAAAGACCACCTGCAATCCAAAACCTTACCAGAAGTTCACTTTTCTCCGTCTAATAGACCTTGCAGCACTCACGATATCCTACCTAAGCTATCCATGTTGGAGTAACTCCCAACAAACGTAAAGGGAAATTCTCTGTGTTTTGCTCTCTTGACACGTGAACTTACGCAAGGAGGACATCAAAATTTTCAGCACCAAAAACTCGAAATTACCACTTCGTTCTCGATGAAGATTTCTGAAGAAAACACCGTTGCCGTTGGCCAGCTTCTCGAATGCATTTAGATACTTGGAAGAGCAGCCAAGTGAGGCATTCCCTGGTTCGAGGACAGCTTTAAGAGCACCCATTGCCCTTGGTCCTACTACCATCATGTCCCAAAGACCAGCATTTCATACGCCAGTTGCTCAGTTTGAAAAGTGAAAGCTCACTGGCTGATGTATCACTTGGAGATAATGGTCACCCCACGACTTATAGTATCCTGTGCAGCATTGCCCGCCTCCACAAATTGAACTTGGGCTAGCATGGGTTTAGGATGGAAACCTTTTTGTCATCATTGGAAATGCATTTTTCCTATTGGACAATTTGTTACTCTTCTTCATTGGACTTGAATGCACACTTTAAAGTGGTTGAGTCTCTCTCTCTCTCTCTCCCTTCTTGTATCTCCTCAAGTCTTCTTACACCTCTCCCAAACCCCCCTCTCTCTGTCTCTCTCTCTCTCTTCCCCCCCCCTTTATCTCATGAGTCTTCCTCCACACCATTTCCTTTTTGTTTGCTTTTTTTATCTTGGACAAGCCTTATGAATGATTAAATATCATTCACCTTGTTCTGGACCATGGCCTCTAGAATGGGTTCCCCTTTTTTAGGGATTCAAAAACATGGAGGGATGACATGTATCCTTGTCCCCACTTGATCCCCACCTCCTAAACAATTGAAATGATGCCATGTGTCCTCTTCCACCTAAACCCAAACCTAGTTCTTTTTTAGTTAGCACATGGTCTGATGGGAATAGGAAAGATATGCATGGGACCACCTTTTCCCATTCCCATCCTATTTCTTCCCATGTGCTAAGCCCCTTAGAAGGAGCAAGGGCACCTAGCACAAGGTTATGTCCCACTTCTCACTAGAATTTTGAGGCATAAAAGCTCATAGAAGTATTGAGACTACCCAAGCTTATACAAGTATTTAGATTGCCTAAGCTAATTTAGCAAGTTAGTGCAAGCACCTCGGATGTGGAAATGAAGAAACACCTTCATCTATACTATGTAGAGAACTAAAGTGACTACCAATGAGTGGAAGCCAAGACTAAGGCAACCCATTTGGATATAGAACATTGAGAGTTCCAATACACTCTTGCTAGATCAATTTTGCATTTTGAATATCATCAAAGTATGGTGGACAATGAGGACATGTGAAATATATGGAGTTACACCGTGAGCTACAGAGTGAACAATGAGGACATGCAAATGCATGGAATTGCGCTGCCAATCACGGAGTGGCTTCAAACCTCCTACTTAGTGCCTTGTGGACAACTTAGTGGATAAAATATATGCTGAAGCAAAAGATCGCATTAACTATAGAGTTTTTAAGCTCTTGCATTACACAAGATGGACAATTGTTTTTTATTGATGGATAAATATAAAGTGACACTCATTATTGAATGTTATGGTTGTATAACCAAAACGGGAAGCCTTTTCAAAGTCCATTCATTCAAAAAATGAAAGAAAGTTGAGGGTTTACACAGCGAGTATATAGGAACATACTATAAGGGAGATAAGTCCATACAAATTTATACAAGTTGTCATAGGATAATGCAAAGGGTTATAAAAAGGCTAATAGAATACTATAGGGAGAGCTTGCGCATTTGTATGCATGTGTACCTAAGCAAAGTGTGTTGTCTAAGGTTCCAGTTGTATGCTAAACGTATGACACATGAGGGTGCTATATTGGCAATCAAGGAGGTGATGGAGTTTTTAGTAGTGAAGGACAAGTGGATTCTTCCTCTTGCTTATTTAAGGTATTGTACATGAGTGTGTCAAACAGCTTTGTGAGTTGTATCTTCTTAGTGATCAATCAATACTTTATGTTTCTTGTGACATCTTGTCTCTTAGCTCATTCCACATTCCCATTAATCACTTTTGCACCTTTTCTAATTGTTAACAATTGTCTCATATGATAGGACATAAGGAATGGTTTAAACCTTTAAAAGCATCCAAGAATATGATCTACACAATTGACAATACACCAAACCCTATTTAAGGAAAGGACAAAGTACTAATGGATGGGATAATTCTTTAAGAGATAGATGATATACTCTATATTCCAAAACTCAGCAATAATATCTTGTTAGATGGACAGATGACAAAGGAAAATTATGGATTTATCTTTAATGGAAGTGAATGCATTATAGAAATAAATACAAAGGATATCAAGTTGTTGAAAAAGAAGTTAAAGAAGGTAGATTATTCAAACCCATGCCACTTTTAGAATTATAGCATAAAATATATGAACATAAAACTTTCACACGACACGACATCATTATATGGCAATTGGAGTTCCAAGACCCAAATTTCTTGGAGAACTTTGTGAAACATTTTGCTTTGGAAAGCCAATTTTGCTAGAGCGCAACTAGAGCAAGAGTTACATTTGACTTTGTACACTTTGATGTTTGAGGTTATGCACAAACCATTGGTTTACTCTATTGTGTGACATTGATTGATGGCTACAGTGGATACTATTGGATCTACTTTCTAAAACAAAGTCTGAAGCCTTTGATAGATTCAAAGAATTCAAGGCCATGTTGAAAAACCAAACATGTAGAAAAATCAAGGTACTCAGTTAAGACAAAGGAAGTGAATAGCTTCACCAACAATTATGAATTTTTGTAAAGATCATGGAATCAAAAGATAATTTACTTGTCGTGACAGACCATAGCAAAATGTAGTTTGTAGAAACAAAGAAAATAACACTAGCAAATAGTGCTAGAGCCATGCTCAATGAAAAACATTTGTCAAATCGATATTGGGCAGAAGTCATAAATGTAACAAATTACTTATTGGACAAGATACCTGAGAGATACCTACAGAATATCAAACACTATATGAGGCATTAAAGATTGGGCATTTCAAAATCTTTGTATGCATTGAATATGCTCACATATGTGATGATTATAGAAGGAAACTAGATGTGAAATCATGAGAGTCTTATGTTTGCTTATAGTGAATGAAGCAAAGCTATAGGAAAACTAGAATCTCAAGTGATGTAGTGTTTGATGAGGATCTAGAATGGAAAACATCTACATCACGAGAAATGATAGTAACAACAAAAGAATATATGGAAGAGCAACCACAACAAGGAGAAGAACAAGAAGAACTTGAAAGGTTTATTAAAGAAAGAAAACGACTAGCAAGTTGAAGGAAAGATATAAGGGTTGAAAATAGAAACTAATAGTATGCTCTTATTCTAATTGTGGAGATACTACAGGTAACTCAGATCTATCTTATAATCACCAAGTCCGATATTTTTATGTAGATGAGCACTCTAGCTCAATTTATGTCAAATACATATTAAATCATAAGCTTTTGCTATAATTTATGCAAGGATATCTCATCCTTTGAAGAGAGAGAGCCACCAATATTAGAGGTGCAAACCAAAGGAACTTCTCTTAGTTTTGAAGCAACTAGATTCAAAATTTGGTCATTTCCAATGCGATAAGAGACCTTGGACTCCAAAAACAACTTCTATTTGGATAGCCAAATTTGAAATTGCTTTCTCTATGGCTTTTAATAGGCATGAATCCTTAGAAGAAGAATGTCAAAATTTTGTGCCTTTTAAGAAAATATCCCTTAGAAAATTAGGAAGGACATGGGTATTAGCAATAACAACATGTCCTAAAGAACTACTAACAAAAGGAGCAAACTTTTTATTAATGCAACAACAAGTGATTCTCGAAATATGTCTAGATTTCCATGCATTGTAAGGTTTCTACTAGTATCTACATAATTGAAGGCCTTTTGTCCTAATACTTTCACGTAATTCCAAGCACTTGCAGAATGCTTCCAAACTCCTATAACCTGATGAGGAAGAGCACTACTAGCTCAAGGTGGCTTTAATATAGAACTTAAACCTACCTTATTAGAAGAAGTAAAATTAGTGATCATAAGCTCTTTTCTTAAAATGGGAGTGCTTTTAAGACTAATAACTTGATACTTTAGAAACTTCTCTAATAGTACTTCAACTGAAAGCAATGTTGATTTCTTAAATCAAGATCTTGACAAGAGAAGTTTTAAAAAGTACATAGAAGTGGTTTTAAAAAAATCCTAAAGATTGTATCTTTCAAAAACCTAAATAGAAAGTTTTCCCAAAAGCATAAGTCAATCAAAGAATTGTAACCTTCTTTATAATCTCTATAGGTAAAAATTCTTTGGTTTGAGAGTAAGGAGAATCACAATAAACATGATGTATCGGTTTAGAAGTAGATACGATGTTTTTAATAGGGGAATCACAAGCAGCATAATGCATCAGTCTAGAAGTCGATACAACATTTTTTATATGATCATTTCTAATACATAATAGGAATCACTTTTGGCTTCTACACGGGTTGCATTATGATGATAAGGAGTTTTCTTTGTCTTTGTATGAGGTCTCCAAACCATAAGATTCTTTTGACTAGTCTTTTCTTGTAGTGAGCCGAATTTCCTTCCCTAGGAAAGAGATATGCAAAGTTCTCATCCAAAAACATTATCGGGGCCTAGTTGCCTTGAAAAAATATATTGAGTTAGCAAATTCTCCTTCTATATGTTCAATAGAAAACCAAAAAAAGGATTCAAAACTATATTTTTGCATATAAACGTTTCAAATCTCCAATCAAATAATATTTTTTATGATCTTTCCTAGATTCCCTAACATGCTCTTGCAAATGGATGAAAGTAGCACACTAAGTATGAAAGCACAATACTAAATATTATAGATAACATAGATTTCTTAGGAAGTATGAGTAGGACTAAGAGGTTGAGGGCTGCAAAGATGCTTACTCCCAAGACGTCTTAACTTATTTAGAATCGTTATATTGTTATATGTATAATGTGTACTAACAATGTTGACTTAAATTATACAATTTGATAGAACCCTCCTCAAAATCATAAGTTCATTCAGATTTGATCTAGATAAGAAATCAAATCTATCTTTACATGGGTGTCTCACATGTTTAGAAGCAAAACAATGATGGAAGAATGAAAAGAATGTACCTTGTGAGAGACAACATTTGTAGAAACCATATATGAATTTCTAGAAGCCAGGATGATCTTTAAGACCAAGCCAACTATGAGCACGAATGATCCAAGGCCAAAAAGGGCTGTTTTGACCACATCCCTTCTTTTTCAAGGGCGACCACTACGGAGTGGGGCCCTAAAGAGGATACTTGATACACTTTGAGAGATCATCAATAATAACATGCAGTCAAGTGGTCGTGGCTTCATCTTAGAATCTCTACTTAGCTCCCCCTCACATCAAGAACCTTTCAAGATATTGCACAAGAAGCCCTTGGTCTGAGAAGGGCCCAAATAGCTAAAATAAAGAACAACAAGATAGATAGGGTACAAAAAAGAAGGAAATCATGAGGAGGAAACAAGAAAAGCTTAGCAACCCAGGAAAAATAACAAATAAGAAACTTGATTAGGTGATAGGGATCAACTAGCTAAACACAAAAGGGGGGTAAGAGCATAACAAAATGGCAAAAATCATTGAAGAAGTTAAAACAAAGCAAACAAAAGGAAAAAGAGACTCCACAAGGATACTTACTTAACCTATTCAAGAACTCACAGACATACTTGACAAGGTAACTACGAGGGCATATTATGGATTGTCAAAAGATAAATTCTTGAAGCACAACATCAATTGTCCACCACTTGGATGAAAGGTCTTATAGAACTTGTATGTCCGCTAAGGTGACAAAAAAATAAGCCTTCATAAGACTAGAGTATATCCAATCTTACAAGAAGGAAAGAAGGGAGCATGTAAGCTACTTCCGACCAAATTATGAGTAAAATCAAAAGTAAAAATAACTTAATAAGCAAAGCTATGCTTAGGTTCTCATCAGTACAAGGTATGTTGCCATCTAGGTTTCCAAAGATTATGAAATCTCTTGGGTAAACCCACTGCTTACTAAGCTTTGAAAACCCAATCAATAAACAAAAACTTTGATAGCAAAAAGAAACAAAGTAGAAAATAAGAATAAGAAATGTGAAGAGAGAGAGAGAGAGAGATTAGGCTGAATTTCCTAACAAAATGAAAAAATGAAAAACAAGGAGAAGAAGAAGAAGAAAGGAACAACAACTAATGCTAAACAATGGACCAATGTACAAGATGTAAGTATAAGAAAACAAATGAAGCACCAATGCAAACACAAGGAAACAATTGTTATCATTAATTTTTAGTTCATTTTTATTTGTTTATTTTGAATTAAAAATAATAAATAATAATAAAATATGAGAGTGGGACTAAAAATATAACAAATAAAACAATAAATTTGATTTTACTAAATAAGTGGCAATCTAAATAGAAAAGCATGCAAAAACAACTATAGAATAATATTGCAAGAGGTTTGTTTGACAACACAATTTAGCCTCAACTTTGCGATGACATTTGTAAACTCTTTTACATACTTTGCTTTGAACAATTCAAACATTGGTGTGGCAAACATCAAAGCTCATGAAAGCCTCTTTGAAGTGAATGGGACAATGTATATCTTGAGGCAATCATCAATATCTTGGGCAGAATTGACATCAAGATCATGGAGGCCACTTGTGTCATCTTTTCATCGAGCATTTGGTGATGGGAATGATTGTTCCTTTACTGATAGTCCAAGTGAGTACATTACACTACATGTTTTCGAGCTACTTAAGATATCTGTATTGCAATCAATCTAGAGTCGTAGCAAGAGGATAAAACACTAGTAGTGGAACAAAGGAAAGAGAAGAGAGAGACAATAAAATGTAATTGTATGCATGCAAACTCATCTTGACGTTCGAAGATAGTTATGTGAGGGGGGAACAAGGAATAAAGGATGGCGCGCTGATGAGGAATAGAGGAAGCAAGCATGCATGCAAAGGCTTGCAACCAACCAACCCCTCAGCTACCAACCCCCCTACCAATCCCCTTTAACCCATTAAATGGCCTCCCCCTTCTCGCTTACCTACACCTTCACAACATTTATCCCTCCCCAATTCCCTCATCCACTTCTCCACCCTTCACCTCCTTAGTTTCCCTTCTCTAGGTCTCCTTTCGTCTTCCCTTCGATTCCATTTTTGTGGTTTGTCTTCCCAACGTGCTCTCTTAGAGTCCTCGATAGTCTTCCGAAGTGCATTTCACAGACCCACTTTGTTTTGTGCTCAGGAACGAAAACGTGATGGCTCCTCCCTCTTTGGAAGCTCCCTTGGACGCTGTCTTCGAAGCTATACAGTTGAACAAGGAAAGAACGCCAGTTGAGAATGGCAAATCCCATGAAGACAAAAAGAAAGGGCGCCATCAGGGGATTGGACACAAAAGCATCCTTCAGTCCGACGCTCTCTATCAGGTGCTACACGTCATGGTTGTGTCGCTTGATTGAACTGAATCACATCTGGTTATTTTTCGGACCGGTTGTGTGTCATGGTATCTCTAACACTTTTCCGTCTTTCTGTTTTTCCAGTATATACTCCAGACGAGTGTGCATCCCCGTGAACCGAATGCGCTCAGGGAACTCAGGGAACTCACAGCCAAACATCCATGGTATGCTGGAATGACGCTCGCATGTCTTTGCGTCCATTTTGCCAGTATCTTTCTAATGTGGGGTGTCTACTTTTACAGGAATTTGATGATAACTCCAGCTGACGAAGGGCAGTTCCTTATGTTGTTGTTAAAGCTTATCAATGCAAAGAATACCATGGAACTTGGCGTGTATACAGGCTACTCTCTCTTGAGCACCGCGCTTGCGCTGCCGGACGACGGAAAGGTACTTTCTCCGCGCCAGCAGACACATTATAGAATTTCTAATCCTGCGTGATGTTTCTCGAGCACTGCATGAAGCCTTCGCTAATGTGCGTTGGCCCTTGGCTTTGCATGCTCAGATCATTGCAATGGACATGAACAGAGAGACCTACGAGTTGGGTGCTCCTATCCTCGAGAAAGCTGGTGTTAACCACAAAATTGACTTCCGGGAGGGGCTGATCCTACCACAACTAGATGAGATGTTGAAACAGGTGATGCTTTTGCCATTTGTGTCACAGCTTTGCGTGTCCTGGGTGACGCCTAAGAGCAGATTTAGAACGCTTTTACGAGGGGCGTGTCATTTGCAGGAGAAATATGTGGGCTTTTTCGACTTCGTGTTCGTAGATGCCGATAAAGACAATTACATCAATTACCATGAGCGCCTCTTGAAGCTGGTGAGAGTTGGCGGCTTGATTGGGTACGACAATACTCTATGGAACGGTTCACTTGTTGCTCCTGACGACGCTCCATATCCTAAATACATTCGCCATTACAAGCCATTTGTGCTGGAGTTCAACAAAGTTCTGGCTGCAGACTCTCGCATAGACATCAGCCAAGTCCCCATTGGTGATGGTATCACTCTATGCAGGAGGGTTGCTTGAGATCCGCGCTGCTAATCGTCGGTGCGATGAAACGAGGACGATTCTTTCGATTTGAGTCTGCTCTTGGGCAGCTGCTTTTTTCCTTCATCAAGAAGCGTGAAGTGAAGATCGGAACTGCTGTACATAGGACGACTATCCTTTCGCTTCGCATTATTTCTAGCTTTGCCAGTAATTAAATGACTACCCGTGGGCTACTTAATTCAGGCAAGTACGGGTGTCTTGATTTCCTCCCATTGTTAGCAGAACCTCGAGAGCTCCAGTTGTGCCTCCATAATAAATTTGTGAACATGTAACCATCTTTGACTTTAGACCTTTACTTTTGAAATCGCAATGCTCTTCCATGGCAAGCACACGGATGGACAAGTGGCGCACACCTTTGTGTGATGTACTTCTAATCTATTGCAAGCATGTATCTCGTCAATCTTTTAGCGGGCAAAAAATTATGTAACTTTTAAGGTCTTTTGAGTTAAGCTAGGTCCACAACCCTTGGACCTGAAGATGTTGTGGAGTGAATCCATTCCTTGAAGAGTTGGGAATTGGAAGGGAAGGCTGTGTAGAAATCCCCCTTGCGCAAGCTCTCCCCTTGCCCAAGCTCTCGTCACACCAATTGCAAGGGAAATGAGCTGTTGGATTTCTTGTGCATATACCACTAAAAATAAACACCCATGTCCTAGGTTGGTGTGTGAGGTGTCTTCTTATTAGTGGATGGGTATACACAAATGCAATTCCTTTGTTATATGGGAATTGTAGGATGGTTGTATGACCAACTCCACTAGCAATTGATGAGTGCCCCCCTATTATTATTTTGGGTGCCTCCCCTTAAAGGATATATCAAGGTATGAGTGGTGGCTCCCATTGTTTTTTTTTTGGGGGAGACCCCCCTTGAAAAGGGAGGACTAAGTAACTATGCTGCCCACCCTCACCTTAACATATAATAGTAAAAAATGGGTAATGTGATTTAATTTAAGTGGAGGCTCTAAATTCAAAAAATGCTTATTGTGATGCATGCCACTTTACTAAATGTGGAAAAAATATAAATACAAATTGCTAAAGTGTGGTTGTATGTGGTGATAACATAGATTCTTTATTTTAAAAAATGCCATGATTGACCAACATTTTATCCAAACCATTATGAACCCCAAATTTTCTAAAATTCCCTTTGGAAATGAGATTGGTAGCCCAAAACATTGTTTGCAAAACATTTGTCATGTACATTTGCACTAATCCCACATTCTCCTTTTTGAAATTTGAAACACTAATTAGTAATTACATAATGTTACATGATTGCCTAATCTCTAATTAAATCTATATATGTTTCTTGAAGACTTTAGCTCATTCGGTAAAAGAAGCTCCCAAAGGTGCATTTTTCAAGGTAGATATTTGTTGTAGAGCTCACACTATGAAATATCCAACCCACCCTTTCTTGAAAACATCCATGTTAGTGCACGGTTGTATACTTTTTCCTAAAAATATCCACAACATCTCTCTCTCTCTCTCTCTCTCTCTCTCTCTCATACACATGTACTAAGCTTGAGTTCAAACAAGTCATCATCACTTTTGTGTTTTGCTTGAAATCTTATCCTTGTTTAATAGTCGATCCCTCTTCTAGCTAGAGATTTCTTGGATATTATAAGATTAGTATATAGCTATATGAAAGAGTTTCTACTAATTATCTCATTGCTTGAGGAGGCTTTGTCGGTGTTACACAATTTTGATAGGTTTTTCCTCATGCTTACTTCAGTATAATTTGTTAACATGGTCGAGCAAACATAGTTGTATAGATCCATGAAGTTGTCTTAATACACAATGTTGAAAGATAGTGTAAGTGGATAAGGAAGTTTAGAAGAGAGCATTTCAAGGAATCATAAGCATTCAAAGAGGTAGTGGGGAATGCATTCCCATTTGTCTTGTCAAGTTAGATCAAGTATATAATTTGGAGTTGGATAGCTTGTTATTGTTGCTCCATAACTAAAACGAGAAAGTTTTTTGCAAATTTAAATGTTCTCTTCTTATCATAAATAATTGCAGTGTTGTGTAGGGTATGCTTTTACATGCTAAAAAGTTTACATAACAGGCAAACAATCAAGATTATTGAAAAAAATCAATCATTGGGTTTTGTAAGAGTAGGAGTTTGGGTGTGGTTGGTGTTAAAAGAAGGTAATGTGGCTTGGAATGGTAAGAGAAGCTTGTGGAGTATACTCCCAAAGAATCCACACCTCCTCCTTTTTCCATGCCTGGTCTACAATTATTGCTATTGATTTCTCCTTCTCCTTCTACATTATCTTGTACCTTCATCTGCATGTGGATCTCTTGCTTGCCCATCTTATATTTCCTCTATTTCACTCCTCTATTGGGACCTTCGATAATGTCTTCACTTTTTGACCACTCATGATACCATTTGAAGACATTTGGTATGCGTACCATTTGAACTTATTGTATGTGGCTCAATATGCAAGCACATGAAGTCTAAGGGATAGGAGGGTGGATGAAAAATATATCTCATGGACATTTCCACACTATAGAACCTTCCATTTCATACTACACATGATTGCATAACGTTGTTAGAGATGGGATCCCTAGATGCTCAATTGACTAGTCCATGCTCACAGAATGGCTATGCGAGAAAGCAAGGTGCATAGAGCCTAACAATACTTGGCACATTGTACAACTATTGAAATGCAAGTGTCCATATGAGATATTGAATTGGAGATCAAGGAATGTTGCCACAAAGGAAATGTGTCGGTCTAAAGGGAGAGGGATTGCAAGACTTATACATAACTTAAACATCATTGGAAATACTTTTGCATTCGATGATTCAAGTATACTTGGAGAAAGGAAGAAGTTGATAGCATAAGTCTAGAAGCTTAAGGAAACACCTTTAAGTATTCAAGGATAGGAAAGGAAGTCTACAACCTATGGATGCACTAGCAACTAGTAATGGTGGTGTTGTAAGGAGAAGAATTTAAAGTATTATCCAACATTCTGCTATGTAACATCCATGGTATTGATTTGTTCCTTGTAAGAGTTTCGTTTTACTTGTTTGGGAACTTTAAATAAGATATAATGGGGATGGGAATTGATGGTATTTACAATTCAAACCCTCTAAAATTCTATTGAAGCCAACTCAAGCCCTTAGCACAAAGGCGTGCATGTGCAAGTGACTCGAGATGTCATACAGAACTTCAAGGGCATTGTGGATGCAAAGGAGATGCATGTTTAAAAGGTGCATGGTGGCAGAGGCATAGTACATGGTCAAATTCGATAGACTAAGAGAGATGGTAATAATAGTTTTGTATTCAAATTATGCCTTATTAGCAAGCTCATCCTTTATGCGATTTAGTGAAATGGTAAGCTAATTTTTTTTATCAAAGTAGACAAATTTATTTGGTCAAAGGGTTAAGCCAAAGAGATTAAGCATTTGCATCATGAACAATTGCTTTCAGGGATATGCAGGATTTCTGATCCCACATATGGTGGCTTGTTGCATTTGAGAGTCTCGAACAGTGTCTCAAGACATTAGTGTGGGTTTCAGAATGAGCGTGCATACGAAACAATGTATTAAAAAAATTTTGGACTTTTTCTCCAAACTAGTTACCTTCACATCATATTCACCTAGTACACTCAAAAAATGCAAAGGAGATGCTTGGAGCCTGAGATGTTGTAGGTGTAAGATATGAAACTCACACAATTATATGCAAATTTTTGAAGTCCACAAAGTGTTGCTTAAACTTTCTAGTACCACTACCAACAACTTTTTTCGTGAAGCTTGCCAAAAAAGAAATAAATTACCATGCTAAAGGAATGCTTGAAGGATACTACTATGTATGACTTAACATAGTCAAAAACTACTCACAAACTGTTGCTTAAACTTTCTAGTACCACTACCAACAACTTGTTTCGTGAAGCTTGCCAAACAAGAAATAAATTACCATGCTAAAGGAATGCTTGAAGGATACTACTATGTATGACTTGACATAATCAAAAGCTACTTGGTATTCATTATATGAATGTTACTAATAATGTTTACTTGCATGTTTAAAAGGTGCATGTTGCTAGAGGCATAGTAGATGGTCAATTTCTATAGACTAAGAGAGATGGTAATAATAGTTTTGTATAATTTTCAAATTATACCTTATCCTAACAAGCTCATCCTTTATGCGATTCAGTGAAATCGTAAGATAATTTTTGTTATCAAAGGGGACAAATTTATTTGGTCAAAGGGTTAAGCCAAAGAGATTAAGCATTTGCATCATGAACAATTGTTTGAGGGATATACAAGACTTCTCGATCCCACATATGGTGGCTTGTTGCATTTGAGACTCTAGAAGAGTGTCTCAAGACATTAGTGTTGGTCTCAGAATGAGCATGCATCCCAAACAATGTATTCAAAAAATTTTGGACTTATTTTCCAAACCAGTCACCTTCACATCACTAGTACACTCAAAAAATGCAATGGAGATGTATGCAAATTTCTGAAGTCCACAAAGTGTTGCTTCAACTTTCTAGTACCACTACCAACAGCTTGTACTGTGAAGCTTGCCAAAAAAGAAATAAATTACCATGCTAAAGGAATGCTTGAAGGATACTACTATGTATGACTTGACATAGTCAAAAGCTACTTGGTAATCATGATATGAATGTTACTAATAGTGTTTACTTAGATGCTTAAAAGGTACATGGTGAAATTCTATAGACTAAGAAAGATGGTAATAGTAGGTTTATTCAGTCGAAGGGTTAAGCCAAAGAGATTAAGCATTTGCATCATGAACAATTGTTTTCAGGGATATGCAGGACTTTTGATCCCACATATGGTGGCTTGTTGCATCTGAGACTCTCAAAGAGTGTCTCAAGACATTAGTGTGGGTTTCAGAATCAACGTGCATCCCAAACAATGTATTCAAAATATTTTGGACTTTTTCTCTTATTTTGGACTTTCTTCCAAATCAGTCAACTTCACATCATCTTCACCTAGTACACTCAAAAAATGCAAAGGAGATGCTTGGAGCTTGAGATATTATAGGTGTAAGCTATGAAACTAACACAATTATATGAAAATTTCTTAAGTCCACAAAGTGTTGCTTAAACTTTTTAGTACCACTACCAAGAGCTTGTACTGTGAAGCTTGCCGAACAAGAAATAAATTACCATGCTAAAGGAATGCTTGAAGGATACTACTCTGTATGACTTAACATAGTCAAAGCTACTTGGTATTCATGATATGAATGTGACTAATAATGTTTACTTGGATAATTGAAAGGTGCATGGTGCCTGAGGCATAATACATGGTCAAATTCTATAGACTAAGAGAGATGGTAATAATAGTTTTGTATAATTTTCAAATTATGCCTTATCCTAACAAGCTCATCCTTTATGTGATTTAGTGAAATGGTAAGCTAGCTTTTATAAACAAATTTATAAACAAAGTAGACAAATTTATTTGGTCAAAGGGTTAAGCCAAAGAGATTAAGCATTTGCATCATGAACAATTGTTTGAGGGATATACACGACTTCTTGATCCCACATATGGTGGCTTGTTGCATTTGAGACTCTAGAAAGTTTGGTCTCAGAATGCGCATGCATCCCAAACAATGTATTCACGAAATTTTGGACTTTTCTCTTATTTTCAACTTTTTTTCCAAACCAGTCACCTTGACATCATATTCACCTAGTACACTCAAAAAATGCAAAGGAGATGTTTCGAGCTTGAGATGTTGTAGGCGTAAGCTATGAAACTGACACAATTATATACAAAATTTTGAAGTTCACAAAGTGTTGTTTAAACTTTCTAGTACCACTACCAACAACTTGTGCTGTGAAGCTTGCCAAACAAGAAATAAATTGCCATGCTGAAGGAATGCTTGAAGAATACTACTTTGTATGACTTGACGTAGTCAAAAGCTACTTGGTATTTATGATATGAGTGTGACTTATAATGTTCACTTGGATGTTTGAAAGGTGCATGGTGCCAGAGGAAAAGTACATTGTCAAATTCTATAGATTGAGAGAGATGGTAATAATAGTTTTGTATTATTTTCAAATTATGTCTTATTCTAACAAGCTCATCCTTTATGCGATTTAGTGAAATGGTAAGCTAATTTTTTAAATCAAAGTAGACAAATCTATTCCGTCGAAGGATTAAACCAGAGAGATTAAGCATTTGCATGATGAACAATTGTTTTCAGGGATATGTAGGACTTTTGATCCCACATATGGTGGCTTATTGCATTTGAGACTCTCGAAGAGTGTCTCAAGACATCAGTGTGGGTTGCAGAATGAGCGTGCATCCCAAACAATGTATTCAAAATATTTTGGACTTGTTCTCCAAACCAGTCACCTTCACATCATCTTCACCTAGTACACTCAAAAAATGCAAAGGAGATGATTGGAGCTTGAGATGTTGTAGGTGTAAGCTATGAAACTCACATAATTAAATGCAAATTCCTAAAGTCCACAAAGTGTTGCTTAAACTTTCTAGTACCACTACCAACAGCTTGTACTGTGAAGCTTGCCGAACAAGAAATAAATTAACATGCTAAAGGAATGCTTGAAGGATACTACTATGTATGACTTGACATAGTCAAAAGCTACTTGGTATTCATGATATGAATGTGACTAATAATGTTTACTTGGATAATTAAAAGGTGCATGGTGCCAAAGGCATAATACATGGTCAAATTCTATAGACTAAGAGAGACGCTAATAATAGTTTTGTATAATTTTCAAATTATGCCTTATCCTAACAAACTCATCCTTTATGTGATTTAGTGAAATGGTAAGCTAATTTTTATAAACAAAGTAGACAAATTTATTTGGTCAAATGCTTAAGCCAAAGAGATTAAGCATTTGCATCATGAACAATTGTTAGAGGGATATACAGGACTTCTCGATCCCACATATGGTGGCTTGTTGCATTTGAGACTCTAGAAGAGTGTCTCAAGACATTAGTGTTGGTCTCAGAATGAGCATGCATCCCAAACAATGAATTCAAAAAATTTTGGACTTATTTTTCAAACCAGTCACCTTCACATCAGTAGTACACTCGAAAAATGCAATGGAGATACTTAGAGCTTCAGATGTTGGAGGTGTAAGCTATGAAACTCACACAATTATATGCAAATTTCTGAAGTCCACAAAGTGTTGCTTAAATTTCTAGTACCACTACCAACAGCTTGTACTATGAAGCTTGCCAGAAAAGAAATAAATTACCATGCTAAAGGAGTGCTTGAAGGATACTACTATGTATGACTTGACATAGTCAAAAGCTACTTGGTATTCATAATATGAATGTTACTAATAGTGTTTACTTGGATGCTAAAAAGGTGCATGTTGCCACTGGCATAGTACATGGTGAAATTCTATAGACTAAGAGAGATGGTAATAGTAGGTTTTTAATGAATTTTTTATTATGCCTTATCCTAACAAGCTCATCCTTTATGTGATTCAGTGAAATGGTAAGCTAATTTCTGTTATCAAAGGAGACAAATTTATTTGGTCAAAGTGTTAAGCCAAAGAGATTAAGCATTTGCATCATGAACAATTGCTTTGAGGGATATGCAGGACTTCTTGATCCCACATATGGTGGCTTGTTGCATTTGAGACTCTAGAAGATTGTCTCAAAACATTAGTGTGGGTTTCATAATTAGCATGCATCCCAAACAATGTATTTTGGACTTTTTCTCTTATTTTCCACTTCTTTCCAAAGCAGTAACCTTCACATCATATACACCTAGTACACTCAAAAAATGCAAAGGAGATGCTAGGAGCTTGAGATGTTGTAGGCGTAAGCTATGAAACTGACACAATTATATGCAAATTCCTGAAGTCCACAAAGTGTTGCTTAAACTTTCTAGTACCACTACCAATAGCTTGTATTGTGAAGCTTGCCAAACAAGAAATAAATTGCCATGCTAAAGGAATGCTTGAAGAATACTACTATGTATGACTTGACGTAGTCAAAAGCTACTTGGTATTCATGATATGAATGTGACTAATAATGTTCACTTGGATGTTTGAAAGGTGCACGGTGCTAGAGGAATAGTACATTGTTAGATTCTATAGACTAAGAGAGATGGTAATAATAGTTTTATAATATTTCCAAATTATGCCTTATTCTAACAAGCTCATCCTTTATGCGATTTACTGAAATGGTAAGCTAATTTTTGTTATCAAAGTAGACAAATATATTTGGTCTAAGGATTAAGCCAAAGAGATTAAGCATTTGCATCATGAACAATTGTTGTCAGGGATATGCAGGACTTTTGATCCCACATATGGTGGCTTGTTGCATTTGAGACTCTCGAAGAGTGTCTCAAGACATTAGTGTGGGTTTCAGAATGAGCATGCATCCCAAACAATGTATTCAAAATATTTTGGACTTTTTCTCCAAACCAGTCACCTTCACATCATCTTCACCTAGTACACTCAAAAAATGCAAAGGAGATGCTTGGAGCTTGAGATGTTGGTGTAAGCTATGAAACTCACACAATTATATGCAAATTTCTGAAGTCCACAAAGTGTTGCCTAAACTTTCTAGTACCACTACCAACAGCTTGTTTAGTGAAGCTTGCCAAAGAAAGAAATAAATTACCATGCTAAAGGAATGCTTGAAGGATACTACTATGTATGAATTGACACAGTCAAAAGCTACTTGGTATTCATGATATGAATGTTACTAATAGTGTTTACTTGGATGTTAAAAGGTGCATGTTGCCAGAGGCATAGTACATGGTCAAATTCTATAGACTAAGAGAGATGGTAATAATAGGTTTTTTATAAATTTTTTATTATGCCTTATCCTAGCAAGCTCATCCTTTATGTGATTTAGTGAAATGGTAAGCTAATTTTTGTTATCAAAGGAGACAAATTTATTTTTTCAAAGGGTTAAGCAAAGAGATTAAGCATTTGCATCATGAACAATTGTTTTGAGGGATATGCAGGACTTTTCAATCCCACATATGGTGGCTTGTTGCATTTGAGACTCTAGAAGAGTGTCTCAAGACATTAATGTGAGTTTCAGAATCAGCATGCATCCCAAACAATGTATTCAAAAAATTCTGGACTTTTGTTCCAAACCAATCACCTTCACATCACTAGTACACTCAAAAATTGCAATGGAGATGCTTGGAGCTTGAGATGTTGGAGGTGTAAGCTATGAAACTCACACAATTATATGCAAATTTCTCAAGTCCACAAAGTGTTGCTTAAACTTTCTAGTACCACTTCCAACAGCTTGTATTGTGAAGGTTGCCAAAAAAGAAATAAATTACCATGCTAAAGGAATGCTTGAAGGATACTACTATGTATGACTTGACATAGTCAAGCGCTACTTGGTATTCATGATATGAATGCTACTAATAGTGTTTACTTGGATGCTTAAAAGGTGCATGTTGCCAGACGCATAGGACATGGTGAAATTCTATAGACTAAGAGAGATGGTAATGATAGGTTTTTAATAAATTTTTTATTATGCCTTATCCTAACAAGCTCATCCTTTATGCGATTCAGTGAAATGGTAAGCTAATTTTTATTATCAAAGGAGACAAATTAATTTGATCAAAGGCTTAAGCCAAAGAGATTAAGCATTTGCATCATGAACAATTGTTTTGATGGATGTGGAGGACTTCTCGATCCCACATATGGTGGCGTGTGGCATTTGAGACTCTAGAAGAGTGTCTCAAGACATTTTAGAATGAGCATGCATCCCAAACAATGTATTCAGAAAATTTTGGCCTTTTTCTCTTATTTTATACTTTTTTTCCAAACGAATCACCTTCACATCATATTCACCTAGTACACTCAAAAAATGCAACAGAGATGCTTGGAGCTTGAGATGTTGTAGGCGTAAGCTATTAAATTAACACAATTATATGCAAATTTGTGAAGTCCACAAAGTGTTGCTTAAACTTTCTAGTACCACTACCAACAACTTGTTTAGTGAAGCTTGCCAAACAAGAAATAAATTGCCCTGCTAAAGGAATGCTTGAAGGATACTAAGATGTATGACTTGACATAGTCAAAAGCTACTTGGTATTCATGATATGAATGTTACTTATAGTTTTTACTTGGATGCTTAAAAGGTGCATGTTTCCAGAGGCATAGTACATGGTCAAATTCTATAGACTAAGAGAGATGGTAATAATAGGTTTTTTATAAATTTTTTATTATGCCTTATCCTAACAAGCTCATCCTTTATGTGAATTAGTGAAATGGTAAGCAAATTTTTGTTATCAAAGTAGATAAATTTATTTGGTGAAAGGGTTAAGCCAAAGAGATTAAGCATTTGCATCATGAACAATTGTTTTGAAGGATATGCAGGACTTTTCGATCCCACATATTTGGTTTGTTGCATTTGAGACTCTTGAAGAGTGTCTCGAGACATTAGTGTGGGTTTCAGAATGAGCATGCATCCCAAACAATGTATTCAAAACATTTTGGAACTTTTCTGTTATTTTGGACTTTTTTTCCAAACCAATCACCTTCACATCATATTCACCTAGTACACTCAAAAAATGCAAAGGAGATGCTTGGAGCTTGAGATGTGGTAGGCGTAAGCTATGAAACTGACACAATTATATGCAAATTTGTGAAGTCCACAAAGTGTTTTCTAGTACCACTACCAACAGCTTGTACTGTGAAGCTTACCAAATAAGAAATATATTGCCATGCTAAAGGAATGCTTGAAGGATACTACTATGTATGACTTGATGTAGTCAAAAGCTACTTGGTATTCATGATATGAATGTGACTAATAATGTTTACTTGGATGTTTAAAAGCTGCATGGTGCCAGAGGCATAGTACATGGTCATTCTTTATAGACTAAGAGAGATGGTAATAATAGTTTTGTATAATTTTCAAATTATCCCTTATCCTAACAAGCTCATCCTTTATGCGACTTAGTGAAATGGTAAGCTAATTTTTGTTATCAAAGCGGACAAATTTATTTGGTCAAAGGGTTAAGCCAAAGAGATTAAGCATTTGCATCATGAACAATTGTTTTGAGGGATATGCATGACTTGTCGATCCCATGTATGGTGGCTTATTGCATTTGAGACTCTAGAAGAGTGTCTCAAGACATTAGTGTGTGCTTCAGAATGAGCATGCATCCCAAACAATGTATTTAGAAAATTTTGGACTTTTTCTCGTATTTTGGACTTTTTTCCCAAACCAGTCACCTTCACATCATATTCACCTCGTACACTCAAAAAATGCAAAGGAGATGCTTAGAGCTTGAACTGGTTTAAGTGTAAGCTATGAAACTCACACAATTATATGCAAATTTCTCAAGTCCACCAAGTGTTGCTAAACTTTCTAGCACAACTACCAACAGCTTCTACTATGAAGCTTACCAAACAAGAAATAAATTACCATGCTAAAGGAATGCTTGAAGGATACTACTATGTATGATGACTTGATATAGTCAAAAGCTACTTGATATTCATGATATGAATGTTACTAATAATGTTTACTTGGATGTTTAAAAGGTGCATGTTGCCAGAGGCATAGTACATGGTCAAATTCTATAGACTAAGAGAGACGATAATAATAGTTTTGTATAATTTTCAAATTATGCCTTATCCTAACAAGCTCATCCTTTATGCGATTTAGTCACATGGTAAGCTAATTTTTGTTATCAAAGCAGTCAAGTTTCTTTGGTCAAAGGGTTGAGCCAAAGAGATTAAGCATTCACATCATGAATTGTTTTTAGGGATATGGAGGACTTCTCGATCCCACATATGGTGGCTTGTTGCATTTGAGACTCTAGAAGAGTGTCTTAAGACATTAGTGTGTGTTTCAGAATGAGCATGCATCCCAAACAATGTATTAAAAAAAATTTGGCCTTTTTCTCTTATTTTGGACTTTTTTTCCAAACCCATCACCTTCACATCATATTCACCTAGTACACTCAAAAAATGCAAAGGAGAGCTTGAGATGTAGGTGTAAGCTATGAAACTCACACAATTATATGCAAATTTTTTACATCCACAAAGTGTTGCTTAAAATTTCTAGTACCACTACCAATAGCTTGTACTGTGAAGCTTGCCAAACAAGAAATGCTAAACAAGAAATAATTTTTTATGCTAAAGGAATGCTTGAAGGATACTACTATGTATAACTTTACATAGGCAAAAGCTACTTGGTATTCATGATATGAATGTTACTAATAATGTTTACTTGGATGTTTAAAAGGTGCATGGTGCTAGAGGCATAGTACATGGTCAAATTCTATAAACTAAGAGAGATGGTAATAATAGTTTTGTATAATTTTCAAATTACACCTTATCGTAACAAGATGAACAAAGTTCATGTGGCCTGTTTTTTTGGGGGTTTGCATATTGGAGGGAAGTATAAATTATTGAGTGGTCTGGGAGATCCATTTAGTATAATATACAAGCAGGGCACTGTTTCATCATAAAACGGATACCATCTTGAAGATGGGTATGTTTCCAAGTCGATTTAGTAGAGAGGCCATCTCGAAGATGGGCAAGATGGACACGAAGCCTTCTTTTTTGTGTGGGTGGATTATTAGAGGGAAGTATAAATTATTGAGTGGTCTGACCAACATGCGTAGTACGTTCCGTGTGTGTTGTTGTTTATTGTTGCCCTTGCCCATATGTGGTCAAGAGTGGATCCATAAATTGTTGTTGGTTCAGTAATAAGTTGTATCATATTGTTTTGTTGCATTAAATTCACCAATTAGGTTTTGTTATGGTTGTTTAAGTTGTAGTCAATATTGAAGTCGCCTACAATGTATGTTTCTATGTTTGTTGGAATGTTGTTATATAATTCTTGCAACATATTTATTAGGGCACTTGTTTTTACATGCGGTGGTTTGTAAATGTTTATGATAATGAGTTTTTTTGTTGATCACACTTGCAGAGTCGTGACTAGGCATGCGCATGCGTTACTATAAATTGTTTGTGTTTGAATGGGTTGGTACTTTTTTGTGAAATATGTGGTTAGGCTTTGCCCTTGTGTCGAGTTGGTGTTGTTGAACCCTGGCAATTCGATGTTGTCGGAGTTGTTGTTCTTGGTCTCTTGCAGGAAAAGTATGGAGGCTTTCATGATCATGAATGTGCTTACAATGTTTTATTTGTGTTAATGAAAGAGCATGTGTTCAAGCATTGCAATGTCTGTTTGTTGTTCTGTTGAATTGTGGTTATTCCATTTTCAAAAACCCATGCTCTTTTTGTTCGTAGCCTTTCAATCTCCTCCAAGACGATGGTGTCAACTTTTATCATGTTTCTCTCTATTTTGCATGGCAAATATAAATTGTTTGCACTCTTGATATGTGAGAGGGCTGTGTAAATGAGGCCATGTGCTCGCATGTTAGAAGGATCAAATGCTAGTGCATCCATGGTGAGGCCTTGTGCACGATGGATTGTTCTAGCCGATGCTAGTTGTACCGAGAATTGCAGTTTACAGGCGCTGTTCAAATGGTTTTTTCCTATTCGAAACTCTCTTGTTATTTGCATTATTGGTGTCCAAGTTTGTCCACAGTCACACTACTGTATAAATCTGTGTTTTCTTTGTGAGTTCTTTCCCCTGTTTTTTTGTTCGCGAATTCGATCCACATTATTTGCAGTTTTTGTTCCATGTTTATACCTTTGAAAGTTCCATCTGCCCCATTGACGATGCCATCATCAATGTCCAGGTTCCCCGAGCATATTTTGCCACCAATCATATCTGCGCTTGTACTATCAGTAGTGTCGTAAAAGTTTTCCCTGAACCAGTGTTACCAGAGAGGAACAGCTTGATTTTTTTGTATGGATACAACCTTTTTTTTAGCATGGTGTCATCTATGATTTTCCCTTGGTTGTTGTTTATGTGTTGCAACATGTTGTAGTATACCTCATTTTGTAGCAATTGGTTGCTTTGATGTTGTAGAACTGGCAACTTTGTTTTTGTGTTTCTTTCTGTCATCTCTTTTGCAAGGTCGAACTTTTGTGGTTCTGATGTGGTCATTGAAGTGGTTGTTGTTGCAATCGTTTTGCTAGAGATAGCTGCTTTTGAATACTGTTAGTGATAGCTGCTTTGACTGCCTCATTTGTCTCTTTGTCAATTTTGGTTATGTAGGATGTGCAGTACGATGCTACCCTGTGTGGGTTTAGCACAAACTAGATATCTGTGTTTGCTTCCCAGAGTTTTGTAATTGAGGGGTTAAAATTGTTTGTGTACAGATCTTTTGGTTGCCTTTTCAAGAACACCATTGGTTTAGATATGTTTGATCTGAGAGCAAGAATATAATCTTCTTCATGCATTTTTATACGCTCCGAGAACATGTTGTAGGTTAGTCCTAGTGTTTCTTGTTCTAGTAGTATGGATGACAATGCTTTAAAAGCTAATCTATGTTTTGCTTTCTGCACTTCTTTTCTAAGTGGTAGTAGTATTTTTGTTTCCCTCATTGGAGGATGTGGGAAGCCAAAACGGCAGGTCTTGCTCTTCTTTGTGCATGTCTTCTTGTGGCCATGGTACTGGATATCTTGAAGTGGTACTATAATAAGTTGTGAGCTATCTGTAGTTATGTACTTGTCTACTTAATATTGTACTTCTTTGATGGTTGAGTGCCCATATGTCGGTGCTTCGTCTGTCCATAGCAACCCATGATTGTGCTGGCTTCCATGATTTTGGAATTCAGTAAAATGAAGAAAAAGTTATTGATTTTGCCAAGGATGTCCTTGTCTTGTCTGGCAACTGGGATTTAAGTGCTTGAAATTTGTGTGTGTAGTACCTTGTTGTTGTCATGGGGTCCGAGCTTGGGCAGGTTTGCATTGTTCTTTGGTAGTTTTTTGTCATTGTTGTTGCTACTTTTGGCTTGTAGCTTTTGTAGACATTGTAGTAATGGCTGTCATCGTTTCTCTGCTACCGAGAATGTGACGAAGAAGGTGGGTGCCTCGAGTTGTCTCAGCATTGCAAAAGCGTTTCTTTTAAGTTTTTGCTTGTAGTCTGTTGATGTGCGCAATGTGGTGAAGTTGTGATAAACTATTTTCGAATGCAATAGTTGTTCGATGTTCATGTCCAAACACCAAGGCTGTTCTTGCTTGCAAGCACATTCCTTGGATCTGTTCTTTTTGCATCATCACCCAGCTCGAGCCAATAACTTTCTTTACAAGTACTTTCATTGTCTTGAAGAATAAAATTTCGATTGAGAGTGTGAAATGATGATCTTTATGCTTTAGCTCCCACTTCACTATGTCTTGGTATGTTCGTGCACGTGTTGTCTCGTACATGCATTTCTGCCCATAAAAAAGTATCGGGAAAGAAAGTTCTTCGCAATGCTTGTCATAGAAAAGGCTTAGATGACTGAATCCTTCAGACGGTGCCATAGCCATTAATTTATCATTGAAATCGACAACTTGTTGTGAAGTGTATATCCCATGTACAAGTGTGTCAGTTGGATTTTCCTCATCATTGGCTTTGGCTGCACAATTGCTATCTAATCCATCGTTGGGTGCACCGGTTTCTTTGGCTTATTGCAACTAGGTGATATGTTGAACCCATAGCTCGTTTAATTGCACGTTGTTATCCTTGTATAGAGGTGTTTCCAACATTTTTTTTAGTGCCTTTATTGTCGTTGTTGGACAGACCAACCCGTCAGTTGCATTTTCCTCATCATTGGTTTTGGCTGCACAATTGCTATCTAATCCATCGTTGGGTGCACCGGTTTCGTTGGCTTATTGCAACTAGGTGATATGTTGAACCCATAGCTCGTTTAATTGCACGTTGTTATCCTTGTATAGAGGTGTTTCCAACATTTTTTTTAGTGCCTTTATTGTCGTTGTTGGACAGACCAACCCGGTAATGAAGTTATGTTTGTATTGCATTTTCCTATTTATTGCCACCATAACCGTTGCGCTGTCATCAATAAAACGCGACAATATTTTTTGGGCTCTTTCAATGTCTGTGAATACATGGACAACACTACCGTGGAGGCCTAGCTGGCCTTTGTATGTCAACTCATGGATTTGAGCAAATGGGATTATGACTGAGATTAGTCTTTGCTCAACTTTGTTTAGGCTTGAAGTGTGGCATGTTGGAGTTGTGAATGGCATACTTGGTTCTAAGAATTTATGCATGGTGTGCCTTGCCAAGTGCCTGTGACATAACAAGCATAGGGAGATATTCTCGAAAGGGAGATTGTCATCCTGTAGCAGTTGATCTTTCATGAATTCTTCATGTTGTTTTGTGGCTACTCTCAGTTTGTTGCAGAATGTCAGGCATCCGCAACAACCACATTCATAGCATGGAGTGTCGTTTATTATTAGAGGTATTTTATTTGGGCTCTTGATGAAGGAAATGTTGTGTCCGCAAACTGTTGCCCCCTTCTTTCTTTGCCTTTTTTCATTTCTTGTGTGGTTTGGGGATTGGGCATGGGGCTTTGCGTTTGAGTGGGCACCTAGCCTGGCATTGATGCTGCTTCAGTGTTTGTGTGTTGGGATCAGCAAACCCTATAAATTTTATTGCAAATTGGAATGATGCTAAATTTGTTTCCTTGTTGTTGATTGTTGTAGATGGTTGCTATTGCCATTTCTGCCTTGTCTTTGTTTTCGTTGATAATTTGCAACAATTGTGTTTCCTCTTCTGTTGTCTAGATTTTGTAACTTCTTTTAGTACTTGCTGGGAGAAGTGGTGAAATGGTGTGTGGTTCCAGATATTTATTCAGCAAGAGCCCTTTGCATGCCTTTCTCGAAGGAAGGCCAACATTAAAGAGGGGACCAATATTTCCATCAATAGACACCAAAACTTGAAAAGAGTCATTGAACCTAATGTGGAAGAAATGCAAAACTTCAGAGAGGAGTGTATGCTGAGATTGGGTTTCATATGTTGTGTTAGCATTTGCAATGGCACATTGTACTCATATGTCGGGTAGAAAGTATTTATGCAAGAAATGATATTACTATTGTTTGGGTAAGAATTGTTGAAGTCATTGTCTAACCTAAAATTACCCTCCTCTAGTGTTGCCATTGAACAGTTTTGAAGTTTTTTTTTTCGCAAATACAAGATAGCCTTTTTTACAAAATCAAAGAAAAGCGTGAACAAGAAAGTATATGCAAAGAAAGTACCATCTATATTTACATTGAAAATAAATGCAAGCAAGAGAAGCTTAGCTTTTTATGCGAGCCTTATTTGAAACAAAAATATGTACAAACATGGAAATGACTTGGCTCGTCAAGCGCTTCTCAAAGGAGCATGCAAGGCTTACACGCTCGGAGTGAAAGCAGTGCGAAACCGGCACTATTCACTTTGAACTCTCTAGATGGCTTTTTGTTGTAAAGCATGTTCCGTGTAGCAACAATGCTTCGGCTATGGTATTCCATGAAAGGGCAGTGCAATTTCAAAACTTCATCAACATGTACATCACGTATTTGGAGTGCCACTTGGGAGCCATCGCGAATCAAGAACATAGCCTTTCAAACATGGCACTTGCATGACTAGGTGAGGGCTGGCATGTGTAACAAAATGCGCTATCCCTGCTGACTCGAGGACCACCGCAACTACTATACTAGGATTCGACTAGGGGGTTGTTTAGGCCAACAAAGTGAAGGACTTCTACAACCTATATGCAAAATGGATTATAGTAGATGCATCCTTGCTCTTAAGCGAATTAGAGTGCACGGTGTAGATGTACCTTCTTCCCATAACCAAGTTGCGAGACTTGATGTATGAAGGTATTGTGCGATGTCTTTCATAGGTTTCCTTCTAGTACAGTACCTACAATGGTAAAATCAAATATGCCTAGAGCGTGTCGAGCTCGCATGAAAGATATATTTTTAGCGACGTACATCACAATGCCCTCATCAATGAATTCTTCTACTAGGAGGGCTAGTGTATGCCTTCATTCGGCCATAAATGTTAACTGTTTCAAGGGAGTGAAGAATATTATGTTACATGTGGGGAGTCCCTAAAGTTTAGAGGTGCTTCAAAATTTAATATGTACACAAGCAACTCACCGTAGCACAGTCTTTAGGATTTGGACCGTCTGCAATAATTATTTAGTCTATTGGTGGGCCGTCCAAATCAACTTTGACTATCACAAAAGCAATGGTGTCCATCATAGCCACAAATGAGGCCCTGGTTGTCTCCACTTAGCTCGCGGCCCATGGTGCATATACTCGAATGAATTTCTCTGGCACAAAAGAAATATCTCCCTCAAACGGTTCTCCTTTCAGTATAGTTGTTGTAGCATATACTCTTAGTGAAAGGAATGAAGTCTCGCCTTCACCGGCTACTCTTTTTGTAATTGTGGGGCCCTCAATTCGGTAAAAATCGTCCACTTGCAAGACGTCTTTCAAGTCCAAGACATAAGTGTGGGGGACATGGAGAGTGATGGTCTCACATCACTCTTCGGTGGTGAAGTCTACTCGCATGAAAACGAGGAAAGCGGCATCCTTCACCTTGAAGGTGCCGTACTTTGCAAGGGCTTTTCCGTGGAAAGCAACCTATAGGGAATGTACTCTGACAATGTGCTTATAGGCTGGACAGGTAGGTTGTTTGTAAGAGTGAGAGTCGTGTCCAGAAATCCTATCGCATTTGAGTTGTGCGGTTCAAGCATGATATCACTCGCATGCTCAAGCTTTGCAATTTCTTTATCCTTTGGGCCCTTACAAAGAGTTGCAGAGCTCGCTGGAATCAACAAGGAATGGGGCATGTTCAGTGGAATATCGATTAAGCGTTTACATTATCGGTGGAAACATTGCTACCACGAGAAAATAAAGGAGTTTGGTTTTTTCTTGCAACTTGAAAGTCTAGTGAACGTGTATGTCGAGATCAGACTTTGCATAGAGGGGATGCAAAGTATTTCAATGTCTTGTAATTATGTTTTCGTTGCATCGCTAAATTGAAAATAACAAGTTCTATTGACTTATATAACAAGATATGGAAAATTGAAACAAACACCAAGAGTGGTTGGCTTGAGGACGCAAGTTAAAAAAGAACTAAAATTTGCACTCCCAGGAATGTTCAAGTTATTACTCATGCGAGGAGATTGTTCTTCCATCAAATTCCAAAGTGTGATATATAGTGGCGCAAACTAGATTGACCAAATCAAAGTACTTAATTAGAAAAATTATTCATGCTACACACTTGTTATTTCAAAATCAGATTCATCCTCGACGAACGGGAGCTCAATGTCCATGTCTATCCTGCATCGCATAGTCAAAAGACACCCTTTGCTGCGTACCTCTTTTCGAACTGGCCAAAAGAAAAAAGTGAGTATTTCTTAAGGTAGTGGTGGCTTCTTTACGATGCGGTGGGTCAAAGCGCAAGGAAGGAAAATTACCTTCAGCATAAGCCTGCTCTGCATCGGCTTGGAAAACACCTTTCAAAGTTTTTTTGGTGCTCTTTTGGAACACAGCCAGAGTGGAGTGAAGATCTACGGCGCAACGCGAATTTTAGAATGGCCCAGACAGAGCGATGTGGGAAAGCGAGTAGGCAAGACTAAATAAGAAGTAGGCTAACAATGGAAAATCAAGGAATACCTTCAGCTAGTTCGTGCTGCATATTAGCATTTGCTTGTTTAGTATGGGAAGTGCTCGTTTGAGCAGAGTCACTGACTAATCGTTGGCTACTTGCAGGTTAGCTTGGGACGTTGCCGCACCTCTCGTGCTTCTGGAGAGCGGTCCAACACAGGCGAACATAAATTTTACAAAACATGCTAATTGTGATTAGCCTTACGAGATTGGAAGAAACGAACTCTATTTACCTTCCATACGTGATGTAGCTTCGTCGGCGTATCCAATTTTCAGCTCCGCTATGCTTGTCATATCTACAGAACCAAACAAGAGACGGACGTTTAAAATAATGTAAAGGTGCCAACGTAGAATGGACAAATCAATGAGTAAATGAAATTGGAAATTTAGAATCGAGGAATGAATGTGGAAATGAAAAACGTGACTAGTGAATTGAGAACACCACACCTTTTTCAAATTGCCCGCTGCTTGTGTCCATTTAGTCACCAAAAAAGCTGCTGCTCTTCATCAACGCCTGCCATTAGAGTAAGCACTTTTGCACACAGAATCACGAAAACAAGCGTAGGTTGAAATGGTTGTTTTAAACAAGGCGCAACGCGGCCAACCTGGCAGATTGATTTAGTATAAGATAAAAGCAGGGCACGGTTTGGCCATAAGGGTAATACTATGAAAAAGATGGGCAAGTTTCAAAATGAATTTAGTATTGAAGATGGGCAACATCGACACGGTGCCATGGGTACAATCCAACACGAAGATGGGCATGGTCCCTCAAATTTGATTTCCAAATTCAGCACCTAGGGACTGATCTATCGAAATTTGGGCTGTCGAGGACGTGGCACAACGCAATGTTTTCGCTGTCTAAATTCAAGCGGGAGAACACCAATGAGAAGCACCCACGCGAACCATTGCCAGCATTCAGCACCATGTGCGTGCAAATTGACGTGATGTAAAGATACACCATTTTTTTAAAACGATGCATAAGATGAGAGTGCTCTCAATGGAAGCAAGAACGGAAGAGGGAGAGAGAGAAACAGAGAGCCACACAAGTTTTGGTGGGTGCAGAACCACCCTAATCTTCTTTTTCATTCATTTATATATGTGTTTGAGTATTGTACATAACCAGGGTAAAGGCATAGTAACCTTTAACCCCCACAACTTCCCACTAAAAGGACAATGTGCCTTTAAGGGAGAACAATCAGTGAGCATACTATCCAATGCCCATCAATACACGACAATACTCAAACCGCTAACTAGGTAGACTCTTCGTCAACATATCTACATGGTTATCATTTGTATGAAACTTGACAAGCTCTATGCACTTGTCCTTAGGTACCTCCCTGATGAAATGGTACCTGACCTTAATGTGTTTGGTCTTAGCATGAAAGATCGGATTCTGTGCTAGCTGAAAACCACTCATGGAATCACTATGCAATGTCAGTACACCTGTATGAATCCCCAAATCTCCCACTAGCCGATCAAGCCATATAGCCTCCTTGCAACCCTCTATGGCTGCAACATACTCAGTCTCTGTGGTAGACAAAGCAATGCACTTCTGTGTGCGAGACATCCATGACTCTGCAACACCTGCAAAGGTGAACACATAACCAGAAGTGGATCTCCTACTATCCACATGCCCTGCATAGTCTAAATATGTGTACCCAAGTACATGCATGTCTCCTTTACCAAAGCAGATGCACATCTCCTTGGTACCCTTCATGTACCTCATGATGCACTTAACTGCCTCCCAATGCCTCTTTCTTGGATTAGCCATATACCGGCTAACAACTCCCACTGCAAATGCAATGTGTGGTCTAGTAGCTATCATAGCATACATAAGACTCCCAACTGCTGATGCATAAGGAACCTTGGCCATCATGGCCTTTTCCTCATCTGATTTGGGACTATCTGTATGACTCAGTTTCACATATGGAGGCAATGGAGTACTCACTGCCTTCCCCCCCTCCATATTGAAATGCTGCAATACTTTTGTAACATACTCTTTTTGTGAAAGCCAAAGGAGTTTCCTACTCTGATCACGCGTGATGCGCATACCAAGAATATGACCTGCAAGTCCCAAATCCTTCATATCAAAAGCCTCATACAACTTGGCCTTTAATGCATCTAGCTCATAAGTATTCTTGCTAGCCAATAGCATATCATCCACATATAGTGCCAAGATTATTAGGCTATTATCCTTAGCCCTTTTAGTGTAGAGGTAGTGATCAATTTCACTCCTTCTAAAACCCTGGGACCGAATGAAAGCATCAAACTTCTGATACCATTCTCTAGGCGCTTGCTTAAGACCATAGAGACTCTTCTTCAGCTTGCAAACTAAATGCTCTTTACCCTTTTCTTCAAAGCCTTTCGGTTGCACCATGTAAATTTCCTCATGCAAATTCCCATGCAAGAAAGCTGTCTTGACATCCATCTGCATAAGCTCCATATCCTCTGATGCCACTAGTCCAAGCATGCATCTAAGTGTGGTCATCTTCACAACCGGAGAGAATATCTCATCAAAGTCCACACCCTTCTCTTGCTTGAACCCTTTAGCGACCAAACGGGGCTTGTACCTAGGCACATCATCACCTATGACCTTCATTCTGTAGACCCATTTACATGGCAATGCTTTCTTTCCATGTGGCTAAGAAACCAAGTCCCAAGTCCAAGCATGCATCTAAGTGTGGTCATCTTCACAACCGGAGAGAATATCTCATCAAAGTCCACACCCTTCTCTTGCTTGAACCCTTTAGTGACCAAACGGGACTTGTACCTAGGCACATCATCACCTATGACCTTCATTCTGTAGACCTATTTACATGGCAATGCTTTCTTTCCATGTGGCAAAGAAACCAAGTCCCAAGTCTTATTCTTTATAAGTGAACTCATCTCTAATTGCATAGCATACTCCCACTTGCGTTGATCCTCGCGCATCATAGCGCCTCTGTAGCAAGAAGGCTCCCCGCAATCAGTAAGCATCACATAGTCTACCCCTGGAACAAACCTATCAGGCGGTCTAGACACTCTAGATGATCTTCTCAAGGGCATTTTAGCTTGTTGTCCCACCTGTTTATCAGCCACATTTGGCTCATCATTTCCACCAATAGATGATCCATCATCTACCCTTGATTGTATACCTGTGGGAGTATTTGGTGGTACCATTTCTTGCATATTTGGTGCATGGACAACTTGCTGTCTATCAACATATGCAGGTGGATTCACATCCTGGAAAGTGATCCTCCTCATTTCCACATCCCTCATGTGTGCCTTATGCATCTTCTTCTCATTGAAGACTACATCATGACTGCATATGATCTTCTTTGCTTCTCGATCCCAGAGACGATAGCCCATCTCTCCACTTTTACCATAACCTAGAAAGATGCATTTCCTAGACTTAGGATCTAGCTTCTTTCGAAGCTCTTTTGGCACATGTGCATATGCCTCACACCCAAATATATGCAAATGAGAGTAAGAGGGCTTCTTGCCACTCCATGCCTCTTCAGGAATACCACCATCCAAACTCTTACTAGGTGATCTATTGATCACATGCACTTCAGTCTTCATTGCCTCAGCCCAAAAACCACCAGAAAGACTTGCATTGGAAAGCATGCATTGCAACCTTTCTTGAATGGTACGGTTCATCTTTTCTGCAACTGGATTTTGCTTTAGAGTACGAGGGGATGTGAGCTCCCTCTTAATCCCATGTGTATCACAGAAATGCTGAAAGCCATGAGAGAGAGACTCTCCACCATTGTCAGTCCGTAGGCATTTAAGCGTTCTACCTGACTGATTCTCAACCAAGGCCAGCCATTTCTGAAATACCTGGAACACATCACTCTTCCGAGCTATAGCATAAGCCCACACTTTCCTAGTTGCATCATCAATGAATGTCACATAGTATTCAGCCCCACCTAATGACCGTGTAGGCATGGGACCACATACGTCTGAATGCACCAAATCAAGCTTTTCAAACTCTTTCTTCCCCTTTCTTTTATGGGCTGATTTAGTCTACTTCCGATCGAGATAGTGCTCACAAATTTCAAAATCAAAGAGACTCAAATGCGGTACATAACCCAAACGGCATAAGAGTTTCATTCCATTCTGGCTCATGTGCCCCAACCTGTAATGCCACAAAGAAGTGCTTGGCTGCTCGGTTATTGCAACAACATGATCAAATACCCCTGATACATGTAAGGGATACAAAGTCCCACACTTGGCACCCCTGGCCAAAAGCATAGAGCCCTTCTGAATTTTCCAACTCTGAAAGCCAAAAGTGGTGTGAAAACCAGCATCATCTAGCTGACCCACTGAAATAAGACTCTTGGTCAACTTAGGCCCATGTCTCACATGTTTCAAAATAAATGCAGACCCATTTGCAAAAGAAAACTTTATGTCACCTACTCCCACTATGTCACATGCATAGTCATTTCCAAGATGCACACAACCTATCTTTCCACTGTCATAAGTGGAGAACCATTCCCTATGGGGAGTAACATGCAATGAAGCACCAGAATCCAAAATCTAATCCTGGGAATATGCATCATCTGAAGTGGTAAGCAACTCTGCAGATAAACTAGATATGAAGAGAACGTCATTGTCACTATCATGTGTGACTGCAAAGATCTCCTCGATCTTCACTTTTCCTTTGTCCTCCCTTGGACTCTCTTCCTTTTGATTTGCACCCCAATTTGCATTCTTTTTCTTATCCTTTTGCTCTCTTTTCAGCTTGTAGCAATCCTTTTTCATATGGCCCTTCTTGCCATAGTGGTAACACTCAATGTTCCGTGCTCTGGATTTGCTACGAGACTTCCCTCTTTCTTGGGACTTCCCCCTGAACTGTGATCTACCCCTTTGCACATTTAAGGCTGCATCCTGCTTGTTGCCATCCATAGACTTTCGTATAATCTCCTCAGCCAACAAGCTACCCACAACATCATCAAATTTTAGTACTCCACCAGGTGCAGAGTTACTGACAGCTGTACGGAAGGTATCCCATGAGGATGGCAATGAACATAAGAGAAATATTGCCTTAGTCTCCGCATCAAAATTCATCTTTTGAGCCTGAAGCTGGCTAAAAATAATATTGAATTCATTCAAGTGAGAAGCAATGGAGACCCCTTCCTTCATCTGCAGCTCAAACAACCTCTTCATGAGGTAAACTTTATTAGAGGCAGTTTCCTTTTCATAAGTGGCACACAGTTTCTTCCACAAATCTTCCGTAGTCTGCTCATTTACTACTGTGAAATAAACTGACTCTGCAAGATGAAGTCTAATAGTAAATTTTGCTAATGCATCCAACTCATTCCAATCATCCTCAGACATATTTGCAGGCTTAGCTTCAATCCCTGCCAAGGGTTTAATCTGCTTCTTTTGAATAAGCACATCCCTTATTTGTTCTTTCCACAAAGAAAAGTTTGTCCCATCAAACTTTTTAATGCTAGAAAACTCCTTTTCAGACATGGAAGAGGATGCCATGATGCAAATGAAGCAAAAATCCCAAATGCTAGTTCCTACAAGAGAGAATCACACCAAATACCAGGTGCACCCAAATGTGTATGCCACAATAGAGTGAAATATCACCAAAACTCATGTCTCAAAGCATTTGACTCGTGCATATACTATGCATCCATATGAGCAAATCTGGCCCAAAAGAAAATGCCAACAGCAATGGCAATCCAAAATGCCAATAAGTGCCAAATGACTCAAGCATAAACACCATCCACTGGCATATGCATTAATAATATCTCATCCAAGAGAGCATAGCACTATCAGTGCATCACCTGCAATGTGTCAAAGCTGTCCCTCAGCATAAAATAGCATCCATGTGCAAAGCATCCATAAAAATAGCATCCAACAAGGCAATTTGGGCCTATCAGTGCATCCAATAAGGACCGCAATGCATCCAAATGGCCTATGAATCATCCACTGTAACCCAATGCACACCACGAATGAGTACACTACTCAAACTGCAACCAGAGTGATCTGCATAAGGTATGCTCAAGAAATCATAGTCCCACGGTAATGATCGCTACTGAAAATAGAACTGAGATGCCTCAAAACATGGGCACCATTGCATAATCGGACTCAGTAAAAAAATCTGCAAATATCTCTCTTCTGTCGGAACTCCAAAATCCCAACCGATGAGTGAGAAATGGGAGTCAACACTTATCCACTGCCATGTGGCATAAATCTAAGGTTTCAAAACCTTAGAATGAAAAATGCATAACAGAGAGATGAAATCAAATACACAGAGATCTATAACTTTGAAAATCCTCCACGGAATCGCGTAAGAACTAACAGGTAGGGGTTTTTGGGCATCCGAAACGCAATGGGCCACCGGAGTGCGAATGATGAGCAACATAGAAGTTTTAGGACCTCTCGAGTCCACCGGAACTGGCAGATCTATAAATGGTTGCTCCAAACTTGAGTTCCAACACCCGGGCAGAAAAACGCAGAAACTGACACAGTGAGTCAAAAATCTAATGAAATGATCCCAGATTCAAGAATGAAGGTGTTTCCAAGCTCCTGAAGTGAAGTGGATACCAAAAGCAAGCAATAGTTGCCTCTACAAGTCAATACGGAGTCTTTGTCATCGAACGGAACAGGGAAAAGCTCAAAAAATGACTTTTTCTTTGAAAACACTTAACAGGCTCTCAAAACCACTTCGCAAAACCAAAGTGACTTTTCCAAAGGTTCCTCCAAGGTCTCTACATACTCGGATGCAAGTAAAGTCACCCACAAAGCTTCCCACAGAGCTTCTTCTTCCTCCCACAGAGCTGCTGAGCTTCTAGGCATTCACGCATGCTTAGCTAGATCACCTGGGCTCTGATACCAGTTGAGAGTGCTCTCAATGGAAGCAAGAACGGAAGAGGGAGAGAGAGAAATAGAGAGCCACACAAGTTTTGGTGGGTGCAGAACCACCCTAATCTTCTTTTTCATTCATTTATATATGTGTTTGAGTATTGTACATAACCGGGGTAAAGGCACAGTGACCTTTAACCCCCACATAAGATATCTTCTCTTATGCCTCTAGATCTCTTTCGAAGTCATTAGACTTTGTTGCAACCCATTGATGCACAATTGGAAACTTAATAGCCCATTGATGCACACTTGAACACTGATGTGGAGTTAAATCCTATATTCAAAGAAGCAAAGATTAGCAATGGAAATGCAAGGTAGAATTTAATTGCTTCTAAAATAATTTGCTTGACAAGCAACCATCTCTCAAAATAGGAAATAAAACAAAATATGCATGACTATGCTTCTAGCTTTATGTGTGTGTCTCTAATGGGCATAATACTTTTCGCAAATGTAAGTTAGAATCATAGCTCTATAAAATATCAGATATTTTTTGCATGGTTGGACATGCATATTTCCTGGTTTCTTACCATGAATCATGCATGAGTATAAAAGAATATTCATAAGTATACTTCTAGCCTTTGTTAAAAAATATATATACATAAGTATACATAAGTATAATTCTAGCCTTTGTATCCATCTCTTATGGGCATAATACTTTACACAAGCCTTAATCTAAGCAAGATGAAGGCCTATGCAAAGCATCATATCCTTTGGATATCATTTTCATGGTTGGATATGCATATTTTCTTGTTCTCTTACTGAAACCTAAACCCTAAATCCTAAACCTTAAACCCTAAGCCCAAAATGCCAAACCCTAAATCCTAAATACTAAACCCTAAATCTTAAAAGCTAAACCCTAAACCCTAAAATGTAAAATAAGTTACTTTGTTTAAGATCGGGGGTTTCCATATTTCTAGCAAAAACCCCCGAGCGACGAGCGGACAAAAGGTGGGAGGGGTCAAAATATATAGGCTCAAGTCATTTTTGAAGAGCAAAAAATTTCAAATTATTTTAAGGAATATGTAAGTAAATATGAAACATTGATAAATAGATATAGATATGAATATACCTTTATATAATATACATATATAATATCCAAGTGATGACTTATTTTATGACTTTCAAAAATCCTTTCTTTTCCTTTCACCATTGCTTGGATCATGAAATTTTGAGCAAATATTCTCTTTACGATTCCTCGGGATGACCTAAGAAAAATAAATAGTACCTTTTTAATAGACCCTCTAAGTGTATTTTTCCAGAGGAATATGGTTTGAAGAGCTTGCCCCAACCCTATTCCGCCGGCGAAATACCCTTGGAGAGCCTACGCAGAAGGGGTCATAACTTTTGCTCCTTAGCTCAGATTGAGGAGCTGTAAAAAGGAAAAATGTTCAAAATTTAATGATCTATGCAATGGTAGGCTTAAAACTACACTTTTTATAGTTATAAAAGAGAAAAATTAAAATTTTCAGATGTATATGAGAGTTACAACTTCTCCCTAATTCATATTATGGTAGGAAGGAGTTCAATAGAGACCACATTTCCTTAAAAGTACCTAGGTTTAGAGAATTGGGAATATTTTTAAAATCCCTACCTTGCCTTCCCATATTTGATAATGTATTAGAGATTAATTTATGATCGATTATAATGGCTTCAAGTATGAGGTTTCTAATATCTTTTTCCTACTCATCCAAGGAATATGGTATACATCGTTATATGAGAGCTTCAAATATGGGATTGCTAAAGATTAGGGAAAGTTTTTTAAATTGATTGAATTATCATAATACTCAAAAGACAGTATGGTAAGGAGGCATTTATAGGAGTTTCTAAAGTGTGTACTATTTGTTCATATATAGATGATGTTCTCTAAAATATGGGTTATAATGAAAAATAAGTAAGTATATGGTTCCATAAATGAGAAATTAAGAAAGAATTGTATATTTCTTTGAGAAAAAAAAATACAAGCATGGCTGGTGTCAAAAACTATCGCTCGGACTTTTCTGCTCGTAGGTTTTTGCTCGGAAACTGTGCACATCCATTTAAGATTTAAACCCTAGACCCCGATTTATTAGAAAAAAATCAAATTCTACATGCATTTTTTTTAGAAAGCCCATTTTTTGATATTAATTTGTTAAAAAAATCAAAACGTGAACAATTGTTCCTAAAATCCCTCACTTTGAGGTCCAAATCTTAAAAAATATATCAAATGTGAAAATAAGTTTTTTAGGGAAAAAAGGCAAAAATTTTCAAAATCTAGAAACTTTTTTGAGAATTCAACCCTAATTTTATGCTAATAATTTGAAAAAAAAAATCAAAATGGGACATGGTTTGAAAACTTCATTTTTGGATATAGATTCGATTAAAAGTTAGAAATATGATTTTTTTTTAAAAATTAGAGAGGAGGGGAGGGTAGACGACACATGTAGGTATAATAAGGAGAAGAGGGAGGGAGTGATAGGGGAGTAGGGAGAGAGGGAGAGGGGAAGTGCTAGGGAGCAGGAGATGGAGAGAGAGGAGTGAAGGTGAGGGAGGGGGAAGTAGGGAGAGGGAGGGAGGGAGGGGGGAGTATGGAGAGGGAGAGGGAGAGGGAAGGTGGAGAGGGTGAGGAAGGGGAAAGTAAAAGAGGGGATCTCTCTCTCTCTTCAAGCCCCCCCCTCTCTCCCTACTTCAAGACCCCCCCCTTTCCATCCCTTTCCACCCGACATGTGGCCCACGCCATATGTTGGCCACCCCCACACAAAAAAAAACAAACGTTTTTTTTTTGGTGGGGGGGAGGCCAACATATGGCCTACGCCACATGTTCTTTAGGGGGGGTTATTGAAGTGTGTGTGTGTGTGTGGGGGGGGGGTTGAAGTGATGTGGGGGGGAGGGTCTCTCTCTCTCTCTCTCTCTCTCTGTCCCTACTTCAAGCCCCCTTCCCCCCCCCCCCCCCCCGCCCCCTTCCCACCAATACTCCTCCCTCTCCCCCTCACCCACACCACATGTGGCAAGAGGAGAAGGAGGGAAAGAGAGAGTAGGGGAGGGGAGAGGCAACATGAGAGAGAGAGAGAGAGAGAGAGAGAGAGAGAGAGAGAGAGAGAGAGGAGGGAAAGGAGGGAAGGGGAGAGGCAACATGAGAGAGAGGGGAGGGGAGAGGTGAGCGACATGAGAGAGAGTAGGGGTGGGGCTACGTGAGAGAGAGGAGGGGAGAGGGGAGGGGCGATGTGACAGAGAAGGGGAGAGGTGAGAGACATGAGAGAGAGGAGGGGAGGAGAGGAGAGGCTGGCAGAGGGGAGGGGCGACGTGAGAGAGGAGGGGAGAGGTGAGAGAGATGGGAGAGAGAGCAACAGAGAGGTGAGCGACATGAAAGAGAGGGGAGAGGTGAGCCATATGAGAGAGAGGAAGGGAGGAGAGGAGGGGAGGGGAGAGGTGACATGAGAGAGAGGAGGGGAGAGAAAGGGAGGAGAGGAGGGGAGAGAAAGGGAGGAGAGGAGGGAAGGGGACAGCGAAGGGGCGACATGAGAGAGGAAAGAAGAGGTGAGTGATGAGAGTTGAGAGAGGGGAGGGGAGTTAAGGAGAGGGATGGCGGGAATGTTTTTGAAATATCAAGGAGAGGGATGGCATAAATTTTTTTGAAATTTGTTTTAAAAACTCCAAAAATTTCCCACCATCCCTCTCCTTCCCCTCCACTCTCTCCTCTGTCCTGCCATAAATTTCAAAATAGGAAAGAGAGGGATGACGGGAAATTTTTTTCAAATTTCAAATTAGGGAAGCGAGGAATGACAGGAATGTTTTTACTTTTGAAATCTATATCCTCAAGACACATGTCTTTTGGAGGGGGAACATGTGGCTCATGCCACATGTTTTTTTCCTTTTTTGGGAGGGGGGTCGGAGCACATGTGGTTCATGCCACATCTTGGGGGAGGGGGGGGGGGGGGGGGGGAACATATGACATATTTATGGGGAGGGGGGAAGGAGGTGTGTGTGTGGGAAAGGGGCACATATGGCCACATGTTTGGGGCGAGGGGGGGACAGCACATGTGGCTCAAGCCACATGTTGGGGGGGAGAGGGCACATGTGGCTCAAGCCAATGTTGGGGGGGGGGGGAGGGGACACACAGTAGGAAAAAATGGAGCTCATTTTGGGGCCTTTTAGGTTAGACAAAAAATAGAGATCCTCCAATGAGAGAGACCAATGTTACGTTGGAAATGCCGATCTTTATTTTTTTAAAAAAACTCTCTAGAGATGCTTGACACGCTCTTATTTTCTATTGTCATAAATGCTATACCAAATCCTGAAACAGATAAATTGATATTTTGAAGTTCACGCTCGAGCATTTTTTAGGTCATAAATGTCTTTCCAGTGAGGTCAAAATGATCAAAGTAGGCACCTGACAGGAGTGTGCTTAAGAAAGCGATTTGGGCACTTGGACTTGCATATAGGTGCAAAGATGAAAGCTTATTTATTGAATGGAAAAATAGAATGTCATAGTCCTTTTTATCAATGTCTAAGGTCTTGCATAGAACACTCAAAGGGATATTCGCATTATCATAGTGATTTGAACAACATTGAGGACAAAAGTATGAACATAATAGAGTGGGTTGTACAACATGCATCATGAGATGGGAAATGCAAACTTTTATTAGAAGAAAGAAAACTAGAACACATTACATGAAGGCTTTTTATCATCCACGATGTGTACCACCTTCCTAGATAATTTGTGCCCTTGCTCTAAGGATAACTTGTGGCTACTTGGCATTATTAATTAGTGTCTTGTCATACACACTCTAGGAAAGTGATTTGGGCACTTGGCCAAATCACTAGAACACATTACATGAAGGCTTTTTATCATCCACGATGTGTACCACCTTCCTAGATAATATGTGCTCTTGCTCTAAGGATAACTTATGGCTACTTGGCAATGGCCAAGTGCCCAAATCACTTTCTTAGAGTGTGTATGACAAGACACTAATTAATAATGCCAAGTAGCCACAAGTTATCCTTAGAGCGGTACACATCGTGGATGATAAAAAGCCTTCATGTAATGTGTTCTAGTTTTCTTTCTTCTAATAAAAGTTTGCATTTCCCATCTCATGATGCATGTTGTACAACCCACTCTATTATGTTCATACTTTTGCCCTCAATGTTGTTCAAATCACTATGACAATGCGAATATCCCTTTGAGTGTTCTATGCAAGACCTTAGACATTGATAAAAAGGGCTATGACATGCTATTTTTCCATTCAATAAATAAGCTTTCATCTTTGCACCTATATGCAAGTCTTATTTGAATCTGTGTGTTTTAGAAATTAAGGGTCGCATCTTTCTCATCCTTGTGTAATATGTTATGTTTTCTTTTCTTACAAGCTTAATTCTGTGCCTCCAATGTGCAAGAAAACATCCTCTCCATCAAAGTTCCAACTACAAGCTAAACAGGAGCAATGTAGTCTCTCATATTTGAAAATATTTCCAAAAATAGAAAGTTTCTCAATAGATTCAATAACGTACTAGTGTATCCCAAGATGTGCAAATACATGTCACCTATGCTTGTCTAAAGTGACGAGCAAATTTGCCAAGACAACAATGATTTCTTCTCCTTTCCTCCCAAGTGCGCCAATATCACCTGTGCTCTTGAGCCTTGGCTCAATCTACTCTATATGTGTAGGCCCTACCAATCTCTCAACTCCTCCTTCCTCCTCTTTGTGTCCTTCTAAGTGGTATACCTAATCCAATTTCGCTCCTCTCATAGACAATGGTCTCAAATTCGTATCGACAAGTAAATGTTTGTCATGATAGCTCTATCAAACTATGAAAACAAGGTCTTGGTGATGCCTGTATGGGATAGCCTTAGAGGCTCCACCACTTGGGAGCCTCTATTACTAGCAATCTTGGAAAGGCTCTCAACAATCTGCAAGGCAATATCACATATTTGCTTAATAACATAGTAGAAGTTGACCTTGACAGGCAAGAGGGATGTGTGAAGAGGCAAGCAACATCAGAGAAAGAAGAAACCATTTTAAAAGCTATTGTAAAAGAAATGATGAGGGTTATAGAAGCTCAAAAAGCATTTGTGAAACAACAAGCAATTTTGTGTGTGTGTGTATTTCACAAAAGCACTTTTGCCCAAGCAATTGTTGTCTTTCTAAACTTTTAACATAGTTATTTTCCTAATTGTTCTAGAAAACAAACATTATACATGTGGGAATCTACAATTAGCCCTAAGCATACAACTTACACTCTTCTCCTTTAACTAACACTATTAGAATTTTTCATGAAATCGTTTTTGAAGTTTTCATACTCATCATCAATCTCACCTATGACAATTTGATTTGGTGAGTTCCAAATTGTTGATCTCCCTAGAAATTTTAACATTCTACTAAAGGGGGTATGTCTTGTTTATAGAAGCAAATGGTAACTAAGGAAAGATACCAAACACAGAACTTACACAACAATGTGTAAAGGATCTACTTGCCGACCAATATGCCTTCACTCCTCAAGCATTGCCTTCTTCCCTCTGTAAAACAAAACTATGGAAACTATATACAACAATAACAATACGCAAGCACATATGTACACGTATGTACACATATCACCTTCCCATGTAAACTCAACATAACACCCCTCCATTGAACCTTGCAACCACCAAAAGATAAAAAAATTTCAATTGTTAGTTTGGCATAAATCAAGTATAAAAAACACTAATGAATTTTAAAGAAAGAGCCACTCATCAAGTTGAGTTACCACTTTTCTTTCTTCAACACATATAGCACTAAGGTACATTTTCCTCTTCCTTAAAACAAGATGCCGTTGCCTTCAAAACGTGGACATTACTTGGTTCCTAATATTTATTGCCTTCTTGGAAACAAACTCTACTTCTTTCATTAGTCTTTTCTGCACTTCTAAAACTTGATAAAATGACTATTTTGAAAAGTGCAAGATGATTCCCTGCATTGCAAAATCTTCTATTGAGAGTATCTCCTTACTAACTACTTTTTTTTAAAGTTTACATGTTTCAAACTTAGTTGGTTGAATTGACATCTACGCCACAAATTTGTTTGATTGTACCAAATGCTTTGCAAATAAGAAATAAGAATTTGTTGTAGGTTAACGACTATGACTAAGAGAGGCCACAACTATAGACCACTAAAAGGGACAATTATAGAACAAAATAAAGACGAAAGCAATTGTGCCTTAAGGAAAGAAGGTGGACATCTATTTAAATATTTAAAATTAGCATGCATGATGCAAGACTGCTCGTTAGCTAGCTAGCTAGCTTGCTTGCATGCACTTATCCAATAGATGGTTGGCACTTGGCCTAATTAGTGTACTATTTACTTGAGTAAACAAGTTGGGTGATTTGTGTCGTCAATTGTGTCCGCAAAGAAATAATTGGATAAATGGATCCCTCTAAGTTGAAAAGTGTGAATTTTATACAACACTATTTTGGATATTATAATCTTGTCAACTCATTGGATTATTCTTGCGTGACTTATTAAATTTGACTTTCTTACATTTGATTTCCTATGCTTCTCTCTTGTAAGCCCATTAAAATTTTTTGGGAGACATTTTTCCAAAATTTTGCACCTTTTATCACTTGCCACCTATCTTAGTGCCTAGAATCACTTTAACTTTTATATAAAAAGATTCTAGATGTAACTTCTTCTCCGTTGTAATCATCATAGAGGCACTTTTGATTGTCTAATTTCAATGTGTCTCTATTGATATGTCTTTAAAAGATAATTTTAGCTTATAAGATATTTGAGCCAACACTACAAGAGAGTTGGAGCCCAATGACACCTATGGTAATGGGCATTATACGAGATTTATAAAAGAGCTAAACTAGGAATTTCTTGTATGAGCCTTGCTCCTAACCAAGCGACACGCAACAAAATTCATGCACACTCGCATGCATGCATGCACACACTACGTCAAACCGTCATCATAGTAGCAAGTATGTACCTATGGCTTTTCCACATTGGCCCTTTGATTGACAATCAACTAGATGCCTATGGCTTGCTAACACATATCGTGACTTTCTTATGCATTAAAAAATTTCTAGGTTATAGCTAATGGTGATGAGATCGCTAGGCCACTATTTTTTTAAAAAAAATTGTATTCTTATGTAGGCATCTCAAAGGATTTCAACGGTTATGGAATAAAATGCTTCTTACGAGTTTTATTTGGGTAGCAATATATGTCCTATCAACGAGGCATTGCTTCTATAGCAACAAGTGCACGCACACGCAGAGAGGGAGAGAGAGAGGGATTCCAACCCATAGGACTTAAAGCACCATTGCATCAACTACCACATTATACTTTCCTTTGTGATATCTTAATTGCATATCCGACAGCTACATCAATTCAGCCCATTTGGCACCTTTCGACCTTTTAACACAGTGGTTGCCCAAGCATTTGATGCCTCTTAATTAAAGAGAATCTAAGACTTAGCACCATACAAATAATGCCCCCATGTTTTCAAAGCATGGATAATAGAATAAATTATTTCTCATATGTTGAATGAAGTTTCTGAGCTAGGTTTAGTTTCTTGCTTTCAAAAGCAACCAATCGTCCATTCTAAAACAATGTAGCACCCATAGCTTCACCACTTGCATCACTTTCAAGTATGAAAGGTTCATTAGAATCAACAATTATTTAATAAGCTGAAAACTTATTTCAGCTTTCTTAGTCCATATAAAGGCGCCTCCCTTTCTCTGTCTATCCTTAGCATAATCCTTGACAAATCTTCAGTAGAAACCAGAAAGAACAAGGAAGATGTGAAGTTCTTTCAAAGTAGTCAAACTTGGCCACTCTAGAATAGCTTTGCCTTTATCTGATCCATATGTATCACTTCCATAGATATAATATGACCCATCTACTTGACTTCTTTACAAAAGAAGCCACGCTTATAGTTTGGCATATAACTTACGATGCATGAGCAACTCCAAAACTAATTTCAAGTGCTCCAAATGCTCCATTGTCTTACTACAGATAAGAACATATTCTAGAAAGACAACTACAAGTTTGGGTCTGGGCTCAAGAGCATTAGTTAATGTAAAAGAAATTACTCTAAATTAATAATGATTCTGACGGGTTCTAAAAGCTATTTTGGATACATCATCAAGATGAATCCTTATTTGGTGGTACCCAAAACGGAAGTCCATGTTGCTAAAGTTAGCTCCTTGCAATTGGTCAAAGAGCTCATCAATGCAAGACAACGGATACTTATTTCTAATTGTCACCTTATGAAGGACAGGTACCTCTGCATAAACACATTTATCCGTCTTTCTTTTTAACTGAAAGAATTGAAGCAGCCCATAGAGAATACTGGGCTGAATCCACCATTCCTAAGATACTTTGACAACTACTGCCCTACTTCCATCTCTTTTGTTGCTTAAACAGTAAGGTGCGTTGGAAACAGGAGCACTCCTATGATCTACTGGAGATAAACCATTAGGAGGTCTTCGAAAAAAACATCAATGAGCTCATACAATAGAAATTAAACTTTTTCTTTTTTCTTTTTTAACCAAATGTAAAGAACTTTGAGCAGCAAAGGAATGATCACAAAGAAATACCTTGGGCCTCGTCATGTTCAATTAAGTGCTCCAATTACATACAATAATGAGATGAGCGTCAGGGATACCATGTTTTGGATCCACTATCCATCCTCCTCAAAATCAAGGGCGTTATTTAAATAACTCCTCCACAGGGTATGGCCCAACCCATAGAGCCATTCCTTGCCCAGGACTACATCAGTCCTGTCAACATGCACAATTCGAAAACCATTACCCTTGCAATTCCAAATTCACATTATCAACCATCATATACCTATGTGCACTAGGACTCTCTGGTAGCTTGCATTTCTTAATGAGCAAGTAGTTCAAGAAATTATGAACCTGCTTTCTAATAAGAATTCCATGCATCCAGAACAGATCATGAGGACAAAAAGTGGATTGCCACATAGCCGAAGCAATATAGCAAGCATGCTTTTCTGGCAAGATCTATACAATATGAACTTGCTTCATCGATTGCTTACCGTACTCAAAATAAAAACTAAAATCTCATGTGGTTGATTAGGGCAATTTGCTGCTATGTTGTAACACTTCAAGCATAGCCAATGCTTCATTATAGTGGTCAGGAGGTAACATAAACCTCTTGTTCATAAAGTCCTTCTATACTTTTTGAGGAAGGAAGGCTAAAGATTTGGCTTTTGTTTGAAAGAGGGTTGTTAGCTTGACTAGCTTAAAAGACGTGACTTTCAACTGCGGCTTTATACCTTGCTACACAATCATCATAGATCTAAGAAAATCTAACAGCCTCGTCCATATCCAAGAATTCTCAGACATCTTTATGGACTTCTATTTTGTCATCATCTCTAAGACCACGTAGAAACCCCCTAATTTTGTCAAACTCGATAAGGTGTTCTAACTTAAAAAGAGCCTCACGATACTCGGTGACATGTCTTTAACCTATTAACCATGGACACCCAAAAAAAAAGAGAGGACACGTGGTAGCTTGGAGGAGAAGACCCTGCCACGTGTCACAAAGGAGGAGCTCTTGGATAGAGGCTTGGAGGGGGGAGGAGATGGAAAGACAAAAGGCACCTTTATGGGCAAGGAGGAGATAGAAGATCAATGGAATGGAGGAGATGGAAGGTCACCTTCGGGAGGAAGGAGGAGATGGAAGGTCTCAGAGCCATGGGTTAAGACTTCGCCAGGTGAATTGATTAGCAATTTAAGATTCAAAGATCCACCTTCAAATGGGGAGTTGTTGAGAATGGTCATGCATCTTTGTCCGTGCAAAGCACGGGTTCAGTATTCGTTGATTCAATTGGGAACTTTCCCATACTCAAAAGAATCCCATGCTTGTAAGCACTACTGAGACTAGTCAACACTGAAGTGCTCCCACCATGTGGTACTACTGGCATAGTACTATGTGCAGATGAGGTAGGAGTCATCCTTTGTGTATCCCACCTAGCTTGAGCTTCAAATAACTTATTCAATAACAAAGTTCATTTAGTAACTTAGTAGTCATCTAGCAAGAGACTCAGTTTTTGAGCTCAAGATGGCAGGATTCATTGTAACGAACTGCATAGAACTCCTCAAGAGAGTAGGATCCTCTTGTAAAGGTTCTACACTAGCTCTTAGGATTGGGTCTAGATGGATTATGCTCTAAATGTAGCAAATGGCCACCCTCCTTGAAAGCACGCTCAACACTAACGCGAAGTGGGTGAAAAGATTGGATACATTTAAAAAAAAGAAATTCAGATTTAAAGACAGCTAATAAAATTCAAACAATCATAATTTTTTACCCAAGTTTCTATCCAGATCTAATTTTCAAAAAAATTTCAACTTAACTATGAAGTATTGACAATTATGATTCAATGTATGCCCAAAACAAAGGGCTTCTCGATATGAACAACTTGATTAAATACCAAATTTATTTGTAACAATAACACATTAGATTTACTCACCCCAAATACGTCCACCAACAATAATCCAAACAAAGGGCTTTAGGTAAAATCTACCTGAACAATCACAAGGTAGTTATTAAATGAAAAAACAGCAGGTTTCCAATAAAATCTGCAACCCACTTTAGAACGATTAAACAGCCCCAAACATTGTCAATTAATAGCAATATGGACAGATAGCAACCCTTACTACTTTTTGTCGCTGCAATCTCTATTCAAACAGCTCACTGGCAGGTAACAACAGTCACAAAATACTAGCCTTTGAAATGACTTTGCAGCCTGTTAAACGTCAAAGCCTTACAAGCAGGATCTGCTGTTCAGCAATAACAACTCCCTGCCAGTGACAACTCACAGACTAGCAAATGCAAATAACTCACCTGCCAATGAGAATTACAGATTGCACTCTCCTGACAATTGCAAACCGGAGCTTGGGGATGGTAATCCCATGCAGACAAAGAGGGATTTACAAGCGACGATTTCCCGTGCACATGTGATTATGTTTGTACAATGTAGGCGGCTGTTTGCCAATTGTCAATACTTGCACTGTGACCCTCCAATCATCAACAGATCGTCTTCGTATAATCACATTTACCCATTACAGGTTGCTTTTTGTCATTGGCACATGTACATTAGTGTGGATTCTCTATCTCGCATGCAGACTCAGACAAAAAATTATCATTGATCGCATTCAGCAGATGAAACAGTAACTAAACCAAAGAACAGCCCTCAAACCAATCACAAATTCCTCCTGGGCTCCTGGGCACAGCTTGCACGTGCTTATGAGCTTCAATCCACGCGTAGAAACCAAAATCGCAGCAAAGGGAACACTCTGGCACAGAATCGCAGCAAAGGAAACACTCTCGGGCTCAAGATCCTGGCATGCAATCCAAGACAGGCTCTGTAGAAGAAATCACAATTTGCTCCTACACTAGAATCTGTAACCGGAACTTGAACAAAGTGTGGGAACTTTGAAGAGCTTGTTGAAACGTGATTGCCGACAAGTAGAGTAGCTAGGAGATGAGGGAGAGAAACAAGAACACAGCACTAGGGGCCAGAAAGAAGGGCTGCCCCCCCCCCCCAAAGGTCTTTATTGCAATAGAAAATAGTCTTTGTACAACTGGCTCTTCACAAGAGCATGAACTGAGTACAAAACTGAATGATCTTGAGCTCTTTGGCTCTTCTTTTATAAACTTGGCCTAGCAAAAAGCTAAACCTGCTTTCTAATAGCTATTTCTAGCTTTAGTGCTTTTTAAAAGCTATTTTATGCTTTTGTTCTTCCTAAAAGCTACTTTTATACAAAAACCAAGCTTTCTAGCTTTTTTTGCTGCTTTCAGGATTTTTCTTGAGAATTGCGCTGCTTTTTCTGCTTGTCTGCCTAGCTGGGGCCCCCCTCCATATAAGCGCCCACTTTTTGGATGCTTTTTGCATTTGGTAGGACCTACTTTTTGCACTTTTCCCCTAATTCTAGGGCTTCTTTGCACTTTCCTTGGTCCTACACATTGCCACAAACAACATTCAACACTTTAACCCGTTAAAGGTTAGTCTAATGCATGCATTCTAGTTCTTGGACTATTTCTAGTCCCTTGAGGGCGTCCCCACAGTTCTCTTTTTACTGATGCAAAGCAAAAGTAAAACAATAAAACTTATTCTTGGTTAATTAACTTAACCATTCTTTGACCAAAGTCAATTCTAAAAAAGATTATTCTTTATTTTCTTGGGAGAAGCCCCAACTGGAGACAGCAGACTTCTGCTGCACCACTTAAATCCTGCTCGCTGCAGCATACATCCACTTCCTAGCCACTTGGAACTAGCCCATGCTAGACCGTCATCAACTACCACCAATTGCTATAGATGGTTCTTCACCAATAGGCCAAGTGGTTTGCCGCCAATGCCCTATCACCTGACAACCCCAAATCAAGCTTTGCCGTTCGAAGTTGTCAAAGGCACTGGCAATACTTAGCCAGCCCGTTGTGCTTCATAAGTCTAGCTCGTCATTCTACATAGCCCCTCGTCGAAGTCCTGTAAATTCTCTTGCCAATGAATGACAAGATAGGAGACTCGCCACCTAAGCACGGCTAATCACCCCCAAAGGTTGCACCATTCCTGCCTCTACACTCAGTAATCACTTACTATTTAGTGTGCCAGTCCACGTAGGAAGCTAGAACCCCTTACCATAGTTCAGCATGAAACCGGTAACTCAGGCTAGGCTAGCTACAGGACATGCGTCACTAGCGAGATTGGAGAGACTGTTTCCGGGCACACTTTCAACATGTACACATAAAATCCTTCCTCTTTGACTCCCTAGTCAACTGACAACTTTATATGTGGGAGCCTTTTGGGGAGTGGATTTCAAAGGATTAGATAGGCTAGCTTTGAGAGGCTACAAGTCGTGATCCACGGGAAGAGGTGCACACCAATGACAACACATTGGCTGAGTTCACAGCCTGTCCCATGCTCGCCACCTAACCACGGCTAACCACCCCCAAAGGTTGCACAATTCCCGCCTCTACACTCAGTAACTCAAGTTAGGCTAGCTACATGACATGCGTCACTAGCGAGATTGGAGACTGTTTCTGGGCACACTTTCAGCATGTACACATAAAATCCCTCCTCTTTGACTCCCTAGTCAACCTGCAACTTTATATGTGGGAGCCTTCTGGGGAGTGGATTTCACAGGATTAGATAGGCTAGCTTTGAGAGGCTACAAGTCGGGAAGAGGTGCACACCAATGACAACACATTGGCTAAGTTCACAGCCTGTCCCATGCATACACACCTCTGATTCCACATCATCACATACTTGGACAGGGTCCAAGCATATGGCAAGATTGGGACGGGAAGACAGTGCGGCTACCATGGAGAGCCCTCTCATCCTCTATGTAGCCAACATCCAATGGAGGGTGCTTGTTAGCTTTCTTCTGCTGCTTGTCTTGGGGCTTTAAGATCATGCCCTTGACTTGCTTGTAGATGGCACGAATATCCATGGTGAACTCATTGGCTAGGAAAAGACAATATTTGTCTTTGAGCTATCTCATTAGGAGTTTTGCCTATGGAAGAATAAACAATGCTGTTAAAGGCAAACTCCATCAAAGGAAGATATTGTTCCCATGGGGCGTTCTCTTCACTAACATAGGATCTCAATAAATCCATGTTACAGCAAGTTCTTGAGGTACGGTCGGCCCCAGATGCCTAGGGCTGGACTATGCTCTTAGAAGCTTTCAATTGTTTGCCTCTGAAGAATTAAGTATGAGTTTTAACTCCTAAGTGGCTACCCATGGAATTCAAAGCAACCTTGACATCATAAGCTTTCAAAGATTATATTTTTATGGTTATAGAAATTGCAGCTCTATGAGTTCATTTTACATTTAAAATTGGTACACTTTGTATGGATCTAGAATCATTCGATAGGTGTGACCTAGTCTCTCTCACAAGTATCTCAAGGAGATTTGAAAGATTTGAAACCTTCCCTTTTAGCTTTATTTCCTAATGATAGGCTAGAATTCCCATTCTAACGTAGAACTGATACAGCTTACACAGACGAATGACCTTCCAACCTTTTAGCATACCTGTCAAGTGCTTCATGCATCTAATACAATCGTAACCTAGATGTGATCTGCTGCCGGCACAGTGGGCAAGTTACCAGAGCTTCTGCACATGTTCTGCATGTCTGCAAATACACAAATCCCTTACCACTGTAGTCTCAGAATGGAAATCTTCACTTCTATTGATACAGAGGATTTTGTAAAAAGCATCATAGCTTGCGTATGCTATGATTTGCAGATGTCAGAACAAAAACTTCATACGGACCTGATGACCACAACCAAATGCCATGTCTTTCGGTTGTGTTAGACACACTGGGCAGGACTGCTGAACAAGAAAAAAAGAAAGAAAGACAATAAAAACATCAGAGAAATAAACAATCATCAGCTTGACATGGTCTATTGTTAAGTATCAAGGATACATCGAAATTGTAAGGCCTGAGAAGTACTTGAATATCTGAACTTGCTTGTGCACTAGTCTGTGCTGCGTCTATTGGATTCCAGCTGTTGCCCCTAGCAGTGCCAGAAGCAGTCCCCTGAGGTTGATATGAGCCAGTCAGGTTGAAGCTGGTGGCATGTGGCACTCCTGCCATATAGCTGTCATACTGGGAAACACTTGGTGGAGGTGGCAAAACCAGCTTGTTTGTCTTCCTACCTAAAGGTCGACTGCAAGGCTGACATTGGGTTAAAAAATGTCTTTTGAATGCATATTTCAATTATAGATCCAAAACTGTCAAATCCTTACAGCATGATGCCTACAGGATCAAATCTTTATCAGCTAAGAAAAACAGTATCAAGTGGACCCTTGGAAATCTTACTTTAAAATACCCAGTTCAATTGTGGCTTTGTACTGCGTCGGTATCTCCATAAGTGCAGCAAGTGCAAATGCAGCCTCCTTTTGAGGTGGAGGCATGTTCTTTGACATGATCTGCGTGAAATTTACAAACTGCAGTACCAGGACACAATTACCCATATTCCAGAAGCTTATAACAACTGAAAACATAACATATACTTAAGTAAACCATACAGTACCTGAAAATTGTCAAAGCTACGACGTGGAATATTGTCATCAAATTGTTTCATCATGTCCCAAGGGCCATCACCCACTCCTACTAACACTATTGATAGTGGGTGCTCACTACAATCATCACCACAAGAACAATTAAGCAAGGTCTTGCAAGGTAAATAGTAGAGCTTTGCAGTCTGATGAAGAATAAAAATTCTTTAATAGCAGAAATCTTGAATTTATTCCAACTCAGATCATGCGACCTTGCTGCAACATAAATAAGAGTTTTGCAGTCTGCTGGAAAGTCAAAACTCCATAATAGCAGTACTAATATCTAATATATTTCAACTCAAATTATACTACCTTGCTGCAACAATAGCATCTATAGTCTTCTTTTCTTGTGGACTCTTTTGACCAAGGCCAGTATCGACACTTCTTGTAACCTGTGACAACCAAGTGAAAATTTTGTGTCTTTCTCCTACATAACAAGACATTTTGACTTTCATAACTTAAATCTTATGACCCCAAATAAGTCAAACCTGCCCATCTGCTATTATTAAGAGAACATGGTACTGGCCTCCGCTCGCTTCCACCAGGTCGATTGCAGCTTCTATTATGGGAGCAAAGGAAGTTGGACCTGTAAGAAAATCATTGGACTATGTTATAATTTTCCAAAATCTAGATAAGAGATCACAAACCTAGGCTTTATTTGCATTTCAATTATCCAAAACCAGTCAACATGTTCATGCCTGCATATACTGGAACTAGTTCTGCTAAAATACTAAAATGTCCTCAAAATTCAACACGCACACAGTTATTGCCTCCTAAGATAAAGAAACCAATTACCCTGTTCAAACCTGCAAGACGAATATGTGGAACTATTTCCTTGTAACGTGCCAAAGCCCCTTCAAAGCCCACACAAGGCTGTCCACCCGGATAAAAACTGAACACGTACTGATCGTGTGTAGATACTGTAGGGCCAAATTTGGAATACCAATCAAAAGAAAAAAATAATAATTTTGACTAAGATATGACAAAGCTTTGAACCTTGATCCAGTTTCAACAATATCAGCAAGCTCACGATGAAAGGAAAATGAACTCAGAATAGAAAGGGCAGAAACCATCTCCAAATCCAAAGCAAGGAATCAAATTATCATCATCAAATGCAGACAGAGTCCGTCCAAGTATGGAAATGGCTTGCTCATATGGATTCGTCGTGCTACTGATTGTGTGAAGGCTCTTCCCATTGAAAGAATGTTTTCCTGTAATTGCAAAGGAAGTAAGTGAGTGAAGTCGCAAGTAAGCATACATAGTACATGCACATTCGCTTGAAAGGTACAAGCGTCAAAGACAACAGAGAAGCCCACATGCATCACAAATGTGCACAAACAGTTTTTCCTCTTGCAGATGCAGCTCAGAATAATAAAATTTTATAATTCACATGAGCAATCACCCAGAAGCAGCTCATAGATGATATGAAGCTCCAATAGTTTCTGAATTCAAACGTGATCGAAGGCACATGAATACACATATACAAACAACAACATGAAACATATATACCAAGAAGTGGTAAGTGTGAGGGTGAACAAAAGGGTTCATCAGAAAGTTTCTCTTGATCGGTTTCTAATATTAAAAAAATGCTTATAATATATCCATGGCCGCTTCAAAGGACAAGTCTAACATAACATCGATTAAGGCTAGATGTGAAACAAAAAGTAAGTAATGAAATCAACCTGTCCATTCATTGCTCTTGGTGAAATCAATGCCGACAATCAAGTTTGATGACTCAAGTCCGGCAGTTCTGAGTGCTTCAGTCACCTAAACACAAAAGACAGTTTGTCGTGTGATTCCATATCTGTAATAAGTGGTGCAGCTATTTAAGCTGCGACAAAATTTTAGTATATAGGTCCTGTTGGGTCTACTTAAAAACATTTATAAAACATTTCATTCGCCTCTCTCTCTCTCTCTCTCTCTCTCTCTCTCTCTCTCTCTCTCTCTCTCAGCCCCTCTAGGCCCCTGCAGGCTGCCTCCTACCCTGCGTGATCAACCTCGGCCCCCGTGGGCTGCCTCCTAGCCCCCCAGCGTGGGCTCCCTGCTGTTGCACGTTTGGTAACAGGCCATCGGGCCTGCGTGATCAATCTCAGTCCCTGTGTGGGCCACTTGGAGCTGCTGCACCAACCCCGCCACCTGTTGTGCCACCCCCGCCATCTTCTACGCCTCTCTATCTCGCCACCCCCACCTTCTGTCAGCAATAGCAATGAAGCCCACAAGGGCCTGCGCATGCCGCACGGGCTACTAGGCTCCCCCCGTACCTAGTGTCTAAGCTCAAGCCTGCTCCATGCCCGCCAACGTCAAGGGGCTGCCACCAGTCCCTCTCTAGCCAGGACGAGGTCTCTGACCAAGACAGGGTTCACAGCCCTTACAGCCCTCATGCCTCGACTCCAGCCCTATACCTCTGCTTCAACCAGCTCCTGACCTGCAAAAATCAAGAATCAAATCAAGAAAGACTTGCTATGGGCAGCCCTTAGGTGGTGGGCAGTCCAAAGAGCAGAAAAAATCAGAGAAAAGAAGAGGCCATGGAAAGCTCACCCGATCAGAAAACCAGAGGAGACAAGGACAGAAAATACAGCGTAATTTGGACCAAAGGGCAGAAAGTAGAGGATGGGAATGTCAAAGCGTGCCTATCTACTGAGGCATGTAAGCTACAAGATGCTGAAATTGAATGCCTACAAAAGAAACTGGAAGAGTACAAGAAGGATAAGATTTCAAACATACGTGCTCAAATGAATGACGACATGAAGGGATGGCAAGAAGAAATGCATGCAAAATGGGCAAAACAGATTGGGAAAATGCAGATGGATATGATGCGGGATATGGACGTGAAAACTGCTCCACCTTTGCCTCCATCGGCAATCTGATAACTCATGTCGCCAAACCACACACCGGCTCCTCACGCGTGAAGCTCAGCTGAAAGTTCACCTCCACACCATGGGCGTACCAAAGATCTAGTCCATGTGGTCCCATTCACTCGTCCATCATGAGCATAATCTGATTACCCAATTTAGGATCAAACACCTCCGGGGACCACTTCTCCAACCTTGTGAAGGCAAACGAAAATCTCCAAACGGGGTGTGTCTGAGATCCCACTGCATTGATCAAACTCCCCTTTCGGGGCTGAAGGACCATGAGCGTGACCTCCAATGGTAGAGGGTATGAGTTCGGAATCTCCAGATAGTTCCAGGGTCCTAACCTCCAGAAGTCCCGCGGTAAGGGATGCCCAGGCTAGAGGTTGGGAGCTGCTGGCCGGGAGGATGACCTCGTCCCTCAGGATCCCTCTCTGAGCAGACCTGCTGCTGCAATGAGGAAGCAGAAGGGGGCGTCGTCGTTTCCTTGCCTGATGGTAGGGGTGTCGAAGCGGAAGAAGCTGCTACTTAAGCGAAGAGGGGGGTGGTGGGAGAGGGAGAGGTAGGGACGCGGGGGACAGAGGGTGGGGGGCGGGTGGTGAGAGTGACCATAGAAGGGGGGGCTAAGGGGCGGGGGGAACCTTGGAGGGGGAGGGGGAAGTGAAGAGGAGGAGGGGGAGGGGTCTAGGAGGGAGGGAAGGAGGAGGGAAAAGGACGACCTCAAGCCCCCCCTGCTGATCAGGCTCGTCGGGGCTCTGGATCGGCTCCTCCACGGCCCTCGTCGAGCTAGCGTCTGCGGCTTCCGCCATTACCGCATTTGGAGCTCCTGGGGCTCTCTGCTGCTGCAAGGGTGGGTGCAGAGGCTAAACTTGAGGATCGGCTGGATGGGCAATGGCCCCTGCTGCTGGGGGAGGTGGCTCCTGCTGTTCCTCTTTCGAGGCCTCTCGGTCAACCTTGTCCCTCTCCCTACGGTTGGCCCTATGTCTGCGGTGTTTGCGGACTTGCTTGCTTGGTTTCTTTTTCTTTTTAACCTGTATCCAGTTCCCTTCCGAGGGGGTAACCCATGGGGTCTGAGACTCCTGTTGCTCTTGCCTGAGAGGGTGCTGAAATCGGGCCTGCTGACTCTGCCTACTCTATTGTCATGTGCACGGATTGGTATCTGACGTGTACTAGTTACACAGAACTAGCTCAGGTTAGCCTGGGGAGGCTTAGAGCTAGGCAGGCTTGATTCTCGGGTTGAGTGGCAAGGGTACGAACTATTTATAGGTCTTCGCTATTTTTGGCGCCGGGACCCGAGTCTATAAAAGAGGCCCAGGGGGTTCAGTTCTCAGTGTGCAGTTGGGAGCAAGTCTCGTTCCCAGGTGCTAGGTCTGATCCTGGATTGTGTCGCGGACGCGCGCCTGCATCTTAGCGTAGCCCAAGGCCCAGTGGCAGATCCAGGGCTTCACAGCGCCACCTGGTGGTATGGGACACCAGGCTGGTTTGGATCTGATTGGGGGTTCGTGCCGGTAGCTCAGCTCGTGGCTCGGGGGGACATCTTCTGATTCGGGATCACATCCCGTAGATGTCACGGTTGGGTGGTGAGCAGCCTGCTCAGTTCTGATGTTGTGTGTGGTTATTTTGCAGATCAAGGGTTTCAGGAGTGCTGGGATGTGTCATCTATGGAGGAGGGGGAGGGAGGCGCACTAGGGAGGCCACGGGGGCAATCTCTGGCGAGGTGACCCATCTGTTTGCATCGAAGACACTGGCCTAGTAACCCTGAGATCTTCACCCTCTGGCGAAGTGTGCCCCCTTCTAGGGTCTCGAGAAGGATCAACTCTGGGAGGGACTCCGGGCTCTCCACCACCAGCCTGATCCTGGGGACTCGATCATCTGTTAAAACGGAGGCGGTCGTCTCTGGCAGGGACTCAAGCACTGTGCCAAATGCCCGACCAATGGAAGGGAGGATGGCTCGATACTCCTTGGGCAGCCCTGGGAAGTAGAGTGTAACCAAAAACCGTGGAACATGGTGTGTCGTATCCATGTCCTCCACTGTGAACCCATGATACCAAGGAAAGAGGTAGACAAGGTGTGGACCAAGGAGTATGGGGCTCTACCTTACAAGTGTCGAGGCGGTGTCAGGGGAGCTCAACTAGATGAGAAAAACGCCTCATCCTTAGATGTGGTCGCCCTCCAATGTCAAGCTCGCTTGGATCCACTCTCGCACCTGTCTCCGTGTAGGCGTGAGGCCCACAATTCTTCCCACAAGCACCTTGTCCTGGAGGGACTGAACTACCTGCTGTACATGTTGCTTGTCAGCTGGGGAAAGAAGAACCTTAACGGCTGTGGGAGTCGAGGGTGCTGCCATAGAGCCCCTCTGGCCAGACCAAAGGTCACCACCAAGATTTTCTTTCACCGTAACGAACATGAATGCTCCCGTTGCAGGGAGGTAAATGAAAAAAAGAGAAAAGAAAGAAGGACGGCGAGGCGAGGCGGAGAGGCGAAGGAGAGAGAAGCAGAGGGCGGCAGGGAAAGTAGAGGGGAGGAGAGGAAGGAGGGAGCAAGGGGGAGGAGAAGGAGGAAGGAATGAAGAAGAGGAAGGAGGGTGGGAGAGGCGGGAGGAGGAGAAGAAGAAGGTGGGAGGGAGGCGGCATGACGAGGGGGGTGCGCTGACGGGAGGGCAGAAGGGCGCGAGGAGGTGCGAGGTGGCAAGGAGGGGATTGGGAGGCAAGGAGGCGGAAGGAGGGGTGGAGCGGGGGCAGGGGAGCAGTAAGGGGAGGCGGAGCGGGACGGAGCGGGAGAAGGCAAGGCAGGGACGGAGGTGGAGCAGGGAAGGTAGGGCGGAGTGGAGAGGGAGGAGGGGCGAGGCGGAGCAAGGGCGAGGCAAGGAGGAAGGGCGGCGAGGAGGAGGGGGCAACGGGCGCAGCAAACAGGAGCCGCGAGAAGCCTACAGGCCGCCGCGGGCAGAGGGGGGGGAGCTCACTGAGCAGCTCCTCCATTCCATCCACAACACTTTTTCTCAGCTCTGTCTCTCAACACAACTATTTCCACGAAGTGTTATTGGATAATCATTTGTGGGGTTCTAACATATGATTGATCAAGTAGATGATCAGTCAATTGCCAATTGGTTATCAAATTCGGAGCATTGGTCGAAAAGAAGGGTTAACTCACCAAGGAATCGAATACCTCTCACTAGAAGGGTATCGTAGTAATGATCGATGTAACCCCGGTTGTGTAACCAGTCCCCAATGAGACAGGTAAATGAACCCACAGATTGTTTGGTAAAAGGATCAATAAGGAATTAAATAAATATCGAAAGGGGTGCCAAGATTGTTGGGGCCAATGTGGTGTCTTGCGTTGGATTTCATTGAGCAAGGGCACTCTAGCCTCCATCTAGTTTCTTTTTAAAGTTATTTCTAAGTGGTTGTACTTAATGAAGTAGCTGAAAGATATGCAATATGGTTGTGAATGACATGGATGCTACGCTAGTTACAATTTACTGCCCTTTAGTTTACTGAAGGCCGGTTTCAGTGGTTCCATTGCTGGGATCGTCACCATCTTTCTACAGAGGTGGGCCCTGGTAGTGTTGGGTGAAGAAAGCCCCCATTGCATCCCAGTTACAACCATAGAACCAGCAAGCATGTCACACAATGAGAGGTCATTGACTATCTCAGAGCAGGAGGAAGACAGGTTGTCTTATAGCTTGGAGGAGGACCATAGCATCAGTGGGGGTGATGAGAGTGGGGAACATCATGTTCTTCCTGAGCATGCCACTGAGGAGTCACAAGATGAGGCTGAGGAGTTTGATCCCAATGCCCTTTTTCAGTTGCGAATGCAAAGTGCAGGGGGAGCCTTGTCTCAGCTGCAACAGAGTCTTATGGAGATTATGCAAGCTCCTCCTGGCAGTAATGCTCCTCCTGGAAGCAAAAAGACATCTAAGAAGAAGCGCAGAAAGCAAAAGCTTACACATAATGATGCACCTCCAAGTGGACAGCCACTTGTGACGACTCCTGTAATGCCCTCAATTGCTCCTGGCATGGGGGATGCCCCACAAGGCAACAATTTTCAGTCAGCGAATTATGGACAGCAACCCTTTTCTCCTCCAATGATGCACGTGGGATATTTAGGAGGAGGATCAGTTTTTCAAGCAATGGTGGGACAGCCCACAGAAGGGCTTAGTATGCCTCGTACATACTTGGGCAGTTTTCAGCTAGGAATGCAAAATTTCCATCAACAAATGATGGGGGGTATGCCGGCTGCAAATGCAAACATGATGTATGCAAACATTGGGATGCAGCCCGGAATGCAGATGGGGATGCCAGGAATGATGAGTGGTTCCATGAATGTGCCACAGATGCAGGGAATGGGACCTGGAATGGTCAATCCAGCTATGGGAGTTGACAATAATGCACAGAGTTTGGGCCAGATGATACCACCATCTTATTTGCAGCCACCTTTGTATAACATTGCACCCAAGGACAAATTGAAAGACTACAAAGAGGGTGGGACTGCTGTAAAATTTGAGACATTCAATGGGACTCAAGACAGGCTGAAAGCATTGACTTTTGTGCAACAATTTGATGCTGCCTATGCCAGTGGGAACTTCACGGAGTCATCAAAGGTCAAGAAGGCAGCCACATTCCTCAAGGGCAATGCACTTCAATGGTGGACCAATTTGCTCTTGCAGGGTAAAGCCCCTAACACTTGGGTTGAGTTTAAGCAAGTTTTCTCATCTGCTTGGCTCACCACCACTTTTGAAGTGGATATAATGACAGCATGGCATAAGTTGGATGCCGCAAACTGTAAGAACCTTGAAGAGTATAATAAAAAGTTTTGGGAAGCCTTGCTGCCCGTGAGCTCTTACAAGCATGTGACAGATCAAGAAATATTGTTGTGGGCTGCCAAAGGAGATTTGGGACTACTACACCAAAACCAAAGTTTCCAATATGTCCCAACTGATAGAAAATGCCACGACAGCTTATGCCCTATTACAGGGGAAGACTTTGGGCTTCAAGGGCAGCCACCAGGAAGCACAAAAGTTTAGGGGCAGCAAGCAGGAGGCCATAAGCATTTCAAAAGATTTGAACACCATCAGGTCTAGATTTGTTACAGGACAGAGGCGAGGATCGCCTCGAAGAAGTTCTCAAAGGAAGAGAAGAAGGTCCTCTATGATGACGACAAATGTTTCATATGCAAGGAAGAGGGCCATTGAGCACATGAATGCCCACACAAGAAGAGAAGAGAGTTTCCCTTGTCGGATCAGAGAGAACAAGGAAGAAAAGGGGGATGACCAACAGGGTAAGAAGCCCAAACCTACTGCTGGTCTTATGCCAGATGTCACTGAAGCTATACAAGATGTGGATGCCATGGAGTTAGGCGCCAAAGCCAATTTTATATTGCCAGAGCTGGCCGGAAAATTGGGCATAAGGGCAAAAGAGATGGGGCCACTATGTGACGTAGATATGGCTTGCCCAGGGCATAGCAAGTCAGTTACACGATCATTGGGAAGCTCAGCATGCACATTCAGAGCTACGTGGACACTGAGGAGTTCTACATTATACCACTGAATGGGTGTGATGTTTTGCTAGGTATACCTTGAAACCACAGGAAGGGAGCACTTTTGGATGCCAGAAACATAACTCTAACTTTGACTCACCGAGGGAAGACTTATGTTTTGGATGCTAAATTGAAGGGAGAATCCATTCCAGTTGTATCGGCTTCGGCCATTTCAAATGTAATGAAAAAGCATCTTTCTGCGTACTTGGTTTTTGCAACTGAAAAACAGTAAGCTGAAGAAAATTCTAACTTTTCTAAACTGGATAAAGAGAGGACAGATTTCCTTTTTCAGTTTCACGAATGTTTTCCTGACTCCCTACCACAGGAATTACCCCTAGAATGCCCTGAGGACCATGCCATGGATATAATTCCAGGTAACAGCCCGCCAAACAAACCTCCTTATAGGGTTAGTGCAGCACAACAAGAGGAGATAATGAATAAAGTAAAGGATCTCCTAGAGAAGGGGCTAATTCAGCCCAGCTCCTCGCCCTATTGTTCCCGCTTGTGCAAAAGAAGGATGGCTCGTGGCGGATGTGCAAAGATTATAGGGCTCTGAATAAGATAACCATTAAGAACAGATTCCCAATACCCGAGATTGATGATACCTTGGATAGGTTAGAGGGGTCTGCAATGTTCAGCCGGATAGATTTGAAGAGTGGCTACCATCAGATCAGGATATGACCAGAGGATGTGCACAAGACAGCTTTTATGATCACATTTGGCTTGTATGAGTTTCTCGCAATGTCATTTGGATTCACAAACGCACCTGCCACCTTCAATTAGATGATGGACAGAATCTTCAGAGAGCACAGAGCTTTTGTTGGGACATTCTTTGATGACATCATAGTGTTCTCTAAGAACGAGCACAAAGAGCACTTGGCAATTGTTTTTGCAAAGCTCAGGAAGCATAAGTTGCTGATTAATTCCAAGAAGAGTGAATTTTTCATGCACGAAATCCACTTTTTGGGGCACATAATATCTAAGGAAGGAGTCCAGATGGATCCTGCCAAAATGGAAGCCATACGGAAGAACGAGCACAAAGAGCACTTGGCAATTGTTTTTGCAGAGCTCAAGAAGCATAAGTTGCTGATTAATTCCAAGAAGAGTGAATTTTTCATGCACGAAATCCACTTTTTGGGGCACATAATATCTAAGGAAGGAGTCCAGATGGATCCTGCCAAAATGGAAGCCATATGGAATTGGCCATTGTTGAAAAACATCCATGAAGTACGGAGCTTTCTTGGCTTATGCTGGTACTACAGGCGGTTTATCCGCTATTTTGCTGAAATAGCATCACCTTTGCATGCCCTACAGAAGAAGGGAGTGTCTTTCAGATGGGGTACTAAGGAAATTGCAGCTTTCGAAGAGCTTAGGGAGAAGCTATGCGCCGATCGTGTCATAATCTTGCCAGACTTACGCAAGCCCTTTGCTGTCCAGTGTGATGCCTGTGGGAACAGCATAGGAGGAGCACTTATCTAGGATGGTAGAGTGGTTGCGTATGAGAGCTGAGTGCCTCACCGATGCTGAGATAAATTTTGGGATATATTACTTGGAAACATTACCTCTTAGGTGCTGATTTTTTTGTCTAGACGGATCACCAGTCCTTGAGGTACTTTCTCACTCAGAGAAAGCTGTCAGAAAGTGGGCAAACTTCGATGTTTCATTTTCAGATTTTGCATGTGCCTGGCAAGAAGAATGTTGTTGCAGATTCCTGATGCAGTGTCAAAGAAACCGCAAGCTTCAGCTGTCACCATTGCATACCGCAGTGAATTGATGCCATGAAGGATCAATATGCCAATGATGATGATTTTGCAAGGGTTTATGATCAGCTTAGCTGGTTGAGGGCAATCGACATGAGCACTATATGATGGATTTCTGATGATGCAAGGCAGACTTTGTGTCACAAAGCAGTTGAGGAGAGTCATGCCCCACCATATGCAGGACATCGAGGCATTGAAGCCACACTCAAAGGTGTGGAGCACTTCTTCTACTGGCCGACTCTGAGGAAAGATGTTGAGGCTTATGTGAAGACATGCATCACCTGTCAGAAGGTAAAGTATGGCAGGCAAAAGCCATCTGGAGTGCTACAGCCATTGCCTATTCCGGATAGACCCCGTCAAAGTATTGCCATGGACTTCATCTTCGATCTGCCTCATACACCATCACGACATGATGGAATTTGGACCATAATTTGGAGATTCAACAAGCAGGCCCACTTTATTCCAGTGCGGAAGAAAATTACAGCAGATCAGATGGCGATATTATTTATGTCTCATATTTTCAAGCACCACGGGATGTCTCAATCCATTGTCAGTGATCGGAACCCCCATATGACCAGCCTTTTCTAGAGAGGTTTGTTTGATAACATGGGCAATACGCTGAATTTTTCATCTTCTTTCCACCCACAGTCAGATGGACAGTCAGAAGAGGCAAACTCTACTGTCCTTGATCTTCTCAAATGTTATATTTCAGACCACAATGCATTCTTCCACAGGGAAAGCACCCTTCAAGATTGTGGAAGGCAGAAGAAAGGTACCTCCCATTTTTCACACCAAAGAGAATATCTTCGAAGCGGACAGATTTGTGGAAAGCTTAGATGCAGCCTATCAGAAGGTAAAAACAGCCCTCCAGAAAAGCCAGGTCTACTAAAAGCATCAGCTACTAAATTCTCCTTTCCAAGCTGATATTCAATATTTGGTTGCCCAAAGGATTGAATATTTGATTTGTCTTGAAGAAACACTTGGTTGAGAAAACAAGTGCTTGATACTTTGATGGTCAGTCTTAATCTTGAAAGCAGAACCATATAGATAATGCTTCCATAACTTCAAAGCATGAATGACTGCCAGTAACTCCTTCTCATATGTGATATATTTCAATTCAGACCCTTGAAGCTTTCTACACTCTCATAAGCAATGGGATGTCCTCCTTGCATCAACACTGCACCAATCAAGGTACCACTCGCATCCGTACATACAACAAAGAACTCTTTGTCCATATCCGGAAGTGTTAACACTGGTGCAGTGACCAATGTTCTCTTAAGCTCCTCAAAAGCTACTTGGTGAACCTCTCCCCACTCATACAAGGAATGCTTCTTCAACAAATCTGTTAGTGGAGAAGCAAGACGTGCAAAATTCTTAATGAATCTGCGATAATAACTACACATCCCTAGGAAGGATCTCAACTCATGTATATTTTTGCGTATTGGCCATTCAATTATGGCCTTGACCTTTTTAGGGTCAACCCAAATTCCCTCAGCAAACACAATGTGTCCCAAATACTCTATTTCTGTCTTGAAGAACTCACTATTCTTGGTATTTAGGAACAATCAATCCTTCCTTAGGAGCTCCATCACCTTAGCAAGGTGATCCTTATGCTCTTCCTCAGTCTGGCTGAAAACTAAAATGTCGTCAAAGAAGACTATGACAAATTTTCCCAAGTAGGGTCACAAAACCCTTCTCATCAGCCTACTAAAAGTGGCTGAAGCATTAGTTAGGCCAAAAGGCATGACCAAAAACTCATAATGTCCAATGAGAGTGCGAAAAGCAATCTTATGTTCATCTCCAGCTTTCATCCGAAGTTGATGATAACCAGATTTCAAATCCAATTTGCTAAAAACTTTAGTACCTTTAAGCATATCCAATAAATCGTCCACTCTTGGAATCGGATACCAGTTCTTAATCATAAGTTTATTCAAAGCACACGGTAATCTATACACATACGATATTATCCATCCTTCTTGACCAATAATACAGGTGCTCCAAATGGAGAACTGCTTGGTTGAATCAGGCCTTTTTGCAATAGATAGAAATACCTCCTCTATTTCTATCCTATTCATCCTGTATGGGGATCTATATGGAGGAGAAGCTCCTAGCTCTAAGTCTATGGCATGATCATCTTCTCTCTCCATAGGCAATTCGACTGAGTCATCTCTTGAAAATTGATCCTCATAAGCTCTAAGGAACTCATTTCTCTCCTGATCTTCCTTTGAGATATGAAGATCTCGTGAATCTCGTATATAAACAAGATTACAATCCATCCCTCTTTTTATCTATCTTTGTAGGAAAGAGGGAGAGAGCAAGAGAGTGCTGAACGTAAGTTGCAATAGATGAAGTGAGGAATACAAAAGCAGGGAAAGGTTTTGCCTAAGTGACAAAACCTTATCCTTCACTAACCATAGTTAGTGAACTAACTGGGGTTAGGGGAGCCCCTAACCTACTTATTACATTGCACTGCTAGCTAACCTACTTATTACATTGCATTGGTCACTCCTAGAATATAATAATAATTCTAACACCCCCCTGCAGTGCCAATGTCATGTACAAGGAAATGATCAATCACCAAAAGGAGATAAGTTCAGGGCACTGCGAAATGCCTCAAACTTTTCACGTGGAAGTGCTTTGGTGAAGATGTCTCCAACATTGTCATGTGTTGACACAAAGATCATACTGATCTCTCCTGCATGCAACTTCTCTATGACATAGTGATAGTGAACCTCAATGTGCTTCGTGCGAGCATGAAACACAGGATTCTTTGCCACTGCTATAGCACTCTGACTAAGAAATGAGAATTGGAGAAGGACCCTCCAATGAAAGACGAAGATCAGCAAACAAACGATGCAGCCAAACACATTCAACTGTCGCTGTGAAAGCTGCCATGTACTCAGCTTCACATGAGGAGGTAGCCACTGTAGATTGTTTCTTGCTCAACCAAGAAATGCAAGCATGTCCTAGAAAGAAACAATTCCCACTGGTGGACTGCCTAGTATCATAGTCTCCAGCCCAATCTGAGTCATTGTAAGCATGCCTCTACAAGTCACCCCCCCTGGGAAACATCAAGCCAAAAGACTTTGTACCTTGCAAGTAACGGAAGATGTGTTTTACAGCCTGCCAATGCATAACCTTTGGGCTGTGCATATACCTGCTCAACTAAGAAACTGAAAACTGAATATCAGGTCGTGTATTGTAGAGATAAAAGAGGCATCCAACAGCTTTCTTTTGACTTTGAAAACCCATATGGCTTTCTTTAGACTTTGAAAACCCAACGTGTACCTATGGCATTTTTGCCTAGTGGCAAATCCACGACATCCCAAGTCTGATTTTTATGAATGGACTGCAATTCATCGTGCATGGCATTCATCCAATGCACATTATCCTTTGCTTCTTCAAATGTCTCAAGCTCCTCCTCATCAAGAAGAGTACCTGCATAAGCTAATTCAACTGAAAGAGCCCCCCCCTGCGTGCCTTACTGCACTACGAGTCCTGCCAGGCAATGGAGCCTCAAGCTTACTCTCCCTGAGAGTCTGAAGCAACCAATTCGGGACTGTTTTGGCTGCGTGTATCTCTTGAATTTCTTGCCTGACAACTTCATCCACACCCTGAGGTTGTACTAAATCAGCTAGGGGCTGAATCTGTACATGTGGATCTGGCGGAGGTTGCTGTAAATTCTGAGTTTCAGCAGCTGGGGGAACCAAATGCTATAGGAAGCATATAGTTGGCACACATGAGGCCTTCTAGCCAAAACCTATGAGGCAACTTCTTACTTGTGAGCATGCATCTATCCATTTCCATGACAGTGCGATTCTTCCGCTCAACTTTGCCATTCTGTTGAGGTGTAAGCCTCACTGTAAGCTGATGCATGATGCCTTTTTCTTTCAAAAAAGTCTCAAATTCATGAGACATATACTCCCCCCCTCGATCTATTCAAAGTATCTGCACCTTGAGTCCTATCTCATTCTCAACCATAGCCACAAAGTGTTTGAAATACATAAACACTTTTGATTTTGCCTTCAGACCATAGACCCAAGTGTAGTTGGTAAAGTCATCTATGAATGTAACAAAATAGAGATAACCCCCAAAAGCAGGTGTCCTCATGGGACCGCAGCCATCACTGTGAATAAGCTGTATTTTGCGTGTAGCTTTCACTGCACGCATTCTGCATCGCAACAGTGGGAGTGTTAACTGATAATGCAAGATGGGATCTTCTTTTTTCATATAGATCAAGCTGAAAAAGACCCCGATACAAAGTGCCAGACAACATCAAAGCATAGTCATTCTCTTTGTCTCTAACTGCACACTTGTCATCATCAAAAACAACCTGAAATCCTCCTCTATTGAGTGAGGACACTGAAAGCAAATTCTTCTTTATCCCAGGCACATAGAGAACATCTGAAATTCTGAAATCTGTGCCATCAGTGGATGTGAGAATAATGTCTCCCACTCCACACACTGAATAAGAAGAATTATTCGCACAAGTTACCTTCTTTTTGGTGGGTGGAGAATGCAGAGATACAAACAGACTCTTCTTGGAAGTGATGTGCTTTGAAGCACCACTGTCAAAATACCAAGTATGAAGTGTCTCATTGACTCTAAAAGAGCATGCATCCTTTGAAGGATCATAACTGCAAGTTAAGAAAGCATATGGGTCATCACTATTAGTGGCTGTAATATTAGAACTACCCACTGAAAAATATGAAGTGCAAGACAGAAAGGCATAGTGCTCTTCAATAAAGTTGGCTGCAACATCTCCTCCATCATGAGAATGTGGAACTGATGCATCTGACACAGCCATACCAGAATCCCTTTTCTTCTCTTTGGCTATGCGCTTCTTGCACTCTCCAATATAATGACCTGGCTTCTTGCAATAATGACAGATACCCTTCTTTTTCTGCTTATTTGTATCACCCTTTGCCTTATAAGAAGGCTGTCCAGAATCAGCTTTATGCTGATGTGTGGGCTGATTGACATGTGGCTTTTGCTGCCCTTTACCCTTGGGCTTGAACTCGGAGAGCATAGCATGCTCGCCAGCCCGGGTTGCCATATTTCTGCGAGTTTGTTCCTCCTGCAATAGAAGTCCTACCAACTCGTGAAAAGAGAGAGGATTGCTGCCCCCCCTCAATGACAAATTCAGCGAGGTTTGGAAACCGAGATAGGACTCAGGAAGAGAGTTCAGAGTGGTGGTGATCATCTCTGAATCCGAAATGACTTCATCAATATTCAGCAATTGTTCCCTGAGGTCCTGAAGCTTTGTGAGGTGAGAATTCATGGAATCTTCCTCCTACATATGCATATGGGAAAGTTCTCGCTTCAGAAAGGAAACCTTGGCATCATTTCTTGCTGCAAACATACTCTCTAATATCTCCCAAGCTGCCATAGATGTCTTGCATGACCAAATATGAGGTATAATGAACCTCTTGACAGAAAGAGAAATTACTGAAAGAGCTTGTGCATCTCTAGAGTCCCATCTTTTCTGCTCTGCTGTGGGAGTTCCTGTTCCAACTACTTGTGCTGCATTTGTACCTCTACCCCTGCCTCCAGCTGTAGAAGTGACAGGTGTAGTCACTGTATCTAGTCTTGCTTCATCTCCATTGACATAATCCCAAATATGTCTGCCGACCAAGATATTGCGAACCATGGAACTCCACAAGGAATAGTTGGTGCCATCCAACTTATCTTCTTGTGTGAGAACCCTGAACACCTCATTGGAGTTGTTCTGAGCCATTTTCACCAGATAATCTCAAAAAAATACAGCAGACAGACCAAGTGAAATCCCTTCCTGGGATATAAAATGCACAAGTAAAATCTGCAAAGAAAAATCTGCCTACAGTGACAAATAATGTCACAGCCTGTCAAAGGCTCAGAATGCACTTCAATTATCCTGCAAATGCTCTCCAAAACTGCTTGCAAAACTCTCAAAATGCTTTTACACTGCCAAATTGCATCCGAATGCCAAAAGCCCAAATTTCTTCAGGGAAATTGCATCCAAAAAAGGCAAATTGCTTGAAAGCCACAAAGATGCAAGAAATTGCAGTGCAAAACTAAAAGCCCCAAATTTTGAGCTCAAATTGAGCCAAATTTCACCCAAATAGTAGATCTCCTGCAAAAGTCCCAAATTCTTGGACAACCAGCAAACCAAATGCAATGTCTGTCCACAGATACAAAATGCACCAAGTTTTCTGCAAGATCTGAGCCAAACAATGGCTATCTGCAATCAATGCCTGCAAAAAAAAAACCAACTTCTAGAGTATGCCTGCAAGAATGAAACCTGCACAGAAGGCCTGAGGTGTACGGTCACTGTACGAAATTCGTACAGTGTACGACTGACTGTATGTCAGAATGTACGGAAGCAGCAAGTCAAAATGCAGGACAGTACAGACTGTCAGTCCGTACGTTGTACGGATGTCCTATGGCGATGTACAGAAGCAGTACAGACCTGGAGCTGATGTACTGAATGCAAGCTGTACGGCCGCCACGAGTCTGCTGGCGCATCTGTATGACAGTACGGATGAAAGGTGCATCTGTACAGCAGCGCAGATGTACGGGTTGGCGCAAGTACTGTACGGGCTGGCAACTTGAATGCAGGGCCAAAGTACGGATGTCGTCCAATGTACCGACGGCGTCGTTACAAGTGTACAAATGGAAGGTACGGGCGATGCACAGCAGCTGTACGGACTGCGTTGCAGTGCGTTGCAGGTGTACGGACGAAAATCCATACAGTCGTACGAACTGTACGGACGTGCAAGAGTGGAAGCTGTGAGCAGGGAGCAGGGAGAGCTTGCGGGCAATGGAGTAGTTGAAGCACGAGCTGTTGAGCAAGGAGCGAGCTCTTATACCAAATATAGGAAAGAGGGAGAGAGCAAGAGAGTGCTGAACGTAAGTTGCAATAGATGAAGTGAGGAATACAAAAGCAGGGAAAGGTTTTGCCTAAGTGACAAAACCTTATCCCTTCACTAACCGTAGTTAGTGAACTAACTGGGGTTAGGGGGAAAAACCTCTAAAGAGGGAAAAGTGCCCCTAACCTACTTATTACATTGCATTGGTCACTGCTAGAATATAATAATAATTCTAACAATCTTTTCATTTGGGTAGGAGTAATCAATGGAATCGTATACACGTCTCGATCCCCTATGATCCTTATGTTTTCATCCTTATGTACAAAGCAACAATGATGAGTATGAGGATGAATAGCAGGATTAAAATCATACTGCCATGGTTTACCTAGAATCATGTCAACGTCTTGTAAAGGAGCTACTAGAAAATCCCTTCAATCTCTATATTTTTGCATACGAAAAGGGATATTGCATACTGTGGATGGACTTTGAAATACGTTATCGTAAAGGTTCCTTGAATAGCGTGACTGGTGCTTTAAGTAGAATCAAGTTTGTAAATGTTTTGTCATTTATAGAGATAAGATTGGCGCTCAATGATTGACCAAAACTTAGCAATTCTGCCACCTACTGTACAGGTGGCAGGAGGTCAGTGGATGATTCAGAATGGCTTGTTGTTCCAAAATGATAGAATTTGTGTACTGGATGTGTGGAATCTTCGATCCAAGATTCTCTGGGAATGTCATGATGCACCTAGTGCGGGACATCCTAGAGTACACAGGACTCTGTCTCTTGTGAAACATACTTTTTATTGGACTAAGATGCAAGAATTTGTTCAGAATTATGTAGTAGATTGCCGAACTTGTCAATTGACCAAGGCTGAACGCCTTCAAAGCACGGGGTCATTACAGCCCTTGGAAATCCCTGGTAATAGATGGGAAAGCATTTCCATGGATTTTATCACAGGATTGCCACGAACCTGCAAGGGTCATGATTCCATATGGGTTATAGTGGACCGATTGACAAAGATGGCTAGATTTCTACCTACTAGATCAACCGTTACAGCCAGTCAATTGGCTCAGCAGTTCATTGACCAAATATTTCATCTGTATGGGTTGCCTACTGACATAGTCAGTGATAAGGATTCTAAGTTTACGAGTGAATTCTGGACACTTGTTTTTTACATGTTAGATACCACTCTTAGTTTGAGTTCCTCTGAACATGCGTAGTCTGATGGCCAGACAGAAGTTGTAAACTAACTTCTAGAGGATATGCTTCGTGCATATGTTTCCAAGAGGCAACCTTCATGGGAAGAATATTTACCCATGGTTGAATTTGCTTACAACATTGCAAAGCACTCAAGTACAGGTTTGAGTCCTTTTATGCTTATGTATGGGTTTAAACCTAAGTCACCAGTAATGGTTGGATTCAAGCAAATCAAGAATGATATTGCTAAGAAATTCTTGCCAGACATGCAAGAGATGTTGCAGTTTGCGAAGGAGTCTATTAGAAGTGCCCAAGACAGGAACAGATTTTATGCTAATAGACATCATTCACCTAGGTAGTTCTCTATTGGAACGATGGTATATTTGCGTATTCCCAAGGAATCCAAGAGCCTAGTACCGGAAAGGTTAGGAAATTATCCCCTAGATAATAATTGGCCAAGTTACATATGAACTAGAATTGCCTCCTTATGTAAGAATTCATCCAGTCTTTCATGTCAGTAGACTAAAGGAAGTAATGGGTGCTGAGGATCAAGTAGTAACTCCTCAAGAACTTATAGAGGTTGAAGATTTGACCTTTGTACCCCGGAGATAATTATAAAGAAACTGCAAAATTTCATTTCGTTGTAATGTTGCTAGCACATGTTGGAAGCTTTAAAAGCCCAATGTGAAGAACCTAGTTCATCGAATTCTTTTGCCCAGTTGTTAAGACTACAATTTTTACCTCACCACTTTAAACACGAGTCCTATCTGTTGAGACAAAAATCATTAGAGTGCGAAGGAATATGTGGATAGGCTTTGGCAACTTTCTTGAAAGTAGAAGATTTTACACAGGTTAGGAAGCATGACAAGATGAGAAATTCAACTGACCCAGCTGCTAAAAGCTTGTAGCAACTCCAAGATAATTCTTTTTTATCCAAGAGCTATTAACAATCTATTCTCCAGTCATCTGACCAAAGAATTAGGATTACGCAATGAAGAACGCAATGAAGAGATGGAATTGTCGTTGGAAATTCAACAAGCACTATAACCACGACACGGAAAGGCCATGAGCTGTTATTCCATATGTTGGAAAGCTCAAAGTCTGGTTAGCCAAGTTTGTAGACCAGAAGAATTCCCTTGATTGCTGACTAGAAAGAAGTTGATGTGATGTGCATAGATGTTTAGTATCTTAAAAGGTAGAGGTTTCTACACACTCCCTCCATGGGAATCTATCACTGTGGATTTTATTTCCATTATTCCCTGCACTCCATGTGGAAATGACCAAATAGGGGTTATTGTGAACAAATTCAATAAACAGGGACATTACAAACATTGCAAAAAGACTCTTGAAGGCCCTGAGGCAGCCAAGCTTTTTATCAAATATGTGCTTGTACATCATGCAATGCCTTCTGAGATTGTCTCTAATCGAGATGATCGCTTCACCTGCAATTTTTATGAACTCTATCTAAAAGGCACTACTCTGAAGGTCTCTTCTTCCTTCCATCCTTAATCATAGATGCTAAAGTTAACCATTCTTAATATGCTTAAATCTTATGTCCGTGACCAAAAGTCTGCCTAGAAAATGTCATTACCTTTATTGGAGCACTATTCATTCCACCACAGGGAAGGCTCCTTAGGAGATCAATATAGGATGTTATCTACAGAAATATTTAAGACTAAAGAAAAAGTTTTAGCCGTACATGAACTTGTTTCTGACTTAGCTAAAGTGCTATTAGGCGCACCTTACTGTCACAATTGTTTAAAAGATCAGGTAGTGCTTTTATAGGGTGACAATGGAGCTATGGGCCCAGCCAACCTTGACCTTACCCGTCACTAGGTCTTAAAAAATTAGTACAAATCCTAGTAACTACTCCCTCTTTATTTTCGAAACTTAACGTACGCATCCAATCAAAATTGCATCAGATACGTGCCATGCTTTGAGATGGTCAAAGTCGTTGAAGGACCATGAAACTTGTTTGAAACGAAATCAAAAGACTCAGTTGTACCTCAGGGTCTTTTTGGAAGAACTCTATCAAATGTTGATTTCGGGAACAGGGTCACACCCTGTTCCCCTTTTGCCTGATTATTTGACACTTAAAAAGACCTCGCTCTGCCGAGAACATACCACCACAATGATGATATCCATGAGAGAGAGAGAGAGAGAGATCATAAAGCTTCAGAAAATTACCAAAGAGATTTCTCAATATCTGGTCCCTAAATTCATATTTCCTCATCATGATTTGGATTGCAATGTTATGAAGACTCTGAGATGATCTTCTCCGTGAATACTAGGCTTCTCTCATTACAAAAGTATAAAATTTGACCATACCAAGTATTTATGGGTCAAAGGAAGAACCTGTTCAACAGTGCTGTACTGATCAGCAATAAAAGAATACTTTTTGGAAGGCTTTGTTGGCAATGAGCTATGCCCAGTGTTTCCAAATGGTGAGCTTTGAGAAGTATGTGAGGGTCTTGGCTCTGAAGCCTTCTTAGAAGCAAGGGCTCCCATTTTATTTTTAGTTACTCCACTCGCTTTCCAGCTTTAGACCCAACTAACTTCAACCTGCAATGACAACAAAATTCAGCAATTGCACTTTCACAAAAGACATCTCAAAACATACACAACTTTTCAGCCATAACTTCAATGATCATAACTACAGCTTCATTTCAACAAGTAATGCATATCTCAACAAAACTAGAACACTTTGAAGCCAAATAACAACAGAGGATTTTAGAATGCTGGTCAGGAATATACCAAAACATGAGACAAAAGGGGCCAGCTCCCATAAAACTTATCAATAGTCTTGCTATGGCCTACACTAAATAATTCAATACAGAAATAACAATGGTAACTGTTTTTTAGCAAAGAGGCCCAGCTTGCAATAACAAAGTTTAAGCAAGCTCATACTATGGCAATCCTGGTTCTTCCCAATATGAAGTGTCAATAAAGGAGAGACCAAGTTGCACGTGTCTAGACTTTGAAGAAAGGGTAGGAGCTAGAAAATCATACTTGGCTTGCAAGCATATTTATTTTGTGTTCATGCGAGCCTTTGGCCTTGATCTAGAGCAGCATAGGTTTACCCATCAGCCTGTGTTGAAGATGCAAGAGGTGAGGCTTGCCCTCATGAGAGAGAGAACTTCTTTGTAGAAGGCCATGACCATGCCACCGCGCTGGCAGTTTTGGGTTTTTGTGGGTTTTTTTGTCTATGTAGGCTTCAATGCCTCTTCTATTTAGTCATGTGGATTGCATTTCAACAGACTATTTACGGATTGCATTTAGCTGATGTGCTCACTTGCAGGACGCTGGTTGCACTTGGAGGAGGCTCGTTTGACTGATCGTGGGTGCGTGTCTGAAACCACTTGTAACAGCATTGCACCTTTGACTTTTCCAAATGGTGAATTATAATTTTGTACAAGCACAGACTGTCCAGCCTGAAATTATTTCCCAAATTTGTATATTCTTTAGAATCCTTGATTGGAATGCAGATCAGAGGACACCAATCAAGAACCAGAATAGTCTAAGGAACTGGGACCTGTTTAATCAAGCTCGAATAAATACCAGATAACCAACCAGAAACACTTTTTCCTGTTTTGGAATATCACAAGCTGGGGGAAAGGCAAGTAAGGAAGCATAAAATAGACATCCAAACAACACTTAGAAGAGACAAATTGAAGCATCTTAAAAACTACCAAACACAATTCAAAGTTGTTCTAATCAAAAGTAGTAAAGTAAGGTGAAATATCCAAATTAAGAAACATGTCATCCTAATTAGAGCTTTTTATAGGGTGAAACTATGACACTAAAACAAAAGGTAAAATCAAATTAGTCAATAGTGAAGAATCGATTGCTCCCATAAAAGGGGCCAGCTCCCATAAAACTTATCAATAGTCTTGCTATGGCCTACACTAAATAATTCAATACAGAAACAACAATGGGAATTGTTTTTTAGCAAAGAGGCCCAGCTTGCAATAACAAAGTTTAAGCAAGCTCATACTCTGGCAATCCCTTTCTAAACAACTGAATCTGAAACCACTTGTAACAGCATTGCACCTTTGACTTTTCCAAATGGTGAATTATAATTTTGTACAAGAACAGACTGTCCAGCCTGAAATTATTTCCCAAATTTGTATATTCTTTAGAATCCTTGATTGGAATGCGGATCAGAGGACACCAATCAAGAACCAGAATAGTCTAAGGAACTGGAACTGTTTAATCAAGCTCGAATAAATACCAGATATCCAACCAGAAACACTTTTTCCTGTTTTGGAATATCACAAGCTGGGGGAAAGGCAAGTTAGGAAGCATAAAATAGACATCCAAACAACACTTAGAAGAGACAAATTGAAGCATCTTAAAATCAAGCCCTGGAAGAATAAGGGAATTGTAAGATGGGGACTACCAAACACAATTCAAAGTTGTTCTAATCAAAACTAGTAAAGTAAGGTGAAATATCCAAATTAAGAAACATGTCATCCTAATTAGAGCTTTTGATAGGGTGAAACTATGACACTAAAACAAAAGGTAAAATCAAATTAGTCAATAGTGAAGAATCGATTGCCTCGCAAAGTTCGACAAAATTGGAAGTTAGAAAAATTCAATGTGATACTGATTTGTGCTCTTCTCATAGTGGTTTAAATTAATCAGCAATCATGTGAATATCAATACAACCTTGTTGCGCAGGGAAAACCAACATTAATCAGACAAAATCTTCCAGTTCCAGGTAGTATCTCTTGGTATTAAGATATTCAAGGATCAAACGGGCTAAGTAAGATATCTTTCCCAGACAATGGACGAGCTTTGAGAGGACATTAGGCTTCATACTAACAACATCGCTCTCCTCCATGAGGAATTCAAACTGAAAGAGAGACAAGTAAACGAGTCAAAAAGCGGCACATGCAACTCATACACGTGCATGTACATTACTGCATTTGGGCACATGTGCATGTTCCATCATGCAACCAAACACAAGCATGCGCTTGAACGCAAGTTTTCCAATGCCAATGCTAAGCATGCAACTGCATGCATCCACAATACCATGCAGATTCAGCCAGCAGCTTCTATCAAGAAGTGGGTCAATTGCCAAACAAGTTAGAAACACTTCCAGGTGCCAACTTACCCAAGATTGCAAAACGAGCATTTGGTTCTCAACGAACACTTCAAGCTTTGCCCAAGTTCTGGTATATCAACTGAAACATCCTCCAAGGCGAAGGGTAGCTAAGCCCAAGCCGAAGAAATCTTCTCTCCAGCTGCAGCAAGGAGGCCTCTACCTGGAAAAGTTGGTTATATAAGGAGGCAGCCAAGTTCAAGGACCTCCTGTGGCTCCGTGTGCATCTTGTCCTCACCTCTTAGACAATAGAGTTGCGTTTTGTGTGATCTTGGCCTGTAGTTTAAAAGGAATCCAAGTGTCATATTGTCTTGGACAAGTGGAAGCAGTCCACAACATGCAGGTCTATTCGGGCCACTCTCTTCCAAGCTTATCCTCTGCAAATATATATCTAGATGGATCCAGGAACATGCCCAAACTCATCCTCTAAAAACACAACACATAGTGCAGTTTCAGTCTCATGATAGTCACTCATAACGTTGAAAACCATAAACTCCATCACGCATACTATGGCATCCCTATTGACGTCATGAGCGCAAGTTTTGAAGTCCAGTAATCCACCTTGGGCAAGTGGCATATCCAAGAACAATCCCTCCTGTTGTCCTTGGTCGAAAACATTTGAAGCCAATGCAAGACAAACATATATGCACATCTCATCACTGCTAGAGACTAGATAGCGTGACCTTGTCCTTTGAGAAGACACCACATCCACAAATGTCTCTGGCTGAAAACATGTGCTCTTATAGCATCGTGTCCTCAACTGCCAACAGAGCAAGTTGTAACTCTTGTGGAAGAGCCAATCTGTGTGGGTATATCAGGCAAGATCATTGAGATTCCAGCTTTGAGTCATAGGTAGGGTTAGGGGAGTCAAATAGGGCTCTCTGTGATCCCAAGGCCTGTGACAAAGCTTGCAATGGTGAATCAAAAGGCTGGAAATATCAAGCCATCAAAGTCAAGGGGCCATGCCGAATTTCTAGGCTACATGGGCAAAAAGACCAAAAATTAGCCTCTTGAGTCCTAATGCCATATTGCTCCAAACGCATCAAAATCAAACAACGCCCTAGATCATAATGGTTAGCCTGTCGATGCAATATCCAATGGGTACAACTTGAGGGGCTATTCCACTCTGCCCTAAGAGACGCATCAACTTCGTATAAGAAGCAACAGAGGGTGGAGACAAGTCGAATGCCTGTAGAGTTGCAATGATGATTGTGAACATGGTTATTCGGTGTGCGCGCCTTAAGGTAAGGTGCGATTCAAAGCGTTCCGCAAGTTTTGAAACACTAAAAATCGTTTGGTGCCCCCCCCCTTCTGTACCTTTTAAAATAAATTAACCTATCTTGATTCTTCACAAATCCGTCGCCATCACATGACTCCAGGCTCCGCCTGGCATTCAATTTCGTTGTTCTACATCTCGATTTTGCACTGCTGCTCTGAAGTCACCAGTGGTGACTGGTCGTTGCCTTTACATCCCTCAACCCCTTCTCTCTCAAAGCCCCCCAGTCGGCTCAGTGGTGCAACCTGCTGCCTCTCAGCCCTCTCTCAACCATACTCTGTCCACTATGTCTGCAAGATCTGAGTGTTCTCGTAATATTCTATCGACTACATCTTTTGGGGATAACTCACAAGGCCCTACACCCTCACCTCCGAGCTTGGAAACATGATGGAGTACTTGGGTGATAGAGCTATTCCCTGTCGAAAATTAGGGTCAATTGTCTCACCTGTAAGCTCCCGCATGAAGAGATCACAGGGACATGGTACCAAGATAAAATTAGGGGGGTCTAGAGTCTGCTGTATGTGCATCAAATTTGGATGCCACGAGGTGTAAGAAAACATTCACTGAGCTGCAGACCTGCGCAGCAAGCAAGAGATATAAGAAGGTGTTCCGCAGATCAGGGCAAGCTGCAACCATGCAGCAGACGGGAAGTATCAGAGCTCCCAGATGGCGCTTTTGGGGCGGGTTGTGTCTGCACAAGCAGGTTGGGGTAGCAACTACAAGGTGCTGCAGACATGACATGTGGCTGGAGCAGCAGCAGCAGTCTGTGCAGGGGGGAGGACAGACAGGTGTTGGGGCTGATGCAGGATTGCAGGAGGTACAGCACATGTCCAAGTTTAGAGCAGAAGGCCCTGTGGCAGTGCATCAATTATGGGGTGCTTGGTCATTTTTCGGGCTGGCCTGAAGTCGTTTGTCTGCACAGGAACCACAGACTGGGTCAGTACAGTCTGTGAGAAAGTTGGGCAGTTTCCCAGCCCTCCAGCTCTATATAAAGGGCCCAAGCCCTTGTCATTTTGATCCACAATAGGCTGTCCTGGAGACTAGCAAGAAGGTCAACATCCATAGTCAGTGGTCCAAAGAATGCCCAGCAGTCTGGAGCAGCAAGGAATGCCACGCAACATTCAGTCCTGCCTGCAGATCATCTGAGGCGTGAAAAGCAGAACACTGCAGGCTAACAAGTTCAAACTGAAAGCAGCTGTTACCTCTTGGAGCAGTTCTTAGTGCATACCTACAGCCAATAGGAGAGCACGCATCTGCGGGATGGTACTGTCCAAGGAACATGCACTACAAAAGTCACTGAAGCTCACTGAGGAGCACACAACCAAAAGAGTGCGTCCATCAGGAAATACTATCTGTATACTGCCAATCCCTGCAATCTGACATGCATAGTTGTTCCCAAGATGAACAACTCCATGAGTACCTGTGTAGGAAGTAAACCACTCCCTATGAGGAGTAACATGAAAAGAAGCACCTGAATCCAAGAGCCAGGTGTGCATGTCATGGCCATCAATAACCAAAGCATGTGCTATTACAGCAGAAGAGCATAAAACATCATGTATGTCACTGTCACTGTCCTCTGCTGCAACATTCACTGCATCCAAGTCATCTGCCTTGGCCTTGCCTTTGCCTTTGCTTCCATTGCCTGCATCCTTTGTTTCAGCCTTCTTGGCTTTCTGATCCCGTATGAACTTGAAGCACTTAGACTTCACATGTCCCTTCTTGCCACAATAAAAGTATTCAATATCCTTTTTGCCACGGGACTGACTGCGAGATTTGGACTTACTAGCAGATCTCCCCTTCTGCTGAGTCCTGCCTCTATCCTGTACCTGCAAGGCATTTGAAGACTTGCTGCTCGCATTATTCTTCCTGCTCATCTCCTCCATAAGGAGAGAGCTCTCTACATCAGCATACATAAGAGTGACATTCGAATTTGACAGGGTGGTCTTGAAAGTGTCCCAACTCTCAGGGAGGGTACACAGCAAGAAAGTAGCCTTGAACTCCTCATCAAGATTCAATCCCTGTGCAATCAGCTGTGTAAAGATGGCATTGAACTCACTCAAGTGTGAGGTCATAGCTGTACCTTCCTTCATGCGAAGATCAACCAGCTTCTTCAACCAATAAACCTTACTGGCTGAGCTCTTTTGGGCATACAATTCTTCTAGCCTTTGCCATAGACCATAAGAGGTCTTTTCAGCCTGAACATTGAACACAAGAGTGTCTGAAATAGTGAGCATGATAGCTGCCCTTGCGGACAAATCAAGCTCTTCCCAGTCATCAGCTGCCATGTCAGATGGCTTGACACCCTTCACCCTTATGGGCTTAGAAATCTTCTTTAACAGAAGTACATTCAAGCACTGTTCTGCCCATAATGCATAATTGTGTGCTCCTTCCAGTTTCTTTATGTTCAGAATTGAAGATTCACTTCCCCCTGATGCCATATCAGATAAGGAAAGTACCTGACTCCCTGGAAGTAAAAAGACTGAATAAAAATTCTGATTTCTCAGAAAAAACCTGCTCTATCAAGAGCCAGGAGCACTCACAATAGTGCTGTTTTTTTTTTTTACTGTCAGGAAAATCTGCAGCAAAACAGTAAATGTCCCTGCAAATACTGTACCTTCTGACACACTGTACCGTGCTCAAAGAGGCATAAACAGTAATTTCAGAATGCTGCAGCTGCTCCACAAGTGCTTTAACAGTGCATAATCAGCTGACAAAACACAAACACTGCTGTAAACACTGCTGTACTGACTGTACTGATCACTTCTCCCACCTCAGATGAGGTATTGCACTGAGTTAATATGCATAAACCACTTGGCAAACACCCCAAAAAAAAAAAAAACACTTCAGCCTGTCACAAAACCTGCAACAAAAAATGGGATAAATCCCAAGCAATCACCCTACTACCAAGGGGATAAAATGCATCTGAAGATCTCTGTCGGTAACCCAAGTGCTATCAAACAAAGTCTGGGCAAAAGCCTCTTGATCTGACACCTGAACCAAGTGAAGAACACCTCAACACTGAGGTAGCATGCAATATGAAAATCTCTCTGACAAAATCATCCAACAGTGTAATGCATATACTGCCCTGTGTAGAAATGACATACACAGATCCCAACGTACAAACACTCAATGAGGAACCTTTTGAGCACTGTCAACGATGGATAGTTAGGGACCGAGTAAACTCGATGCGCCCTGGCCAAGCGTGGCTCAACTGAGGTTCTCTGAGTGTTGCACAAGAAATGTGACCTGCAAGAAAATGTCACCTCGACATTGCGGAAATCGAGGCAGATGTGTGCTCTCTGGCACCACACTACCTCAAGGCATACAAAGCATCAACTGCCAGGCAAAAGCCCTATGATCTGCTCACCCGGAAACTGAGATTCAAGCCCAGTAAAAGCATAAAAGTCCTCTGCAAAATCAAGGCATTTCCTTCACGAAAACAGATAACTGTGCAATCAACCACACACTGTGGTTCTCTTCACCTCAAGCACGAGGTAAATGAAGGTACTTGCTGTACTTTCAAGAAAAAAAAACACAATTTTGTGAACTGAAAGATGATCCTGAAACAAGAGCAGAGAGCTCTTTCTCCTTCTTTCTCTTCCCAAAAAAAAATTCTGCCTGCTGTACTTGATGTACCTGCGCATGTGTGCAGAATCCCAGAAGAGAGAAGAAGAAAAAAAAATTTCGATGGTCTCCCTGATGCAGCTCCCTGTACCTGCGGAGTGTAGATCCGTACGGATGTATGGCTCCTGTACGGAGCCCGTACAGCAGGTACGGATGTCCGTACCTGAGCGCGCGCTGCGCGCTCTGGTTTCGCGCAGCCTGGTGCTGTGCACAGGCTGCCCCTGCGCAGGCTAGCAACTAGCAGCTGCTGCCCTGCTCTACGCCCGCGCCCGTGCCGTGCCCTGCTCTACGCGATCGCGACCGCGCCCGCGCCCTGATCTGTGCCCGCGCCTGAGCCTGCGCCCGCACCCGCGATGCAATGCCGTCGCTGTGCTCCGCTTGCCGCCGGTGCGACGCCCGTCCGTACGGATGTACGGACGACGTACGTCCGTACGGCGCTGCTGCTTGCTGGCCCGTTGGCCCGTGAAGAGGCTAGGTAGAGGTCGAGGGGGGTGGGTAGGCTAGGGTAGAGGGAGAGAAGGCTCTGATACCAGTTGAAGGACCTGAAGGGGGAAGAAGAGTAAGAGGGAGAGAGTGTGAGAGAGAGAGAAGACTCAAGTGTGCGGGTGTGAAGTGATGAGCCACACCACAAACTCATTAGTTTTATTAGGATTAGGTTTTACCCTATAACTGTCTTAAGACAGTCATAGATGTCTTATCTTTAATAAAGGGGTGGCAACATGCCTTTACCCCAACACCCTACATCATCAAGATCCATATAGATCGATGGCAATATGACTCTTTCTAGAGAGAGGCAAACGCTCTCCTATGATGCCTTGTGACTCTTGAGGCTTAAGCTATATACCACATGGTATAAATTATAAGTCGTAAATTATGAAATTTGAATGTTGTATTGAAGCATTCACATTCTCTTTACTCTTTCTTCTTGCTGAAATACTCACATAAATAGGAAATGACTTCCTTTTTCTTGACAACTTCCCAAGCCCATCTCCTATACCTGACCACTTGGAACACAATTTAAGGCTTATTGATGTTGATTTTGAGTATTAAATTTCAATGACGTGAATACTCTTTTGATGCTATCATAAAGAGCCTTTTGACGTTTTTTGCAAGTTGGCCAAGCATGGCTTTCTATATAGGAAACAGAAAGGGGGCTAAAGAGCAGCAGTATATACCTGTGTAAGTTGTTCTAGAGTCCAAAAATCTACACAGAAAATAAAAGAGAAAACAAAAGAGAAGGAAAAAGTGAATATAATTTTTTTTTGAAAAACGAAAGGAAGACATACTTAGCAAGCAAAGCAACACTTATGTCGTCCTCATAGACCTAGAATCAGAAAAAAATCTTTAATCCAATCACAAATGGGGACTTTTAAGCTGGCTGAGATCTAATAGCATCCCATTCTTTCTATTGCTGCATTTGAGAATCCTACTCAGCCCTGTCAAATGCTTTTGTGAACTCCAATTTAATGTAAGCAAGCAACTTCATGCCATCTGAGGCTAAGATACATCGGTCTAGGAGGTGTTTTTCCATTTTGGGATTCTGTAATGATTTTTGCAAAGATTAAGAGCCATACTGTCACCTTCTTATAGAGACCGTAAGAAGAGTTAGGTCTGCAGCATTGGAGATTCTGCATTCCAAGTCTCGCTGTCCATTTTCGCGAGGTTTTTACTCCCAATATCCTAAATTCTGTTGTCAACTCATCTACTCCTGGGCCTTGCCACGTTGAAGCTACTTCATCTCTGACTGAGGATAGCCTCCAAAAATTTACTTTCCTCTTTGTTGTCACTAAAGGAACAGCTTCCAACCAAGTCTGCATAGGTGTCATCCTCTCTTTGCTTCATTTTCCTGTCTCCTAAAGCATTACATAAGCGTTTCACAATAATTTGATAAATCTTCAAACTTGATAGGTCCTTTGATAACTCCATCATTAGAAACTGTTCTTTGAATTGGAGAAAAGAAAGAAAGAAAAGTCTTCAAAAGACCGATGGGTCTATGAGACTATGAAAAATCCTGATACAAACAAGCTGTGTGGGTTGAGCTACTAAACGAGCCTCCACTCCAATGCAGAATGCAAATGATAAGTGTTGAGTGCTACATAGTCATGTCAGAATGATAATCCTCTGCTCAGTCGAACCTGCATCCTAGGTCTCATAGTAAAGATAGGTCTAGAGAAGAGAACCCCTAGATATGTATATGACGAAACAACCTCAACCGGCGACCCATCAAAAGTGAACAGCTCTCGGTGCATAGCGGCTCGGGATGTGTTGAAGATCATGACCTTGATTTAACCAAGGTTGACCTTCAAATCATGGGAATCACAAAAGGTCTGTAGTGCATCTAGGTGTCTCTCGAGACCCTCTGCACGGGAGATTTGTCTCTATCTTCATGTGGTGAGGAAGATAAGAGTGGCATGTCATCTACGTATAACAAGATTTGAATCAGAGTGCCAGCGAGAGAGCATCCATCTCCCCCCAGTGTCTGCATAAGTGTCTCAAGCTCATCAATGTATAGGCCAAACAAGGTTGGTGATCAAGGACACCCTTGTTTTCTAGGGTTGTCCGAACTCTAGCTCAAGGGTGATTCTTGTGAGGATCTATGGTAGGGTTAGTGATGTGATGTGTGTCCCTATGTTTATATTCTAACTTCTCTTGGTGTATGCAGGTAGCTTATGAATAGAGGATTACGTTGGTCCCTTAGGTTAGTAGTGGCCAACCTGTAAGGGGTGTTTCATTTGGTATCAAAGCCTAGTCTATCTGATTTCTTCAAATTGTCTACTTGCTTTCTATACGTTCGGCTGCTGGCCCTTAGTCGGAGTCATCCAACTCCTAATCGATGCTGCACCTTCAAACCTTTATGGCCATGCCGCACCTATCAGGCCCTTTATGGCCATGCCACATAACTAAGGTTAGGACCACCGCCTTAGGCGTTTTAGCGGTCAATAGTTTAAATGTCTCTAGTTTAAACGCCCGGCATAATTAGACATTAGAGGCTGCGGTCGAAATGTCTGTCATGATAAGTGGTGTGAGTGATCTGTGGAGTGGGAGGTGCTATGTAATGCCGTGTAAAGTTACTAAAGAAGAGGTATCTGTGATCGGCCCCAGGAGGAGAGGGTGCGATAGTGAAATCAGTGATATGAGAAGCGAAGGCAGAGATCCCTTGATGTAATCAACAACGCTAGAGCCCCCTCCATGTGGGAAGCAAGTAAAACCACATGAGGAGGGCCATCTAACAAGACCATTAGAAATTATAAGATCATGCATCCTATCTAGAGAAATCTAGAGTGTGTATCTCTCAGCTCTACTAAGATGGTCCCCAAAAAGGCAGACCTATAAAGAACTGCTACTCCTCCTGATCCTCGTACTCCCCTTGTGTCCCTCGTCACATCTCTGTAAGCAAACTCCCATGTGTACCCATTGACTACTGGTAGTGTGCACTCTGGACTCTGATGTGTCTCTGTATAAAAGACTATGTCACGACCAGTATAATATTCCAAGAAGCTCCCTGTGTCTGACCATAAGGTACCATTACAATTCCAAATGGTACAAGACAAGGTCTCAGTAGGCCAAGTCTCATAGACCCCGCCTCCCTATGTGGGAGGAGGTGCCATTTCCTTCTAGCTCTGATTCTAAGTGTGCATTAGGACGTGCATGTGTCCATGACACTTGATCCAATATGTACCTTGGTTGGATGATTTTTACTCCACAATTATGCTTCATCGCACTACCTTAAGTGGCATGCAAACCACTTGTGAGGTAACGCGTGCATAAGCTCACACATGGCCTGCATGCAACTGTTTTATGCATGCAAAAGAAGCCCTTGAGCTTCTAGTTAGCCACGCATGAGTATGCTTAAGGGCTGAATCAAGAGTGGCAGTTTCCTATTGATTTTCGTCAATCCTTGTATGTATGGCCAATCCTAACTTTCTATGCTCAGCTCAATCTGTTGGCAAGCCAATTTACTCATTCATACACATGTGCTTTTGCTGCTTCCCTCAAGTGCTCGAATCGCTTCTGTACACTTGCTTGAGCATTCTCTTCTCTACTCCTCATGAAGAATTCATGGCTTCCTCTATCCATCTTCTGTCGTACTCTACTCCCGTATCATGCCCATTATGACCTCTATGGAGAGTGCCATGGAGGGCATTCAACATGATGAAGCACCCCCTCCACAACCACCTTTGCTTGCACCTATATGGCCTAGGTGCTATCTCAAATCTCGTATATGAACCCAATGGTGGCTTATTTGCAGCAACTTTAGCAGTTGGACATGTTTCAAGGGCATCCACCCCTTTCTCCCGAACCTTATGCAGGGGAGAAAAAGGAAAAGAAGTTGTACTATGTCCAATCTTGGCTTAATAGATGGGATGCCCACTTTTAGTTGATGACTACCTTGAGGTGCATCGGGTCACAATGGTGGAGGCTTTCTTGCGTGATAATGCAAGGTTCCATGAGCTTGTTAGCACATAGCCCTGGTATGGCCTTGTAGGCTAGTCTTAGGACTCAATCAACCCTTAGGTTGACTTCACTAGTCCCCCTTATAGTTGACCTCGGGGCCATTTAGGCCACCACTTTGTACTTTCTCACTATCCATTTGCAAGTAATCGTGTTTGCCTCAGCTTGATGTTTGCTCCCTTCCATTCCACTCCCTTTCCATCGCTTCCCGCACCCAATAGTGGTATCAGAGTAGGTTCTCTTGCTCCTAACTGCCTCTCCTCGTGCTCAGCCATTGTTTCCTACCTACCATTTTGCTCCAGCTGAGTCTGGTGCCTCATTTCGTCCCCGAAAACCTGTTTTTTGAGCTGGAAAAACAATCCAGCAGCTGTTTTTTGGCTTTTTCAAGTTCGCTTTCGACGTTTTTCAAAATTTTGAGCTGTTTTTACACTTCCCGCACCATTTCAACGCCGTCCGTACAATTGTACGAATTGCCATACGGCTGCACGGACCTGTGCGGACAGGTACGCAATGCTGCCAAGAACTAACTGTAGGTGACTTCAAGCATTTTTGGGCTCAGATTTTCACTTTTTCAACCAGCCATTGTTTCCTACCTACCATTTTGCTCCAGCTGAGTCCAATGCCTCATTTTGTCCCTGAAAACTGTTTTTTTAGTAGGAAAACAATCCAGCAGCTGTTTTTTGGCTTTTTCAAATTCATTTTCAACGTTATTTGAAAATTTGAGCTGTTTTTACACTTCCAGCATCATTTCAACGCCGTCCGTACAATTGTACGAACGTCCATACGGCTGCACGGACCTGTGCGGACAGGTACGCAATGCTGCCAAGAATTAACAGTAGGTGGCTCCAAGCATTTTTGAGCTCAGATTTCCACTTTTTCAACCAGCTCTAGCATCATTTGGCTGGGATTTTCTCCCTCTCGACTTAGATCTGCCTGGTACAGTTGGATTTCAAGCTTTCCACCCTCTTTTGTGTCACATTTGAGGCTGCATGGGACACTTTGGCAAGTCTTTATTAGGTATGCAATGAGGCCAGAGTTGCTTATTTGCTTGACAATTTTAAGATGAATGAATGCCTATTTGACTCAGGTCAAGGACTTTAGAGAGCAACTCATCAATGTTGATGCGATTATACCAAACTCACAAGTTGTGTCCACCACACTTGATGGACTCCCTGGCTACATATCAGGAATTTGCTGCAACACTTAGACTAGTGGCCATGGGTAACCCCAACCATTAATCTTTTGATCAACTTTTTTCCCTACTCCTATAGGAGGAGCACAGTCATCAAAACAAGGCTGCTTCTACTCATGCAGATCAAGCCTTTGCTACTGATTATAGGGGCGAAGGAAAAGGGAGGGGAAATTAAAGCAAGCCCAAACCTACATCTGGTACCTCATCCTCTTCTTCTCCTTCTGATGGGAAGAAGAAGAAACGCTGCAATTATTGCAGAAAACCAGGTCATGACATCTCTGAGTGCCGGAAGCGCATTGCTTCCGAGAAGACGAAGCAAGGACAGCCAAGACAGCACGGGTCTTTCTGTCACAAATACTCCACCTGCTCATGTCACAAATACAGAGGCAGCCAATGATGAGTGTCATTATAATCCTACTCTGCATGATTCAGCTTTTGCAGTCTCAGATTCTGCCTTAGACTGGTACTTTGATAGTGGTGCTTCCAAGCACATCACTTCCTACAAAAATCTCTTTCACAAATTGAGTGGCGTTCCAAAGGAGGGCACTGTCACTTAGTGCAAATAATACAACATATACCGTGAAAGGGATTGGTCAAGTGATTGTCACTACATTGTCATGTGATACCATTACACTTGTAGAAGTTTTATATGTTCCAGGTATAAAAAAGAATCTGATTTCTATCTCACTCACCTCCACACATGGCTTCAGAGTTCTTTTTGACGGTTATTGCTGTGCTGTTAATGATAATCGGTACGATAAGTATATTGTACTTACTAAAACACTTGATAGAGGGCTATATCATCTTGACATAGTCTTAGACCAATAAATTCTGGTTGGATGCAATTATGTGTGCCAACTATGTGCTCAACCGAGCACCCACTCGGGCATTGAAGATCATGACTCCATAAGAAGCATGGACAGGTCGTAAGCCTGTCATTTCTCACATGCGGGTGTTTAGGTCTCTTGCGTATGTGCATGTACCCTCTCAGTTGAGGCATAAGCTTGATGATAAGGCTGAAAAATGCATCTTCATTAGCTACATCTCACCAAGAAAAGGTTACAAGTTGTTTCATCCTAGCACAGGCAAGGTGATCGTCAGTAGGGACGTGGTTTTTGTTGAGCATGCCCCTTTACCTTGGCTGGACTGTGGAACACAGCCTTTAGAGGAAGCCTCTAATGTGTTTAATTCTATGTCGCCTTTCACAGATACATATGACACAGTGCAGAGCACCATGCTTCATGCTTCATGCTTCATGCTTCTAGCAGCTCCAATCCTCCTCTCGTTGCTCCTGCTCAACCTGATTTTCCACCGCCAGATGGCCATGCTTTCGAGCAAGCAGTTCAAGGGGAGAGGGCTGTCATGAGACAACAAAAATCAGTCCCTCGTTGGCTTTTGAATACCATGGCTGTAGCTTTGATTGCCACTGCCTGTAATGAAGAGCCACTATGTCATAAGGATGCTTTTGACAACAGAGAATGGATGGATGCTATGAATACTGAACTTGAGTCCATTCATGCAAATGGCACTTGGGAGTTGTGTGACTTGCCTGCAAGCAAGCGTGCTATAGGCACAAAATGGATTTAAATGGAAAGATGATGGCCGCGTTGACTGCTTCAAATCTCATCTTGTTGCAAACGGTTATGCACAGCAATATGGCATTGATTTTGAAGAGATGCACAACACCATGGCATTGATTTTGAAGAGACCTTTGCTCCCACCTCACGCATCACGACCATAGCGTGCATCATTGCTCTGGCATTCCACAAACATTGGGAGGTGCATCATTTGGACACTAAGACCGCCTTCCTTCATGGTGATTTACAAGAAGATGTCTATGTCACTCAGCCTCCTAGGTTTGAGAAAAAGGTTAGGAAAATCAGGTTTGCCAGCTCAAGAAGGCCCTTTATGGATTGAAGCAGGCACCCCAGGCATGGTATGCCAAGATACATGCATATTTGACAGCCAGTGGCTTTCGGAACAGCCAAGCAGAAGCAACTCTTTATGTCCAAAAGAGTGCTGCAGAGTTTACGTGGATGACATGTTTGTCACTGGCCAGATATGGACAAAATTGCAGATTTTAAAGCTGATTTGCAGAAATCATTTGCAATGACAGACATGGGCTGGTTGCACTTTTACTTGGGCATCCAGTTTGCATATGTTGAGGGGGGTATAATGAAGAGTCAATCCAAGTATTGGACAGCTCTTAGACCAATTCCAGATTGAAGATTGCAAGCCAGTTTCTACACCATTGGAGCCTGGCTTTTGTTTCTCCTCCGAGGATGGCAATGCATGATTTGATGCCACCCTTTATCAGCAGGCTGTGGGCTGCCTTATTTATTTATGTCATGCCCGACCTTCTTCAGTATGCCATCTCCCAGTTGAGCAGGTACATGCACATGCCTAGTACACAGCATTGGCAAGCCGTGAAGCGGGTCTTCCGTTACTTGAAGGCCACACAAAATTTGGGACTGTTCTATGGTGATGAGTCTCCATTGGTCTTGCATGCTTTCACGAACAGTGACTGGGCAGGTTGTTATGACACAAGAGTGTCCCATAGTGGCAACTGTTTCATGCTTGAACCTGCATGCATTTCGTGGTTCAGCAAGAAGCAACCTACAGTTGCTACTTCCAATTGTGAAGCTGAATACGAGGCAGCCTTCACAGCTACAGTAGAGTGTGCCTGGCTCCATAAGCTACTCGCAGATGTTGACATCAGCCAGCCAGCTTCTACTACCACCTACACTGATAGCTAGAGTGCTTTTGCTATTGCAAGAAACCCCGTGTTTCATGCACGCACAAAGCACATTGAGGCTGCGACTGTCAACTGGAGACATACAGTTGTCCTATGTTCCCACGGAGGACAACTTAGCAGATCTCTCCACGAAGGCTCTACCACAGCCCAAGTTTGAGGCTTTTCGACATGCCTTACACTTGGCACCATTTGTTACGTGATGTTGATCTCCTTGTACTGTCATAGGTTGCTATATCCATCTTGGAGGAATATGTGCAACCATGATATAGTTTCCAGGTATACCTGAGATGTATCCAGGATACTTCAGCCATACCATGGAGGGGAGTTTGTTAGCACTTAGCCCTGGTATGGCCTTGTAGGTTAGTCATAGGACTTAGTCAACCCTTAGGTTGACTTCACTGGTCAACCATATGGTTGACTTTGTCGCCATATAGGCCACCACTTTGTACTTTCTCATAATCATTTGCAAGTACTCACGTTTGCTTCAGCTTCTTGTTTGATCCATTGCATTCCACTCCCTTTCCATTGCTTCCCACACCCAACAGAACTCTAAAAGACTTCAAAGGTGCCTCTTACTTCAGCTGAATTCAAAGTAAAGTTCATGCTCCAAAGAGCCTAATGAGTTTGAAAACTCCTTCAAGCTGAAGAGACTCATCATTCAAGGCAAGGGGTTGGAGGGGTATTCTATTGAATTCCTCCTCTTGTAGCGCAACTTTCCCAACTTTTCAAATATGGGATTCAGGGTCATTGGGTCTTTCCTCATTAATGAGCAACTATATTGAATGAGGCACATACACGGCTCACTGGAGGACATTTCATGGAGAACTCATACCTTGGAAAGCTATCCGAGATGCTCATGCTCGTTGTGTGGAATGTGATGTATGTGATCGCCTGCTATCACCACGTCGCATGCCCCTATAGCTAAGCCAGCCTTGGGAAGCATTCAACTATGGGGATGAGATTATATTGGAACATGGCTCATTACACACAAAACAAAGATATTATGGTTGCTATAGATCATGCCATCGAGTGGGCGAAAGCTAGGGCACTAATAAGGTATGATTGTCCAATTGAGTTTGTAAGTGACCAAGGAATGCATTTCATGAATGACATTTTTACATCTTTTACAACTGAGTTCATGGTTATACACCGTGTAGCAACTACTTAAGCAAGTTCAACTAATAAGGCACTTAAGTTCATTCTTGGCGTACGCACTTGGGCACGAACTTAGTGCCATTATGGATGCCATATGGCCTAGAAGCTGGAGTTCCTTTGGGGTTCCTTGTTTTGAGTCATAGCATACATAGTGAAGACGAACTTAACCCCATTCCGGATGCCATATAGCCTGGTTCCTTTGGGTAGGTGCCAATCATCAGCTCGGAGAGCCAAAAGCGTTTGCCAAGGACTACGATGACAATATTGCCTCCCGAGGCTACAATGGTACACCACATGTGTCATTGAAGAGTAAATTTTAGGGATGTCTATACCAAGAGGCCCTTGACCACTTCATCGTCTGCTGCCAATTTTCTAGACTCAACTGAAGCATCTAAAAATAAGGAGTCCCTCTGCTTAAACTGTCGTAAGGCAGGGCACAGGCGCATCGTAAAGAATTGTACCTTTGAACGCATAGGTTGAACCGCTCGCTGATTCGAGCTTGCGCGAAGAAGCTGACAGGCTGAATCGGATTGCACACCACTATTCGGTCCAGATCAACGCGATCCCCGTCACATGCAGACGTTCTAGGGGCAGAAGAATGGATAATCGTCAAAGGGGTCGTTCGTTTAGGAATCACAAATAATTCGGAACGAGACGAAATCAGCGCCTCAGTACGACACAAAAGCAGAGTGAAATTCCTTACCTTGCTCCGACTCCTAACTTTGAGACCTGAGTCTGTCCACGTAAATCGTTGCCAGTTTCCTTTCAATTGCACCGTCCTCGACCACTGTAGCCACTCCTGAGTAAGACAAGGGATACTTGTTTCTCGGGAATTTGGAGTATTAAAAATTATTAGAAGTAAAATCCCATAAGAATGGACGTCAAAACGTGATAGCTAAGTCTTCCGTGGTTACCTAGAAGCATTGAATGCACTATTGGACTCAAGGGAAAACCCTCATAATATTGGGTGAAAATATAGATTTTATGTCATTTCAACCCTCAAATCCACAAACCCCTTACCTCGAGAACTCACTAGTTTTATGGGAAAACAAGGGCGGCCCTACTTTGATTGAAAGTAAGGGAAATAATTTAACCTAATAGTTGTCATCTAAAATTTTAGAATTCTTATGTTTGTTCTCTATGTTCTTGTACGAGTAGTATGTGATATTATTTATGCATGTATATAATGATTTGTCCAATGTGCATAAGGATTTCTTGCATTCCTTTGGCAGGATGCTCCATATGTGGTTCAGTTGGCTACCATACGTTGTTGTTACATCTGTAACATGCAAATGATAGTTAAAACTTTACATTGTTTTGTGAAGCATCTTTGAATATGTTGTGTTTTAGTTACGTCCAAATTAATAGAGTATCTTGTTGTGTATTGTGTTCCTTTCTGTATATCTATGTGGGAATTGTATCCACACGATATGTTTACCATTGTATGCTGACATGGTCATGAAAAATCCATCAACTCCATGGACTAGGCCATCTTGTTGGTTTATTTTTCCTGAGCATAATTCAAGTAGTATTCCCTCTTTTGTTAGCACTGCCTCCTTTTTATCTAGTTTTGTTTCAAATTGCCATTTATGGAGATCATCCTACAAAAAATTGTTCTTTAATAGCCCAACCTTCTTTTAAAAATCATTTGCTTTGTCTTTTGCATCCAAAAGCACTTGCTTTTACCACTATACTAGGAGGCAGAGCCCACACGGACTTGTGCACTCTTGTTAGCACTTAGTGACTGGCTCCTTAGAGGTAGTGCTACAGTGGAGAATTTTATTCTCCTCTGCGAATTTCCACTGTGTCACACGTGGAGGAAGCGCTAAAAAGTGGTAAAGTGGGGAGGACCATAACACGGTAATGCTTGGCCACTCATGGATGAAGATGGATCACGGGAGGTATGGATGGCCTTTTATAAAGTTTTTTTCCTAATTGTTTTTACACTCACACACCATGGTCCATTACAAGGAGCACATCGACCTGAGACCTATGTTGCTAGGCAGCAAACAAGGAGTCATCCGTTAGGATTCAAATGAACACGCCGTACCGCTTGAGATGTTGCCACTTCTCATGAAAGGATGTTTGGAATGCCCCTCCTAAGAGGTAGTGCTTTAGTGGAGAATTGGATTCTTTTTAATTGTAATGTTTTTTTAGTTTGCTAAAAGCATGATTTCTTTTGTGAAAAAGTTGAGCGCTTGCTTTCTTCGTGCCTTCTATGGAGAATACAACACATCCTTTCTTTGTGAGAGTGAGCACTTGCTATCTTAGTGCCTTTTATGGAGAATACAACACCTCCATCTTACCAAAACGTAGTTAGGTATCTGCTTTGTAATTAACTTCTAAAAATATGTTGCCTTACCCTTTTTGCTTTAGATATGCAATCCCGAGGTAGCACCCACGTGCACTCATGCACTCATTTTCTATGATTGTTCATAGTCTATCAATTTTTTTGGGATCTTGTAATAATTTTGAGCTATGACACAATGTCTTAGTGAACTGGCCTATTACTTTCAAAACATATTTTTTTCCTTTTTAATATGCAAAATAGTCTCATTATGTTTGTTCATTTATGAATTTGTGTAGAAGAGGTGATGGTCTTGTGGTTGTTCAAGTAGATAATTATTATTGATGTAATCTATTTGTTATTGTGTATGAATACATTTTCTAAATGAGTTTAAAATGTTAATGTAAGTCAGAGTTTTTTTGTCTCAATGTTGTACTTAACTCGTGGCATTTTGGTCTAAATTAACCAATATGTGTTAGCCATGCAATCCAAGGCGTCCTCCATTGTTTCATGCATCTTTTATAGTTTTCGCTTGAAAGAAGTCCCCACATGTAATAACATTAACATTTCCAAAGTATTCGCATTGATTTCTTTTCAAGGAACACATATGTAAGTCTGCAAAGTTTAAATTTCTCCTTCTAACTAGGGATATCTCATTAAAAACAAGTAGTTCTACTTGTTGATAAATGGAGGTCAAAGTGTCAAGTTTCACTCTCGATAAGGATGTGAGGTCTTTATTGTGTATTGGCAAGTGCAATGCAGAATATATAATTGTACCATTTATGTTATATGTTGCCTTTCCTATGTATGCAAGCATACGAACTTTAGGTAATACAATGTCAGTGTTTAATGCTTTTTAATTAACACTATTTTACTTGCATGAGAAAAGATTGAGACATTGAGGTGGTGGAAAATGATTTTGCATGGTCTAGAAAGAGAAATCGTGCGAATACTTATTTCTTTATGGGGGGAGGGGGGGGAAGGCAAAATATGCTTGGCATGGGGAGCCAAAATTGAGACCCTCATTTGGGTTGTATGTAAAAGCTCTTTGAGGTTGTAGCATTGAGGAAAGGAGAAATCCATGTTTAGAATGTAAGGGTGAAGATGCCAAGATAGATTGCTAGGTAGTTTAAGATTCCAAGCTTGGTAAAAGGGTTTAGAGTATGCTAGAGTGTTGCAAGTACCGGGAAGAGTAAGTATAGAAGGAGCAGCGTAGGGTTTCAAGAAATTAGAAACTCTAGTGATTTCTAAGTGCTATGCTGATTGGGTTTACAATTGCTCACATCTCTTCTTCCTTTTTTTGAACATAAATGAATGCAAGTCATAGAGCTAGTCTAACATCTTCTACTTTGTTACACATGTAGTATGCACGCTAGGCTCTTAAGTATGTGTTGTATACAACACATAGGTCTTGGAGACTCACATTCCAGTGCCACCATGTGTGGTTATGTCCCAAAACCAAGATTAGGTGGCATAGTTATGTGCCTAGCTATAGGCATTAGAGGTATAGAGTTCGGCTGTGGTTGTGGTTGAACCTGTTCTTGGACCTTGAGCTTCACGGACCTACTCTGATGTAAGACTCTCAGTCCTTCCACTTATGAGACTTTGTGGTGGGATCTGTCCTTGTTCCTAAATAATATCAACAATAGGTTTGCCCATGGTATTGGTTTTTTGAGGGCACGCCTGTATACATTGATGATCTTTAGAGTGCGTGTATACATTGATGAGCTCTGTATAAAAGTGTTTAGCCCAGTTCGTCTCCTCTGATTGATGTAGGCATGCAAACAGATTGGGCAAGATGACATTATGATGCTCACTATGGGATATCTGTGCTAGTAACATGACAGCTCAAGTGGCCTTGGTAGTGGTTGCATTGCTAATCAAGCTTATAGGGATTCCACCCTATCGATTTTTTTATCATATTGTACAAGCCCTTGCAGTCTCTGATCCATGCATCGGAGCGTTGCATATGGTTTGGAAATATTGGATAGCCCAAATGCATTATGGACTATTCTTGAAGTGAAATGATAGAACTTCTAATCTCCATCTGCATGGAGCCTGTCGGTTGTCTATGTGGCATTGTTGAATTCGTCGATAAAATCCACCACCTATCAAAGATTAAGGTTACACGGTGTCCGCCACTGTCTAAAGACCCATGGCCTTGATAAGGGGAGCCAAATATGGAGCAACTAGTAGCTCATTGCATTGTGGTAGTAGAGGCGAAAATCCTTAATATTGCATATGAATGGAGAATGGATCACCACTCCTTGGACTTGTTCTAACCAGTCGGCCCCGAGTGGTGAGAATTTGGTCACGTGCATATTGTGTTCCAAGTAGTTTTCCACATATTCTATATGTGCAAATATGCACTTCTTCTGAGGCCTTGAGGTGGAATGCTGAGCTAAGTGCTCGGGCTCATGTGGGGATGCATTTCAGAATGTTCCATTTGCGAGGGAAGAGTGGCGGAGGGAGTGCAAAAACTGGATGGATTAGTAGAAGGTGGAAATCCACGATTAATAGTTCATGTAAGCACCAAATGTTTTGTAAGATAAAGTAGACAAGTAGGAGAGAATGTGAGATAGGCAATATGAGATCCGCCTTGGAGCCATATGGGCACAAGTGCTTGTAAAAAGAGAGTGAGAGAAGTGAAAGAAAGAATAGGTTTGGCCCTCCCTTCAAAAGGTGGAATTTATAAAAGGCCAAAAGTTTGACTTTGGTCTTCATTGTGTACATGCAACTTTTGGGAATGGTCGCTACAAAATGTCCCCTCCTCCTCTCTAGGAGACTAACAATTTCTAAGGATAAAAGTGGTTACCTCTAACAAGCCAAGTTCATGCAAAAGCAAACATGGTTATTGAAGTAGAAGATGACACATGATACAAAAGGCAAGCAACCATATAAACTTGTGCCTTTTGAGCACTCTTTTGGTTAGTGCTATGCATATGTGATAATACATGACGTTTAGATGAATCCTCAACACCTTCCCTTTTTCAAGATCAACATCATAAAGTAGGCCTTCTCTTAAGATGATGATTATGGGGAATGGAACAAGGACTGAACATTACATTCCAATACACCCCTTTAATGGGAATGCCCTTCCTTTGAGTCGGTGCTTCTCGAAAATCCCTTTCCCAAGTGGTTTGGTAAAGATATCTACAACATTCTCTTTGCTGTCACAATGTTGCAATGTGATGTCACCAACAAGTAACACTCTTTCTCTGATGAATTTCTCCCTGACATCAATCTGCTTTGTTATGGAGTGATATACTAGATTCTTGGTAGCTAATGCTTGAATTGACTGATAATCATAGTATATTATTGTTGGCTTTGACTCATCAAAGTAGTCTATTTTTTACAATAGTCTTCTGAGCCATATAGCCTCACATGCACTTGTTGTGAGTGCCCTATATTCTGCTTCAGTTGAAGATAAAGAAACACTTGACTTCTTGTTTGTCAACCATGATATAGCACCTTGACCAAGGAAATGTTCATATTCTTGTGTAGATCTCCTGGACTCATGCTCTCCTACATAGTCAATATCATAGTATCCATGCAGCCTTAGATGACTTCCTCTGTATTCTATTCCAAACTGTCTTGTACCTTTGATGTACATTAAGTATCTATTGGCTACATTCCAATGAGATTGTGCATTTGTCATAAACTATGCAAGTGAACTTACAACATAACAAATACATGGCCTCGTGATAGTCAAATATATAAAAGATTAGATGAGTTGCTGATAGTACTTGTCATTGACTGTAGGATTTTCTAAATCTTTGGTAACTTTCAAACTCTATTCCATGAGAGTGGTTGCAATCTTGCAATGCAAAAATTTGGAAGGACAAAGGAGATACGTATCTATTCCCATATTTTTATTTTTTCATATTATCATTTTTCTTAGTCTCATAGAAGTACTCATATAGAGACAAGAAAGAATGGTATGGTGACGGAAGGGAATAACTGAATTTGAAGAAGAGTGATAGATCATATTAAAATAGCATGAAAAAGAGAATTAAATATGATAGCCTATATAAAGATCTAGGATAATCTAGGTGAGCTAAGAGTTCTTTATGATCAAATAAGCATGATTATGTGAATTGATAACGATGAGAAGACAAAATACAAATACTTAGAGGGCTTGTATCCTCATAGCTTGCTTGAGTAGATGCCAATCCTAGCTTAATTATAGATAACAAAATTACTATTGTGTGACACATGTGGTATACTTCGATAACGTGTTTTGCTAATGTGAACTGAAATGGAGAAAATTAAAGAGAAGTAAAAGCATCTGAATTTTTTGCTAAGCATGAGGGAAGGCATGATTGTTCCTTGGTAGCAAGCTTTTTGCTCTAGTAGTTTCTTTACGAAATGGTTTTTATAGATAATGAAAAACAGTTAGTATGTCAAATAATATCTTCTATGTATTTTCTAGCAACTGAAGAAAATACATATTGGATCATTACTAGCTACCAAGTTAAATAAAAAACTTTGATGTGTGATTACACAATGACGTACATATACCCTTCTGTTGATTACATAATAGTATATGTGACTTATTTCTACTCACATCATAAGGAAAAAGAATTATGCTTTGTATTTGTTATTATTTCTCAATATCATACTGGTATGGGACGGTATAGATATTGAGGAATATGACAAATATCATGCTTGGACTTGTACGAAATAACATAAGCAATGAATGGATGTGGTATAGTACTTTCTCTTGGTACAAGATAAGAATAATAATAATCTTTCATAAGTTTTGAATTGGCTAAATTCATTATCCCTTGGTTAATGAGAGCTTAGGATCTTTTTTTTTGACCATGATGATACTTGATGAATATCCAAGAGAGTACTCTTCACATCTCTACTCATTGACTCGAAAAGTCAAATACACAATTGAGGTTAGTTTGCAATCCAAGCAAGAGGAATGTTCAGCATTGTATTTTTGATATTCTCTTGCTATGGAAATTATTTCATTTTAACCAAGTGTGACTATGGCAAAGTATTCCATAGGAACACATCGGATGCAACGGGGGTCCTAGTGGATGCTTTGTGGGGTTTGGTTGGGACGCCTAACTACTTGTGTTTTGCCAAGCTAGATGGTTAGTATTGTGGGTAATTCCATATTAATACTAATGTTGCTAGTGTTATTGGTGCTATTGCAATTGGTCGTAAGGTGCACATTTTGATGTCAGTATATCAAGCGTACAATTGTGTTGGGATTAGTTGGTGTGATGATTCATCAATTGATTGTAAAAACTAACACAATTGGCGGCTTGAGTACAGATGATGAGTTGAATAATGAGGAACGGAGATGGTGAAGGTGATTTGGATTGATCAAAGTATCGAATGGTTGCCAAAGGCCATGGGCCATATTGTAAAGAAATGAATACTAAGCCGTGGGCTAATTTATTTTATTAATTATGGATGAGGGCATATTAAGACTTGTGATATTTTGAGCTCGTGGAGCTATGTTGATCAATCCCTCTAATTGTGTACAAGGGATGCTTTTGGATGTACTATTGTTGGCTCTTTGCTTTCTGGAATTACAATTATAAGTACTCTAGATGGTGTCGCTCTCTCTTTCTCTTCTCTCCCCCACTTGTTTCCTTGTTCTTTGTTTCTATGGTTATGGTAAATCGTGAATCTATGATCATGTCTAATTTTAATTTTCATAACACTACTGGTTGCTGCATATAGGCTTCCTCATCTAGGTAGCCATTGAGAAAAGCATTTTTGACATCTAGCTGGTACAAATTCCATCTAAGTGTGGCTAGTGATATCAAAAACCTTATGGAATCCATCTTTGCTACTGGAGCATAAGTCTCATCATAATCTCGACCATATTGTTATGCATATCCTTTTCCAACTAGTCTGCATGTGTCTTTCAATGCTTCCATCCAAATTGTACTTCGCTTTGTAAATCGATTTGTTTTTAATGGCCTTCTTTCCTAGTGAAAGGTCACATAAATCCCAAGTATTGTTTTTATACAAAGCATCCATTTCTTCATTCATAGCAGTTTGTTATTCTGGCTTCTCAACTACATCTTCAAAGTACACTAGCTCTTCCATAGCCATGATGGTAGTCATAAGAGCATAATTGGTGGTTCTAATCTGAATTGGTTTGCCTTTTTGAGCATCTATCAACCTTGGTGGTGGTCAGCTTTTTGCTACTGCTCTTCTCAAGGTTCCTCTTTGCTCTTCTTCATCAACCTTTTCCATAGGTGATTGAGTAATTGGTGTGAACATCTCCTATGTATTTGATGTTTTCCATTTTGATTCTTCATCAAATATTGCATTTGTGGAGATTATGACTTTTAGGTTGATGGGATCATACAACTTGTATGCTTTGGTGTCTTTGTTGTATCCAACCATGATGCATTTGCGTGACTTCACATCCAACTTTATGTGATGATCGTCATTTATGCTATGCAACCAAATATGTGGAGATGCCCAATGTGTGGCTTGTATCCAGTGAATGCCTCAGAAGGTGTCATACCCTAAATTGATTCGGTTGGAAGCTAATTACACCAGTAGGTTGTAGTGGCAATTGCTTGTACCCAATACTGATTCAAAAATATGCTTCTCAGTGAACATTGCTCTAGCACTGTCTACTAAAGTCCCATTCTTCCTTTTAGCTATTGCATTCTATTGAGGAGTATCTGCACATGTGAATTGCCTTTGAATGCCATTGCTTCTACGAAAGTTCATGAATGTTGAAGCCATGTATTCACCTCCACTTGTCTAATCTCATGACTTTTATCTTTCTGCCTATCTGGTTCTCTATCATGGCTTTGAAGTCTTGACATCTAGAAAAGACTTCAGATTTCTCTTTAAAAAAGAAGACCCAACAATGTTGTAGTTGTTATGAAAGTCAATTAGTATACAGAACCATTAATGTTGTGGGTCTGCACATAACCCCATACATCTGTATGTATCAATTCAAGTATTCTTTTTACTATCATGGATGCCTTGTGTGCTGCTCGTCGTGGGTCGAGGCTGCTGGGTGGTTGAGTCTAGTCGGCTAGCATGGTTATGTGGCTATCAACTACTCGTTGGGACTGCGCATTGCTTGACTTCATGCATTGATTGTAGAGGCTCTATGTCGTTGAGGTCCATTGGCGTTGTATGCTTCATTGGAGATGTCATTGGTTGAGTCTAGTCATTGTTGTTTGTTGTGGCGCTACAACTTGATTGTTGGCTACATTGGCTATGGAGCTGCCTTGGGCTCTGCGTTGATCCGCTAAGTTGCAAGGGTATTTAGGAGTTGCATGGGTTGAGTTGTGGTGAGTTAGAGCTACGAGGCTCTCGCGTAGTCATTAGCTTGCGAGGTTGATGAAGGCATCGCTCTGAGCCTGCTGTGTGTAGGTGGTGGAGACTGCTTGAAGAGGTGTTGTAGAAGAGCTCGTAGTTGATAACGCCTCTTGGAGCAAAGTTTTCTCTTGCTCTCAAGAGTAGAAGAGCTTAGAAGTAAGTCTCTCTCTTAGGATACAAGGAAAGAGTGTCTCTCTCTCAACTAAACCTATCTCCCACACATAAAGGAAAGAACAATGAGTGGAATGAATACTCACACTCTCTCTCACAACACAAGAACACTTAGTGATTCTCTCACAGAAGAATGAATGGAATAAGGACTAGACAAAATTCTCTCAAAAACTCTCAAGAAGATGAATGGAAATCTCTCTATGAAAGAGAACACTCAATAACATCTCAATATTTCTCATGCTCTACACTCTCAAGGATGGCGCCTCAGCAGGAAGGCAAAACCATGCACTCTGATACCATGACCAAATATGGAGAGGGGAGGGGAGAAGAGTGGAGATGACAGAGGGCACATCTAGAGAGCACACCACAAATGACTAACTGTACACTAGGTTTAGCTGAAAATAATGAATATATACAAACCCCTTTAGGGTTAGGGTTAAGGTTTCTAACCCTTGTGCCTTTTTAGCACTCCTTTGGTAAGTGCTATGCACATGTGGTAATACATGATGTTGAGATGAATCCTCAACACCATCTCCAACTTGATCCTTGTCCACATGGTGTGATTTGCTTATATATCATGTGGACACTCTTTGTTAGTATCCACACAAATTTTGCCTTTGGTTGGTCAAATTTATCGCCTAATATGGATTGAAGTGATCTTTGTTGATGGGTTGATTGATGTGATTTTCCTTGATAGGTCCATATTTTCCTTGTGATTTCTATGGATTGTGTAGATCTAAGATACGGCCTTGGTGTTATAGAACTTCATGAGTGAGACCCTTCAAGCTTTGAACCTCATTGTCTTGTTCCAAATGGCATGAACTAACTTTTGCTTTTGTTCTTGTTCCTTTGTAGCTTTCTTGAGTTAGTTCATCTATTGTTGCCAAGCTCTTTCATTTTCTATATCTGCTCTTGGAAAAAATCTTGGATTACCTCAAGATTTTAGAACCTTATGTTGCATGCTTCCTACTACCTTTGCATGACCTAGAATTTTCTTTGAAGCCCTCATAATTCCTCATTTTTTGCCTCCCATTCCTACCTTCCTCACCTCATCATGCTCTCATCTCCCTCCCATGTATATGGGATAGCTGACTTTGTAAGAACCTTGAATGTGTAAAGAAAGAAACAAAAGTTCTTTATATATTAAAGGTTTTGTTTCTTTCTTTACATATTACAGGTTTTGACTTTTTAGAACCTTACATATGTATAGAAAGAAACAAAAGTTATTTACATATTCAAGGTTCTGGCTTTTTGAGAACTTTGAATATGTAAAGAAAGAAAAAGTTATCTCTATTCATTGGTCTAGATGTATAAGTGAACCAAAATTGTTACCCTTTTGGATTTTTTAAAAAAAAGTTGACTATTCTTTGCACTCCCCAATTCCCCCCTACTCTTTCAAACTTCTAGATATTTAATAATCTCCTCATTACTACTATATCAAACCTCTAGCATAAGAAAATAAATCTTTTATAGCTTTTGAGACTCTAATCTCCCATGTGTTAAAATTTAAGCTCTTGATTCTCATCGATTATGACTGATAAAGTTTTATAAATCCCTCCTCATTACTCAATTACTACCATACTCCATCCCTGACCTCATCATTACCTAACCTCCCTTTAGCCTACATGGAATGGGTGACCTCCCAAGAACCTTAACTCAGTCTTCACTCCCACTCTCCATACCACTCTTTTAAAATTCTAGCTTAAGCTAGATGTTTATAATCTCCCTATAGCTCTTTCAAATCTTTAGCCATGGCTAGGGGTTGTAAGCTTTAGCTATAGCTAGTAATTGAAATGGGATCTAAGATTACAAACTCTAGAGGTTTGGAAGAGTAGTGGTGAGATTAAGAACCTCTAGCCTACACTACATGTGCAACCTTCAACCTAGGCTAGAGGTTGGAATTCCCAATCACAACTAGAATTTGGAAAGGGAGGTGAGAATCTGACCTCCATCCTAGAGGTTGCAACTTCTAGCCTAAGATGGAGGTTTGCAAGAGTTGTGGGAAATAGAGAACGAGACCCAAACAAAAAGTGGAGGGACTCTTATCCAAGAGGTCTCGTACAAAAGAGGTCCCACCCTTGAGGTTTCTACAAAAAGTGGAGTGGACTCTTACCCAAGAGTTCTCCTACAAAAGAGGTCCCACCCTTGAGTTTTCTACAAAAAGTGGAGGGACTCTTACCCAAGAGTTCTCCTACAAAAGAGGTTCCCACCCTTGAGGTTACTACAATTTTTGTAGAGACCAACATGTATAAATCTCTCTCAATGGAATCAAGCTCCCATTCTCTATGGTGTTCATGTACATGATCTCCTTGGGTCTGTGCTCCCTCACCACTAGCATGTGATAGCATGCCCTAACCTTGCGATCTCCCCTTCTTCTCCTCCCCCTCCTTCCTCCTCCTCCTCCTCCTCCACCCTTCTCCTCCCACCTCTTCCTCCTCCTCCTCCCTCCACCTCCTCCTTCCTCCCTTTATCTTCCTTCTCAACCCTTCGCCCGTTCAAGTCGTGAAGGAGATGAGCACTTCACTCCTTAACCTTGGACTCCTCCTAAACCCTGCAACCCTTTCTAAACCCTGGAACTCCTAATAGCTTTCTCAACCCTATCACCCTTCTCAACCTTACAAACACCTTCTAAACCCTTGAACTCCCCTGGAGGCCAAAGCCTCCATCCATCATTGTGATCAAGCCCTCTTTCTCACCTAAGAACGCATGAGATATACTTTCCATGCTTTAGCCTACACCTCTCACTGGAATACGAACCGAGAGGACCTATGCTACACTTATGAACACCTATGCTACAATGAGCCAGCAACATGACAATAGGTGACCAACACCCTCAGAACCTGGATGTGGAAAAGACAGGGACAACAAAGCTACGATGCAAGCAAGAATGAAAGACAAAGATTGAGCAAAAGGCAAGCTTCTTATTTTTCTTCATGTGCAATTCCTTCTTTGGATGGTAGTGGAAAAGGCAATAGCTGTGGGACGGATTGTAAGTCAAAAGCAACACTTCCATTGTTGCAAGTAGGGTACATATCAACCAAGACATGTTGCTATTGGTTCTCCAGCTCAACATAAGTGCTTTTGTAGCACCTTTGGTCCTTGGCTCCACTAGTGTCTAGATAAGTCAACAATGAGCTACACGTATGCTCTCTTGTTACTACATGTGCCTCTTGTAGATGTTCAAGATCTTGAGGATAAATCTCACATGAAAATGGATCACTGGTGGAATAATGCAACCATTGAAACTATGATGTCAGAGAAAATTGGGATACTTTATATACATACATGCTATGTAATCCACACAACAAAGATGTTGGATATCTAGCATAGTCCTTGAAAGCTTGTAGATGTGCGAGTTATTTGTTTGGCCAATGGGATTTACTTCAACTTTAATTTAAAGAATTTAAAATATTATACAATTAGTGCATGGTCTATGGTGGAATAATGCAACCATTGAAACTATGATGTTAGAAAAAATTGGGATACTTTAGATACATACATGTTACGTAATCCACACAACAAAGATGGAGTTGCTCTTCAATATATCTTCACCAGGATCATGCTCCACTAGTTCAAACCTTTGTGTTGGCCATTGTTGCAGAAGTAGTTCGTATTCCTCATTCTTATATTTGAAGTGTAAATGGAAAGTTCTTGAGAATAAGTAGTGAAATTTGAAGCAAACTCTTGATTTACATTAGTAGGAAAATAGTTTTATGAAATATTACAAGAAATAGAAAATCATGAATCTTTTTGCACAAAAAGACACTACTAAAATTTTACAAGTTAAGAAGGAATTAAGAATCTATGGATCCCATGTTTCAACTAGGTTTTGTATTGAAGATGGGTATTGATTCTGTATCTTTGCCATGTTTAGATTAGATAATCTCTTGACATCAGTTAATTGAATTCACAAGCTTCCTAGATTTTCTTCTTCCAAAATTGGTCCTTAAATTTTTTTGCAAGTAACTCAACATACATGTATGATTTAGCTAAGATAGAAACGTAATTCTATTGTGAGAACAAAATTTTATGTAAACAAGCTTTCCTTTTAAAGGCAAATGGGATACTCTATATACATACATGCTATGTAATCCATACAAATTTTCCCAAGGACAAAGATGTTGGACATCTAGCATAGTCCTTCAAAGCTTATAGAAGTGCGAGTTATTTGTTTGGTTCTATTTCAACTTTAATTTAAAGACTTTAATTTTTTCTACAATGAGTGCATTGCCTTGGGAGTTTTCTTTGCATAACAAAAATCTAACTTCATCCTCATACCTTTCTAATTTGTCTTTTTCTTCTTCTTGTATCTATTTGGGTTTTAATTTTACATTTTTCTTGGTTTACTTGTTTTATTGATTGAGAAGATGAATATATGAGACTGATTAAATGAACAAGGGCTTTGTCTATAATGATCCTTTTTAATCTATTGATGAAGTAAGTTCCTATAACCACTTTCCAGTTTTCTAGAGTTGCTCTTCAATTGCTTCACTACATCACACTCCACTAGTTCAAACTTTTCTGTTGGCCATTGCAGAGGTAGTTCATTGTCCTTATTCTTATATTAGAAGTGTGAATGGAAAGTTCTTGAGAATAGGTAGTCACTCTTGCAAAATACTTTTTGAAATATTGCAAGAAATATAAAAATATGAATCTTTTGGCACTACTAAAATTTTACAAGCTAAGAAGGAATTAAAAATCTAGGGATTCCATGTTCATGCTAGGTTTTGTATTGAGGATGGGCATTGATATTTTTTCCATGTTTAGATTATATAATCTCTTGACATCAACAAGCTCATGACATTAATTTTTTTGCGTGCAACCCAACATACATGTATGCTTTAGCTAAGATTGGAATGTAAATGTGTTGAGACAAAATTTTATGTATATAAGTGTTTTTTAACCCACTTGCTTATAAGGCAATTCTCTGTGCGTGCACATGTGTGTGTGTGTTTTTTTAAAAGAAGAAATTAAGAATCTAACGATCCCATGTTCACATTAGGTTTTGTATTGAGGATGGGCATTGGTATTTTTGCCATGTTTAGATTATATAATCTCTTGACATGAAGTGATCGAATCGACAAGTTCATCACATTAGTTGCAGCTGCTTCATTGTTCAAACACTGGTCCTTAAATTTTTTTTGCCAGCAACTCAACAACATTTATGCTTTAGCTAAGATTGGAACCTAATTGTGTTGTAAGAACAAAATTTTATGTATATAAGTGTTTAAGCCACTTGCTTAGAAGGCGTTCTGTGTGTGCGTGCAATTAGCTGAATGTACATAATGTACCTATACATGGCTAAAACTATGACCTTATTTACAAAACATTTGGAAAAATGGCAATAAGAGATTGGTTTTAAAAAATCATTCCTTTTCCGTATATATTGTGGTTTTAAAAAGTTATTTAGAGAATTGTTTAAAACATGGAAAGGAAAACACATGTATTGTTGCCATTTCATGTACTGTGCACAATATTATGAAATCTCTATGATAAAATATTTGTTCGCATTCTATGGAAGGCTTTAAATGCACATTGACAAGATCAAACAATCAATTTCTCTTCTATACTATTTCTTAAGAAGAGAAATACCATACATGCCATGTGGAGAGGATTTGGAGGCTTGGGGAAGCATTCTAAAGATTCGGGGGAGAAGGATGGAGGTTTGGGGGAGAGAGGAGGCTGGGGGAGGGAGAGAGGAGGCTTAGGGAGGGAGTTTCGTGCTCCACGTGGAGGCGGGTGGGTGGTAGATAGGGGTAGAAGGAGCCGATCATACCAACGCGGGCTGACACGTGGCAGCCTAGATAGACTTGCAGCAACCGAGACAAGAGGCAGAACCAGGACCGGAGGCAGACGCGACACGCGGCAGCTGACAGCAAAATCGCGACCAATCACCAAAGGCAAAAAGAAGGGCAGGTCTGGACTAGTGACGAGTCAAGGGGAGGTTGACACGTCGTAACGTGATCAAGAGGCACCATCAAGCCTCGATGATGTGGCAAAGTGCAATCATTCAACACTCAACTTTCATTCGGTCAGATCTAAGGTCCCCTACCCATCAAGAATGTGTGGGTGTGTACACGTTCACTGGTACCCATAAAGAAAAGAACTTGAGCTTGAGATCAAGCTTGGATGATGTGGAGGCGCGAGGGCACTAGATGTAGGAGCAGGCGAGACAGATGGAGCAACCACGTGGTAGACGGGGAGTAGTCAGGGACCGAAAGACGGGTTGGGAGTCCACTCATTACAGTGCAGTGACTGGACTGGCAGATAATATATTAGATATCTATAATATAAATATAAATATAATTATATATATATAGAGAGAGAGAGAGAGAGAGGATGATAAGGGGGGGAGAGAGAAGGGGGAGAGGGAGTGGGAGAGAGAGATAGAGAGAGAGAGGGGTAGCGAGAGAGCGGAGGAGAGAGAGAGAGAGAGAGAGACGCAAGAGGGCGATAAGGGGGGAGAGAAAGAAGGGAGGATAGAGAGAGAGAGAGAGAGAGAGAGAGAGAGAGAGAGATTAATCTTTAATATTTATTAGATATATTATAACATAACATATTGTATAATATACTGTATAATAGATTCTATTTATATATATATATATATACATTATATTTTTTTTTGTGTAGAGAGAGGAGAGGTAGAGAGAGCAGAGAGAGAGAGAGAGAGAGAGAGAGAGAGAGAGAGAGAGAGAGAGAGAGAGAGAGAGAGAGAGAGAGAAAGGGGGGGAGGATCTCTGTGTGTGTGTGTGTGTGTGAGAGAGAGAGAGAGAGAGAGAGAGAGAGAGAGAGAGAGAGAGAGGCGGGGGGGAGGGAGGCATACCATAATATATTGTATAACAAAGAGAGAGAGAGAGAGAGAGAGAGAGAGAGAGAGAGAGAGAGGGCAATATTAGGAGGGGAGAGAGAAAGGGGGGGGGAAGCAGAGAGAGCAAGAGGAGAGAGGGCAATGTGGGGGGAGAGAGAGAGAGAGAGAGAGAGAGAGAGAGAGAAAGAGAGGTATATACATACATATATAAATATAAATAAATGGAATATATATATATATATACACACACAATATGGAGAGAGAGAGAGAGAGAGAGAGAGAGAGAGGGGGGGGGGGGGGGGGGAGGCAGAGAGAGAAAGAGAGAAGTAAGGAAAGAGAAAAAGAAAGACTCAAGTAGGTGAGAGAGAGAGAGAGAGAGAGAGAGAGAGAGAGAGATTCCGATAAACGAAAATAAATAAATAAATTATATTTAAATGTAAAAATGTATATATATATACATATAATTTATTTGTTTATATATATTTACTAAAACAAAATATGTATTTTTAATATAAATATATATTTATATATAAATTTTTCTTTCTATATATATAGATATAATCAACTATATTTATAGATATATATTTTTATATTTTATATTTATATGTATATATATATAATTTATTTAGATAAACAAAAAAACATATATATATATAAAGAGAGAGAGAGAGAGAGAGAGAGTGTGTGTGTAAAGTGAAATTCCTCAAAGTTTGAGATTCAAAAATGAAACCTTAAATTTAATTAAAAGAATCTATGATTGCAACTTTGAGACCCGACGGAGTGGGTCTTTAACTTGGCGTAGACGCGGGTCAGGGATCGTGCTTGCACAAAAATCTTGCATGAGATCGCCCAACATTATTGAAATAGAAGAGCTTCTACATAATAGAATCGCACAAAGCGTGAACACATCTGTGGTTTACTATATTGATAAGCATATAATATATAATATAACGGTGTTCCCAAGCATATAGGCCTTTTTCATTTTATATGTAAAACATGATAGTTGAGTTCGCTGCATCAATGATACAACATAGTGCTCACCAAAAGTTTAAGTTTAGGATTTGCTCGTATGAAAAGGTGAAGATGTCATTGCACATAAAACGGCACTTGACATACAAGAACATGGATCACTCACTCACATGTGTAGCCAGCTGAAATCATTGTCATTAAAAGTACATGAACATATTGTGAAAGTTATATACATCACTATTAACTTTTCTTAACATGGTATCCTATACCCTAGGGACTGAAAACTTTGAATCAACAAGACTTTGTACAATAAAGGAGAACCTACCCACCTTAAGGGGTAATAGTTTTCAGGATGGATTCATAAAAGATCGGGCGAGCATGCCATCCTTCAGCCACTGTGAGCACCATGATCACATCATCTGTTATATCCAATTCTTGAGAGACTCCTGCAAAAAAATCAACTTTACTTTCAGAACTGCAACTCAAACAAGCACAATTTGAACCAATGATAGAGTGAGCTTGGATGACCAAGCCTCAAAACCATACCTTCATATTCTTGTTGCAAAATGTGTGCAGTCCCTTGTGTTTCACACCACACGTGCAAAATGCATTGAGAGAAACTATGTCTCTTTGAAACCCCATGCCTTGCAACCACCTTTTCAAAAATAAATCAAGGTCAGATCAAATATTAGAAGAGCAAGCATAAGAGGGATGAATATTGAATTCCCTATAACAACATATGAAAGACTCTGTTGAAGCAAAGTACTTCACTTACGAGACCAAATAACTTTTTATACAAGAGCCTATAAGCCATTTGAGGAGAGAAATCCTTGGGATCCGGGAAGGACATTGCACGAGTCACAGACACTCCAACCCGTTGGCCATAGAGAGTGCATATGTAGTCCACTTTTTTCCAATTGAGAACACAATATTCCACCTGAAGGCGCAAAAGGAGAGATGTGCTGTTAGCATAAATTCGTGAGGGGGCAAGCAAGCTGTTTGCCTATACTCAAAACAAAACAAAACAAACTTGTACGTAATAGAACAAGATGAATTTCATTCATGTTGCCTACCCTACATGGTGAGCGGAAAAGGGGACGAATTGGAAGCTTAGAGGGGGAGACACAGAAGGAGAAGAAGAAGAGAGAGAGAGAGAAAGAGGGGAAGAAAAAAGTGGAGGATTGAAGGGATGAAGAACAAGAAGAGGAGAGAGAGAAAGAGAGAGAGAGAGAGAGAGAGAGAGAGAGAGAGAGAGAGAGAGGTGGAGAATTTCATGGGATTCTCACATGCTCCAATCAATGGATGCCAAAAAAAAGTGAACATAAAAAGAACTAAATACTTATTTTTCTCTTTCTAGGCCAAATGATTACTAAGGCATACCCATTTGGGGCAGGCCAAAAATGAGTGTACAAACTAAGGTTGTGCCAATTCTTTTACTAGAACGTCTTATGCCAAATGATAACAATAAGCGTAAAAAGATGCTAGAACTATAAAGTGGACACACCTCCATCTCGGTGACGATGTCTTTTGCTTGAAATCTTCGTACAAAGTATTCCACGGACAGAGACTGTGAGATTCAACACGACACACCAATGAGCATCATTCAACATTGGAAAGGTGAAACAGAAAAACCCAGGAATTGTTAAGGGGACAGAGCTGAAATAGATCCCCAAAGCATCAATGCATGCAGTCTAATTCACAGGTAGAAATTTGAAAGCAAGCAAGAGAGCAAGGAGGAGAAGAAAACCTCAGAGATGGTAGAAGTGCCACCAGCATTGCATTCCGTGCGAACTCTGGTGGCATCCCTTCCCAACACGAATTGTAGGAATGAAGAGAAAGCAATGAACTGCCCAACCAGAATTTGGCGCCTCTGATCTGATGGCTCTCTGGTCCTCCCATGACCACCCTCCCCATCGTCAACTGCTGCCTCTGCTGCCTCATGATGATTCTGATTCCTCTCCGTCAAAGCCAATGTGAGCAGCAAATTCTGCTTCAACGGAGATGTCACGATGAAATCCTTGTTGAGCATCAGCAGCACTGCAGGCATCCCCCCCACACTCCTTTGCTGCTCTCCATCTTCATTGCCCTTCTTCCCCTTACTTGCTTTACTTAATGCTGCTATTGTTTCTACCTTGTCCGACTCCTTCTGCAGGATGCTCCTCCATGGCTGCCAGTTTTTCTTCTCCCCAATACCAGCCACCTTGCAGTACTCCCCATCTTGCTGGGAGCTCACCTCACCATCTTCATCAAAGTGCCCCCCAAGCAAACCATTCTGCACACAATGCTGCCCTCTCACACATGCCTCCCTCAAGGAAGGCCAGGCCTCCTCATCAAGCACACCTTGTTCACTTAGCGTGGTCAACCCAACATCCCTCTCATAACCTGCACTGGCAACTTCCTTGAACGAAGGCCGCCCGTTTTGGAATGGTACTCTCCCTACTTTGAGCCACGACGTTTCCTCAACGACAGACGTCCTTCCCTGAACGTCGCTCCAGGCTGGGAAGGACGCAGAGAGCTGGTCGCCCTGCGGCCGGTCCCCTCCTGGCCTATAAAACCCTGGTGGAACTCGATGACACGCCTCTGTACAATTCGGCTTTCCAAACCCTGTACAAACTTGCTTGCTAAAATTCACATAATTATGAGTTCTACACTCTGTACAATTTCGTCTTCGATCTTCTGTACAGCTGTGTCTTCTAATTTCTGTGCAATACTGTCTTGTGCGATCGCTCCTAGATACATTATTGTCCACAAAGCCTTTAAGAGCATTCGGACTGGATGCAAATTCCGCACCATCCCTTGCTCTTTCTCTGATCTGGCCGTCAATGAAGACGCCAAATTCGTGTCCGAATGGAACAGGGATATCGTTTCGCCCCAGATTCTGAATCCCCGCTACTGTCGTCCTCTTTTTGCTCCCCCTTAAGTCTAAAGGAACACCGCTTTGCAGACGAGGAGCAAGGAACGCTATGGCAGTTGGGGGTGGAGCCTTGGGATCGCCAATTGTCGGAAATAAGATAGCGTTCGGACCGGAAATCGTAACCTCCTCTTCCCTGCCATTGATAGGAACAACAATTCTGCCTCCTTTGGTTGCGGAGGCGTTGGCCTCCATTGAAGATGTTGCCAATCGTCCCGTTGTCACGGTCGCCGCGCGTGGACCTCCGGCTGCCCATGGTTCTGGTTTACGTGGGAACGTGAGGATCAAACCGATGGTTCGATGAGGGAGGGGGAAGGGAGCGAGTCAAGCCACGAGAGAGATGGTAAGCATGGTCGAAGGGAATTGTGGACGAATTACGAACAAAAGATCAGAGGCTGAAGCGGAATTGCTGCTCCGGAAGACGGAGCAAAGATCAACAGACGGAATGTTTGGAAGCAACCAGAGACTGCAATCAGCGAGACGAACAAGAAGAAGAAGAAGAAGAAGTAGAAGAAAAGTATTTGTTAGTTTTTTAGCGATCTTGGAGCGCACGTCAGACGCTTCCCAAAAGCGCCGCTAAATTTGGCCTCTCCCCCTAATTCTTGTCCGCGTGGCAAACAGCCGTGCCTGCTCGCCCAATTTAGTTGGCGCCTGCTGCCTGCCCCAAATTTGGCGGCTCGCTTCAGGGGTGTGCTTTTCGTGCTTTTTGGTTTTTTTGGCAGTTAGCTTTATGGTACATACATCTCTCTCGGGTATATCCTAGCATGATTATTACAGATTCCAAGTATATCCTTTCCCTTATCTTGAGCATGACACGTGGCCTGAAGCTCCTAAAATTTCAAACAAGTTCACTTGCATTCATAGGGCTCTGCGCTAGCATAGAGATGTGAATAGTGTTAACCTGAGTTGGTAGATTGATATTCAATCATTCATAAGGCCTACCCAAGATCAAACTAGATCCGCGGTGAGCCCTAATTCTACTCTTTTTTGTTTTTATTTTTTTGATTGAATTCTAAGAAAGTGTAGACAGCGAGGCATAATTTTTGTACGATAATCTGTTTCCACAATAGAACAAAGGACGAAAGTTTTCTCTAAAAATAATGAACTGCATAGCAATGAATTATAAAGGTTTAATGTTGACCAAAAACAGAAGATTTTCCCTCCAAAAAAGAATTGCATAGCAATGAATTATGCAAGTTTAATGTAGATCAGTTAAAGCAGAAAGTGTGAAAAGTAGCTGAAATTGTTGATATCGAGTCAATGTATTTGTAAAAAATATTTGAAACGGTGTAACAAAAATGTAGGCTTGATTCGAGCCCTCTCAATAATGCAATCAAATTATTTTCCTCCTCTTCAAAGTAGTAATACTTCCTAAGGCATGCTAGGTTTCCTTTTATGTTATTGTATCCCCTAGAGATTGATGTTGTTCCTAGGCGTAGAATGTGTTGGCGCTCCAAGATATTTGCCTCCTTTTTGCTTGCCGTTGACGCTATTATGTCCATCTTGAAGTGGCTTTCAAATGGGGCGTACATGTGTACATCATCGATCATTTTATTTGGTGGGTTAGTCTTGTGCTGTGGTAGTCGTTTTATGGTGTTTGTAGTTTGCCCAATGTATTTCTTTCCGTTGTCAAGACAAGTGATGGAAAAGATAAAGTTAATTACCGAAGTGTCATTTTCGTTTTTCCCGCTTTGTTCTGTCTCTGCAAGGTTTGTGGATATAGCGGAGAAAAGTGCAAGTTTAATCTCATGTTGTTGTAAAAGCAAGTTTATAGACAATTATGTAAACTCTAGTTTACCTTCAGTTTTGAACTTTGTTGGTGCCAGGAAGATAGTTTCCGCCTTTCCGTAATGTTCTTCAGTGAACCCCAATTGAGGTCTACCTTGTATGCCAATTTCTCAATAGTAATTGGCCACTAACTTGCCTTGATACCGTATACATCTTTGAATTCCTCAAGTATGGTATCTGCCTCTTGCTTGTCCAATTGGGCAACCTCTTCGATGTCGGCGTTGAATGCGAAGTGTAGCATTATCATGTAGTGCATTGATATTCCTTTGCCATATTTGTCAAGTAGCATCTGCGCCATGGAACGAGTCATCTCTTTATTGACCGATTCTTTTCCATCTGAGAGTTTGTGTATAATGTGCTTAATTAGCCCATCTGCGAGGTTGTTTGATCCTCTTGGTTTATCTAGCAAGATCTGGGTTACTCTTTGTTGGCACAGAAGGCACCACGTGTGCATCGGGTGTGGGGGGTCCCAAACCCCGCCCCCTAGCCATGCCACAGAGCTTCTCTCTCCTCCCAAAAAGTCCCAGGAGGGATTAGAGAGAGAGGAGGACAAGTCTTTTTATATTCAAGCCCCTTGGGGGGGCACCAATGCATATGGGATTAGTCTCCCATCAAATTACCATGTGTCGATAGCGCGCTAGCTCCACACACAAACCACGCTCCATTTTAGCCAACCGAGGGGTGAAGGCCACCACCTCCAACACCCCCCTATGGACAAACCTCGAGGTAAACAAACCGTGGAACTGACCAAACCTAGTCACGGACAAACACAAGATCGGACCCCCAAACAAAGGCCAAATGCCACCAAACACCACGAGTAGCATAGATGCCAAAGTCCACAAGGAGATACATGTGTCAGTAGTCATGAAGAGCGGCTGTCGTCGCACTTCAAGTCATCGGAAGGATCGCAACAATTCATCGCCAAAGAGCCCACGACTGCCACATGTCGTCCACGCGGGGGCCGTCTTAAAATTTCGCACAATCCGCAGTCTGATCGGCAGCTCTGATACCATGTTGGCGCAAAAGGTGCCACGTGTGCACCGGGTATGGGGGGTCCCAAACCCCACCCCCTAGCCATGCCATAGAGCCTCTCTCTCCTCCCAAAAAGTCCCAAGAGGGATTAGAGAGAGAGGACAACAAGTCTTTTTATATTCAAGCCCCTTGGGGGGGCACCAATGCATATGGGATTAGTCTCCCATCAAATTGATATGTGTCGATAGCGCGCTAGCTCCACACATAAACCACACTCCATTTTAGCCAACCGAGGGGTGAACGCCACCACCTCCAACACTCTTGTCATGAGTGGATGATATTCTTCGTGAGAATTGAATCCGTAGATGTACTCTGCTGGTAGTACTCTTGCTATGTTAGCTCTTCACATTTGTTTGTCATTGAAGAATATCTTTGTTCCTTTTTTTTGCGTCTTGGAGGCGCATTCCTGTTCGTTTATCTTTTGTACTGCCGACATCATACCAATCCAAGTCATGTCGAATGCCACCAACATTGATGAACTATAAGATTGGATCATGGACCCAGATTTCCACGAAGTTCCTCATGTGGCAATCGGGGCAAAAATCATGCTAACAGAGTACATCAACCTAATGATCGAGGTGGCCAATGGAGCAATAGGAACTATTCAAAGACTGGAGTGGGACGAAGCAACATCCACATTGGTAAAGATTCATGCCATCCTCTCCTCGACAAGAGAGCGTATAATCCTTAGACGCTCAAAGAACACTCGAAGGGTGCTCAATGGAACATGGTACCACAAAACCACATTCCCAATCACGCTCGAATATGCCATGACTAGCCACAAGTCACAAGGTGCAACACTACAAGGGAAGGCAATAATCACGATACGACAGTCGTTCGCTCCAAGACTGACGTATGTCGTGCTCTCTCGAGTGACTACTCGTCAAAATCTTAGGATCTTGCATGGCATAAAATTGACTGACTTTGTAGCGATGCCATACATCACACTACCTGAATAAATGAGATATTTTCCTTTAAAACAACCATCACATCCACTCTTACGTTTCCACTAGTAGTTTGCTACGAATAAATAAAAAATATGTCATCACGTTCACTCTTACGTTTCGACTAGAAGTTTGCTAAGAATAAATCAAGCAAATGTTAAAAAACATAACTTTAATAACATTCCTCAGTTTCACAGATCAAGCAGAACCAAAAAAAAAAAGAGACCTCAAAGTAATGGCTAGCGCAAAAGAGGTAAAGCTATATGCTTTTACATTTCTGCAATCATGATGTCAATATTGCCTCATTAAATCAATGTGCATCCTGTCTGTGAGTGCATAGAATAGTCGTGTCTGTGTCCATGAATGTTGATGCCTCCTCTTCTGTGATCATGAGACCACCGAGGTATCGTTCGATCTGCTATTCTATTGGTGGTGTTGTGTGAATGATGTTTAAGAACGTATTGAAATCTGGATCTTCTAGGTGCCGTATGGAGGCGTGCATGTAGTGAAATCTTTCTCCAAAAGGGCGAATTACTGATGTGGCATTTTCGGCAATAGTCCTTTGCACCCTACATTTGCATACCGGTGGTAGTTGTTGCATGTCACCGAAAAGAATCACCTTCTTGGATTGGAACAGGTCTAGCATACTGTTCTTGCAAATCTCACATAGTTATCGAACTACCAGATTCATCATGTAGGATGTCATCATAGATATCTCGTCGATGATGATTGTGTCTGCTGCAAGTAAAGCAAAGTAGCGTTCATCGGAATTGGCAAGTGTGCTACGAAACATATCATTCTTCTTTGGAAGGGCAAATTGATGATGGATTGTTGTTGCTAGGCGGCTCAAGCGTAGTGCTAAACACCAGTTGTCGCTGACAAAACTCTCACAAAACTATGGATTTTTTGTGCAAAATGTGATTGTATGTAATGTACTTGATCATGAATGTCTTACCTGAGCTTGGTGTTCCGCAAACAATGTGCAGCCCTCCTTCTATCTCGAAGATGTTTTTGTAGATCACACTTTGATCTTCTGTTAGCGTACTATCTCCCATGCTTTTGAAGTCGTCTAGTAGTTGCAGAATCTTGATTCAGCTCCTCTCGATTGTGTTGTTGCTCCCATCCTCGCAAATGGTTAGAGAAGTATTGTCCATGGGTCACAGAGGGCTCTTTTGCAAGATCATGTTGGTAATTTATTGTCTTGTCTCGTCTACAAGCATATGAATCTTACAGTAGTTCGAGATGAGTGTATGGATGTCGTGCTCTGTTTGGATAATCCCATGCATGTGACATTCCAAAAAGTACGACCTTGTCTGATTGTATGTCGAGAGCAATTCGTTCTCATTCGTGAAAGGAACCTTCTTTAGCAACTCGTTGAAGAAGAAGCCCTCAAAGTGGTAGGCAGGATGGTAATCAGTGAAGTGTACGAGTCGTGTGTTGGGATATACGTAGTTCTTGAATAAATTCTTCATCGTTGCATGGGTTCTATCGAGCCTTCGTTCCTTTTGGGGGGTGAAGGATTTCCAATATTCCTGAAATGTGAGGTGCTCTAGTATCACCGAGCACGTGCAGTAAGTGTCAATTGGATGCATTGTTGGACCACAATAGTTTCGCAAGTATCTTTGGCAAAGCTCCAAAGGGGAGGAGTCAATCAAGTACACTGCTTTGTTGCGATGGATTGTTGGTATTTGTTGCCTTTGTCAGTGACATCAGCTTTGACAAGATGTATGCTAAGATCATCTTTAACTTCAATGGATCTAGCGTGTCAAGGCCCAAGCGCTTGGCGTCCTCGGTATTTAGATTTAGTTTTCCTATCGGTTCTGTTTTCATAGCATACTTCAGCAGAGAGTACGACAGACCGGTATTTGTGATTCTTTGAATATTCGTATGTCCTTGCCATAGTAATACTACTGTAGCATGATACAGGATGACATTTCGGTGCTTTTGATTTGGGCAGAAATACAACCATCGATGTGTCTTTGGATCTACTGATGGCTTTGTGTTCCCATGGTCATCAAATGGAAAGCCATACTTGCATTTTCCTGAAATCTACAGATCACACCTGCAAGAACTGCTGCAATTATGGATCTGCTTTCTTTGCACCAACCTTTGTAGTTTCATCATTGCTAAAGAAGCATGTGAAAGCTGTGGAACCCTGTCTTCTTCATATGGAATGTGGGCATCTATTTCTTTGTAACTTGATCAACATCATCATCATGGAGCCATAGCATAATGTGTGCATGAAGTGATCCACGATTTTGGATTTCATACCTAATCAAGTAATGTTTGACTCTTCCCAGCAAGTTGTTGTTGCTAAAAATGTATTGGTGCAAGAACTATTGCAACCTGAGGTGGAAAATCATGGCACACTTGACAGGGCAATCTCTCCAAGTGAACTGTGGGTTGTACTGCTTTATGAGTTGCTCGGAGATCGTCGCTCCAGCCATCACATGTCGTGGTAACCTCATCAGCCGTTAATGTCAAGAATATATGCGGTAGACCCCAGTGATCCACCATTGCCATTAGATCCTTCAAGTTTCTTTGATGCCAGGACGAAGAACCTGGGATTGTTGCTAGGATTTCAAATTTGATCATGTCTCTTATCAACTCCTCAGTTGTTGTGTTCGATCTTTCACAGCGCTTTTGATCGATGTCTCTTTGAAGGATAGCTGTTTGTGTCCTGTTTGCTACAGCAAATGCTTGACAGAGTTGATACATTAGCAAGATATATGGCTTGTACAATGTGAATAGCGAGAAGAATGTAGACACCCTCATTTTTAAATACTCATGGAAGAATAGACGACCATCGTGCCAACCGTGCCCAAAAGGGAAAAGAAATGGAAAGAGGGCACTCTCGATCATCAACTCCTCACCTTTTATCATTCTGTTTCTTGAGGCGACAGCCGCTTGCTCCCTTGGATTTTCTTCTGTACGTAGGACGATCGACCCAACCTCTCTAGTTGCAGGCCTAGAGAACTGTGATTTATTGGGAACTTGGTCAATGCGTTCCAATATAGACAAGTAGTTCCTTTCATGTGCAGCACCCATCGCTTCGAATGGAGAATTGGCAGAGTGTTTTTCTAGTATTGTTGCGATAGCATCTGACGAGACAACACTGATCCCTAGTCTTAGATGAGGTCTTTCCAGCATTGTCTTGTATTGCTTTAACAACGGGTTCGACGCGAGATTCAAAGAGAGGATGTCTCTAATGGGCATCAAGAAATGTTCAGTGTTTTGAAAAAATTGCTCTTGTCGATTCCAGCAAATAAGAGGATTATCTAACAAAGATCTTGATGTCAGCTGCCCTATTGCTAACGACTGCATCACTTTGGTGATATTTATACTGACATCTAACATGATAGCATCTGCATGCGGAAGAGATTTGTGCGAAGGATGCCTTGTATATATTTGACCTCGTATGGAACAGAGTATAGCTTTCGAAAAGGTTGAGAGATGCACCCCTTGCAAAACATTTGTGATGCCAAGTCACCATGTGCTTTCTCTGCATGCACATGAAGTAGGATATTGGAGAAGCAATAAGGAAGGACTGTTTGATTCTAGCGCGTTTTGCAATTGTGAAAGTTTATGACTTTTGCTAGTCCAAAGCTCACACTTTCCACACGTAGTGTAAAATTGGAGCTTCTTAATTTGTTGAGAGCAATCATTATTCCATTTTGCCAGTGTTTGATCTAGAAAGATCCAGTTTCTTGTCGATGGCTGTAATTTACGTTTTTTCATATCAAACATTCTTCGTATGGCAAGGCGACATCTCTCGATAATCGACTGCCTCATGTTTGACGTACTTGTATGCGTAGCTATCGTATTGCTTGGTGCAAGCATATAGGTTAAATTTTTTTGATTTGTTAAGCCAATCGATACACATTGTAGGCGAAGTTTATTAATATCACAAACGTGCTGTGTTAATTTTGTAGAATTCAATAACAATTGCGTGACAAAGTTAGATACAAGGAAAGTACCTTCTTGGCTGCTGCTGCTAGAACGTTGAGACGATTGGAACTTCGAGGAGAGCAAAATGGCCTCAAGCAATGCAATGAAAATAAGTGAGATCATGAAACAATAAGAAGGTGCCAAAGAACTTTATTACGGTAGTTCTGCTTATTGGGTTGACTCTCAAACTTCATTTTCATCTTCTTCGGAGCTTGTAGATTCTTTTTTTTAATTGTCTCCATTTTCTTCTTGTTTGAGGCCTTGAGCTTTGGTTTATTGCTAGACTCTTGCATGCTAGTTGCTGAAGTCATTATTGAATGCTTGCTCTTGAGGAGCTTACTATCTTGAGAGTGCATGCAAACTGCTGCCGTTGCGGATGTCCAGTTAAATCACGAATTTGGAACAACAACGAGAAATAATCTCAGGAATTTTATCTACGATTAAAAAACAAATCGTTTGTTACGCTAGCAAATTGTTAAAGGAACAGGTAAAAAATTTTATATCTAATAAAAGAACGCGCAAAAAATAACACATACATGTGTATTAATAAAAGAACGCGCAAAAAATAACACATGCCTGTGTATTAAAGTAATGATTCGATGTTTTTTTATTTGAAAGACCATCATACATTCAAAGACTAAACACCCGCCGCGAAGCTGCAGGGGGAGCAAATGCTGCAAGCCCCTTACGCTTCCACTCCTACTTTCGTCGGTTATGAACATAGTCTAAAGCATCGTTACGACGACGAAGTTAAAAGCATCGTCACTCAATCATCACTACGCTACTCTCGGTCTCACGAATTAGTTAGTTCTACCACACTCTTCTCGTCAACCTCTCCTCTACCACTTCCTTCTTCTTCGTCGTCGTCGTCCTCCTCCCCCAGCTTCCCATCAACCTCCTCCCCTCCCCCTCTCTCCTAGCATATCATTGGCGTTTATATTTGAGATGGGCAGCTCCCACACTAATCGTATGGTCTTGACGGTGGATGGAGAGACGTGAAAGGCTGGAGCGAGCGAGCTAGACCCCCCTAGCGACAGCTTCCCACGGTAGCAGCAGCCTTCTCTTCCACCCCACGCTTCCACTAGGGGAAAGGGTCGGCAGTGGAGGTTGAAGAGAACCGGCCATGCGAGTTGAAAGCTTAGTTGTAGAGGCAAAAAAGATGTGTTACGGGGGCCTCCATCGCGCTGCGTTGCTTCTGCCAATTGATCAACAAAGTCAGCACACAGGAAGGTTGGAGAGGAGAGAAGAGCCAACGAGGAACAACAGAATGGGTTGCTTCAGCGCACGTGTTAAAGCAGCTTGAGCAATGGTTTGCCTCGATTTTCAACACAACAAACATATCTTTCGTCTACCATCTACACACCGCAATATCTCCGCGAGTCGAAAAGCTTTCCTTCTGTGGGCGGGACACTGGCCAAGCCAGACAGAGTAATCAGGGACGATGGGAGCAAGGTGATCATGACTCGATATGCCGACTTTCGTTCTGAGTCCTGGGAAGTCTTGAAACTCGCCTGCGAACTCGAAGATGCTGTTGGCTCCTGCGTGCTGGGCCAACAATTTCTTCTACAGCTACTAGTTCAACAACGTGAACAGGGCGCTCTTTATGGTAGTTAACATAGCCTACCCATTTGTAATTCGAGAGGGTGCGTCGGTTCTTGCAAGCAGGATTGCTAAAAGCTCGGCTGCAAGGTACACAGGAAGTGATGGGCGAGATCAAAGAGGTGACATCAAGATCGCAATATGCAAGCTACCGCGCAAACTGGAGGAGTATCATCGTAAAGCGTGAGCGATTGGATAAAAATGATAGGAACGCCGTCGACAAGGACAACATATGGAAGTTGGACACTTCCAGCTTGGTCGAAAAAGATGGAGGCCTGAGCTACTCAGTATGTGATAAGAGGCCACTGCAGCTAATGCAGCATGATTGGAACGACGGAGTGAGAAAACCCATGGATGTTGTGTTGGGAAGAACGAAGCTTGTGAATATCATTGCTGTATCAAGCGAGAGAGGCGACGTGGTGCCTAGGATACTGTACACGCTGGAAGTACAAACATAATTGCAACAGAAAAAACAGAAAACCAAGGAAAAAGACAAGAATTGCCGACTTATATGAAAGGTCAAAAAACAAAATTTAAAGAAAAAAGAAACATCCAACTCAAAAGGGCATACTACCTTAAGGCTTATATTACCCATGACAAGCAAAAACTCTACCCTCCACTTGCTCCTCCTCTCAAGTATCAAACGAAAATCCAACACATTCCTCTCAAGTGAAGAAACATCAAAACACCACAATCTCTCTGTGGCCCTCCTCCTCAGACACCATCCAATTCCATACACACAAGATCAGGATAGGAATGACGGTAACCATGGAGTGAGAATCCCCAATAAGCACAGATCTCCAAGTAGGAAACTTGGTCATCAACCCTGCCTTTTGAATAGAACCCTCTGGCCACTTCCAGATCCCCCTAAGTGCAAACATTCCTTAGCACTCTCCACAACATGTGCCTGGGCATATCAGAGACACATTCACCCACCTGTTATCGCTTGTGGACAAGCAACCAATGGTCACCCTTTAGAGCAAAAACTTGACTTGCCAACCCCTTCTAGCTACCATATCACACTCATAAGTGAAGGGTTTATAAAAAGGCTACCACCTAACATTTACCTATAGTAGTAGTACAAGCTAACATTCTAACATTTCCCTAGTCATAGTATAAGCTAACATTTCCCTAGTCGCAGCACATGCTAACATTTCCCTAGTAGCAATATGTATGCTGGGCCTTTTGAGCAAAGTCAGAGGCAAGCTGCTCTGGGCCACAAGCCTAAAGGTAAGTGCCAGTAGCAATGCCAGTAGTGCCAGCTATAGGTAAGGCGGCTGGAAGGAGGCCCTTCGAACAGCCATGCTTTCATCCTATCCTTAGCTTCCAACTTATTCCTCCATCAATAAACACCTTGCCAAAAATTCTACTTCAATTAATGATTTGCCGAATAATACAACCCTATACATCGCTTTAGCAAAGTTTTTCTCAACGTGAACAAATATGAAGAGGGAGAGGAGAAGAGTGGAGATAAGGAGAGAGCACACCACAAATGACTAACTGCACATTAAATTGGTTGAAAAGAATGAATGTATATATACCCCTTGAGGGTCAGGGTTAGGATTTCTAACCTCGTACCTTTTAGCACTGTTTGTGTTAGTGCTTTGCACAATATGAACACACGATGTTGAGATGAATCCTCACAACGTAATGCACATCCCCTAGCAGGAGACCACTAATTCACAACCCAAATAGAGCTTAATGCCTTCGCTAAAACCACCAAATCTCCATGATTACACTAAAATTACACCATAAAGGACTCCAACGGCTTCAACTTAGCCTTATTGCCATCCTACAATTGTCCCCATGCCATCGGTCCTTTCCTTGGTATTTTCCTATCTTTAGGCAAATCAATCGTTGCCACTGGCTTACCCTTACAAGCCACTGTACAACTCCACCATAAGACCTTTACTATCTTTCCATGCAAAGAGTGGGTGACCTTCTAGGTCAAAACCAGGCACCCTCAAAATCTTCAAAGGGAAATATGACATTAGCTCATATCCTCCAACCACCCACCCATACACCCTTGCCCTTATTAATTAACCACTTCACAATTCCAACCCAAGGGGCATCGCTTTCAAATAACCTCAGCAAGCAATTACTAACCATGGAGAGATTCCTCACCCCCACATCTCAACACCAATCCTCCTCTACTCTTGACAACCTTCAAGTCATCCTAAGGAATGAAATGTAAGCCACATATATTGTAGCAAGAGCCAGAACATGTTAAATAATCAATACATTGACATTCTGCCTCAAACCTAGACCATGCTAACCATATAATTTCTCCCTCAAATAATCACAGAACCAATAAAACCATTGTCTCATAGATAGCCCAAACCCAGTGGGTCCCTTGGATACCTCACAATTCCATTGAACAAGGCTAGATCCTCTAATCCACCCAAATTAGTCCAAAGGGCAAAAGTTAAGTACACACAAACCTTGAAACCTCACAAAACAACTAAAGCAACCCACATGGAGTACTTACCTTTCCACACAAATCCACAAATAGAGCAACTATATTATCTGCAAAAAGCTGCCAACCAAAAGCACTCCGGTCCTCACCTAGACCTTTCTTATGCGGGCTAATCAAAGATATAGTGTCAATAGCAAAAACCAATAGGACCAAAGTGTACCCCTATTTGATAGACATTTAAAGCTCAAGTTGCCCCACCATTTGAACGAAAACTTCCCCAAACCTCAGATGCTACAAGGCTCAACAAATGTAGTCCCAACGAATTCTATCATAAGCTTTATCTAGATAGAAACCAAAGAGGATGCATTTCCAACCCAAGGCATGTGCAAAATCAAGGGTAGCCGAGACGGTCATAATATTTTCAAAGGCATCCCTACCCTTCACAAATCCATTCTACTCCCTATCCACCCATGAAATGTAGATTTTTCTAATCTTCATACAATGCAAGAGCCTTGGGTACAATCTTATAGGAACCATAGTAATTGAAATCCAATCTCCCACCTTCAACTTGTTTTGTTGTAAAAAACCGTCCCTAGCCCAACATTCACATCCTAGCCCACCTTCAACATTGTTTTGTTGTAAAAAACCGTCCCTACCCCAACATTCACATCCTCAGATAGAGACCCCCTCCAAACACCTCTCCACAAGATTTTGCTTTACGACTTTTGAAAAGGCAACAAAAAACTCAATGGCTAAACCATTAGGGCTCTAGAACTTCTCTTTCTCCATGAAACTTAAAGCCTCTCACAACTCTTCTATAGAAAATTGTTTGGCCAAATTAGCGTGTTGGACACCAGACACCCTACTCCCCATATTCAAAAGCACTCCTTGGGACTTAGCCTCCCAGCCATTATCAACCACAACTGGCTCCCCTATAATTTCACCCAACTCCCTCTGGAAAACATCAACAATATATTAACATTCTTTCACCATCACATCATTGTTATCTTGTACCCAATCCACCAAGTCCATGTTGTACTTTCTTCTAACACCTTGGAAAAAAGACTGAGAGGAACAATCCCCTTTAGCCAACCACAATTGCCTCCTCTTCAATTTAGCATCCTTAGCCTTCTCCCTCTCCCATACCTTCAAAGCCTCTTCTACCTCCATAACTAGAGATCCCGATTCCCACTATTGCATGCTCCATGGAAACTCTAAGGCCGCATAAAGGTTTTTAATAACCAACAATGGATTTCCCATATTGATTCATCGAGCCAGTCTATACTCCCTATCCCATTGCATCACGCACTTCATAACATCTATGATTAGCTGATCCCATTTCAAACAAGGATGACCAAAATTCACCACATCTTTGCAACACAAGCACAAAAATCCTTTCTCAATAAAGACCTCCTATCAAACAAATGAAATATCCAAAGGCCTACAAGACACCACAGGCATAGAGAAATACCATTTCATAGCCGACAAGCCAGACATGAATAGGTAACAGCTTCCCATTGAGGCCTTCATCCACCAACCTTTCTCTAATGCATAAAACCTATCAATCCCCCTAGCTCGAACCTCTATCCCCTTGTTTGTTGCACCCCAAAAGCCACTCCAACCCCTCTAAATCAACCTCTGCACAGTCCACAAGTTCCCATGACAATACTAATTCTTCCACTCAACCGCAAAAAAGCTCTTCTAGCAAAGTCATATTCTAACCCCTCCAATTTCCAAAATTTCCCCACGATCTTCTCAGTAAGCAATTTCCAATGCCCAACCCTATCATTAGCTCCATTTGGAGCATACAAGGAGACAACATTAAAGACCATTTATTCTTGAAACTTATTTTGCCAAGAACTACCCCTTCTAATCTATAGATGATTCCATTGTGATCTCTTAAAACTTCAATTGCCATGAATTGGCCCTTCTCATCTCTAAACAATTCCCTCACTTGCAAATTCTGCTTAGCTAACATAGACACGCCCCCAGTGCCCCTACCTCGGCAATAAAAAAACACATCAAAACCAAATTTTGAGCCATTTGTCAAGTAAAATCCTCCTCCCTTCACATAACTAATGTCACCTTAGCCTCATGAACTTTTCTTAAACACCCTCTTTGCTTTGCTCTACTATAATCCACATTGAATTCCAAGACAAAATTGACATGGAAATCTCTTGAGACCACTTGTTTGTTAGTGTCGCGCAAAAAAAGCAATTTCTATTTTCCTTCCCTTTCCAAACCCAAACTGCTTCTAGCTACTCCTACTCGCTCATCTAAATTAAATTCTTTAATTTGTATGAGTACTCCCCCTTATCCCCAATTAATCTAAGGTCATGCTTGATTGATCTACCTCACCGCCTCTCCCCTTAATCTACTTTCCTATCCCTCACCACCTCTCTTCACCCTCACTAACTCCCTCCCCACCCCTCTGCTTCCTTCTCTCCACTCCTTTAATCCGTAATCCTGTTCCCTCTCCCTCACTGCCTCCTCCTCTCCCTCACCTCAACCACCCCAGTCTCCCACTCTTCCCCCCTCTCACCACCCCATCTTTATAGCCACTCGGGAGCCTTAAAGCTTTTGGAACGGTGGTTCTAGAACCAATGTTCTGGAGCCACTTCCACCGCCTTAATTTTTTGCCATCAGCATTAAGTTAAATGCACTTTTAGCCCTGCACTCCTGCTCCTCTTAATACAAATGCATGAATAAAGTACATCATGGGTGCCTACTCAATACTAAGCGTAGCATTATTAACAAGTTTAGGAACCATCCTAGATGAGTGCGGGACTTTATCAACATTCCCAAGTAGCTTCTTCCACTAGAACTTGTTGAATGCTCTCTTCATATAATAAGCCTTAACTATCACGTCATCTTCACCACATCAGAAGAACAACAGCATGGGGACAAATTAATTGCACTAGACGCAATGCTGGAGCTTGATAGCTCACTCCAGTATCCACACTTTACATACCCACAAGAGAGGACTCAATATTTGGAGCATCTTGTTCCATCAAAATAGCTTTACTTTCATTTTGAAAAAGCTTCCTACCTACATCAATTGATTCCACAGGCCCAACCTCCCTTGTCTTAGACCTTGAAGTATCATGTGAACCTGATCCATCATCTTGTCTTTCCCCACACCAACTTGCTCGGCTCCCCCTCAACAACATGCATCCCATTATTCACTTCTACCAGCTCCCTACATCCTTTAGAAGGATAGTTATATGCAAAATGACAATTCTCCTTGCATACAAAACATGTATTTGGAAATGAACTAAAGCGTGGACCTACTATGTATACACCAAATCATTCAAGAGATTGACATCTAGGTGGTTACCAATCTCTTAGGCTTAATCCCATAGGATCCATGACTTTGAGTGCAAAATGATGATCTTGTAAATTATGGAACCAGAAGAAGCTTCCCCAATGCACATGCAAGATACTCCATAGCATCCCTAAGCCATAACCAAAGATTTGGAAACACCACCCACACTAGACAATCATTAAAAAGGAACTCATCCACATTGAACGATGGATGCCATGGAATTACTAGCATAGTGACACCCACAAACATGAAAGAGCACCTCACCAAAGCATTTCTAATAGCCTTCATAGCACATTGAAGCATGTGTCATCTTGACAATGACTCACGTGTCGTGGGGATCTTGAAGGAATGCCGATGGAGCCTCCACTCCAAGCTACTCCTTGTGAGAGCAATACAAAGCACGAGTCATCTGCTTGTGCACTCAAGCGGCTCCCGGATTTTCACAATGTGTTTCCACAAGAGAAAGAGGGAAAGGGGAGAGGGAAGAAGAGAGGGGAAAAGGGAGGGAGAAGGAGGAGGGGAAGAGAGAGTGAAGGGGGATGGAGTGGCAAACACAAAGGCACTACGAAGGAGACAAGATAACACCTAAAGACACTCTTGAAAGAGAAGAGGGAGCTTGTATTCCAAACTTGTGCATACTGCTCAATGAAGACCAAAGTCAACCATTCGGCCTTTTATACAAGTCACCTTTTGAAGGGAGGGCCAACCCTTATCTCTTTATACCACTCTCCCGTCTCATTATTTTACCATCCTCTTGGGCCCACCATCTAGCTCCAAGACACAATCTTGGCTCTATGAAATTGCCACTGTCCATCAAATCACATCACTTAACCAACGGTGGCATAGTGTTAACCAATCTGTTAACATTCCCCCCTTCCTGATCTCAATTCAGTCCTCTGGATCGTGCAGCGTGGATGGTTGCTGGAGTGTTGTCCATGAAGATAATGCAAAGTAGTCTTTCAAGTGCAATAGGCTGAGTCTTCTTTTGGTCCATTGTAGTAGAGGGATGTAGTGGTCCCTTTTGTTATGGATGAGTGATTCTTCTGGAACTAGCGCCTTAGGGTTTGTGTGAGCCGAGTTCAGTACTTGTGACCATTCAAAGAAGGAATAAGAAAAATAAAAAAAAAGTATAAGGCGTAAGTTATTAGGAAGAAGGTGTTAGTAGGGATTGATGTAAGATCCTATTGGTGTTAGTGTTAGCAGAGTAAGTAAAGTGCATTCTCATGCTCCTCTTAGGTCCCATATTTTATTTGAGTGGGACTTCTAATGGATTCTCATCAGACTATGTCTTTGTCATGCCATGTTTAAACGTCTAAAGTTGTGCATAACATTTTGTCTTGCTTCTCTACATTGAAGTTCCTTTAAAATCCATTTCATCGAGGGCTTTGCTTGGAAGTATTTGAGCCCAATAAGATTATGGCACCATCTGGAGCTTTATTTTTCTTAGGCATCAAATCAAGAGGAGTCTGATAATACACCATACAAACCCCTAAAATGAGGACTATGGGTGAAGAGGTTTATAGAAGGGGGATTCTAGGAAAGGCTTCTAAGCGAGAATTGAAAGAAAATAAAAATAAAGAAAAGAGGATGAGTAGAAGTTAGATAGTTAATGGTGATTAGGAATGTGAAAAAAGCTTTGAGGGTCACAAAAAACTCATCCAAACCCATATTGGTGTAATCACCTTCACCCTAGAGTTGAATGCATCCTTGAGAGTTGCTTGTGGAGAACCACTTGTCATTCCATGTGTGAATTCAAATTCAAGACGATGAATTAGGCATGAGTCAATGCCCTATTCTGTTTTGGCTCTGCTAATGGGATCTGTTGTTGATGCTGATTGGTGTATTGACTTTCCATAGAGTTTGTAGCTTATCTTCTTGACCAAGGATCCCTTAGGTTGATGTACTTGTGATTTGCTGAGTGTGCCATGCTGTGAGAACCTACAAAGGACTGATCGCCTATTTTCACCTAGTCTTACATTCACCTAGGACTTCCACATGTGAGCAGAGAGGTAGGACTTCCACATGTTATAACCTTATTGCTCTTATGGACACACCTAGACCTAGCACTTGGAACTGAGTTCATGTTCACTTAAATGGCCTTAGTACCTATGAGTACATCGGAAGGTGAGTGCAGTGACATATTGACGAATTGTGACCCAAACCTAGCAGGAACATCATTTTGTGGACCACCAGAGGAATATGAATTGTATAGCTATTCAGGACCTCATGTAAGTCTGATAATCACTTTGAAGGAGTGTCACTAAGACATTACTGGAGATCTTTGTTGGCGCGAGCAGTTGTCATTCCATTGGCAGCAATGTTGCTTGAAGTTCTTCGAGATCCTTGATTGCAGCAACAAGTTCTTATGGAGCTACTCCATTTTTAGAAGTAGGTTCTTGTGGATCTACTATTGGCATGTTTCTTATTGTCGGTGTTGCATCATTGAGCATTGTGATCTCCCACATGTACCAATTCTATGATACTCATCGTAATAAAGTGATATATGTTCTATGTATCAAATGTGAGTAGGATTGCAATGTCTCAAAGATATTTTGCTTTTGTTGAGCCCAAGTTTCAGTTGAGAAAGTTGTCAGGGACTAAGATAATTTGTTGCTCACATTGGAAGGTTCTTGTGGGACTTCCATTGTGATGGGCATTACTTGTGTGGCTGATTCTTGAATAGCTACCCTAATGATAGATGCCAAATTTCTTTGTAAGGAAGGTTTTTTGTGAGGCTCCCAATGTGGATTCAGCTTTTGTCTTGGCAGGTTCTTGTATTACTATCTCTTTCTTCAAGACAGGTTCTTGTGTTACTACTAGTTGCCTTGAATATGATGCAATAAATTGACATCCCTTTTGATAGACTTGTGAAGATCAAGCAGGTTCTTGTGTTATTGTCTTTCTTTTTTAGACAAGTTCTTGTGTAACTACTCAAGAGGAGGTAGATGAATTCCTTTGCGTATGATCCTCCTGCATTGGTGCTTTTCCCTTATCCTTGAAAGCAGGTTCTCATTGTTCTTGGCATCTTTGCAGAGTACATTCTTGTGTGACTACTACTAGTGCATCTGCACTTGTTGATGCTTTTGTATTGATAGATTTGGGGCTTCGCTCCTGCTTTTGCGATGGAGATGATGTACATTTAGGCTTAGGGCAAGCGTGGATGGGCTATTGATTGCTCTGATAAGGCTTGGGTACCCATATATAAGAGCTAGCAAGGTAATATCCTTGGGCCTTGAGTAGTCTTATGGGAACCCTTTGGTAATGTACCTTCCTTGTTGGATGGCGTCCTCTTCTTCTTTGATATTGAGGTTTGTTGTTTACATGAGGGGGTGGCTAGCGATGGTGAGGCTTGATGTTTAGAGGAGGGGGTGTCTTTATATGTTGAGGTTTCTTTGGAATCCAAAAATATGATTCACCCTCAAAGTATCTTTGAGCCTTCAATCGATCCTTTCGAACCCATATTTTATTGGTTGCCTTTTATCTTCATCTTCTTCACTGGTGGCATCCTTGTTGAGGTGGGGAGGTGGAAGTAGTTGCTGATGTTGATCCTTGGCTAGCAATTGGTGAATATTGATGGGATGATTCATCACCAAATAACCCTTTGTAAGTGTCTTGGATCCAGCTTTTACCAAGAATGGCGGCTTTCGTTAAGGTACCTCTAGGAGCTACAAAAAACTTGTAAGGCACAATGTAATTGTCTAAGTTTGATGATGTTGATGATGATGCTGAGTTTGATATATAGTCAACCGTCGACATGACTATGTTGTACTTAGGACTTAGTACTACCATTCTGCATTTTTGCATTTTGCATTTTGCATTTTGCATTGGTATGGATGCTCGTTTAGTAGCTCCACTACCATAACTCGTTGTATCAGTATTTTCATAGTCTCATAGACCCATTGGTCTTCCGAAGACTTTAATAAACTTTCTTTCTTTCTTTCTTTCTCCAACTACATGTGCACTTCCTCTCTTTCTATCGGTGATCATGATTTTCTCTCTCTCTATTGTGGTGATCTATATAGAACCTGACACCTCTACAGATAGAGGACATAGGGATGCGGGCTGCAAGGAGGGAAAGTGGGCAGTAGTGTGGGATGGACGTCTCATCACCAGGCCCCGTCCACCCTCCCACATAAGAGGAGGAAAGGGGGGGTCTATGAGACGCAGGACACTGAGACCCTCACTTGTACCATTTGCAACAACTGTAATGGTACCTTATGGTCAAAAGCTTGGGAATTTCTTGGAGTCCTACACACATAGTTTTCTATATAGAGACACATTAGAGCCTAAAGCGTCCCTTACTCGTAGTCAGGGATACACGTGGGAGTCACCTTATAGGGAGAGAGGAGGGAGACAGGTGGAGTACACGGTTTTATAGGAGTGGCAGTATTATATAGTTCATCCCTCATTGGGGCTATCTCGGTTCAGAGGAGGGGCCCACACTCTAGATTCCTTTGGATTCGATTACGATGCATGTGCTACTTTCAACCAGGGACATCACATTTTGCCACAGCAATGCAAGAGGAGGCTGAGACATCATGGATATCATGGATTTTTCAAGTTAGTTGGGGGGGTCATTCTGTGAGACGCATGATACCGAGACCCTCACTTGCACCATCTACAACTATAATGGCACCTTATGGTCAGAGCTTGGGAATTTCTCAAAGTCTAGTTCCGACGTGATGATGGGATTATGGACCACATACTTAAACTTAGGAGTGTAATAGAGGAGGCCAGGGCATGGTAGCAGAGGGTCTATTGCTGCTTTAAGGAGAGATAGTGCTTCCACTCAATTTTCTAAGATTCATGGACCAAGGTTCTCCTCTTCGACTCCTTGGTTTGACCTACACTCATGTATGGCAGCCCTTGCTGGGGGTCAGACCTCTCCGATATAGAGTGGACTCAAGTGGAGAGATTACATATTCTCTTGTTATCATGGATGATCGGTAGTAAGCCATCGGTTCCCCATCAGATCATTCAGGTTGGGCTCAGGGCATCTCCATTGTAGTTAGATGCAGCATTCCAGATTATGATTTATTTATACCGTGTGCGAGACTATGGCTCCTATAGTACAATTTTCCGAAAGAGATAACATAGGAGGGATTTTGCTTCTACCTCCAATCCTTCAACAACACCTACGCATCTCCGAGTAGGGTTTCATTGTCCCGCCAGGGTACACTCAGATCCACCTACCACACTTGCTTAGGATTGCCATTGGGTAGTTTCGTGTTTCATCGCCTCGACTCTGTATCGAGAGTGGAAGAGTAGAGGGGATCCTTAGAGAGAGTTGTATCTACACATTGTGTGACTGGCATGAGGTCGAGTCAGAAGAGCACTTAGCCTTCTATTGCCCAGTCTACTACGAGATTCGTGAATGATACCACTGCCTCTTCATAGATGGCTTCGAGCCCCTTTCTAGACTTCTCTCATACCTAGACCAGAGGTGCCTCGCCACTTTCACTCAGAAGGTGGTCCGACATAGAGAGCGTCTCATCAGATCACAGAGATAGGGGCGGATGGCTTATCAGACCCATCTCAGAGTTCTTCTAGCTAGAGAGTACTGCCCCATGATCATAGATAGCAGGCATTTGTCAACATAAGTTATCACAAACTTTTGCTGGAATTTACGCAAGACTATCAGAGGTGCGAACCAAAGGAACTTCTCTTAGTTTGGAAGCAACTACATTCAAAACTATAGTTTTCCAATGTGATAAGACCTTGGACCCCTAAAGATTCTTCTACTTCAATAGAAAAATTGGAGACTCCTTTTTCTATGGCTTTTAATAGGCATGAATCCTTAGAAGAAGAAAGTCTAAATTTTGTGTCTTTTAAGAAGGGGCACTTGTTGGGTAGGGAATATCTCCCATGTTTTGTTGCCAAGGAGGCATCATAGGGGATTCTAAGGTGGAGGGTCTTAACTATGAGCCTTCAAGGTTACTCCTCTACCATCTTTGCTCTAGCATTTTGGACCCTTGTGAGAATGTGGGTCCAACTCCATCCCCATAGCATTGTCTATCATCAAAGAATTGGTACGATGGGCGTTGATTGCCATTAGGTATCGTGGAACTTGGCTCCCTGAGTATTACCTCTGACATCAGTGGTTGGGCTGGCATTTGAGCCTCTGACACTGCCCTAGTCTGTCGAACAAACGGGTTTAGCCACTCTACTGGGTCTGTCAATCCAAACCTTCCCATGATATTGGAAAAGGTCTCCCATAATGTAGATGTTGCTGTAGATGGGGTAGGAGAGTGGAGATCGGGAATGAAGTTTAGAGTCACTGAGGATCTAACATTAGAGGGTTCACCCATGTCTCCATCCTGACTCAGGGACTCTTCCGAGAGCTAGATAATTCACTTGGTGGTGGTTCTTGCAATGAGTGAGAACTGACTTTTGAGCTTATTGACCCTAAGGATGCCAAGCTAGGTATGGAGGCATTGTCTTTAGGCTCTAGGTGAGCTTGTAGGACTCTTCCTGATCTGAAGACCATGTGTTCATTGGCATAGTTGAGGGCCCAATTCTAGGTTGAGTCCGCCTCGATGCAAGGTCAAGGGTCAGTGGCCCCTTGTGGCTTCCCTTCATCATTTCTTGATTCTCGAGGTCCCAATTTTCATGTGCTTTTTCCTATTTTTTGTGTTCCCAAAGCTATCCCTACAACCGTGGGGATAGAGCTATGGCAACGATCGATGGGATAGCAAGTCGATGGGATAGAGCTATGACAACGAGTCAACACATGTTTGACCAATGGGATAGAGCTATGGCGATGACCCATGGGGATAGGGCTAAGGTAGTAACCCATGGGGATAGCAAGTCGACGGGATAGAGTTAAGGCAACGCGGGATAGAGTTAAGGCAACAGCCGACGGGATAGAGCTATGGCAATGAGCCAATGCCTATTTTATCACTATGTAAGTCAAACAATGCCTTACTTTCACAATTTATAGGTATGGCAAGTGCAAAATGAATTGTAGATCCATAAGTGCTAGTTCCAATCTATGCCCTTTTTGGTATTTTTATAAAAAATGGATCCATGTTACACTTTTGCAATATATTTGTAATAAACCTTGAATAATAATATGTATTATTGTGGTATTCTGTGTACCAACATTTCCACTTTAGAAGACATAGATTGGACTTCCAAGATTATTTTATTTTTCCAAACATAATTCTTTGCTCTTTGCTCAATGATCAAATTTGTGAGTGATGAAACTTCTATGTTACGTAAAATTTATAGACCTTGTGCAAATTGAGGATTTTGATATGTTATTTTTATATATTCAAAGCTTTTAACTTTTCATCTTCCATGGTCACAATTGTGTCTTTTTTTATTTCCATGTAGCTATATCTAAATTGTGCATCTGTATTTGCTTCCCACAATCTTGTAGGTAATTTTGCAAAAGTAGAAGCCCATTAGAGAAGTCCTACAGGCCATTTTTCTAGAGAAATAATAGGTAGGAAATAACATAAGTAGGTTGATGGTGGCCATCACTTTTAGAGGGTTCTTTCAATTATGCTAAATAATGTTGTAGTGTTGGAAAGAAGGTAGAACACTTCAATTAGATAGAATACCTCATTAGCTAGTACTTCCTCTTAAAACAATTTTAAGAATGGAGGCTAGAGTTTGTCGATCCAATTAAACCACTTGTAAAATATATTTAGAACCTATATATTTTGGTAGCTATAGAATATTGCACTAAGTGGGTCGAACCAATGGAATTCCAAGATAACAAGCCAATAGTGTTGTAAAAATTCTCTACCAAAATATTATGACCAATTTTGGTTGTCCAATTAAATTAGTTTTTTATCAAGGAGTCATTTTCTTAATAAGATGATTACCAAATTAACACCTTTGCATATGATTATTCATAAGAAATCAACAATATATTATCCCATTAGCTAATGGACAAGCAAAAAGTCCCATAGGATTTTAAAAAGACAAGGTTTAAAAAGATTGGGATTAGAAGATTTAATTTTACTTAATGGGTATTCAAAATAGCATTTGACGTGACCATAACCATGACACCATTTAGGTTAGTATATGGCCTTGAAGTTGTAGTACCTATGGAATTCATAGTACCAAGTCAGAGGGTGTCAATGCAACATAAATCATCCCTTGGAAAGCCCTAGAATGATAGACTAGAAAAACTACTACAAGTTGAGGAAGATAGAATTCAGTTAGAGACGCAGACAGGGATGGGTAAACAAAAACATCAAGTTCAAGATATTCAAAAAAGGCGATTTTGTAATGATGTATAGAGTTTGAAAGGTCATATTCGACTAGGTTTGTCTATCACGGTGAAATTGATTTCTCAAATTTTTAAATTGCCTTTAGCTCAAGCACAAAAATGGAAGAACTATTCTGATGACTGAAGTAGAAAATCCACAACGTCGCAATCAATTAGCTTAGTTTTTGGAAAGAGTTCTATTACTTCTTCAAATTGACCATATGCCCAAAGACAACTTTGCGCTTCTGCATGTTGCAGAACAAGGTCATAAGATTTTTAGGGCTAGCTACATGCATTCCAAAGTCATGGGAGAAATACTCAAAAGAGATAAGAGGAGATTTTGCCAAAATCCTCGTCTTGCATATTTTCTTCAAGCTTTGTTTGAGCATCAATTTATGGGTACTTCAGATCCTAGTACTCCATTGAAAGCAACAACTAGCTCAGATGATGAGCCGCCCACTTAATTTGATCCAACATCAATATTTCAAGAGGTAGTGACAACATTACCACCCTCTAAGCTAAGAAAATCATGAAGTGGTCAAGAAAGGGGCTAAAATGGTACTTAGAACCTGTTCCCCTACTAGTTAAAGGACGAGTTAAGTACTTTAACAAAATTTTGCATTCTAATTGGGATTAAGTATTCTACTAGTTAGAAGGACTAGTTAAGTATTTTAACAGAATTGGGATTCAAGAGGGATATAGCTATGTGAAATCTCTTTAATGCAAATGCTAAAGATGCTTGAAATTTTAACCTTGAGGAAATATGTACTTCAAGGACCTATTGTGAAGGGATACAAGTTGAAATATAGAAGATAAATAGTGGATAGTGGGAATGCTACTACTTTACTTAAGATTTTTTTAAAGTAATTTAAGGCTCTGGACTCAACTGTACTATACAAGATGGGTACCCTTGACAAGCTAAAGCCATTATGATTGAGATCCCAAGTTTCTTGTTAGGATAACTTTTATGACCAATGGAAATAGGTTAACTTAGATAGATTAACTAATATAATGGGTACCAATGGACATATGTTAACTTACATATAAGTGAAGTAGTCCATAAGAGTAAGTGGGGAAAGGCACAATTTGGATGCTGTGTTTTTAACCCTCCACACACAGCTTGTGAGATCAATAACTACCCAAAAGCGAAACACACAAAGGGGCATGTGGTGCATGTGAGCATAAAACATAGGACCAACTACGAGGGGCACGCGGCACATGGCCTAGTTGAGAGGTAGGAGGTATCCTTGAAATGCTATGCCGGGCCCCATTAGGACATCTTTATGGACATTTTAATGCTTATAAGAATGTTGTAAAAGATCCTTATTAGGTAGGTAGCATTATGGAAAGAAAAGAAATTCTAGCTTCTCATTGAACCACGTGTCCATTTCTTAACCCTTGGATTATAATATAATAATAGCACAACATTACATAATCATAACCACCTTGTTGTTCTCTTTGGTCGTCTCCTTTCATCTAGCTATGGCTTTCATGCTTGGACCTCATCAGGGGATAATTTTCCCATCAGCATTCTAACTGTTCCTTTGCACAATCTCGGTGATCGTACTAGTTAACATTGAGCTCTCAATCCAATTCATCTTCTATGGCCATCTGGATAGGGTTTGTTCAATAATATTTCGATTCTTGGGCTGCCAATAGTGTGATCTTGTCGCATTTGTTGCTCCTCCTCTGCTGCAAGATTGTAACTTTGTCAAGCACTAAAGGCAGAAGATATGGCTCCACTATATCCTATTCGGCGCACAGTGAATCTGTAAACATCCCTGCATTGTCAGAGAATTCTTGAGCAAAAAGAACTTCGACTCGGATTGAGCGATGGCAAGCCACAACAAATCAATAATGAAGAAAACAGGTGTGACATACTTACTTAATTTTGAGTTGGTGAAAATGAGGGGAACCTTTGAGGTACGTCTGGCCATTCTGTCATTGAGATCAGAGCACTCCTCCTTAGCTGAGCTCGCTCACAATGAAAGAGTTAGCATAGCGCCTGGATCACCACCATCTCGCACCTAATACATAGCTATCCATGCCCTCGTAGAGTAGCATGACATATTCATCCTATTATGCATCGTGCTTAATGCAACAGAAACTCCAGAACCGCCTCTCGACCATTTCTTCTGAATTCAAAGCAAAAACTTATGGCTAATCTTCAGGATCGAGAGTCTGAGTGCCATGATTCTAGTTGAATGTGTCTACAAAACTGCACTGTTACAAAGCATATCCTCGTGGGATTTCTCAAGGTTTCGGTCAAATTCCGTTGGTGTCAAAGACCCGATATGCTGAGGTGGTACAAGCCATAAATATATCAAAGTTGAGTTTCGATAGGTTTTACAATCTTTTAGACAATTGAACTGGCTCACTTTCATTTTAGACAACATACTTGAATGAGAGATTATGGTTGATCATAGCATATGTAACCGATCTGATCATGCCAGTTTGGTCTTACCCATCTGATTCCTACTTCAAAGATGGAGATTCTTGTGATGAAGGTCAGATCGTTGAAGATGGAGTCAAGTACAAAGGCAATCAAGTCCCAAATTTTAAAGCAGTGGTGGCAAACACATGGCTAATCAAAAGGTGTGATTTTTTGCGATGCTTTTTGCTCTTCTAATGGTGGAAACAGAGAAACATCAAGCTTTGAGTTCTAGGCTTTTCAGCCACTTGTGGCTTTGCATATCCTTTCCTTGTGGCATCATTATTCCCTTCAGCTATTCCATTAGAAAACCTCCCCGCCTTCTGAAGCAATGGGCAAAAAACACAAAACCTTGATTGTCGATTATGAACCTAAATGTGCAGTATTCAATGATTCATAATCAAGTGGTGTTTCATCCTGGGCTTGTTATGCCTTGGCCCAAAAAATCTACGACCTTGTTTTGCCATCATCTTCTAGGGTGTGTGTGTGTGTGTAAGGGGCCAATAGGTAGGCTTTGCTTGTCAATGATTTCTCCATGATTGGAATCGTTTTTTGAGCTATTGCTCATATTGCAGATGCAAAATTCAAAAATACATGGATGGAGTGGGCTAGTGCTCTAGCAAAAGATCTGGAGTGGTTCAAAAGTCAAGCGAATGAAATTACCGAACCTAGTGAACCTAGTCTATCATACGCAAGTTACCTAAATGAACTCACTGAGGCGGATCCACCTACCTTCATTTGTCACTTTTACAATGTGTATTCATGGGGGGGCGAATGATAGGTGAATACCATCTCAATGCCATTCGTGTTAAATTTTTTTTAATTTGCCCTTATTGCACTTTGGTCAGGTGGTGCTGAAAACATAGGGAGCTCAATTTTACAAGTGGGATGGCAATCTCAAAGTCTTGCTAGGAGGTGTGAAGGAAAATTTGAACAAAGTAGTTGAAGTAAGTCAGTGGTCCACTAGTATCCATTCGAATGGAGACATGATGTCGTGGTGTACACACTAAATTTACCAACTAATTGTAGTGTGTTTGTATTGTACTTTCAGGGATGGACACGAGAGGAAAAGAACCATTGCTTGCTAGAGACTGAAAGTTCCTTCAAGAGATATAGGAAACTTGATTGTGTCATGATGGAACATGCATCTACACATGCTGGGAAACTATTACTGTTGATTGTGTCTGAGTTCTTCCTCTCTTTCCTGCTGTACTTCTTTGAGTGAGGTTTTAGCATGTGTGTGCACCTACTTTGTGTGAGAGATCAGTGAGAGTTACAGTGACCCAACACTCATCCAGGAGCAAGTGTGTAGCCCACTTAAGCTCACTGGAGAGCATGCAAGCTGACAGGGGATTGAAGGTGTTAAGAGGAAGTAGGAGACAACATTTTGGGGGACACAAGCGTCTAAAATGCAAATGAAAGGGACCTTGTTATCATCAATGCTTTTAGCTTGCATTTGACCAAATAGTTGTAAAACCTCCTCACTATGCCCTTCCTAGAGACAACTTGTGATCATGGTATTCCTTGAGACCTGAGCAGATGTTGCAGCAAGTGAAGCGCATAGAATCACAAGTGGATCAAATCTATTTGCACAGCAAAGCTTATGTAGTGATTTTAATACTCTGGGAATGCTTTGTTACACGGGCGGATGTTGGGATGTATGGGAGCATGTGCGAAGCAAGGAGATTGTTCACTATAATGCCTTATTGCAATGGTCTCCTAGACTGCCATGGTTGTGGCTTTTGACCACAATGGGCATTGCTTGCAGGCATTAGATAGCTTCCATCAAAGGGAAGCAAGTTGATCAAGGTTACAGCAACCACTGCCTTCTGGCTCTCCACAGGGAGAATCTGGGCATCCTACTCCCTGTTTGTGTCGTAATCATGGACTTCTCCATTCAGTTTATGGCAAGCACTCCTCTAATTTAATTCATGGCCCCTTGTTGCATCTATTCAGCTGCTTCTACAACGTTTGTCTCCTATGCCAGGGTTCAAACATGGTGGCTATCGTTATCGGTGGGAGGTTGCAAACAAGGATCTGTGGTTTTGTACTGCCCCATAACAAGGCCCCATTAATGGGGCCAAGGTATTATCTTGTGCGCAGCAGGAGGCCAGTGATCAACATCCATCTTGCCTTAGGTTTGGGCTACATCGAGAGCAGCAGGGAGGCCGGGGGTACTTCACAACACTCTCTGGAGCTTGAACACGCAAGTAAGCAAAGGCCAGAGGATATCTCGAGAGGCTTACTAAGAGTGCAAGCCCAAGAAGGCCACAAACTAAAATAGAGGATTGCTCGCCACAAACTGAATGAAGAAGTCCATGATTATGACATAAACAGGGAGCCGGATGCCCAAAGCCAGGGCAAATGCCCACCTGATCTGGCCAGCCACAATCTGTGTAGATACCCGACAAACGAGCCCTATGCCTATGGCCTACTACATGACAGGAACTTGCTGGCCCAATGAAACTCGTTACTCCTTGCAAACTACTCATGTCAATTATCTGCAGTCTGCCAACCTGTCCTCCTTCTGCAAAGTACTAAGCATCCTTGGTTTGTTTCAACTCGGTCATTCTCGAACATCTGCAAACTTGAGCCTCAGGACTTATAAAGTGAGAACCTTGGAACTGCTCTTATAGCTCTTCCCAACTGATCCCTTTCTGGTAAATCTGGGACTCCTCACAGCTGTCTTAAGAACCAACCTATTGTTGAGCTCCATTTAGGTCCCAATCCCAAGCCTTCCAAGGTAACATGTGATCCCTTCTGTTCGCTGTTCAGAATCATGCCGTTGGTCCACTGCAGCCCGAGAATATTTTGAACAATTTGCACTATCTCGGTTGCGTGCAGCTCCCAAATGGCTATCTGGGCAACCCATCCATTGTGCGGGCCTGTATGTAGTGTCTTTAGAGTGCTTTGACTCCTTTTGTAGTCCGTATGGCTGTGTAGGGCAGCTTTCTTTAGCCACAATCTGAGTCAAAACAGCTGCAAACTGTTTTGGGTAGGAAAGAGGAGAAGATACCAGACAGTGGTGGTAATGGTATAAATGGATGCAGGTGGAGGGTGTACCTCCCATTGCTGTCACATGTATTTGCATCTTGAAAGCTTGTGGTAGCATCCGATCCATAGTAAAAGTCCAAGAAACACACCTTGAGAATGATAGACTAAAATTGGAAAGAGGTCGTTTTGTTGGCAGCAACTTGGCTAGTGTGTATGCCAAGTTTGGATTCCTTGTGGGATCAAGCGATGTATTTTGATAGGCTTGTGCTCACGAGGTAGTCTTATGAACTGCAATAATTGAAGCATATGTTGAACATGGGCTTTGTGAGGAAGCGCTAAACTGTTTTGAATGTATGCAACTGGGGAGTGTCTCGATGAGTGATCCTAGAGTTCTCTCCCTTGTTTGGGCTTTGTAGGCTGCTGTGCCTGGCCATGTGGCAAGTTGCCACTAGTCTAGGCTCTCTTGCTGTGAGCCTGACTTGCTTCAGGTCCATTTTACTAGCCCAATCCTTGCCCCTTTCCATTGCATACCAACCCAAGCCACATCTGCCCTTGTACTAGCACTTGTGCAGCCTTAGATCTAATGCTCTGTTTTTGTGCAGCCATTGGTGCTGATCCATACCATAGGTATGTCCGATCCTGGCTGTGGTCTAGCAACTCCATGCTGTTGTCTCCTCCAGACCTGCCACATCAACAAACTGAATCCATATGGTTCTTTTTAGTCTTCTCTCCCAAGTTGTAATAGTTCTAAGCCATCTATAGGAGTTGGCACGTGTTGGTTTACTGATTAAACATCATCACGAGGAGGTGCCTATGGTATGGATGCCTATATTGAAATAGAGCAGTAGATTCAAGGTTGCACAAGTGTAGGCAAAAATCATTGAGTCAAAAAATATTACGTTTGACTCGTATGCTGGTATGGAAACTCTAGAACAAGGTTAAGAGATCCATGCAACTATGACTAGCAACAAATAGGAGTCACATGAATGTGTCCAGGGTTCGAAAATGGTGGCTGACGTTATCAATAAGAGATTACAGGCGGGAATCTATGGTTTGTTACAAGCTTTGGGCATCCTGCTCTCTATTTGTGTCGTAATCATGGACTTCTCCATTCAATTTATGGCAAGCAGTCCTCTATTTTAGTTCATGGCCCCTTGTGCTATGTCTATTTAGCTGCTTCTACAGCGTTTGTCTCCTATGCCAGGGTTCGAAAATGGTGGCTATTGTTATCAATAAGGGATTACAAACAAGAATCTATGGTTTGGTACTGGCTTTGGGCATCCTGCTCTTTGTTTATGTCGTAATCACGAGAGATCCTCTGACCTTTGTCAACCTGCGTGTTCAAGCTCCAGAGAGTGTTGTGAAGTATCCCTGGCCTCCTTGCTGCTCTCAATGCAGCCCAAACCTGAGGCAAGATGGATGCTGATCACTAGCCTCCCTGCTGCGTGCAAGATAATACCTTGGCCCCATCGATGGGGCCCTGTTATAGGGCAAATGCCCACCTAATCTAGCCAACCATAATCTGTGTAGATACCCGACAAACGAGTCCTATGCCGATGGCCTGCTACATGATAGGAACCTGCTGGCCCAATGAAACTAGTTACTCCTTGCAAACTGCTCATGTCCATTATCTGCAGTCTACCAACCTGTCCTCCTTCTGCAAAGTACCAAGCATCCTTGGTTTGTTTCAAGCCGATCATTCTCCAACATCTGCAAACTCGAGCCTCAGAACTTATAAAGGGAGAACCTTGGGACTGCTCCACGTAGCTCTTTCCAACTGATCCCTTTCTAGTAAATCTGGAACTCCTCACAGAATCACTATCACTTTCTTTGGTGAAGAGATCCGATGATAGAACGTTTAGGAGCCACTCTTGTCCGCACATTTTGGCTAGCTCACCTTCCTTCGCTAGCACCAGTCCTCCATCGGTTTCAGTCTGCACAGTCGGGGAGCTCCAATCTGTGCATTGAGAGTTCTTGATCTCTTCAAGTTGATCTAGCTTCAAGTAGTCAAGTAGCTCTTGTGCACCAAGTTGCTCCTAAAGGTACTTGCACTTGAAAACCTTGTGGAGGCAGCTTGGTGATTCAGAGTTTTCAATTGGCATTAGCTTGTTGACATTCTTCTAACTCATCCTTGTTGCTTCGATGGGCATGCACTGCTACGCATGGGTGATTGCCAACAACCTCAAAGTTTTTTGTACTACAAAATTGATCCATTGAATTTTCAAAAATGCAAAATACTATGTACAAAATACGAAATCATACATTTCTAAAAACAAAGTACCATGTGCAATATGCAAAGTGCTATGTTTTATATCCCAAACTCAAATTGCTACATACTATATGCAAAATGCAAAATCATATGAACCCAAGGAAGGACACGTTCCTTGGTCTTATAATTTTTGGAGAGGAAATGTGCCGACTCTCCCCCCACATGAATGTGTGGTTAAGTTTATTTATTTATGTGTTGGATACAAAGTGCTATTTGCTAAACACAAAAATGGAAGTTGATATAATGCTAAGTGCTAATTCTAAATGCAAAATGATATGTACAAAATTTAGAGTGCTTTTTCTCAAATTCAAGTTGCTACCAAATATATACAAAGTGATAAATGAAAACTGCTATATCCCAAATTCAAATAGCTACAAATGTTTGGCTTAAGTTCCCCGTCCTTTGAGTTAGAATCACTATCACTTTCTTGGATGAAGAGATCCGGTGATTGAACAATCAGGAGCCACTCTTATCCGCACCTTTTGGCTAGCTCACCTTCCTCCGCTAGCACCAACCCTCCATCGGTTTCAATCTACATAGTGGGGGAGCTCTAATCTGTGCATTGAGTGTTCTTGATCTCTTCAAGCTGATGTAGCTTTTGAGTAGTCAAGTAGCTCTTGTGCACCAAGTTGCTCCTAAAGGTACTTGCGCTTGAAAACCTTGTAGAGGCAGCTTAATGATTCAGAGTTTTCAACTGGCATTAGCTTGACATTCTTCTAGCTCGTCCTTGTTGCTTCGATGACTAAGACGATCAAAGCATAAACGGAAGGTATTAAACTCAATATGGTATCACAAAACAACTTTTCCAATCACACTAGCATATGCAATTACGAAACACAAGTCACAAGGATGCACACTCAAAGGAAAGGCTCTTGTAGTAATACAAAAATCATTTGCACCAGGACTAACATATGTCATGCTTTCATGAGTCACCACTTGAAACAACTTAAGAATTTTAAATAAAATCAATCCATCTGACTTCATTCCAATGCTTACATGAACTTTACAAAAAAAAGATCAATAGAAAATCCTTTTATTAAATATTCATCAATATAAGAGAAAAGAAACTTTTGATAATGTTCTAAAGAGATGATAAAAAAAAAGCAAAAGAGTTGCCATTTACCATAGAAGGTATAACTTCCATTATTGATTTAAATTTTGCAAAAGAAGCATATGGAGAACATTTTGAGTTTTTCCCGACTCCAACAAAGAACAATATATTTCAGCCCCCTACAAGTACATTCTTGACTCCAAATCTTAAAATACATACAAACTTCATCTTCTAACACACAAGAAAAACTCATCGTACTTCATTTTGCTATTTCAAATAGAAAATCGCGAAGAAGACAAAGAAAAAGGCACAAAAGGCCCATATCACATATATTCTATTCTATGTATTGCTACAGAAAAAAGATATATTGGACAAACTAGAAATCTTGAAAAACGGATAGCACGGCATCAAACCAATCCTCCATTAAAATTGAAACATGATGTTAACAGATACAAATCATTCCACTCGAACTTCAAAACAGAAATCCTAGCCACCACAAACTTTAAAAGCAAAGCGGAGACACTCGAAGAAAAATACAGAAGAGAACTCAACACAATGGACTCGAAATATGGCTACAGTAACCTCACTCGAAATCTAGCATCTACAAAAAAATTTTACTTTCTAAAAAATAGAGACATAATCTAGTATATTTAGGTAGAAGCCCATTTTCAATACATGTAAAGGACTTCCTATTTCAAACTATAGTTAAATCGTACTCTTGGAGGACTCTTAATTCATAACATAAATTACTCAATTTTTTACATTTTCAAAGCATTACTACTTTTTTTCAATACACATAAAATAATTCATGTATGAACTGTTATTAAAAAATGCTTACTAAAACGTCATGTTTATAGTGATATATAACTCCATTTATAACAATTCCAATAATAACCACTTTTAGGTATACTAGATAAAATTTCATCTATTGTTACTCTTATAATAATATTATAGTGTATTTCAAAAAATACTACTATAATAAAATCTAAGTTCTAAATTCACTTTAAAAATCAAGTCAAGATGGAAAAATTATTTAACACTAAATTCATTTATATAAATTCTAGCTCAATACAGCTACCTGCCCGCATCTAGTTTCTAGCTACCTGCCAGCATCTAGTTTGTTTTGTCCTGAAGGATCCATCAATGCTGGTCCTTGGTTGGTTATGGGTGCACAGCTGAGGCTCCCTCCACGCTTTGCTGGAAATGTAGCCTACAAGAGGCTGCCTCAGCTCAACAACCAGGTCAAGGAAATTCATCCCCTCGCGATGGAACGTTCCAATGGACTTTCTTTGTTCGAGACAAATAATCTGATGCAAACGTATGTTAAGCAAGGACGACTGATGGATGCACGTCACATATTCGACAATATGCCGAAGCGCAATGTCGTTTCATGGAACATTATTATCCTGGGCTATGCCAATCAGGACGAGGGTGCGTGGGCTTTGGAGTTGTATGCTCGGATGCGCCAACAAAGCGTTCACCCGAGTGACCGAACCTTTGTAGCCGCATTGAAGGCGTGCAGTAGCCTGGCAGCTTTGGAAGAGGGCAAGCAAGATGATGGGATATCTATGAAAACGGGGTGCTTGGAGAAAGGTAGAGCAATTCACTCCCAAATAGTAATTATTGGTTTTGAGTCAGATGTATTTGTCGGGACAACCTTGGTGGATCTGTACGTAAAATGTGGGAGCTTGCAGGAGGCTCAACGTGTCTTTGTACAACTGTCTCATCGCAATAGGGTTTCTTGGAATACCATGATCCTGGGGTATGCCCAGCGGGGAGAGGGTGTACGGGCTTTGGATTTGTATTCACAGATGCACCAGGAAGGTGTCCAACCTGATGATCGAAGCTTTGTTGGGGCATTAAAGGCTTGCAGTAGCCTGGTAGAATCAGATGACGGGCAGCAAGTTGAAGAGAATTTTGCTAAAAAGACACAATGTCTGGAGGAAGGTAGAACCATCCACTCTCAAGCTGTAAAGAGTGGCTTCGAGTCAGATTTGTTCGTGGCAACTACCTTGGTGGATACATATGCAAAATCCGGCAGTCTGGAGGATGCATTGCGTGTTTTTAACAAATTGCCTCATCGTGACGTGGTTTCTTGGAATGCCATGATCCTGAGCTATGCTACTCAAGAAGAGGGTCGGCTGGCTTTGGACTTGTATGTACAGATGTTCAAGGAACGTGTCCAACCCAATCATGGAACCTTTGTTGGTGCATTAAAGGCCTGCAGTAGCTTGGCAGCACTGGAAGAAGGGAAGCCAGTTAAAGGGCAATCTTCAAAATTAGAATGCCTGGAGAAAGGTAGAGCCGTTCACTCCCAAGTAGTAAAGGGAGGCTTTGAATCCAATGTATTTGTGGGAAATGCTTTACTGGATATGTATGCAAAATGTCGGAGCTTGGAGGATGCACGGCGAGTCTTTGATGAATTGCCTCATTATGATGTGGTTTCCTGGAATGCCATGATCCTGAGCTATGCCAAACAGGAAGAAGGTGTCCTGGCTCTGGCTTTGTATGCACGGATGTGTCAAGAGTGTGTACATCCAGATGAATGGACCTTTGTTGGTGCATTGAAGGCTTGCAGTAACCTTGGATTATTGGAAGAGGGAAAGCAAGCCACTAAGAAATTTGAGAAAATAATATTGCTGGAGAAAGGTAGAGCCATTCACTCCCAAGTAGTAAAGAGTGTCTTTGAATCAGATGTATTTGTGGGAAACACCTTGGTGGATATGTACTCAAGATGTGGCAGCTTGGAGGATGCACGGCGCGTCTTTGATGAATTGCCTCATCGTGATGTTGTTTCTTGGAATGCCATGATTTTGGGGTATGCTCAGCAGGAAGATGGTGCGTGGGCTTTACAATTATATGCATGGATGCATCAGGAAGGTGTCCAACCATGTGAACAAACTTTTGTTGGTGCATTGAAAGCATGCAATGGCCTGGCAACAATGGAAGAGACAAAGCAAGCTGATGGGAAATCTGAGAGAAAACTATGCCTAGAGAAAGGTAGAGCCATCCACTCCGAAGCAGTAAGGACTGGCTTTGAGTCATATGCATTTGTTGCAACCACCTTAGTGGACATGTATGCAAAGTGTGGAAATTTGGAGGATGCACGATGCGTCTTTGACAAGTCTTCCACTCATGATACAGTCTCTTGGAATGCCATGATCCTGGGCTATACCAAGCAGGAGGAGGGTGCATTGGCTTTGGACTTGTATACACAGATGTGGCACGAAGGCATCCAACCATCTGAACTAACCTTTGTTGGTGCATTGAAAGCTTGTTCTATCCTGGCAGCATTGGCAGAGGGCAATGACCTTGATGGGAAACTTGAGAAAACAGGATCCCTGGAGAAAGGTAGAGGCATCCACTCCCAAGTAGTGAAGAGTGGCTTTGAATCAGATATATTTGTGGCAAATACTTTGGTGGATATGTACGCGAAATGTGGGAGCCTGGAGGATGCAAAATGTGGCTTTGACAAATTGCCTCAACGTGATGTGGTGTCCTGGAATGCCATGGTCCTTGGGTATGCTAAGCAGGACGAGGGTGCACAAGCTCTGGACTTTTATGCACGGATGTGCCAGGAAGGTGTCCAATCGGACCAGCGAACTTTTGTTAGTGCATTGAAAGCTTGCAGTAGCCTGGCAGCACTGGAAGAGGGGAAGCAAGTGGACAGAAAACAAGAGAAAACAGGAGGCCTGGATGAAGGTAGGGCCATTCACTTCCACATAGTAAAGTGTGGCTTTGAGTTGGACATATATGTGGGAACCACCTTGGTTGATATGTACGCGAAATGTGGGAGCTTAGAGGATGCACAGTGTGTCTTTGAGGACTCACCGATTCATCAGACGGTTTCTTGGAATGCCATTTTATTGGGGTATGCCCTGCAGGCAGAAGGTGCACGGGCTTTGGAGCTGTATGTACGCATGCACCATGAAGGTGCCCAAATGTGCGAAAGAACCTTTGTTGGTGCGTTGAAGGCTTGCAGTAGCCTGGCAACACTGGAAGAGGGCAAGCGAGTTGACCAGAAATTTGACCAAACAGGGTGCTTGAAAAAAGGCAGAGCAGTCCATTCACAATTAGTAAAGAATAGATTTGAGTCAGATGTATTCGTGGCAACCACCTTGGTGGATATGTATGCGAAATGTGGGAGCCTGGAAGATGCACGGCGTGTCTTTGACGACGTTCATTATCATGATGTGGTCTCCTGGAATGCCATGATCTTGGAATATGCTAAGCAGGAACAGGGTGCATTGGCTTTGGATTTGTACGCACAGATGATCCAGGAAGGTGTCCAACTGTATGAGCAAACTTTTGTTGGTGCATTGAAGGCTTGCAGTAGCCTGGCAGCACGGCAAGAGGGGAAGCAAGTTGACAGAATATTTGAGAAAACAGGATGCCTGCAGAAAGGTAGAACCATCCACTCCCAAGTTCTAAAATGCGGTTTTGAGTCAGATGCGTTTGTGGGGAACACCTTGGTTGATATGTATGTAAAATGTGGAAGCCTGGAGGATGCACGGCTTGTCTTTGATGAATTGCCTCATCAAGATGCGGTTTCATGGAATGCTATGTTGCATGGGTACGCCAAGCAAGAAGAAAGTGAGGAGGCTTTTAGACTTTATACACAGATGCAAGAGAAAGGTCTGTCACCAACTGACGGCACCTTTGCTGCTGTTTTGAGAGCATGTGGAAAAATCGCATCTTTGGAAACTGCAAAGGAACTCCATTCTCAAGTTAGTGGTGTTGGTTTTGAGACTACTGCAACTGTGGCACATAGTCTTATAGACATCTATGCTAAATGTGGGAGCATGGTAGATGCACAACAGTTGTTTGATGCATTGTGCACACGGGATGTTGTACCATGGAATGCATTGGTTGCAGGATATGCTCACCATGGAGAGAGCGAACTTGTGTTTCATCTGTTTGAGAGAATGAGGGGGGAAGGCATACAGCCAGACGAGGTGACACTTCTTAGTGTTCTCACTGTGTGCAGTCACGTCGGTCTAGTGGACAAGGGAGAGAAGTATTTTCACACCATGAGCAAACAGTACGGCATTATTCCGAATATTGAGCACTGTACTTGCATCATTGATCTCCTTGGTCGTGCAGGCCAATTGCACAAGGCAGTGGCAATGGTGGAGAAGATGCCTTTTCAACCTAATGTTGTTGCATGGTTGACGGTATTGGGTGCTTGTCGAAAGTGGAAAGATGTGGAGACTGGAAGGCATGCCTTTGAAAATGTAGTAAGATTAGATGACAAAGTTCCGGCAGCATATGTCTTGATGGCAAATATATATGCAGATGCTCACATGCATGAAGATTGTGATAGGGTTGCGCTAATGATGGAGAATGCTCAAGCATGGGAGAATCCCAGAAAGAACTGGCAAAGTGATCTTAGTGGGAATGGTGCATACATTTGTGGTGGCAAATAGGAGACATACCTAAAACAAGATGTAGCTGCAAAGTTGAAGGATATTCCTTTCAAAAGGAAGAAGAAGGATATTTGCTCACTTTTCACTGTGTGCTACACTGATCTTGGGATGTGAAAAGCCAAAAGCACTGTGTGAGCATAGTGAGAAGCTGACTGCAATTGGCATGGATACCCAAGTGCATCAGGCTATTCATCCCATAAAGCTATCACAGTAGAAAGTACTGTTCACATTCAGAGAAAGGATTGCCCAAGCGGCAGACTGAACAAAGTGCTTTTGTGCTTCACTTGCCCAAGAAGCATGTAACTACAAAAGTTACATCATCATTATGAATGGAGAGGAAGGACCCTTGCATGGACATAATTGTTGGAGATTAGGGTCCACTTGTGCACCCTCACATGAGGAGAGCACAGGCATAGTACCAATATAGGATTGGGGGGCATGAGAATCTACTGTGTGAGCATTAGGTAAGGATGCCACATTGGTAGATCGAGGTGGAGGGAATCATCTACAGGACAGTCACATGGGCATGTAGTCCAATCTTAGAGGTGGGCAGAAGCTCAGGAAGAAAGCAAACCTGTAAGCAGCATGCAGCAAGAACAGGGTGTGAATTACAGGCTGTGGGGCGACATCTGCAGGTCTTCCTGGAGCATCTCCAAGGTCCATGGATAGGTTGTGTCGTTGCTATGCAGGACTGTGCAGGAGCGGGTGAGAGGCTGCTGCAGAACAGGCGAGCAGAGGCAGCACACAAAGGAGTCACAGAAGCAGTACAGGCTGCTGGAAAGGCCTGGTCAGGCTTTGGTAAGTCGCTGGTGGACTGCAGACAGCCAGTATTAGGCGCCTGCAGAAGAACTCATATACCACAGACCAGGTCGGCTGGTCTGTGGCAGTTTGGATGGCTGGACCAGGTCAGTTGGCTGGGGGACTGGGACGGCCAGTTGACGGAGTTTCCTAGCAAAAGGCCCCATTGTGGGGGGCATTTTGCAGTTCTGTCTCTGAGCATTCCACCCTACTCGAGTGTGCAGATCAATGATGTATTGGAGAGCAGAGGCGTGGATGAGTACAGCAGCAAAGGTTCTTACATACAGCTCAGACCGGAAGCAACCCTTACATCTTGGAGCAGATGTTGGTGCATACCTACAGCCGGTAGGAGAGCAGACATCTGCAGGAGGGTGCTGTCCAAGGAGTTCGCATTATGAAAGGTGATTGAAGCTCATTGAGGATGACGCAACCTAAGGAGTGCAAGGACAGAAGTAGCAGTGTTTGTACTCACATACAGTGCAGTGGACTGCTGCATGTTTTGGGATCTCTGGTGAAGCTTTTTGTTAGAGAGTTTGGCTTAGATTTGTGCATATATTATGAGACATTTTGAACTGTTCTACTGTTGTCTATCTCCTGAGTTTGGTGCTTGTGATTTCTATCTTGTGGACACAAAATTTGTCTAAGATCTTTCCACTGTGTGGAGAAACTAGCCAAGGTGTAGGTTGTTCTATATGGTATCAGAACCACGGCTGCCTATTTGGAGAGCAGTGTGACGGTGGTGTGCTTGGAAGTGAGATCTGAGAGACTAGGGTTTCATTGGAGGCAGAGATCTGAAGCCAGGAGATGTATGCCTTGGTAATCATGTCATCCAGTAAAAGATTGACTTCGACAACTGAAAGAGGAAGGTGACTTCTTATCAGTAAGGTGCAACAAGAAGGTCAGTGTGTGTGTAAGAATCCCCTTTGAAGTAAAACTTCACAGGTGTAGATGGTGACCCACATGCCGATGCCAATTCCAAACTTTGGTTCGATGCTGGACAGGACAAAGTACCCGATCGGGAAGATCAAGAAGGACGAGATTCAAAACCGGAGGATTAGAAGGACGCGTTGGGAAAGACAATCTAGGTGGCAGATTCGGATGACACGAGAATAGATGCAGAAAGATGTTGATGGATTGTGGGATTTAACTGAAGGATGAGATTCAAAACCGGAGGACTAGAAGGACGCGTTAGGAAAGATAATCGAACCAGATGACACCAGAATAGATGCAGAAAGATGTTGATGCATTCTCAATGATCATTGGGACGAGTGCAGATTCTGTGCTTCCACACACTGAGACCACCTCACTTGAGACATGGATGATCCTGAAAGACTTGTACAAGACGGTGAATACAGATTGCATCCTAATGCTTCAAAGTCAGCTCTTCATTTGAACTTGGAAGAAGGTGACTAGGTGTGTGATCATCCAGTCAAGGCCAGAATGTTACAAGATCAATTGGCTGCTGTAGGTCAGAAGGTGGACACAATCAATTGACCACTCTAGTGCTAAGTAAACTGCCAAGAAGCTTCAAGAGGTTGGTAACAAACCTAATACTTGAAGAGAGATCAAAGCCATTGACCTTTGAGGAGCTTGGTTCCTTGTTGATCCAGGAGGAAGCGAGGCACCAGCTGCATGAGCATGAGGGGCGATGAGAAAGCGTTCAATGCCATACTAAAGGTAACATGTCGGGCAAGCCAGGGAGAGGCAAGCCTAGTAAGAAAAGGACACTTCTGAAGATGGAGACTCTTCTGGTAGGGATGAGAAGAAAAAGTGCTACGAGAAATGATTGGACAAAGAGATTGGTGGAAGAAAAAGGCTAATCAAAAGAGGAAGTAAGAGGAAAAGTCCGAGGGAGAAGGTCTTCAGAGCTCCCGCGTGAGCTGCTGCCCTCGTGGCCCTTGGCTGATCCTGCTGCCCCGCCATCTCTTCCCTCCCACATCCTCGTCCGCCTGCCCCTGCCATCTCTTCCGCCCTCCGTATTCTCCTCGGCCTCCCTCCTGCCATCTCCTACGCCTCCTGTCTCCTCTCCTCCACTTGCCCCCCCCCCCCCGCCATTCCTTCCACTCCCCCTGCCTTCTTTTTGGTCTCCCTCCGCCTCCCGTTGTCCCCCCCTCTCCCCTTCTGCTGCCCCCCACCTCCTCTTCGCCTTCCCTACCGCCTTCTCCAAGTCTTTCCTTCCCGCCTCTTCGCCCCCTCTTCCATACCATCCCCCTCCGCCTCCTTTCCCGCCATCTCTTCCCTCCCACAGCCTCCTCCGCCTTCCCCTCGCCATCCTCCTCCGCCTCCCTCCGTCAGCTCCTCCCCCCTGCCATCTCTTCCGTCCTCCGTCTTCTCCTCGGCCTCCCTCCCGCCATCTCCTATGCCTCCTCCCCTCCGCCTGCTCTTCCGTCCCCCAGCCATTCCTTCCCCTCCCGTTGTCTTCTCTTTGGTCTCCCTCCGTCATCTTCTCCTCCGTCTCCCGTTGCCCCTCCCTCTCCCCTTCTGCTGTCCCCCGTCTCCTCTTTGCCTTCCCTGCCTCCTCCTCCCCGCCTTCTCCAACTCTTTCCTTCCGCCTCTTTGCCCCCTCTTCCCTGCCATCCCCCTCCGCTCCTTTCCCGCCGCCTTCTCCGCCTTCTTCCTCCTTCCCTTAGCATGTCCTTTTTCGCTCCCCTCCTCGCCTCTTCTCTGTCTCCTCCTCTGACTTCTCTCCGTCTCACCCCACCTTTTTATAAATTCTCTCCTTGCAGCGGGAGCATTTGTGCTTGTTCGGAGAAAGAAAATCTTGGTGGTGACCCTTGGTCTGGCCAGAGGCGTTCTATGGCTGCACCCTCAAATCCCACAGCCGTTAAGATCCTTTCCCTAGCCGACAAGCAACAGGTACAAGAAGTAGTTCAGTCCCTCCAAGACCAGGTGATCATGGGCAGAATTGTGGGAGTCACACCCACGAGGAGATAGGTGCGAGAGTGGATCCATACAAGCTTAGCACTAGAAGGTGACTTAGGAGGTCACCATTTATAGAAAAGGCGTCTTCCTCATCCAGCTGAGCTCCCTCGATACTGCCTCGACACTTGTGGAGCAGAGCCCCATCCTCCTTGGCTCGCATTTGGTGTACCTCTTCCCTTGACACCATGGCTTTATAGTGGAGAACATAGACACGACACCATGTGTCCGTTTTTCGGTTACGCTCCGTCTCTCGGGGCTTCCAAAGGAATATAGAGCTGTTCTCTCCTACATTGGGTGCAGTCTCTGTCAGATTCGGTCGCATCAGTGGTAGCAGATGAGGGGGTTTCTAGGATCATGCTGGTGGTTGAGAGCTTAGAGTCCATCGTAGAGTTGATCCTCTTAGAGATCCTTGGAGGAGGTACACTTCGCCAATGAGTGGAGATTTCTTGGTTACCAGGTCAGTGTCTTCGTTGCAAACAGATGAGTCACCTAGCTAGAGATTGCTCCCGCGGTCAAGGTCGAGCTTCTCTCTCCACTCTGCAGAGCAGGTTAGAGCTCAGCATCTCCTAGACAGGAGCAATAGGAGTCTTAGACTCCCGGGGTGACCCCTTCAGAAGGGGATTGGACCTAGGTTAAAAAGAAAAAGAAACCAAGCAAACAGGCTCGAAAGTGCCATAGGCAGAGGGATAGATGCAGAGAGTATTTTGAGAGGCACCTTAGGAGGAGCAACAACAGCAGGAGGCCACACGTGGAGACCCACCCTCCCAACGGCAAGGACCATTGGTCAGCCAGGTGATCCTCTCAAGATGGAGGTCCAGCGTTCGCATTCACCCTTGTATCAGCAATGAGCTTCAGGATCTCATGATGCTACGATGGCAGAAGTTGCGGATGTTAGTCCGGCAGCGGTTGAGGAGCGGATTCTGAGCCTCGACGAACCTGATCAGTAGGAGGGCTTGTGGTCGTCCCTAATCTCCCTCGTCTCTCTCCCCCTCCCCCCAGATCCCTCTTCCTCTTCACTCCCTCCCCTTCCTCTTGGGTTTCTCTCGTCCCCTCTTTCCCCCTCGTCCCTCTTGTTATGGTCATCCTCACCACCCGTCCCCCTCCTCCTCCGTCCCCTCTCCACCTCCTTAGCAAGTTCTTCAGGCTTCCCACCCTCCCCTGCCAGTAGGCAAGGGTAAGACAACGTCCCCTTTTGCTTTCTCATCGCAGCATCCTGTCCCGTCTCTTCATTTGGGAGGGAGCTAGAGGGAAGGGACTCGTCCTCCCGATTAGCAGTTCCTAATTTCTAGCGTGAGCGTCCCTTACTGCGGGACTTCTGGAGATTGGGACCTTGGAATTATCTAGAGATTCTGGACTCTCTCTCTATCCTTGGAGGTAACGCTTGTGATCTTGCAGCCTCGGAAAGGGGGTTTGATCAGCGTAGTGGGCTCCCAGACACACCCAGTTTAGAGATTCCAGTTTGCCTCCACAGGGTTGGAGAAGTGGTTCTCAGTGGTGTTTGATGCTATGTTGGGTGATCATATTTCATGCATGATGGATGAGTGGATGGGACCACAGGGATTGGACCTTGACATGTCCATGGCGCTGAGGTGAATTTTCAGCCGTGCTTCACACGGGAGAAGTCGATGTGTGGTTTGGCAGTAGGAGTTATCAGACTGTTGCTTGAGGCAAAGGTTGATCAGGCATACTACTAGCCACTCTAGAAGTGTGCAGAGTTGTTCAGGGTGAAAGTCTCCTTCATGATGAAGTGGGCACGGAAGATTGGCATTCAGCGAGTGTCCACCTCAGTACACCGACGTACAGACACAGACTACTCATCCTCCAAACCCCCGGTAAAGTCACATCAGGCAGTCTTTCTAGATTAGACACCCACTCACAGGAGTCTTGTTTTTTGCATCCTCGTCCTCATGAGCTGGACCATAGTGAGTTGGAACTTGTACGGGTCCATGATCGTGCTCGTAGTCAACCACAGTACTTAATTCTTTGACAGGAGTTGCAGAGGGCAGTGGTAGGACGGGCAGTGAACTTTTTGATTCAGGAGCATATGTTCTCAGCATCAGACATTAGACGACGATACCACCTCTCGAGGAGAAGTCGAGAGATGTTTCCCCTTGCAGTAGGACGGAGCAGAGGGGTCTGCATTTCGGTTCACAGATAGTGGCTCCATAGGTTTATGATCAAGGCGAGCTTATCCTAGGACGGGCAGTTTGGATAGGAGAGTCTAGGATTGGGATGCTGAACGTATATGTCTCACATGCAGACATTACCGTCCGACCTTTTGGAGGAGGCTGACAGAGTGTCTTCCGGATGTAGACTTTTTTATTGTTGGAGGAGACTTCAGCAACCTAGAGTTGGGAAGGACAAGCAGGGCAGTGCCTCTTTCTCTAGGATGCCAGTAGCAGAGCGGAGCACCTAGGAGTAGTTCATCTTCATGATCAGTGGCAGAGACCCATGGCGAAAGCCAGAGTTTGGGTAGACCTTGGCAGCCTTCTCTTCTCTTTTGGGTAGAGGAGACATGATGGACTACTTGAGAGGCTAGACCGCTTCTACGTTGGGGACTGGGCACTACACGGAGGCGGCTCTATTGAGATTCTGGCAAGCACCATGATGTTAGACCAGTCTCCAGTAGTACTCCACTTAGAATAGCCCCGTCTAGGTCTTCCCCGGAAGGGAATCCGCATTTCAGAGGATCTCCTGCAGGATAGGGAGATTCAGAAGGTCATGGCAGAGATTTGGCAGTAGTCAGAGACGGCACCTTGCGAGGGCTAGGCTTCGTGGGTGGCTGACGCGATACAGAGAAGTAGTGAGGAGTGAGCCCTTAGACAGAAGAGGGCTTTTCAGGAGCGCGAGCGGGCACTGCAGAGAGACCTTGCTTGCATAGAGAGGCTCAAGGAGCAGGACCCAGGATCCCAGTGGCTTAGTGGCAAGTTTAAGAGCACGTGCCTTGAGCTTCAGATCACAGACATTCGGGGGGCTGAGTTTTCCTATCACTCCTCCCGGGCTTGGTGGGTATAGCAGGGAGACATGATGACGAAGTAGTTCTTTCAGACCATTGGGCCAAGATCGACATGCACACAATTGAAGTGTCTATAGGATTCGTTGGGCATAATGCACTGCTCCGCATGAGATTTTAGACCTGACTACAAGATTTTATAGCCAGCTCTTTCAGACGAAGAGGATGACTCCAACTTGTTTTGTGAAATAATAATATCATCAAAGTTTTGTTGTGTAAATAATAATATCTCCAAAGATTATAACTCAAAAGAAAATTCCACATTATGTTTCCAAACAGCATATCTAAGTGCATGTCTACATATACATAATATGAGAAGATAAAGATTATAAGTTAACTCAAAAGAGAATTCTACATTAGATTTTTAAACACAACATCTAAATGCATGTCTACATGCACCCTCATGACTCCAAAGGCTCTTATTATTCCTTACCAAGCTTGATTTTGGGACAGATATTGTCTGCAAACTTTATCTTCTTAGTTACCCAACTATAAAAAACTTTATCTTCTTAGTTACCCAATAACACAAGAACTTTGCGAAATTTTTGTGAATGTCTTAACTTCAAGAACATAAGGAGAAGACTAATGTCATCCTAGCCTTCCTTTCATGTCAAGTAGAGGAGAGGATAAGATCACGTTGAAATCGATCTTAGCTTTTCATACCTAGTGGAGCATGAAAAGCTAAGATCGATTTCAAAATCGATCTTAGCATCTCATCCTCCACTGAGAAGGAGAGGCTAAGATTAATCTTAGTCTCTCATGCTTGCTCTCATGCTCCACTGGCATGAGATGCCAAGATAAATTTTAAAAGGGATCTTAGTTTTAAAACTGATCTTAGCCTCTAATCCTTTAGTGAGCTTGAAAGCCCTAGATCAGATTTAAAATCGATCATACCCTCTCATGTTGGTGGAGTATGAGACACTAAGTTCAACGATAGCTGTTAAGTAGCCAATAATACAATAACTTGTGAAAATCATATCAATGATTCAACTTTATGAACTTGAGTAGTTTCGAAGACGCTTTGTAGGAATAGCCAAAGAAGTTTATAAACAATTCAAAAGATGTATTTACAAAAACTTTTGAAACCATTGAACATTTATGCCTTTTGACCTGCTCTTTGGGATGCAAGCAGCTAGTGGGCTATTTTCTCAATATCCGATAGGGTGTTTTGATCTTGTACAACAGCCAGGGTTCCCAATCTCTGCTTGTTTGAAATCTGTGTGTCTGCACCATGTGACTCCTCTCGGGTTGTATATAGTATCTTTCTCCAAGTTTTCCCACACTCTTAGATCTTTGGATTTGGGGGCTAGGTTTGAGCACTTGCCATTCACCTTAATCTCATCTTGATGCTTGCTCACAAATGCAACTATCTTTCTTTCAACTTCAAAGACTCTATGGCAGCCACACCATTTGTGAATGCATCCATAACACATTGATCTAGTTAGCAAAGGCAGTCAATGCAAATTCTACATTCCACAAGTGCAGTTACACTTATCTAATAAATATTAGACTTATTGTGGTCAAATAGTGCATGTAAGAAGAATGCAAATGAAGAACAAGTGTAACTTCTAGTCTCCATAGAATCACCAAAAACTTCAAGTGCTACCATTGCATTAGCAAAGTAACAAGAACAACTAACAATAGTTGATGCCATCCTCCTTAGTCTACTTAAATAGTTGGTGCTGATCATCTTTCAACCTCGACAACGAAGCCATTAGTCAGGCATGTGCACACTAACATATAAATATTTCATGACAACATTGTATTAGTAACTTTGAAAAAATCTCAATATTTTGGGAAAATGAAATGGGGACAAAGAGCCTTACAATCTATTCTTCTCATCTACCTAGCCCATCTTCATCTTTCATCAATTTTGGGCATCTCTTGTTTCATCAATAGTGGCTCTTAAACTAAGAATTTGAAATCCAATTAATTTTGGTTTTGTTGCTTTAGAGAATTAATGCAATGTTTTGTTAATTTTGGGAATTTAATATTTGTTGTGTAACCTCTAAATTTTTGCTCAATTGCAACAGTAGTATAGAAATCACCTACACACTGTTAATAAATAGTACTTGATAGTGAAAACATGAAAACATATTGCATGCTAGAGACTAAAGAGTTCGTTGAATTCTCAATAATGTCATATTATATGGTTGGTGGAGAGATAAACTACTTTTTTGCAACATTGCCTTGAGTGTGCTAATTTTGTCATTGATCAGGATAATGTCAAGTATTAAACATTCAACCACATTACAAACAGAAAGACAATGAGCTGAATTTCTAAATAGCCAAATTTCAAAAGACACCACCACCTTACAACCATTGAATTGTTACACTAGCTCAATCTACACTCTTGTTGATAACTTCATCGACCCCTAGTAGGCTTGCTTCTGCTTTCTCAAACATAGTAGGTGGAATTTTAATCTTCTTGGGCTTCTTCCCTCCTTTTGGTGTCCAACTCCATACGATTGAGTTTGCTTGCTTCCAATGCATAGGATCCTTCTCATTGCGCATCCAAAACTTCTTCCAGCAATTTTCAAGCAACTTCAAGAAAGGTTCTTCAAACCAGTTGGATTTCTTTACTTCTGAGTTCTTCTTCTTTCTTGATTCATATATCACTCTTACTTTTTCTTTACTATGTTATAGGTTTTTGTAATACTCAAGTTTGAGTGCAAGGCTTGCAAAGACATGTGCATGTAGTGATGATAGAACATCTTTGATTCATGGTATCTCATGCTCTCATTTTGATTCCAAATTGTCTAGTAGGGTTTATTCGTTATTTGGATTTGATTTTCTAACAAATGTGGTAGCCCAATTTGACCTTGGAACCATGCTTCCAGAGAAGAAGAAGGCAATCTCAGGCTTGGTATAATATGCATGATTTGGCACCCTACCTATGCACAACCTTTCACTCTCTTTCTCAAACTGCTATGTATCATCTAGCATACTATCAGTAGTTGTATCTATATATAGTAACTCGATTGCTAATTTTTGCCTTTTTCTCCAGCCATAGTTCAAGGATACTCCAGCCCCTTGTTCTTGATATACTGTTCAAGGATACTCTAGCCAACTATTTCTGCTATTGTGCTACAAAGGCACTGCCATACACATTTTGAAGTATCTAAACATGTGCATCCATTCCATTTTCTTTTGGAATTCTAGCTTCCCACTTTGTGTCAAGGCTCTCCAATGCTTCAGTCAACTATTAGTTGCAAGGTTTTTGTGATGAGAGTAAAGCCCCTTCTTTGCAATCCTCAATGACTTTTTTGGCATCAATGGTCTTCTTTTTGGTTGTGGCGCAATCATTTTGCATCACATGACAATTAATCGGCATATTCTTTGCAAGTCCATCCAGTAGGTTACGTTTCTTTGAAATATGCCTCTCTCTTTTGTGAATGTTGTGACTATCAATTTTAGCAAGCCTATGTTGAAGGTCATAAGCCTCTTGTGATAATGGGTTGTGATCACCCAATAATAACTGGTCAAATGAATGCTCTTTTAGGACTCATCATAGAGTGACATGGGGGTCTCCTTGTTGTTTATGACATGGACCTTGCTCCACCTCCATCTCTATCCTGATTGCTTGAAAGTGCTTTTGTTAGAATCTAGCCAGCACCAGCCCCATAGGGTTCAGCACCACCACCAACCTATATAGGGTCCTTTGACATGCATAGAAGATGTCAGCGATTGGCCACATCACCCCCTCAACACCCCCCACAATGAAGGATGGAAACTTTCCTTTGGCTCGTGCACCATTGGTGCCCATTCCCGAATGAATAGTGGATAGTTTCCTTTGCTTCACCATTTGGATGTTCTATTTGCCCCAACAAAAGCATTTGCTGATCAACTTGAGCAATAGAAGCTCTATACAAGAACCATCAATATGCAACAATGCTTTGTAACCCAACAATCGTTTCCTTTACCAAGCATCTCTACCGCAATTTCTCCAACTCAAAAGGATAGCTCAACCTGACCTACTGAACACTTTTAACTTTTACCTAATGGCAATTATCGTTATGGTGATTATTTTGTACCGTCGTCTCCTTAGCATTTTATTTCCTTCAGTATTGCAAATTACCATAAGTAAGGACAACATGAACAATAACAACTCCTCAACCATGATTAGAAGCACTTGGAAATTGATCTACGATTGTTAAAAATGGGGCAATTGAATAGCCATTCAGCCATATATGAGACAATGAAGTTGACAAGACTAATTTTTTTTATTTAAAGCAAGAATGCCTCCATCCTAGCATCAATGTCAGTGGATAGATAACTTTCATAACACTTGCACTTGTGAACCAAAAACACCACTATACTTTCAATGGGAAGAAAGGCATATGGAGCGAAAGGCATGTAGAGAGAGAAAGGCATGTAGAGGAAGAAACACCACTATACTTTCAATGGGAAGAAATGCATGTAGAGAGAGAAAGGCATGTAGAGGAAGAAACACCACTATACTTTCAATGGGAAGAAAGCATGTAGAGAGAGAAGAGATGGAAAAAACTATGGGAGCAAAAGTGCTTCATGAGAGAAAAATAACAAAACACTACCACTACCAGGAGGACACAAAAAAAGTAAAACATCAGCATGATGATTTGATGTGAAACATCATAGGCTGAGGGGACAACAAGCATGAATGTTAGAACATGTATCACTTAGCCATGGATACATTCATCAAGATGTGAAGCCATGGAGTCCTATTGTTGAACATCAAGAGTTCTCTACATGTTTCTCTAAATTTTGTTGCATTGTCAATCTTTTCTTGCAAGATGGTAATGGAAAGCTAGATTTTTGGGGATTTGTACTCTTTCACTTCTTTGTAATCACTGGTAATTGCATTGACATAGTTGCCTTGGTCTGGTTCATCAAAGCAAGTGCTGAGATGAAAGCCTCTCAAGATGAGGTTTCAAATGTATGTCCTCTTCTACACACCAACATCAACACATAAAGCACATGAGGTTATGGAGATGGTATTGCATGGATTATAAAGATCTATGGTGGATATAGATACGTGCTATGGCATAGGCTTAGCAAGATGTTTGATGAGCAAGTTGCAAAGCAAGTCCTACAAATATGAACATGTCATTGAGTAATCTAATCATTAAAGAATTTATTGTTGCACATGAAGTTTGTTAAGATTACTCACCATCATCATGTTGCACGTTTTTGCTTTGTATGGCATGATGCTCCTCTTCACTTGTATGGCCATCAATGTCTACAAGAGTAAATAAATGACAAGCCCATCCATTTGACTATCACAGGGGGACTACATGACACCTTAGATTATAAGTGAAAGAACTTTATTCACAAGGACAATAAGGGGATGTTATTATTAACTCCTTTCGCTCCTCTAAAATATGCACTCTCTTTGAGATTGTAGTGTGTGGACCTCAAAGCCATTCTACATTATTATTTTCACTTGATGCTTGCACAAATTTCTATTCATTGCCCAATGATAATTACAACTTGACCATTCACAATTTGCATGATGGATTGTATACCACAACTTTGGTCGACTCATGCTTTGGACCTTAGCAAGCTCGTGATCATCATCAATGAAAATCACAAATCGATCAGGAATAGATTTAGCATGCTTGATGGAGGAAAGCACAATTTTTCAAATGTTGAAATTCTTCTTGAATCCAACTTCTTTGAGTGTTTGTTGGTATCAATAGTAAGGGTGGGGCCAAGACACACGATGACTATGGATAGTCTTACGATATATCAAGAACCTTGATTTAAGGACGCCATGATATGACTCGATACTCCCCATTAGTGTCTTGGTTGGCATGATATAATGTGAAAGTAGCTTGTACCCACATGCCTAGATTGATACTACATGAATGATAAAGCAATGGAGAAAAGTATACAAACAATAAAGGAAATGTAATTGCACAGTAGTGCACATACCAATTTTAGTCGCCAGTGTTCCTTAATATAAGATAGAAACGTTGCTTTTGACGAAATCCCCAACACCCTAAACATGTCTACGCTTGATTGAGAGTCTTGTGAATACATCACCAAGTTCTTTAGCCAACATCGCCTTACATGCGAAATGCAAAGGTATCTTAGGAGCCTAAATATTTTTCTACATGTAAAGAGAAAAGTTAAATTGGAAGCCCAAATATTTTCGTACATGCAATATTTGCTAGTAATAAAAGAACCAAATTAGAGAATAATCAATGAAAGCAAAATAAGTGAGATGGTGGATTTACTCAATTGCATTAATCTCAGCTTGTGCGTCGTCAACCATGAAGGCATTAGCGTCCCATGAAGACTTATAGTCTAGAATAATAGCTTATTTTTGTATGTCTTTGCAAAAGAAAAGATGCTAATCGTAATTGTTCCACTTTTAGCGGATCGGGCATGCAAAAGTGCATTGGAATTGATGAACTACCCAAGCCTCTTTCATCAACCTACAAGGAGACCAAATGAACTACAAATATCTCACACATTACCCAAAAACACACCCACGGGTGCTTGGTTCTCTTTACCTCAACCATGAGGGTGAATAGTGGTACATATAAACAAGCTGCACCACATTGGTACATATAAACAAGATATGGTGGCATAGCTCCATTGAATGTGTGAAGTAAACATGTGCGTCAAGACATAGATCAAGAGGAGATAATGAAGATCTAATTATATAGAAGCCTTGCTTGACAAAGTAGGTTTTAATTACAAGATGCATGCTACATGATTAAACAAACACAGAGAATAATTGCATTGCAAGTAATGGTACTAGCCATTGCAGGGGAAGTAGAGAGATGAGGCACAAGGAGAGGAGATTTCTAAGAAATTTGAGAGAAAAGGTGGTGTTTTAGAACACCGTTCATGTTGATGAAGCACCTTATAGCTCTACCATGTAGTGCAAGACTGGCAGTAGGCATTCCAAAATGTGAGCTTGTGCAATCACCATTAGTAAGCTATTTGGAGACTTGCTACAATTTCAGAAGTTGTACAAGGCTTTGCACCATCAACGCAAAAGGACAGATGCTAGGATGATTTCTACATAGACATTGAGCTAGCTATTTTAATTACCATCACATACAAGGTGTACATTGGCTCACTTTTATGGGAGATGAGTATTGAAAATTTGTAGAGAAACTCACGACTGCATCAAATAAAACTACTATGTCTTCAGCTATACTACAAGCTGCAGAGACGAAGCATGGCATTAACTAGCATAATACAAGCTCAAAAGCCTACCATTTATGCCCTTTGTAGCAATTGTAGACATAAAGCTCCAATTGAAGAAGTAGGAGACAATCGTGATTCTCAAGATAATCCTCATGTAGAGCATAACTCTCTTTCCTACTAAAAGGGGTTTTGGTTGTTGAAAGGTGTTGCTCTTTCCTCACCTAGCCATTCGTCTTCCAAACATAAGGAAATTAGTTCTGTTGGTGCAGTTGAAGCATCCAAATGGTGCAACAAAGGAAAATTTCCACCGTTTTTTGGGTGAGCATGTCCCAACTACACACCAGCTAAAGGAAAGTGTCTAGCCTTCATCATGGGAGGTGCTATAGCCAATCACTGCTAGCGTGCTATGTAGGTTGGTGGTGGTGCTAGACCCTACGAGACTGTTGTTGGCTAGAATCCGATGAAAGCACTTTCAAGCAATCTAGGTAGATAAGAAGAATAATAATTTTTTAACATTTGGCCACAAGGCACGGCCCTCATAGAGAGTGAGGTCCATCTAAGGAGACCTACATCAATCTATCCTAAGCCCGCTTTTGGTTTTTTGATTGCCAGAGCATCGAATGAGTTGGTATAGTCCATAGGTGGTAATTTTGAAGTACACTATGTAGGTATTGTGGGTTGTTTGATGACATCCTTTGTCAAGATGGCATCCTTTGTCAAGAAGAACCCAAGCCCATATGCATCATCGACAACTTCTCTTTTGGTTATAGCTACTACAGCTGGACCGAATAAAGATGGAGACTTGCTGAAAAATTCGCAGACTCCAAAGAGATCATTACAAGTTGTTGCTCAATAGGCCTACGCTGGAGGTAAATTGATCTTGTGACTTTCCTTTCCTTGCCTTGAATTAGAGTTGAGTTAGCCATTTGACTTCATTTGAGGCCATCTTGCATGTTTGTTCAATGATGAAAATCTTACACAATGAAGATTAAACATTAAGGCTAGAAGTACCATAAATGTTTTTCTTGAATGTATGGTTGAGAAAAGAGAGAGGCATCACAAGAACAAGGATATTGATATGCCTATCCAACCAATGAACCCTATGACAACATTATTACTACATTTACACAAGTTTGGGAGTGGTTGCTAGAGCAAATGTCCTTGTTTACATTGTAATTCATTGCAAGCTATGAAATCTCAAAATACTTTGTACATTACCAGGTTTATGATTACCTATGCGTGCAATGTTTGGCCACCATTAACTTTGTTTTCTGAATGTGAAAAACAAAATCTCAAAATAGTTTATATATTAGCATGTTAAGCAACCCACCGTTGCTCTTTCTTCTACCGAGGTTGAGTACAAATCAGCATGTTTTGCTTCTTGTGAGGTAGTGTGGTTGAGGAGGACTTTAAGGGACATGGGTGCAGTGCAGAACAAGCCTACACAGTTATCATGTGACAATCAGAGTTGCATGGCAATTACAAAGAACCCTATGTTCCATGCTCGCACAAAACAAATTGAGATTCAATATCACTTTGTATGTGAGCTCATCATGGATGGAGAGGTCGACTTGGTGTATTGTCCGACTACAGAGAATGCTGCGGACATCTTCATGAAGACTCTTGGAAGAGACTTGCTAGAGAGGCATCTTCATCGACTTGGCATTGGGCCAAAAAAGTAAGTTCACTTGTAGGTGGACATTGAGTGGGGGTGTTAGATATCAATGCTCCACTCTCGTGTAACTACGTGCATGTAACTACGTGGGAACCAGCTAACTCTACTTGTAAGCCCCCCATATGAGGAGAAGGCATTTGAGTAGCTAGGTTATCCGGTAGGTCCTAGTTGTGGATGGCTTCAGATAGAGTTGGCACACTACCAACTAGGCTACATGCAAGTGTGGGAAGGCATCCCATGACTGACCGCACTGAGGGTAGATGGAGCATTTCCTGGGGTAGCCCACTCTTGGGTTGCTGTTTGGAGCCCTAGATGATCCCGGATGGCTTTGGGCCAAACGGTAACTGTAAGTTAGTTGCTCTATTCTACGCCACGGTTCTATCGTGTGGTCGGTGGCCTATTTTAAGACCAACCTCCAGTCGACCGTTTTGAGCAGACTGGGTCAGTCTCCCAATCAAGGCTAACCGACTATGACTGGTGGCTATATAAGAGCAAGCCCGTGAAGCCCATAATCATCACTGGCTATAGCAACCCTGATTCCTTAGCATCCAGCATCCGTCCTCTACTGTTTCTAGCATGCCATCGAAGCTCCTCACATAGGAGCGCACAACTAGGAGGCAGCACGATCTATCGTATCAGTTCTACAGTAATCAAATTTTTGATTCTCCATACTATGTGTTTTTTTCTCTTGCATATGAGATCCTGTTATCCGTTGAGCATAGATGTTGTATTGTTTTCTTACACTATCATGGTCATGCAAGAGACATTAGTATAAGATTGCAGCACATGGTTCCATACACTCTAGTGTCTCACCACAATGCTTGCAAAATAATGTTCCTATCTCCTTGCTAAGTGGCCCTACAGAGGGTGTCTTCTTTAGCTTATCTTTCCACTATGTTTCATTTACTAAACCAATGAGCTCATTGTAAGCAAGATCCAATCCCAATTTCTTGATGTACTTGAATCTCTCCATCTCTAATGGTGAAATGGTCCTTATTGTCTAATAATGAAACCTCACAAAGAGATGGAAGATATCTTCATAGAGGGGCAGTTCATACATTTACCATTACCCTTCCCAATTCTGAGTCCTCTGACATTGGTCCACATAGCTTTATGCAATATGAGCCATTTTGTCTAAAATTGAAGGAGACAAAATGGCACAGAACTTGAATTTCCATTTCTCTTTAGAGTCATGAAGTTTCCACCTGTCATTAAGAACCCTCTAGAGATCTCCCATGTCCCTACTTGGTGTGGGTATAGGGAAGAAAGAGGTACTCTCCACCCAGCTGAACTCTCTACTATAAACTAGGAAAGATCAACCCTTCCACTATTGACTTCCACTCCAAAGCTGTATTCTACCCATAACAAGTGACTGGCTTTGATTATTTAGGCTGAACTCTCTCCTAATCTCTGCCCATGTTTTCCACCTTAGTTCAGCTTTGTTCCACAGCTGCCCCCAGCTTTGCAACACCTTTTTAAAGAGAAGAGCTGCCTTAGCTATTTCTTCATCAGAAAGCACTTCTTCTTTGAAAATAACAGAAAGTACAAGGTCATAAAAGCTCCTTTACCTGAAAAGACAATTTGGCTTTTGATCCCTTCAAAAGCTGTCCAAAGAGAGACCCAAAGCTAGCTGCCTTTAGGTTTCTAGGGCTCTGGGTTACAAATAGCTGACAATATGGTGTAGTTTTTCCACCTAAGGACTATGAGGGGTCTTAGGGAGCTAACATTCCTAAGGAGAAGAGGAGAGTTTCAGAGCAGCCTGTTCTATGTCAATAACCCCTAATCCACCCTCCTGCTTGGGTTTGATACAGAAGTCCCACCTGACCTTGGGTATCTTACCTCTCCATAGAAAAGATCTGCAAGTTTTTATGAATCTGTTAATTCCAGGTTTGGAGGGGGACCATGTTGTGAGGTAGAAGATAATAATAGGGTATATGCAACGGTTAAGAGTAGTACTTCTTCCTGCCAGACTAGCCTAAAATCCTCTCCATTTCTCCTTCTTGTTTTGGAATCTATTCATGAACCAATCCCACCTTTGCTTGAGGGAAATATCAAACTCCATGGGGATACCGAGAAGCCTGAAGACTGAGCCATGTTGATCCTTTGGCATCCCATCTCTTCCAAAACTTGCTGTTCATCCCCTTTGAGGGTTGCATATCTAGTTTTAGAGTGGTTGATTTTGGACCTAGAGGCTTTGCAAAATATCTCTAAAGACTCCATGGCCACCTTGATATATTGTGACTCATTCTTGAGGGTTAAGTTTGTATCATCAGCAAACTGCTGACAGATAAGGTGCTTGCTTGAGGGTAATACAAACTTGAGGGTTAGCTCTAGGATTAATGATGTTTTCCTTCTCAACTCCAACTACCTCACCTAGACCACTACACAAAGAAGCTAATTGGTTGTAGAGAGAGAGGGGCAAATCTGGGAGCTCAACCCACACAGGATTAATAGTGGATCTAGGGAGATCAGGGTTAAAGTTCTACTTCCACTTCTCTAAGTAGCAAGGTTGGTGTCTAACAGTCTAGAGGGTGCAACTGAGAGCCTTGGAGGCCATGCTGGGAGACTCAAATAGGAAGACAAAGAACCCTTCCTTAAAAATCTAACATTGGTGACACTAATGCCTTGTCTAACCCAGTTTTCTCTCACCCAATTTTCAATGAAGGCTAGAGGAGGTCTAGGCCCTGGGAGGAATCCAATCAATGCGTGGGTACTAAGCCATTCAATGGAATCAAAAAGCAAGTCTTCATTAATGAAGGAACCAATCTACTTACCTCTTGGAGATTCTTGGCCCTCACCACAAGTAGCCTCTTCTTCTTCAGCAGGTTTGGCGCTATCTTCTGGGGTCTGTGAGTCATCCTTTTCCTTCTCGCAGTGAAGGGCCTCCTTGTTTCCTTCTTCTTCTCCTCCTTGGGGTCCATCGCTCCCGCTTCAGTGGGCTTTGGCTCTTGGAGTTCCTCTATCTCCTTCTTTACTTCCTTGAGGGCTTCCAAAGGTTCCTCTTTCACCTCCTTCGCTACGGTCAAAGGGCTTTGAATTGCTCTGGGGTTCTTTGATTTCTTGTGGCTTGGGGGCAGAGGCAGAGGTAGAGCATCCTTCTTTGACCTCGTCTGTCCTTCTTGAGCTGGTAAAGTGAATAGTATGCTCCTTTCTTGTTGGGAGGGAAAAGAACCCTCCTCTAGCTTTCTGAGTAGTCGCCGAGTAAGATACCGTGGTGCCACCCCTCCCAGCTCACTCTCCTTTATGCCCACTCTAGGTTAAACCATCAACTTTGACACCATGGTGAAATGAGGTAGCCACTTAACAAGCATACAAGAGAGGAGACAATAGCTATCTACCATAAAAAATGTATAGTTTCTCTACATTCACAAAGAACATAATACAATGTAGACTTAACCCTAATTGTGGGATAATAAGGGACTATTTTGTGACATAGTCCTCTTTAGGGCTTCTCAAATACTAACCCTTGTCCCATGTCTACAATATGTTACATTGTATATACGTGTTTATATCCAAACAATGACCTTGTACATGAAAACTCTGTTGATCTCTATCATGTTTTCTACATACCCTGGCTTGCAATTCACAATTGTATATTCTAGTATGTATTCATATTCTCTTGTATGGTTTGCATGAAGTAGCATTGAGTCCAATTATGAGATATGTGTGGGTCACTTCAAATGCCAAGACTATTATTGCCACAATGAGTTAGAGATTAAATGCTACTCAGATGTTGAGGTGGTTATTGGTAATACTAGAAATACACATCAAGAGGAGGATCTATTTGAAGGTCTTCAAAGAAGTAAAATAAGTGGATCTGTTCAGTTCATAATTAGAGTGTATAATTTTGAAACATCAAGTCCATGAGCTTTATTAGTGAGAGAAATAAAAAGTTCTCATGGTGACTATTATTAGATAGCTACATTACTTATGACTCTCAAGAAATGGCTCTTTTCACAAAAGAACTAAGCACATTCAAGTGGGCTTGGTATGTGGGGTGGTTAAAAAAGAAAATGTAAAGGAAAGATTTCACAAGGGTACATAAAAGAATAATTTATAGTGAGGGAAGTATTCATGTGTGTGTGTGTAAAGAAATAAGTGTCTGTGTGTGTGAGATACATTTACTAATCAAATTTATTTTGTCTGTGTGTGTGTTTGTCTATTTGTCCTAACCATTACTACATTCACAATAATTTAACTTTCATCCCCATTTCCTTTTCTCATTTTAGGGTATACAACATCACCATGCTGCATAAGTATATTATCAATATTAGTCACATGTAGAAGCCACCATCATCACTAGACCTTATCCATCATATTTAATGCAAGGGAAACATAATTAATAAGAATGAAACCCAATACTCCCATGTTCCAAAACTAGATTCCATTCCATAAGAACATCCCTCCTGTCAAAGTATGTTGTTAACTGCTTACATACTATAGAATTTAGTACATTATTCAAAATTGTACTTGTCCATACCAAAAAAGTAGGAAGGGATAATATATTTCACATGTTTAAATGATTTTTTTGCCTACATAAGGTCCCAAAAACATAAACCTCACAATATCAAAACTGTTCTCTATGGATATCCAAAGATAACCCACAAAAGCCCTGTCATGGACCCTACACCAATAGCAAAATACTCATTCATTCATATGCTATCCCAAGGTAGGAATCTTTGTGCCAGTGCTCTGTTTTTATCTTCCCACAAGAGCTACCAAAGGCATTCTTAGAAAACCTTGTAAAGAAGTGTAGGGACTCACTAGCCACCATCTGAATAAAACAACTATGCTTAGATTCCAATGGGAAGGTAGGCTTCACAACCACTGCACAGTTGTTATCCATGTCGATCCACAAAAGTTATCCAAAATAACCTAGGTGCTCTTAATTTCTCTTTTAGAAACCAAGTCATAGAGTATGATGAATTTCATTATAAATACACTGTCTCATAAGTTATATATACAAAGCCACTAATGAAATTTCTTCTCTCTGTCCTACTTCTTTTTGCAATTTTCATCCATTCTAGAAGTAATCTGCAATGTTTTCAGTTAGTAAACAAACCAAAATTGATAAACTACCAATTTTTGTCAAAAATATACCCATAATTTGTTATTAAAAATAGTTTATAATTGATCTCCTATACCAAAAAGCCATGTTGTAGAATATAGTTGTAATCAAGCACATGTAGCTAGGTGGAGATTGCTGTAACAAGTGGTAGATCAACCAATAGGCTAATATTTTTTCCAATAATCAACACCAAGGTGACAAAATATGAAGAGGGGAGAGGAGAAGAGTGGAGATGAGGAGAGAGGGCACAGCTATAGAGCACACCACAAATGACTAACCGTACACTAGATTTAGTTGAAAAAGTAGAATATATACAAACCCATTTAGGGTTAGGGGATCTAACCCTTTCCTTTATAGCACTCTATAAGGTTAGTGCTATGCACATGTGATCACGTGATGGTGCTATGCACACATGATCACATGATGTTGAGCGTGAAATTTCAATGGGGAATTGAAGAAGGACTAAGCATTACATTCCATCACACCCCTTAATGGGAATGTCCTTCCTTTGCGTCAAACCAAGAGCTCTAGTCAGTGTTTCTTGAATAGCTCTTTACCAAGTGGTTTGGTAAAGATGTCTGCAACATTCTCTTTGCTATCACAATGCTGCAATGTGATGTCACCAAGTAATACTCTCTCTGATGAAGTGCTCTTTGACATCAATGTGCTTTGTCCTGAAGTGATATACTGGATTCTTGGCCAATGCTTGAGCCAATTGATTATCGCAGTATATTGTTGTTGGCTTTGACTCATCAAAGTAATCTATTTCTGACAATAGTCTTTTGAGCCATATAGCCTCACATGCACCTATAGTGAGTGCCCTATATTCTGCTTCAGTCGAAGACAAAGAAACAGTTGGTTGTTTGTTTGAAAACCATGATATAGCACCTTGGCCAAGGAAAAATGCATATCCATGTGTCGATCTCTTGGTCTCATGATCTCCGACATATGATCTTCGGCATAGTCATTGTCACAGTATCCCATGTAACCATGGATGACTTCCTCTGTATTCTATCCCAAATTGTCTTGTACCTCTGATGTATCTTAAGACTCTTTTGGCTGCATTCCAATGCGACTGTTTTGGATTTGCCATAAACTGTGCTAGTGAGCTTACTGCATAACAAATATCTGGCCATGTGATTGTCAGATATATAAGAGATCCAATGAGTTGCCTGTAGTATCTGTCATTGACTATAGGCTTTTTTGAATCTTTAGTAAGTTTCAAACTCTGTTCCATGGGAGTGGCTGCAATCTTGTAATCTGCCATATGAAACTTCTTTAGGAGACTGTTCAACATACTTGAGCTGACTCATGAATGTGCTATCTAAATCTCTCTAGAAGTCAATTCCAAGACAATAGTGCATAAGTCCAAGATCTTTCATGTCAAACTCTGTAGATAAGTCTTGTTTCAATTTTTTAATAAAGCTATCCTTGCTTCTTGTCATAATCAGATCATCTACATACAAAAGTGCAATAGTAATGTCTTCCCCTTGAACTTTGTAGTAGAGTATATGATCTGCATTGGATTTCATGTATCCCAGATTAGCAAAATATTTATCAATTCTGCAATACCAACTTCTGGGTGCTTGCTTTAAGCCATAGAGACTTTTCTTGAGATGGCAAAACTTATTCTCCTTTCCTGGTTCAACATAACCTACTAGTTATTGCATGTAGACTTCCTCGTCTAGATAACCATTGAGACATGCATTCTTGACATCAAGTTGATACACATTCTATTTGTTGAGTGTTGCTAGGGATATCAAGAACCATATGGAATCCATCTTTGCTACTGGAGCATAAGCCTCATCATAGTCCTGACCATATTGTTGTGCAAATCCTTTTGCAACTAGTTTGGCTTTGTATCTTTGAATACTTCCATATGGATTGTACTTCACTTTGCATACCCATTTGTTTGTTATGGCCTTCTTTCCTGGTGGAAGGTTACATAATTCCCAAGTATTATTCTTATACAAAGCATCCATTTCTTCATTCATAGCAGTTTGCCATTCTGGCTTGTCTACTGCGTCTTTAAAGTACACTGGCGCTTCGGTAGAAGCCATGATGGTAGTCATAAGAGCATAGTTGGTGGTTTCCACCTGAATTGCTTTGCCTTTCTGAGCATATGTCAATATGGCTAGAGGTCTGCTTTCCCTAATAGACCGTTTGAGTTGCTGTGGCTTTGCTTGGGGTGTTGCTGGCAATTCTCGCTCTTCTTCATCAACCTGTTCTGTAGATGACTGTGAAGTTGATGCTTCTATCTCTTGTGTAGGTGAGGTTTTCCATTCTGATTCCTCATCAAAGATTACATCTCTGGAGATAATGACCTTGCGGTTGATGGAATCATACAATTTGTATGCTTTGCTTTCTTCACTGTAGTCAACCATGATGCATTGTGTGACTTCGCATCCAATTTCCTACAATGATCATCATGTATATGGGATATGCTATGCAACCAAATATGCGGAGGTGCCCAATGTGTGGCTTGTGTCTAGTGAATGCTTCATAAGGAGTCATACCCTGTATCGATTTGGTAGGAAGCTGATTAAGCAAGTAGTTTACTGTAGCTATTGCTTCTGCCCAATACTGATTTGGAAGATGCTTTTCACTAAGCATTGCTCTAGCACTGTCCGCTAAAGTCCCATTCTTCCTTTCAGCTCTTGCATTCTGCTGACGAGTATCTGCACATGTGAATTGTCTTTGAATGCCATGATTTTTGCAAAAGTTCATGAATGTTGAAGACATGTATTCACCTCCTCTATCTGATCTCATGACTTTGATCTTTCTGCCTACTTGGTTTTCTACCATGGCTTTGAATTCTTGAAATCTGGAAAACACTTCAGATTTCTCTTTCAGAAAGTAGACCCAACAATATCTGCTGTAGTCATCGATGAAAGTCAAGTAGTAAAGTGAACCATTGATGCTACAGGTCTGGGCATAACCCCATACATCTGTATGTATCAAATCAAGAATACCTCGTGCACGAGAGGTGCTTCTACCAAAGTTGGTCCGCTTTTGTTTGCCGAAGTAGCATGCTTTGTAAACTTTTCCAAGAAACTGTAGCTTCGGAATCCCAATTGCCATATTCTAATTCTTGAGATCTAACAAGTACCTGAAGTTGACATGACCATATCTTTTGTGCCATTTTGCAGATAGTAGCATGTATTTTAGTTGAGCTGACATGGCATACTTATCTGGTATTGTAGCTAGCATTCTGTATAAGCGTCCTACCTTGACACCTTTTGCTACTAGCTAACATCTTTTGGATTTATCTCTGATAGTGCATTCATCACTGTCGAAGATGTCTCAATAATTGTGTTCCGTCATTTGACCTACTGATGACAAAAGGTTCTTGCTGAGCTTCGAAACATAGAGCACATCTTTCACCAATCCTTTCGTACTAGTGAAATTGTTCATAGGGATAATGCCTGTCCCTTGAACCGGAGTCGGTGTATTGTCTGCTGTGTAGACATTTTTCTGACCCTCTAATGGCTCTGTGAACCATTCCTGATGATTTGTCATGTGAGATGATGCACCATTGTCAATATACCAAGGGTCCTGTTTCGCTTGGTCGACTTGATAGCTATAATCCTCTTTGGGATTGAAATCAGAGTTTGGATACACTGTATCAGTCTAATGCATTTCCTTGCTTGCAAGAAACATATTTCCATGTTCATTTGAAAAATGATTGTGACTAGAATGTCCATCATGATGATTTCCTCTGCCTCGGAAATTCCCTCGATTATACTGCTGGATTGATCACCTTGGTCATACTACTTCTTGCGGCAATCTCTTTCACAGTGTCCAAACTTGTAATAGTAGTTGCACTGGATGTTTGACACGTTGGTGGATGCATTCCCTCGTCCTTGAAATCTTCCTGGATTGGAATGATTTCCTCTTTGCTGATTCTAATGCTGCTGAGGATATGCTGATGCTGATGTTGATGTTGATTTTGATTTTGTTGTTGATGATGACCACTTTTCTAATATGATCTACCTTTGCCTTTGCCTCTGCCTCTGCTTCTGTCTGAAGCTGTGAATGCCTAATCATTAGAATGACCTTTATGTGCTTGAATTGCCTGAGTCCTGAGTTCTTCACCGAGTAGGACTAACTGAAGTTCTTCCAATGTCAGAATTTGCCGTTGAATGGCAATACTCTAGACTAGATTCTTGTATCCCTCTCCTAGTCCATTCAAGATGACTTGAACCATTTCTGCGGGGTTCATAGTCTCTCCTACTGCTGCAAGTTGATTGTTGTAGTCTTTTATGCGGAGTGCATAAGCATGACCGGTTTCACTGTTGTTGCAAAAACTCTAGTTGATTTGATTTCTCAGGGTGAGAATCCTGGATGTGTTCTTGGACTCATAGAGAGTTGCGAACATATCCCATGCTTCTTTCGATGTCTTAACTATGTTGAGCTGTCCTAGCATGACATCTTGCACATTCTACTTGATCAGATGATAGGCATACTTGTCTTTCTTATCCCATTCTGCCCGAGCTCGGGCAATGGCAGGATCTGAAACTGGTGCAAAAACCATTTGTGTAGCTATAGATCCTGTTGTAGATCCCATTACTAGTGTTGTGTGACAACAGATGGAGTAAAGCTACTTGTGGCTAGATCGTCCAATGGTCTAGGTGTAGACCCATCAACATACTCCCATTTGTCTAGAAGTACAAGAATGGTCTCCATTTGGTATTTCCATGTACCGTAATTGGAGTTGTCTAACTTAGAGATGCCTCCAGATTGAGGTTGCTAGTCATAGACATGGTGCAAGAAATGTACTCAAAAGTGTCATGAAAATCTCTATATGAATCAACTACAAATACACTGACTGTACCAAGTGAAATCTCTGAACCGTAGGTGAAGATAGAACTGCAATATATAAAATCTGATTTGTATTACAAGGCTTGTGGCAATGATGCCAGGAATAGTTAAGAGGCTTTACAAGGCTGAAATGATGTGCACGATGCTGTGAGATAGCCAAATAGGCTTTACAATGGTGGCATGTGTGTGTGAAATCAAATGCTATCTACCCACTAAATCAATCTGAAATGCCTCTGTACTCTCTGAAGTCTGCTCTGACATATAAGAGGGAGAGAGTAGGAGTTTGGGAGTGAGGAGAGGAGACACACCCATAGTAGACACCAATAGGTGGGGATAAACAATGAGTGGTACCTCCCCAAGTACACACAGTAGTATATATATCTTTGGATAAGGCTAGGACCACTAGGCACTAAGTACAATGCATACTCAGTGTACTTAGCAGTACTAGACTAAAAACTATTACATAGGGTGGCCAGTGCCTTTACCCCAACAACCTCCCACTTAAAGGCAATGTGCCCTCAAGAGAAAGAAAAGAAAGAACATCATATATATCATAATGTACAAGACCAGTAGACTGGCCTTAACCTATACCCATTAGCCGTCTGCAATGTGCAAACCGCTCAGCAGCCAATCCTTTGGTCAACAGATCTGCTAGATTGTCATCAGTGTGAACTTTCACAAGCTGAAGTTGCTTGTTCTCAAGCACCTCCCTGATAAAATGATACTTCACGTCAATGTGCTTCGTCTTTGCATGAAAAACAGGATTTCGTGCCAACTGTATGGCACTCTGACTGTCACAATGCAACAATGGAGTATCACTTGAGTAGCCCAAATCTGCCACTAGCCGAGATAGCCATATAGCTTCCTTGCATGCCTCAGTGGCTGCAATATATTCAGCTTCTGTAGTAGACAGAGCAATGCACTGCTGCATTCTAGATACCCACGACACTGCACCTCCAGTGAAAGTGAAAACATATCCGGTAGTAGACTTCCGGGTATCAGGGTGACCGGCATAATCAGAGTCTGTATAACCCTGCACTTTTGCATCTTGACTGCCGAAACATATACACAAATCTTGTATACCCTTCAGGTATCTCATGACACCTTTCACTGCATTCCAATGCTTCTTGCCGGGGTTTGCCATGTATCTACTAACCACTCCCACTGCAAACGCAATATCAGGCCTGGTTGCAACCATAGCATACATAAGACTGCCACAAGCTGATGCATACGGAATCTTTGACATCTCAGCTCTTTCAGCATCTGAATGAGGGCTGTCCAAAGCACTGATTTTCACATAAGGAGGCAATGGAGTACCAATACTCTTCCCCCCTTCCATGTGAAATCTCTGCAAGACCTTGCCAATGTATTCCTTCTGAGACAAGTATAGCAACCGCTTTTCCCTATCCCGAAGTATCCGCATGCCCAGTATATGGTTGGCATCACCAAGATCCTTCATATCAAAGGTCTGATGCAATCTCTTTTTTAAGGCATTCATCTCTTTATGAGATTTTCCAGCAATTAACATGTCATCCACATACAAGATGAGGATCAGTAAACTGCCATCTGAAGCTTTCTTGGTATACAAGCAGTGATCAATGTCACTTCTCCTATAACCTTGGGTTCGCATGAATGTATCAAACTTATGATACCATTCTCTGGGTGCCTGCTTAAGACCATAAAGACTTTTCTTCAGTCTGCACACAAGCTTCTCCTTTCCCTTCACTGTAAAACCTTCTGGCTGCTACTCTGGCTGCTACATAAAAATCTCTTCATGTAAATCACCATGAAGAAATGCCGTCTTGACATCCATTTGGACCAAGTCCATATTTGCATGTGCAACCAATGCTAATACAGTTCTGAGAGTTGTCATCTTAATGACAGGAGAGAATATCTCATCAAAGTCAACACCATATTCCTGCTTGAACCCCTTGGCAACCAGTCTGGCTTTATGCCTTGGCTTTTCACTAGGTGTGACTTTAAGTCGATAAACCCATTTGCATGGCAGTACTTTCTTACCAGTAGGCAAGGGTACCAATTCCCAAGTGCCATTTTTGTGAAGACTGTCCATTTCAGACTTCATGGCAAGATCCCATTGAACCTTGTCTGCCCTCTGCCTAGCCTCTCTGTAGCATGAAGGCTCTCCACAATCAGTGAGCATTAGATAATCAAAGCCAGGAATAAATCTGTCTGGCTGCCGTGTCGGTTTGGTTGACCTTCTAACCTGATGACCATCATCAAGAGGTGGCTGTCCAGCCTATTCATTACCCAGTTCTGGCTGCATTTGCATGTCAGGAAGATCATCTAACTGTGGTACATCCATTGGGATATCATCTGCCATATCTGGCTGTCCATTTGGACCTGCTACAGCATCATTTAATGGCTGATTATGCTGCTGTTGTGGCTGATTTACAGCTGGTCTGTGTTGCCCATGATGCCTGTCATCATCAATAGTTACTTTTAAAGGTCCCTGTTGTACAACAGGTTCCTTGAACATGATGGTTTCATCAAACACGACATCATTGCTGCGTATAAGTTTTCTGTTTGTGGGATCCCATAGTTTGTAGCCCATCTCACCTTTGTCACCATACCCTAGGAAAATGCATTTCAGAGACTTTGGATCCAATTTAGTCCTGTCTTCCCTGCGTACATGCACATACGCGACACAACCAAAGACCCGTAGGTGTTTGTAAGACGGAGGCTTACCCGTCCATGCCTCTTCAGGCACACCACCACATAATCTCTTATTCGGTGACCTATTTATAAGGTGCACAGCTGTCTTTACAGCTTTAGCCCAAAAAATGTGGGGCAATGCAGCATGTGACAACATAGATCTGACCTTTTCTTGAATGGTCCTGAATATTTTCTCAGCGGTACCATTCTGTGGAGGATCATAGTGCAGATAACACCCTTTGAATGCCCTTTGTCTCACAGAATTCCTAGAACTCTTTGGACAAATACTCTCCACCATTGTCAGACCTCAAAGCTTTCAGTTTCTTGCTTGTCTCATTTTCGACCAGTGCAACAAATTTAGTGAAAGCAGTAAAGGTATCACTCTTTCTTTTAAGAGTGTAAACCCACACTTTGCGGGTGGCATCATCTATAAATGACAAAATGTACTTTGCTCCTCCTAAAGATATAGTAGGCATCTCACATACATCGGTATGGACAAGCTCCAAGAGTTGTAATTTCTGATTTGATGCCCTCTTATGAGGAATCTGTACTTGACGACCGTAGAGACAAAATTCACATTTCTTTAAATCTGAAAATTTTAGACTCGGCAAGTAACCAAAATGAGCCAATTGCTCCATTCCCTTAACACTCATATGGCCAAGCCGGCTATGCCACAATGAAATCTTTGGTAGCTCGGCAGCATTTACATCGGAATGCGGACAATGTCCTGCATGAAGTGAATACAAAGTATCAAGTTTAGGATCTCTGGCTACAGCCATTGCCCCTTTGCTGATTTTCCACTTCTGATTACCAAAGGTGGTATGATAACCATCGTCATCCAACAACCTTGTGGAAATCAAGTTCTTCTTCACCTCAGGAACATGCCTGACCCCTTTGAGCATTAACTACTGGCCATTTTCAAGAACAAGCCTGACATCACCTATGCCAGTGATGGAACATGCATGGTTATCACCAAGAAAAACAACTCCCTTTTGCCCACCTGCATATCTGACAAACAGATCTCTGTAGGGTGTCACATGAAAGGAAGCACCTGAATCTATAATCCAGGAAAGCATATCTGATCCATCTCCAGCATGAAGTGTATGAGCCTTCAGTGATGAAGTGAAGCATACCTCACGTCCACTGTCACTATCACTAACATAAGTAACATGCAGCTCCTCTTTTTCTTTGCCCTTTGACTTGCCTTGAGCCTTGCCTTCTTTGGCTCTTTCGTCGTTCTTTTTCTGAAAACATTTTTTCTCTACATGTCCCTTCTTGCCACAATAATTGCAGACAAGATCTTTCTTCGAGCGGGACTTGCTCCTTTCTCTTTCTTTGTCTTTTCCACGTGTTTTGGACCTGCTGTGTGCATTCAAAGCATTTGACTTCCCAACAGCATTGTTCTTTCTGTTCATCTCTTCCTATAGAAGAGCGCTCTCCACATCAGCAAATAACAGAATGGCATTCGAGTTGCTAGTAGAAGTCCTGAATGTATCCCATGACTCAGGTAGAGAACATAGGATGAGTGTAGCTTTCAGCTCAAGCTTCAACCCTTGGTTGATCACCTGGCTGAATATGCTGTTGAACTCAATAATATGAGTGGACATAGGTGTCCCCTCCTTCATCTGAAGCCCAACAAGCTTCTTCAACCAGTAAGCTTTGCCCGTGGCACTTTTCTTGGCATATGTATCCTCAAGACGCTGCCACATTCTCCATGCAGTAGGTTCATCTCTGATGCCTACAACCAGTGAATCAACAACTGTAAGCATTATGGTTGACATGGCCAAGTTGTCCATCTTCTCCCACTGCTCATCAGTAATGTTGGAGGGCTTAACACCCTTCTCCTTTATAGGTTTGTACTGGTCCTTCTGCATCAACACATTGTAGCACTGTGTCCTCCATATGTCGTAGTTTTTAGCTCCTTCGAGCTTCTTTATCTGAAACAAGGACGACACGTCGTTGCTGGAACTCATGGTAAAGAAAGAAGAGCTTGTTCCTCAATGGAACTGCCTAACTCCTTGAATGTATGTGCAGTGAAGCACAAATAAAAGATCTCTCCCGCAAGCGGAAGCTTCAATGAAAAGAACTCTGTTTTTGTGGCATAAACCACTCTTCCCCCGTGCTGCAGAAACAGTACAGCAGCCTGTTTTTGACGTCCAGAGCGTACAAAAAATAGTACAGCTGTAATAAAACAGCCTTCGAACAGTCCAGCAACTTTATGGATTATTTTGGAGGCAAATGACACTGTTATAACAGTGATTACAGAACTGATTTGACTGTCATAACAGTCCCAAAACTGTCATTTAATATTCAAACCTGCATTATGGCACGGTTGCCCAAAAAAAACTGCTGTAAAGTGACCCGTATTGACTTGGAGCAGTCCTTCTACTGCAATTATACAGTATAGGACTGGAAGCCAACAAAAGCCCCTTCTTTGAACAGGGATTTTGAGGGATTTTGTCACAATTTTAGAAATGCACGGGTTCCAATGTAGAATGAGAAGAGCATTAGCTTCCCCCCAAACAGTAATACACTGGAGCAGGTGCAAAGCCCCAAATTTTAGAGTGCTGCTGTGCTCTAGAATGGCATTTTTTACAACATTTTGTAGACTGCCTGCATTTACTGCATGTGTGGGTAACACCCCTGACTAATGCATCTGTCTCTGTCAACGAATAAGCATACACACTGCAAGTGACAATGCATACACCGCATCAAGATGGCATAGACTTCTGCTCAGGTAATAGGCATACACACTGCAAATCTGTCAATGCATACATTGTGTAACCCTTCACTGGCCAAGTGAATAACCTGTCTCAACTCTGTTTGCGGCATAAGCTAAGCCTCAGAGTTGAGTGATGCCCTGCCATTGTAGAACACCTGTACATGCCTTTGCAGTACAAGATGCGTATTGAAATGACAGAAAATCACAGGATACAGTGCATAAGAAAGCAAAGTACCTGGCAGTTACAAAATAGGGCTTGCACAGTAGTGCGTCCCTCTTTTCAAGAGTAGTGAAGATAACTTGCAATTTTCAGCTTGACAAAACCTGTGTAAAACAGGAAAAGTACAGCAAGTACAGTTGTACCTGCGTACCTTGCTGCATCGCAGAATTTTCTGCACAAGAAAGCGTGCCAAGTGCTGAAATAAACAAGAAATTGCTATTGTAGAAGCACAACAGTGTGCCCGCTGGAAAACACAGGAATAGGTGCCTATGGGCACTCAATGTTGAAGTTGTGGCGCTGTACTTGCACGATTTGCGTGCACGCTGCGCCTATACCACCTGCGTAATGTGCCTGTTGCACATTTTCCAAGGAAAAGTACAGCTGAAGCTGCTGTAGCTACTCCAAAAGTATGTGGGAGCGGGTACGGTTGTACTTTCGTGATGTTCTGCTACTGCACGTTGGCTGGCTGAGAACAAGCGTGACCCGTGAGGATGGAGAGGATGGAGGGGATCGGGAGAGGAGTAGTAGAGCAGTGGCTCTGATACCAGTTGACGTATAAGAGGGAGAGAGTAGGAGTTTGGGAGTGAGGAGAGGAGACACACCCACAGTAGACACCAATAGGTGGGGATAAACAATGAGTGGTACCTCCCCAAGTACACACAGTAGTATATATATCTTTGGATAAGGCTAGGACCACTAGGCACTAAGTACAATGCATACTCAGTGTACTTAGCAGTACTAGACTAAAAACTGTTACATAGGGTGGCCAGTGCCTTTACCCCAACATGCTCCACTGAACTGATGAACATAAGGTTTTAGGCAATGTAATGATGTGAAACCGTATGTGAGCGTATGGACTGGACTCCGAGTAGGTACTAGTCGAGAATTTCGAGCATGGCTTAGATTGGCAACTTGGGAAAATTCAAAGCGTCCCCTCTATGGCGATCTAGTCTACTCTGATCTAGATCTATACCAACCATCGATCGATGAAAGAATAGCAAATAATTCCTTGTCTTTTGTTCTTTTTGAGTGCTGGGATAGATGCGTCGATGTAGAGGCGAATGTGCGTGAAGGAAGTGGTTTTGTCGGAGCGAAGCTCAAATGTGAGTGTAACTTGCACCGAAATGTAGCACGAAAAAACGAGCGACTTTCCTTATTGGAGCACCCTCAAATTCTTCCTAGATCAAGAGATACAACTTGATCTAGGTGGAGGGTCAAAAGGAGTGCAAATGTGCTCAATGATGATGTGTCACTATGGGTCACGTGTAGTGATGATGTGGCACTGTGCCTAGCAAGAGGTGTTCCAGTGGAGTCCTGTGCTGAGGTGGTAGGAGTGGTCACATGCAGTGATTATGAAGAGGTAACTATACTTGCAAGGGTTAGTGCTGATTAGACAGCTGAGGTGGCATTGCTGAGGTGGCACAGATGATGATGTCAGCAGATGATGTGGTAATGATGACATAATAGATGACGTGGTAGTGATGATGTGGTAGTGATGACATGTCCCTGATGACATGGCAGTGGTAACATGGTAGTGATGACATGTCCTTGATGATGTGGCAGTGGTGACATGGCATTGATGACATGGATTGCTGATGTGGTTGATGAGCTGGCAGGGTGATGTGGCCCGCTTACATGGCTATGATGATGTGGTAGATAAGGTGCTGATGTGGCAATAGTATAGGGTTTTCTATTGATGTGGCACAAGGATAGGGGTGACACATGGCAGGTAAGGTGTGATGACACGTAAGGATAAGATGACGGATACCGACAGAATCTTTGAGATTCTGTTGTCTTCTCCATTACTGTCGAATTGAAGCGAGGTCGCAACTATGGCTGCCGTATGTGGAGCAGTCGGGATGGTCGACGTGCAGAGTTTGCTAGAGAATGGCCGCATAGAGCAGCTGAAGCTCTCAGGAGCTTGGCTCGTCGCTCGATGGGAGCCTTTGTTGGAGTTTGCGAGTCGTTGAACCTTCATCGGTGGGAGCCTTTGCTGTTGTAGAGCTTGGAGGCACAGTTCGGTGGAGAAGCTCGTGAGCATCGGCTCACTTGTGCTACTCGTGAGCTGAGAAAGAGATGCGCTGGTCGTTGTGGTGACTGAGCAGGAGACGCGCTGGAAGCCTTTGAGATACCGCATTCATTTGCTGGAGACTGGAGCCTTGGAGGTCCTTGGAGTTTGGGATAGCCATGTGCAAGAGCTACTGCTGGCGAGATGAGGAGCCGTCTCGAGCTGTCTAGGGTGTCGCTTGCGCTAGGTTGAAGCTTTGGAGAAGCTAGATGGTTGGAGCGCTGCTGCTGGTATCCCGATAGTCAGAGCCCGTGTGCTGATCGAAAGTGAGGTGTAGTACCCGCGTTGTCGATCAAACTTCGATGGAGAGGCTTTGGAGTCTCAATGCGCTATTGTAGTTGAGGCTAGAGGCACTAGAGATGGAAGCTGCTGTAGTTGTAGGTGTGATGGAAGTTGGAGATGGCTTGTGTTGGAGTTGGCAGGTCAAAGTGCATGGAGTCTCTCATTCGAGCTTGCAACTGCCTTAGTCGTAGATGAGTTGCCTTTGATTAAGAGCTCACCTTAATATACGAGAGCTACCTTGCTAGCTAAGGTTGTAGAAGGCCGACTGCTTAGTTGCTTGAAGTCATTTATGGTGAAGGAGCCACTGCCTTGTGCTCCTACCCGCCTTAGCCTCTAGAGTAGAGGTTCGCAATAGACATTGGATATCTCTTGTTGAGCTTTGGAGCAGCTTGTAGTAGAGGACATAGCTTATCTCTTTCAGTGTCTCTCGGAGAACAAATGGACAAAAGTTCTCACTCTCATGGAATAAAGGTCTCTCTCTCTCATGGACGGAATAAATTGAACGGAATTCTCACAGAAATGAATGAAAAAGAACTCACAAATCTCTTTCTCTATCACTAGATCTCTCACAAAATCTCGAAGGAGATGAACGGAAATCCTATGGATGAAAATTCTTCCAAGTGGACAGAAATTTCTCTCATCAACGGAATGAAAGAATGAAAAAAACAGTCGATTGCTCAATCTCTCTCACAATGATCTCAATGCCTTAGCGGAAGGCAAGGGAGCTCTGATACCATAACAAAATATGAAGAGGGGAGAGGAGAAAAGTGGAGATGAGGAGAGAGAGCACAGCTAGAGAGCACACCACAAAAGACTAACTGTACACTAGATTTAATTGAAAAAATAGAATATATACAAACCCATTTAGGGTTAGGGTTAGGGGATCTAACCCTTTCCTTTATAGCACTCCATAAGGTTAGTGCTATGCACATATGATCACGTGATGGTGCTATGCACACATGATCACATGATGTTGAGCGTGAACTCTCAACACAAGGTAGGCGGACAGTAAGGGCCAGCCAGACCCGGCTCATTCAAACCTGCAGGCTCATCGTATATGTGCCAGTCATCCAAACCACTGTTTCTCCCCGCATACACCAAGATTTTCATCCCAACTGAGGGAAACTATTCTATTGGTATTCACCAAACGCTGATGGAATGCATCGAGGTTCTATTAGTGAAAACAACAAAGCTAAGGGCACCTTTCTATGGTGGAGTAGTGTGCATGGTGGAGCTCAACACTCAGCAGGGACTTGTTTGGTCCTCAACACTCCCATGCACCTGAAATATGCCATGGTTGTGAGTGTAGGGACTAGATGCACATAAACCAGTGCAGGCATACATAGGTTTTTTGCATCCATTATCAGGGTCTTACTTGAGAAAGGTCCATGTCTCTGCAGGTGGCACAGTTTGCATTTCATGACCCTGGATGCTCTGTTTCCAACGAGTATGTGCGTGTGTGTGTGTGTGTGTTCCCTCCGACCACAATCTCATAGGTGTGACACACAATCCTAGTGGGGGCAGTAGTCCACCCCCCACATAGCAATGGTCAAACTACTACCCATAAGTGTGTTCACATCAAATATCTTATAAACACAATGAATGACGATAATCCTTACCGATCCATCTTGTAATCCTTTTTAAGTTGAGGTCGCAACCCAAGAAGGGTTGGTCCAGGAACCTCCTCACTAGCTTCTAGCTCCTCTTCATATCAAACCCATTCTTCCCAAAGGCCTCAATTAAACCCTTCATTGTAGGAAGGCATTGAACTCTCCCTTTTTTGTGTATAATATGGGCATCACTTGTGAGAGTATCACTTTTTCTGCAAAGGATTTGGGTCTATTGCCATTAGCCCAAATGTACTTACACATTGGATATGGAAGGGAGTCTATTTTGTCATATTTGGTTGTAACTGCAATCCCATTGTCCCTTTGTGTGACCGTTTGATTGTCATATTAAGAAAGTTGGCCCTTGTGCCAGTCATCTGGCCATTTGGACACAAGGTCTTAGTTTGTGTTGTTTCTTTTATCTCCAAAAACTTGAGGGGGTAGATCCACCCAATGGGTGATAAACACCTCTATGTGCATGATAGAGGTGAATCCACATTGACCATAAATATGTGGACTCTCCTAAAACTCATGAGCAAGTCCCATTGGTCCAATTTCCACATTCGAAGCATAGCTTTAAATTCAAGCCAGAACAGGTACAAATTGCACCAAAGAGGTGAGCATAAAAAACCCATTGGGATACCAGCTACTTGTCAAGACACTTCCCCTCCCAACTGGATATGCATGTTCCCCAATAGCCAATTATTTAGTTCAATCATCAATGCAGCTCTCTAGTGTAAGGTGGATCCTAGCTCTAGCTATTTTGTCCTTCCAAGTAACCTGCTTCTTTTCAAATTGCATGTAAATATATTGCTAGCTCATAACATTTTCCAATGTCCGCTGTGAACACGGAGTAAATCTTTTTAGGCAAGTTAAGCTTGACTTCATAGATTGAATTCACTATCCAAAAGGTGCTAAGTGAAATACGTGTACTATTCCAAATCTCTTTGTAGAGATCACATGAGAACCTCAAAATCGGGTCAATACACCCTTGTAGGATCAATGTCATAGTTGACACCAATTCCCAAAAAATGCATGAATGGGCATTGGTGATCCAATGAAATGACTCCTTATGGGCCTTGTATGTGGCCATCAAATAAGGTAGTGATAAACAATGTAATGAGAAGTGTAAGTCAAAGTGACTGATCTCTCTAACCAATTGGTTGAGGATCATTGGATCCTTTACCAATTGGAAATCATTACTTCCTAATCTTTCCCTTGCTTGGGTTTATAAAAAGCTTCTACACACAAAGGCCGATGTGTTGGAAGACTTATCCGTAGGAGTGATACGTAAGCATGATGTAAGACGTTCGATTTATTCAATCACATCCCCTTGTTCCATGAAGAAAGGGGTTTCTTTGAAATTATTAATCCTTTTCATAGCCAAGTCATACATTTTATCCGTGTAGAAACCAATAAAGTGTGGTTCCAAATCCCCAAAGGGTATCCCAAGGGTTGTATTTAATGCTCCTAGTTTATGCCATACTTCAAGCAATGCATTCAAGGCTCCCTCAATGCTATAATTCCTCCAAACTATATGGCCCAATTCTTTTTGGATTTCAGTTCGTAAAGACCTCACATGTGGGGGTTAAAGGTCACTGTGCCTTTACCCCGATTATGTACAATACTCAAACACATATATAAATGAATGAAAGAGAAGATTAGGGTGGTTCTGCACCCACCAAAACTTGTGTGGCTCTCTGTCTCTCTCTCTCTCCCTCTTCCGTTCTTGCTTCCGTTGAGAGCATAGAAGGTAGTGAGTACTCCATTGCCTCCATATGTGAAACTGAGTCATACATATAGTCCCAAATCAGATGAGGAAAGGGCCATGATGGCCAAGGTTCCTTATGCATCAGCGGTTGGGAGTCTTATGTATGCTATGATAGCTACTAGACCAGACATTGCATTTGTAGTGGGAGTTGTTAGCCGGTATATGGCTAATCCAGGAAAGAGGCATTGGGAGGTAGTTAAGTGCATCATGAGGTACATGAAGGGTACCAAGGAGATGTGCATCTGCTTTGGTAGAGGAGACATGCGTGTACTTGGGTACACAGATTCAGACTATGCAGGGCATATGGATAGTAGGAGATCCACTTCTGGTTATGTGTTCACCTTTGCAGGTGGTGCAGTGTCGTGGATGTCTCGCGCACAGAAGTGCGTTGCTTTGTCTACCATAGAGGCTGAGTATGTTGCAGCCACAGAGGGTTGCAAGGAGGCTATATGGCTTGATCAGCTAGTGGGAGATTTGGGGATTCATACAGGTGTACCGACATTGCATAGTGATTCCATGAGTGCTATTCAGCTAGCACAAAATCCGGTCTTCCATGCAAAGACCAAACACATTGAGGTCAGGTAGCATTTCATCAGGGAGGTACTTGAGGACAAGCACATAGAGCTTGTCAAGGTTCATACAGATGATAACCCTGCAGATATGCTGACGAAGAGTCTACCTAGTCAGCAGTTTGAGTATTGTCGTGTATTGATGGGCATTGGATAGTATGCTCACTGGTTGTTCTCCCTTAAAGGCACATTGTCCTTTAAGTGGGAGGTTATGGGGGTTAAAGGTCACTGTGCCTTTACCCCGGTTATGTACAATACTCAAACACATATATAAATGAATGAAAGAGAAGATTAGGGTGGTTCTACACCCACCAAAACTTGTGTGGCTCTCTGTCTCTCTCTCTCCCTCTTCCGTTCTTGCTTCCGTTGAGAGCACTCTCATCACATTCACAATAGTGCTATCCAGTGTCACCACATGACCCCACTTTTCATGCAAGAAACTAGAAACATCCCTTGAGTGACAATCGCAAATGTTATCCACACTATCCATGAACGTCGATTCAGGTTTACAGAGTATTGTTGATAGTGGTTTAATAAACATCCAACCAAAAGACACTTCATCCAATAAGTCACATCCGTGCATGCAATCCCATTCTTGGGAAAATTAGCAATCAATTTCTTTATGGAGAACATCTCTAACAACGGGTTATCAAATAACACATGAATAAATAGGCCAGGGGCACTTTTATTACATTCCAATGTGAATCTCCTATGTGGCATCAAGGATTGGCATCTCTGAAAATAAGAACATACCTTTAGGTCATCACTCTTTATCATCATATGACAAATGCCGAATTGGGAGATCACTGCTCCTAGTACTTGTATAAGAAACTGTCTTACCCCCTCTCAAAGCTTTCGTGTTCTGTACTTGTGACTCCGGGCTGTCCACATGCAAAATTACAATGCAATGACCATGCAAGTGTAAATGAAATAAAACCACTTGTCGCCATCTTTCCAACCAAGTATATCGATGCCTACCACGTAAGCTATTGCAACACGATGGTGTAACTTGCACTTTAGCAAGGGAAGTTGTAATCAAGCGCATGTTGCTAGGCTGAGATTGCTATAACAACTGATGGATCAACCAGTAGGCTGCTCCTTTTTCCAAGGTAGGAAAACGGCAAGGGACAGCCAAAACTGGCTCATTCACACCCGTAGGCTCATCATATATGCACAAGTCGTTCCAAACCATTGTTTGTGGTGTTCACCAAAAGCTGATGGAATGCATCGCGGTTCTATTCATGAAAACAACAAAGCTAAGAGCCATGGACCGTGCTTGGTGGTGCACCAGGTGAGCTCTTGGTGAGCTCTATCCAAGATGTCTCTATCGCTCTACTATGCAACGGATCTCCTCTGGCGACCTCCCTCACACCCTCTTCGCCCTCCCTGCTCTCCCTTGCCTCACCCTCCACTCGTCCCCAACTCGGCTCCGTGCGACCTTCCCCACGCCTTTGCTCATCCTCCTCTCTCCCTGCTTTGCCGACCCCCACTCTACCCTTCTCCACTCTACACCTTCCCTACTTTGCCCCTTCTCCATGGCAACCGGTACGACAGTCCTGCCGACGAACACTGCCCTCGCCTGGTATACGACTCCATCGACCTCCACGACTTGCTTAGATGGAATTTCACCGCCTGCAGCAGCAGCTACCTTGGGCATTCAAAGCCTTGGCATGCTCTTTTGTTGTGGCCTTTGGTCGACTCTCCATATATTTGACATAGTGGTGCTGCGTTTCTTCAGTGTTTTCAACCAATCTGGTTGTACTTTGAATCTTTCAGGTCTCCCCGTGCTCTCTGCCATGGCTCGTGATGAAGTCTTTGACTTGAACTCTGTCTGGGAAGATTCTGACCTCGACAAAGAGTTTGCGCCATCATCTCAGCTAATCTCAGCTACAACATATGGCCTCCTCTCATGCTCTTAATGTATGCGAAAGTTTGGAAAGCGCATTTTCACTGCTCCTGCATCTCTGCGAAAGTTTCGAAAGCGCGTTTTCACTGCGAACCTACCCCGTCTCCTCCCAAATCGAGTGATGTCTCCATGCCTATGGATTCTTCTACGTTTCCAGAGGAAACTGCCAAGGGCTCGACTGTCATCGTGATGAAAACCGAGAAGAAGCTTGCTGCGTGTCATGTGCACGGATTGGTATCTGACGTGTACTAGGTACACAGAACTAGCTCAGGTTAGCTTGGGGAGGCTTAGAGCTAGGCAGGTTTGATTCTCGGGTTGAGTGGCAAGGGTACGAACTATTTATAGGTCTTCGCTATTTTTGGCGCCAGGGCCCGAGTCTATAAAAGAGGCCCAGGGGGTTCAGTTCTCAGTGTGCAGTTGGGAGCAAGTTTCGTTCCTAGGTGCTAGGTCTGATCCTGGATTGAGTCGCGGACGCGCGCCTGCATCTTAGTGTAGCCCAAGGCCCAGTGGCAGATCCATGGCTTCACAGCACCACCTGGTGGTATGGGACACTAGGCTGGTTTGGATCTGATTAGGAGTTCGTGCCAGTAGCTCAGCTCGTGGCTCGGAGGGGACATCTTCTGATTCGGGATCACATCCCGTAGATGTCACGGTTGGGTGGTGAGCAGCCTGCTCAGTTCTGATGTTGTGTGTGGTTGTTTTACAGATCAGGGGTTTCAGGAGTGCTGGGATGTGTCACTGCGTCTCGCAAGGTGGTTGTGCCCAGGAAGAAGGTCCCCTACTATTCATTTTTCGGCGCGTTTTGTTGCATGTTGGATGTTTTTCTTCATCAAAACCCGTGTAGGGTTCTGATGGTGACCATCAAATCGCCAGAGGGGTATGCTTTGTGTTCACCAAAACCCATGTAGGGTTAGGTTCTCTGTAGGGTTATGCTTTTTCTACTGAAATCCTGGTTTCGAGGTGAACTATTTTGTTTCTCTACTGTATAAAGTAGTGTTTCCGCTGTGAATAGCACTTTTGTTGGGGCTTTTACTAAAACAACCAAGTTTGGGGGTGATGCTATATTTGTGTAGTAACTACCTTCATCTTGGCATGCTGACTTTTAATATGTTAAAAGCAATACTGTTTTTTATTTTTTTTGTGAATAGTTATTGGCACTTGACGTACTACGACCTTGAATGTGTTCAATTTTTGGAAAGTTGAGAGAGGGAGAGAGAGAGTTTCGACGACTCCTATGTGAAAGTACATTGTTGGATGTTAAAAAAATTACTGTAGCAACTCTTTTTTATGGTAATCTTCTAAAATTTTTATAACAATTATGTTTTCTGCCCTCTTCGTGTAAGGAAGTAGGATGCTAGTGCTTTATTTGGGTAAGGAAGACACTTTTTGGAATTTTGTAAAGGTGCAGTAATTTTTCCAAGGGTACATGGGTACACTGCACCTCCCTCACCTGATTCTCTTGCCTCCTATATTATACAGGGTACTTTGGCCTCCTAACCCTGTCATAGTGTCCCCTAGAATAGAAAAGGCAGATTCTGGCAGAGTGTGTGGGCAATAGGCACCTATATTTCAAACGTTTGGGTTCTTTCCAGTGGTTGATTTGGCACCTCCCTCATATTTATTATTTGCCCCCATGTTATGCAGGGTTCATAGGGACACAAGTCTAGTGTAGTGCCTTATGTTACCGCCCCTTCCTCAGCTGCTGCAACAACTCCTACTGCAGCAGCAAAAAATGCTACAAATGGGGTTGGTTGAGGTTTTAAATAGCCTTGATTTGCATGATTCACTAGACTACAGTCTCTTCGATGCTCCCAATGTTGCAAATGTTCTTTGGTCCATGGACAAAACCTCTTTTCTCATAAAGGCTAAAAAGACCCCTGACCAGCTCATGGACAAGGGTTCCTTGATGGTGTCCATCAAGAAAAAGGATGTGAAGTGGGACTACATGTCAAAGCTATGTGAGAAAGAATTTGTTTACAAGACTGGCCTGTAGTGCCTTTACCGATGGAATACGGTTTGAGGCGCTTTCAAGGCCATCAACGACTTTGAAATGAATATCCCATCAGGCAAAAGCTCTTACTGGAATATGGGCCAGCATGAGAGGTGAGCTGCAAGATTACCCCGGAATGAAGACAAGCAGGTCTACATGAAGATGGCCTCCACGTTTGGAGGTGAGAGGATTGTTGACCGGAGTGACATCCTCATCGATTCCTCAACTAATGTATTTGGTACTTCTTTTAATCCTTTTTAATTCTTTAGTCTTTTTCTATTAGCCCTCCTCTTATGACAAGGTTGGACCTGCAAAACAGACTCAGCAACCTCACAATGGAGCTCAAACCTCCCTCTCCCACCTCCCAAGAGTTTGACGGATGATGAAGACCCTGCCAACACAAGTGGCCATAAAAGGAAATGTCTGGGAAGGGTTTCACAGATGTGGAGTCATCTCGATCCAAGCAGTAGCAAGACTTAGCTTTTCTCAATGGGATCTCATTGAGATAACTCAGGAGGAGTTCGAACCTTCGAACAAGGTGTGCATGTGGTACAAGCGCACCTCAAAGCAGAGTAAGAGAGCAATGAGGCATCACTTTTCGACTTCACGTTTCATTTAAGTGTATGCTACACAATGCTATGCATTACCTTTTCCTCGTGAGAAAAACTCCAAGTTTTTTCAAAAATCAACTCCATATCCCTCAACAATTGCTCTTACGCGCATGATAAGACTCTCTGGCAAAGTTGGAATTAAGAATTGCAGGATTCTTGAAATTACAACACAAGATGCAGGACCTTATATGAGCCATAATTATCTCTAGCCTATTGCAAATAGATATGTAAAATAGCGTGTTCATTCATAAAATTGAATTTTTATTTGATAGATTTGCTATATTTTAATGGAATTATATTTAGAAAAGTCACATTAGCTAGAAGTTAAGAGATCTTAGATTTTACTATTTCCAATGGATACGTGAGCTAAAATATAAACATGAAAGATTCACTCCTTAATACTTTATATATAGCTTGCTTTCTAACTGTTTTTATGGTGAAGTCCTTATGAAATCTCATTTTCATAATGCCTATGCTATTTGGTATACATTTATAAGTCTAACAACCCATATGTATTACATACATAAACAACTATAATACTAGAATCAAGTTACAAGAGTTAAAATATTACTATTCATCTCTTCATTTATTGACATGTGACACAAATTTTAAACTTTCAATATTTTTAATTCTTAAGACTTTGAAGCGTTTAATGTTCATTACATATAACATGTTTGGTTAATTCAATAAACTAATTTAATGGTACGTTTAAATATACCGCCCATGAGTCTTGTTAACATCCACTTTTATAAAACACACAAGATGCTTTCGTTATAAAATTTTGGTGGGCTTCATGGCTAGTAGGTGATAAAATGTGCATGTGCATGAATTATACATAGTCTTTATGATTTGAAACGATATAAATGCATGCTCAATATTCAACTATGTGGTCAAAGGCTTACCAAGAGTGAATTCATATTGTCGAGGGTTACTATGCAAAACCCTAGTATATTCCCTTAGTCCCATTGAAAATACAAAAGTAATTAAAGTATGGAGCGAAACCTTTAGAAAACCTATAAATATAAATACAATTGAAGCTTGTGAATTATTGGAGGACCAAGTGCATTCTCCCAGAACATATTCATTGAAGTAGATTTTGGATATCCTCAATTAGTCCTATATGCTAGAAATAGTATCCATGATGAAAAGATAGCCTCCAAATTTAGATAAAAATCAATTAAGTCGCCATGTTCTTCAAGATGAAAGCAATAGCTTGGTTTCAAGTAAGGTTGGGAATTCCAATGTTTTGAATATGAAAAGTAGAGAATCAAGTAAGTCGCCATGTTCTTCAAGATGGAAGCAACAGCTTGGTTTCAAGTAAGGTTGGGAATTCCAATGTTTTGAACTACAGAAGGAATGCATTGGCACTATGTTGAGGAATGTTCAAAGTGGAATGCTCTATGACCTTATCACAAAGTGCACACCCAGCAACGATCGTGCTTAAGAGGTTTAAAGAGGATAGTTCCAAAATTACAACTCCATATTGTTTTTTTCCTGGAGTCATGCAAACCATCATGACATCCATGTCTTGGATGGTTGTGGCCTCATGTAGAAGACACCCCCCATTCCCTTGATTGACATCGAAAGCATCCAAGTCCCCAATCAAGTAGTCCATAAGGAGATCTTTTCCACCAAGAATGAAATGAATGCTTGCAATTTAATGTAAAACAAATTAAACTAAAACATATTCAAATCAAACTTACAATAAGTAGTCTGCTTGCCCATTGAAGAATGTGTTGAGGAATGTTCAAAGTGGAATGCTCTATGAGGCTTTTACAAAGTGCAAACCCGGGAACGTTCAACTAAATTTGCCTGAAAGAGAGAGCATTGAAGAATGTGTTGAGGAATGTTCAAAGTGGAATGCTCTATGAGCCTTTTACAAAGTGCAAACCCGGCAACGTTCAACTAAATTTGCATGAAAGAGAGAGGGAGACAGATTCTTCAAACAAGAATTGGCTCCTTCATTTTTGCCCACATATTGATATATCTAACACAACATATCTTAATCAATAATAGGAGATCAAGATCAAAGTTAGAGGATAAATCATCATCGAATACATCATGCTAAAGAGGTAAAGAGAATAGTTCCAAAATTATAACTCCATGTTGTCTCTTTCCTCGAAGTCATGCGAAGCACCATCGACATCCATGTCTTCGATGGTTGTGGCCTCATGTGGAAGACCCCCCCCACTCTGTTGATTGACATCCAAAGCATCCAAGTCCCCTACCAAGTAGTCGGTAAGGAGCTCCCATGTAACCTTCCATGTCAACATACGTGGATATTGCACCTGGCGTCTACAACCACACCTTGCACCATACATGGGTGACTTGCTGGTGGCAAGGTCCATATCCTCACCAAGTATCATGTTGTGCATGATGCAACATGCAACTATTTTGTGGGCTATGTACTTTGGCATTGGATGGGATATCTTCCTCAACAAGTAGTGCCACTTCATCTTGAGATGACCAAACGCTCGTTCAACCACAATGCGAGATCAAGAAAGCCAAAAATTATAGTTCTTCTGCTTGATGGTGGATGGCAACTCGTATGGCACCATAAGCCATGGCTTCAGGCCATATCCACCATTGGAAATGATGTACTCCTATATTCGAAAGGTACCATCCATGCAGTCCTCCCCACCAAGATATGCACCTCGATGCACACAATGGAACAAAGTGGAATTGTGAAGCACACTATTGTTGTTCGAGCTCCCTGGCCGCCCAGCAAAGACATCAAGAAAGCGCATGTTGGAGTCAACCACCCTGATGTTCTTGTCTTTGTTGTACCAATCGGCACTACACTCGTCCTTAGGCACCTCCATCTCTATGTGGGTTACATCCATGTGGCTCCATCTCTATGTGGGTTACATCCATGGTGCCACAAACGTTGGGGAGGCCACGTTGGCGATAGAAGCTCTACTTCACTCGGGCAACTTCAGATGGAGTTCTTGGCCAATGCAAGAATCGGTCTTGATGTTTCAGGAGGGCTGTCACAAACTTATTGAAAATCTTTGTGGAGGGATGGAGTGGAGTGGGAAAGAGTGGAAGGAGGAGTAGGTGAAGGATGAAGTGTAGTGTGAAAGAGTGGAAAGAAGGAGAAGTAGGTGGAGAAGGAGGAGGTGGAGGGAGTGTTCTCAAAAAAGGGAAGGTGAATTTTGTTTTTTCATGAAAAAAAGGAGGGAGACTTGTGCTTTTTCATGAAAAAAAAGGAGGGGATGTGAAAAAAACCCCTTTTTCAAAAAGAAATGGAGGGACAGCTATGTTTTTTTAATAGAAAATGAGGAAGGGGGGAATATTTTTTCATACAAAAAATACAGAAGGGCCCATCTTCACAAAAATGGCAGGAGATTTATAAAAATGGTTTGATGGAGGGAGAGGCCTAGTTTTCGAATACAACTGTACAGCCAGTAGAGCAGTCGGTGACCAAAAATGGGCATCCACCTTACACTTTAAAATTCAAATGCGCGTGAACAAATTGTGTCTCAAACTTCACACCTACAATTCGCCTCCAGCCCGTGTCTAGGTCGCACACAGGTTGCACTCCAGCGTGTGCATGTGCATTGGCTCTAAGAGAAGTGAAGGGCAAACACATCACTGTGTCTCCCAGAGACACTCGGTAGGGACTTATTTGGTCCTCAACACTCTCACGCCTAAAACACACCATAGTAGTGAGTGCGGGGACTGATGCATGTAAACCAGTATAGACATACATAAGTATTTTTGCATCCATTATCAGGGTCTTACCTGAGAAAGCTCCATGTCTCTGCAGGTGGCAGAGTTTGCATGTCATGACCCTAGATGCACTCTTTCCAATAAGTACTGCAGCGTGTTCTTACTGGTTGGCAAGAGTGGATAATCTCCATTTGTTGAATGCAAGGGTACTGAAGGCCATGTACCGCAGACGTGCCATGGTGCCAACTCAGCTCCTTCTCAATGTATCCTAGAAACATAGAAGGGAACCCAGGCTCCTTGGAGATCAGGTAGTATTGAAGGCTACAAGCATCCAATGCTTCTCGGTGCATGGACTCTAGAGTAGTGCAAAAATTAGGACCTTTGCTCGTCTCGGTTCCCAATCTCTTCTAGTAGTTGCGGCACTAAGTCTGTCAAGTATCGTATAGTGAGTACTCTACTTCTCTACTAGGCCATAGTCACCTATTGAATTTTGTGCATAGCCAGGTATTAAGTTGAGGCCATAGGAAACACGAGTCTATTGCGTTTAATAAAATTTAAGGCTTCAGTTATAAATGTCAAACATTGAGGAATTTTAAGAAAATTTGTGAAACACACACACACAAAACACTACATCTTAAAATATAGATAAATATCTTATAAAATCTCTCTCTCTCTCTCTCTCTCTCTCTCTCTCTCTCTCTCTCTCTCTCTCTCTCTTTCTCATCTCCCCTTCTCTTTCTTATCTCTCTCTCCTCCCGCTCATCTCTCTCTCTCTCTCTCTCTCTCTCTCTCTCTCTCTCTCATATCTCCCCCTCTCTTTCTTATCTCTCTCTCTTCACTCTCTCCTCCTGCCCGTCTCTCTCTCTCTCTCTCTCTCTCTCTCTCCTCCTGCTCTTATCTCTCTCTCGCTCATATCTCTCTCTCTCCCTCATCTCTCTCTCTCTCTCTCTCTCTCTCTCTCCCCCCCCCCTCCTCTCTTATCTCTCTTCCTTCTCTCTCTCTCTCTCTCTCTCTCTCTCTCTCTCTCTTATCTTCCCCTCTCTCTCTTATCTCTCTCTCTCTTTCCTCCTCCCTCTCTCTATGGTGGGGCAGTTGCCCTATAATTATATATATATATCTACTTATTTATATTTATATTTATGTACTTATAAATATAAATATATATATTATAATATATGTTAATATATGTATAGGGCGATGCCTCACCACGTGTCACCTCTCGTCAGCTGAGCTTGGTGTGCCTCATGTAGCGAGCCGTGGCCTCTCATCCCTCCTCTCTTCCCGAACCTCTCTCCAAACCTCCACTTGCATGCCACGATGGATTGGACGCCACGTGTCAACCTCTCGTGAAGTTCACCATCCTTAATATATAGTAAGATGTCTCTTCATGCCACCTGTACAATAACTCACTCTATGTGGCCAATGGGTCAGTGGTATGTCGAATCCCGATGGTGGATGCTATAGTCATCACTCCTAACCCCTGCAAACCATAAGGATGTGCCACATGTTCAATAGTCAATCGACATTCCATGAGGGTCACAGTGCCGTGAATCATCTCATGGGATTTTTTCACACTCCAACCCCTTCGTTTTGAACTTCAATCAAAAAACAAATTATTCCTCCTAATATCAACATTGCCAAATCACTAGTTAGCTCTTTTGGTACCAACTACCATAGCACCCCTCCAAGAAATTTCACATAGTAAATTGACCACAATAGGTTGACACGTAATATATATAACCTGCACAACAAATCTCCAATTACTTGTCCATAAGGCCCACGAATTATTTTGTATGTTCTATTCATACTCAAGGGCATATTAGCATATCCCTTGGCACTAGTATGCCTTTCTACCCATCGGGTTATGGTGTTGCTCGTATAATATTATGCCTAATGGGCAAGTGCTCTCTGTCATTAACTTAATGCTCTCGGTCTTGTACCCCAATCAAGTCAATGTAAAGGCCAATAATACAATTATAGGTTCACAAAGGGCCCTATACCATCGGGGAACATCAAAGCCAAAAGTATCCAGAGGGATCTACTTTACCCCGACAGTTACTCTCCCATTTCTCTTACTGCTGAATTACCAGAGCTCTCCAAAAGGACGGGGAGTAAGTAATAGTGTAGTCCCCTATAAGCCCAGCTAGGCAAGGGGAAGGGAGAAGTGTGTGTGTGTGTGTGTGTGTGTGTGAGAGAGAGAGAGAGAGAGAGAGAGAGCACTTCATATCTTTATATATATGAGCACTAGAACATGCTCTACTATATATACACAAACGAGTACTAAAATATGCTCTTTCATATATATATGGTATATATGCAAAAGAATGCTAAAAGATACAAGACACTATTAAATGCAAATGATCCATTATAGGGCTACATATAAATATTCATAGTTCAGCAATTGAGATCACTTTTTGTGGTGTGTGCTTACTTATGTTTTGTCTCTCACTCTACCCTTATTTATAATATAAGTTTGGGAAAAAAAAAGATGTATATCAATAGATTGGACGTGACATAAGAGAAACGAAACTTCAATATTGGAGACTTTGGTATGATGTAACATGCTCGACATAATTAGGGGCCAAGGATTTGACCATGCAAGGATATACAAAGCGAAATGGGAACACCTCGAAAACAAATAGAGGGTTAAAAGAAGAGGTCCAAGATACTAGATTGTTTGTGTGATGGAATTGGATCTTAGGTTGATAATCAAGATAGGTGCATACAACACACCTTGGATTGAGAATAAGGTTTCACCACCAATAGAGAACTGACGACTAAGTTAATTCTTAACCCTTATAAACACAGTCATGGCTTCTACTGATCACTGAGAACCCATGGTTTTGATGACAAACATGATAGTTGAATGCTAATCAAGCGAGAGAATAAGAAAAAAACAGAGAAGAGAGAGAAGAGGGTGGAGATAAGGTAAGAGATGGCTGAATTGTAGGGGGAGGAAAGAAGAAACTTTTGACACCACAACACACAATCAGCAATCCACAAGAGAAATGAAATGACATGTTCTACTAACATAATGAAGCTAACATGTTAATGTTAATTAGCTGCATCACTCATCACTGTGTGTGTGTGTGTGTTTTGTTTGGGCTCGCTATTGGGCACTTTGGACTTTATGGATAGACCACAATTGTAAAGTCTTTAGTGATCCCGATTTTTCTTTGTATGCTTTCTTTAAGCGTTCTCTGCAGCAATCTTTCTTTGATTGCTTGCAAACTCGCCAGATAGATTAGGATGTATATTTGGCTTATACTAAGATCTTTAGTTGATGTATTTTCTAGCGCCTCTTTTCTGAGGTGACTATTCTTGTAATATAATCAATCAAAGCTCTCACTAAAAAAAAAATGTGTGTGTGGTTCCAGAGGGGTTCATATTAGCATAGAACTTTGCCATGGCCCAGTTTGCTACAGATGCACTATTTACTACCAATAGCCCCCACAAGAACACATTTCAATGTTGTATCCTGAATGTGACTCGCATCATTGCAAATAATATGCCGCTGCTCTGTCTTTTGAAAATAAGAGCAGTTGCCTTGCAGCAATTATCAAAAGCTTTTACAATATGTAACAGTGTCCCCTCAAGTGTATTGGTTAGGGTGCATGCAACAGCAAGCTTTTCCCTGTTACCACAGTGTTCCCTTTTCATTTCACATGTTTCCTATAGCACATGGTCCAAATTGGTTACCAATAGTCCCCATGAGAACACTTTCCACCTTGTATCCTCAACGGGACTTGCATCTCTGCAAATAATATTTCGCCGCTCTGTCTCAAACACAAGGGCAGTTGCCTTGCAGCAATCATCAAAGACCAAAGACTTTTTATGATATATAACCATGTCCTCTCAGGTGTATTGATCAGGCACCTACAACAGCTAGCTTTTCCTATTACTACACATTGTTCCCTTTCATTGTCACGTGTTTCCTGTATCAAGTGGTCCAAATGGGGGTCATATCCTTCCTTGTCCATTTTCAAAGATCTTTCATATTTGCATATATGCCTTCACCTTGGGGATGAAGACATCCCCACCACAAATCTATGCACTACACTTTAAGCACCTGGCTTCATTCCATGCTAGAGTATTCTTTCTCATTACATCGATCCTATCACAGTCCTCATGCATGTGAGCACCTCCGTATAGGTTTGCCATGAAGATATATGCTGCAGGAACTTTTTCATCTAATCTCACCACATTTTCAAAGGCATGCCTTCCAAACTTTACATTTTTCCATTTTTGACAAGCACACAATAGTGTCAACCATAAAACAACATTAGGCTGGATCGGTAACCTCTCCACCATCACCACTGCCTCATCCAGTTGGCCTGCACGGCCAAGGAGATCAACCATGCAAGTAAAAAGATCAATATTTGGGATAATGCCATACTGTTGGGTCATGGCGTGGAAGTACTTCTGGCCCTTGTCCACTAGCCCAACATGACTGCATACAGTAAGAACACTAAGAAAGGTGACCTCGTCTGGCTGTATGCCTTCATGCCTCATTCTACGAAACAAATGAAACACAACTTCACTCTTTCCCTGGCGGGCATATCCTGCAACCAATGCATTCCATGAGACAATATCCCGTGTGGGCAATGCATCAAACAAACATTGGGCATCAAGCATGCTCCCACATTTAGCATAAACATCAATAAGACTGATTGCCACAATAGGAGTAGTCAGGAAACCAACCCTGCTTATTTGAGTGTGGAGTTCCTTTGCAGTTCCAAGAGCTGCTGTGTTGCCACATGCTTTCAAGATGACAATAAAGGTAAACATATTTGGTGATTGACCTTGCTCTTGCATCTGTGCATAAAGTCTAAAAGCCTCCTCACTTTCTTCTTGCTTGGCATACCCCAAGATCATGGTATTCCAGGCAAACACATCACGACGAGGCAATTTTTCAAAGACTTGATGTGCATCCTCCAGGCTCCAACATTTCGTGTACAAATCAACCAAGGTCGTTGCAACAAATACATCTGTCTCAAAGTCACTCTTGACTACTGCCGAGTGAATGCCTCTACCTTCTTCCAGGAATCCTATGTTTGAACATCTTCCATCCACTGGCTTCTCCTCTTCCAGTGCTGCAACGCTACTGCAAGCCTTCAATGCACCGACATAAGTCCGGTCATTTGGTTGGACACCTTCCTGACACATCCGTGTGTACAACTCCAAAGCCCATGCGCCCTTCTCCTGCTGGGCATACCCTAGAATCATGGCATTCCACGAAACTACATCACGTTGAGGCAAATTTTTAAAGATGCTCTGTGCATCCTCCAGGCTCCCACATTTTGCATACATGTCCACCAAGGTATTTCCCACATACACATCAGACTCAAATCCACGGTTTACTACTTGGATATGGATCCCTCTACCTTTCTCCAAGCATCCTTCAATTTGCCTCCCCTCTTCTAGTGCTGCCAGAACACTGCAAGCCTTTAATGTGCCAACAAATGTTCGTTCATTTGGTTGAACGCCATCTTTGTGCATCTGTGCATATGTATCCAAAGCTAGGACACCCTTTTCCTGCTTGACATACCCCAGGATCATAGAATTCCATGCAACCACATCACGATGAGACAATTCATCAAAGACTCGCTGCGCGTCCTCCAAGTTTCCACATTTCGTGTATGTATCCATCAAGGTGGTTGCCACAAACACATCTGACTCAAAGGCACTATTTACTACTTGGGAGTGGATTGCTCTAACTCTCTCTTGGCCTCCTGTTTTCATAAATTCCGCAGATTTTTTGTCAACCTGCTTCCTCTCTTCCACTGCTTTGAGGCTACTGCAAGCCTTCAATGCACTAACAAAGGTTCGGTCACTGGGTTTGACACCTTCCTGGTGCATCCGTGCATATAACTCCAAAGCCCAGACACCCTCGTCCTGGTTAGCATAACCCAGGATCATAATATTCCATGAGACAACATTGCGAGTGGGCATGTTATCAAATACTTGACGAGCTTCCACCATGCTTCCACGCTTCACACACATTTGCATCAAATTATTTGTCTTGATCACCGGAAGGTCATATAAACGTTTTACAATGCGGCCATGAATTCCCTCAGGCTCATTCAGCTGAGGCAGTCTCTTGTGGATTGATTTTCTACCCCTGCCTGCACCTGTGGAATGGCTGCCGGGGGGCAACCTAAGCTGTGAGGAGCCCATAACCAAGCAGACACAAGACACGATCCGAGAACCAATAGCTTAAACAAGTCGGAGTATGAAGATCTTGAGCTTGCATTCACCTTGAAGCTTGTATTCCGTGGTGACCTCACCTCCATCTCCTTTCCTTAAAATCACCAATCGCACGACAACAAGACTAAATTCGTCTCCATCCGGCTCCTGCACTTGTCCTATCTGCTACTGCATTTGTACCATTATTATTGACTGCTGTTAAAAATTGAACATAGCTCTAATAGCTTCTGTAGAGGAACAGATGCATATCTGTGTGTGTTTGTTATCTATCTACATACATACACACACTTTTCTTTTTTGTGAAATACGTTGACTGTTATATTAGAATAAACAGTCCCAAAAGCAAGGACCTCGAGTACAAGCATCAAAAGATATCATTATGTGACAAGAAAGCAGGATAATCTAGATCCCAGACAATCATAGAACGATTGTCGTAGCGATATAACTACATACATACACATATATATGTATTAGGGCAATGCTAGAAAAGAAATGAGTTTGGCTTCCTTATTCATAGAAAAGAAATTGTATCCTTCATTCTAGAGTCAAATTTGTCTACTAGAGCAATGTAGTCAAGTGTTTTGCATATTCACTTTCTTCTAGTCTTTACATAAAAATACAGACTATGTTATCCTTAAAGTGAATATAAGTTGACTCTTTTGGCCACCAATGCTAGTGCGAGGTTTATTATTTATATAGCGTATATAACTAATCACAGTCATTAATGCCTGTGGTTGCACATTTTACTAAGTTACATAATTATGAGGGCATTTACCTAGCTTGCCTAAAGTAACATCAGGAGGTGAATTTACTGCCATTGAATAAGTTGGCCAATATTATCACACAACTAGTATGTTGTTCTCATTCCCTTTATTTTAAAAGAACGATGCCATGACTTAGCATTATGTATTCAATTAATGTTATGTTGGTGTTCCTTTCTACATCATTGAAATTATAAAAGATTCAAGCCGTATTAAATGTCATTGAATAAGTTAGCCAATACTATCATAGAAATAGTGTATGTTGTGTTCATTCCCTTTTTTTAAAAAGGGTGATGCTATGAGTTAGCATTAAGTCTTCAATTAATGGTATGTTGGTGTTCCTTATCGCATTATTTTGTTAGACCAAAATAGAAAAGAAACTTGAGGATTGACATCAACATCATTAACAAAGAAATCATTTTTTGCTAGTCATAGTGCATGTGCTCTGATTTCTATCTATTCTTCCCTCCTAGTTTTGCAAGAATTACCAAGCAAAATAGCACTCTAGATGAGTGGCTCTCCAACAAGCAAGTGAACTTTCTTCCATGCTCTCCTTCTAGGTGGGTAGACAATAAAAAGTTGGAAGACATCTTCCAATGACCCTTGGCATCTCTTGCACTTCCTAGTTGACTTGCCTATCCTCAAGCTCCTAGAGTTCGTCCAAACTTCTTTGTATGCTTTTCAGCCTATGTCTTCAAACTTGTTGTGCTAGGAAAATGTGGAATCTAATCTAGACCACTGACATTGGGAGTTCTAATCAATCAAAAGCATCCTCTTTGGGAGCAGGTAAAGAGAATTACTGCTTACCCTACTAAACTCTCTGCTAAGAATAAGCTAGGAGCCCCTCCTCCATATGTCTTTTCTTGCACATAGACTCAACCTTCGACTCTCATGACTCTAAGTCTGTGTCTCTATTGTTAAGACTAAAATTTTCCTTATGGTTGGCCATTCCTTGTACTTTAACTCATCTTTGTCATACAACTGACCCCACACTTGCAACCCATTTTTAGAAATGCTGAAGCTTAACGTTTATTGTCATTACTACACAAGACTTGAAATACATGAAAAACCAATCTAAACTACATAGATGTTACATTTATAAACATCTAAAGAAATCTTCCTAAGGAAATCCTTCTTCAAGTTAGGTTCATAATAACAACTCAACAAAATCTAGGGACCATGTAAAATAATAGTTCAAGAAAACCAAGATATAGCCAGAAATAAAACCCTCTAGGTATCACTCTTGAATTTGAATATAGTTCCAATAAATATTAAATATAGCCTCAACAATAATTTAGTGCATAGAGTATTCCATAAAGCAAAACTAGATTAAGTCAACATAGGTGAAGTTTGTATAGCATATGGTCTTTTCAAACAACCAACTTTATCTTAAAACATGATAGCTTTCCTATCTTTGGAGTGCATGCATCATGGAAGATTATGAGAATGTAAGGACATTGTAAATTTGAAATAATGGGAGCTATTTCATGTATTTCCTCTACATGGACAATTTCTCAAAGAGATGAATACTGTATCGTAGATTTGCTAGGGATTCAATGACCACACGGATCCACTACAAGAGGGAGTTAACTTCACAATCCTCATTGCTTCTAAAGAGAATGAGGAAGATGACCCATTCTTTTTGTTGTAGTGTACAAGAAATCAAGAAAGGCCATAGATATAGATTGTTAGATAGGAGTCCACACACATTTGTCCACTCTCATCTAGTTAGAGCTATTAAGTTTCAAATGCAAGTTGTGTCTATAGGAAAGAAGTGTAAAAGCATCTTTAAAAAGGGTGTAGACACTCACGAGAACATCATGGGTGTCTTGAAAGCATCAGAGAATGACCTAGCTAGCCACTAAATGACAAAAAACCATCGGTCTGGGTGGAGTGTCTCTTTTCTTTGAGCTTTTTCTCTCATCAAAATTTTTGGAGAATGGCATGTATTATCTTTAGATAGATAATTTTGTTGCAGCATTGTAGGACCCTTGAGTCACAAAACCACACCACAAAGATGCAAATAGTACCTAGGTTTTTGGGCTTACAAATATGTAAGGTTTTGTTGTTGTTCCAAATAGAAATATTGTTTATAAGACACCTTTATTCACAAAACTACCCTATCCTACACCTGTACTTAATTTTAGCATCCTCTCCACTAAAACATATGCTCATGCATAGTTACTAGAAGGCCCATTTGAAAAAAAGAAGCCCAGATATTCCTTTCATTGAAGAAAGAGGTCTTTGGGCATGTTTGTTTACATGGCCCATGTGAAAAAAAGAGGCCCAAAAGTCTCATTCATTGAAGAAAAGGGTATTAAGGCCTCTTTTTTTCACATGGTCTATCTAAAAAAATAGGCCCAAAGACCCATTTTTGTTATGAAAAATTGAAAATCAAACATGCTCACAAATTCATGATTTACCAAAACCATAGAAACCAAGAACAAGGAAACAAGTGGGAGAGAGAAGAGAAAGAGAGAGTGACATTGCATGGGGTCCAATCTCCCCCGCTAGATGGTGGCTCTTGCTTCCCGTCTAGAGTATTTATAATTGTAATTCCAAAAAGCAAAAGAGCCAATAATAGTACATCCAAAAGCATCCCTTATCCACAATTTAGAGGGACTGCTCAACATAGCTCCATGAGCTCAAAATATCACAAGTCTTAATATGCCCTCATCCACAATTAATAAAATAAATTAGCCCATGGCTTAATATTCATTTCTTTACAATATGGCCCATGGCCTTTGGCAACCATTCGATACTTTAATCAATCCAAATCACCTTCACCATCTCCATCCCTCATTATTCAACTCATCATCTGTACTCAAGCCACCAATTGTGTTAGTTGTTACAATCAATTGATGAATCATCACACCAACTAATCCCAACACATTTGTACGCTTGATATACAGACATCAAAACACACCTTACAACCAATTGCAATCACACCAATAACACTAGTGACATTAGTATTAACATGGAATCACCCACAATACTAACCATCTAGCCTAGCAAAACACAAATAGTTAGGTGTCCCTAACTAAACCCCACAAAGCATCCACTAGGACACCCGCCGCATCTGGTGTGCTCCTATGGAATACTTTGCCATAATCACACTTGACTAAAATAAAATAATTTCCATAGCAAGAGAATATTGGAAATATAATTTTGTAACAGTTTCTTTGATGAAAGCAGTTTTGGGCTGCTCTTTTTCACATAAACGCAGCGCAAAAACCCCTTTCGTCGAAGAAAGGGATCTTTGGGCCTCTTTTTTTCACATAGGACAAACTATTTTAAAAAACATAGGCCAACCTGCATGGATATGAGAGGGGATCTTAGCAATTGTCTGATCCAAACAGTTGAATATAGAAGGTAAAAATCTATATAAGATAATGGCAACAACATGCCAAAAATAGAAAAGAGACATTACAAATTTATTTTTTGTGTAGGGACCAATGCTAAAAATAGCCAATAAATTGACTTTACAAGGGTGGCATGTGGAGTGCAAAAGAGTGCAACTATCCTATATCCAAAAAGAAAATATCATGCTACTAAGTAAATCGCTGACATGGTATATTTTCTTATGTTGAAGGTACTGAGGTGGTGTCAGACAGATGAATGTGAGGATTGATGGTACATCTGAGAAAACTAGCTTTGGTAGGAACTAATCATGTGTTTTGGACTCACTCAAAGAAGGAGAAGCATTCAAAGTAAACTTACAAGACACATGAATGTCCAAAGAACCATATCTCACATTCACCAAAACTCAAATTGACAAGCTTTCTATCTCAAAACAAAGGGGAGATGGAGTTCTATAAAGTGACCTTAACAAAAGATGAGCACGCACCAAGGGGAGGTCTTGTGTCTTGATTAAAGCAAGGGCTATTTGCTCTCTTTACAAAAGGATAGAGCACCATAGGCTATGATACCTCTTGAAGAGAGAGAGGAGTGCACAAGAGATGAATAATTGCACATTAAGTTATATTCCAAAGAAAAAGAGATATATTTATGTTCACCTCTTAGGGGTAGGGTTTGTCCCATGGACCCTATCTCAATGGTGCAATTTACACTATTATTGACAATCATGTCAAAATACCATTCTCAACAATCATGTCAAAAGACCATAGGAGACAGCTATTATCGCATTTGTATTTAGAACTTGACTAACATATTCAACATAGAAGATTGGTGAGAAAAACATTTAAGTTTAAATTTGGCATTGTATATCATAAGGTCTAATGACATGTGCTTATATGAAAACTAGAGCTCCTCGAGAGTGTTGGGCTACACTTCGGGACTTGTGCTAGGTGTTCTATAATCTGCCCTCATTCTCCTTCCCTTTCAAAGAGCAACGCGCCACAAAAATCTCTCATTCTTTCCAGTGTATGAAATGGCCATGATGCCCTTCTTCTATTGATAATAAAGGCATGTAGTGATCTTAATCTATGTTCCATAATGGTGGATCATAGAGGTGGTGGTCGATAGAGGCATATCTTTTTCTTATTGTATCATCATTACAAGGGAAGGGTACAATGGTCATATGCATGGTGTGACTATGCCATCCCAGTTATAAATCATTTGGGTACACCATTAAAGAGTGCCACGTGTGGAATTCTTTTAGTCTTACCTTTCTTGAAGACAACAAGCAATTGCTAAAATAAGTGAAAGGGTCATCAAAGTGTGATAAACTCAAGGAACATAGATGTCCCCAAGGGATGCCTCTCTATGAGTGTGCATGTGCGCATGCATGTGTGCCTGTGCATGTGGTTGTGCGTGTGCGTGTGCGTGAGAGAGAGAGAGAGAGAGAAAGAGAGAGAGAGAGAGAGGGGGGGGACAGAGGGAGGGAGGGGAGAGAGAGAGAGCTTGAGAATTTCAGAGAGAGAGGAGCTTGATGTCTTGTTGGGTGCAAGTCGACCTCTTTAGACTTCTTCTGGAGCTTCTTTTATCGGACAGGATCTACCATACTAGTTTGTGCATGTGCTGCACCTTTTACGATCTCTTTTGGGGGATTCTATACCCTACACATAGGTTGCCTAGCTATCATCTCCCTTTTGTAATAAGAAGCTCTTTCCCTCTTCCCTCTTTTTGTCACCATAATTCTCTGCTATATGCTTTTGGCTGGATGTGGGTGTGTTTTGTATGGACTTTGGGGATTTTCTCTATCTTCAATCTCTACATTTTTTGTTGCCTTTCACACTTGCATATACACTTCTCTTTCCTTTCCTTTTCTTTTTCCCTATCATCTCCATCTATTTCACCTCCGCATAGGCTCTCTTTACTTCATGTGTTGTGGTTGTTCATACCTCTATCCTATACCTTTCTTTCACTCTGGTTTGTGAGTTTCTTCTAGTTGTCCTTAGACCCTAATATTTGAAGCCTTTTCCCTTGCTATTTTTCAATGATTTGGGTGTCAAGGCTACTCCTGCTATGTACATCTCCTACTTTTGGTGCTCTTTTTCCCTCTCTTACTACTTATTACTTCATCTCTCATCCTTTGAAAGGTTTTCTTTTATTGTTCATTGTTGTTTTTATCCCCTTTTCTGTGGGCCACAAGCCTTGCTATATATGGCCCTAAGTGTGAGAAAGAGAGCTCAAATTTCGAAGTCTTTCTTACTATGTGGAGATGGTTGCATATCAGTATGATACAACCTACAACAAAGAGAGGTTGGCTTAGAAAAAGCATGTTATGGGTCAAGAAGACCCTCTTAATGTCTCTCATGAGGCACAACTTATATATGAAGTTATGCATGAAGGGTTTGAAGACATCTGAAAGGAATGGAAAGAACTTGTTCCCACAATTGGTATAACCATAGAGGTGGATGATATTGTTGACCCTATTAGGATATATGCTAAGAATGCTGTGATGATCTTTTTCCCGAGATGCATGCCAGTTACTGCTGAATTTGGGAAACTAAGACGTGTACTTTGGGTGGATGCTTTGTTTAAAAAGTTCATCATGCAGCACAGGCTTCTTTGAAGTGACTATGATAGATGAACATCATAAACAAATGCTTCCATAGCATTTCCCACTTTATTATGGGCAATAAATGGTGCATGTTTCGCCATGGTCTCACACACGAGACTATCTTTCTTTGATTATGCATCATTGCATAGTGTGGGTTGAGGTGGTGGACTTCCCACAATGCCTGGAAAAATTGTTTCCAAAAATTGTAACCTCAGTGAGAAAGGTGGTATGTCCACCTAGGCAAAATGGAAACTCAAATAGGTTTTGCATTTTGCAGGGCATGGAGGTCCCTATGCCAAAAGCATATTCAATCGTCGTCGCTGTGACTAATGTGGCAATTAGCAACACATTCTACAATCTCAAATGGGGTCTTTTTGCAGGAGCTTGTTTTAAATGCAAGAAATTGGGTCATATGTATTTGCAATGTCCTCTAGCCTTGTAGAAGATCCTGCTTCCATACAAAATAAGGATGCCCCTGGGACTTTGGGCATTAAAAAAAAAAAGTAAGCCATTTAATATGGTCTAAGATAAGGGAAAGGTCAAGGTTCCTGCTACTAAAAAATGGTAATACTCAAAGTTGGAAAACCATGAGGAAAATTATCTCAGCTAGGAGAACATTTCTCTTTTGTACATGGACAAGTTCATCCTCCAATGGCACACCTCTACACAAAACTCTGATGTGGGTATTACTTGGGCAGCTATGACTACTAGTCGCACTCTGTTCCCTAAAGATGAAGTTGCTCTCTTATTGCATAGCCCTCATGATCATGCTTTGGATCATGAGGCAGATACGCAATCACGATTTCTATTTGGGGTGTGATGATATGTACATACTTGTAAAATCTATAAATATATTGCCCAAACTATATGTTTGACATGTGATCTAGGGAAATGGAAGACTCTCTAGGCATGTGTTAAAAAATTGCAGTTTGATATAGTGGCCTTGCAAGAGCATAACCAACATGGCTTTGCAGGGCCAAACAGGCCATTTTGCGGGCTATGATATTTTCTATGAGGATGATAACTCTTTTTCTAGAATAGTTCTTCTTGTGAAACACACCCTTTAGCTAGGTGTGGCTTTGAATGACATGGTTGGTTGATTATCCAATTCCTCATGTAAGGAGATATTTTTGAAATTTCTTCAGTCTATGTTCCTCAATTTGCACATCATAGAGCCTTGATTTGGCAAAACATGTTGTAATATCCTTGGAGGCAAAATGCCTTTCTCTATGGGGACTCCAATATTGCGTTCCTCTGTGAGATATTGCAATGGATTTAGCTATCATCTCAGTTTGGTCTTGTTGATCTCTAGAAAGAGACATGGCCTTTCCTTTGTAGGTATACATTTCAACATAATGCACAATCCGCCTATCATGCCATTTAGATAATTGGTATGTGCTTAATGTGCATCAATATGGAGCTTTCCATTGTAAAATATGGAGTGATTATGCTTTCCTACATTTAGATCATGCTCCTCTTTGGTTGTAGTTGTACTTTTATGATATCTAGGAGGACAGATTGCCACATAAAAGGTTGCTTTTGATAAATAATGGTTATTTGCACCGTGAGGCATATAAAAACATGGTGCGGGATGTTATTTGGGTACATGGGCACATTGGTGCTGATTATGCTTGGATAGCTTTTGTTATCCATATGTACATGTCATTCGTGATTATGTCTAAATTATATGCAACAATCTCAAGGTGAATGTTGCCAAAGCTAAAAAACACCAATCAAGAATTGACAGAATTTAGTCATTTTTGCGGCTTATCTCAAGCTAAGGCTGCTTTCTTGTGTCGGCTACTCATTTCTTCAATGAAATGATCATAAAAACATAGAGAAATGGCAAACTAGAGCCAAACAGAGAGCTTTCATTGATAAAGGCTGCTCTTCAAAAGAGTTCTTAAGGGCTTGCATTACAAGAGGAAAACTACAAATATTTGCTGAGTGAAAAATATGGATGGTTAGCATTGGAGGGATTGCAGCAAGCAATTCACAGGCCTATTAATCTCTCTATCCATCTTGCTGAGTAACTATTGGGAGTTTTCACATCGGACAAAAAAAGGCACCTGCGGCACATCGCAACACCTAGAAGAGATGCTCGAACACAGATACATGTATCCTGCCCTTCCTCAGAGGCCAACAGGTTGCCATCTACGACTCCACAACCCATTTTTGCCACCATCCAATTCTCCAAACACTCTTGTCGTCAGATGTGGTCAAGGTCTATCATGTTTACGTGAAAGGAGTTTCCAATGGTATGAGTGTTCTAGCTCTAGTTCTCCCAACGCTGCACTAACATGATCCAAGACTGCCCATCTCCCTTCGTCCTAGCCTAACCTTCTCCATAAAAGGTAGTTTGGTCGTATGGGATGAGGTTCCAATCAACAATGAAGAGGCAATCAAGCAAGAAGCAGAAGCAGAACCAATAGTCAAGGATGCTCAAGATGTTGCACTTTAGGTTGCAGTTGCATCCCAGAGAACCTCAACTGATAATCAATCCTCTCTATCGTTGAGTCTTGAAGAGCAAACAGTAAAGGAAATGACTTACATATAGAAACAGGGCCAGATGATAAGAACGAACCTCCCCTTGAGCTGCGGGATAAATCAATTACAACCCCTGTATCAAAGCTATCGAAGGGTCGGTTGTAAACTCCAAGACTCCATTGTTGAGCACTGAACCTTAACTGCCAGCTCAAGAACCCGTCAAGTTGATCTTTGAAGATAAGCTGTTAGACCACAGGGTTGAGGTGGTAAAGCATGTGAATGGTAAACAAATAGACAATGAAATTCCGGGCTTCCGACGAAGTGAATGTTCCAAAGTCCTTGGCAAGTCGCCAACGTAATCCAGTAATTGCGGAGCTCTCTCTCTCTCTCTTCATTAAAAAAGCTACAAACGTGGCACAAGTGGAAGAGAAAGTCCAATGTGGCATAGCCTTGGCATGTGAATCTTTGAAGAGCCTCATGACGACGACCTTATGCTCTGTTCTCACAAGCCTGAAAGATCGACTTACTACAATGTTCAAACTACCATTTTCTCGAGGTTAGAGAGGTATGTAATGCTGGCTAAGTGGAGAGTGAGAATGTTATGTGCTTCACTTCGGACTTCCTCTAATGATAGTTTTCTTTTTGTGCTGTCACACTCTACTGAATGATCTAAGAATGTTGGAATCATCCCACTCAAGGACACACATAGATCCTCTCAGGCTCACATGGGCAAGTTTTCGGGATATTGTCTCTAAGATCAAAGAAATCGCCAAAAGACGATGAGAATTTGAATTTTGAAAGCGTGCTGCTCGTAGTGATTTTACCAAAGAGCTAGCAACATATGGAACAATACAGCTTGTATGGCCATGAGTCCCAGCGTTCGCCATGTCACCTGATGCTTACAACTTCTTGCAGTCAAAAGGACTAGGTAGTCATTTTGAGAAGCTAAAATCCTTCTTACCAACACCTGCTATGACATAATACATTTGTCAATTCATAACATCATATAAAAGCAGAGAGTTGGAGAAATAAATATGGCATAGTAACATATAAAGAAAAGCACTTACAAATCTACCTCAGTAGATCCACTATGCAGGAGGAGTGTTGGAAGGTGTGCTGGAAAGGGAAAACATGGGCTGCCTATTGCCATGTCACCATGCAAAATATCTTATCCATTCGTGAGACTTATCCTCAGTGCTAATATTCTAGGCATTATCTCCACACCGAGTGACGGGCCCGTTCCCTCGGATTATAACTCTTTAGAAAAGGAAGCACGCCGCCTCCTCACCTACACTATATGGTTATGATAATTATATATTACATATTATCATATAAATATTTTTAATTGCTCGTCCATTCAAAATTACTTGTTTTCAATCTGAATTCTTACAACATTCCTCTCTTTTAATGCATATTATTGATGCGAAGGAGCAAGGAAATCTAAGATGGATGCAAGATCAAAGGATGATGACACCTTTATTATATGGTTGTAGTCCATGTGAGAATATTATATAGATTTCAACGAGGATCAGTTATTGTATCACCTTATTCACGTATTTGTTGGACTTCATCTTCCAAAACATGGACATCACAAAATAAATAATAAATCACCACCCCTGACATTTGCAGGGAAGATTGGGTCCTAATAGACCATGTGTTGCGTCTCATGTCCACCAATTTACTCATTCGCTTTTTCCTTAAAATTTCGATAAAATACTGGGATTCAACTTCAATTTCGAGTAGTGATTACGTGCTTGATGACAAAAAGGCTACTTGCCACAAATCTAGTTTACCCTTGATGGTGTTTGCCAAGCAAGACATCGCTTGTTTGATGTGTATTATTATGAAGCTTTTCTGGACATCACGCTTTTGCCGAGAATCACGCTACCGAAAATCCCTTAGGTTGGTTTCAGTGGATCGCCTGAGTAGTGTGCTCTCCTAAAATGCATGGAGGACTGAATATCTCAACATTCACATGCATATTTAAGCTCACAAGTGGAATATATATGATGCTACAAATTATGCATAGTGATCAACCATGGATATGTATGATGCGACATTTGATTTTGCACTTATCTTCTCCGACTTTTGGTCATTGGCCCTTTTGTTACTCGCCTGCTTTTTTACTAGTAACACATCCTTTCCCAAGGATACTCGCTTGCTTTTTTACTAGAAGCCAAGGATACTCTTGCATGAAACTCTTTGCGTGCTGAGAGCCTTCATGGGTCAAAGGCATTCATGCTTCGTTGGCTTACAGGAACCTCACGGCTCTTATTTTCGTTGGTCGTAGGGAATCTTTCTTGTGGATGATGTGCTTGATTCACCTAAAATGGTCACCTCTTTTCCTGCTATTGTCAGACAGTATGCCTTGGGACAACATTATAGGCCTCCATGGTATGTATTGTCATAGATGCTCCGTGACTATAATCCAGTACCTTGGTTTGAGACTCTTGACTACTTTAAAGATTGGGTTCTACAATCACATGATCATGTTAGACATTAGCTGACATCACGGTTGCATCTTTAAGGTTTTGTTGTCTCGTCCCTGCATTTTCCTTCATGCCAATCGCATCTAGTCCATGACAGGCTCTTCTTAGTGGTAGCGAAAAAGATTGCAGCATATTTGGGATTTTCTAAGCTTCCTCTTAGGCAAAAGTTTTCTTATGGTGAGTTTTACTTGGGGTTCTTCCATTTGGACAGATCTTAGCTCATCGTCATATTGCTCCTACCACTTGTTGACGATGTCTGTCCTTACGAGAGTCTATGCCTCATTGTTCTACCATTTCTCTGACTCTTGTGATTTCTTGCTCTTACTACAGCCATGGCTACAGGCTCATTTCCCAAGTGCTTCCTCCAGCTAGCACTTTTGGGTGTTTGGTTTTTATCCTCAAAGGAAAGGATATGATCTCCTCTTTATTGGGTTCGTTATTAGGCAATGTGGATCCTATGGAAAGATCACAATCGTCTTTGGTGATCCCTCTCTGGCTAAGTCCATTATTCCAAATGGCTTTAAGGCAATCGCTTTATGATTGTCTATGTGTGCGAGATCGGGATTATCATGCCTTCTTGTCAGACGATGAAATTTTTGGATGTTTGTATCTGGATGTCCCCTTCTTTGGTACTGCTTTTTGTAATATAATGATAAATGGAAAAAATGTGTGTGTGTGTGTGTGTGTGTGTGTGTGTGTGTGTGTGTGTGTGTGTGTGTGAGAGAGAGAGAGAGAGAGACAGAGACACAGAGAGAGAGACAGAGAGAGAGAGAGGGAGTAGAGATACACACACACGGATGATTGGAGAGGGTGACTAAAGGGATAATAGCCCTTGTATAAGATAACATTTCTACATGTATAATTGTATACAATGGCACTATGTGAAGCCCCTATGGGTGGGGCAATAGAGAGAAGAACAAAAGAAAGTCATTTTAACGTCTGCAGTAGGCCTCACGAGCCTATGGGACAAAATGCAAAATGTCAAAATGACTTGCAACATCTGGATAAACCAGAGTCAAGGAGTGCACATGGCATCTCAGCTTGAGGTTATTATAGCTAGCGCACATCTAAGTTCTAGTCCTATCATACAATGGCCTTCCTTACATCAATTTAAGACTGGGGGTCTTTAGATTTAGATTTGAAATCTCTAATTAATGCCAATCCATCTCTATAAACTACCCACTCTCCATATTTATGTGCATCCTTCACATTAGGAAGTCCGATATTCCTTTGTTTGAGCTGAGTTGAGTGAGCTCCATAGATATCCATACCCGTGTACCCTTTAGCTTGTCTGTCTAGCCAAGAATTTTACTCTTCCTGCCCTCTCATTGAAATAAACTTGTATCTGTTTTCCTTGTTAGTGAAACAAATGTCATTTGCATCCAACTTGTGCTATCTCCTTGCGATTCTCTTCTCTTGTATCCTTCATCGTCATCAAAGCAGCCAAGGCAATCTTCTGCTAGCCCCCCAATGCGTAGTATTTTCTTATTATGTACTCTACTTTCCTACTCTTTGGCCTCCACATATAGGTCAACTTTATTGACTTTACTGCTAACATTTGCACTCATCTCCTGCTTGATGGAACTTACTTGAATAGTGATCATATGAAGTACATTTGTGTAACAGTTGAAGGACAAATTGATGTAATGGGGTGTACCAAGGGGTACAAGGTTTGTGTGAGTTTGTGTGTCACCACATGGTGGTTAGTGTGACCAGGTTAGGTGGTAGAAGGTTCTAGTAGGTGTGATTGAGAGAATCATGGACCTGATTGAGAGATCCTAGGAGAAATGTGGATCTAGATGCTCTACTGAGCTCACATATGATGTCATACATGGAGTGTAACCAATGCCTATATATTGGCCATCTCTCATATGAATAAACATGCTTTTTCTTCATCTTGTGTCCACACCATGTTTCCATTGATGCTCCAACATGTGGTATCAAAGCTAGAGTCTCCTGCATAGCTACCTAGGGACATGGTGCCATGTGGCAGTCTTCTTCTTCATCTTCCTCAAGCTTACCATGCTCACCCACTTCAAGCTTGAGTTTGCAATAGCTTGATCTTCCATTTCACTTTGTAGTTTGCCTAGATCTTTCAGCCCCATGATCTTTAGCCTAGGGCGATTCTATTTATCGGTGGGATGTGGAAAAGAAGCCGCCATTTTGCCATGGCAAGCTTCTACTCTCTGTCTCAACCTTTTGTGAAATGCTTTCACGAGGAGCTGGGCCACCTTACTGCTAAGCTCTCCATGAAGTTTGGTGGCCATTGGTGTTGACCCCGAGCTATAGTGATTGAAAAACCAATCCAACAAATCCAAGCTCCAATGGTGGGCGACGTAAGGGCTGCGCTTTTGCTTCCTGGTGTTGATAGTCCTTGGTTTAGGCTTCCAAATGATGCTTTCAGATTTCATTTTGCTGCTGTGTGTGGTGAAAGCTGAGCTGCAAGTTTCTTCTCGTGCTCTTGGTTGTCTTTTGAAAGAGATAGTCAAAGTTTGACTGTTAGTCAACCACACTCAGTCACACTGTCAATTACCACTCAGTTTCACATCGCTAAACTTTCACTTGAGGTGTTTGCTTTGTGGATCCTCCAATGAAGACTATGTGAAGACAACAAAGACAAAGAGGAGAGCCAAATATTAAGTGAAGAAGACCCTAGCGAAGAGACTTTGGGATTACCAACATGAGAGCTTTTGACCTTGACTAGAAGTTTTCAGTATATTGACTCTTCTTGAGAAATAGAACTCAGTTATGGAACTCATGGGTGTCATTGTACTTTGCATTTATGGAGATGACTTAATGGTCTATGCAATATATCTTATAATGGATACTCTTCATAGATTCTCTGCCTTGGCTTTGCCTAAAATGCATGTAATGGTGAAAGGTTATGTGCTTCACTTGAGTAGTGATTTGATGAGCATAGATCTGAAGATCAAGGAAGACATTATGTGCCTCATTGGTGATATACTAGCTATACTAGCTAGTGATTCTTTTATGGAGATACGTTCTTGGATGCATGACAAGAAGATTATGAAGGACAATACATCAGAAGGTCTGGTGATCAAAGGACATGCTGAAGATATGATGATGATCAAGTTTGATACTCCAGGTTCTCTTGAAAAGGACAAGAGAGGCATCCCCAAAGGATACCTTTCAACTTCAATAAATTAATGAAGACATTCCACATTAGGTTTAGGGTGTGTGTGTGGTCAATAATGGTTCTCTGCCATGGATAGTCCATCCTTAAATGATTGTTAGTCCTTTGTTTGAGGTTTTACCTTGTTAGACCCATGGGGATTTCCATACATAGTCATTGTCCAATCCTTCAGCTGTAAACCAAGAGTCCTAGGAGTGAGTCATAGGTTGGGCTAGCCACATGATGGTGGGCAAGCCATGGAGCATCCCATGTACAACTGTTGAGGGATGAGGTCCTCAATTTGTGGGAGGGAATAAAGGACAAATTCATGTAATGGAGTGTACCAAGGGGTACAAGGTTTGTGTGAGTTTGTGTGTCACCACATGGTGGTTAGTATGACCAAGTTAGGTGGTAGAAGGTTCTAGTAAGTGTGATTGAGAGATACTGGGAGAAATTTGTGGATCTAAATGCTCTATTGAGCTCCCATGTGATGTCATACATGGAGTGTAACCAATGCCTATATATTGGCCATCTCTCATATGAATAAACACGCTTTTTTTTCATCTTGTGTCCACACCATATTTCCACTGATGCTCCAACAGCAGTTCCTAGATAATTTCCGTTGCTCTCCAAGTCATGAACCTTCTTCTCCAGAACTGCAAGGTGAAGTCTCAGCTCCCGAATTTCCTGCCTTAGATAGTAGATCTGTTCCTGTGATTCCGTTGTGCTCACGAGCTTCCTGGGTTTCATGGGATTAGCTGCAATTGTGGAGTAGAGAAACCTACTGGTTGGAGAGGCTGGGAGGGGGGATTTTGAAGTGGAAGCTGGCTGTCCCATGCTGGCCATTTCTGAGATACCCCCCTGGCTGAACTAACCCCCGAGCTTGGGCTGGGGGTTCAGCCCAGCTCAGGGCTGAGAAAAGAGTGGGGAAGGAAGCTGATGCTGCTGAGCTCACACCTTGAAGGGTTGTGGGAACGATGAGTTGTTTGAGCTAACCTGAGCGAGAGCACAAGAGCCTGAGTGATGGCCTGAACAAACCTAATGAGCAGCGGCTGAAGCAAGCCTAGCTTGAACGATGGCCTGGGCGATGCGTTCAAGCCTGGGCGATGAGTTGAATGAAATTGCACTGATGGCTGAGAGAAGCTACTAGCGCAGGGCTCAGGGCTGAGATGGGGTGAGAGAGAGAGAGAGAGACAGAGACAGAGAGAAGGGGGGGCATCCTTAAAGTGGACCGGATAAAGAAGATTTGAAGAGAAAAAGGCTGAAGAGAGAGACATCACTCTCTTCATTTTTCTCCACCCTACTCATCACAAAATGCTGCCAAATGAACACACCCTCTCAAGTTAGTTTGCTGCCAAATGAACACACCCTCTCAAGTTAGTTCAACCATGAAAAAGAATCAAAACATTGGATTTTTTCATTAAAATGACTTTTCTCTAGGATGAATAATGTCTAATGTGACAGGGCTCATCCTCCTATTCTCATGCCAGAGGGTCTCACTCTTTGCAAGGTTCTCTTTTGGACGGGTGCCATTCATCCCTTTCTTCCCAAGTATGTTGGTCTCTGTCTTTGTGGGCTTCCCTTCTTAGCCGGTCTCAATCCTTTCCTCCATGGATCTGTTGCTCTTAGTCTTTGCGATTTTCGTTGAGATGGCAGAAAGGAGGAGCAAATGTCGTTCTAGAGCCCATCCCAGTCAAAGTAAATCTAATCTGGTGTGGTTAGGTTGCCATTTGTGTGTAGTTCTTTAAAGGATTGGATATTCCATTTTATCTTGTAAATTGATTTTTCTCTAAGATGAAGGATGTATGATGTGGCTGAACTTGTCCTCCTACGTCCCTTTCTTCCAAGGGAAACCAACAAACTTCAATCCTGGGCATCTCTGGCTTTCCATGCCAGATTGTGTCTCACTCTCTGCAAGCTTCCCTTGACACACTGTCTCATTCCTCCTCTTCCTCCCAAGGTCCTTGGAAGCTTCTCTTCTCAACCGGTCCCAATATTTTTCTTCATGGACTGGTTGCTAAGTTTCCACTTCCAAGCACTCAGTTTCTCATCTAATCTGGCTGGAATCCTGCTCTCAGTGTAGCTGCACCATGTTGTTGAACAAACCCTAAGTTTATCGGGATTGTAATTGCATTGTGCACTGCACCCTGGCCATCATCATTCTTGGCATATGAGGCATCCAAAGGAATCTTTGGGAGAGCTAACAGTAAAGGATCTTGATGTTCTTACAAGAACACTCCATTTATTCTGTGGCATGTCGTGTTGATAAATATCCCAAAACATGCGGGACAATTCTAACTCCTTGACAGTGACTGAAAGATCTGACGATGAAGTGTGGAGAGAGGCTGCCTGGCTTCCACCTCTAGCCTCCTCCCTACTTGCTCTCCTTCATTGAAACTTTGATACTGATGTAAACATGCATGCAACCCATCTTCTTAATCTCATACATACACGGGCTGATTTGCTGAGTTAGAAGCATAATGACTTTGCTTAGATGAAAGAAGGGCGGGCTCATGTGCCAACGAGTGCCTCAAGGAGTACGCGTGAATCATGATGGTCATCCCAGACATGTTTTTTCCTTTTCACCGTCTTCAATAAATGGAGCCCACAGTCAAGGCAAGCATCTTACTCCATGGCATATACCTTGCCTATGGAGTGTCTCCTATCCCCACCACGACTCTATGCACCAGTCCGCCAACTTCAGCCAATCCCTCCCCTGGATTCTCCCACGCCTGAGTATTAACTGTCATTACCTCAATCCCATCAAAATCTCAAGTGGGTCAGCATCTGCATATATGTTTGCCATCAAGACATATGCTGCAGGGAGATTTTCATCTAATTTAATCAAATTTTCAAAGGCATGCCATCCCACCTTTACATTCTTCCACTTTTGACAAGCACCCAAAATGGTCAACCATACAACAACATTGGGATGGAAAGGCATATTTTCAACTATTGCCACTGCCTCATCCAGTTGCCCCGCACGGCCCAGGAGATCAACCATGCAAGCTACGTGCTCAATGATCGGGACAATGCCACACTCTTTGTTCATACAGTGAAAGTACTTCTGGCCCTTGTCCACAAGACCGGCATGACTGCATACAGTAAGAACACTAAGAAAGGTGACTTTGTCGGGCTGTATGCCTTCCTGCCTCATTCTCTCAAACAAATGAAACACAAGCTCAGTCTCCCCCTGGTGGGCATACCCAGCAACCAACGCATTCCAGGGCACAACATCCCTTGTAAGCAATCCATCAAACACCTGTTGGGCATCAACCATGCTCCCACATTTACCATAAATGTCAATAAGACTGTTCATTACGATTGAATTAGTTGCAAAATCATCCCTGCTAATTTGTGAATGTAGTTTTTTTGCAGTTCCAAGAGCAGCTGTGTTGCCACATGCTCTCAGGATGGCAACAAAGGTAAAGCTGTTTGGTACTAGACCTTGCTCTTGCATTTGTGAATAAAGTCTGAAAGCCGCCTCAATTTCTTCTTGCTTAGCATACCCCTGGATCATTGCATTCCAGGACACCAAATCACGATGATGCAATCCATGAAAGACACGCCTAGCATCCTGCAGGCTCCCACACTTCGCATACATATCCACCAACGTGGTTGCCACAAATACGTCTGATTCACACCCGCTCTTTAGTATTTTTGAGTGGATGGCTCTACCTTTCTCCAGGCACATTGTTTTCTCAGATTTCTCATCCAGTTCATTTCCCTCCTCCAGTGCTGCCAGGCTACTGCAAGCCTTCAATGCACCAACAAAGGTTCGTTCACACAGTTGAACACCTTCATCTTGCATCCATGCATAAAGCTCCAAAGCCCGTGCACCCTCTTCCTGCTGGGCATACGCCAAAATCATGGCATTGCAGGCAACCGCATCAGGACAAGATAATTTGTAAAAGACACGCTGTGCATCCTCTAGGCACCCACATTTAGCGTACATATCGACTAAGGTGTTTCTCACAAACACATGTGACTCAAAGCCACTCCTTATTACTTTAAAGTGGATAGCTCTACCTTTCTCTGGGCACCCTGAGTTATGAAAATTTCCCTCAGCTCGCTTCCCCTCTTCTAGTGCTGCCAGGAAACTGCAAGCTTTTAATGCACCAACAAAGGTCAGGTGATCTGGTTGAGCCCCTTCGTGGTGCATCTGTGTATAGAAGGACAAAGCCAGGTCACCTTCTTCCTGTTGAGCATAACCTAGGATCATAGCATTCCATGAAACCACATCATGATGAGGCAATTCATGAAAGACAGATTGTGCATCCTCCAGGCTCCCACATTTTGCATACATATCCACCAAGGTGGTTCCCACGAAGACATCTGACTCAAACCCAGCCTTTACTACATGGAAGTGAATGGCTCTACCTTTCTCTAATGATCCTGTTTTTGTGCATTTCATGTTAACTTGGTTTCCCTCTTCCAGAACTGCCAGGCTACTGCAAGCCTTCATTGCACCAACAAAGGTTTGGTCATCTGGTTGGATACCTTCTTGACACATCCGTGCGAATGAGTCCAAAGCTAAATCACCCTCTTCTTGTTTGACATATCCCAGGACCATAGCATTCCAGGAAACCACATCATGACGATGCAATTTCTCGAACACGCGCTGTGCATCTTCCAGGCTCCTGCATTTCATGTACATATCCACCAAGGTGTTTCCCACAAATAAATCTGACTCGAAGCCACTCTTAATAACTTTTGAGTGGATGGTTCTACCTTTCTCCAGGCATCTTGTTTTCTCAAACATCCCAGCAACTTGCTTCCCCTCTTCCATTGCTGCTAGGCTCATGCAAGCCTTTAGTGCACCAACAAATGTTAGTTCAGACAGTTGGACACCTGCCTTACACATTTTCCCATACAAGTCCAAAGCCAGCACACCCTCTTCCTGCTTGGCGTATCCCAGGATCATAGCATTCCATGAAACGACATCACAATAAGGGAATTCATCAAAGACACACCGTGCATCCTCCAGGCTCCCACATTTTGCATACATGTCCACCAAAGTAGTTGACACAAATACATCTGACTCGATTTCCAATCTTACTACTTGGGAGTGGATGGCTCTACCTTTCTCCAAACATCCCTTTTTGTCAAGTTTTGTGCCACCTTGCTTCCCCTCCTCCAGTGCTGCCAGGCTACTGCAAGCCTTCAATGCTCCAACAAAGGTTCGTTCACAAGGTTGGATGCCTTCCTGGTGCATTTGTGCATATGACTCCAAAGCTCGTGCACCCTCTTCCTGCTGCAAATAACCCAGGATCATGGCATTCCAAGAAACCACATCGCGATAAGGCAAATGATCAAAGACACACAGGGCATCCTCTAGGCTCCCACTTTTTGAGTACATATCAATTAAGATATTTCCCACAAACACATCCAACTCGAAACAGGTTTTTACTACCTGTGAGTGGATGGCTCTGCCTATATGCAGGCATCCTGCTTTTGCAAATTTCTCATCAAATTGCTTCCCATCTTCGAGTGCTGCCAGGGTACTGCAAGCCTTCAATGCCCCAATAAAGGTCCGATCATCAGGTTGGACACCTTCCTTGCACATTTGCACATACAAGTCCAAAGCCAGGAGACAGTCTTCCTGCTTGGTATACCCCTGGATCATGGCATTCCAGGAGACCACATCACGATGAGGCAATTCATCAAAGACATGCTGCGCATCCCCCAATCTCCCAGATTTTGTGTACATATCCACCAATGTGTTTCCCACAAATATATCTGACTCAAAGCCCCGCTTAACTATTTGGTCGTGGATGGCTCTACCTTTCTTCAGGCATTCTACCTTTGAAAAGTCCCTATCAACTTCATTCCCGCCTTCCAATGCTGCCGGGCTACTGCAAGCCTTCAATATGCCCACAAAGGTCCGCTCATCTGGCTGGAAACCTTCTTGACACATCTGTTCATATGAGTCCAAAGCTAGTTTGCCACCCTCCTGATTGGCACACCCCAGGATTATGGCATTCCAAGAAACCACATCACGCTGAGGCAATTTATCAAAGACACGCCATGCATCCTCCTGGCTTCCACATTTCAAGTACATATCCACCAATGTAGTCGCCACAAATAGATCTGAAACATAATCATTCTTTACTACTTGGGCATGGATGGCTCTACCTTTATCCAGCCATCCACTTTTCATGAACTTCTGATCAAATTGCTTCCCCTCGTCCAGTGCCGCCAGGCTACTGCAAGACTTCAATGCGACAATGAAGGTTCGGTCGTTCGGTTGGACAGCTTCCTGGAACATCCGTGCATATAATTCCAAAGCATGTGCACCCTCTTCTCGCTGTGCATAACCAAGGATCATGGCATTCCAAGAAACTACATTTCGATAAGGCAATTCCTCAAAGACACGCTGTGCATCCCTTAAGCTCCCACACTTAGCATACATATCCACCGAGGTGGTTCCCACGTAAACATCTGATTCAAAACCACACTTTATTGCTTGGGAGTGTATGGCTCTACCTTTCTCTAAGCATCCTAGCTTTACATATTTCCCATCAATTTGTTTCTCTCCTTCTATTGCTACCATGCTACTACAAGCCTTCAACGCGGCAACAAAGGTTCGGTCACTCGGTCGAATGCTCATCCGTGCATACAATTCCAAAGCCCGTTCACCCTCGTCCTGATTGGCATAGCCCAGGATCATGATGTTCCATGAGACGACAGTCCGGTTTGGCATATTGTCAAATACATGGCGAGCATCCACCATGTTCCCGCGCTTGACATACATTTGCATCAAATTGTTTATATCGGATACTGGAAGCTCATTTAAATGTTCTACCCCATGGGCATATATTTCTTCAACTTGATTCAACTGAGGCAGCCTGTTATGGACTGAATTTCCAGCTCTGACGGCACCAAACGATTGGCGGCAGAGAGGCAGCCTCAGCTGTGGGCCCATAACCAAGCACAGAGCAGCCGAAATTTAATATTGTACATCTCCCATCCCGCATCTCCTCAGGAAGTCCTAATCTAGTAAGCATTACGACTTAGGGTCTTAGCACATGAGTGAAAGGATGGGAAAGCAAGCGGTAGTGACAAAAACGATTATTCCATGCCGTCATCTACCCAGAGGACTGTCTCTGTGCTGATGGACAACGGATCCGACTCACGTGCTAACAAGTCAGCTGTTGAGGGTTCAAGTCGGACCAGAAACTCGTTTCCGAAACATGGAGGGCTCAAAACGGCTGAGCTCCCCTCCACCTTCATGGACGGTAACTCTGATTACTTGCTTTCTTTCTACGTTGCTCAATTTGAGCTTGTAAGGCTCGAACCGTTGCTCAGCCACCTTTTCTCGCATGTTTCATAAGATGAATGATATTCACTGGTTGTAATAATGAATGGCATGCGTGAAGGAAAGGGGATCGTGTTGAATTTCTTTGAAAGAGTCGATTCCCGCGTACGCCCTGGCTGGCGTGGACAAGCTTCGTATGGCAGTCGTCCCTGCGAAGGGCCTACGCCTGCAAAAGCGGTAGAAGGGATCCCGGTATGGCCTACGCGCGATTTCTCGAAACTGTGTTCAGGTCCTATTGATAGTCTTGCGCATTGGATAAAACAAAAAGAAGCAGTCAACAGTTTCTCAGGTGTTGCAACCTGCAGTGTAATTAGAGGGATTGAAAGATGGATGAGTGCAGCCAAAGAAGCTATGCTATGGTGTGGAGGGAGAGGCAAAACCTTGCTTCGCGAGGACGGAAAAGGCAGGAGGAAGCAGCGTGGTGGCGACGAGGACCTGTGGAGCTCAGCTGCAGCCATCGCTCAACTTTCCAGGAATCAATTTCGAAACTGTCGTTGGAAACGAAATCCACCGTCGTCTTCGTACAAATTAACACAAATTGCCCACCTTAACCGCTCATTCACACAAATTGACCACTAGTATACAAATGAAATACGGCTCCTTTTAATCCAACACATCTCTTAGATGCCCATCCCAACACATACTTAGTGTGCCAATCCTAGCACATACTGCATCAACTCATCTCGCATTTGAAACGCTTCTCCATGCAATCAATCAAAGGATCCTTCGTATCCAACTCTTGGAGCTTGATTGCACTCCTCATCAAAATCTAGAGTCAAGTTGTGCAAGATCTTTGGCAACCAAGGCACATCTACATTCTTGATTCGGCACATTAACACCTTCCAAGTGTTCTTCAACCATCCAAAAGCATGCTCCACCATAATGCATGTTAATGAAAGGAGAAAATTAAACTATGCACACTATCCATCTCCATGCAAGTAGTCTCACCTAAACAGTATCATCAACCACGGTAGCAAAGGGACTATCATACGTGCTAGCTACCATTGTCATATGCTGATCACCAACAATGTACTCTCTAAAACGCCGTCACCAATTATGTGCTCTCTAAAACAGTGCCTTCAAATGGTGAGGGGAGCATCACTCAAACACTCTCCCGCTTGGCACTGCCTAAAGAACACGCTATTTCAAAGGACTCTCTTATCTTGTTGCACCCTAGCCACCCTAAGAAGATGTCCATGAACCTGCAAACTTTAGCTTTCACTTGCAAATGTGCATGCAAATGACCTTCCAAACCTGCAAGCTTCCAAACGAGCTTACAGACTTGCATGCAACACAACAAACTTGCACGCTTCCAAGCAAATGAATACATCAAAGAAGGCTTGAACAAATGAAGAGAGAGGGAGATGTGGCATGGAATCACAAGTCAAAGGAGTAGTTACCTTGAGGATCGAAGATGAGGCCTCATGGTTTGAGGCTAATGAATAGCAAGACTCACACCAAGCCTCGATGAAGGCAACAACGATCGAAGAGGAGGTCTCAAAACATGTAGGAAAACAAGGTTGAACAGTGACCCTTATCTTTGTAGCCATGAAGGGAAGGTGGGAATCGTGGGAAGAAGCGCCATAAATGAGGCTTCAGAAGGAGAATCATAGCCTTAACTCAAACCAAGAACTGGTCAGGTGGAGAGTCCGAAACTCCGTCTCCACCATGCCAGGCATTTGCCATAGGTTGGCACCGAAGGCACACACAGGAACATTGCAGGGGTGGCAAAAAGAAGCAAATTTGCCTCTTTTACCACACAAAACAACCACCTCTAAGGTCTATGTCATCATTGGTTTGAGTGTGTCATTGTTAATTTGAATCTATGTCATTGTTGGTTTGAGTCTGTGTTGGTTACTCCAGTGTAGACTAGGGAATGGTCGCACCAATATATGAATTTTATTCCATGTTTTTTTTTTGGTTTCGCAAGTAGCTTGAGAGTTGATCCTTTTTTGATTTTACATAAATTGGTGGAGTCGTGACATGCAAGGGTTGATGTGTTGTAATGTATGTTGAAGTCTCCCAGGATGTACGTTGGAGTCATCAGTGGGAATTTTAGTAGAATTGTTTGTCACATTTGAATTAGGATTTTCATTTTTTTCCTTCGTGACTTGTACACATTGAGTATTGCTAGCTGTTGAGATTTGGGGAGTCAAATGTGGAGAGTAAGCATTTACATCCTTGCTAGAAGGAGTAAGTTTCTTTCATAAACTGGCATTGTTGCTTGTATAAGTGGCAATCTCTAGCCCTGATCTTGCGAGATGTTGTAGAATACTAGAAGTAATGATTTCTTGGAGACAAAGTACTATTATGACAAGAATGTTGTCACTACTATGAAACATGTCGATTGGTGTGTGCATTGTTGCAATGCAAAGTCCACTTGGTCCACTTGCCATGGGAATTTGGACTTCTCGATCCTATTTAGAACTTCAATGAAGAATCCATTATTTTGGTGCATGGGTTTTTTGAGCTCAGAGTAACACACATGGTCCTCCAAAAAGAAGGTAGCATTGTCAAGGATGTAGGCCATTCTAAGAAAATCCATGAGTCTTTTGTAGAGTCACCATAGAGGAGAACATCCACATCTCCAAAAGCCTCTAAGTTTTTCTTTGGTAATGGATGATCAATGATGCCTTGTCAAAGACCACTAGCTCTAAGTGTAGTATAGATAGTGCTTGAGGTTTGTCTATTGAGAGGCTTGTGTTATTGGATATCATGAGGGGGAAATGGAGGACTAAGTGTACAGTTGTGGCTCCAATGTTATAGGTTGATTTTCCAATGTATGCTAGTAGGAGTGCCCTAGGCAAGTCTATGTCTAAAGTTTGTGCGAGTAATGTCAAAAGTAGCACCTAAACTAAAAGCAATAAGGTGAAACTTTTTCCCATTCCTACATTGCCAAACAAGAAGAAGTGCAAATGCTAGTTTGTTATCCATGCATGTTTTTAGCATAATGTCCTTCAAGATAATACGGTGCTCTAAGTTTAGTCTTTGAAGCAAGGTGTAGTACTTTGCGTTGGGCATGCAGTTGTATGTAAGCTACTAAGGATGATGGAATTGATTTGCTTTGGTTCGCAAGTCCATTTCCCTCCCAAGATTCAATGCATCAATTCTATTTTTTGTTTTGAATTAGTGGATGATGTGGAAGCATTGACACGTGTGCTTCTTGATGCAATTGGAGGAGAAATAAGCTTGTTGAAGTGTGTTCTATTGGTCACTATTATGTCCTCTTCATGCTTGTAAATGTCATGCCAAAGTCATCATTGAGAAGTGCTCTTTAGAAATGAAAGACAAAAAAAGGAAGCAAAGCTCTATGTAATGTTTCCCAGGGTCTTTAGACTTGTTGTAGTTTTGAAGTGTATAATCTTCACGTGCTTTCTTTTTCTTTTTTGTGCATTGGTAATTGCATATTTGCTAGCAAAGGATGCCAGGTATATGTTTTGCAAGATTTATTTGAACTGGAGGTATTTGCTAATAATCTCACCAAAAGAAAATGTTAGTACTTGGTCATCTCTAATTGTGTGCATTGTTTCAATAGCAAAGTGTGTTCATCTCATGGGCTTATGTTGATATATAGAAATCCTCCATTACTACTTGTAAGAGGGAAATCCTCCATTACTACTTGTAAGAGGCAATGAAAAAGATAAGTAAATAGGTTGCTGTGTGTTTGAAGTGTTGCATTTTAGTATTGCATTGTTCAATTTATATATATGCTCATTGGGTAGAGGCATTCGTTTGCAAGCTTTAACTGCTTTGGTTGTGCCTTTGTTGATTTCTAAGTGCAATAAGATGCTACTCCAAATGGGCTCAAACAAATTGAACATCTCTGTTTGCTCCTCAATGTTTTGACAATGTTGGATTAAAATTTTTTACATTGGCTAAGGAGTACATGTGCATTAAAACAGTATGCACTCCTCTTTAGATAATCCAAGTTGCTAAAAGAGCTTGTAAAATTCTAGTATCAACATGGACTATTGGGGGAGGAAAGAGGATACTCACTTCAAGTTGTCTTTACAAGCTTTGCTACCTATCACACTATGTATGGGCAGCAAGATTTGAGTTCTACCCATAGGTGGGCATAGGAAGCCAAATCTTAAATCTTTTTCTTGCATGTTTTCTTATTTTTATGGGTTTGGATGTCCTTATACATGAGTTCAAGATGTGAGATGACCATTGTGATGTATTGATCATTAAGTTCTCCTATCTCTTAGTTCAAAGACATCCTCTTTGACCCAAAGCAATCCATGGTCATGTTGGCTTCCTCTATTTTGGAACTCAAAAAAAAATGAAGACATCAATAATATTACCTAGAATATTAGCATCTTTCTTGAGTAAGTTTTTGAGACATTGGAATTCGTGGACATAGTATTGTGTTGTGGTAACTAGATCGGAGTGAATCAGTTTTGAATGTTGATGGAGGGGTTGGCTACCTCAACAACACGTGGAGGGGTTGGCCAACGTTTTAATTAGGTTTTGAATGTTAATGGAGAGGTTGGCTGCCTTAGCAATGCTCAGAGTCATTTGAAGATAATGCAAGCAATCTAGCAAGAGCTGCCATAATTTTTTAATGGCGAACATGAAAAAGTTTCAAAGAGTGGGGACCTAATTATTTGACCATAGCAAAGATAATTTTTCTTTAATATTTGCTTGTAATCTGTAGATTTTTTAAGGTAAGTAAAGTTGTGATAACAATTTTGGATTGTGAAAGTTTCTCAAAGTTTGTGTCAATGCATCTTTCACTTGAAGCACCCTACCTCTCGATTGACCCTTTTGTACATGTACCCATGTGGATGACAACCCTTGTCGAGCCAAAATTTCATTGTTTTGGAGAATATATTTTCTATAGACATAGCAAATCATCTATCTTGTTGGTCAACTCCCATGTACTATTTCTTGGTAAGACATTCATGCAGGTATATTGTAGCTATGTGGTTGTCTATAGAATAGTGTGGGGAATGCTAATTCTTTGTAGAATCTCTTTTGAATATGCTCAATGGGGAGAACCCTTCAAAAGGAGCAACAAATATGGGTATGTCCTCAACATCAACAACTTATTGACTGGTGCATATTCCATGCACTAATGTATCTATTTGCAAGTCTTCTTGTGAGGTGTCTGTGGACTTAGTTTAAGTGTGCATATGTTGGTCTTGTTTTAATGCTTGCAAAATATGCTCTATCCAAATTGGATTTAGCTCTACCTTGTTTTTCTTGTAAAGAGGGCTATCAAGTAGTTGATGCAATGCTCGCAATGTCAAGATAAGATGCACAAGACTACTCATGTAATTGTGTGCATATTGAAGTCTACACTTTATCACAATCGTGACCATTGCATCTTCTAACAACAATAATGGGAGCACTCATTAGGCCCTATCAACATCCGCAAGCACATTCACAACACTATTGTGCAACCTGGTTGGCCTTCATAGGTCAATTCCTAGATTTGAGAGAAAGGGATACTGATTGCTACTAGCTAGATTCAATGTCATAAAGTCCATAGGTGTTTTTTGTTGGCATTGCCATGTTCTTGGTGGAAAGTATTGGTAGCTTGGTGTTTCTTATCTATTTCAAGCAAAGAGAAAACTCACTTCTTTGTTTTAATGATATGTTATGAGGGATGAGACCATGTTGGTGTAAACAGAGCTTGGTTGTAAGATTTGATGTCTTTAAGAGACTATCAAGAAACCACAACAGAGATATGGATATTTTAGAGAGTCCTCAATTTTCCTTGCATAAAACACTTGTGTGGAGTTTGTAAGTCTTTTTCTTTTGGAAGACCTTGTTGTTTGTTATGCTTGGTCAATTGCCTCTTGTGAATCGATGTGTCCTCTAGCAGATATTTATGCTATTGTGAGGACAGCAATAGCAGTTTCATGAGATGGATTCTCTCATTGAAGCACTAATTCTAATTGTATATAATAGCACCATTCTCTCATTGTAGCACTCACTCTAATTTTAGCTTGGTTGATTCCCTCTCATGAACTACTGTGTCCTCTAGTAGATATTTGTGATGGTGTGAGAACAGCAAGATCAATTTCAAGAGATGGGAGTCTCTCATTGAAGCACTCATTCTATATATCTTGTTAGCAATCTCTTGGAGAGTGTATTGTTTAACGAGAAATGGAAGCACTATTAATGAGTTGCTCTTCTGATAGTGCATGGCATTGCATGTGGCTAGATCTTGAAGCAAGGAGGTGTCAAGGTGCACCATTAAGGTCTGGGCCCATTGAAATTAGGATGGCAAAGGCTTGAAACATTGAGTCATAAAGTAAAAGTCGGGTAAAATTTCAAGAGGCATTTCAAGACCTTGCATTTCATGCATTTTTTTAATCAAATCAAATCTTCTTGTGAACATGCAGATGCCCATTTGGATCCATCATTCTCAATCATAAGATGTCATGTCCTAATTGTGTATGGACATACGTGCAAATGTGGCTATGATAGGTTTAATGAGAAAACAACAAATGCATACAATGCAATCAAGCCATTGAATGTGAAAGTTTTTTGCAAATGTAGTAAGGCAATCTTAATATGAAGTGAGGAAAGTACATACAATGTAACCTTACAACAATAAATCCTTTATACAAGTTGTTTTAGGATCCACTCCAACCATCATTATGGTTGTAAAATATAAGTGGTCTAGGACTAACTACAGCCAGCATGATAGTTGTACAAGTTAAGTGATTCACTAGAATTTAGGGTTATCTAAGACTTTTTTGGAGAACTTGTTTAGCGCTTGGATTCAAGGTTACTTAAGATTTTTTTGAGCACGTTTGTACCGCTTTTCTAGCACTATTTGACCACTCTTTAAACTATTTGACCATGATAAGTTTAGCACTTTTTGGGTGCTTTTCTAGCACTATTTTGGCACTTTTTAGTATAGAGATAATTGTATCATGGGGGAGATTATCAAGGCACGTCTTGAATCACTTGTCTTGTAGCTAGCCCCATGAAATTGTGAAATAGATATTTGGGACTTAACCTAGTGTATAAGCTTTCTCGTTGAGTGTGTATGATGCCTTCAATGTCAACTTGTTCAAATATCCTCCATTTTAAACAAAACAAAACCTTCTTTCAAAAAGTGGAAAAACAACATTATCATCAGAATATAGATTCTACGTCAAGAATTATGTTCAAACACGATCATAAGACCAAAACTGTTTATGGTGAAGCTTCTGTTTGGCTTTGTGTCTAGGAGCCTAGAGCGGACACAAAATGCACTTTCACCATGGAGATGGAAAAATGGGGAATCAGGCCAAGCAAATTGTTGGCATGATTTTTATGGATTTGAATAGAAACCTCTCTCCCCTCACCTAGAAAGATGCATCCCCTTCAAGGAAACATGCATGATGTTTTGTACTCCATTGCATGAATAGCATAAATGCCATGCAAGATCCCACCAACTATCATGAGAGACAAACAAGTTTGGTGTTCTGTCAGCTATGCATTCAAGTTCATTAAGTGCAAGGCATGGGAGACCTGCTAGCAAGAACCAATTCAAGACTAGCAACTTCACATGAAAACACTCTTTTTTGTTAAACGATACAAAAGCATGTTATACCCATTATAGCCAAGTTTGGATAAATGGTTGAGAAAGGCCTACTTTAAGTCAACTCGTATTTTTGTCTAGAATTTATGCCAAGTTGGTAAAATCTAACACCTAGGGTGTTCTTTGCTCGTATGTATGACACATTTTTAAGAACATACACAACAACAAGGAGCCTTGACAAAGTGTGTTTGTGCTCACTTACAAAGAGAGTTGAAACAACAAAAAAAATTATGAGGCATGAACAAAGTGATGCAACATAATATAGTTATGAGGCATGAACAAAATAGTCATGAGGCATGAGCAAAGTGAGGCGACATGATATAGCTCAACCAAATAGTGGCATTGGCTCAGTGGCAAACCAATCATCAATTATGGTATGATCTCCTTCAAGTATAAAGGACTGGACAAAAGAATCCAACCACCATATAATTTGAAGACGAGGAAAATCATATGACAGTTGTAGAGGGATTGGAACCCATAGCTGAGGCGGTAGTAGCTAAAGAATCCAACAACAATCAATAGTTTAGCAATACCCATAGTAGTTTATGGTATCCGAATCTAGTGTCAACCCAAGGATGAACTGAAACCATTACCCTCCACGAAAAGCTAGATTAGGCTGAACAAAGGCAAAAGGAGAGGCTAGCACAAAAACAATCATATGTAGTACCTTAAGGCGTAGCAAGACCAAGTAACAAACTGAACCCATTTCATGGCTTCACTTCTGGAGCATTGAACATTGTGAACTTATCCACTTCGGACAAGCAAAAAGATTTGGTAAGCCATTTCTATCCATAAACATTTATTAATGTGGTAGGTCCAGTAATCCTGATAAGTCGACAAAACTTGGTTGCTCTGTGGAATATGGGAGCATTTATAAATCCAAAAATAAAAATTGATCCAATCATCTAGTCAACATTGAAAGGGGCAGGGAATCCAGTCGTACCATCATTGCCACAAGTGCCAGTAGTGCTAGCAATCCTATGAGTGCCAATAGTGCCAATAGTTCCACAATTGATAGTAGTGAGAATAGTGCCGCAAGTGCCAACAGTGTTGCAAGTACAAGTAATACCAGTATCGTTAGCACCATCGGTTACATCGGCCAAGCCAATGCATATGCATGCAACAAGTTTGAAGTGCAAGTTTGTGGTGTTCAAGGGTCAAACTAGTGTGATCTCACTTACACCTATTCAATCCTCATTCTGCGGGCCATCCACGATAATGATTTTATATGATGCACATTGTCGTTATCAACTTTTATAATGACAAATGCAATGGTGTCCATGATGAAAGAGATAGTTCCCCTACCAGACTTGATGAGGAATAATGCCAAAGGAATGTAGGAGCATAAACTAACAAGCATTCTTGATAATAATGATGATTACATCCACATGCAATGATAGTTTTAAGGTACTGCATTTTTGTTGACCTTTTCAATGACGGTCATGTCTTCCACTCTATAGTAAGAGTCAACTTCCAAGGTATCCTTAAATTGTTACACATATCCTTGAGGGGCAACTAAGGTAAATGTATCATAGCAACCCTCATTTTGTGTGAGACCAGCTCAAATGCATGTGGGATAGCTAGCCTCATAATCTTTATAAGCTCCATACTTTGCTAGAAACTTGCCGTTAAAATGCAAAGCGATGTCAAACAAATTCAGAGAATTGGCTTATACGTGATAAGGGGAGTGAATTTCCTTCATAGGCAATCTATCACCTTGTGGACACTAATGCTCTTAAATTACAATGAGAACTTTATAGTCTGCTCAATGGCACTCCTTTCATTTATTTTCTGCAAAGAGTCAACTCTTTGCCATCTTCTCTTTTGATGATTAAATTCTTAGTCTCGCTAAAAATTAAGGTAGCAAGTGCAATGTGAAATTCAGACATAATCCTTATGCATCTACTTATGTGTGAAGTGCAATAATGAGTTGTGTTCTTGCAAGGATGCTTTATTTGAAATGTGTTGCAACTAACAAAAAAAATTACTCATGTCTATATGGAGTTGGAGTCATGAAAACACAAAATGTAATGCAAATACACAACAATACATTTGAATTTAATCCTATCTCATTATTTATGTATTATCAAAAACAACCCATGACACAGCTCCAGATCCAAGTGAGAAATAGTAACCTGTCACTGATCTCCTGATGTCCACATCTCCTGCCCAATTTGAGTCACAGAATCCAGTCAAGATGTTGCCCTTGGTATAGGTGATGCCATAATCAAGTGTGCCTTTGATGTATTTTAGCACCCGCATCCCTGCCCTCCAATGGTTCTCCTGGGGCTTATTAGAAAACCTGCTTAGTACACCAGTCGCAAAGCTGATGTCCAGCCGCATGTTGCACAAGTAAATGAAACTGCCCACAAGCATTCTGTACTCCGCTTCGTCCACCAGTGGTGATGAATCCTCATTTGAGAGCTTCACGTCAACCTCCATAAGGGTGCCAACTGTCTTGCACTCAACCATGCCAAATGCCTTTTCAGTATCTCTCCAGCATACTTCAGCTGTGAGATGATCTGTTTTGGCTCTTGCCAAACTTCAATCCCCAAACAGAAATGCATTAGTTCGAGGTCTATCATTTCAAACTCTCTTCCTAGCAATTGCTTTATCTGTGAGATCTTTTCTTCATGGTTCCCTGTTATGACAAGGTCATCCACATAAAGGACCATGATCATACACCTGACTCCTTCTCTGTAGATATACAAATTTGCATCGGATGGACTCCTCCTGAACCCGTTTTGTAGAAAGTAGGCATCAATCCACTGGTACCATGCTTGTGGGGCCTGTTTCAGCCCGTAAAGTGCCTTCTTTAGTTTACAAACTTTACCTTCTAAACCGGGGATCACAAAACCTGGTGGTTGTTCCACGTATAGCTCCTCCTTGAGGTCTCCATTCAGAAAGGCATATTTTACATCCATCTAAAACACGGGCCAACTTTCCTGTGCTGCTAAATCCAAAACACTGCAAATTGTGGTTAGTCAAGCTATGGGAGCAAAAGTATCCTGATAATCAAAACCATGTACCTGTGCGAATCCTTTTGCCATGAGCTGAGCCTTGTACTTATCCAATGTGCCGTCGGACTTGTACTTGGTCTTGTACACCCACTTGGTGCCGATTACCCTGCATTTTGGTGGTCGATCCACAAGGTCCCAAGTGTTGTTCTTCATTATGGGGCCATACTCCAACTGCATAGCCTCCATCCACTTGTCATCACCCTGTGCCTCTTCACTGTGCCTCTTCAAGACACTTGGGTTCTTCAGCACGGATCACCTCTGTCATCAAAGTGCAGTTGACCAAGTGTTTCTTCACCCTTCTTTGCTCCTCTAATCTCTTGGACCGATGATGTTCGGATGGTTCCTCCTCAATGGCTAGAGGTTCTCTGCCGTCCAAAAGCTCCTTTACCCACTTTGGGAATGGCCGTTGCCATTGTGGTTCTGCAGGCTCTTCTTCCTCTTCTTTATCTTGAATCCTCCCACGCACCATTAGGGGAGCTCGGTCTATTGTTGGTGGTTGTACTAGATGGATATCCTGGTTTGTGTTGTTTGGGAAGGAAGCATCCTCCTCCAATTGATGCGGCTGTTCTGAGAAGACCACATCGTGACTTACTTTACCTTCTTGGTAACAGGATTATAGAGACAGTAACCCTTTGCCTCTTCACTGTAGCCCAAGAAAATACACTTTCAGGTCTTCGGTTCCCATTTGGTCCTGTTAGCATCAGGGACGCACAAAATAGTCACATCCAAAAACTCTGAAATGTGTAGCTGAAGGTTTCTTACCAGAAAAGGCCTACAGTGGAGTCATGCCGTTCACAGCCTTTGTGTAGCTATAATTCAGAATGTAAACTGCTGTGTTACATGCTTCAGCCCAGAAAGACTTTGGCAAATCTTTCCCTTTCATCATACTCCTGCCCATTTCATAGATGACATGCATCTTGCGCTCTGCTACTCCATTTTGCTATGATGTATGTGGTGGGGGTTTCTGCCTCTTGATCCCATGACTTTTGCAGTAACTTTCGAATTCACTTGATGTGAGCTCTCCACCTCTCTCTGATCTCAACTTCTTCACCTTCCTCCCCATTTCTTTCTCAACCATTACATGCCATTCTTTGAACTTACTAAAAGCCTCATCTTTAGTCTTCAGGAAGTATATCCATATCCTTCTACTATAGTTGTCGATCAGCGTCATGAAGTAGTAGGAACCACCCAAAGCTTCCATCTCCATCTTTCCGCAGAGGTCCGTGTGAACGAGCTCTAGAGGAGCCTTTGCCCTACTGGCCTCTTTAGGAAAGGGCTGCCGATGCTGCTTGCCCATCATGCAAGTTTCACATACATCAGGCAGATCTGTAATTTCTGGTAGGTCTGCAGTCATTCCACTTTTATGCATCTCCTTTAAAGAACTAAGGTTTAGATGACCAAACCTCTCATGCCACAGCTTAGCGTTGCTCACATCGGCTCGAGCACTAAAAGCTGAGAGTTCGTAGATATTGTTGTGATGTGTACCTTTACCAATGACCTTCCCTTGAAGATCCGAAATCTGTGCGCCATTCTTATCGAAGTGAACTTTGAGGTCCTGATCCATGATCGCAAAAACGGACAAGTTCCTCTTGATGTCTGGCACATAAAGAACATCAGACAAGTGTTTTACAACTCCATCTGACTTGAGAGCAATCATACCTTTCCTTTTGCTGGACATTTTGCATCATTGCTGACTACTACTAGGATGTCATTCCCTACCAGATGTAGAGAGGTATACCAATCCTTCCAACTAGTCATGTGGCACGATGCACCACTGTCAATAATCCAAGGTTCATCTGCAGGTACATGAACTGCCTTCGTGCAAATCTCATTAATTACTACGAACAACTCTACTGGTATTGCCTACGTGCTATTGCTAGACTCTTTCTTTACTCCATTCTTCTCATCTGCAATTTTCTTCCGGCACTCATTCTGCTTGTGCCCTGCCTTGTTGCAATAGAAGCACTTGATCTTCTTCTTTCTCTTTTTATCATCAGAAGAAGATGGGTTACCAGAGTCCTTACCCTTACCTTTCTTTGATCCATCCGAGAAAGCCGAATCTTCTCCAATCCTCATCTTTTGACGCATCTCCTCCTCCAGAAGCATCGTGCTGAAATCCTCAAAGTTGAGGGGCAGATTTCTATTCTATGTATTCAGTGTCGTAACAAGACCATCGTACTTTGGTGGGAGAATCCGTATGCACCTTCATGCTAGATTCTCACTGGTGATGGTGATGCCAATCGCACTCATCTGATCGCGCAGATTCTTCACCCTGGTGATGAACTTCTCTGCCATTTCAGACTTAAACAGTTTCTCGTTCACGAGTTGAGTCTCCAGATTCTGAATCTGTGTCTGATTCATAGTCTCGTACTGATTTTTCAAGACCGTCCATGCCTCCTCCGCTGTGGTGACACGTTGAATTAACGCCATGACAGAATCACTTACACTACAGACAATAGAACACAGCGCATCTGCATTTCTTCTTGTCCACGTAAGAATCTCATCCGCAATTGGTACTATCTATTCAATGTTGTCCTGCATTGGCTGGATTTGGTCTCGCAATTGGCTTCACGTCCACCCTAGTAGCAGTATCCCAAAGCTCATATGTACTTAGGATGGTCTTCATCTTGAACTTTCAAAGTGGATAGTTAGTGCCATCCAACTTTTTGCTTTCACCGAACGGTGGGATTTGCAGTCTTGCGGGCTAGGCCATCTCTCACAATCTACTTACAAATAGACACACAGTACCAAATCTTCTTCCTAGAGCCCAAGCTCTGATACCATGTAAGAAAACAATACGTCTGTGCTCAACAGATAACAGGATCTCGTATGCAAGAGAGAAAAATAGATAGTATGGATAATCAAAAATTTGATTACTGTAGAACTGATATAATAGATGGCACTGCCTTCCAACTGCATGCTCTTGTGTGAGGAGCTTCGATGGCATGCTGGAAATAGTAGAGGACGGAGGTTGGATGCTAAAGAATCAGGGTTGTTGTAGCCAGTGATGATTATGGGCTTCACGGGCTTGCTCTTATATAGCCACTAGTCGTAGTCGGTTAGACCCAATTGGGAGACTAACCCAGTACGCCCAAAATGGTGTCCTGAAATAGGCCACCAACCACACGATAGAGCCGTGGCGTAGAATAGAGCAACTCACCTACGGTGTCCGTTCGGCCTAGAGCCATCCAGGCTCATCTGGGGCTCCAAATGGGCCCTGTAACCCGAGAGTGTGGGCTGCCTCGGGAAATGCTCCATCTACCCTCAATGCAGTTAGTCATGGGATGCCTTCCCACACTTGCATGTAGCCTAGTTGGTAGTGTGCCAACTCTATCCGAAGCCAACTAGCCATCAGGCCACACGTGGCCCCCATCTGGTGTCCAAATCAGGACCTACCAGATAACCTAGCTACTCAAATGCCTTCTCCTCATATGGGGGGCTTACAAGTAGAGTTAGCTGGTTCCCGCATAGTTACACGAGAGTGGAGCATTGATATCTAACAGATAGAGTTACAAGATGCACAATTCGTATGGTTGTGCATGACCACCTATGGAATAAGGGATCTCAAGGTAGAAAAGACAATAGGTTGAGGACATGGTTTCAATGCCTACTAAGGTGTCTTTGTGTAAGAACACTAATATGGCAATTACAAGAGACATATTAATGGATATGTTGCTTGTTGATGAGGACACCAAGCATGAAGAAATAACTGAGACGAGGCTTAATGAAATGTTGGAAACAATAACCCTTTATGTCATTGTAGGCACCTTCAAAGATCTATTAAGAGTGTAAGAAATGATTCTTCCATTGGTGATGGAGGCATGGATGCAATCCTAACCTTAAAGAAGAGATGTACTTATCCTTTCCTACAAAGTATATTGTTTCTTGGCCAACTACAAGATAAGATACAAACTCATATTTGTAAAGTGTCCTCTACAGGCCTACCTCTAGAGTAGATGAGGAGTAGATCTTGTTAATAGAATGAGGCCTAGGGGAAATTTTGGACAAATGTGGGTGCATTTTGACCACATACAACGTGTCAAAGGGTAGGCTACTATGGTTGTTCATGGCTATGACCCCTGTATACATGAGCTATTGAAAATTGCTACATGATGTGAGTTAAATTATAGAACACAGATGTGCAAGTGCAATTTTAGCTCATGTTGAATGATCAAACATTACCAAATGGCTTTGAGAAACAAGACTTTTGAGGGTTTATAGTAGATAGTGCTGGTTCAAATTGGTTGGCTATAAAGATTGTGTACAATGGAGGGCCCATGGATGGAAAGGAGAGAACTTGTATATTCAATTGGGAAATGAGTATGGTTGAACATAGAAGAGGCTGCATTACTCCCAGAACACAGATCATTATGCAAAAGTTGGAGAAATGCAACCACACTAAAAGCTTTAGCAGATGAATGGAAAACAAAGATAATGAAGTTTTGGTCTCTTGCCCATGTGAAGGATGGTGAATTAACTGTCCTCCAAGTGTAGATGGCTTTTTTAGACATTCATGTTAGTCAATGGGGAGGCATGTTCTTAACACAACATGAAAACTTGGCTTTGTCCCTAAATCTAAAGCACTCTAGCATTAAAGCAGGTCATGGGTTGCAAAAATATGTGTCTCTGTATGAAGCTTTAGTTTAATATCTTGCAATGAGTGCTTTGCAAAGTGCCCACTATCATGCATTCATGTTAAGAAAAGACTTGGAAATTGGACCGAATTTGAAGCTTTTATGAAGAGGATCTTCTGAGGGTAGTTCTAGTAGAGCACAACAAAACAAGCATGTGCATATGACAAAGGCTATGCTCCAAGAGGCTAAATTGAATTCTCTAAGCTGAAGAGAACCATGACTAAACCCTTGACAACAAAATTAAGAGGGGTTGGGAATTACCACCCATGAAGCATGAACTAGATAGTCATCATCCCGATCACAATGATAACAAATAGAGTGCTTGCTAAAAGAGTAAAGCCAAATATGGTAAGCCATTTAAGTCAACCAATTTGTCAAGAGACAGATGTGCATGTTGCCAATTGGGCAATACAAAGAACTAATCCACAAAGTGTTGTCACATGCTTTGGGTACATGAAAGATATCTAGAGGAGGTATGGGGTGTTGATTAATGCATACGATAGAGGGCGGATATCCTACACCATGCTTCAAAGGTAGAAGACAACATCCAAATGGAATCACAAAGAAATTTATATGGTTTTTCAATACAATAGTTACACACATTTGGAATGTGTATTGATCTATTCAAGGTGTGCCAAGGGATTCACCTAGTGTGTGGAAGGTTGCTGAGGAGCCTCTCTAAGTATTGAAGGGAAAGATGAATTCAGAAAAGCAAGTTAATTGCATAAGGAAATCCAAGAAAGGATTGCAAAGGCTATAACCTTGCTATGACAGAAAGTGGCAAGGTTTTGAAATATGATATCATCATTCCAAATGTGCTACATGTGTTTCATGTGTGGACCCAAGCTCAATAGCTAAGAAGGTTAGTTATGCTGTGACAATTGCAGAGTTTTCAGGTTGCATATGTTTGGACTTCACACAACATGGTGCAAAAAATAATGCATACATGCCTTGCAAACAAACACATATACTTCATATTTGTTTTTGAGATCAGGATAAGTGGAGAAGTCCATCAACTTATGCATCAGGCTAAATCTACAAATGTGGAGTTGCTTCAAGCCTTGTCCATGGCAAAAACCTTGCACGCATGTAGTAGATGCACAAAGAGGTGGCAAAAATTGATGTGTAGATTATATGGAGAGAGTGGTAGCAATGTATAGTAGATGAAAAGAGACCCCTCTCTAAATTTTGGTAGTGTTTTGCACATACATGCACAAGCTTTTTTAGGGTGGGTCCTATAGAAATACCTTTGGCCTTTACACATGTTTGAAAGTAAGTTTCTTCAATATCTATTGCATAAACATGTTATGGAATCTTTTTGTAAGTGCAAGGTGGATGGGAACAGACGCGTCTTTTAGTTTTGGTTGTGTTATTTGTATACATGGCATTAATGAAGGTTTTTTGGTTTGGACTAGCTTCAATACCTTTTGTATTTCATTCTATTGTGCATGTGCTTTTTTTCAATTAAAATATGGGATATGCTATGATATATGCTTCACTACATAAAGTAAGTACGTGAAAGTGGACTAATGGGAATTGATCCACACATTGTTGTCTTGTTTCAATTGATTATTTAAGAATTATTTTGGCATCATTCTTGCTTGGCTTAATTCTTTGCATGTTTTCCCTACTATTACTGAATGCTTTCTCTAATGGCTTGCCCCATTTCCTTAAATTGATGGTGCCATGAGTATGGACATTGTGTAACTCTTCTATCCTTCAAATTATTTTAGAATTATTCATGAAAAATATGTGTGGTTTTGAAGGACATGTTCATGCAAAAGTCAAAATAAAATATTATTTCCATGCTCATTTGATGTTAGGGTAGACGGAGAATAGGTTATGAAAAATATCAAGAAATTAGAGCTTCTTGTACGACTTCCATTTATTGTGAATAAGAAATAGATATAAATACAGACAAATCGTGTTCATGCATGTGAGAGGTAATGGATCTCTAGAGGTGCCTACAATGAGCAGTAGGATGCTCAAAGTCTAAAGAGGACAACAACTTTTCCTACACCACACTTGGTGCCCTTTCATGTTTTTAATTATATTTGATGCTTGTTACATTATTCTTTCCCCAATACAATATATGAATTAGTTTTGTCCCATATAAAGGATGGTTTTCTCGCTCTTTACTGCTTGGTGTAATGGCTCTACTCAGGTTTTCTTGCTTGCTTTTTGGTAATCCTCCTTACGAGTCTTATTTAAAAAACCTTGATATTTATATGGATACAGTCCCAATAATCTTTAGGATTGCCCTTAGTGTCTTTTTAGGATTGGCCTTAATTCAAGGGCTTCCAAAAATATTTTGCATGGATTTGGTTGGTAGGCTCGACCATCACGGTGGCTGATGTGGACCACAACAACTAAAATAACTTATACGATCTTGTTCATATACACAAACTTGTTATGAACCATGCATGTATTTTGCATCAATGTTTAAGACCATCTCAGTGGTTGGAATGTGTTTAAAATTGATGCCTAGAACTCTTAAACCCACCATGCTAGGTTGTAGTTATGCTTATCCAAATAAATCATAGACTTGTTGTGGGCAAATAGTGCTAAAAGAGTGCTAAATATTGGTTAAACATTGCTTGGAAAGTGCACGCAAGTGCTCAGTGGCTTCATTAAAAAATAATGTCACAAATAAAACATGAATATCTCAAAAGGCATTGTAAGAGCATTACAATGGTCCCCGAGAACATGGTAAGAACCCTTCATCAATGGTCTTCTTCTTCCTTTCATTAAGGGGTTGTATCTTCTCTTCATCAAACATAGGCTTCTTCTTTTCTTTACTGATGGGTTCTTCCCTTCATCATGGGCTTCTTATTACTTTCATCAAGGGGCCGAGGCTTCTTCTTCCTTTCATCAGGGGGTTGTATCTTCCCTTCATCAAAGGGAGCCTTTCTTTTTGAGGTCAATGCACATGCTGCCTCTTCTTTTTAGGGAGAGATAGTTCTAGCAAGTATGCATAGTTGGTCTCTCCATGTCTTGAGCATTGGCATCTCTACATACAAATTTTGCATGAATAAACACCCCAAAGCAAAAAAACATGCACAGGGTGGCCACATTGGGGCCATTAGATCTAGCACTTATCTATAATGTGCCCATGGAAGAGTGTGCACATATGACCATGTTGCATCGTAAGAGGATATTCCTCTAGTTTAACCATTATGGCTATCAATATCACAGTCTTACCTTGTACACGAGCAAGTTGTTTCTTGATTCCTTCTTGCCTCATCCTGAGAGTCTGCATGTTTTCCTTCAGCTGCTCCACTCGGTTCTCACTAACATCAATAGCTCTATCTCATTCTAATAGCTGTAGTCTAAACTCTTGAAATTCTTTAGCAACTTCAATGCAGGCCTTCCCCTGAGCTGGCGGCCGTGGCCGCTAGCCCCCCCCCCCCCTCTCAGCCCTCCCCTCTCTGCTCTCTAGCCCTCATCTAGGGTGCCTATAAGGGCACATCCATGGCAGCCCAATAGGGCAGATCTACCCACACTGCTCCACACCCCTCCTAGTGACCTCCATGGCCACTGTGGCACTGCATGGACCCGCAAGAGGCACTGGAAAGCCACACAAACCTACTCTCACAGGGGCGGGCATACCCACAACACATGCCCTCTCGCGTCTACGCTAGCCTCACTTATTGGGCGCACACACCCACAAGCAAAGTCCAGTCTTTCTGCTCACTTGACCCAGCCGAAGGTATTCTTGAAGTGGCGCAGAATTTCATCCTCCTTGTTCGAACTTGACCTACAGGGCTGCTTGAACATAGACTGTGAACCAGAGATTGATCCGATGGTCAACGGCGCTTACAGGAGATAGACCCATTGGAAAATCCTTTGGAAACGAGCCTCGGTGATTCCTCACTCCAAGAGCTCTGACTAATTACGTTGCTACCTCAGTAGCCAAGGCATAAGATTCAATGGACTGATTTACACCATAAATATACCGAGCAGTGGGTATTCCATCTGCACACTTCTCACCCAGCGTTGACTCATCAACATGGACAGCTGAATCCATTGCTGAAGTATTATTATGAGCAAAACAGCTTGCTGCAATCCTTATACTGTTTGCTGTTTTTGGGGAGAAAATACTTATCATTAACATTTATCACAACTGAGACATGCTTCATAGGTGTGCTTTGCAAAAAATAAACTCAATTTATAACCAAAACACAATTCAGATTTCTCTACACAGCGGAAAGCATCACAGTCTCCAAATTGCAACAATTGAAACGTTTCCAAAGTTGAGCAAAAATACTGATCATTAGACTCAAATAAGTTGAGAGGCAATCTTGACCATAGGTCCACGAAGATCTCCCTGAAGAGTAAACCACTTTCCATTAACTTGAAATTGTATTATATATTTGTTTTGTCAATATTTACAAAAGGGTTCTTTGCAAAGATCCACTCCATGCCAGTCAAAAGGTCTACACAATCTAATCTCATAACATGGAATGATAAATCTTTCGAGCAATCATGAATCTCCACCCGAAGATTTGGAACTAACTCGTCCCAAGATTCGGTGACTCCATGCACAAAATCAACGGCATAGCGATGGCTACTAGGAACCATGGAGATGTTTTGCTTCTATACAAGAGAAGTGTGAATAAAATTCTGAGTACTATCATTGTCATCAATAATATCTCTGAAGTCATGGAGGTATAACTCCACGAACTTGGTACCTTTTGACATATTATGAAGCTTTCGAAAATTATCATACTCATCAAGTTCTTGCAGAAACTTTTTTGTGAATGCCAACTTTTTTGTGAATGCCTCACAAAATTCAGTTTAAGACTTGGGCACAAACACCTTTGCCTTCAACTCTCGCCACCACGTGAGCCTTCCCTCGTAAATACATCTCAACAAGGGTCGGACGGATATTGTCACGATATCAATGATGGTGAAGTGAGCTCCGCTCATAAATATAATTTTTAAAAGTACTTTCCAAGGACACCAATTCTTTTAGAAAAGATTCTAAAAGGAGAGGAAAGTTGTGGTTTGCATGCCACACCCTTTTCATGCAGCCTAGAGCCTATGTCTCCCTAACATCATCTGTGTGCAGATGGGGCTGCATGGTATGGGATATGTAGCCTTACATGGGATGGACTGAGGTTGCCTGACATCTAGCTCGGGCGTGATCCTAAGGGATCTACTGTCACGAGGGCGTGACTTCTAGCACATGCATGTTGGCCTGCATGTGGGCACGACCCTGGGAAAACAAGAAGCGAGGTCAAGGGTTACTCGATGTGCTAGAATCCCTAGCATTTGTGCCTTGGGGGCAAATGAAAGGTCTAGGGCCAAGAGGGGCCCAAAGAACCTTAGGATTTTCAAGTTGGTCATTGGTGGTCTTTTTAAAAAGACCCCACTAGAGGGGGCCTAGGGGTAATTGAAGGCCCTTGGGGGCAACCCTAAGGCATGGGCTACCACGTGGCAAGCCCATGCAGCCCCTTTTGGAAAGGGAGGCCAAGGAAGGCCTTGGGCAAGAAAATGGCGCAGAAAAGTTCACAGGAGGAGGAGAGGGAGGCCGCGAGAGTTGGCGCCTATGAAAGAGAGGACTGTTGCGTCCATACGATAATACAGAAGGCTTGATAGTGAAGGCGTACGGCTGCTGAAGGCTCCCCTCTTCAGATCGATGCCACCTTTCAGACAGTGACCTTCCTCCATAGAGTCTATGACCTACCTCGTGAAAGGCTACCGAGACTGGCATTGGAATCCTCTATTCGACGGGCAAAGAGTGGGTTTGATACAGCATGGTATGCACGCGTCTCTGCTTAGTTCGCCAGTCATGGCATTCAGATGAACAGGCTCCCTCCTTTTCAGTACAGCATGGATGCACCGCTTGAGCTGATTCCGTGAGATGAGATTAACCGCATCATATGATTAGACCCCCTCCAACTTCACACACTTCGGACTTGGGGGGGGGGGGGGGGGGGGGACCAGGAGTTCCCCACCAAGACCCAACTCTACTATGACCATTTCTTGAGAGTATCGGAAGATGGCCTCATCATCAGACCCCAGTATCTTGAGGACAGAGGAGTACGAGTCTCCTCCTCTCTCAACACTGCCCAAGTACTTTGGGTATCAGAAAGGATGGAGGATTGCCCCTTCAAAATTTTCAAGAGTGATAGCATGCTCCTCCAAAGTGGTATTGTAATTTAAGTGTAGGGCATTATGCCATTTTTCCAATATTGAGACTTCTCTTTCCAATATTACACATTCTCATTCTCATTCTTGCTATGAAGTCCACCTTGGTTGCTCTCTGCTCAATCTGCATCTGAAGTTGGAAGGGACTATGTCTCACAATTTCAACATTGGAGGAAAGCTAAATGGGACTATGTCTCATGATTTCAAAATGGGAGGGGGTGGATGGCAAGCCAAAGGGATCCATTGGAGAGGAAGGGTTAGATGGTGATCCATTGAGGAGAAGGGGTTGGATGGTGAGTTTTGGAACTCGTTGTGGCTAGAGGAATCCATTGTGAGAGGGGATAAAAGTTATAGGATGGGATGGAAGTTGAAGGATGGCTGAGTGCAAAGGAGTATAATTGCAAGGGAGTGTGCTAGGAATTAATATGGTTGAGTGGAAGGGATTTCGCAAGGGTGGTATCCATTTTAAGTAAAATGAACTGTTGGGCTTGCATGCAGAGGAGTTGATTGGCATGCATTGGAAGCAAGTGTATGGCTTGAATTTGGATTGATTCGCTGACTACAAGGAGTGTGCAAGGGGGGTGTTGAATTATAGCCATGATGAACTATCAAGCTAATTACCAAGCTCGTAGAGTAAGTAGCTAGCATGCATTGGATGCAAGGGGAGTGTGCAAGGCCAGTGCCAGTTTAAGAATGTACCAAAATCACAATGTAAGAAAGTAATGATGATTCGAATTGAAGTCACGATAACAACCACTAGGGTTGCATGCAAAGTAAGTAGAGTGAGCACCTAATTACTAGTCCCGATGACAACCACTAGGCTTGCATGCAGAGTAAGTAGGGTGAGCCATTCCTAGTCAGGATGGCAACCACCATGTAGGGTAGGTGAGTGAGCCATTACAAGTCATGATAACATCAGGCTTGCATGTAGAATAAGTAGAGTGAGCAACTAATTACTGATCACTTAGGCTTAGCTTGGTGGCCTAGCCATTGGGAAGGGTGCCACTTGGCTGGCATGCATTAGACGCAAATATACAGCTTGAATCGAGTTTGTGAAAAGGTGGTGTAATTAATAATGTAATGATCATTCAAACTATAGCCACGATTACAACCATCAAGCGTGCATGCACCGTTGGGCTTGCATGTAGAGTAAGTAGAGAGCGGTTAATTACCCATCACCAAGAATTAATTTGGTGTTGTGAATGAATCCACTTGGCTAGCATGCATTGGGAACATGATTGATTGATTAAAGGCAACTCATGATTAATTAGACATGCCATCAAGATGGCATGCGATTAATTCAAAGGCCACTTTGATTGTTTTGAGGCCACTAATGAAATTTTGGACATGCCAAATACTTAGATGGAGGCATAAAAGAGCACCCTCGTCTTCATGCATCTAATGATATTTCTCTGTTGCTCATCGTGCTCTCTCGTGTTTGCCATCTAGAACTTTATCTCTCCATTACCACTATTTCTCCATTGCTATTTTCCACTTCTCATCAGCTCCCTTGGTTGCGATATGGACCTTCTATTTCTCCACTACTCATCACCTATTTCTCCATTGCTACCCTATTCTCCATGTTTGCTCTTTTGTTGGCCCAAGGCTACCAAAATTTTGTAATACTTACAAAATTTGTAATAAGACAAAAACATTTATCTTTTTCTCATATACTCTCAACATGTGCCAAATGGTGAGTCTTCTTAGATTGTCATAATAAAAAAATTTATAGTAGACCGGTCAAAATTTTATAATGATACAAACACATTTCTCTTTTTCTCATATTCTCTCAACCCATGCCAAATGGTGAATCTACTTAGATTGTTGTAATAAAAATTTAATAGTATATTGGACCCAAGGCTACCAAAATTTTATACTATTTACAAATTTTTTAATAAAACAAACACATCTCTCTCTTCTACTATTCTCTCAACAAGTGCCAAATGGCGAATCTACTTTGATTGTTGTAATAGAAATTTTATAGTAGACTGTGATTTTGTAATAGAGTATGCCACTATTGAGGTGCTAAGGGATTTCTAATATACCCTTGAACGCATGTGTTAGTCTAGTTTTTAATATAAATATGAGTATCTCTATGCGATCATTTTTTGGCTTTGTGTTAGTCTCTATGCAATCATGAGAATGCTCTAAAAAAGCTAAAAAGTACCCAAAAACTTCTCAAACAGTGCTAAAAGTGCATTCCAACTACTGCCATAGTTGGGTTGCTACTTGGGCTACTAGGTTGGCATATTTGCCAGCCCTCTCAGTGGTCAGTGAGATCTATTTCTAGCGTTATCTACTACGTTGGTTTGCAGTTTGGGGGCCCTCAAGGTAGCACTTTGCTATAGAATTTTTTCTTTATCCAAGGGACATAAATTCTTGCTTTGGGAAATAATTTTTAGGGGAAGTTTGGTACTCATGAGATAAAATAGTGGTTGATTTACTTCTTTGCACCAAAATTGGTGCCCACGATGAGTTTTAAGGGGTGATTAGTTTTAGTAGCCGTGCTCATCAAAAAAATTATAAAGTGAGAGAAGAAAGTGAAGAAGAAGGAGAGAGAGAGAGAGAGAGAGAGAGAGAAATGGGGAGAAAAAGATGGGATGCAAATAGCAAGTGCAACTTAGCACAATCATAACAAGTTGAACGTTGTCCAAGTGGCCTACCTTGAAATAGAAAGAAGAAAGAAAGGAGGAGGAAAAGGTGGAGATCACATGCACACAACCAATCATAGCAAACCTTGAAAATTTGATTTTTAGCTTTCTCAAGACAAAAATGACTCGCGGCAAGCCCAAAATCCAAACGCTAAATTGGAAAAACAAGATGAACATAGTTCAACTGGCCTGCCTTGTTTTACATGTCTTGATGATAGGATTAAGAGTTGGTAGGATGAGGAGCTTTTGTGCTTGGTTTAAGTACATGATAAGGATGTGAAAATGAGGGAGTGGTCTGACCAGGATATAAAATATGTACCTTGCGTAGTGTTTGCTTCCAATGAGTTTTCCCATATGTGGTCAATAGTACTACCATATATTGTCATGGGCACTATAATGAGTTTTTGCAAGATATGTATGAGTATTGACATTTTTGTTTTTGGTGGTTTGTAGACGTTTGTAATGGCAACCTATTAAATGAGGGTAGTTTTAGCAGTGTGAGTAGGCACTTGCAACCTTGGTTATAAATTTGAAGGGTCGAAGGCAAGGGAGTCCATTGTGAGGCCTTGCGATCGATGGATTGTCCTTGTTGATGTTAGCTATACTAGGAACTATGTCTTGCTTATAGTGTTGAGGTGGTTGTTCCCTATTTGGAACTCCCTTGTGAATTTCATTACTGGTGTCCAATGGGGCATTGTTTTGTCATTGTATTTGTTCTTGTTTTCTGTGCATGTTCTTGTTCTTGTTTTCATGTCAATGAATTCAATCCATAATGCAGGGCTATTGTTGATGACGTCTAACCCTTTGAATGTTCATTTCCCTCCGTTAACAATGCCATGACTGATGTCTAGATTGCTCGAACATATTTCAATAATCATTCCCTCTTTGAGGTTGAGCTATTTGTGGAGGTCACTAGTTGTTTTAGGGTCAGCAGGGAAGTTTATTTTTTTGCTACATGTCCTGTGCTTGTGGTCGACCGTGTTGAAGATTTGGAGTCTTGTTTGCAGTGTTTGGAAGATGTACTCATTATGTGCATCTTTGGCAACATTTGTGTAAAAAAGGTGTGGGACTGTGTGCTTTGGTGGCACTAGTCTTGTGTATAGGTTGTTCAATATATAAATGTCCTTGCCCATGTGTGCCCCAATGTGAATTTTGTTAGCAAGTGGAGAAACGGGCCTTCTTGTTGGCACATGGGACAGCTTAGTTCATAGAAATGGATTTGTGTTGCCCAACAAGAGTCCACTAATGCGATTTTTTTTTAGCAGGTGGAGAAACAGGCCTTCTTGTTGGCACATGGGATGGCTTAGTTTGTAGAATTGGATTTGTGTTGCCCAACAAGAGCCATGGTAAAGCTATTTGTTTTGATTGTTGTGAGAACACCCAAGAATCCTTCAGTGGGCTTGCCTAGCAAAGGGCACGGGACAAAATAATGTCGAATCCACCAAATGGCTCATCATGGTTATGCTTTAACTCGCATGCACATATCAGCCCACAGTAAATGTGTTTAGCCCCACCAGTGAGATTTCATCGATGACCACAAGCTCGACATTCTTGTAAAGAGTTGAAAGGGTTTGGATCTTATCTGTGCTGAGACTTGTATATGCACTTGTCAACAAATGTAGGTGCAAAGTTGCATGTATCATGTTTCTGCCAATTCGTCGTGCTTCTTTTCTAGTGTATGGCAAAAGAAGAGCCCTTGGTAACTCAGGGTTTGTTGCTTCTTTGTGCAAGTATATTTGGTGCAGAGCTTGGTAATGAGCATGACAGTGAATGTTTTCCCTGAGCCGATGTTGCCTAACAAGAATATTTTGATTTTCTCTTGGGGCCTAACTCTTTTTTTCAAGAGGATGTCATCCAGTATGGCTTCTTGTTCAAGGTTTGTTTGTTGGACCAACTTGTAATATATATTGTTTGGTAAAATGTGCTCTGGATATTGTGTTTTGAGCATCAATTGATTCTTGTTTTTATTTACTTGCATGCACATTGCCAGTTTGGCTTATCGTGGACTCTGTGATTGATTTGGTAGATGATGAAGGTTGTGCGTACGAGTTGATTTTGTTGAATGTTGTTTTGCTAGTAGTGATTGCCGCGATGTTTGCTATGTACATGTTGTGCCTGGTGTGGAATGTTTCATTCAGTGAATGCTCAACCAAGGAAAAAGTTAAGTATAGCAAGCATAGTTCTCTGTAATGTTCTTCTCGTTTGGTGTTCTTGCCGTGGCTATTGTAGCGTATTATTTGTGGGCATTTTTTAACCTTTGCGATCCCTTGTTTGACTATGAATTTTCTTGTGAAAGAAGCCAGGCATGTGTTGCTCAAGTTTGTCCCTCATCTTAGGTAATTTGAGATTATGTCAGGGAAAAAAATGTATGTGCTCCTTGGGTCCAAGTTTTGCAGGTTTGCCCTTCTTTTTAGGAGCAGTGTTTGTTCATCAGGACTGCTTGTGTTTATTATGTATGCAATCTCCCTTGTCACGGCAAAAAGAGGCAATGAAAGGCATAGGTAGACTGCTTGTTGTGCACTAATGTGTTGAGTGTTCAAGATTGCATTTCCAACACTACGAATTCATTCGTTGATTGCTGCTTTTATCGCATCATTTGTTTCCTTATCAAATTTAGTTATGTACAAAGTGCAGTACAAGGTTGCTCCATGATTGTTTAGAACAAATTGGATATCTGTGTTTGCCCCCAGAGTTTTGTCATAGTTTTGTTGAAATCGTTGGTGTAAATGTCTCTCGATTGTCTTCTCAAGAAGATTGTAGGTTGGTGGATGCTGGTTCATAGCGCTAGTATGTACTCCTCTTTGTCTTTGCCCGTTTTATCAAGAAATGTCAAAAAATCCAAGGACATTGTGCCTTCATCTAAAAGCTTAATTGATATAGTTTTGAATTACTCCCTTTTATTTTTGGCATTGAGGGTTGCCTTACAAAGGGTGGAGTATGCGAGTGCATCCCATGGGTGGCCGTGGAAAACCAAATCTGCAATGTTGAGCCTTCTTTGTGCATGCTTTTCTATGCTTATGTGTCTAGATATCTTTCAACATTTCTAGTAATTCCAAACTATTTGTTGTAATGTATTTGTCCATGAATGTCTCAAACTCTTGGTCGTCAGTGGGCCCTAGATAGTGTTGTCGTGGCATAGTAGTGTTTTCGGTGCTTGGAAGCATAGTACCGAGATGTGCCTATAGGGTCAGACTTGATCATGTGTTGGAGCTTTGTAGGATTATGTTCTCCTTTTTTGCCATTTCATTTTTCACTTAAGGATTCTACACAAGCTATTAATGCGTCCCAACGCTTCTCAACTGCTGATAAATCGACAAAAAAAGTTGGAGGCCCTAGTTGGCACAACATTGCGAACACATTCTGCTTTAGTTTGTGCTTGTAGTTGGCAGAAGTCTGTAGGCATTTGAAATCTTTGTACCCTATGTTCGATTGCAATAGTTGTTCAATGTTCGTGTCTACCAATGTGATTTTGGCTTGCAAAGTCATTCCTTGCAATTTCCCTTTTCACATTTAAACCTAGCATATGGATAAGACTTGGTGGACTAGTATTTTCATAGTCTTGAAAAAAAAAAATCTATGGAAAATGCTAATCATCGATCTGTATGTTTAAGTTCCCACTTGGCAATGTCTTGGTAAGTGATTGTCATTGTGGTGTTGTAAGGATGTTGCCCATAGAATAATGTCGGGAATGCCATCTCCTCACAATACTTATTAAAAAAAGGCTTAGAGGTTTAAAACCCTCTAATGGGGCTACAATAATTGTTTTGTCATGGAAGTCTACTACTTGTTGTGATGTGTATATTCCATGCATGAAAGTTTCATGGAAAGTTTTCAAACAAGCAGACATCACAGAGATTGTAGAAGTAGAATTTTGCAATGCTTCTGCAATGTTTTCCCTTTGATTGATGAGATCCTGCTCTTTGGTGGCATTGTCACCAAGATGAAGAGAACTCATTGTTGTCTACCCAAGCCATGGTGTTTGAATATGTCTAGGAGTGCCTCGTATTCGTACATCAGGTAGAATGGTAGCAAACTAGTTAAGATGTTAGTGTTTTCAGGGTACTTCTCCATGAACTCAACATTCAAGTCTAGGTTTCACCAAGTTGAAGAGAACTCATTGTTGTCCTGGGTTGACTAACCAAGCCATGGTGTTTGAAGATGTCCAGGAGCGCCTCGTATCCATACATAGGGTAGAATGGTAGCAAACTGGTCAAGATGTTAGTGTTTGCAGGGTACTTCTCCATGAACTCAACGTTCAAGTCTAGGTTTTGCCTTGTGAGTTGAGATAGTGGTTCCATCCTCTTGGTTTTGTCCGGGCACCAACCTACTAGTTAATGAGGTTCTTTTTGGATGCCTTTGGTAGTTTTTGTTTGCAAATATGCCAATGCATGCACAAGAGAGGAAACATCAAACTGAACCTGTTTTTCAAAAAAACATTTTTTCCCTATTTCTCACAAGACCCCCATTGAATAAGTAGGTTCACTCAGGCATAGAATATGTTATTCAAAGGTGGAATATGTACAATGAAATGAGGGCTTGATATGTACAAAACAACAAGTCACAAAAGCAGGACATCAACTTTTTTCCTAGTGGAGGCTAAACATTTGCATAGCAACAACAAAAAGAACCAGAACTTTAAATGCTAGTGGCAAAGGCAGTGACAAAACCAGAATTGTTCACAGTAAACTCTCCTAAAGGCCTCTTCCCATACATGTTTCTTGTCGCAACAACAATACTGTGACCTGTGTAGCAAAAGGGGCAGCTAGGGTCCTTGCTAACACGAGGTCCTCCACAAGCTCCATACTGGTGTTCAACAAGTGGGTTGTTCAGGCCAATGAAATGCAACACCCCGTTCACCTATTCATTAAAACAATGCAAGTCAGCACACATCGTTCCTGGTCTTGCCTAGGTTTGGCTTTGATGTTATACCTTGTTTCCATAACTAAGCTGGGAGACTTGGCCTGTGAAACTGTGGAGTAATGATGAATGAAGATTGCCCTCTAGGACAGCCACCAAGATTGTGAAGTCAAATATTCCTAGTGCCTGGCGTGCTCGTATAAATGATATGTATTTTGTGACATACATGACAATCCCTTCATCTATGAACTCCTACATTAGATGAGCAAGTGTGTGTCATCTCTCTACTACAAATGTTAACTGTTCCACCAAAGTTTGTGTCAATAAAGGGGAAAAGCTTGTTTTTAGGCACAACTGGCTACATTTTTTGGTAATTTTAGGGCCTTACCGTGGCACTGTCCTTAGGGTTTGGACCATCTGCAATAATGATTTGGTCGGTGGGGGGGGCCCATCAGGTATATCTTCACAATTACAAAATCTATGGTCTCCATCAAAGCCATGAATGAAGCTCTTGTGGTTTCAACTTGGTTTGCTACCCATGGTGCATACATGCATATTGGTTTTCTGGCACAAAAGCTATCTGGCCATCAAAAGGCTTGCCCTTGATGGTTGTTATCGTAGCATCCACCCGCAATGAGATGAAAGATGTGCAGCCTTCTCCTACAGCTCTCTTTGCAATGGTGGCTCCCTCTATTCTATAAAAGTTGTCAACTTGTTGCAAGACATCTAGCAATTGTGACATGTATGCGTGTGGTATGTGAAGATTGATTGTCTCAAAACATTCTATATTAGTTAGGTCAACTTGCATGAAGATAGGGTAGGGGACATCCTTGGCTTTGAAAGTGCCATACTTGGCTGACTCTTTCCCTTCAAAAGCAAAGTGATAAGGTATATAGTCTACCAACGTGCTTATAGGTAGCACCGGTAGGTTATTCAACTGTGTTGAAATTGGCTCTGCTACAACCACTGCTTTAACAATGTGGGTTTCGTTGTTTGGGACATTGGGTGGTTTGAATGTCGCAACTCCTTTGCCTTTATCTTAGGTGGCAAACTCGACCTAGCTGGAAGACATGGTTGGACATAGATTTTAGAAAAATTGCGACCACGGATGACATTTAATTCAACCAATAAGGCGCATGTGTTATTGTGCCTATCCAAGGATTTGGAACCAAGGAAAAACCTAATTATTTCATTTTGTGCTTATGATTTCTTTTAATAAGGAGGATGAGTCTGTGAACATGCACATTTGGAAATGAAACATTACAATAACGTCTCTCTTTTTTGCAAACAAGAAGAAAGTGATTGTTTATGTAGGATCATCATTGAAATAAAGTTTCAAAACATATTCTATTGTTGAGTACAAGTATTAACATAAAGTACAAATTTGACAAAGAACACGCCTAAAAATCAACAATGACCACGAAAAGAAAAGCATGCTTTCTCTTGTCACGAAAAAAAAACTATTCAATGTTGATGCTCGATTCATTGTCCTCTTCAACAAATGGGGGTTCAATGTCCAAATCTATCTTGTAATGCATCCACAACAATAGGCAACCTTTTCTCTGTAACTCTTTGCGGACTAGGCAATATATGCTTTGTCAGTGCTTAGTTCCATTCCAAGCACAAGGCCCAACAAAAAAACAAAATAGCACACAAATGTTCACCTTCGGTGTATGCTTCCTTGGCTACTGCATGAAAACAACTCTTTAATGTCTTTTTGCAGTTTGCCATCTTTTGTGACTACCTTTGGTGGGGTGAATAAATGAGGCACATTCAATGCTGAACGTGGAGCAGGCGATGATGTTTTTAGCATGCAAACACCAGACATAGAAAGAAGTCTTTCTCTGCCAAAAGCCCGGACCTCTCCCGTGATAGCACCTATAACTTAGCACAAACAATATCAAAGTTTGGGATGGTATATGACAAACAGGATGGCTGTGAGCCTGCGTGTATGAGATAGCACCAATAATATCAAATTTTGGGATGGTATATAGTACATAGGGTGGCTGTTAGCTTTCGTATAGGAGATAGGATATAACAAACAAAGAAATGACAAGGCAAAGGCAACCATGACTCATTCACGAGCAGAAGTATCATCACCAAAGTACAAGCATTTATAAAACCATGCTCATGTGTTGAGAGATATTTAAGCTGGGCTTAACAAAAGAAATACACAAAACTACAAAGAAACCTTCATTCAGAATGTGTTAGCATGCGGCTACCAAAAATATTTGTCCGGCAAGGATTGATTTTTAGCTTTGTGCCTTCTATCGTCGGTTGGTGCTCTACATCCAAGTTCTCATTCTTTTTCTCCACAATAATGACCTTCTGTTCCGATCTTCTGTAGCATTTGCTAGTTTTCTCACGTAAATAGAACATTCAGTAAACAAAACGGTTATGAGATGGGAGACCGATATTCACAATGCATTCCATACACACAGAACTTAAAGCCAAGACATTACTTCATCAGGACAACCTGGTTTCAGCTCCACGATACTCATGATGTCTGCGAAGACAATTAAGCATTCAAGAATTACAAATATGTTAAACAGGGTCACATTTTTTTTCCCCCCAAGAAGGGTGACATTTTTTAAACAAGTAAATGAAGAAATCAAAATTGGCGAAGAGTACCAAATCACAAAGATCTATAAACCCTTCTCAAATTCACCGCTTCTGGTATCCATGGACTCTCTCGACAGTTGATTCTCTTCATCTGGGGTAGCCATGTTCATCATTGTTTGCATAGGATCATCATTGAAATAAAGTTTCAAAACATATTCCATTGTTGAGTACAAATAGTTCAAGAACATAAAGTACTAACTTGACAAAGAACATGCCTAAAAATCAACAATGACCACCAAAAGAAAAGCATGCTTGCTCTTTTTACCAAAAAAAAAACTATTATGTGTCGATGCTCCATTCATTGTCCTCTTCAACAAACGGGGTTTCAATGTATAGATCTATCTTGCAATGCTTCCACAGCAGGCAACCTTTTCTCCGTAGGGCAATATATGCTTTGTCAATGCTTAGTTCCATACCAAACACAAGGCCCAACAAAAAAACAAAATAGCACACAAACGTTCACCTTCGGTGTATGCTTCCTCAGCTACTGCATGAAAACAACTCTTTAATGTCTTTTTGGTGGGCTTCTTGATGGGTGAATTTTTAAGCAAACTGCCATCTTTTGTGACTACCTTCGTTGGGGTGAATAAAAGAGGCACATTCAACGCTGAACCTGGAGCACGCAATGATGTTTTCAGCTTCGATCCCTATTTTAAATTACTTTCCATATTTCAAAGAAGTGAGGATCAAACTCACATTTCCCCTTTAAGGACTCTAGGAAATCATTCTGAAATTGAGTAAAACTCAATTCATTAACAATTGGCATTCGGCTAAGAGAGTCTACTACCACATTGAAGTTCCCTTTCCTATATGTCAATTGTATATCAAACTCCTGCATTAACTCAACCCATCTAGCTTTTCTACCTTTAAGCTCTGACTGATTACAAATCCTTTTAATGCTCTCCTGATCAAAGATGATCTCAAATTTTGCACCATATAAATAGTGCCTCCACTTTTTTGAAGCATAGACTATAGCATATAGTTCCTTCTCATATGCCGAGTAATTTCATTGGGCACGATCTAACTTTTTGCTTTCAAAAGCCACTGGTCGACCTTTTTGTATAAGTATCGCCCCAACAGCAAAATCACTGGCATCTGTCTCAACCACGAATGGTTCATTGGGATCCACTACTTTTAAGACAGGAGCATCCGCTATAGCTACCTTTAATTTTTCAAAACTTCTCTTTTGAGGTTCATCCCATATGAAGGTACTTCCCTTCCCCTTAAGTTGGTCCGTCATCAGAACAGCAATCCTAGCGTAATCTTGGATGAATCTCCTATAGAATCTTGACAAACCCAAGAATATCTATAATTCTTCTAGATTTGTAGGATGTGGCCATTCCAATATGGCCCTTACTTTGTCAGGGTCCATACGTATCCCTCCTTGGGATATTATATGTCCCAAGTATTTCACTTCTTTTGCAAAGGATTCACATTTGGATTCTTTAGCAAAGAGTGAATTATCCCTAAGTAGCTGGAACACTGTTCGCAAATGTTCCAAATGCTTTTTCCTGGTTTTATTAATAAATAAGGATATCATCTAGAAATACTACAACAAAAAATTCTTGATATGGCCTTAAGACACTATTCATAAGTGTCATGAAAGTTGTTGGAGCATTTGTTAACTCAAATGGCATTACTTTAAATTGATAATGCCCATACCTAGTACGAAATGATGTCTTAGGGACATCCTCTTCCCTAATTCATACTTGGTGATATCCTGATCTTAAATCAAATTTAGTAAAGTATTTTGCCCCTTGCAATTGATCAAAGAGCTCATCAATGCGAGGCATAGGATACTTATTTTTTATGGTGATTTTTTGGCCCTTCCTAATATATTCCGTTAACTGTCTTTCGACCTCACGTTCCTCCATTTAACTAAGCCTATATGGGGGTTTACAAATAGGGATAGATCCAGGAATTAAATCTATTTTATGATCTACTTCTCTCTTAGGAGGTAAACCATCAGGTAAATCAGATAAAAAAACATCTTTAAATTCAAACATTAAATCATTGAAAGAACATTTATGCTTTTTAACATTATCAAAAACAGCATTACTTCTTTCCGATGCAGAAGACATAAAATCACCAATAAAAGTAAGTTCACAAAGATATACCTCGCATTCTTCTTGGTGTAGTAGTCGTTCCAATTCCATCGAACAAATAAGAGGAGAGTTAGGCACATCATGTTCTGCTTGAATCTGCAAGAGTCCAATGATACATCCACTGACTCTGAGGGCTCCTACTCATTTCCTCCCAACCACGGTTTTGTAGTGATCTCCCTTTCATAAGTAGTCTTTCCTTTTTCATCATGTGAAGATCACTCTCTGGAAACCTCCCCCAAGCCCAATGCTTGCAAAGTGGCCTCCTCTTTTGGTGCCATGTGTCCCACAAGGGACCTTACCCTTCTAGCCCCCTCATGGACTCTCCTTTGCACCTCTTAATTAATGTGTAGGCCTAGGCGTGACGCTAGACCCAAACCCTCTAGGCCTCATAGTATGCAAGCATCATCAAGCCCTCTGGTTTCCTGCCTCACCATAATAACAATACATGGTTTCGGGATTATGGCTGACGTAACATTAACGGAAGGAGCACATGAAACTATGAAGAAACTTTTGTTCAAAATGCTTTAGCATTCATCTGCCAAAAATATTTGTCCCACAAGGATTGATTTCTTAGCTTCGTACCTTCTACCATCGATCGGTACTCTACATCCAACTTCTCATTCTTTTTCTCTACAATAATGAGCTTCTGTGAATTTTGCTCTTCTGCAACATCTGCTAGTTTTCTCACGTAAATAGAACATTCAGTAAACAAAACGGTTACGAGATGGGAGAACGATCGTCACAACACGTTCCATACACAGACCTTGAAGCCGAGACATTACTTCATCAGGACAACCTGGTTTCTGTTCCACGATACTCATCATGTGTGCAAAGACAATTAAGCATTCAAGAATCATAGATATGTTAAACAAGGTAACGTTTTTGAAACAAGCGAATGAAGAAATCAAAATTGACAAACAGAAATGGAGAGAACCAAAATCACAAAGATATACAAATTCTTCTCGAATTGACCGCTACGGGTATCCATGGACTCTCTCGATAGTTGATTCTCTTCATATGGGGTAGCCATGCTCATCATTATTTACATAGGATCATCATTGAAATAAAGTTTCCATTGTTGAGTACAAGTAGTTCAAGAACATAAAGTACTAACTTGAAAAAGAACACGCCTAAAAATCAACAATGATCACCAAAAGAAAAGCATGCTTGCTCTTTTCACCCAAAAAAAAAACTATTCAATGTCGATGCCCCATTCATTGTCCCCATTCATCCCCAGTATGCAACCTTTTCTCCATAACTCTTTTCGGACTTGGCAATATATGCTTTGTCAATGCTTGGTTCCATACCAAACATCAGGCCCAAAAAAAAAAAAAAGAGCACACAAACGTTCACCTTCAGTGTATGCTTCCTTGGCTACTACATGAAAACAACTCTTTAATGTCTTTTTGGTGGGCTTCTTGATGGGTGAATTTTTAAGCAAACTGCCATCTTTTGTGACTACCTTCGGTGGGGTGAATAAAAGAGGCACATTCAACGCTAAACCTAGAGCAGGTGATGATGTTTTCAGCACACAATCACCAGATATAGAAAAGAAGCCTATCTCTCATCAAGCCATATAGCCTTCTTGCAACCCTCTGTGGCTGCAACATACTCAGCCTCTGTGGTAGACAAAGCAACGCATTTTTGTACGCGAGACATCCACGACACTGCACCACCTGCAAAGGTGAATACATAACCAGAAGTGGATCTCCTACTATGCACATGCCCTGCATAGTCTGAATCTATGTACCCAAGTACACGCATGTCTCCTCTACCAAAGCAGATGCACATCTCCTTGGTACCCTTCATGTACCTCATGATGCACTTAACTGCCTCCCAATGCCTCTTTCCTTGATTAGCCATATACCGGCTAACAACTCCCACTGCAAATGCAATGTCTGGTCTAGTAGCTGTCATAGCATACATAAGACTCCCAACTGCTGATGCATAAGGAACCTTGGCCATCATGGCCCTCTCCTCATCTGATTTGGGACTATCTGTATGACTCAGTTTCACATATGGAGGCAATGGAGTACTAACTGCCTTTCTCTGCCAAAGCCCGGACCTCTCCCGTGATGGCACCTACAACTTAGTGCAAACAATATCAAAGTTTGGGATGGTATACGACAAACAGGACGGCTATGAGCTTGCGTATACGAGATAGCACAAACAATATCAAAGTTTGGGATGGTATATAGCATAGAGGACGGCTGTCAACTTCCGTATAGAAGATTGGATATAACAGACAAAGAAATGACAAGGCGAAGGCAACCGCGACTCATTCACCAAAGTACAAGCATTTATAAAGCCATGCTCACGTGTCGAGAGAGATCTAAGCTAGGCTTAACGGAAGAAACACATGAAACTACGAAGAAACGTTTGTTCAAAATGCTTTAGCATTCGGCTGCCAAAAATATTTGTCTTGCAAGGATTGATTTCTTAGCTTCATACCTTCTATCATCGGTTGGTGCTCTACATCCAAGTTCTCATTCTTTTTCTCCACAATAATGACCTTCTGTGAATTCCACTCTTGTGCAGCATCTGCTAGTTTTCTCATGTAAATAGAACATTCGGTCAACAAAACGGTTACGAGATGGGAGAACGATCTTCACAACACGTTCCATACACAGACCTTGAAGCCGAGACATTACTTCATCAGGACAACCTGGTTTCGACTCCATGATATTCATCATGTCTGCAAAGACAATTAAGCATTCAAGAATCACAGATATGTTAAACACGGTGACGTTTTTGAAACAAGCGACTGAAGAAATCAGAATTGGTGAACGGAAATGAAGAGTACCAAAATCACAAAAATCTACGAACCCTTCTCAAATTGACCACCACTGGTATCCATAGACTCTCCCGGCAGTTGATTCTCTTCATCTGGGGTAGCCATGCTCGCTGCAGCAATGTCCCAACAATTGTGAAGCAGACACTTTCTTGCACAGGAGCACTCAACAGGCACCACAAACGTTGATAACAGAAGTATGTACCAGTGAGCTTTATAAGAAGCGACGGAGTTAGGATTTCGCAAGAATAGAAAATGCTTGTTGCGAAAATAGCAGCTCCATGCTGACGCCCCCAAAATGACCTTCCCAAACCATTGTCCATGCACGAAGTACGCCAGTGAGTTGGTGCTTTCATGCCTATCCTGCCTCGTAAGAGCTTCTTCCATGCATAGCGAGACAAGCCAACCCATTCTGAGGCACATACTGACCTTGTAGCCGACTTGTCCATGGGCACCGAGACAAGCCAGCCATGCAACATGCGGAAGGATGCCACGTGCAGGCTAGGATGGTGGCCGATCTTTCGGCCATGCAAGGTTTGCCCCTGCTATCGATGCGAACTCCCAAATGTGGCGATGGAGGAGATGAAATGTTTGGCTGATTTCCTGGCATGGATCCGAACTCCAAAGAATGCACACAAAGATTTTACTAGAAGGGTAGGATTCTTGCAACAACAACAGGCAAGAAAGGTCAAGCTAGAGGCATGTGCAAAGCAGAGAGTGATTGAAGGGGAGCTGAGGAGCAACGGCATAGGGATTAAATGGTGGTCATTCAGCGTAGAAGCAAAGCAATCGGACCTGGAGGTGAAGAAGAAGAAGATGACGACCATGAAAGCTCTCTTCACCACAACCCACCACTCCAAGACAAGTCCGCTTGCCAACGACACTGCACTATACAACACATGGCCAATTGCCACATGCAATTCACGGAAACGGTCGACACCTCACCTCTCGATTCTAGTGGCCACGTGTCATCTGCATCGCACCAAATGGCGAATGGAAATACGAGGTGCCGTGTGGTCGAGCGATTTTCTGCCTCGGGAATACAGACGCCAAAAATACTTTCGACTAAGGCCTACACATGCGGCAGGCCAAAAAGAAACATTGTTAGCTACTCAAAGTGGAACCTCCAATAAGGCTTTTCTCCTGCAGTGCATTCTTTTGTGCCTGTGAAGATGCGAGTGGGTTACAAATTTACAAATCCATCCAATGAATGGTGAACAAACACTTCTGCGGCAGATTTTTGGCCGATGAAGAGCTCGCGAGGGGTCGCAGGTCCCTCAGCTCTGCTCTCCAAAAACGTTTCAGTGATCTTTAAACACCGTCAACAATTTTACGTGATGCTTCTAAGTCAATAACTGAAGCATCAAATCTGTATGCATCGGTCCAACAGCTACCAATCTCACGATCTGTCACGGTATAAGAAAAACCATTTTCAGACTCCCCGGCAATGCGGAAGGACGAAGAAACATAAGGGCTGTCAAAACACCTCAGCTCATCACCATAAGACAAAAGTGTAGACCAGAATGGGAAGGAGATGAACACAATAGCTTGAGCGGAAGATCTGGAATCATCCCTTTCTCTGGTGAAATTTATATGTTCTTCCTTTAATGTCTCTTCGGGAAACCGCTACATGTCCCCCTTGCACTAGAGCACTGGGTTCAAATGATGAGCAGATGCGATGCACTTTTGTATCAGAATTATCTCACGCATTTAACTTCTTTATCTCCATCCGTGCAGCTCTCTCTGCTGCATTTCTTGATTATGTTTTGTCTCAGCAAGCTATCTATGCTAGGTTGTCCGTTTTGGTCGTGTGTAAGGTTGCTCTCATGGGCCCTCAGGGAATACCTCTCTGCCGCCGCTTTTTTAGTGCAAGGAGAGTCAGAAGTGCATTTCACAAGAAACTGCCTCAGCTGAGTCAGGTTGAGGAAAGTTCGAATGAGCCTCCATTGTTCGAGACAAACAATTTGCTGCAAACGTATGTAAAGGGGGGAAGCCTAGTGGATGCTCGCCATGTGTTTGACAACATGCCAAAGCGCAATGTGATCTCATGGAATATTATGATCCTGGGCTATGCCAATCAGGACGAAGGTACACAGGCTTTGGAGTTGTTTTCACGGATGTGGCAGGAAGGTGTCCAACCGAGTGATCGAACCTTTGTTGGTGTATTAAAGGCTTGCAGTAGCCTGGCAACAGTGGAAAAGCACCTTGACAGGAAATTGAAATTGGTAAAAATAGCATGCGTAGAGAAAGGTAGAGCCTTGCATTCCCAAGTAGTAAAGAGCTGCTGCGAGTCAGACATATTTGTCGGAACGGCCTTAGTAGATATGTACACCAAATGTGGGAGCCTGGAAGATGCAGAGCGTGTCTTTGAACAATTGCCTCGTCGTAATATAGTTTCTTGGAATACCATGATCTTAGGGTATGCCCAGCAGGGAGAGGGTGCACAGGCTTTGGAATTGTACGCACGGATGCACCAGGAGGGTGTTCAACCAGATGACAGAACCTTTGTCGGAACATTGAAGGCTTGCAGTATCCTGGCAGCACTGGAAGAGGGGAAGCAAGTTGAGGAGAAATTTACAAAAATAGATTGCCGTGAAAAAGGTAGCGCCATTCACTTCCAAGCAGTACTGAATGGCTTTGATATGGATCTTTTTGTGGCAACCACCTTGGGGGATATGTATGCAAAATGTGGAAGCGCGGAGGATGCACAGTGTATCTTTGACAATTTGCCGCATCGGGATGTGGTGTCCTGGAATGCCATGATCCTGGGCTATGCGAATAAGGAAGGTGGGCTGGCTTTGGAGTTGTATGCACGGATGTGCCAGGAAGGTGTCCAACCAAATGATGGAACCTTTGTAAATGCATTGAAAGCTTGCAGTAGTATTGCAGCACTGGAAGAGAGGAAGCAAGCTGACAAGAACTTAATGAAAATAGAATGCTTGAGGATAGGTAGGGCCATCCAGTCCCAGATAGTAAAGAGTGGCTTTGAGTCACACGTCTTCGTGGCAAACAGCTTGGTGGATATGTACACAAAATGTGGGAGTCTGGAGGATGCACAGGGGGTTTTTGATAAATTGCCTCACCGGGATGTGGCTCTGTGGAATGCCATCATCCTGGGTTATGCCAAGCAGGAAGAGGGTCTCACAGCTTTGCATATGTATGCACGGATGTGCCAAGAAGGTGCCCAACCAGATGACCGAACATTTGTTGGCTCATTGAAGGCTTGTAGTAGCTTGGCAATATGGGAAGAGAAGATGCATGTCGATGAGAAACTAAGAAAATCAGAATGCTTGCAGAAAGGCAGAGCTGTTCACTTCCAACTAGTTAAAGGTGGCTATGAGTCTGACTTATTTGTGGGAAACACTTTAGTGGACATGTATGCGAAATGTTGGAACCTGGAAGATGCACGGTGTGTCTTTGACGGACTGCCTTGTCACGATGTGATCTCTTGGAATGCAATGATCCTGGGGTATGCACAAAAGGAACAGGGTGCACAGGCCTTGGAATTATATGCACGGATGCACCAGGAAGGTGTTCAGCCATGTGAACGAACCTTTGTCAGTGTGTTGAAAGCGTGTAGTTGCCTAGCAGCACTTGAAGATGGGAAGCAAGTTGGCATGAATGTTCAGAAAACAGGATGCCTTGTGAAAGGCAGAGCCATACACTCCAAAGTAATAAGGAGTGGCTTTGAGTCAGAGACATTTGTGGGAAACACCCTGGTCGATATGTATGCGAAATGTGGAAGCCTGGAGGATGCATGGCACATCTTTGACAAATTGCCTCACCCTGATGTCGTCTCCTGGAATGCCATGATCCTGGGGTATGCCAATCAAGAAGAGGGTGCACTTGCTTTGCACTTGTATATACAATTGTGCCAGCGAGGTGTCCAACCAAATGATGGAACCTTTGTTGGTGCTTTGAAGGCTTGCAGTAGCCTGGCAGCACTGGAAGAGGGGAAGCAAGCTGACGAAACAGGTTGTGCAATCCACTCCCAATTGGTAAAGAGGGGCTTTGAGTCAGATGTTTTTGTGGGAAATACCCTTGTGGACATGTATGCAAAATGTGGGAATCTGGAGGATGCACGGTGTGTCTTTGATAAATTGCCTCAGCGTGATGTGGTTTCCTGGAATGCCATGATCCTAGGCTATGCCAAACAAGAAGCAAGCCAAGAGGCCTTTAGACTATATGCACAAATGCAAGAGCAGGGACTGTCACCAAATAGCTTTACCTTCGTTGCCATCCTGAAAGCATGTGGCAACACAGCGGCTCTAGAAACTGCAAATGAACTGCATTCTCAAATTATTAGGGATGGTTTTGGGACTAAGGCGATAGTAGGGAACAGTCTTATTGACATTTATGCTAAATTTGGGAGCATGGTTGATGCCCAAAGATTGTTTGATGTACTGCCCACAAGGGACGTTGTACCCTGGAATTCATTGGTTGCAGGATATGCTCGTCAGGGAGAAAGTGAACTCGTGTTCTATTTGTTTGAGAGAATGATACAGGAAGGCATACAGCCAGACTCAGTCACATTTCTTAGCCTTCTCTCTGTATGCAGTCACGTTGGTATAGTGGAGAAGGGCCGGAAGTACTTTCAGGCTATGATCAAACAGTATGGCATAATACCGACCATTGGGCACTATACGTGCATGATTGATCTCCTCAGCCGTGCAGGCCAACTGGAGGACGCAATAGCAATGATTGAGAGGATGCCTTTCCAACCTAGTGCTATTGTATGGTTGCCCATTTTGGGTGCTTGTCAAAAGTGGAAGAATGTAGAGGTTGGAAGGCATGCCTTTGAAAATATAATGAGATTGGATGAGGAAGTTCCTGCAGCATATATTTTGATGGCAAATATATATGTAGATGCTTATGTACACAAGGGCTGTCATAGCATTGAGGAAAGAGCTGGTGGACCAAGCTTAGCAGAATATTGCACATCAGACATTTTCTAACCAAAGATATGTATGCTAAACTGAGAGATTCTTTCCTTCAACAGCAGGAAGTATGATATAAAAAAACACATTTTCTATATTTGGACATTGTGGTTCAAGATATACGCAATGATGAACAGGAAAGAGCACTGTCTGGACAAAATAAGGAGCTGGCTACTGTGTGCACCCTAATAAAGACACCCAAGGTGTAAGCCATAGGTGTTGTAAAAGATCTGCAATTGTGACGATTGTAACTGACATATATATTTGCTGAGGTGCAACAGCATTATAATTACAAGCACGGAAACAGTTTTTGTGGCAACAGTTGGTAACAACACATGTCGGTATTAGTTGCCTCTTGTTTGGGGCCTGTCTACCAAGGTAGTCCCCTGTGTAGAAGAGGGATTTGCACTAGGCCATGGCAAAATTTTGTTGAGGCAAAGCTTATGGTCCCGGAGTGCTGTGTGGCAGAATCCACTCAAGTGATCCCTACGGTATTGGAGGCAAGAGTCGTACATGGTAGTGGTGGATATTAATCGCCCTCAGAACATGCTAAAGATTGAAAGCAAACGCATGCTTTTCCTCTCACGCAGATTCTCTCTCTCTCTCTCTCTCTTGCACTCTTAATATGAGCTAAAAGATTACTAGGACATTCGAATTCAAGAGAGGTATATTTTGCTCTTGTTTACAAACAAAAGCGAAGTCAAACAATGCTCAAGTTTTAATTATGCAATATTTTCAAACGTAACAGTTGATAATATTTTTACAATTTTCTTAAATGCTATAAAACCAGGCTTTAAAGATTCATATACACTTGGGATGTGTTACTCTGAAACAATCTAATCACATGATGGCATGTTGAGTCTGACCATCATTTGTTCTTTCATTCTCATATATATGTTTTATGCTTGCACAACAAAGGGACACAGAGAATATTCCCATACATGTTACACAATACCAAACACATGCAAAAACAAAATTATGTATAAGAAAGGAAACAGGAGCTTACTCTTCAAAATACTAAGATATCTCTTCCAAGCTTAGTTCTCTTGCCTTCATCTGAGAGATAGTACAACCTTTTCATCATTTATCGCTTTGCATAGATCTCCAATATGTGATCTTCATTTTGTCTGACAAGATATTCAAGGCAACATCAGATGTTTTGCTCTTCCCTTTCAAAAGGGTGTTTGGATCATCCTTTGCCTTAAGTTGTTTGACTTCTCCTCTTTCCCACATAGAAAAAAATTCCTATTGAAGATCCCAAATTGGACCATATCTAATTGCAAGTTGAAAAAAACTGGTCATACTTTCTTAAGGCATCTAAACTCTTTGTTTCATACAAAAACCAAGCCAGTCTCTTTGCAGCTCTAGATCTTGAATGCCAAAGTTACCTTATCATTATTACGAAAGATTTCGGAATCTCTTGAAACCCAAATGGTAGCTTATGCTTAGGTACTGATGAGAGCATAAGCGTAGCTTTGCTTATGTTCTTTTGCTTGTTCTATAAAAAATTTAATTTGTAAGATTGGATAAATTCAAGTCTTATGAGGTATATATCCTCATGAAATCTATATATTCATTATGAAAAACCTAATCCTCTGCATGAAAGACATTCCCTACAGGTAGGCGTTGTCATTATTATGATCCCATGCAAGGAGGGTGGCACTTGGTGCACAATTGCCTCCTATGATAAAGTAATCATAAGAGTTGGTCTTTCTAGTATCAAAACCGCCCTTGTCTGGGCAATGGGCTGGAATTACCATCACAAAAAATGGAACCACACATTGGAAAAGGGATTTATCTTCATCCTTGCCCTTAAATTAGTCACATATAATGGGTGTAGCTCTCTTACTTCGAGGGGTCTCCTCCTAGTATCCGGATCTTCAGGGGGCCTATAAAGATTTTTCGCTTGGAATAGAAAAGTTTTGGCATCTACAAGATTTGATAGGTGAATATGCCTAGTGCTCACCATCGTAGAAGTCAACAAAATACTTGGAGCCTCTACACCCAGCTCCTCATGGTCATTTGCAGAAGGGGTAGAGCCAACCTCCACTGGTGAGGGTGTTGCCTCGGCTGACCCCTTCTTAATGCCTTCTCCACTTCTTCATTTGCTTCTCTTTTTCTCCCCCTTTAGGGATTTTTGAACCTCTGATTCCAAAGAAGCATCATGTCGCAAATATACATGGCCTAAGCTTATGTAGGAGATTGGAATCCGTCCTCATGGACTCCGATAATTTTTGACTTGAGATTGAGATTGAGAGGTTTGATCTTGCAGAAATCACAATTGATCTCAATCACACAGATCTACTTTGGTGGAGTGAAAATGACAAAGGAAACATCACCTTCATTGTGCCACAGCATTTGAAGTCCCTCTCATCCCGAGTTAAAATGGAATTCCTTGCAAAATAAAGCAAAATAATTTTGTCCATGAACAACGCAAAAAAAATCAATCCTTATGATTGATGCAAGCACGATATATTATCATGGCTGACTTATTATTTTATAAAGTGCTCAAAAGCCAAGGCTACCAAGAAGTTTGTTATAATAATAATTTTTTAAACAAACCCTAAACTAAAGATTAGGTTGAGGGTTAGGTTGGTTAGATGAAAGATGTATGTATGTAGTTTAATACCAGTCTGTGCAAATCAGGTTCGACCCAGCAGCAATCAGGTTACAGTTGTGGAGAGAATCACTAGATCGCAGAGTGCCCGCATCATGGTAGCCCCACTATTTTCCAACCACTCTACAGAGATTGTGGCATATAAGGGTTGGATTGTATTTGCAAGAGACTTGATGCAAATACAATCCCGAGGATTGGATTTGCTATAGCTACTTCATGTAATTCCCATCTCCGGGATCACATTTGCAAGAGACTTCATGCAAATCCGATCTCAGGGTTTGGATTTGCAAGAGACTCACTCAATCTGATCCTAAGGATCGGATTAGGGGGGCAGTGCACTCTAATTTGATCCAGAGATTGGATTATGGGAGGACTAAACTACACTATAATCCAATCCGTGGGATCAAATTAGTGTGAGATTGGACACAAAACCAATATCATATTAGCATGGGATTGCACGCAAATGTAGACACGAGGACAACTTTAAATTGCAGTCCCCCACTAATCCGATTCCAAGGATTGGATAACTACGTAGCCTTCTCAGAGACTATATTTAATCCAAACCCAGGGATTGGACTAGCTAGAGACTACACACTAATCCGATCCTCAGGATCGCATTGGTATGCATCCTCCTCAAGGGCTACAAGCTAAGCTGATCTTGAGCATGCAATCTCATGCTACTCCTATCCTAGGATGCTAATCCAATCCTTAGGATAGGATTAGAGAGAGAGAGAGAGAGAGAGAGAGAGAGAGAGAGAGCAAGCTAATCTGATCCTCGAGATCGGATTAGTGTCTAATCTATCCTCGAGATTGGATTAGCGTGATCCTTCATGCTAATCTAGTCCTAGGGATTGGATTCGCATGCAGAAAAATTGATGAAAAAAATGTCATTATGTCTTTCAGGTGCGAATCTCATGCTACTCCTATCATAGGATGCTAATCCAATCCCTAGGATAGGATTAAAGAGAGAGAAAGAGAGAGAGAGAGAGAAAGAGAGAGAGCAAGCTAATCTGATCCTCGAGATCGGATTAGTGTCTAATCTATCCTCGAGATCGGATTAGCGTGATCCTTCATGCTAATCTAGTCCTAGGGATTGGATTCGCATGCAAAAAAAGTAATTCCTTGATGAAAAAAATGTCATTATGTCTTTCAGGTGCGAATTTCAAGTAAAAAACTTGCCTGCAAGAGTGGGCCCTGGGAGTTGTCAATATCAGCGAGATGTTAGATTTTAGAAATAGTAAACAATGAGGCACTAGGTCAAAGCCTTGGTATTTTATAGACTAAGATAATCAAGTCAACATAAATAAGTTTCTTAAATCTAAGTTTTTATTTGTACGGCAGGCAATCGAGAGGGATGTTTGGGTTTTCTCACACCCCCTTGAGCCACTTGTCATGAATCTAAGCCCTTGATCTGGTTTCATCTTATGCCTTTGATTTGGTTTGATGTAAAAGCTGAGCTTTTGAGTAAAGCACTAAAAGCATATATGTGCTTTTCACAATAAAAAGACTATATAAAGGTTTCAAACCTATTCAATTTGAAGAGATGGTCTACTTGATTTGCAAGTTTGGGCTTATTGGCATGTGAAGCTTTGGAGAGCCTCGCGATGACCTCACAAGCTCGACTTACTACAGTGATCAAACTCCCATTTTCTTGAGGTTGGAGAGGCACGTAACGCTCGCTAAGTGGAGAGTGAGAATGTTACGTGCTCTACTTCGGACTTCCTTTAATGATAGTTGTCTTTTTGTGCTGTCCAGAGTCTACTGAACGATTTGAGGATGTTAGAATCATCCCACTCAATGACACACGCACATCCTCTCAGGGTCACATTGGTAAGTTTTTCGGATATTATCTCTCGGCATTCGATTATGATTATGACTATTGACATTCAAGTAATATGCAAGTTTCTTATCCATTCGCGAGACTCATCCTCGGCGCTAATATTCTCGGTGTTTATATTCTGACATGCACTACCATGCGTTGTGTTCAAAATTGTTTGGGGAGAATAGGTGTGGAAAGATGAGAGGTATGAGAACACAATACTTTGGTTGGAATCGTGAGGAACAAGATTATTATGTGAATATAGCAATTGCCCCTTTGAAGAATGATGAGGTAGGGTATCATTTGAGGAGTATGCAAATTTGTAGATTAGCCTTTAAAAAAATTCATAGCTTGGGCAATGTGCAAGTCTTGCATCTGTGTAAAGAAGACAAGGTGTTTTAGTAATCCATGCCTTATGAGGCCTAGTGGACATATGGCCAACATCATGGATGGAAAGCTACTATGCTATGAACACAAAAGTGATGCCCACCATAGGAAAACTACAATAATAACACACGATTTGAGGTTTACACACTATACCAGGATGAGATGCCAGAAGGCGATGAAAAGTTTGCTAGCTATAGTCATTTTAGCAAATTGTGGAAGAACTTCTTTCATAATGTGAAGATACCCAAAAAAGTAAGAATGGGAGTATGCAGTATATGTGCAAACCTCAAGAGTCAACAATAAATAAGAACGATTTAGGAATTTTGGCACTTATTCAAGTGCCATTCTTAAAATTCCTTATAAAATCTTCTACCATTCAAAGGGAAAATGAGTGTAACATATTCTTTAAGTAAATGAAGTGGACACAATGTTTTGTATATAATTGTATATATTTTTGGTGTGCATATAATTGTATATATTTTTGGTGTGCTTTACAAGGCTAAAGTTGAAGAGGTTTGCTTATGATTAGACTCACAAGGTTGAACATCGGCACCATGGTCGTATATATACTTATATTCTTGACAGCGTTGAACCTGAAGAAATTGCTTGATGACAATTTTCAATTTTCCTTGCTAGGCACAAATTTAAGTTTGAGCCTAACTGTGAAGTAAATAACTTTTTGTATACTAACAAGGCTAAGAAATTTATTTGAACATATTTCTTTATTAAAATTTAAATTCACCATTCTAAATATAGATTTTAGTTTACTTGTTTTTTCTTAATTTTAGACAAATAATAGGAGTTGATTTTTACTTTCCTATGTTACCATTGAGAAATGGAATGCCATGGATTTGGCTAGATGGCAAAATCTTATGCTTGACAAAACATAGCACGAAGATTTGGATTTTTTTCTCCCTTTAACATTTGTCTTTGAATCCATATATTATACAACACCCCAAATTAAGATCATTAAAATAAGAAAATTGAAATCATCTCATGTATTATGGGTTGATAAACATTGTTTCTAAATCTCCAAATCTAAGGATTTTTATACCCATTACATGAACAAAATGCATAAACATAATTCATAAGCATTAAAGTAGACCAACCTGCATAGACATAGCAAAATAGAGTTAGACATAGGCTTTTTTTGTTGCATGCATTTTGTATCATGCAATACATGTTGTACACCACAAGTTGCACTCAAACATGGATTTGATATAAATGGATAGTGTATCCGAATTGCAAACTTTCAAATGGTTTTTTATGCGAGATGAAAGGTTATACTAGCTCTAAATGCAAGCATGAAATATACATACATATATATATATATATATATATGTGTGTGTATGTGTATATGTATATGTATATGTATATATAGTAATTGCTACAGTAGATAATAGCATGCATGCACGAGAGAAGAAAGAGAGAGAGAGAGATGGAGTCCATAGTAGAGAGACGATAGGTTGCATAATTTCAATAGCAAGGTTATAGAGGACATGAAGAGGATGCTTGGATATGTGCCCAAAATCATGGGCTTATCAGCATTGTGAATTGGGATTTTGATGCATTGGTTTGGGTTGAATCTCTCATTGGAATGTCTATACACAGTTTGGGCAGTCATGTGGTGCTCCAAGACTGGAATTTGCCAATGATGTCAATGCATTACAAATGGAATGATGGGATGCACATTATGGGCTTTGCATAAAAGTAAAGTCCTACGATCTAAAAAGAAGAACCTCAAACTTGAGAGTTGGGAGAAGAAATAAACATTGATGTTTAGGATAGAAGAGGAGTGTGTTGAGCAAGATGAGGAAGGAAACACTGTTGTCTTGAAAAGGAATGTGTGGAGGTGATGTGTAAAAGCTACAACAATGAGCTAGTCACATAAGAATTGGTCTTTTCTGTGTTATATATCACAAAGAAAGATATCCTCTAAGATGGATCTAAAACATACAATACAATCCATTGAGTCCATCTAATAGGATTTCCTCATCTATTATAACACAAGTGGTACCATACCAAGGGTACAAGGTCACTACTACGACTCATAGATGAGAAGCGCAAAGAGAGGTGGGCACGCAAAGGAGCCCCCTTGGACCTTCATACCATACTTCAATGCTAGGATCATGTCTCAATTTTCCCCAGCAACTATTCTATAAACATGTAAGGTACAAGTTAGTTCATGGAAGGGAAATTTTAAGTTAGGGAAATTACAAGTCATTTACGGACAAGATGGGGCTATAAAAATATTTATCTAATATAACTACGGTATGTACATGTAAGGAGGGAATTTGAAATTCAAAGCTAGGAGAGTCAACTTCTTTTATGCAAAAGTGCACCATTTAATCCATGCTCTCTTGGCTAGACTGTATCAAGCCCAATGTTACCTTACAAACTTGCATCTTGGAAACATTTTACTAGATTTTACTCCAAATGGTGGATATCGAGTTGAAATCATTGTTTGGGGAGTGGCACAGTACATTTCAAAGTAATATACAAGGACTTGAAAAAGTTAAGTGGCTATAGGACACGAGTGATAAGTGTTAGGCATGATGGATTCTCCATCATGAGAAAGACCATTGCTTGGAAACACTAGCTTGCACTAGACTTATAAGTTTTGCAAAACAAGGGAGATACAATCCACAATCTGATGTGTTTGACCTTGGTTGGATTATCACCAAAATGGTGAGGTTTGTCTTTAATGCCCATAACTATTCCACTTTGGGTGTTTGCATGCTTGACAGTTCCTTTTTAAGTGCCATTTGGACACATATTGCTCATAAGATGATGCAAAAGACCCATTGGAGAAGCTTACACTTGAAGCTGCAACGTGAGAAGTCCACGTGTTTGATTGTGATAGCTACGTAACCCATTGAAGAGAGAAATCTTACTCTAAAGCTTATAGTGTTCAGTAATAGAAGGCAAATTCTTTATATGTACATTTGTTATGATGATGAAAAAAAATCATATTTTGAGTCTCATTTTTAAGCCTCTTGAGTCTAATTTTCCAAAATCTGCAAATGTCATGTAGCACATCATGCATCCTATCATGTAGCATTGTCAAGCATCATTCATGCTACATTTTAATGCATTACATGGTGTTGCATCGTCATTCATCAAGTAACCATGCAACCCTAATACTTGCCTGTGACTTTTGGGAGTATTTACATTTTATAAAAATCTATCAAATAGTGCTTTCAAGCAAGTGGTGTAGTACCCTATGCTTGTAGCCCCTATGCTTGTAGCATAGCACAGTATAGCAAGCGTAAATAAAGTTTTCTCATATTATTGGATGTAATAAACCCCACTATCATTTGAAAGTTGTCCCCAGTCCCAAAGATTTTGAAAACATTAATACAATTACATCTTATCATAACTCTCTCTCTCTCTCTCTCTCTCTCTCTCTCTCTAGCCCCTAGTGAGTTGCTTGTGAAGCTCAACTTCTACACAAATAATTGTCTACGGATATCGAAGCCTTCATCGACCCACCAGGGTACACACGGATCCACCTCCCCCACTCTCTAAGGATTTTTGGGGTTTCCTCGCACCGAGTAAGCATTGACCATAGATGGGCTGATACCATCCCTAGATAAGGTTGCATTTGCACTCTGTGTGATCTATAGGAGATGGAGTTGAGGAGCATTCTGCTTTCAGATGCCCTACTGTACTACGAGATCTGAGGCTATCACCACTACCTTTGCAGAGTTGGATTTGGTTCCCTTTTCAGCCTCATAGTCCACCCAGATCAGAGATGTCTTAGCGATCTTCATTCATGAGGCTATACGACACGAAGACCATCTGCTCAAGGCACACAAAGGAGATCAGGGAGCCCGACCAAACTCCACCCAAAGGATTGCATTTTCCATGTGGATAGCATGGGCCAACATTCCCCAGGAGATGATGTAGCCAAGGCCCAGAGTGACAGGTTTGCCAAACCCATCCAAATTGAGATTGGGGATCTTCTCTCCATGTTTGCCAAACTGTGGATTCGATGGGGCTAATAGTGGCGCTTGTTCGACAGAGAGCCACTACTGGGAGAGCATAGAAGACCATGCAGACTGATCGATGTCAGTGCTGTATTATGGATGTTATGCCTAATCATTGTTGGAGCCTCTCTCTATCGAGACCCTCTTATCTATTCTCAGCCACCTTGTGGACTTGGTTTCTTCGATAGCATACAAAGGACCACCACTATGATACCACACTTTTAGATTTTTTGTCCTCCCCATAGGCTTCAAGGATATTTAGTATTCATGTTTGTGTTTGTATTTGGCTTGGGTGTAGATGCTCGTTTAGTTGCTACACCCACTCAGCCCATTATATCTGCTTTTTTTAGTCTCATAGGCCCTTCGATCTTTTGAAAACTTTAATAAACTCTCTCTCTCTCTCTCTCTCTCTCTCTCTCTCTCTCTCTCTCTCTCTCTCTCTCTCTCTCTCTCTCTCTCTCTCTCTCTCTCTCTCTCTCTCTCTCTCTCTTTCTCTCTCTCTCTCTCTCACACACCCACACACACACACGTGCATGCGCACACATGCGTGCACACACACACACATACTTACCTTTTCTCTTCAACAAGCCTTACCTTGCTCTTCATATCTCTTCAACAAGACTTCCCTTGCTCTTCATATCTCCTCCTTTTTAACTCAGATTGAGTTGGCCATTCCTCCTAGCCTTCCCTCATCCATCATCATAATAGAAAGCTAATTACATTTACAGAGCATCAGCTCGGATTTCTTCAAGTGGTCATCACCACATGGCATGGACATACTCTAACAGGTAGAGTATTTGGCTCTCACCATTTGAGAAAACAAGTTTGAAAATGGTACCTCATAGCGCGCCTGTTTAGAAACATGTGCCTCACCTTAGCGACATCAGGCTTTGGAATAGTAAGTGCCCCGCTATAATAGATAGATATATATATATATATATATAGAGAGAGAGAGAGAGAGAGAGTGTGTGTGTAAAGTAAATAGGTACTTGAGTGTAGTTTAATTCCAAAATAGAACAAACCTAAGAAATAAAAACAAAAGATATTTCTCTATTACTTACTACCCCATAAATAGATTTTGTAGATACTATGTGCAAACTAAATCTAAAGGTGTTAGGATTCCTAAAACCATCTACTTCAGTTTGATTCCTATCACTAAAAGTATTCACTAAAAATCACTATAGGGATATGAACTACATCCCCACTATATCTTTAGGCATTTCTGGAGGGTGGTGGTAGGTGTAATCTCACAAATCTTAAGCTATGAGACACGTCAAGTTTATTTTTAAGATTTCAAGGACTTCCAAAAATAAACTAGACATGTCTAATAGCTCAAGAGTTGGCGAATTGCTCCCAAGCACCACTATCCAAAAGTGCCTAAAGAGATAATTGACATTCCTACTAGTGATGAGAAGCATTAGATATTGCTCCCAAGAACCGCTCTCCAAAAGTTCCTAAGGAGATCATTAACATTTTTAATTGTGACGAGAAGCATTAGAGATCGGAAGTTGCACCAAGATTCTGATTCAAAAAAACAAAGAAAAACTCTTCAAAATCTCATTACCTCACTTTCCACCCACATTCTCCATCTCATTTGTTGGCTTGCAGTTTTGGTTGACCCTTACCCAACACACTAAACATTGGAGCAGTTCACCAATATTGCAACCACAATGAACACTCTCTCCCTCACTCTCTTCCTCTTACAACTCAATTGTGGTCCACCTTACGCCATGTCAGGATCTATGGACTTCAATCTTACTGAATGAAGAACTCTCGCTCTTGCAAGCTTTTTATAAGAAAAAAATAGGTGAGAAAGTCATTAAATATGACTACCAATACATGCTAAAACACCATAAATATTTATTATAATATTGGTAGTATATACACTATTACCGATAGTATAACTTAGTGGCCCGCCAGTCACGTAGTTGTTATCATCAATATATTGTCCATTATTGTAGGTGTATTTATCTAGTTCACTAATGATTTTTCCTTGATTTTTCCAGATTATCAATGCAATAACATTATTTTTAGGCTATTTTAGACCAAAAATGACACATTAACATAAATGTGGAAATGTCAACAAAATGCTTGAAACCATCATATTGTAAGTTCTTTGACTCGGTATACACTCTGCACAACATGATTATAATGAGTCTATATCGAGTTTACTAAAGTGCTTATTCATGGTAGATGGATTTTGTTCGGACTTTGATGAGTGGGAGTTAGTGGAGTGTTTCATAGCTAGCTAGCCAATGCATACTAGAGAGAAGTAGTCTTCTTTATGAAAGAGGAATGTGTATATTGTTCCATGGAGGAGGGGAATTTGTATATTGCTCCAAGAAAGAGAGGTCCCAATGGCCATCTTCAAAGCACTCCATAGCCACATTTTCAAGACATGGACTGTAACATGGTGGATGCAAGAACAATGGAATCATATAAGGATAAATTTCAAAGGATGTGGGAATTTCCATGAAGTTCACATTTGGCTTCTAATGGGAAAGGTTACCTTGGTTCATGCCACTTCATATTTTTGTTTTCTGTTTTCAAAATATCAAAATGCCTAAAATAAAGACTATGTACATAGGTCATGCAAGTGCATGTATGAAAGTTCTCTTGATGCTTTTCTTTGGTGGAATCAAAGGATCACGTAGGGTGAGCAGAAAGGTGGTGTTTTAATGTGATGCATTTAAAGACAAAGTGGTTATTAGGTACCACATTTCACAACAGACATTGCATTTGACCTTTCAATACATGACTTGCAAGTAAATAGGTGCCCATTGGCTCTGCCTTGTGACTCAAGCAATGATGACAACATGACAGTATGTTTACCTATCAAGCTTGATAGGGGAGTAGTCAAGAATGTGGCTATCACATCATAGTGGACTCTAAGGGATGTTTAAGAGCAATTGTTGGTCATGGAGGGTGGTATGTCAGACTTTCATGTGCATCTTGAATGGTCAAAGGATGTGCAAGCAGGCTAAAAACTTCATACACAATGTCAATTTCATCCCTCTTGTAGCATTGAAGGTAGTAAACATTGTGTTTAGCATAAAACTAAGGATGAAGGTTTCTTGTATTTGCTTAGGGGGTTGAAATGTTCTAAGATTTTGGGTGTATTTGAATATGAGGTCTTCATTGTGTGGTTTCATGACTTAACTATTTAAGATTCTTGAGGTAAATTTTTATTAAAGATTTATTATTTTTACAATATACCATTTATTTAAGATTTACTATTTTAAGGGGGTTTTAACAAAATAATGGTGTAAGAGGATCGCCCTAAATCATGCAAGTCCCTTCTTTGTTATTCACTTTTCTTCACTTTCATTCTTCATACTCCTTCTGTTGTCATCGCATTATCCATGAATTCAGCACGAGGAGCATTCTAGGATTTCATCTCATGAACCTTCTTTTTTGATAAGGAGGATGAGCTTTTCCCCCTATTTTTCAAAGTCCTAGGCATCCTAAGAATATACTAGGGAGCAAAAGAGGATTTCCATGATCTCATCAAGTACACGCAAGGTTTTATTAGGGATTTTGCATATTGGCTTTACATATCTACAAAATGATGGGTTCCTATAGATTACCTTACCTTCTTGTACAATGAGAGCCTCATTTTGTAAAGCATCTTGATTATTTTATCAATAATATTCTAAACAATGTTATGTAAAAGTTGATATCAATGTACTTATAGGCTTGGGGTTCACCGGGAACATAGACACTAGGTTCATATCTTGGGAAAATGACCTACATTTGTTCTCCAAGAAGGGCAACAAGTTGAAAGGACCTCACCTCCACCCAACCCCACTAACTTTTCTTTCAAGATCCTAGTCCCTCAAGATGACTCTTGCCTATACCTGGAAGAGCCACTTGATGAGGAGAGGTAGGCAATGGAAGCCTTGCGATTTGGTCCTAACAAGATTTCATTCAGCATAAGGCCCTCAATGAGCACAAAGCCCCCATCCACCTCCAAGATATGTCCTTTGATCTAGAAATGGAAATTTGGACCTTGGCCCCACTCATTATTGATGGAGGAATACCTATTGAGTAACTATTCCTTCATGACATTCAGACTCTTTTTGGTATGAGGGAGGATGAGATGCTAGGTGTTTTGTTAGGTATTGATGTTGGCGCCAACATCAAAGATCTCGAATCTAGGAGCATAGGAACAAGACATGGATCAATTTATTATTATGACATGAGCAATGTTGAAGGATACATACCCCTCTACATACAACTTGCGACCAGACGTATCACATAGCAAAGAAGCCTCAACCTCTCACACAAGATAGGATGTACTCAAGAGGACTATCTGCATTGAAGAAGATGGAGATGCAAAATAGGATGCTAATGTAGTGTAAGCAATTGCACATCCCTTTTTTAGGTTTCTAGTTTGGGCGTGGACCTTGAGCAAAAAATTCATCAATCTCAAAGGCATCTACAAAATAGTTCAAACATTGCATTGCAAGCTTCAATTCATAGGACTTTTTGTTGGGATCATTCTTTCGCAGGAATGAAGTGTTAGTATCATTGATGTCCATTGCTCCCATCACATGCTCCATGAGTTCCTAAAGAAGATAAAAATTAGTCTGTTATAAGGAACACAGTAAGATCACACATGTTGCAAAGTAGAATGTTTTACGAGAAGACTTTGCACCAAGCTACGAGCCCCCAAATTCTCCTCTTTCAACAAGAACTACTACCTACTAGGGTATTGATAGACCGGATACATATTTTCCTATCCTTAAATCCAGAAAGTGTTTCCTTGAACTTCTACACTTGTTGTGTCATCTTTCCCCACCTATTCCTTGTCCAAGGACATTTGAATTTGGGATTGTATGAATCTTTCCAAATACCTTTTGCTCTTATCTAAGTTCAAGGACTCTTGCAATCCCTCTCACCTTAGCTAGTGCAATTGCTTTGTAATGGAGATCACTATTCTCCAGCCAAAGATGTTCTATGGACTTGTTGATTCATAGAGAAAGCAATGAGGCACAATGAATGATCTTTATTCAAGAGTGGTTACATATATAAGCAAGTGCCTCCATGTTGGTAGATCCCAGATCCACAATCATCTCCATGATTGTCTCAATCAGTCACCTCCTATGATCACTCACACATCACACCAACCTAACATACCTAATTGCCAAGTCACTAGAACCTTCTAGCACACCTACACTCACACACTCCTTGCATAGGACTCCAAGCCCATAGGCATACACACACACACATCAATTTGCCCCTTCATTCCCCCCCACAAATTGATGACCTCATCCCTCAGCAATAGTACACAGGATGCTCCATGCTTTCCCACCATCATGTGGCAATACACATGGCCCCAACCTATGACTCACTCTTAGGATTCTTGGTTTACAACTGGGAGATAGACGATAACTATGTATGAAAAGCCCAATGAGTCCAACAAGGAAAGAATCTAAAAGACTAACAATCATTTAAGGATGGACTATCCATGGCAGAGAACCATTATTGACCTCACACGCACATAACTTAGAAAACATATGGATCCTCACCCTTGTTAAAATTGACTTGGGTGTTGTAAGCAATGAGAGCTTTAACATTCTTTGGTTCTTCTTCTTCTTCAGTCTCTGCTTCTTCAACAAGATTGGCTGAACATCTCTTCTTTGCATAACATTCCTTTTCAAAGTGTCCAGGTTTGCCACAAAAGTTACACTTCATTTTGCTCTTTCCCTTGAACTTGCTTTTGGTCAAATATGCCCCTTCTTTGTAATCACTTCTTTGTTTGATCTTTCTTTCCTCTTCCAAGAGGGATGCTTCAATTTCCACTAGACTTATCTCTGGTATATTGGTGAGTGTGGTTACAATAGTGCCATATTCTTCAGTTAGACTTCTAAGTAAGATGGCAATTACAATATCTTCATCAAGATTAAACTTGATGCCAGATAACTGTGTCAAAATGCTCTTCATTGAATTTAGATGTGAAGAGATGGATTCTCCTCTATCCAATTTTAAATCAAAGAACTTGATAAGCAAGCTAAACTTAGAGCATCTTCCCTATGCTCCAAAAACATGCTCAAGATGAGTCCATGCAGCATGAGCAGTCTCACATCCATCAATGTGATCGATAAAAGAATCACTCAAACCAAGAGCAATTATAGCAAGTGCTTTTTCATCTTTGGGAAGTCATGAAGCTTCTCCTTCCCTAGTTGTAGGTTTAGTTTCTTTTCCATTTGTCACCTTTCATATTCCCTTTTTCATGAGAATAAACTTCAGTTTTGTTTGCCAAGTGTGGAACCCCTCTCCTTCAAACTTATCTATTTTGAGTTTGGAGGCCATTTTGGGAAGGTCTTACCAATTTAATGGCAGTGTCTAATCCCTTTACAAAAGATCAATCTTTCTAAACAAAGAAATCACCTTCACCATATAGATGCAAATTGCAAGATAAGAATTCAGAAAATCCTAGTTGTTTGGCATATGCATAACCAATTGGCTTCTCCCACAACCTCTTAACTGGGGTCTTCTTTACCTTGTACTTTGTCTTTGTAGTCTTCTTGGCATTTGAAGAACTTTGAGAACTTGGCATGTTGTCAAGAGATCAACATCAACTGAACTTCAAAGAACATTCTCTAAACTGAAAGGGCACACTTTGAATCTCTGAACTGTACTTTCACTCCTCAAGCATTTAGTGTAGCATCAAAAACTTCAAAAATAGACTAAAAATGCTTGCAGAGAACATAGGAACTTTGGAGGCTTGATACCTCAATTCAAACATCATCAAGCTTGGGGCTTTTGCTGTGCAATCAAACATCTGTAGGTAAGGAAGACTCAGAACAAATCATAGGCGAAATGGCGCATTACATCTCCCAGGACAGCAGCATCTTCTTCACTTGAGGAAGCTTTGTCTTCTCTTAAATTGACTGGTTTTTTTTTTGTTACTCCCTCGTTACTAGACCAAATCACTCCATATCTGTGGGTAGCTCTAGTAGTAGAGAAAGCATGGCTCATAGGAATTACGAGGTAAGCAACTATGGTTACCAGCATTACAAAAGTGGCGCGAATGAGACAGAGAGGCGATGTGGGAAGATGGCGACGAATTCCATCAATTCCTCCAGTCAGATAGGTCGCCCAAGTATAAGGAAGGTCTAGCTGAAACGTTTCTCAAACCATTGCGTGGATGAAGAGAACTGAGCTTCCCAAGGTCACGGTGGAAGAAGTTGAAATGGGAAGCATTTGGGAACAAATAGAATCTACTTGGAATCTTCAAAGAATCTCGTGGATTCTCATTCTAGGCACTAGGATTCTCAGCAAGCTCTGATACCACATGTTGATTCATAGAGAAAGCAATGAGACACAATGAATGATCTTTATTCAAGAGTGGTTACATATATAGGCAACTACCTCCATGTTGGTAGATCCCAAATCCACAATCATCTCCATGATTATCTCAATCAGTCACCTCCTATGATCACTCACACATCATACCAACTTGGCATACCTAATTGCCAAGTCACTAGAACCTTCTAGCACACCTACACTCACACGCTCCTTGCATAGGACTCCAAGCCCATAGGCATACACACACACACATCAATTTGCCCCTTCAGGACTTTTGCATTGCACCAATTGTACTATTCCCCAAACCTACAAGTTGTTATACTGGGGCTTCCCACAATTCATTTTCTTGCATAACCATTGTCTAATCATGGACCAATTGATTGCAATAACCAAGCCATCGAATATTGCTATCCCTAACAAAGCGAACAAAATCATGCATTGAATGAAATGGAGAGGTCTCCTACACAAGAGATAAGCTACCCTCTATTCAAATTAAAATATGTTTTTCCTAACGAGGCTTGTGGCGCTCACTTTTAGCGACTCCTCTGCCCCCAAAACTTCATGTGCTTCCACATCAAGCTTCCAACTGCATGTTCAAATAGTGCATGTTTGAGATGTCTTTGACTCGTCTTTGAATGACCCCATGAGTAGATAGAACGTGTACAGAGGGCTTTGCATCTGAGGCAGTGATTTGTGACACTTAGCTTGTCCATTAGAAGCCCATAAATTAACTTAGATAGGGTGCATAAGGATAAGGAATTTTGCATAGGAGGAGCTTGGAATAGCCAATAAATATAAACTTTTAGTGGAAAAATCTTATATATACTTTAAATATCTATGCTTATGAATGCTTGGGGTTCTTAAGGTTTAATTTACTTATAGTTGTTGGATCATAACGATGTACAGTAAGAAAAAATTATCAATGTAGTTAGACTCAAAGCATAAAAGAGCCCAAGCACAGTATCAAACCATCCAAGGACGTTTGTATAGAGACAGAGACAATATTAGTCTTTCGAACCTCATAGCTTTTTGAGACCTATTGATAACCAAGGAAAAGACCAATCAAATGAACCAATTATATTTTCCCTATGTAATTGTGAATTTTTTAAGTTTTGGTTGATATCGACTTCACGATCTCCACCACTTGTGAGATTTAATTATAGGAATTGAGAGGATGAGCTAGTTCAATAGATAGTGACAACTCAAGAATCAATTTCTATCCCTAGAGCATGAAATGAACTTTTGGTAAGGTCCAAACAAGTGTCTTAAATATTCTTGGAAACTCATTTATGTAAAGCATTGTGCTAGGATGGGAACCATCTCTATCTCTATATTTCTAATAGAGAAGTGCCATGTGGCGAGCAATGGCACCACTGTTCCTTGCAAGCTGAGGCCCTCCCACGTGACATGCCTCCCTCTGATTTCAAAATCACCAACCTAAATTCCCTTGTGCATTTAATGCCCATGCAAAGCACGGGTACAAAACTAGTTCTATTAGCAAAGATGTAGTTGATTCTAATTTAATATAACCACTCATCCATGCAAACAGACTTATGAATTCTTGAAGATAAAGTCTTAAAAAGAGAATTTATAAGCTCATGGTTTTAGTAACATACTACCCCTTGGTCATGATGGGCCTTATGCAATGTCTTGTGTCAATGGTTTTCTTGGTTTATATCGTTCCTTTTGATCCTCTGATAAAAATGCTAAAGAGATTGAGAACACGGTAGGGTTTAGGCTTTGTTTTGAGTTCACTCCAAAAGTCAATTCCCACAATTGCAATGCTAGACCACTATTTCACTAGTTGATTAAATCCCTTCCTCTTAAATGTTGAGAATATTAAATTTGCACGCGAGAGAGAGAATTCAGTTGGTAAGTTGAAATTCAAAATTTGTTTCCATGGTCTTCGAGTGCAAATTCACACTAACGAGCCTTGAGGAATACACTACTTATATAGGACGCCGAGCTTCTGGAGAAAATGCACGGTTTTAAAAGACGGAGAGCGTTTTGGAGTGGCGCAAAAGGAATTGAGGAGAGTCATGCGCTTAGTGATGTAATAGATGCCGGGGAAGAAGATTTGAATTCCTTCCTACCTGCGCAATGTTTTGTCTGACCTGGGTTGTCAAATCTTGTCGTGGGTAAGGTTGCTCTGTGCTTGTTTATGGGCCCACAGCTCAGGCTGCCACCCTTTCGCCATACATATTGCGCCGAAAGAGCTGGATCTGCAGTCCACAAGAGGGCTCAGCTGAAGGAGACTGAGGAAATTCCTACCCATGCGGTGGGACAATTAAATGAACTTGCATTATTCGACACAAACAATTTGATGCAGATGTACGTGAAGCGTGGAAAGATGGTGGATGCTCGCCACGTTTTTGACAACGTGCGAAAGCGTAATGTTGTCTCCTGGAACATAATGATCGTGGGCTATGCCAACCAGGATGACGGTGCACGGGCTTTGGAGTTGTATGCACTGATGCACCGGGAAAATGTCCATCCCAGTGACAGAACCTTTATTGGCGCATTGAAGGCATGCAGGAGCCTGGCAGAACTGGAAAAGGGAAAGCGAATTCATGGAAAATTTGTAAAAGCAGCATGCCTGGACAAAGGTAGAGCTATCCACTTCCAAATAGTAAAAAATGGCTTTGAGCTGGATGTATTTGTGGGCACCACTCTGGTGGATATGTATGTCAAATGTGGGAACCTGCAAGATGCACAGCGTGTTCTTGAAGAATTGCCTCATCGTAATTTGATTTCTTGGAATGCCATGATCCTGGGGTATGCTCAGCAGGAAGAAGCTGCACAAGCTTTCGAGTTATATGTCCGAATGCATCAGGAAGGTGTTGAACCGGATGACCGAACTTTTGTCAGTGCATTAAAGGCATGCAGTAACCTGGCAGCACTGGAAGAAGGGAAGAAAGTAGACAGGAAATTCACAAAATCAGAAAGCCTGGAGAAAGGTAGAGCTATTCACGCCCAAGCAGTAAAGAGAGCCTTTGAGTCAGATCTATTCGTAGCAACCACCTTGGTGCATATGTATGCAAAATGTGGGAACCTGGAGGATGCACAGGGTGTCTTTTACAAATTACCTCATCGCGATGTGGTCTCCTGGAATGCCATGATCTTGGGGTATGCCAATCAGGATGATGGTGCGCTGGCTCTGGACTTGTATGGACGGATGTGCCAGGAGGGCACCGAACCAAATGATGGAACTTTTGTGAGCACATTAAAGGCTTGCAGTAGCCTGGCAGCACTAGAAGAGGGGAAATTTCATAAAATAGGATGCCAGGAGAAAGGTAGAGCCATCCATTCCCAACTCGTAAAGAGAGGCTTTGAGTCAGATGTATCCCTGGGAAATACTTTGGTGGATATGTACTCAAAATGTGGGAGCCTGGAGGATGCACAGTGTGTCTTTGACAAATTGCCTCCTCATGATGTGGTGTCCTGGAATGCGATGATCCTTGGGTATGCTAAGCACGAACAGGGTGTCCTAGCTTTGGACTTATATGCACGGATGAGTCAGGAAGGTGTCAAACCAGATGAAAGAACCTTTGTTGGCACATTGAAGGCATGTGGTAGCCTAGCAGCAGTTGAAAGGAAGCAAGTTGACAGGAAATTTGAGAGCCTGGAGAAAGGTAGAGCCATCCACTCTCAAGCAGTAAAGACTGGCTTTGAGCAAGATGTGTTCGTAGGAAACACTTTGTTAGATATGTACGTGACATGTGGGAGCCTGGAGGATGCACAGTGTGTCTTTGACCAATTCCCTCATCGTGATATAGTTTCTTGGAATACCATAGTCCTCGGATATGCCCAACAGGATGGTGGTGCACGAGCTTTGGAATTGTTTGGGCAGATGTGTCAGGAAGGCATCCAACCAGATGACCTAACGTTTGTTGGGGTGTTGAAGGCTTGCAGTAGCCTGGCAACAGTGGCAGACAGTGAGCAGGTTGATGGGAAAGTTGTTAGAACAGGACACCTAGAGATCGGTAGAGCTATCCACTTCCAAATAGTAAAGGGTGGCTTTGAGTTGGATGCATTTGTGGGAACCACCTTGGTGGATGCATATGTGAAATGTGGGAGTCTGGAGGATGCACAGCATGTGTTTGATAAACTTCCTAATCGTGATGTAGTTTCATGGAATGCCATGATCCTGGGATATGTCAAGCAGGAAGATGGGGCGTTGGCATTGGACTTATATGCACAGATGCACCAGGAAGGTCTTCAACCTGGGGAGCTAACCTTTATTGGCGCACTGAAGGCTTGCAGTTGCCTGGCAGCACTGGAAGATGAGAAGCAAGCTGACAGGGAAGTCCAGAAAACAGAATGTCTGGAGAAAGGTAGATCCATCCACTCCCATGTAGTTAAGTGTGGGTTTGAGTCAGATTTGTTTGTTGGAAACATCTTGGTAGATATGTATGGGAAATGTGGCAGCCTAGAGGATGCATGGTGTATCTTTGAAGACTTGCCTAATCGTGATGTGGTTTCCTGGAATGCTATGATCCTGGGGTATTCCAAGCAGGAACACGGTGAACTTTCTTTGAAATTGTATGCTCGGATGCCTCAGGAATGTGTCCAACCAGACGACCGAAGTTTTGTTGGTGCTTTGAAGGCTTGCAGTAGCCTCGCCACGCTAGAAGAGGGGCAGCAAGTGGGCAGGGAATGTGCAAAAACAGGATGCTTGCATAAGGGTAAAGCTGTCCATTCTCAGGTAATAAAGAGTGGCTTTGAGTCGGATGTTTTTGTGGCAACCACCTTGGTTGATATGTATGCAAAGTGTGGGAGCCTGGAGGATGCGCAGCATGTATTTGATGAATTGCCTCATCGTGGTGTGGTTTCCTGGAATGCAATGATCCAGGGATATGCCAAGCAAGAAGAGGGTGAGGAGGCTTTTAAACTTTATGCAGAAATGCAAGAACAAGGCCTGTCTCCAAATAGCTTTACCTTTGTTGCCATCCTGAATGCTTGTGGCAACACAGGGGCTTTAGAAACTGCAAAGGAGCTCCATTCTCAAATTAGTAGGGGTGGTTGTGCCAATTCTCCATTTCTAGTTGTCAGTCTTATTGACATTTATGCTAAATGTGGAAGCATGGCCGATGCCCAGATTTTGTTTGATGCATTGTCGACAAAGGATGTTGTACCATGGAATGCATTGCTTGCAGGATATTCCCACCAGGGAGAGAGCGAACTTGTGTTCCATTTGTTTGACAGAATGAGGCAAGAAGGCATACAACCAGATGCGCCCACATTTCTTAGTGTTCTCACTGTATGCAGTCATACGGGTCTAGTGGACTGGGGTCAAAAATACTTTCAGGCTATGAGTAAACAGCATGGCGTTATCCCTAATTTGGAGCACTGTAGCTGCATGGTTGATCTCTTTGGCCGTGCGGGCCAACTGGATGAAGCAGTGGCAATTGTGGAGAAGATGCCTTTTCAACCTTGTGTTGTTGTATGGTTGACCATCTTGGGTGCATGTCAAAAGTGGAAGAATGTAGAGGCTGGAAGGCATGCCTTTGAAAATGTGGTGGGACTAGATGAAAACGTTTCTGCAGCATATGTCTTGATGGCAAATATATATGCAGATGCTCACATGCATGAGGATTGTGATAGGATTGAGGTAATGAGAAGGAATGCTCAAAAATGGCAGATGCCAGCAAAGGGCCGGATGCACCCAGGAAAGAGCAGGGACTGGTGCATCAATTTGTAGTGGGCAATAAGAGTCAACCCTAGAATAAACTTAAATATGCTAAGCTGAAAAGATCATTCTTTTAAAACTGGACTCTCTGCTACCGAAAATTTGAAGGTATGAAAGGAGAAATATTGTGGGTACAGTGAAAAATCAGCCATCACCTGTGCCCTTATCAAATGTATGATAGAATATTGGGCCTTGTGAAGTTTTTTAGAAGACAAACCTCAATGCTTCATTTGACCATGGAAGGGTAATCCAGAGCAGATTCAAGTCAATTGATTCTGCAGAGCTGGTTAGCAGAGAGGACATAGGTTAGCCCTACATCTCTCAACGTGGAAAATGGTGAAAGGAAGTTCCTCCTTCCCCCCCTACTAGGATTGCAATGGTCCTGATACGAGGAAGAGGGCAGTTTTGGTGCAGTGGAGAGAGCTGAGTGCTTTGGTATTCTCCATTCAAGGAAAAACTTTACATGTAGTATTTTGATTCTTTTTTCCCATATAAAAGGAACTTTCTATTAATGCTTGAGAAAAAACCAACCGTACAAATGAGATATCCATGTGGGGCTGATCGTGGAAGAAAATACTATGAAAGAGTGCTGGCTGTTGACCAGCCTGTTTTCAAAGAACCCATCTCTGAAAACAAGGGCCAACAAGTGGTGGAAGAAGGAGGGGGGGGGGGGGGGGCGGGCTATAGAACCAGCGAATGCCTCACTCCGTGAATATGTAAAAGACACCTATAGGCCAAGCCTTGCAGAAAAGCACCTGCCTCTCGCCGGTTGTCCTAGATCCCATCATCCCTCGCTCCCATACAGCTCGCAAGGGTGGCTAGGGGGGGGAGGGGGGGCTGGCCTCCCATCACCAAACTGCAACGAGTGACCTAGATATTCCAAATGCTAATGCTAGACACCGTCTCCCAAACATTGTCCTCAGGTGATGATATTGGCTGCTAGCGGGAAGCAAGAAGAAATCGCGTCTTGCATCTCAATCTGGAGGACCTCTTTCCATAGATCTTGTAGGCTGGCAAAACCATATGTTTTACAAAGTCATGGCCCCCTCTATCAACCAGCCTGTGTCATGCCTGCTGCATCTTGTGAGTCCCAGCCATGACCTTGAGAGCCCCTTGCCAATCCTCAGCGTTGCAGGGCAGCTCTGTAAGCAGTGTTGAATTTTCTTGAAGTCTCGATTTGCGCAACGGTGGCACCTCCCATCCACTTGCTCTACTCCAACAATGGGCCAAAGGGAAATCCCTTGTGGCAAAAGAAATATGTAAGCTTTTGTGGGCAGAGGATGGTCCACAAAAATGTGGAAACGACCTCTTGGGGCACATGTTGCTCTAACCAATGCCTCTCTCTCAAAGGGGTCCAGATGGCCGTATCAAGTTGAAGATGACGACCGATGTGTGTTGTGTACGAGAAAAAGGGCACCTCTATGATCCTCTCTAAGTGCCCTACTCTACAGGGCTATAACCACTCACTGGGATCCCACACTCTCTTGGAGGGGGCTGCCCTCCGACAATCAAAGCCACCAACACGACCAGTCTTGCCCCAAAGTGCTTAGTATTGGGTCAATGAACCAGCCCTTACCAAGACGACCCACAACCCTAATCAAGCATATCCAAGGCCCCCTCTGTCTCTACCAGAAGATAACCCTTTCGCCCCACTCTATAGTGCATGGGGTGGAAAGTACCAAGGACTCGTTGCATAAAAAGGATCCTCAAGGGGACCCTTGTCTTGGGGAACTGTCCATACTAGCTCGGGGGAGCTAAGGCTCTTTGTAGACCAACCTTGCAGGACTCGAGGATGACTGAATCTAACATCCTCACACGTGCCTCTCTTAGATGAGAGTGCTAGAGAATAGAGGTAGGAATCACTCAAACCTCACACATGCAACATAATAACATAGCTCTATCCAATAACTCAATGATGTTCTCATTGATGCAGACCAACATAAGCAGTAGACAGAATAGGAAAGGTGGGAGAGAGAGAGAGAGAGAGAGAGAGAGAGAGTTTATTCTTCCACAAGATGTGCGCAAGACAGGCTCAAAGGTGATCACAACCACCTTCCAGCTAAAGGGGTTGGGAACAAACTTTGCTGAGAACTGTCCTGCTGAGTACACTTCCCAATCTAGTGCACTGCCTATCTATTGAGGCTTCAGTCAAGTAGATGACGTGTGGAGGGTAGAAGTGCAGTCTGTCCCATGCCTATGGGAACTAACGGGTAACAATGCTTCCCAAAATTTCTTATTATACTCTTCCAAGTTATAGCAATTGTCTGCATCCAATTTATGCCAAGCTGACATGATTCCCTCAAAAGTGGTAGTCGGCCACGCAACTGAAAACACCTACTTGAAATCAACCCAAGTGACTGGTGCCCTGCCCTACAAAAGCAAATTGGTCTTCAAGAAAGTGGCTGCCTTTCTTATTTTGGAAGACTCAGTGAAGTTTCCACCTGAATAGGTTGTATCAAACTGTTGGTTAAACGTTAAAGCCTTCAAACTATCCTGGGCACCATTAAAGGTCTCAAATTTCACTGCCGCCCCACCTTCTTTGAAGTCTTTAAGCTTGCCCTTGGGTGTCAAATAATCATATACTGGTAGCTATAAAAATGGAGGCTGCACAAAATTTTCCTCATTTTGAGCACTTTTAGCACTACTCACTGCAGTGTCTACCATTCCAAGTCCCCTTTCCTGCATTGCGGGCATACCAGTAGAGTCTCCCATATTACAATGCATCCCAGTCTGCATTCCTGGCTGCATACCAATATTTCCATACATCATATTAGGCATTCCAGTTTGCATTCCCCCACGCATTTGTCCCTGAAAACCTTGCATAGGCTGTCCACTAACCACAACTGGAACACTGGACCTCCTCCAAAATATCATGGATGCATAGAAGAAAGCTTGCTGCCCCTGCTTCATAAACTAGAAATTTTTTTCTTGACCGTTCAAACCAGCACCAGGGCCAAAAGCAGACTATGGCACAGGAACATCCTGTGCATGATGCATAACTGACGGCATATCACCAGGCTACTGCCTGTCTTCTTCTTAGGCTCCGAAGGAGCACTAACGAACTCTGCAAACTGTGCATCCTGAGTGAGCTGAGCTAGAGTTTCCACAGCCCTTAGCAACCTTGCTTTAAACATGGCATATGCATCCTCCTCGTCTCTAGCCTCTTTGTCAGGATTGCTCTTACTAAGAAGACTGCGACTACTCCTCCCAATCACTTTCCATAAGTCTCTTGGCTGCAAATAACTTCCAGATAAATAGTACTTGTCCCAGCAACAACCACACACTCTCCTCTTGAGGAAGATGGTGATATCCTGACAATTAAACCACTGAAACCAGCCTTAAGATAAACTTAAATATTAACCAGCAAGTACTATTATTTCAGCCAATTAAGAGAATAATTTCAGCAACACAAAGAGCACACAGAATCCACAACAGGGAGCTAGATTGCTCTTGCTCAGAAACCGGATGCCTGATTGGCCCCAAACCTTGGCACCCCTTTTGGTACTTTATTGCAAGCTAAATGCCCTTGCACCATTCCATACACAGCCCAACTGAATCTCAACACTGGCAGGCACAAGCAACCTGCTACTCAGCCAACCCCTTGCTCAAAAAGGTATCCAAATACAGCGCATAATCCATGGCCAACAGTTCCAAAAATCCCATCAATACCTACAAGGCAGAATCACCCTCTTCTTGGCTGTCCAAGCATCAATCCCTCAGCCACCCAAAGTTTGCACACAGCCCGGAGCTGTTACTAGCAGCTGGACTCAGCCACATAGCTCTCACACGCTGTTACTAGTGCCAGACCTTTGCTGCCCTCCTCGGGATACTCTAGCCGTCAAAGAAAAGAAGACGACTGTCCATGCAGCCTATCTGATAGAGAATTTTGGAAGCCTCTCTTTGCTATCCGGAGCTGGCTCGCAACACTAGACCTAGCAATTGACCCTGGATGAGAACGAATCAATCTAGAGGGTCCCTGCCTGAAGGCAAATCAATCTGGAGGCGCTTGGCTGCACACAAATAACCTTGTGGCTCTTGGCTATAGGCGAATTTCGCTTTTGAGTTTTTGGCAACCCTGGCAACTCCCTAGTTGATGGCGAATTCTTCAGGAGGCTCCTAGGCATTAGGCAAATCAACCTCATGGCGCCTAGCTGTAGGTGAATTTCGTTTTTGAGTTTTTGGCAGCCCTGCCAGCTCCCTAGTTGATGGCAAATGCTTCTAGAGGCTCTTGGGTAGTAGGCGAATCAACCTGGTGGCAATAGGTGAATTTCGTTTTTGAGCTTCTAACAGCCTTGGCAGCTCCTTGGTTGATGGCAGATTCTTCAAGAGACTCCCTGGCTGTAAGCAAATTCCGTTTTTAAGTTTTTGGCAACCATGGCAGCTCTCAAACAGCCCACAAACTGTTCTAGTAGTCAAAAATCAGCAAGGCAATTTGTTAGAATGGCCCTGGGGTACGTGAACTTCCTCTCTCCCTTCCTCTCCAAAAAACTGCCTCCAAGTGAATTTCAACTTTTTGGCTTGCTTCCCAAGCCAGCTTGCCAAACGTGGCCCATGGAGCTATTTTTAGCATTGATATTTACCCCTCTCTTTCCCTTCAGCTCCTTGCCTAGGCCGATGGAATTAATGCATTGGATTAGCCCTTTTTACAATTCTAATTAATGAGAGGCCACATGTATTTACAGGTCTAGAAAATTCACATCCCCGTGACAAACATGGTAGCAGGCGGGCCACATAGACCCAATGCATGCCCTTTAAGATTGGAGGCATGTTGCATCCTCTATAGATTCTCGATGCTAAATGGGAAAGTATTTCTAGGAATTTTGTCAAGGGTTACCCTAGAAACCAAGGCTTAAAGTTTATTGGACACTTTTGAACAAGTAGTTTTGAAAAAATTGGAACTACTTTAAGCTTGAGCCTTGAGCTTAGCTAATCATCCTCAATCTGATGAGCTAAGAGAGAGGGTGAATCAAGTTATGGTGATATGCCTAGAGCATATGCCTCCAAGAAATCGTCTGATTAAAAGAGGTACCTTCCAATGATTGAATTTGCCTATAATATTGCTAAGCATTCACTTACAAGGTTCAATCCATTTAATGCTTATGTATGGATACCAGCCTAGATCCTTAGGCATTAAAAATGTGAAGGTGCAGATTATAGATAGCTAAAGATTTCTTCACAGATATACAAAAAATGTTAGCACAAGCTAAAGACTCCATAAATATTTGCTCAAGATAGAGCAAAGTTTTATGCAGATCAGAAACATATTGCTAGGATTCTTGAGGAAACGTAGTGGCAAGAAACGCCGTTTGACCAGGCAAAATGGAAACGAAAACGCAAAGAAATCTTTTTACTATTTTTCCCCAAAACCCTAATTAGGGTTTTTCGGCCGCCTCAAGCCTACTGCCTGTGCCATTCCTGTTTTCGCCGCTAACCCTCCACTCTCCTCTACCCTCTAGTGTCCACTCTCCCCTACTCTCCTCTACCCTCCACTCTCCTCTACCCTCTCCACTCTTCTCAATTTCCTACTCCTCCTACTCCCTCCTAGAGTCCTCCTCCTCTACCCTCTCACTCTACTCACTTTGTAGCATAATTTGTCTCTTTAAGCACTATATTCATAATTGTATTATGTATAAGAAATTTATTTTTACACATAAATTGTACTATATTTCCATCTCATGTTTCGCCATTTCGGCTCGGGCCAAAAACTTCTTTTCTGGCGTTTTTGCCGTTTCTGTTTCGGCTGGAAACTATGCAAGGAAGGCATCTGAATATATTTCCAAAAGATTCTAAGACTTGAGGATTGGGAAGTATCCAAAGATATTCCACAAGCATTGCGGCCCTTTCCGCATCATTCAACAAATCAATGATGCAGCTTATTAAGTTAAAAGCCCTTCCAATGTCAAGGTTTATTCAATTTTCCATCTAGTATCTCCTATAGAATTGATAGAGTTGGAGGATTTGACCTATGTTCTAAAAATGTTCTAGATAAAAACCAAAAACAACTCAGGAATAGGATTGTTGTTGAGTATTATATTAAATGAAAAAGTAGAAAGATGAAGATTCAACTTGGGAGAGGGTTGTTGACTTAAAGAAATGCTTCCCTAGCTTTCTCTCCAAGGACACAGATACTTGAAGGGGGGGAAATGTTAAGTCACTAGCTAACCCTAGTAGCTAGTAACTCATCTATGGGTCGAGGAAGACCTTGCTAGGTGGCATTAGGAGGTCAGAATGGGTAATCTTCACTGGAATGATATATATGGATTGAGGTCTAGAAGGGAATGAGACGTGTATGCTAATTATAGCCATGGACTGTGGCTATATATTGGTACAGGGGACACATTGTTGGAGAGACTGATCAGTACCTAGACATTGGTTCCTTCTAGGGGCATGGTTGTACCTGATGAGCTAGGTTGAGACATGTCTTGTGGATGGGGCTTTTGTGATATGGGATGCAGAGGTCTATTGACCTAGGGTCGGGTTGTGTGCCTTCCCTATGACCTCCAATGATCCGGGGCGAGCGTATTGCTATATGGTTAGGTGGTGAGTTTCCGAATGAAGCACTCAATGGTTTGGTTCCTAGTATATGGTTCAGTGAAGATGATCTTGGTAGTGGAGTTGGTGTAGGAATTGTCTTGGTCATGTATAATGTTTTGCTTTGAAATGTGGCAATAAGTTCCGTGGCTCCCATGTCACAAATGGTTCAATGACAAGCGCAAGGAAACTAGATCAAAGTAAAAGATGCCATGGACAGCTAATTTTGAGTTGGCAAGACGAGATGCAAACGTTCACACAAAGTGATTAACTGAAATACAAGGAGGCATTGGGCCTGAAGGAGATTAGATCCATCATCTAGATGGATTTTGGAAAGAAACATCATGACGTACATAGAAGATAGGAGACACCGGAGACATCACATGAGACTAGATGATTGCACATGCCAAGGCAGTGGGCACTTTATGAAAAGATGGGATGCGAGCAAGTACTCAATATTTCAATGAGCGTAAGCAAATACCCATTTCTTCTCTATAAGGGTGTCAATTAGAGTCTATTACATTAGATAGATGATTGCACATGCCAAGACATTCTCTGTGAGGGTGTCAATTAGAGTCTATTACAATCGACAAACCACGAGATGGTAGGACGAACCACACCTCCTTGGATGTGTGACATGTTTAATTTAGCCATGTATGAGGCATTCTCAGCTGGTTGGATAAGAATTGAGATCAATCATTCCATAAAGGGGGAGACAAAAATACCCTGTACTAATGATAACATAAGCTTAGCTTTGCTAACTAATACTTGTAAGATAGGATATATTCTAGTCTTATGGCAGTATATATGTGAACTATAGAACCGGTATGGTTAGCTCAGTCATGGCCAAGTTGTTTGGGAGTCAAAAGTCAGCCAATGGGCTGAAGAAACTAAACAGTGGAAAACCACGACAGCCCTGCTTTTAACAAGGTGGCACAATCGCTAAGTCCCCATTTAGAGAAAATGCAAAGTAGCTCAGATAAATATTACAAATTTTCTAATAACTTGTAAAAGGGAAAGGAAAGGTGTAAAATTGGAAGTAAAGGGAAGGAGAAAAAAGCAAGTGAAGGTGAATAAATATGAAAAAAGGTAGATGAGTGAAAAGAGAGGAGAGGAGAGAGGGGATGGAGCATTAAATAAGAGTGGGACGTGACATGCTTTTAATAAAGGTGGTGTTATACAAGGCCAAAAACTTAATCCTAGACATCATTAGTATCAACTAAACCGTCACTAAAATTCAAACTAATACTAAGCAACATTAGAAAGTCAGCATGATTTTTGGAACTAGTCTTCCAACATCGGTCCTGATGAGCGAAAAACTTATGGCATCAGATTCCAGACTGAGGAGATCTTGATTTTAGGCATCTCCAGGGCTTTATCTTCATTTGTTAACCATGCTATTGAACTTCTCCTCAAAGAAGAAATCGTTGTAATTACAGTATCGCTGCAATAAGCTGTTGCAAGTCATCAGCTATGATTACTTGATTCTACAGGTGTGCTTGAAAGTGAATTTCTACATCAAACTATTGAAATTTGGTACTACTAACACTGAAGTGCGTATGTCAGAGCCTACATGCAGGATTGGTCACAGTTCCTTCAAGATTTGGCACTCAACCTATTATTATTGTTGAGTTTATGGCATCAGATTCCAGACTGAGGAGATCTTGATTTTAGGCATCTCCAGAGCTATATCTTCATTTGTTAATCATGTTATTGAACTTCTCCTCAAAGAAGAAACCGTTATAATTACAGTATTACTGTAATAAGCTGATAAGTATTCTGGGCATTATGTTCTATTCGAACTTTGAACATTCTGTTCTATTTCAAATCAAGTATCATTGAATAAAGAGATCTATTCCTGGTAAGGAAAGGTTCTTACTGACAACCCATGCAGTGCTGCTTTATTTCTTTCTTTGGTTTTTCTCTAAACACTACCTTAGGTTGATGATTTGAATGTTGTGGTTCAAGTTCAATTCAGTTTCAAGATTATTAAAATGTCTTAATTATGTAATTCATGGAAATCGCGTTTTCACTTAAGAATAAATTTGACACCCAGGAAGCATTCTGGCCCAAAATGGAGAGCCTACTCTGGGTGTTTTTGGATAGGAAGAAAAAATTTGGAGAGGCAATATATGAAGCAGTTTGAGGTGACTCGAGATGATTATGAACCAGACCAGGAATTAGGTCTGTAAATTCTTTTTTTTTAAGAACACAAATTCGTTTGGGATTGACACTTATGTTGGCGAGAACAATATCATTGAGCTCACCACCAAGCCAAGAAGAAAATATTTCTATCTGCTTGCCAGGCTGTTTGTCGGGAAGAGATTTTCCAAATGGTTTAGACAAAACTATATGCAAAGGTCAAACCATACATTGTTCATGCTCACAAGAACGATATATGAACAATTTGCAGGCACACTCTTAGTAAATGGTCTGTACAGGTTTCATAGAGTCTTTACATAACAGGTATCATTGTCATCAACTTTGAATTCAAGAGGTGTGCCAAGTCAGTGTGAACAAGTTGTGAGATTTGATGATCTCCTCAATATGGACTGTATCCCTTGAGACCATCCAGCCTACATTCTTTGAAGATGACACACATGGTACTGGCTTTGAAATTCCATGCTTCAAGGGGTCTAGGGGCAGTAGCATCATCAACTTCTAGTCGCCTTAGTGGAAGGCCAGAAAATGTTTTTGCTACATACATTGTCGTATCTGTTTGGAAAGAAAAAGTGAATTTATCGAAGGAGCTTTGAACTTCATTCAATGTTTCAGCCACATCCCCAAAAAATAATATTGTAGGAGATCATGTTTCAGCCATAACACCATGTCTTTCTTGAAGAGACGGTTCAACTATGTATGAATGGCCTTTAAACCTACATCTAAAGGTCATGTGGACAGGGCAATCCTTCAAATTAAACATTTTTTGCAGCTTATTAGTGGCCTTTGTTACACATGTAGGTTTGGCAGTGTAGCTGCCTAGGCAGGGTGTTGTTGCACATCCACAGCATATGGCAGTGCAGAAATCCTCTATTGCTGATGTCACCTCTCTTCAGAGCATTGACTTTTTTGTAGCAGCATCACAAAATATTCTAAGGCAAAAGTTTTCTAAACAATTGTTGGAAACCAAAACATCTCAAACACAAAAGATGTGCGTGTATTTTGAGGTAGTCTTAGCTAGTGGGAAGTCCTTTCATGCTGCATGAAGAGATTTCTCTTAGCTGGCCCAAGCAGTGAAGGAAATGGTGTACCTGCCCCTGGAACCAAAACAGGTTGCTTATGAACCAAACATCCAAGACGATGGGTCACACAACCTAGTCTGTGATAGGGAGACAGATCACCATAGCCAATAAGGTCGGCTGAGGAGAGCTCACCAGGCCCAAAGAGTCCCTCATCTTAAATATACTGCACCCCTCATCACATTGACATATAGCCATCTTGAACAGAGAAATGAACTATAGCATTCAAAGCGACCCTCCCTCTCCAGTAATACGGAGTACTCCTGCCAATAGAATCTGTCTCACCACATTTGAATGCATTCTCCCACAGCGTTTTCTCATGGTCAAGGACCATCAAGGTTGGGCTTACCACCAACCTTCAAGGTTGTGTCGAGAGACATGAAAAACACTCCAGATTTCTTTGGATTCAGATGAACACACCTCTCGACACGACCACTTCATCGTAGTATGCTATTTCCCACCTGAGACCTCACACTTTACCAGAGATCTTCGTGAGGAGGCTAAGACCTCACCATTCGCAGTGCTACATCGGACATCATGGATTTCTCGAGCCGCCTCCTTGTTGGGGACTTCAACATGAGGATAGATAGCAACAGGTACCACTTCTTGATTTTCTAGATTCTATTTTACTGCCACATGTTGATCTGGATGAGGCAACGATATCCCGAGTACCTGCAGACAGACAAGCCTTAGTCAGGCATGCTTTCTTGGACATAAGCAGCATTGTGCATATAACCCCACCATAGCCAACTCCATTCTTGGACACAGTGGTCACTGCTCTCGGTGCAGAGTCATTACCAATAGTCCCCAGAATAACAGTTTCCAGCTTCTCTGCAGATAATCTCTCATCATCTTGTGCTTAATACAAGAGCAATCGCCTTGCCTGCAACACACGTGAGAATCCCCTCAGGTTTACACATAAGGGCACAGCAAGGCCAGCGTTAGCAGAGTCTTCCTTTGTTCATGTCATGACAATCTAATCGGACAACTATCCTTTCTCCATTTGAGAGCTGAAACTTCCAGCTTTGCATGCACATGTTTGCTTTGGGCAAAAGTACACACCATTTTGCCAAGTTCAGACCACCAGCTTTCCTGGCTTCTTCCACGCTTGAGCCTTCCTTCTTATTACCTCAAACCTATCTGGTCCTTGTGCATGTGAGCATCTGCATATATGTTAGCCATCAATACATATGCTGCAGGACCCTTTTCATCTAGTCCCGCCACATTTTCAAACGCATCTCTTCCAACCTCCACATTCTTCCAATTTTTACAAGCCCCCAGCAGAGTCAACCATACACCAACATGGGGTTGGAAAGGTATCTTCTCAACCATTGCCATTGCCTCATCCAGTTGGCCTGCACGAGCAAGAATATCCACCATACATGAACAGTGCTCCATTGTCGGGATAATGCCATAGTGTTCGCTCATAGCCTGAAAGTACTTCTGGCCCTTGTCTACTAGACCCACGTGACTGCATACGGTGAGAACACTAAGAAATGTGATCTCATTTGGCTGTATGCCTTCCCACCTCATTCTCTCAAACAAATAAAAGACAAGTTCACTCTCTCCCTGGTGGGCATATCCTGCAACTAATGCATTCCATGGTACAATATCCCTTGTGGGCAAAGCGTCAAACAAGCGTTGGGCATCGACCATGCTCCCACACTTAGAATAAATGTCAATAAGACTGTTTGCCACAATCGCATTGGTGGTAAGACCAGCCCTGCTAATTTGAGAATGAAGCTCCTTCGCATTTTCCAGGGCTGCTGTGTTGCCACACGCTTTCAGGATGGCAGCAAAGGTAAAGCTATTAGGTAAAAGACCCCGCTCTTGCATTTGTAAATAAAGTCTAAAAGCCTTCTGAGCTCCTTTCTTGGCATATCCCTGAATCATGGCATTCCAGGAAACCACATTACAATGAGGCAATTCATCAAAGACATGCCGTGCCTCCTCCAGGCTCTCACATTTTGCGTACATATCCACCAATGTCGTTGCCACAAATACATCTGACTCAAAGCCACTCATTGCTACTTGGGAGTGAATGGCTCTGCCTTTCTCCAAGCATCCCCTTTTGATATATTCTCCGCCAATTTGATTCCCCTCTTCTTGTGCTGCACTACCGCAAGCATTCAATAACCCAATAAAGGTTCGGCCATCTGGTTGGATACCTTCCTGACACATCTGTGCATACAAGTTCAAAGCAAGTGCACCTTCTCCTTGCTTAGCATACCCTCCTATCATGGCATTCCATGAAACTGCATTACGGTGTGTTAATTTATCAAAAACCCAACGTGCATCCTCCAGGCTGCCACATTTCACATACATATCCACCACACTGTTTCTCACATATAAATCTAACTCAAAGCCACTCTTTACTATTTGGGAGTGGATGGATCTACCTTTTACCAGGCACCTTGTTTTCTCAAGCTTGTCATCGACATGCTTTCCCTCTTCCAGTGCAGCCAGGGTACTGCAAGCCTTTAATGCACCAACAAAGGTTCCATCATTCGGTAGAAACCCTTCCTTGCACATGTGGGAATACAAATCCAAAGCCAGAACAGCCTCTTCTTGCTTGGCATACCCCAGAATCATAGCATTCCAGACAACGACATCACGACTAGAAAATTCAACAAAGACACAATGTGCATCCTCCAAGCTCCCACATGATGCATACATATCCACTAAGGTGGTTGCCACAAATAGGTCCGACTCCAAGCCACTTTTTACCAATTCCGAGTGGATGGCGCTTCTGATCTCCAGGCTTCTTGTTTTTCTTAATTTTATATCAACTTGCTCGCCCTCTTCCACTGCTGCAAAGCTACTGCAAGCTTTCAATGCGCCAACAAAAGTTCGGTCATCTGGTTGGACACCCTCCTGACGCATCTGGTCATACAACTCCAAAGCCTGTCTGCTCTCATCCTGGTGGACATACCCCAAGACCATGGCATTCCAAGAAACCACGTCACGATGAGGCAACTTGTTAAAAACATGCCGGGAATCCTCCAGGCTTCCACATTTGCCATACATATCTACCAAGGTGTTTCCCACAAATATAAATGACTCAAAGCCATTCTGTACTACTTGAGTGTGGATGGCTCTTCCTTTCTCCAGGCACCCTGTTTTCTCGTATTTCGTATTAAGGTGCTTTCCCTCTCCTAGTGCTCCCAGGCTACTGCAAGCCTTCAATGCACCAACAAAGGTTCGGTCATCCGGTTGGACACCTTCCTGGAGCATCCGTGCATACAAGTCCAGAGCCAGGACACCCTCTTCCTGCTTTGCATACCCCAGGATCATGGCATTCCAGGAAAATACATCACAATAAGGCAATTCTTCAAAGACGCACTGTGCATCCCGCAGGCTCCTGCATTTTGCATACATGTCCAGCAAGGTGTTTCCCACAAATGCATCTGCCTCAAAGCCTCTCTTTACTACTTGGGAATGGATGACTCTACCTTCCTCTAGGCACCCTGATTTTGCACATCTCCCATCAACTTGCTTCCCCTCTTCCAGTGCTAGCAGGCTAATGCAAGCCTTCAGTGCACCAATAAAGGTTCTGCAATTTGGTTGAACACCTTCTTGATGCATCCATGCATACAATTCCAAAGCCCACACACCCTGTTCTTGCTGGGCATACCCCAGGAGTAGGGCATTCCAAGAAACCACATCACGATAACGTAATTCATCGAAGATGCACCGAGCATCCTCCAGGCTCCCAGATTTTGTGTACATATCCACCAATGAGTTCGCCACAGATACATGCAACTCAAAACCACCCTTCACTGCTCGGGAGTGAATGGCTCTTCCTTTCTCCAGGCATCCTGTTTTCAATGGTTTCCCATCAACTTGTTTCCCCTCCAGTGCTGCCAGGCTACTGCAAGCCTTCAATGCACCAATAAAAGTTTGGTACTCCGGTTGGACACCTTCCTGGCACATCTGTGCATATAAGGTCAAAGCCAGGACCCCCTCTTCCTGCTTTGCATACCCCAAAATGATGGCATTCCAGGAAACCACATCACGATGAGGAAATTTATCAAAGATATGTTGTGCATCCTCCAAGCTTCCACATTTAGTGTACATATCCACCATAGTGTTTCCCACGTATATGTCTGACTCAAAGCCTCTTCTCACTATGTGGGAGTGAATGGCTCTACCTTTCTCAAGGCAACCTGTTTTTGTAAATCTCTCATCAATCTGTTTCGCCTCTAGCAATGCTGCCACGCTACTGCAAGCCTTCAATGCACCAACAAATGTTCGATCATCCAGTTGGACACCTTCCTGACACATCTGTGCATACAACTCCAAAGCCCGTAAACCCTGTTCCTGGTGGGCATGTCCCAGCACTATGGCATTCCAAGAAACTATATCACGATGAGGTAATCCATCAAATATACACCATGCATCCTCCAGGCTCTCACACTTCGCGTACATGTCTACCAAGGTGTTCCCCACATATACGTCCAACTCAAAGCCACTTTTCAATACTTGGTAGTGGATGGCTCTACCTTTTTCCAGGTATCTTGATAGATGAAGCTCCTCACCAACTTTCTTCTCCTCTGCCAGTGCTGCCAAGCTACCACAGGCCTTCAATACACCAACAAAGGTCCATGCGTCTGGTTGGACACCCTCCTGGCACATACATGCATACAAGTCCAAAGCCAGGAATACCTCTTCCTGCTCGGCATACCCCCCAATCATTGCATTCCAGCAAACTACATCATGATGAAGCAATCCGTCAAAGACACCTTGTGCATCCTCAAGGGCCCCACATTTGGCATACATATCCACCAAGGCAGTTCCCACATATACATCTGCCTGGAAGCCACTCTTTACCACATGGAAGTGGATAGCTCTACCTTTCTCCAAGCATCCTCTTTTCACAAAATTCCAACCAACACACTTCCCTTCCTCCAGTGTTGCCATGCTACTGCAAGCCTTCAATGCACCAACATAGGTTTGTTCATTTGGCAGGACAGCTTCCTGGTGCATCCATACATAAGAGTCCAAAGCCCGTGAACCCTCTCCTTGATTGGCATAGCCCAGGATCATGGCATTCCAGGCAACCACATCATGAAGAGGTAAGTCATCAAAGGCACACCATGCATCCATCAAGCTCCCACATTTTGCATACATATCCACCAAGGTGGTTGCCACAAATATATTTCGCTCAAAGCCACACTTTACTACCTGGGTATGGATGGCTCTGCCTTTATCCAGGCATCCTGAGTTCACAAATTTGTCATCAACTCGGTTCCCCTCATGTAGTGCGGCTAGCCGACCACAAGCCTTCAATGTGCCAACAAAGGTTCGGTCATTTGGTTGGACGCCGTCCTGGTGCATCCGTGCATACAAGTCTAAGGCCTTTGCACCCTCTTCCTGCTGAGCATATCCCAGGATCATGGCATTCCAAGAAACAACATCACGTTGGGGCAATTTGTCAAGGACATGCCGTGCATCCTTTAGGCTCCCACATTTTGCATACATATCCACCAATGCATTTCCGACATATACATGGGACTCAAAGCCACTCCGTACTACGTGGGAATGTACGGCTCTACCTTTCTCCAGGCATCTTTTTTTTTCAAGTATCTCTTCAAGTTGCTTCCCCTCTTCTAGTGCTGCCAGGCTACTGCAAGCCTTCAATGCTCCGACAAAGGTTCGGTCGCTCACCTGGATACCTTCCTCAATCATCCGATCATACAGCTCCAAAGCCTTCACACCCTCATTGTGACTCGCGTAGCCCAGTATCATAATATTCCATGAGATGCCATTGCAGTTAAGCATATTGTCAAAGACTTGGCGAGCAACCACCATGCTTCCATGCTTCACATACGTTTGCATCAAATTGTTTGTGTCAAATACTGGTAGCTCATTTAAATGTTCAAGAACTTCCTCAATGTTATTCAGCTGAGCCAGTCCCTTGGAAACTGCACTCCAAGCTCTGCCTGGTACAAAGGAATGGCGGCAGAAGGGCAGCCTAAGCTGTGGGCCCATAATCAAGCAGATATGACCCAGCAGAGAGACCTAGCTCAGACAAAACAAGACCAAACAAATGGATTGCAATCATGAGGGGGAAAACGTAAATCACCTGGTACTCTTTGCTGGACTGCCCTTTTCCTTTAGATGACCGATCGCACGACAGGAATCCGTTCTCTCTTGATGATAAAGTCATAGGATCGTATGGTGTAGCCTGTACATTTCTTCTCTATAAGCTTACAATAAAAATATCGATTGTTACATTAGCGGACGCGTTCAGTGCCTAATAAGAGCGCTAGATCGTCACTAGCAATTACGTTATGTGTACACTAAATGTTTTTCGGAGCGATCTATGGAAGCAGATGCATTTCAATTGAACGATTTAACTCACGCAAATAGCTTCATTTAAATCGTGTATACAATGAACCATGAGATGTATGGATGCAGATGCATTTCATTGAACGATGATGTATCCAATTAAACATAAAGTGTCTAAGACAACAATTGTAGTGAACCACCACGGATGGGTTGTTGCCATGTGGCAGCTTGGAGGAGAAGAGACTTCCACGCTTGGACTCTTACACTATCACTAGCAATTGGATTCCTTGGACTCTTAGACTACCAAAGGCTCTTGCTTGGACTCTTGGACTACCAACTACCCACTCACACACTTGCATACATCATGCCACACATATATACGTGCATATGCGTACACAACACACACATCCACACATGTATATATGCACACAAAAACACACACATGCAAGCTCACTCATATGTGCATGTGTACTTGTATGTATGGTGTGTGCATGTGCATGTGTGTATGTATGTGTATGCATGTGTGCACAACACACATATAGGTATGGGTTGCATACACATACACACACACATACACACGCAAGCATACACACTCACACACACACACACACTCACACACACACACACATATGCAAGTATGAGTACAAACACACACACCGTCACACATGCAAATAGACACGCACATATAAACACATGCAGGCGTGTACATGCGCAAGTGCGTGCACACATAAACATGCACGTACACATGCGAGCGCACATACATACACACACACCACACACATACACATGCATACACGTAACAACATATGGACATGCACATACATATGCACATGCCACACATATCCGCAATACACATACATGCACGTTCTCATACATACCAATACGCACACACATATGCACACATTCACATATGCATGCAGACGCACACATACATGCACATTCACAACACACATATGGGTGCACATAGACACACAGACACACCGCATACATACACGTACACATATGCACATGTGTAGACATAGGCACACGACGCACATGTACGCATACACATGCACATTCATACAAAACACACATAGGCAAGGGGTGTACATGCATACATGCAAGATGTGTGCAAACACAGATAATCACATGTGCACATAGATGCGCGCGCACACACACACACATGAAGGTGTGCACACGCACATAGGTGAAGTGTAAAAATATATCAACGACTATGCATGCAAACATCTTATAGCTGTGTCTCCCTCTTCCTCTCTCTAAACATGTGTAGTAAATAACAATATTTCTAGCACTCTAAAAACTCTTCGATTATATTATAATCAAATAGTCATTGACTCCACATAATGCCATAGTAGCATGTGCTTTTTACTCGTATATACAAACATGTATCATGTATTTGTTTTGAAGGCATCATATCCAAACATATAATGTGAAACCTATGCACAAATGATGTGGTATGAAAGCCTTTAGACATGTCACACATCAAAAATAGATTGGTGAATTATGAAAATATCATTGTTGCAAACCATAAGCCTACATCCTTCCATTGCATGCTATAAGGATCGGCCTATTCTAATGTGCAATGGTTGTTTCCACGTCCTTTTTCATCCAGAAGCCCTCGTTACCAAAGTGTACACCACCTCTTAGTGATTGCTTTTAAAGATAAATTTTAGAAAATTAGATGCTCATTGGGTTTGGGATGAAAAGCTCGGCGACCATGACCTCTTTTTTTTTCCAAACAAAACTTTGTTGATTACCCAAAATAGCCAAACTATGACAACCTATATGATTTACAAATCCAAAGGGTCATGTAGTGGATAGGATTGTGGAGACTTGGTTGCTTGTTTAATAGGTGGAACCTTGGTCTATTGGGTGGAGCACCTAAGAGCCTTATCATTAAAAGGTTGATAGCTAATACAACCTGACATGTTGGCTTTATCCTTTTCTTGTGGTCTCCTCCATCTTCTTCATCATCTCTTCCTTCTTGTGCATGAGATCTCTTCTCCTCTCTTTCTCAGCATGTTGTCAAAGGACCCTCTCTAGCTAGTGTGGTTGCACTCTCTCTTCAATCAGTTCCTCACTCAAGCCTATTCGTTCAGTTGCCATTGCCGTAGCCCTCACCTTGTCTTATTGCCAAGCTCAAGCTAGCTTCTTTAATTGGTTTTGCCAATTTTCTAGCTGCTGTAAGTAGATTCTGAGTTTGTGTTGAGCTCTCCAGTCTCTACTATCTCAACCGTTTTGAGAGAATGCTACTTCGTCTAATAGAGGAACGTATGTTGCTAGGAGTACCTTCTACAATCGCTAGTTTATCTCAAGCCCCTTCTTGGCTGTTATCTCCTATTACAACTATTTTCCAATTGCATGAAGGTCCTTATACTAAAGGTTTGATTAAATAAACCACCAATTGCTAAAAAATAGGTAGTTATGCTGCTGTTCTGATAAGTTTCTGCTTAGAAATAATGCTATGGGGAGCTATTCGTATTGCTTTAGTGCTTCGCACAATATTTGGAGCAAATGTCTTGGAGTTTATTTCAAGCAATGCTTCTATTTTGCCATGATTTTTTATTTTGTTCTAGCCAACTGATTTACGTAAATATGCTACATCTTTGTTGCCTGGTTGTAGAAGTCTATGGCCAAGGATATAGAGTTACAAAGGTGTTTTTTTAATTAAAGTTGGCACATGGAAAAAACACCATTCTTGATTCTGATATCTCAGATTTCGTTTATCTTGTTATTTTAACATTGCATTAAAACACTGACATGTGGTTGGTCAAATATTTCTTCCTCAGTGTAGTGTGAATTTTCTATTACAGCCATCTTGTTCTTGTTGGCTACTACAAAAGGAGCTACCTCTTGTCATCCAGTGGCTCTATTTTTCTCTTTTTTTTTAGCCGAAGAAATTGTAGATTGATTGATGCTTTATTAGTCATATTATTGGCGTCCACAGGTATGCTTATATTCATCGAGTACAAATTTCTTTTGTACATCTTGGGCTTCAATGGCCAAAGAAATCTCTAATATTGAGAAGTTTAATGGTGAGGGCTTCCATTCTTGACAAACTCAAGTTAAATATTATCAATGTTCAAGTGCCTATGGCTTTATGTCAATGGCAAGAAAACTCTAGATTTAACAAAGGCAAATGAGGTTGAGGATGATGAAATATCTCAATCAATTATCATGCTTTACCTTGACAAAAGTCTCATCCATCATATTGATGAGCTTACAATGCTGAACTTAAATTGGGATGACATGGAAAATTTGTATGGTGCTAAATGAAACTTTTTACAAATTGCTTGAGATTTTTTTAGCCTTGAATATACTGAAGGTGATCTTGGTATCTTTATTTCCCACATGAAGAGACTTATGGACCAAGTGGAATCATTAAGTGCTAAGATTGAAGAGGAAGACACAATTTCTATGCTTCTTAAGGCTGACGTCAAATCATATTCCACTTTGGTCATGACCTTGAAAAATGTTACCAATCCTATGCTCAAGGGAGGGAGTCATCTCTGCTCTTCTAGATGAGGAGAAGCTGATTAAGTCCACTTGTTAAATGAAGCATTGTATTCCAAATTTAGCTCAATCAAGTGTTCTTATTGCAAAAGGAAAGGCACACTGAAGCTAAATTCTTCTCTTATTGTAAAAGGAAAGGCCACAGTGATGCTAAATGCTTCAAGAAGGATCTAATTCATGCTAGAAATGTGAGCATAGCCACTTAGCAAACAGTGTACTAGGCTAAGTCTTGTAATGGGACAAGACTTGAGGACCAAGCACCATGCCAAATCTTGTCCCATACATAGGTTTTCATACACACATTTTAGTTATGCCCATAGTGGCATGCATTGAGACACGTTTGGGTCCACCAACGTTAGTACTGCATGGGGAAGTTGGGCATTGGTGGTCAAAATGGGAGCAAAATTGGAAGGCCACTAAATCACAATGGGAAAAAGATTCATGCTAGATTTCATTGCATTTGGAGTAGTGTGAGGCCTTGTTTTAAGGTGCGGATGACTTTTTACCACTCGCACATTGATGGATTTTCAATAGGGTAAGGCAGAATGCAAGGATTTGTGTCTTTTAATTGGACAAGACTTGATGTGCCTCTAGGGAACTATTGGATCAAGAACCATTCGAAATCTTGTCCCATATAGAGTTCTACATATGCACTTTTTATTATGCCCCTAAGATGCACATGGGTCCACCGGTGTTGGTGTTGCATGGGGAAGTTAGGCATTGCTGGTTGGAATGCAACAAAATTTGGTAGAACTATAAGTAACACTGGGAAAAATATTAATGCTAGGTTTTTTTGCATTAGGAGTAGCATGGGGCCTTGTTTTCGGGCACATATGTTTTTTTTACTGCACACATCACTAATGGGTTTTTAGTAGGGTAAGGCAATATGCAATGCTGTATGTCTTGTAATGGAACAATAATTAGTGTTCCTCTAGGTCACTATGGGTCCAATAACCATTCCAAATGTATTTCCATATAGAGATCACACACATATGCTAGAAGCACATCGATGCATATTTTTTAATTCTCGGGCACGATGCATGGTAAGAAATGCAAAAATAGGCATGTTCAACTCTACAAATCCCCCTTCTCTTATTCTCTCTTCTTTCTCTCTCCTTCCTCTTCTTCTCTCTTCTCCTCTCTTCCTCTCTCCTTTCCCTCTTCTTTCTCTCTTCTTTCTCTCTTCTTCCTCTTCTCTCCCTCTTCTTCCTCTTCTTCCTCTTCTTCCTTTTCCTTTCCCTCTTCTTCCTCTCCTTTCCCTCTTTCCTTTCCCTCTTCTTCCTCTTCTCCTCCCCCTTCTCTTTTCCCTCTTCTCTCCCTCTTCTTCAGATTCCTTTTCCTCTTCTTCCTCTTCCTCTTCCTCTTCTTCCTCTTCTCTCCCTCTTTGCCTATGCCTATGCATATGCCTATGCTTATGTTTGTTTTTTTGTTTTTTGTTTTTGTGTTTGTGTCTATGTTAGACATGGGATCACTCGCTCATCCGACGAGTACGGACAGCCTCGCAGGAGGAGAGCTCACGATCTATATGCTCTAGAGGACTTTGATTCCTCTCAGGCGACTACCCCGAGGACTACCCCTGGTCCGTCGACTCCTCTCGGACCTAGCACTATGACTACCCTTGGTCCGACTCCTCTTCCACGTAGCACTACGACTACCCCTCGGGGAACTCCTTTGCTAGCTGCGCATGGCTTTGTCGAAAGTCCCGACGAGTTTGTAGCACAGATGAGCGATGAGGAGGCAGTGAGATTATTCTCTCTGCTATCTCAAAGGACCTTAGCAATTCCCTCCCCTGCATCGACGGCTGGACATACTGCCCAGCCGTCCCCTCGTGCCCCTTCGACAGAGGGGTCATCACCTGCGCATGCCTCTCGTAAGGGAAGGAAGAGTAGGAAGGGCAGCTTATGTTGTGCTGACTCAGGAGATGTAGATGAGTCAACACACTCACATTCCTACAGGTCTCCACTTGGTCCGGAGACACGGTATCAGTCAGGTCCCTTGTCCTCTCTTACTCCCACTACTACTCCTCGCTCCGGAAGCGCTCGCACAACTTCCACTCCTTCTGACTCTGCTACCATTAGTCCTCCTTACTCATCAGGGGATCTCTCTTATCAAATCACAGTTGCCAGAGAGATAATAGAAGATAGAAAGGGCAAAGAAGTGATGTTAGATCCACTTAAAAATTTGCAAGCACAAATATCTAACTCTCATTAAGTCCTACTCAAAGTAACATACCCATCAAATGTATGCATATATGCTGGAAGCACACCGATGCATATTTCTTAACACTCATGCACGATGCATGGTAAGAAGTGTGGAAATATGCATGCCCAACCATGCAAATGATATCTGATCCACATGAAACATTGCAAGCACAAGTATATTACTCTCATTAAGAACTATGCAAAGTGCCATACCCATTGGACACACATACATGTGCTATATATTTAGCGTTCATGCACAATGCATGGTAAGAAATGTGAAAATACACATGCTCGATCATAAAAATGATATCCGATCCACATAAAAATTTGCAAGCACAAGGATCTCAATTGCATTAAGGACCCATTAGACAAACACACATATGCTAGAAGCACAGTAATGCATATTATAAACACTCATGCATAATGCATGGTAAGAAATGTGAAAATATATATGCCCAACCATGCAAATGATATTTGATCCACATATAGCTTTGCAAGAACAAGGATATTACTCTAATTAAGGCGTATTCAAAGTATCATGCCCACACACATGTGCAAGAAAGAACATTGATGCATGATTTTCATGTTCATGTACGATGCATAGTAAGAAATGTGACATACGCCTGCCCAACATGCAAATCATATCTTATCCGCATCAAAATTTGCAAGCATAAGGATCTTACTATCATTAAATGCTTATGTTAATTATTATACCCATTGGGCACACATACATATGCTAGATGCACATCGATGCCTATTTTTAACACTCATGCACGGTGCATGGTAAGAAATGAGGAAATGTGCATGCTCAACCATGCAAATAATACCCAATAAACATCAACCTCTTTGAGTACATGCTATGTTTAAACCATCAATTTTAAGAGGTGATTTGACATGCGTTTGAGGAGTGTTTGATTGGCAAATTAAGGTTACATTGTATTACAGCTAGCGATGTTTTTATCAATGAAAATATCAATGCTCATATCAATGTTGTTAGTTCTTCCTAAGAACTTATCAATGGAAATGAGAAACTTCACAAGTTTTTGCTATTTTGGTTCATCTAATGCATCTTTAAATATCGGCGGGCACGAGGGTCTGGGGGCTCCTGCTGGAACAGGGATCTGTAGAAATCTGTCGCCAAGTCCCTGACCTCGTCTGGATTTGTCCTGACACTACCATCCTGCGCTCTAAGAGATCGCAGCTGTTTCCCTGCTGACCTCTGGCCATGAGTCCTGAAGAACTCTCTACACATCCTATCGCCTTTCCTAGCCCAAAAGGACTTGGAAGCATGAAACTAGAACTCTGAGCGTCGCTGGGTGATGTCCTCTAACATGGCTCGGGCTCTAACCTCCTGTCGTCTGAGCTCCTCAGAGCCTGGAGAAGACTGCTGCATTCGCTGTATCGAGGCAAGGTCTCGTCTGAGACCCCTCTCCTTCGTCCACCACTGCTGCCTGACCAGAGTCGCCTTCTGCTGACATATGAGACTAGATGCGGAAAGAACCTGAGCTACCTGAGCTGCCATATCCCCCATGGGGTCCCAATCCTGCTCCCACAGGTCCACTATCCTATTGCGAACCGCTGCTCTGGAGTAGATGGAGTCTAGGATCCGGCACGAGCAGGGAGGTAAGGAATGAGAGGCTGAGTCCAGGACTAGGATGTCTAGGGCATGGTCAGAGAGGGTCGTCCCTGGAACCACCCCTGACTCTCCACCTGTGCCTATCGCCCAATCACTGACATAGAGACGGTCCAACTGCTCCAAAAGTCTGCCTCCCTCCCTCCTGTAACCCCAAGAGAAGTCCAGGCTCCCTGTCCACCTGCAAAAGGAAAGCTCCCTCCAACTGTCCCGACCTCCCACAGCGAACAAGGAGTCCCATTCCGCCTGCTCCGCCTGAGCTATACCGAGGAACTCTGGGCCCCGTCCCTGTTGATCCTCTAAAGCCTCAATGTTATTGAAGTCCCCTCCTACAATCCAAGAATCCATCTCTGGCAATAAGTTTGTCAAAGAGCTCCAGAGACGTCTGTCATGGGTTTGTCATCGTCATCAGAAGTTGCATCACCATGTTCTTCATGTTCAAGTTGTTTTTCTTGTGCTTGGACAACCTTGATGTGCATTTCCCATAACAAATTTATGTTGACTCTGTGAAGGATTTATAGAGTGGAGATTGCAACATTTCTTTTACAGCTAGCATTGTCAAAGTAGGGTGAACTATGCTGCTCATGTAGCTATGCTAGTATTCAAGCTGCCGCTTTATTAAAACAGTGTCTTGCTCACTTAAAAATCTAGGCAATAGCTTTTGTTTGAACTTTCCCATACGCATATGGAGGACAAAGCTTCAGGACTTGAGGGAACAATTGCTGAATATTGATGTATGACATAATGTAACAACCTTATGATCTTTTTGTAGATGTCTTCAAGGTCATCTGCATCCAAAGAAGGGAATCTTTATCAATGGGTATTATGTAAATGTTTGCAGTGTAAAGGTGTTATAAGGACACTACACACAATATCAATGACACATTCAAAAATATGGTCACTTCTAGCCTCTACTTGAGGTTGAGTTGAATGATGAGATACAAAATTCATTTTTTCTATACTTACGATCCTAATAGACATGCTTTATCACAGCTGCTCGGAGTTGCTGCACTGCTGGTTGTCTCGCTGCCTTGCCCCTTCCGCAGCCCCATTGCCTCCCCTCCTCTCCTTCACTGACTTTCCTCCCTTGCCTTCCTCTCCGCTCCTTTGTCATCTCCTCTGCTCCCTCCTTCTCTTCTCCCTGCTTCTCTCCTCTGCTCCCTCCTTCTCTTCTGCCACCCCGCCACTTCTTCCACCTCCTCGCCTTTTTGTCCCCTCTCCTCTTCCACCTTTTGTCGTCCCCCCTGCACCTTCCTTGCCTCCCCTCCCACCCTCTACACCTCTCTCCCCTGCCTCTTTGCCTTCTCTTCCCCGCCCCCGCCTCCCCTCTTCCTTCTTCCACCTCGTTCCTTGCCCTCTTCCTCCTTCACCTAGCTCATCTGCCCCCCGCCTCACCTCGTCTCCACCTCCCCCTCTAATATCTTTCTTCCTCACCCTCCCCCCTTTTTTTTCTTCTTCCTCCCTGCAGCAGCGGGAGCATTTGTATTTGTTAAGTCAAAAGAAAATCTTGGTGGTGACCCTTGGTCTAGCTAGAGGGGCTCTATGGCAGCACCCTTGAATCCCACAACCGTTAAGGTTCTTCTTTTCTCAGCTGATAAGCAACAAGTATGGCAAGCAGTTCAGTCCCTCTAGGACAAGGCGATCGTTGGACAAATTATGGGCCTCACTCCTACAAGGAGACAGGTGCGAGAGTGGATCCAGGTGAGCTTGGCATTACAGGGTGACCACATCTAGGAGGTCACCATCTATGCAAGAGGTGTATTCCTCATCCAGATGAGCTCCCCTAGCACTGCCTCGACACTCATGGAGTAGAGCCCCATCCTCCTTGGCCCGCATCTAGTGTACCTCTTTCCTTGGTACCATGGCTTTACAGTGGAGGACATGGACACGACACACCATGTTTCCCATTTTTTGGTTACGCTCCGCTTTGCAGGGCTCCCAAAGGAGTATGCCATCCTCCCCTCCATTGGTCAGGCATTTGGCACCATGCTCGAGTCTCCACCAAAGTCGGTCACCTTAGTTGTAGCAAATGGCAGGGTCCCTAAGATTAGATTGGTGGTTTTGAGAGCCTAGAGTCCCTCCCAGAGCCACTTCCCAGCCAGAGGATCCTCCCGTTATGGAGGTTTAGCAATCGCACCCACCCTTGCATCAGCAGTAGCAACAACGAGTCCCAGAAGAACCTGATAGGATGGAAGCTGCGGACATTAGCCCATCAGTGGTGGCTAAGGAGGAGCGAGTCTAGAGCCCCAGCGAGCCTGATTAGCAAGGGGGGCATGTGGCTGCCCTACTCCCCCCTGCCTCCCTCCCCCTCTAGATCCCGCTCCCTCTCCACTACCCCCCCCTTCCTCTTGGTTTCCCCCCACCCCCTCCCCCTCCCCTTGCGCCTCCTACGATGATCACCCTCACCTCCCTCCCTCCCCCCTTCGCTCCCCCCTCCACCTCCTCAGCAGGTTCTTCAGCCTCCCACCCCTCCCCTGCCTCGATACCCTTGACAGCAGGCAAGGGTAAGACAACGTCCCCTTTCGCTTCCTCACCGGAGCATCCGGACTAGTCTGAGAAGGAGCCAGAGGGAAGGACTCGGCCTCCCAGTCAGCAGCTCCCAATCTTCAACCTAGGCATCCTTACCACGGGACTTCTTGAGATTGGGACCCTGGAACTATCCGGAGATTCTGGACTCTTACCCTCTACCCCCGGAGGTAACACTAGTGGTCTTGCAATCCCAGAAAGGGGGTTCGATCAACGTAGTGGGCTCCTAAACACACCCAGTTTGCAGATTCCAGTTCGCATCCACAAGGTTGGAGAAGTGGTCCCCAATGGTGTTTGATGCTATTATGAGATATCAGATTTCACACATGATGGACGAGTAGATGGGGCCATAAGGACTGGACCTTTGGCACGCCCATGGTGCGGAGGTGAGTTTTCAGCTGAGCTTCACGCAAGAGGAGTTAATGTGTGGTTTGGAGGTAGGAGTTATCAGATTGCCACTTGAGGCAAAGGTTGATCAAGCATACTACTGGCCACTCCAAAAGTGTGCGGAGTTGTTTGGGCTGGAAGTCTCCTTCATGATGAAGTGGGCACGAAAGATTGGTATTGAGCTAGTGTCCACATTAGTACGTTGTCGTACAAACACTAACTACTCATCCTTCAAACCCCCAAAAAAGTCACATAAGACAGTCTTTCTAGAACAAGCACGCACTCATAGGAGAACCTTGTTTTTTGCATTCCCGTCCTCATGAGTTGGACCATAGTGAGTTGGAACGTGCATGAGCTCCACGACTGTGCGCGTAGGCAACCATAGTACTTGATGCTTCAGCAAGAGTTACAGAGGGCAGTGGTAGGGTGGACAGTGGGCTTCCTTTTGATTCAGGAGCATATGTTCTCAGCATCTGACATCAGACGGCGACACCACCTCCTCCGAGGGAGAGGTCCAGAGGTGTTGTCCCCTGCAGTCAGACGGAGCAGAGGGGTCTGCATCTTGGTCTCATAGACAGTGGCTCCTGAGGTCAGGGTGAGCTTATTTCACGACTGGTAGTTTGGATGGGAGTTAGGATGGGAGAGTCTAGGATTGGGGTCCTCAACGTGTATGCCCCAGCATGCAGATAGCACCGTCCAGCTTTTTGGATGAGGCTCTGAGAGTGTCTTCCGGATGTAGATTTCTAGATTGTTGGAGGGGACTTCAACAACCTAGAGTTTGGGGAGGATAGGCAAGGCGGCGCCGCCTTCTCTCAGATGCCAGCAGCAGAGCAGAGCACTTGGGAGTAGTTCATTTTAATGATCAGTTGGCAGAGACCCATGGCGTAAGTAGGATTTTACCATGATACTTGGCAGCCTCCTCTTCTCTTTCAGACAGAGGAGACACGATGGATGCTTGAGAGGCTAGACCGCTCCTACGTTGGGGACTGGGCACTACATAGAGGTGGCTCTACTGGGATTCTAGCAGGTACCATGATGTCATATCACTCTCCAATAGTACTTCACTTAGAGCAGTCCCATAGGGTTCTCCCCCAAAAGGGGGTCTGCATTCCAGAGGAACTCCTGCAAGACGAGGAGATCCATGGCAGGGATTTGGCAGCAATCAAAGATGGCACCATGTGAGGGCTGGGCTTCGTGGGTGGCCGATGCGATCGAGAGGAGTAGTGAGGAGCTGCAGGCTTATGTCCTTAGGCAGAGGAGGGTTTTTCAAGAGCACGAGCGGGCACTGAGGAGAGACCTCGCCTCCATAGAGCAGCTCAGGGAGCAAGACTTAGGATCTCAGTGGCTTAGAGACAAGTTTGTGAGTGCTCACCTTGAGCTTCGCCTTGAGCTTTGAGGACATGGAGATCCGACAAGCTGAATTCTCCTATCACTCTTCTCGGGCCCGATGGGTACAGTAGTGGACAGGATGACCAAGCAGCTTTTTTAGGCCACTGGGCCACGATTAGTAGGAATGCAGCTGCAACATCTCTGAGATCTAGAGGGCATTATGCACACTGCTCATGCAGGAGATTTTAGACCTGACCACAGGTTTTTACAGTGAGCTCTTTCAGACAAAGAGGATGACTGTAGCTGGTCTTGTGGCTCGAGAGGTAGTTTGGGATCATGTTCCAATGGTAGTCTCACAGGATTTGTGCAGCAGCTAGGAGGAGCCTTTCAAGGATGAGGAGCTCTGGGAAGCCCTCAAGGCTCTCCCGACCCAGAAGTGTCCTAGCGACGATGGCTTAACTCTGGCCTTCTTTCGAAACTTCTGGGAGATCATCTCCACCCCTTTTTGACTAGCTTGGGAGAAGATTTTTGACACGGGCTCCCTCCCTCAGTCCCTGAGCAAGGGGTGGATTTGTTTGATCCAAAATGGGGTCAGATATCCAGTAGAGGAGACCAATCACCTTGCTTGATACTACATACAAGATCCTCACCAAGGTCTTGAGTTTGCAGTTATGGCCTCATCTTACTAAAATCATTCACGACACATAGATCGGGTTCGTCCAGAAGCACAGCATCCTAGACAACATTTTCATGTTTTGGGAGGCAATGGATTGGTCTTGGGAGGAGTCATAGCTGTTGACCGTCCTCCTCTTGGATTTTGAGAAGGCCTACGATAGGGCAGAGTGGTCCTTTCTGGAGGGTACTATGCGGAGATTGGGTTTCTCAGATAGATGGGCTAGAGGAGTTTTTGCGCTTTATGCGGGGAGCTCTAGCCAGATGCTTATCGGAGGACACATGGATGAGGCCTTTCCTCTTTCTCACTCGCTCTGCTAAGGCTACCCCCTCGCTCCCTTCCTCTTCTTGTTTGTGTGGCGGAGGCTCTGGGCTAATACTTGAGATCACAGGTGGTAGGCTTCATAGGGTTGAGGCTCCCAATCAGGTAGGAGGAGCTGCTCGACTCTGAGTTTGCAGATGACATGGCCTTGTATGTAGAGGGCACCACAGCGAGTTTGAAGAGAGTCAAGGGAGCCCTGACTATCTAATGTGGCCTCGGTTGCACAGATGAACTGGACAAATTCCATAGATTTCTTCACAGACTCTAAGGAGACACAGAAGATCCATGAGTGGGGGAGCGACTTTGGCTTTAGATGGATACTGCGGGGCAAGACAGTGAGATGCCTCAAATGCTAAATTAGTATTGACATTGTAGCAGAGTAGCAGATTACCCCAGTCCTTGAGAGTGTATGAAGCAAGCTTCTCTATTGGAGCTCAGCCAAACTCTCCCTAACAGGCCTTAGTGGCAAACCAAGTTCTTCTTTCCATGGCTTGGTATATCGCCTCCTGCTGGTGTTTTCATAGAGGGTGCATTGGGCAGCTCTGACGTTTGGTTCAGAACTTTCTATGGGCAAGTTCAGATGGCACATAGAATACTAGAGCATGGGTCACTTGGGAGACGATGATCATGTTGCAGGCACTAGGAGGCATGGGTATCATAGATACGGAGATGCAGAGGAGATCCCTCTCGGGCAAGTTGGTTGTTCGCGGCCTCACCCTACGTGCAGAGCCTTGGAAGCTCCTCTTACAGGGAGGGCTTCTCAGGAACACCCCATGCACTGGGATGTAGTGGCAGCTTTCACATAGATGGATCTTCTCAAAGGCCCCTCTTATTACAAGGATGGGTTCCCCCTTGATGAGGAGCCTCCATAGGGTCTGGCAGAGATTAGCAAGGGGCCTCATTCATGCTCAGCCCAAATGCGGAGATGAGTTCGAGCATCAGCCCCTTGTTTGACATCCTAAGATCCGAGATCAGGAGGGGCGTATGCTCTGACAGCGGCCTCATATTGGTTGGGCACAGTGGGAAAGTGGACCGGTCGGTTCCTTTGGCAGATGGAGTAGATTACCCATGGAGGCAGAGGCGAGGCTTAGCACTGTAGCGCATCAACGAGGGGTAGGGCAGCAGATGAGAGAGATTGACCTAGCCATCCCTAAGTCTTGGAGGGAGGGACTTAGCATGTGGATGGACAGCAGATGGTTGGGCCAATTTTCAAGTTAATTATAATCCCTAGTCAATGGAAGTGTGTAGGTGGATATCAAAAGAGATAAAGAAAGAATCCATTCAAGAAATGAGAATTCTTACCGTCAAAGCCGTATCTATGATTAAAAAGGTTTTTTAAAAAACCAGTGCTATGGACACTTGGTAGATGAAGTGGCATACACAAAAACTTTACATGCCAAAAATCTAGACTAGCATGGTGGAAGGATGGCTAGTGCAAGAATTAATGTTTTATATTATAGAGTTTCTTGTACAACTCAATCTACATATGCCTCAACTTTGGTATCCAAATATTCCTCAAATTTGGTATGATAGCTTTGATCCACGGGATTTAGGAGAGCTTAGATGAGGAAAGGGGAAGAAAAAGAAAATGAGTGTATCCTTGCAACACAAAGTGAACACCTTCTGTCTTCTCTCTTGTAAATAAATAGAGAAATGGATGAAACAGTATGAAGAAGAAAGAGCTGAAATAGAGGAGGACACAAATGGCAAAGGACAAATAGAGGTAGTTCTTATAGGAGTTATCAATAATTCTTACTAAATGTACCATGGATTGTTTGGAGGATGCTCTTAAAGATGCTAGTTGAAGAGGGGAGATTATGATAGAGAGGGAGGAGAAGCTTTCACAAAGTTGTGATTAAAGGTATAAAATTATATTACTTTTATTAACATTCATTTATAACCTTTATATGTATATGCTAATGAAAAGTCCATTACCTTTTAGTGCCATTCATTCAATACAATGCAATGGACTTCTTAGACTATGTTGTGGAATGCTATGGGTTTCTGGTCTATGTTGTGGAATGCTACAAGGTCTCTGGTTGGCCATGATTATACTAAGTGGAGAAAATTAATGTAAAGCACAACACATTTGATCAAGGTATCATGGCCAACTTTTTTCAAGACACCAAAGCGTGTGAGCGATACAAATCTCATTGCACGTGAAAAAGATTATGTTGAAACCATACAAGACATTTTGCTAAAAGTATTTATATTTCATGTGAAATGGTCAAAGTCATTTGTAGAGGTTCTCAAACTACAAGATCCAAGTGGAATTTTTTGCTCTTGACTCAACAAAATTTTGGGATGGCATTACTGACACATCTATTCTACCCTTGCGTTGCAAGAAAGTAAGCATTTTTCTTATATTGGTGTCTTACCGCCGCCGCCACTAGATTTCATTAAATCTTGCATGACATTTCATGAATTTGTTCTAGATCTTAGTAGGTGGTTTCTCAAACCAATCGAGTGCACAACAAGTGGTGGTTTGGGATTCAAATTGCACCTAAAAAGTGACATGTATTTTAAGATGCAAAAATGAAGCATGAAATGGAAGATCTTGTATGAGAATGTGATCACCTGATTCAGATATCCCATTGAAATTGTGTCAGATAGAGGCACGAATTTTGTCAATGAGGTTATCCAAGAACTCTTGTCTGGCTTCATGATGATCCATCGAAAAAGCACACCGTACTACCCCCAAGAGAATGGATAAGCTGAATCCACCAACAAAATATCATGCATTGTCCTCATCAAGGTAGTAGAACCAAAGCGTTCTGATTGGGCAAAGAAACTAAATGCAACCTTATGGGCATACCAAACCACACTCAAGGTTAGTATAGGAAATACACATTTTCAATTGGTGTACGGCCTTGAAGTTGTGGTCCCATAGGAATTTGTAATACCAAGACTACGCATAGCAATACAGGAACGCATGGGAGATGATGCATCCCTAAAAGAAAGACTCTATCAATTAGAGAAGCATACAGAGACTAGATTGGTCATCTACCATGCCATGACAACAGAAAAACGTAGAAGAAAGGCATGGTTTGAAGGTGACCTGGTTTTGCTATACAATGCCAAAGTCCACAAGGGCAAACTCAAACATGTAGATCAAGGACATTATAGAGTGGAAAAAATGAACCCTATTGGAGTTGTGCTGCTAGAAACTTGGATGGAGTCCAATTCACATCAACAATAAGCAGGAGCCATCGACCGAAGCATTGCTACATTCAGTAAACAAGGCAAGAATTGGGTCAAGGCAACCAGAGTGTTGCAGATAGTGCATAATGATGTATGTGGCCCCATGACTATTCCCACGCATAGAGGAGCAAGGTACTTTGTGACCTTTATAGATGACTTCTCTAGGTTCACATGGCTTTTTCTCATGAAGGAAAAATCTGAGGTGTTCTATTGGTTTCAAGAGTTCAAAGCTATGGTTGAGAACCAAACCAATTCTAGAATTGGAACACTCAACTCAGATAGAGGGGGAGAGTATATGTCACATGCATTGTAGGGATTTTTGAAGCAACATGGGATTAAACATCACTTGACATGCCCTTACACACCACAGCATAAACCAATCTCTGAGAGGAAGAATCATACTCTCATGGAAATGACGAGATGCATGCTAAAATTCAAGAGAGTCTCAAAGGCTTTTTGGGGAGAAGCACTTGTGACAGCCACTTATATTCAGAACAAATGCCCTACCAAAGCTTTGGTTAATGTTGTGAAGAGAGTGGGAGAGAAGGAAGGAGTCTCACTTGCAGCTTTCTCACATACACAATGGGGGAATATACACAAAGGTGGAGGCTGAAAACAGTTTTCCTCTTCTTACTTGTGAAAGCCAAAAGAACTCTAAGTATAAAAGAATAGGTGAACCCTATATGTGGGTCTCAAACCAAACTCAGCTAACTAAGGTGGCATACTAACTGAGCCACTAACTAGAGTACATAAAGATAGCTGTCATCTAGCTATTATTCATGGGTGGTGTAGCAACCGCATTTGCAGCTAACAAGTCAGTGACATAAATGCACAACGGTCACCCTGGCATATCACGAGGGGTGGAGCTCGATATCTCAACACTCCCCCTCGAGCTCAATCCCAATTCCTACACACCAAGCAGGTCTCTGAACTTGCATAACTTCTCTGCACCCAATGCCTTCGTGAATATGTCAGCTACCTGATCCTCTGTGCTGACATACACTAGATCAATAAAACCTACTAGAACCTTCTCCTACGCATAGTGATAATGCACCTCAATGTGCTTTGTTCTAGCATGATAGACTGGGTTATTTGCCAAGTGTATGCTACTCATGTTGTCACAATAAATGACAATTGGCCCATCTATAGACTGATGCATATCATAAAGTAGCTTATGTAGCCAAGCTACCTCACATGCAGCCATTGCTACACCCCTGTACTTAGCTCTGTGCTCAACAAGGCAACTGTAGGCTGTTTCTTGCTACTCCAAGTGACTGCAGCACTCCCAAATGAGAACATATATCCACTTGTAGATCGTCTATCAAAAATACTACCAGCCCAATCAGCATCAGTGTATCCATGCAACTGTATCTGAACCCGAGTCTCATAAAATAGTCCATACTGCAATGTGGACTTCACATACCTCAGTATGCGTCTAGCCACATCCAAATGCGATTTCCTTGGAGCCTACATAAACTGACTTACCAACCCAACAGCATAGCTCATCTGTGCTCAACTTCACATTCTACTCCAAAGAAACTGAAATAGGCTTACAACCTATCATCCCATATTTGGACAGCATGTCCAATCCATACTGCCTCTATAAGAGCCATATCCTACTTGTGGATCTAATCACCTCAATGCCCAAGAAGTAACGCAGCTCTCCCAAATCCTTCATCTCAAACTTCTTCTTTAATAGCATTTTCACATGAAGGATATCTTTATCACTATCACCTGTGATGATCAAATCATCAACATAAATGACAAGCAACATAATGCCTTTCTCTGTTTTTCTCACATAAAGTGAGAAATCTACCTTAGAAATCTGAAAGCCAATAGTGACAAGATATTGTCCTATCTTGTTAGACCATGCTCTAGGTGCTTGCTTCAAGCAAAACAAGGCTTTCTTCAACTTGCAAACAAACCTAGGATGAACAACATGAACATAACCTAGTGGCTGCTCCATATAGACCTCTTCTTGCAAATCACCATGCAAGAAAGCATTCTTTACATCCATATGATGTAATGACCATCCCTTTGATGCAGCCATAGCAATGACTGCTCTTACGGTTGCCATCCTTGCAATCGGACTGAATGTTTCTTCATAATCAATACCATATGTTTGTGCATACCCCTTGACAACTAATCTTGCCTTGTATCTGTTCATAGAACCATCTGCATTGTGCTTCACCTTATAAACCCACTTGCAGCCAATTGCATTCTTGTCTTTAGGCAAAGGCACCAATTCCCATGTAGCATTTGCTTCCAAGGCATTCATTTCTTCATCCATGGCTTTCTCCCATTTTTCTTTTCCCATGGCTTGCTCAAAAGAAGTGGGTTCTGGTTCATGTATCACTTTGACCATATAAGCATAGTGAATGGCTATAAATCTATTAGATTTCAGTGTATCCACAGGATACCTAGCTCTGGTAGACCTACACAAAATAGGCTCACTACCAGGTGCTCTCAAAACATCCCTTGTCTTCCTTACTCCAGGTGTAACAACAGAAGGAATACCCAACTCATCATCAAGACTCTGTTTTGAGCCATTGGATTCACCATCCACATAAGAGTGACCTGCATTGACATCAACCATGGGCTGATCTACTTTCTCTTTTCCTTTTCGTGATACTTGCATACCACTATCTACATTGCTTTGAGGAGATCCTCCTGGTCTCAATCTGCCTGTCCATGGCGAAGTATGTGAACCACTACTAGAGGACACTACAAGTCCACTAATATTTTGTGATTGCTGCTGTGAATTCTGTGTAGCATTACCATTTTGTGCATCTACATCATCAATCACATTTACTGGTTTATACCAACTGCTCATCTCATCAAAAACAACATCTCTGCTCATTGTAAACTTACGAGTAGAAGGGTTATAGCATCTATACCCTTTCTGCTGCAGAGAATAACCAATAAAGATGCACTTCTCAGCTTTTGGATCCAACTTGGATCTCAACTCATCTGGCACATGAACATAGGCAATGCAACCAAAAACTTTCAATTGAGAAATATCTAGTTTCCTACCAGTATACCTCTCCTCTGGCATCATGCCATGTATTGCTGCAGTGGGAGTCATGTATTATGTATACTGTTGTAGCAACTGCTTCAGCCCAATAATAATCAGGCAAGTCTTTTTCGTTGAGCATGGCATGAGATACCTCTCCAATATGCCTGTTTTTCCTTTCTGCAAGTCCATTTTGTTGTGGGGTATGACTGCATGAATATTGTTGCTTTATGCCATGCTCCTGTAGGAAACTTGCAAACTCATTTGAGAGGTACTCTCCCCCTCCATCTGAACTTAGGCATTTTCTTTGCAGGCCTGTTTCTTTTTCAACCATAGCTTTAAAAGCTTTGAAATTCCCAAACACTTCATTTTTCTTTTTCATAAAACACACCCAAACTTTTCTGCTGTAGTGATCAATAAAAGTGACAAAATCATGACAGCCTCCAATAGATGCAGCTTTAGTAGTCCACACATCAGAGTGGATTAATTCCAATGGCCTCTTACTCTCTTGAACATGTCTAGGAAATGGTTTCCTTGCCTATTTTCCAAATTGATAGGCTTCACATACCTTATGCATTTCTGCAACCTTGAACTTAGGCAATCCTGTAACAATATTTTGGGCCTGCATTAATTTAGTTGTTGTACATTAACATGACTAATGCGTTTATGCCAGATATCAATATCTGCAAGTACACCGATCCCATGTGCAAACATTGCTGCACTCAATTCAGGCATGTCTGCATCCAACGTAAACATCCTGCCCTTCTTCTTCCCTTTTGCTATCAAGCGACCTTTATTTTTCATATCCTCAACAAAGCATCCATGAGGATTAAATCTGACCTGCAAGCCCTACTCAACCATATGACCAACAGAAACCAGGTTCTTGGTGATATTCGGGACATGAAATACATCAAACAGCTGTTTCTTTTTCCCATCCTGTATAGACAAAGGAATTTTACCAATCTGCACAATAGGATGTCTAGTATCATCACCAATCTCTACAAATCCTGGTCTTTCCATTTTTCTTGCATCCTGCAGCCATTCTACATGACTTGTCATGTGGTTTGATGCACTTGAGTCAACATACCACACATCATTGCTTTCTTTTGCACTTGTCACAAAATTGGTCATGTGCTGCACCATAAATAGATGCTCATTTCTGTCATCACCCTGTCTACTAGAGGATGCATAATTGCCTTGTTGCAATTTTCCAGTCATGATGTCATTTTGCTTTTTATAACAGTCTTTAACCATATGACCCATTTTACCACAGTAGTAGCATTCAACATTGTTGTTTGCATTTTGGCCTCTCTGCCATCCACCACGACCTCTTTGGCTCCCCCTGCCTCTAAAGTTACCACGTCCTCCTCCATAGGACCGGTTTTCTTGAATTTGTTGCATATTCTGATTTCTGCCACGGCCTCCAAATCGACCTACTCTACCTCTGCCTCTACCTCTTCCAGAATTTGAGTAGAAGATAGCTTCTTTTGAAGTTCCTCCTAAAGAAGATGCACCACCATTTCTCTGCTCTTCAGAAATTAGAAGAGCAATAAACTCCTTAAAATCAGGAAAATTCTCACGAACAGCAATGGATGTCCAGAATTGTGCATAATCCTATCCTAGACCATTCAAGGTCATAGAGGCTAAATCATCATCTTCCACTAGTGACCTAATAGAAGCAAGTGCATCTGCAATCTTCTTCACCTTTATGTGGTAGTCATTGATGCTCATATTTTCTCTCTGCACATTATGCAACTCCTGCTTAAGCTGCATTTTCCTGGCTTGCATATTTGTGCTATACATTTTTGTCAAAGTATCCCAAGCCTCCTTCGGTATGCTTGCATCCTGAATAATAATCATGGAATCTGAAATACTTATAGATAGCCAGTACATAACTTTTCTGGCTCTCTCATGCCAGACTTTAAATGCCTACTACAACTCGTGTTGATTGGGAACATTAGGAATAATTAGTTCTTGTTCAGCTCTAGTAATGAACTCCCAATAGCCTTTTCCCTTCAGGAAATTCGTCATTCTAAACTTCCATGCTTGGAAGTTGTTCTTGTCAAGCTTTTCAGTGGCAATCTATGAAAGAGCATCAGACGCCATTACAAAACACTGCAAAATATTCTGTCAGTGCAAAAAAACACAACTTTTGCCTCACAAGGGCAAATCTGCAAAACTGACGAGAGTGGTATTTGACCATACAGTGGGCTTGTTTTAAAGAGGGAAAGGCGATAACAGGACAACCATAGAAAACAGAAGTGCCCTGCTTGTATTCATACAACAAGTTATACACTGGGATTGCAAGATATTGAATCACTTGTGAAATGTTTCAAGCCTTCGTATTCTCCCAGGGACCGTGACCGGATTGAAGCATGTAATTTGTTTGTGTTGATGTCTTAGCAGTAGAATATTATCCTTTTAAAAGTGCGGCTTCTTGTTAGAATGATGCAGAAGTAGTTATCCACTTGACTGATGATGTAGAAAGTAGTCGAGGTGTCCATGCCAGCTATTATGGACAGTCACCACCGTATATGCATTCTGAGATTCCCACCAGTTGTAAGCCTGCAGTACCTTGTTGTTGGCACACAATGACCTCGATTCAATGTCAGTAACAGTAGATCTTCAGTTTGTATTTGCATCTGGTTTGCATGCATTGAGGTTGCATGCTTTGGGTTACTCATGGTACGCTATGATTGAAATTGTCTAAGCAGCTATCTCATTTAGTAGCACTTATTTGTCAGGTCTCTGGCACTATCTAACTATGTTATAACTAACTAAATGATCCTGTTCCTAGTGACAATTATGCATCAACAGGCAATAAGAATGATTTTGTCACTCCCAATATCTCTGCGCATAGGCATACGATGTAATTTCTGCGATAACTTTTCACCGACCTATAGAACAGTGGTCGCACAGCAAAAACATGACACTTTTCTAAGTGCCTGCGAAAAACTTTCGCCACCAAAACAGTCGAAATGGTTTCGAAAAATAATTTCACCGAGGGCTGCCCACTCGTGCCCTTTCACCACACTGCAAAGGGCATCCCAATCTGAGACAGTGCACTCTTGCACTTTCTAACTGTGCTACCTTCAGAGATTTGCTCCCAAACTCGAAAAAAAAGGAAAGCAATGTCAATCCTCTTACTAGGACACCGCGAACTTGGTTTGCTTTCTTGAGCTCCTTACCATGAACCGAGCTCTGATACCATGTGAAGAGAGTGGGAGAGAAGGAGAACTTGCAGCTTTCTCACATACACAATGGGGGAATATACACCAAGGTGGAGGCTGAAAACAATTTTCCTCTTCTTAGTTGTGAAAGCCAAAAGAACTCTAAGTACAAAAGAATAGGTGAACCCTATATGTGGGTCTCAAACCAAACTCAACTAACTAAGGTGGCATACTAACTGAGCCACTAACTAGAGTACATAGAGATAGCTGTCATCTAGCTATTATTCATGGATGGTGTACCAACCGCATCTACAGCTAACAAGTCAGTGACATAAATGCACAACGGTCACCCTGGCATATCACCAGTGGAGCTCGATATCTCAACACATGTGACTCCATTTGAGGCTTTGTATGGCTTTAAGCCAAAGGTTAATCATTTCAGAATTTTTGGCTCAGTGGCATATGCTTTGGTTCCAGATGCACATCGAACAAAGCTTGATGACAAGAGTGTCAAATGTATTTTTGTGGGCTATAGCATTGAAAGCAGGGGATTTAGGCTTTATAATCCCACTACCAGGAAGGTAATAATCAGCAGAGATGTTCTCTTTACTGAGAATGAGTGCATGCAGCCCGCTAATGTAGACTTGCCACCATACGATGACACCCCTTTAGACATCATCTAGTTTGAGGATGATGAGACGGAGTCTCTTAATGCTTCCCCTTCTTCTCATAGTTCAGATGGCTTGCCACATGTTGAGGATGGCTCTCCCTCAAATCCACATATTGAGGATGGCTCTCCCTCAAATGTTTCAGATTTGCAACCAATTAATGAGAATAGATAGCCTCATGTTTGGAGGCATTATCAACATCATGAGGCCACTAAAGATGTTGATGCAGCCCCGAGTGGTACAGCAGAGAAATCTATTCCACATTGGGCAAGGTTGACCATTCAAGATGCTAAGGATCAACCTACTTTGGGGAAAACTAGGGCCAATACTTAGAAAAATCAAAAAAAGGTCAATTTTGCTTTGATGACCTCAATGATGGAAGCTGAAAATGAGCCTCAAAGCTTCAAGGATGCTCAAAATAATCCGGCATGGCAGAAAGCTATGGAATCTAAGATTAAATCCATTGAGAAGAATGCCATATGGGACTTGGTTGATGCACCCATTGGGAAAAATGTGGTTGGCACGAAATGGATTTATAAGGTGAAATACCATTCAAATGGCACAGTTGAGAAATACAAAGCCCGTTTGGTTGCCAAGGGGTATGCACAAGAGGAGGGGATAGATTATCAGGAGACATTTGCTCCAGTGGCCAAGATGACCACCATTCATTCTTTCATCTCTTTTGCTATGTTTTATGGTTGGTTAGTGTACTAGATGGATGTCAAGACCGCTTTCCTCAATGGAGATCTTAAAGAGGAGGTCTATGTACATCAACCCCAAGGTTTTGAGGTGAACGGACAAGAGCACAAGGTATGCAAGCTCAGGAAGGCTCTATATGGGCTAAAGCAAGCACCTCATGCATGGTATTAGAAGATACATCAGTTTTTGCTGTCCTAGGGCTTCGTCAACACTCATACAAAGCCAAATATGTATGTTCTGCAGGCAAAAATCAGAATTGGTCATGTTGGTACTATATGTGGATGACATCATACTCACTAGCAGTGATGATTTGCAACAAATTATAGTAGTGCAATCTGCTTTATGTCACAACTTTGACATGATAGATTTGGGCCTATTGCATTATTGTCTCTATGTCACATACAAAGTATTCGAAGGGCTTGTTGCAAAAATTTAAAATGGAGAACTGTAAGCCTGTGGCTACTCCATTGGAAAAGGGACTCAAGGTGAGTAAGCATGATATTGCAGAAAAGTTTGATGGCACTTTGTATAAGTAGTTGGTTGGTAGTTTGATATATCTATGCTCCACACGGCCTGATATTGCCTATGCCACAGAGCTATTGAGCCAGTTCATGCATTGTCCCACGATCACACATTGGAATGCAGCAAAGAGGGTTCTCATATATGTCCATAGCGCTCTTTCTCTTGGCTTGCATTATGCTTTAGATTGTGATCTAAAGCTGAGTGGTTTCACCGACTCAGATTGGTCAAGGGACATTGACGACAGATGGTCCGCTACTGGCTATTGCTTCTCATTGGGTTCAGCCTGTATCTCATGGCTTAGTAAGAAGCAAGAGCGAGTCTCTCTTTTCTCCAGTAAAGTAGAGTACAAAGCTGCAAATTTAGCCACTATGGAGTTAATGTGGTTAAGGAAGCTTTTGCATGACTTGCATCATGCACAAGATGGCAAAGCAAACTGTATCTTCTGTGACAGCCAAAGTTGCATTGCCATAGCCAACAATCTTGTCTTTCATGCTCGCATGAAACACATTGAAAATCATTATCATTACGTATGGGATTATATTTCTGATGGCTTCATTGATCTCATCTATTGTCCATCTGAGGATAATGTGGTGGATGTCTTCACCAAAGCCCTATCAACAGATCTTTTCTTACGACATCGACATGGCTTCGGGATCAGAGACATTCTCACAATGTCAAGGGGGGTTGTGAAATGATTCACAATGGCATTGTTTTCATGTACTCCCATAGGTTGCATATCCATTTGGATGAATTTGTGCAACCATGGTACTTTAGTTGCTGCAGGGTACACCTGAGATGTTTCTAGGGTACTTTCAGCCATATCTTTGAGGGGGGATTTGTAAGAGATTACAAAGATATGGTGTTGTAGGCATAAAGTCAACCCTATGGTTGACCAATAGTACTTGGGTACTATATATACCAAGTACTTGTATTGTTTCATTTGAACATTTCTATTGGAGCTTTCTTGTGTGTGTGCTCTTGCTCACTTGTGTTCACAACCTGTCTCCACTTTTCCTACACTCATAACATGCGCCATACTAAAGAGGTGAGTATCATATCCATACTCATGTGCATACACATTTCCACCAACATAATGATTGTAATGTGGTCTTCTGCTACACCCTCTATGTGTGGCATTATTCTTTGCATAACAATCTCGCTCATAGTGCCCAAACTTCCCATAAAAGTGGCAATGTCCGACTCGTGAAGTATGAGTGGCCCTATCTCTTCCACGGGGGGTTGGTGGAGCTCTCCCCCTTCCTCTCGACATATAACCATGTCTTCTTTGGGCAAACTCATTTCTATCCATAATGTTTTGATGTGCATATGAGGCTCTCCCATAGCCTCTTGGGGGTCCACTCTGCCCTCTAAAATCACCTCTACCACCCCAGTGAGAAAACAAATTATATCTTTCACTACTTGTGGAGCCTTTGAGCCCAAGCTTTACCTCTTTTGTCATGCATAATGCAACCAGCTCCTTAAAATCATGTATAGACTGTGTTTTCTTGAAGGGCTCCATTCACACCCAAACCTTTTGTATGTAAGACCAAAAGCTTACTGACATAGGTCACCCAAGTCACGATTCATCAACATTTGCAGGACTTCTATTACTTTGCAATCCTCACACAATCAGGAGCCGGCACGATAGCAAAATGACTCGAGGAGTTGTATGGTCAAGATTGTGGCGTAACTACTTGTAGACCTTGGCCTCCAATCATTTTGATAGAACATGTAACAACACACACATCCACAAATACATAATCCTTTGAACAAGCCTTTGAATATTTAGGGTTGGCTTCTTGGGAGTCAAAACCATCCTCAATACAATTCTCTTAGCCTCAGAGGCTTCTTCTCAACTCCTATTACTCACAGTTCGGTTGTCATAGCCCTCAAGACGATGTGCCTAGAATGTCCAAACAAACTCTCCTTTCCTACTAGTCTAGTATTGGTCTTTTCCTGACTCTTGCATGGTTTTTGAGTGAGCCAATTTCTTGTCAGGTCTATTGTTCTCCTCACATAACTTGAATGTCTCTTTTTAGTTATCCTTCGATTTGAAAACTCCAACAAATGCTTCAAATACTCATTTTAGCAACAATGCTACACCGAAACTAGCAAGCCTCGTCTAGGAGTAGTACATGCTCTCCAGTTATTGTTCCATTAAGCCTCTCTCGTCGATAGTAGCATCTAGACTTTTCAGTTCACCTACAACATGCTAGAATTTTACATGGACACCTTGTGTGACCCTCTTGAGCCTGCACCCTAGCGCATCACAAATAACTCACCAAAGATGATAGAAAGGTGCAATGTATGCTAGTATTCTCCAAGGTGAAACCAAAGTGGTGACAAAACACTTTAGGAAGCTCACTCCTAGCTCTAAATCCAATTACAAGTGCTTATGCTCCAAAAAAGCACAAGCCCAATGAGTGATTCCCTTTACTTCAAGGCTCTGATACCAAATTGAAGATATAAGGGGAGATGCTCATACACAAGACAATGCCCATCAAGTCTTTCTTCCCATTACGGGGGGAGAGAGCTTCTTACAAGGTCAATTACCGCTTCTACACTCCATCTCCATATACAAGGAAACCCGCCTAAGTCTATTTTCACATAAGCTTTATACCAACCATATACACATGCATGCATATATCATCTATACATCAACAAGACTCATCTGTCCACACTGTCCTTTGATACTCTCAAAAGTGGTCATGATAGAGCTTGATCTTGGTGGGAAACTCTTGGTTTCTCCCCCAGTCTGTGACGTAGAGAGATGGAGTAGATCCAGTTGTATAATATGGTTGATCTCATCTTGTGGGATCATTGGGGATGGGAAGGAGAGAGAGAGAGAGAGAGAGAGAGAGAGAGAGAGAGAGATAATATGATATATTATATATTAAATAATATAAAATATTATTAAAAAATATTATATATATTAAAATATTATATCATGTAATATATTTTATAATATATTGTAATATATAATAAATAATACAAAGTTGGAGTAGACAAGTCAAAGGACACTCTTATATCATTGGCAAGGCCAATGATCCGTGCAATCTGTAAGGATTTGAATTGGACGACTTCAAATTGTGAAGCTTTTGGAAGGAAAAGATAGATTAGATAATGCTAGAAATTAGGAAGGGGAAGATGATGCTTTATGTGCTACAAGGCCAATTAGGTTCGATCCGTGCAATCTATAAGGATTTGAATTGGATGGTTTCTAATTGTGAAGCTTTTGGAAGGAAAAGATAGACTAGATAATGCTAGAAATCAGGAAGGGGAAGATGATGCCTTATGTGCTACTAGGTATCTATGGAGGAAGAGGAGGAAGGAGGTAATAATGTTCGAAAATGGTTGTTGTCAAAACTCAGCTGCAATGATATTCAATGTATGAGATGAAAGGGAGGATGTCAAAGCTTTGAAAGAGGTTATGAAAGGTAAAGAAGCAAGGTAGATGAGGAATGGAGGACCAAAAGACTAAAGCCAACTTCTCAATTTCATCGAGAAAAGAAGGAAAAAACATAGGAGTTTAGTATCAATTACATATAATATCTATATTTGTTTTGCTTTAGAGACATTGAGACGGTTTGATTTTATATTTATATGTATTTTATTTACTTATAGTAATACCTTTTGTTTTTTGTTTGTGTGTGTGTGTGAGAGAGAGAGAGAGAGACACAGAGGGGGGGGGGGGATGTTGAGCCCATCTTGAGTAAAAAGTGTGCCTTTGCCCCTTTTGGCTATACTCCATGCAGCATGGATTGAGCAAGAAACGAGCAAAACTAAGATTGAAGAATACTCAAGGTCCATAATTGCACAAACACCATTGTTATGAGGCTATGTGTGGAAAAAAGAAAGAATGAGAGGTCCTCTTACCGAAGGCATTGCAAGAATGCCCCACCAATGGTGGATAGCCATTCGCATGGCACCTAGACCTCAATGGAAAGCAATAGGTGTTGATGATTAAAAAGATATGAGCATGACCCCTGTGTGATTGTGGTAATTGCAATATTGTTGTGGCATGAGTGGAAGGTTGAGAAGACTAAATACTAGGTTAATCAAGCTATTAAACTTGCTCTTGATGTTGAAGATTTTTGGGCACTGTTGTACAAGTTTGAAGAATGGGAGCAAGAAGTGTTGTGAGGTTGTATTGCAATAGAAACTCTAACCCATCATAGATGGGTCACCTTGGAGTAGCTCTCAGAATGGGGAGGAAAGAGCTTTGATTGATGATGCAGCAATAGCAATAGGAGTCATAGTCATTGAAGCACCTACAACATACCAAGCTTTGATTCAAGGTTTTCAAAGCTCACGCTGCAAACAAAATTTTGTAGAGTGGAAAGTCTTAGTAAAAGAAGAGAATTAATCCATAGGAGCTAAGTATTCAAGGTTTAGATTCATACGAACATCTACTATAGCTATCAAGGATTAAAGCTGTAGTAGTTGAACAACATTAAAGATGAAAATTCACTTGAGTTACATAGGTCAATATCTATATAAATGTTTTGTTTTGTGGAATATAGTTGCATAGAAAGGACCTAGCCATAGCCACATAGGATAAGAAAAGCAAGACTATGAGTGAGAATGTCATGGTTATAGCTTACTGCACACATGGTACCTAAAATGACATATCAAGAACTAAATAGCCATAACGACAGGGAAGAACTCATAATATATTGATTATAAGACCGGACATAGTCTCGGAGATTTAAACCTATTGCATGCTTCAAGCTTTTAAGCCACACAAAAACTATAAAGACCAATGCCAATTCTTATCCACAAAAAAATTGCTTGAAGAGGAATGATCGGAGATGGAGTTGGTGAGTGATGAAGTTGGCATTGCATTGTTTGGGGAAAAGGTTGCTTATGGTTGTTTTTAAACCTTCATAGATTCGCCCCTTGATAGAACGTGCTTTTGGTATTGTTTTAGGCTTTGCAGATCAAACTTTATAGTGAGCACTGATTGCCTTCTTTATTTGCATTCGTTCAAGAGAGTAATCATAGGTTTGGGTATGTGGCTCTATCAAATTCCCTCATTTCGATCGTCTTTTACTCACTAGCTGCTCTCTTCGTCTTGGTGTCGTAGCTTCCACATGTTTTTTCTCATAGTAACAAAATCACAGCCTGCATCAAGCTTCTCAATCCCTTCCCTTGGTTGAGTAGCTATCGGCTGCAGGCCACCAGGGAGACGCTACAACTCACTACATCCTCATCGGTGATTACCATGGCTTGGACTTCTATGGAAAAAATGAAAATTTTGTGTAGCGATTGTCGGGAGAAGCTCCTTCCAGAGAGAGAGAGAGAGAGAGAGGGGGGGGGGGGTATGTTGAGCCCATCTTGAGTAAAAAGTGTGCCTTTGCCACTTTTGGCTATACTCCATGCGGCATGGATTAAGCAAGGAACGAGCAAAACTTGACAAAATATGAAGAGGGGAGAGGAGAGGAGTGGAGATGAGGAGAGAGGGCACAGCTAGAGAGCACACCACAAATGACTAATTGTACACTAGAATTAGTTGAAAAAATAGAATATATACAAACCCTTTTAGGGTTAGGGTTAGGGGATCTAACCCTTTCCTTTATAGCACTCTATAAGGTTAGTGCTATGCACATATGATCACGTGATGGTGCTATGCACACATGATCACATGATGTTGAGCGTGAACTCTCAACACCTTCCCTCAAGATCAACATCATGAAGTAGGCCTTCCCTCAAGATGATGATTCTAGGGAATCGAAGAAGGACTGAGCATTACATTCCATCACACCCCTTTAATGGGAATGTCCTTCCTCTGCATCAAACCAAGAGCTAGTCGGTGTTTCTCGAATAGCTCTTTACCGAGTGGTTTGGTAAAGATGTCTGCAACATTTTCTTTGCTATCACAATGCTGCAGTGTGATGTCACCAAGTAACACTCTTTCTCTGATGAAGTGCTCTCTGACATCAATGTGCTTTGTCCTGGAGTGATATACTGGATTTTTGGCCAATGCTTGAGCCGATTGATTATCACAGTATATTGTTGTTGGCTTTGACTCATCAAAGTAATCTGTTTCTGACAATAGTCTTCTGAGCCATATAGCCTCACATGCACCTGTAGTGAGTGCTCTATATTCTGCTTCAGTCGAAGACAAAGAAACAGTTGGCTGTTTGTTTGACAACCATGATATAGCACCTTGACCAAGGAAAAATGCATATCCTTGTGTCGATCTCCTGGTCTCATGATCTCCAGCATAGTCACTGTCACAGTATCCATGCAACCGTGGATGACTTCCTTTGTATTCTATCCCAAATTGTCTTGTACCTCTGATGTATCTCAAGACTCTTTTGGCTGCATTCCAGTGAGACTGTTTTGGATTTGCCATAAACTGTGCTAGTGAGCTTACTGCATAACAAATATCTGGCCGTGTGATTGTCAGATATATAAGAGATCCAATGAGTTGCCTGTAGTATCTGTCATTGACTGTAGGCTTTTCTGAATCTTTAGTAAGTTTCAAACTCTATTCCATGGGAGTGGCTGCAATCTTGCAATCTGCCATATGAAACTTCTTCAGGAGACTGTCAACATATTTGAGCTGACTCATGAATGTGCTATCTGAATCTCTCCAGAACTCAATTCCAAGACAATAGTGCATAAGTCCAAGATCTTTCATGTCGAACTCTGCAGATAAGTCTTGTTTTAATTTTCTGATGAAGCTATCCTTGCTTCCTGTCACAATCAGATCATCTACGTACAAAAGTGCAATAGTAATATCTTCCCCTTGAACTTTGTAGTAGAGAGTATGATCTGCATTGGACTTCATGTATCCCAGATCAGCAAAATACTTGTCAATTCTGCTGTACCAACTTCTGGGTGCTTGCTTTAAGCCATAGAGACTTTTCTTGAGATGGCAAACCTTGTTCTCCTTTCCTGGTTCAACATAACCTGCTGGTTGTTGCATGTAGACTTCCTCGTCTAGATAACCATTGAGAAATGCATTCTTGACATCGAGCTGATACACATTCCATTTACTGAGTGTCGCTAGTGATATCAAGAACCGTATGGAATCCATCTTTGCTACTGGAGCATAAGTCTCATCATAATCTTGGCCATATTGTTGTGCAAATCCTTTTGCAACTAATCGGGCTTTGTATCTCTGAATAGTGCCATCCGGATTGTACTTCACTTTGTATACCCATTTGTTGGCTATGGCCTTCTTTCCTGGTGGAAGGTCGCATAATTTCCAAGTGTTATTTTTATACAAAGCATCCATTTCTTCATTCATAGCAGTTTGCCATTCTGGCTTATCTACTGTGTCTTCGAAGTACACTGGCTCTTCTGTAGCCATGATGGTAGTCATAAGAGCATAGTTGGTGGTTTCCACCTGAATTGCTTTGCCTTTCTGAGCATATGTCAATCTTGCTGGTGGTCTACTTTCCCTAGTAGACCGTCTGAGCTGCTGTGGCACTGCTTGGGGTGTTGCTGGCAATTCTTGCTCTTCTTCATCAACCTGTTCTGTAGATGACTGTGAAGTCGATGCTTCTATCTCCTGTGTAGGTGAGGTTTTCCATTCTGATTCCTCATCGAAGATTACATCTCTGGAGATAATGACTTTGCGGTTGATGGGATCATACAATTTGTATGCTTTGCTTTCTTCACTGTAGCCAACCATGATGCATTTGCGTGACTTCGCATCCAATTTCCTGCGATGATCATCATGTATGTGGGCATATGCTATGCAACCAAATATACGGAGATGCCCAATGCGTGGCTTGTGTCCAGTGAATGCTTCATAAGGAGTCATACCTTGTATCGGTTCGGTAGGAAGCCGATTAAGCAAGTAGTTAGCTGTAGCTATTGCTTCTACCCAATACTGATTTGGAAGATGCTTTTCACTAAGCATTGCTCTAGCACTGTCTGCTAAAGTCCCATTCTTCCTTTCAGCTCTTGCATTTTGCTGAGGAGTATCTGCACATGTGAATTGTCTTCGAATGCCGTGATTTTTGCAAAAATTCATGAATGCTGAAGACATGTATTCACCTCCTCTGTCTGATCTCATGACCTTGATCTTTCTGCCTGTCTGTTTTTCTACCATGGCTTTGAATTCTTGAAATCTGGCAAACACTTCAGATTTCTCTTTCAGAAAGTAGACCCAACAATATCTGCTGTAGTCGTCGATGAAGGTCAAGTAATAAAGTGAACCATTGATGCTGCGGGTCTGGGCATAACCCCATACATCTGTATGAATCAAATCAAGAATACCTCGTGCACGAGAGGTACTTCTGACAAAGTTGGTTCGCTTTTGTTTGCCGAAGCAGCATGCTTCACAAACTTTTCCAAGAAATTGTAGCTTCGGAATCCCAATTGCCATATTCTGATTCCTTAGATCTAACAAGTACTTGAAGTTGACATGACCATATCTCTTGTGCCATTTTGCGGATAGTGGCATCTGTTGCATTTGAGCTGACATGGCATCCTTATCTGGTACTGTAGGTAGCATCCTGTATAAGCGTCCTTCCTTGACACCTTTTGCTACTAGCTGACCTCTTTTGAATTTGTCTCTGATAGTGCATTCATCATCGTCGAAGATGACTTTGTAGTTGTGTTCCGTCATTTGACCTACTGACAAAAGGTTCTTGTTGAGCTTCGAAACATAGAGCACATCTTTGACTAATCCTTTTGTACCAGTGAAATTGTTCATAGGGATAACACCTGTCCCTTGAACCGGATTCGGTGTATTGTCTGCTGTGTAGATGACATTCTTTTGACCTTCTAATGGCTTCATTTCTGTGAACCATTCCTGATGATTTGTCATATGAGATGATGCACCACTGTCGATGTACCAAGGATCCTGTTCCACTTGGTCGACTTGATAACTGAAATCCTTTTTGGGATTGAAATCAGTGTCTAGGTGCATTGTCTAGGTGCATTGTATCAGTCTGATGCAATTCCTCACTTGCAAGAAACATATTCCCATGTTCATTTGCAAAATGACTGTGACTAGAATGTCCACCACGATGATTTCCTCTTCCTCGGGAATTCCCTCGATTACTGCTGGATTGACCGCCTTGGTCATACTGCTTCTTGCGGCAATCTCTTTCATAGTGTCCAAACTTGTGACAATAGTTGCATTGAATGTTTGACACATTGGTGGATGCATTCCCTCGTCCTTGGAATCTTCCTCGGTTGGAATGATTTCCTCTTTGCTGATTCTGATGTTGCTGAGGATGATGCTGATGCTGATGCTGATTTTGACTTTGTTGATGATGCCCACTTTTCTGATATGATCTACCTCTGTTTCTGCCTTTGCCTCTGCTTCTGTCTGAAGCTGTGAATGCCTGATCATTAGAATGACCTTTACGTGCTTGAATGGCCTGAGTCCTGAGTTCTTCACTAAGTAGAACTGACTGAAGTTCCTCCAGTGTTGGAATTTGCCATTGGATGGCAATACTCTGGACTAGATTCTCATATCCTTCTCCTAGTCCATTCAGGATTACTTGAACCATTTCTGCGGGATTCATAGTCTCTCCTGCTGCTGCAAGTTGATTGTTGTAGCCTTTGATGCGGAGTACATAAGCATGACCGGTTTCATTGGTATTGCGGAAACTCTGGTTGATCTGGTTTCTCAGGGTGAGAATCCTGGATGTGTTCTTGGACTCGTAAAGAGCTGCGAACATATCCCATGCTTCTTTTGATGTCTTGACTGTGTTGAGCTGTCCTAGCATGACATCTTGCACATTCTGCTTGATCAGGTGATAGGCATACTTGTCTTTCTTATCCCATTCTGCTTGAGCTCGGGCAATGGCAGGATCTGCTACTGGTGTGGAAACTGTTTGTGTAGATGTAGATCTCGATGTAGATCCCGTTGCTGGTGCTGTGACAACAGATGGAGTAGAGCTACTGGTGGCTGGATCGGCCAATGGTCTAGGTATGGATCCATTGACATACTCCCATTTGTCCTGAAGCACAAGAATGGTCTCCATTCGGTATTTCCATGTACCGTAATTGGAGTTGTCTAACTTAGCAGACGCCTCCAGATTGAGGTTGCTAGTCGACATGATGCAAACAATGTACTCAAAAAGTATCCTGAAAAACTCTGTATGAATCAACTGCAAATACACTGAAGATGCCAAGTGAAATCTTTGTACCGTCGGTGAAGATAGAACTGCAGTATATAAGATCTGATCTGTGTTACAAGGCTTGTGGCAATGATGCCGGGAATAGCCAAGAGGCTTTACAAGGCTGAAAAATGATGTGCACGATGCCGTGAGATAGCCAAATAGGCTTTACAATGGTGGCATGTGTGTGTGAAATCAAGTACTATCTGCCCACTGAATCAATCTGCAATGCCTCTGAACTCTGAAGTCTGCTCACTGAACTGATGAACGTAAGGTTTCAGGTAATGTAATGATGTGAAATCGGATGTGAGCGTATGGACTGACTCCGAGTAGGTACTAGTCGGGAATTTCGGGCATGGCTTAGATTGGCAACTTGGGGAATTCAAAGCGTCCCCTCTATGGCGATCTAGTCTACTCTGATCTAGATCTAAACCAACCGTCGATCGATGAAAGAGCAGCAAATAATTCCTTTTCCTTTGTTCTTTTTAAGTGCTGGGTCAGATGCGTCGATGTAGAGGCAAATGTGCGTGAAGGAAGTGGTTTTGTCGGTGAGGCTCAAATGTGAGTGTAACTTCCGCCGAAATGTGCGCGTGATGTAACGAGCGCGTAGAGCACAAAAAATCGAGCGACTTTCCTTTTTGGAACACCCTCAAATTCTTCCTGGATCAAGAGATATGACTTGATCTAGGTGGAGGGGCAAAAGGAGTGCAAATGGTGCTCAATGATGATGTGTCACTGTGAGTCACATGCAGTGATGATGTGGCACTGTGCTTAGCAAGAGGTGTGCCAGTGAAGCTCTGTGCTGAGGTGGCAAGAGTGTGCACATGCAGTGTGTGCACAGTGTGCCTGGCAAGGGACTGTGCCTGCAGGGGGTCAGTGCTGATTGGACTGCCGAGGTGGCAGTGCTGAGGTGGCACAGATGATGTCAGTAGGGTGACGTGGCCTAATGACGTGGCTTGATGATGTGGCAGTACTGACGTGGTAGATGACATGGCAGTGCTGACGTGGCAGTAATGACGTGGCAGATGATGTGGCAGTGCTGACATGGCAGTGCTGATGTGGCAGATGATGTGGCAGTGATGACGTGGTAGATGATGTGGCAGTTAAGATTGAGTTAAGGTAGTTTAACCATGGTTCAATGACCTATGGTAAACTTGACCTGTGGTAAGTTAACCAACCTTATCCACTCTCTAACCAAGGTTACGGTACCCGAGTTAACTGAACCAAATAAGATGATGTGGCATCTTCATGACCAAGCCCAAGGGTGTGAGGTCACCTGGGATAAGGTTCTTGCCACGTGTCTTTTTCCAAGGTTGGAAAACCTTGGATTGCAGAGAAAATCTGTGAGTCGACGGAGCTAAAAAACAAGAAGGCGCGCGGGGAAAACCGATTACCGTGCCCGCATTCGGTTGATCTCTCAGGACACAAACAAGTATAACACTCCAAAGTACCGATTCGTGGTGCGATTTACGAACAAAGACATAATCGCACAGATAACGTACGCTACGTTAGCTGGGGATGTTGTATTGGCTGCATCGTACGCGCATGAGCTTCCTCGTTACGGGCTTAAGGCTGGCCTTACAAACTATGCTACAGCCTACTGCACGGGGCTCCTTTTGGCCCGCAGGGTCTTGAAACAGTTTGAGCTCGATCAGGAGTATGTTGGGAATGAAGAGGCCACCGGCGAAGATTACAATGTGGAGGCTGGGGAAGGCCGCCGTCCGTTCAGGGCGTTATTGGACGTTGGTCTTGTAAGAACGAAGGAGCGGGGCATCTATCAGCTGGAAGTCGATGAGAGCTGTTGTTGCAGACTGGATAGCGCCGTTGTTGGAGCTGCCTTAGGGAGGCTCATCGAGGGAGCGTGCTAAAGGAGTCGGTCGCTGGCACTGAGGCTGAGCTGCAGATGGACGGTTTGCTTTGGAAGGCTGTCGAAGCCTTAGAGTTGCTGGCTAACCATGAGCCTCTCCATCTGTGACAAGAGATGGAATAGAACCTCTCTGACAAGAGATGAATCTTTTCACAATAGAGCTCTTGAAACTAAATCTCAGGAACTCTCCCTCTCTCAAGCAATAGATTTCCTCTCAAAATCAAATGAATCGACGGAAATTCTCTCAACGGAAGTGAACGGAAGAATCTCACAATCACTCAAGAGAACTCTCAATCTCACAATCTCTCTCACACTCTCAAGAATCTCAATGTCTCAACGGAAGACAAGGGAGCTCTGATACCATGACAAAATATGAAGAGGGGAGAGGAGAGGAGTGGAGATGAGGAGAGAGGGCATAGCTAGAGAGCACACCACAAATGACTAACTGTACACTAGAATTAGTTGAAAAATTAGAATATATACAAACCCTTTTAGGGTTAGGGTTAGGGGATCTAACCCTTTCCTTTATAGCACTCTATAAGGTTAGTGCTATGCACATATGATCACGTGATGGTGCTATGCACACATGATCACATGATGTTGAGCGTGAACTCTCAACAAAACTAAGGTTGAAGAATCCTCAAGGTTCATAATTGCGCAAACACCATTAGTTATGAGGCTATGGGTGCAAAAAAGAAAGGATGAGAGGTCCTCTTACCGAAGGCATTGCAAGAATGCCCCGCCAATGGTGCATAGCCATTGACATGGCACCTAGACCCCAAAGGAAAGCAATAGGTATTGATGATTAAAAGGTATGAGCATAACCCCTATGTGATTGTGGCAATTGCAATATTGTTGTCGCATGAGGGGAAGATTGAGAAGACTAAAGACTAGCTTAATCAAGCTGTTAAACTTGCTCTTGATGTTGAAGATTTTTGGGCACTGTTATACAAGTTTGAAGAATGGGAGCAAGAAGTGCCTAACCCGTTGTAGACAGGTCACCTTGGAGTAGCTCTCAGAATGGGGAGGAAAGAGCTTTGATGATGATGCAGCAATAGCAATAGGAGTCGTAGACTGGAGCACCTACAACATACCAAGCTTTGATTCAAGGTTTTCAAAGCTCATACTGCAAACAAAATTTTGCAAAGTGGAAAGTCCTAGTAGAAGAAGAGAATTGAGCCATAGGAGCTAAGTATTTAAGCTTTAGATTCATATGAACATCTACCATAGCTATCAAGGATTAAAGCTGTAGAAGCTGAACAACATTAAAGGTGAAAATTCACCTGAGTTACATAGGTCAAAAGCTAGAGTGACCACAATAAACAAGGGATCGCAAATGGACGGGAAATGATTTTGGCCCTGGCAGAGTTGCTTGAACAAGGATTTAACTTCATTGGTTGCATATGACCATAAACAAGTAAATTGATGTTTGTGGGTAATTAAACACGTAAAGATACGCATCCATGTACATATACATGCATACACACATAAGCTAAAACTGTATGCATATCTTCATATCTATCTAACTACTTCCTTAAGGAAGAGTTTCGAGGGGATCTGCTAGGCATGCCACGTGTTGTTGGGAGGTGGAGTGGAGAGGAGCTGTGGGGCATACCACATGGTATTGGGAGGTGTTCTAGACAGGGGCCATGTGGTGTTGGAAGGTGGAGCAGAGACAAAAGAGGAGAAGCTGGAGTGGGGCAATAGACAAATTATAGATAGACCTGAAATGACCACTAGCACCATAAGAGCGCCAATTAATAGACAAAACTGAGATGACCAATAGCACTACATGAGTGCCAATTAGCACTTGAAGGAATTGATCTTGGAGCACACATGATTATGGATCAGATAGCCACGAATAGTAGACATGAAGAGCAACAAATTGTCATAGACATTACCCTAGCATGATGAATGCTAGCCATTACTACGCGAGTAGAGGCCCAAAATGGCAAAAAGAAATTTGTACGCTACCAAAGAGTGCAACAGCTGAGCTAGCAAAAAAGAGACAACAAACTGACTATGCATGCGAGCTAGACTGGGAAATTGCACTCTGACATGGCCATAAACAATCCAAAGGGCAATGACGTGACAAGAAGCACGGAACAAAACCCGAGCTTGACACATGGAAAAACACAAGAATGGCATATAGATAAATACATTATATATATATATATATATGAATAGATACAAACATGTGAACTACACACGTGTGTGTGCGCACACACACACACACACCCCTTGCGACACAGCGGAGTAGGTCTCTAACCTAGAGAGAGAGAGAGAGAGAGAGAGAGAGAGAGAGAGAGGGAGAGTCTTTATAAGATACTTTTTGATATTTAGTGTTGTGTGTCTGTGTGTTTAGAAGTTTGGTTTAATGAAAGGCTTTTTAAATATTGTACAACTAAGAATTCTTGAATATTTTGTGTGTGTGTGTGTGTTTTGGTATGTAAGTATATGTTTTTGACAAACTTTCTCAAAATTCCTCAAATTTTGAGATTTATAAATGAAACCTTCAACTTTATTAATGATAATCTATGATCGCAACTTTGAGACCCAACGGAGCAGGTCTCTAGCCTGTTAGCCCGTGGTAGATGGGTCACCATGGGTCAGGTTATTGGTAGATAGAAAACCCAAAAAACAAGTGAGTACAAGTACTTGTGAGCACTGCCTTCAATTGGTTCTGTTAAAGGAAAACAATTGTCAAGATGAATGAATGATTAATTTGCAACACCAGTGATGGAAGCCAGTGTATAGGAAAGTTCGAATGATTTGCAAACTCAGAGAGAGAGAGAGAGAGAGAGAGAGAGAGAGAGTGAGTTCTTAAGAAAAGCAAGTGTCTAGGAGTGAGTGTGTGCGTGAGAGAGAAAGAACCAAAATAGGAGGGGGCCACTTGGTGAAAAATGGTGTGGGACACTTTTTACGGTAGGCAGCCTTAAGAGGTGTTTGGATTTGTTGAGCCCTCCTTCATCCATGTGTCATGATCCATACCGTTAATGTGTCATGATCTGAACCATTAATGTCAATGTAGCTTTTCAAGAGGACATTATAAAATTTGAAAGGTTTATATTAAGCTTTATAGTATTAATATAGTTGAAGGTGGAGATTTATAGATTCTACGTGACTTATTAATACACTTCGTAATCTCTTTCTTGTCAAAGTCTTTGCGCGACCTTTCTTCGAATTGCTCCTTTATGTACGAGCCAACCTTTGCAAATCATGAACTACGCTGATCATTACCTGCTGCTTAAACTTCAAGATTCATTCATATCTTTCAAGAAAGATTAAAACATGGCTATAAAGTAATGGCTGAGCTCGAAAATTCACCTGTAGTAGAGACCTGATGAGTTCGGATAATACTTTTGACAAGAACAGTCCACAGCTTTTGGACGGAAACATCGAGGGGGATATCCACGGAAAGAGAGGCAACCATGCTTGCTGTTGTGAGGGGTTTGTTAGCAAAACTAGGCTGGAGGAGGAGGGAATGCAGATTCGGTTACTGGTGAGAGGGGTGCAGTGACGGGAGTGGGGAGAGGAGGAGGTGCGAAAGGAGGAGCTAAAGCAGGAGCTGGAAATGTAGGGGGAGCTGGTGCAGAAGGGGTGGGGAGAGTGGGGAGGGAAGGAGGAGCTAAAGTAGGAGCCACGGGAGTTGCAAAAGTAGGGGGGTAGCTCGTGCAGGAGGGGTGGGGATGGGGGGAGGAGGAGCGGCTAAAGCAGGAGTGGCAACGTAAGGAGCAATTGGAGCTGCGAAAGCAGGAGTGGAAGCTTAACGAGCAGCGGGAGGAGCTGGCGGTGGAGGAGGAGGTGGTGCAATATGGGTGGGAACATGAGGAGGAGTAGGGTGTCAAAACAGGAGCAGGAATGATAGGAGGCTTCGCCAACCAGCCTACATGTCTGCAGCCATGGGTATTCGCTTCCACAAAGCGGCCTTGCAACATTTGCTCTGGCAATTCGGGCATTCTGCTGCTCCTGCAGCTCCACGGCTCTTTAGTTTTGCTTCTGCTTCTCATATAATATAAGGCTTAAGACAAAAGGATTTGGAAGTTGGAAGTGACATTGGCCCGTGTAAAACCTCAACCTTGGGCTCCCACGCACCCATATTATGCTGAATAAAAAACCTAGGAATGGATGACTTACTCTTAGATAAAGGCCATTGTCTACCTTTTTGCTATGCTAAAATAAAAAAGTTTAGAATCATTTCTTTATTAGACATACATGTGTTATTTTTTGCACGCTCTTTTATTAGATATACATGTATAATGTCTTTACCCGTTCCTTTAACGATTTGGTAGCGTAGTAAACGATTGAAGATTAAATTTCTGAGATAATTTCTCTTTGTTGTTCTAGATTTGTGATTCAACCGGACATTCGCAATGGCAACACCTCGCACGAATTCTCAAGATAGTAAGCTCCTCTAGAACCAAGCATTCAATAATCACTTCATTAACTAGCACGCAAGAGTCTAGCAATAAACCAAAGCTCAAGGCCTCAAACAAGAAGAAAATGGAGACAAGTAAAAAAGAAATCTGCAAGCTCCGAAGAAGAACAAAATGAAGTTTGAGAGTTAACCCAATAAGCAGATCTACCGTAATTAGGTTCCTTTGTCATATCTTGATGTCTTTCACCTATATGGTGAAGGAAATTTTGACTTTCCTTGTATGTAATCAAGGGGAAAATATATACACTTGTGACATTGAATAGTCCATCATGGCAGTAATTGTACCTAATTTTGTCTACACACATATATTGCATTCAATATGAGTACTGTAATTGTAAATGTAATTTAAAAACTTTTGCAACTCGTAGGGGAAAATTTTTAACATGCTAATTCAATATTTGTTAAAAGTAGTAAGAACGACACTGTTCTTTAGATATACAATCCATTTTCAATGTATCTTTTTGCGCTTTGCAGAAGGACACCCATATATACATACTGAATTCGACTTGGATATCACTTTCCCGCAGCGCAGTACAAGACAAACAACTAACATTCAGGTACAAAATCAACATCCTTTGCATAGACGCTATCTCTTCGTGACGCTACTGGATGCTGCTACTCTTGATGCTTGAAAACTCGATGCCTAGGGAAGGGCCGTTCCCTCATATTATAACTCTTTGGGGAAGGAAGCACACCCCCTCCCCGCTCACACTATGTGTGGTTACTATAATTATACTATATATTATTAGACGCATGTCTTTCATTCCTCATTCTTTGGCACCTTCTTATTGTTTCATAATCTCACTTATTTTCATTGCATTGCTTGATGTCGTATTGCTCTCCTTGAAGTTCTAATCGTCTCAGCATTCTAGCAGCAATAGAGCAAAGAAGGTTCTTTCCTTGTATCTAACTTTTTAACGCAATTATTATTGAATTCTACAAAATTAACACAATACGTGTGATATTCATTTCACCTAGAATGTGTACTGATCAGTTTAACAAATGCAAAAAATTTAACTTATATGCTTGCACCTGGTGATACAAGTACCTCAAACATGACACAGTCGATTATCAAGAGGCATCACCTTGTTGTATGAAGAACGTTTGATATGAAAAATGTAAATTACAGCCATCGATAAGAAACTGAATCTTTCTAGATCAAGCACTGGCAAAATGGAATAATGATTGCTCTCAACGAATTAAGAAGCTCCAATTTTGCGATGCGTATGGAAAGTGTGAGCTTTGGACCAGCATAAGTCATAAACTTTCACAATTCTAGAATGTGCTAGAATAAAACATAGTCCCTCCTTATTGCTTCTCTAATATCCTACTTCATGTGCATGTAGAGAAAGCACATGGTGACCTGGCATCATAAATGTTTTGCAAAGGGTGCGTCTCTCAGCCTTTTCGAAAGATATACTTAGTTCCATACAAGGTTGAATATATACAAGGCATCCTTCGCACAAATGTCTTCCACATGCAAATGCTATCGCTGTTAGATGTCAACAAAGTGATGCAATCATTGGCAGTAGGGCAGCTAACATCAAGATCATTGTTAGATAATCCTCTCATTTGTTGGAATCGAGAAGAGCAATTTTGTCAAAACACTGAACATTTCTTGATGGCCACTAGAGCCATCCTCTCTTGGAATCTTGCGTCGAACCCGTTTTTAAAGCAATACAAGACAATGCTGGAAAGACCTCATCCAAGACTAGGGATCAGTGTTGTCTCATCAGATGCTATTGCAACAATACTAGAAAAAAACTATGCCAATTCTCCATTTGAGGTGATGGGTGCTGCACATGAAAGGAACTACTTGTCTATATTGAAATGCATCGACCAAGTACAGCTCTCTAGGCCTGCAACTAGAGAGGTTGGGTCGATCCTCGTACATACAAAAGAAAATCCAAGGGAGCAAGCGGCTGTCGCCACAAGAAACAAAATGATAGAAGGCGAGAAGTTGATGATTGAGAGTGCCCTCTTTCCATTTCTTTTCCCTTTCGGGCATGGTTGGCACGATGGTCGTCTTTTCTTCCATGAGTATTTAAAAATGAGGGTGTCTACATTCTTCTCGCTATTCACATTACAAAAGTCGTAACTCTTGCTAATGTATCAACTCCGTCAAGCATTTGCTGTAGCAAATGGAACACAAACAGCTATCCTTCAATGAGACATCGATCAAAAGTGTCGTGAAAGACCAAACGCAACAACTGAGGAGTTGATAAGATACATTATCAAATTCGAGATCCCATCAACAATTGCAAGCTCTCCCTCCTTGCATCGAAGAAATCTGAAAAAATCTAATGGCAATGGTGGATCAATGGGGTCTACTGCATATATTATTGACATTAACAGATGATGAGGTTACTGACACACGATGGCTAGAGTTTGATGATCTCGAGCAACTCGTAAAGTAGTACAACCCACAGTTCACTTGGAGAGATTGCCCTGTCAAGTGTGCCATGATTTTCCACAGATTGCAAACAGTTTTTGCAACAATACATTTTTAGCAACAACGGCTTGTTGGGAAGAGTCAATCATTACTTTATTAGGTATGAAATCCAAAATCGTGGATCACTTCATGCACACATTATGCTATGGCTCCATGATGATGATGTTGATCAAGTTACAAATGAAATAGATGCCCATGTTCCATATGAAGAAGACCGTGTTCCACAGCTTTCACATGCTTCTTCAGCAATGAAACTACAAAGGCTAGTGCAAAGAAAGCATATTCATAATTGCAGTAGTTCTTGCAAGTGTGATCCACATATTTCATGCAAATGTAAGTATGGCTTTCCATTTGATGACCATCCAAACACAAAGCCATCATTTGATCCAAAGACACATCGTTATTTCCACCCAAATCAAAAGCACCAAAATGTCATCCCGTATCATGCTATAGTACTGTTACTATGGCAAGGACATATGAATTTTCAAAGAATCACAAATACCGGTTTGTCATACTATCTATTGAAGTATGCTATATGAAAACAGATTCGGTAGGTAGACTAAACCTAAATCTTGAGGACACCAAGCGATTGGGCCTTGACATGCTAGATCCATTGAAGCTAAAGATGATCTCAGCATATGTCTTATTAAAGCCGACATCATCGACCAAGGCAACATTGGCATGCTTGCAAGTACCAACAATACATCGCCAACAACGAAGCTGTGTACTTGATTAACTCCTCCCCTCCAAAGCTTTGTCAAAGATACTTGCGAAACTATTGTGTCACAACAATGCATCCAATTGACACTTATTGTGCACACCTGGTGCTACTAGAGCACCTCACATTTCAGCAGTATTGGAAATCCATCACGCCTCGAAAGGAACGAAGGTGTGAGAGGACCCATGCAACGATGAAGGATTTATTCGAAAACTATGTATATCCTAGCACAAGGCTTGTATGCTTCGTCGATTACCATCCTGCCCACCACTTTGAGGGCTTCTTCTTCAACGAGTTGCTAAAAAAGGTTCCCTTCAGGAATGGGAACGAATTTCTTTCGACATCCAATCAGACAAGGTCATACTTTTTGGAATGTCACATGCATGGGATTATCCAGACAGAGCAAGACATCGACACACTCATCTCGAATTACTGTAAGATTCATATGCTTGTCGATGAGACAAGACAACAAATAACCAACATGATCTTGCAAAAGAGCCCTTTGCGAGCCATGGATGATACTTCTATGACCATTTGGGAGGATGGGAGCGACAACACACTCGAGAGGAGTAGAATTAGAATTCTTCAACTACTAGACGAATTTAAACGGATAGAAGATAGTACCCTGACAGAAGATTAAAGTGCTATCTACAAAAACATCTTCAAGACAGAAGGAGGGCTGCACATGGTTTGCGGAACACCAGGCTCAGGTAAGACATTCGTGATTAAGTACATTACGTCAATCACGTTCTGCACAAAAAGTCCATAGTTCTGTCAGCGACAACTGGTGCTGCAGCACTACGCTTGAGCCACCTAGCAACAACAGTCCATTATCAATTCGCCCTTCTGAAGAAGAACGATATGTTTCGTAGCACACTTCCCAATTCTGATGAATGCTACTCTGCTTTACTTGTAGCAGACACAATGATTGAGATATCTATGAGGACATCCCAAATGATGAATCTGTTCGACAACTATGTGAGATTTGCATCAACAGTATGCTAGACCCTTTCCAATCCAAGAAGGTGATTCTTTTCGGCGACATGCAACAACTGCCACCGGTATACAAATGTAGGGTCACTGCAAAGGAGTATTGCGAAAAATGCCACATCAGTAATTTGCTCTTTTGGAGGATGGGAAGATTTCACTACATGCATGCCTCCATATGTCACCTACAAGATCCAAATTTCAATACATTCTTAAACATCATTCGCACAACACCACCAACAAAAGAGTAGATCGAATGATACCTTGGTGGGGCAGCAACATTCATGGCCATAGAAATGACTATTCTATGCACTCATAGATAGGATGTACATCGATTTAATGATGCAATATTGATAAGATTCGCGGGATCCGACATCATAGTAGTCCAAGTCGTGTCAAATGCCACTTATACTGATGAACTACAAGAACTACAAGACTGGGTCATGGACCCAAATTTCCATGAAGTTCTTGATGTGACAATCAAGGAAAAAATTATGCTCACAAAGAACATCAACTTGATGATTGGGGCGGCCAATGGAGCAACAGGAACTATTCAAAGACTAGAGTTGGACGAATCAACATCCATATTGGTAAGGATTCATGCCATCCTCTCCTCGTCGATAGAAGAGCGCATAATCCTTAGACATTCAAAGCACACTCGAAGGGTGCTCAATGGAACGTGGTACCACAAAACCACATTCCCAATCACGCTTGCATACGCCAGGACTGGCCACAAGTCACAAGGCACAACACTACAAGGGAAGGCAATAATCATGATACGATAGTCGCTCGCTCCAAAACTAATGTATGTCATGCTCTCTCGAGTGACTACTCATCAGAATCTTCGGATCCTGCATGGCATAAAATCAACTGACTTTGTAGCGATGCCATACATTGCACCATCGGAATAAATGAGGACCCAGGTAATTTGTTTAAAACAATCGTCATGTCCACTCTTACGTTTCAACTAGCAATTTGTTAAGAATAATTCAAACAAATGTCATCACGTTCACTCTTACGTTTCGACTATAAGTTTGCAAATAATAAATCAACGAAAATGAAAAAAAAAACTTAAATTACATTCCTTGGTTTCACAAATCAAGGAGCAAAAAAAAAAAAAGGTGACCTCAAAGTAATGGCTAGCGCAAAAGAGGTAAAGCTATATGCTTTAGCATTTCCGCATCGCTACATCAAAGTAAACATACCTCGACGATACTTAGCAAATTGAACCGTCACTACTTTGCAGCTCTTCCAACAATTTAAAAGAAAGGTAGTACAAAAGATAGATGAACAGGAACGCGCCTCCAAGACGGAAAAAAAAGGAACAAAGATATTCTTCAATGACAAACAAATGCGAAGAGCTAACATAGCAGGAGTACTACGGGTAGAGTATATCTACGGATTCAATTCTCACAAAGAATATCATCCACTCATGACAAGAATGACCCGGACCTTGCTAGACAAACCAAAAGGGTCAAACAACCTCGCAGATGGCCTCATTAAGCACATTATACACAAACTCTCATATGGAAACGAATCAATCAATGAAGAGATGACTCGTTTGATGGCGTAGACGCTCCTTGATAAATATGGCAAAGGAATATCAATGTATTGCATCATAATGCTATATTTCACATTCAACGTCGACATCAAAGAACTCTCCCAATTGGACAAGCAAGAGGCAGATACCATACTTAAGCAATTCAAAGACGTATACGGTATAGAGGCAGGTTAGTGGCCAGTAACGATTGACAAAGTGGCGTACAAGGTAGACCCCAAGTTCACTGAAGAACATTACAAAAAGGCAGAAACTATCTTCCCGACACCAACAAAGATCAAAACTGAAGGTAAAGTAGAGTTTACATAATTGTCTATAAAATTGCTTTCAGAACAACATGAGATTAAACTAACACTTATCTCCGTTGTATCTACAAACCTTGTAGAGATAGAACAAAGCGGCAAAAACGAAAATGACACTTCGGTAATGAATTTTATCTATTGCATCACTTGTCTTGACAACGGAAAGAAATACATTGGCCAAACTACAAATGTCGTAAAACGACTACAACAGCACAAGACTAACCCACTGACTAAAATGATCGATGATGTACACAGGTACGCACCATTTGAAAGCCACTTCAAGATGGACATAATAGCGTCGACTACAAGCAAAAAGGAGGCAAATATCTTGGAGTGCCAACAAATTCTACGCTTAAGAACAACATCCTCTAGGGGATACAATAACATAAAAGGAAACCTAGCATGCCTTAGGAAGTATTACTACTTAAAGTGGAGGAAACTTATTTGAATGCATTTTTGGAAAACCTCGAATTGAGGCTATATTTTTGTTACAACATTTAAGATCTATTACAAATACATTGATCTTCCATAATGCATAGAAGTACATTATTTTTGGAGAATTATTTAGTTCTTTGGTCTATTGTGCAATGGGAGTATTACAAACAATCAATACCCACTCTTAGATTAGATTGCAAAACACAAAAAGTATAGAATTAGGGCTCAGTGTCTCTGCGTACCGAGGATCTAGTTTAAGAAAAGTGTAACGATAGTCTCTCCCTACCACGGATCTAGTTTAAGAAAAGTGTAACGATAGCGCTGCCTGGAAGGCAGTGCTAACAAACTCTTTGGCATGCCAACAAGCTAGTTATTAAAACATGCATTGACTAGGAGGCAATGGTTGTGGAAGCTTGCGATTCCACGAGATGGGTGATGATGAAGAAGGCGAAGAGAGTTTGAGCGGCTCGTCGTGTGTCACCCGAAATGACGATGTAGACGATGCAGACCAGCAGCTTCTTTTTCTTTTGGATGCCGTGGATCAGCTCCTGTGCCTCAGGGAATCCCTCTCCGACACCTTGTCTCGTGTAGACACTGCTTTCCTCATCCTCCTTACTCTGTGATTTTTACGAAATTACGAAGGCCTGCTAGCTTGGATGTTAAGAGGACATACATGAAACACAAGCCTTCGAAGTAATATGAATTTAATCACAAAGACGCGCGTTTAAATTCTTGCGATTTTGGCGCGTAGGGATGGATGGAGATGGCAACTGCACGCTATGGAATGGGGCCTTCTTACATTAGTCAGGCGGTTTTCAGTTTGAAGCCTTCTCATGCATCAACTGGAGTTTCCGTTTCTCAAGCCGATGATAAATGTGAGGGTATGTGCATTATTCTATTCATTCTAGACTTATTCCCTCGTTTGTCCAGTTTTGGAAGGCGTGAATATTAGATTTATGATTTCCAGAAGAATCCTTCGAACATATCCGGTCTGCATCACAGTTTGTCCTTCGACGAGATTGCGAGGGCATGGAGGAAAGAGAGAGTGTTATCAATGAGGTAGACCACACTCCAGAAATAGCTATGCAGGCTTCTTCCACATTAAAGCAACGCCATACATCGGGTACTAACTCATGCCCCGTAATCTCTTTATGTGGCTTTTGTATTCTCGAGGAGGGGTGGAAGAATGAGATATGTGGCTTCTTCCGACTCTCAGAGGGTGGAAAAAGGTGATAAACACGGGAGTCAGCTCTTAATATGTTACATTTGGGACCCCGTATTTTATAGATTTGTTTGAATTGTCCAAGGAAAGCATGGAGCTCTTTTCATGTTCAAGTAGAAACATTGAAGATTTGAATTAGAACGTGCATAATCTGTGAAAGCAAGATATAAGTGAGCACGCTGCAAGAAACGTGAAGATGGTTCTTTGCTTGTATCAAGTAAAACGCAAGGGGAACCATTTTGCAACATTTACACAAGTTTGGTGAGTTTTTATTGGTTGGCATTTCTATTTTAGCGTCTGGCAAGATAAATCTTATAAGACAAACAGTGTATGTTATTTCGTTGCTCTACCATTAAGCACCCATGCAAGGTCCTTTCTAAGAATTTGTCTTAGGAGGGATTCCTTCCATCCTCCACCAGCAAGTCAAGCTCTGTGTTCCATTGCTAGATGTCCTCCATGTACACTGTAACTCCTAGGTTTGCAAACTCTCTCTTAGTGGGACATGGTGTCGCCACTAAGAACAACTCTTCTCTTATCACATTGGCTGATGCTAGCTGAAACTAGTCCTCCTTTTTCGCTTGGCCCGCCTTCTTCGTCTTGCAATCTTTAGCAAAGTGTCTAAGCGTGTCGCAATAGAAGCACTTCTTTTGGCTCTCCACCTTTTTCTTATTGTCACCATTAGAAGCATCCTCATCCTCGCCCTTGGCATCTTTCTTTTTTGGTGGATTCCGTTTGCCACCTTTGTTCTTTGCTATGATTCTCGTTGTACAACTTTATTTGAGCTTCTTCTTGAAGCAACAACGGACCTAACGTGTCAAAAAGTGAGCACCGTCGTCCGTTCTCCAGTGGTGAGAGTCGTGAGTGGGAGCATGGCTAATTTTGTGACCCATTGCTCTGAGAGATCTATGAGATTCTTTACCTTCACTAGGAAGTCATGGGCTGACTCCTTTTCATCTATATGTAGGTTGAATAGTGCAGCTGGTATGCAACCCACATAGCAGCTCTCAATCTACTCTCTCCTCTCATTCTCTTAGTGTATGCCATTCTTCCCCATGGCCTCCCCATATGGGGGCTCACACGTGGGGAGGTGACCTTCATATCCAACAAAAACTGTTCTTAACGAGAAACATGAAGCATTGGGTGCATCTTACAACCCTATGGTAATTCCAACCTATTGGACTATTCTTTTTAGAATTCACCATGGTCCACAATATCGATATGATAACTTAACGCATTCACTTGCAGGCAAAGACTTGGAGTGTGAAGGAATCTTGAGAATTTTTTTTCTCCTTCCTTAGATTCTCTGAAAGGTCTATTTTCATCCGCATACGTCTTAGCCCTATCCATAGCTTGGCGGATATTAGCGCTTGCAACCGCTAGTTGTTGGAAACTCGAAAGGAAAGCATGGAGTGAACACAAACTGAGAATTCTTGCTTATGGAATGAAGAAAGGTGAGGTCCTTAAGTAGGCACCTCTTACATGATCACTGAAATTCTGATTTCTCAGAAAAAACCTGCTCTATCAAGAGCCAGGAGCACTCACAATAGTGCTGTTTTCCTGTCAAAAAATCTGCAGCAAAACAGAAAAAATTTCCCTGCAGTTCCTGTACCTTCTGACACACTGTACCGTGCTCAAATAGGCATAAAACAGTAATTTCAGAATGCTGCAGTTGTTCCACAAGTGCTTTAACAGTGCATCATCAGCTGACGAAGCACAAAACACTGCTGTCCTGATCACTTCTCCCACCTCAGATGAGGTATTGCACTGATTTTATATGCATAAACCACTTGTCATACACTGTTTTGTTCACTGAAAAAGAGGCTCCAGACACTTCAGCCTGTCACAAACCTGCAACAGAAAATGGGACAAATCCCAAGCAATCACCCTTCTGCCAAGGGGATAAAAGGCATCTGAAGGCTCTTACAACCTCTGATAATACACTAGGTATATATGTCATTGACTTATTTACATGTGAGGCATCAATTGACGCCTCCCCACACGGTGATATAACCATCACATTCAATAAAGCATGGTGTTTTATGCTTGTCCTCCTGTCTAAGAAATTGTGCATCTAGTGTTATGCAGTTTCTAAAAAATGCTATGATTTATGTGCTCTTTCTCTTCTGCACATTGACCACCCTCAAGAACACACAACAAACACTCGCATCCACTAGCCCTCGTGTTTTTTGCCTAAATAATTTTCCCAAAACGGAAGGAATTGGACGAGCAAACCACACCCACAAGTATAATGAATGCTGCCTCACTCCCCCACTTAGCCTTACCACTATTCAGATCCAAATCGTGGTTCACTTACTTTCCCAACTTAGCAAAGGGTTTATTGGGATATGAACCAACATTAGATTGAATGACGAGCCTCTAATGCCATTTCCACCAACATATAGCATTGGGCTACATGAGAAACTACAAATCTGCAACCCATAGTACCGACAGTAATATTGCAGATACCATCGATAATATAGTATTACCATCGGTTTAAATACTAGTGGTAATATAAACCATCGAGAGAATTAATATTATCGCTAGTAATGTGCTTACTGCCATTGCTTATATGAGTACTACCAATGGTAGTTTAATCTAGTTTTCCAGTGATTTTTCTTGATAAACAACGTGATCACGTTGTTTTCATGCTACTTTAAATAGCAATTAACGAACGCTAACAACCCATTAACGTAAACGTCAAAACATGAACGCAATCCTTGGGCTACATTTTGCTGGGATGAGGCTCTTAATCCAAAAAAGGAGGAGCTAGTAGATTCAAAGTTCATAGATGACATGGCCTTCTAATTGGATGGATCAAATGCAGTAAGCCTTGAGGTTGTCGAAGGAGTCTTGGCCATCTATTGGGAGGCCTCTAGGTCTTGGATGAGAACTGGACCAAATCAATTGTGATTGGGGGTTTTCCTTTGGCTTCCAATGGATTTCACATTAGGGATAGACAAACCATTACTTGGGATGCCAGCTAGGGATTTACGGTTTAGTAGAGCAATAACTTGCACTAATTTTGGAAAGCATCAAGTGTAAGCTTTTGTATTGGAGCTCCACAATCATCTCCTCAATCTGCTCCTAGATTCTCTCAATCATCCTATGTGGCTTCTACTACCACCTAACAGTGCTTATGGGCACCTAACTGTGCCTCTAGCACACACACATAGAAACCAAGGTGTGCCTGGGGCATACACCTTGAGATATCCCATCACTAGCATCTCCCACATCTGAACAACATGGTTCACGGCAGTAGGCATTTCTAAGGTATTATAATGGCAATTGGATATACTCTCATTCTTGTAGAGGAATTGTTTCTATCATTGTAGGCAAACCTTATTAGTATCATGAGATTGAAATTGCACTATATGTTGTGTTTTTAGAGGACGAGTTTGTGTATGTTCCTAGATTTATCTAGATATATATAAACTCCAACAATGTCTTCCACATATGTTACTTCAATGATATATATGCACTCAGCATACTAGCTATGAACAATTCCGTTTACATCCTCAACAGAACCAAGACCAAGGCTGTTGATGATAAGACTCCATATGAAGCTTACTATGGTAAGAAACCTACAATATCTCATTTGCGGATTTTTGGCTCTAATGTATTTGTTCATGTTGCATAAGGATGAGTGGACGAAGCTTGATTTCCATAGTAGAAGATGCATCTTTGTTGGGTACAGCGAAGAATCCAAGCCTTATCGCCTGTACGACCCAGTGAAGAAGCAGGCCCTCATCAGAAGGGACACGATCTTCAAAGAGTGAGAAGAAGAGGTCCAGCAACTTCCGGCACTACCCCCACCCAAGGTTACCATCAAGGAGGTGGAGAACATTGAAGAACCCGAGGAGGAGGAGCAGGATGACCCAGTGCTAGCTTTGAAGGCATCTCAAGCTAAGGCACCTCCTGCAGAGAAGAAGCTACCACAGTGGTATTTGAAGACTTTAGCTCACGGGTCATGGACATTCTTGAGAGAAGTTCCGGAGTGCGGCAGTCTCAACGCAATGTGAAGAATCCCTCTGTGAATTATGCAATGGTGGCTCAGCTTGAGGAGCCCCAGATCCTTCGAGGAAGCGAGGGATATCCCAAAATGGCAGGATGCCATGCAGGCAGAATGGACGCCATTCTGAAGAACACCACCTGGGATTTGGGGGACAAGCTGCCCAAGCGGAAGGTAATTGGTACCAAATGGGTGTATAAACTGAAGTTCAAGTCTAATGGGAGCTTGAACAAATACATTTTGCGACCAAGGGAAGCCACGTGGGCAGGTCTAAAGATTGTCTTTGGGCAGATCAGAGAGCACGGTTAGTCTGCTATGTAGGTAGGAAGCATAGATGCTGCAGCAGGGCGTGCAGAGGAGGGCGTGCAGAGGATGATAAACTGGTATAGAAGTGGCATGGCAGTTATGGGCCTGTACCTAGTTGGCAACAATAGAGACAGGTATCTAGAGCTGGTGTGCAATGGATTGTTGGAGCAGAAGGCGGGTCAATAGTGGACTGTGAAATGGCCATGCAAGATGGTTGTACAGGTGTAGACTACATAGGTAGACTGCAAGGTGCAATTGGATTGGAGGCAAATGGAAGCAATGTAAATGGAGCTGGTGGAAGCAAATGAGCTGAAGCTGTATGGCTGTAATGAATTGCAGGAATAAGTGAAAAGTACAAAGTACACACAATATAATGAAACCCTAGGACAGGGTGTCCTAGTAGTACCTAGTGTACTAAGTGGCACATGTCATAAGTGCCCTAACTGTCCTAAATGCCTATATATAGGCCTACAAGGCACATGCCAGGGAGCAGAATGCACCAATGGATAGCCCATGGGATGGCCTACAAAGCTCCCTCCATGATATGGGCTGAAGTATCATGGACACGTCTCAGAATACGTGAAGAACTAATGTCATGGTTGCACATGTTCATTATATATGGATATAGCAACTTATGATTGGACAAAGCATAATAGATCAAGTTACAAAAAGTGCTTAGTTCAAAGCTTGTCGGAAAGCTTCAAACTTAGGTTGAGGAAGAGCTTTCGTAAAGAGATCTGCCAAGGTGTCTTCAGTGGGAACGTAGGACAATTGTATATCACCTACTGTCAATCTCTCTGTGATAATGAACTCAATATGCTTTGTGCGGCATGAAATAATGGATTCCGTGCAACAACCAAAGCACTCTAATGGTCAGTGAAGATGATTGTAGGAGCTGTTTGACATACATGAAGATCTGCATGTAACTTCTGGAGCCAAACACACTCCTTTGTAGCTGTAAAAGCTGCTATGTACTCAGCCTCATAGCTGGAAGTAGCAACTGTAGTCTGCTTCTTGCTGAACCAAGAGATGCATGAAGTACCAAGGATGAAACAGTTCCCACCGTGTGACACATGGGTGTCAAAACAGCCAGCCCAATCACTATCAGTGAATCCATGCATGACAAGTGAAGAATTGGCCTTGTAAAGAAGACCCAAATATTGAGCGCCTTTGAGATACCTAAAGACACGCTTCACAGCCTGCCAATGGTGTGTAGAGGGCTGTGCATGTATCTGCTAAACTGTGAGAAAACATACTGAAGATCTGACCTGGTATGGCATAAATATATTAAATAACCAACTGCTTGCTGATAGAGAGTGATATCACATGCATCACTCTCATCATCAGACGAGAAATGAAAACCAGGCTCTAATGGTGTGGATACTTGCTTGCAATCCTCAAACTGAAAACGTTGCAAAAGTTGTCCAATGTACTTGGATTGTGACATCAAAATACCCCCGTCATTGCTAGCAAATTGAATGCCCATATAATAATGCAAAGGACCAAGGTTTGACATAGCAAATGACTTCAACAAGTCAAGATTAAAAGCTGCAATTTGCTTAGCATGTGTCCTAGTAACTAGCATGTCATCCACATAGAGTATTAAAATCAGCAAATCTGTCCCACTCTTGTGGATGTAAAGTGTAGCCTCTGTAGGGCTGTTTTGAAAGCCAAGACTTAGTAAATGAGCATGTATCCTTGCATACCAAGCCCGGGGTGCCTGCTTTCAATCCATAAAGGGCTTTCTTCAACCAGCATACCTTCCCTTAAGAACCTTCAACCTTAAAGCCAGGAGGCTGGGTAACATAGAAGGGTATGCCCTTTTGACGGGACACTTCCTATGAGGCACAACCCTTCACAAGAGACATCCATTGAAGAGACACTACCCTTGTAATGTACCCTCTCATCAAGGGTCACACCCTTCACAAGGGGTACACACCTCTTCATGCACATACACTTTGGAGTACACACCTTTTCATGTGTGACTCTTCACTCTCTATATAAGAGAGGCCCAACTGTATGAATGACACACTACAGACACTCAAGCAATACAAATATTCCTTGTTCTCTGCTATTTCAGTCTCCTTTTTGTTCCTTAGCACATTTTTAAATATAGTAAATCTAGGATTTCTTACAGTGGTATCAGAGCAAATTTCACTTCTGCTTGTAGGAAATGCCCCCCACCTTCTAGCGACTATCTGATACATCTCTTTCCGCTAGAAGGATATCCACGCACGTTGTGCATGGAAGAGATGGAGAGAATGAGCGTAAAAATTTTTAGCGCCAAACCCACCTAAAGTCATCAGTGGCCTCTCCGTCTCCCTCACATCACGAGTTGATGTGAATGGACACGACAAAAATCTTGTCTTTTGATGTGCTTGGGCTGTCCCAAAACCAAGGGACGCACCTTTTTCACCATTGGACACAACTTTTGATGAAGATTGTTTGACTCCTCACCCAAGGGACACATGCCATCGTGGAAAAAAGGACATCTTTTCATGTGGGGACACCCCTCTTTAAAACAAGGTTACACCCCTTCATGAAAAGGTACACCTATTCCAAGGGTCATACCCCTTAGAATAGACACACCTTTTGGCACCAAGCAAACCTATAAAAGGGTACCTAGAGGGCCTAAAAAGGGCAACCAGCCCTACACCCAAGGCCTAACCCTAGAGTACCCAAGGGTTCTCTAAAGCCACGTTTTAATTTTTGGTAACCACCACCCAGCAATAGGCGCATGAATCAAAACGCGAATTCTTGAAATATGTTTCGCCTATTTCTGTTGTACGTGATTGCGCCATCTTCTTGCAGCAAGCCGTGCCCTTCGTCAGGCCTCCATCTTGCATAGTTCTCGATTGCCCGCATCAGCCGGCTCTTTTGCATACCTACCTACAAGACCTCTTGTTCGAACAAATCCCCTTTGCAGCCTCTATCGCATCTTGCTGCCCGGATTTCTGCAAACAAGGCGTAGGTGCCAGAAATTCGCCATCTTCTTCTACTGCAAATCACTTCAACCAGTCCCTCTTTTTCCAAGATCTCGCCTCTTATCAACAGATCGAGGCCCAATTGGTTGATCGTGCTATTGCTCCCATCGTCCCACCCGGCAACATATTTCTGCCCACAACCGGACTGTTTGGTTGCTGAATCGCCTCCCTCTACAGAAAACCCTAATTTCAAAAATTGAAGCCTGACTATTGTCTTCTACCAACTCGACATGAGGACCTCCTTCAACTCGCAATTGATGCTGTACTCTTTCCAGCCGGAAGCCCACTGTTGGTACATGCTTTTCAGCATAGTCTGGCAGATCTAATCTATGCCAGGTGGATTCTTTCCATTCTTTTTCTAAGGTTTCGCTTTCATATTGTTATTTGCTGCTCATTATCAAATTACAGCAAATGAAAGCCCTTTCCTTAAATCATGGAAACCCCTAGTAACGCCTTAGCCCCTTCAAGGACACCTCATGCATCATCTATCACACAATATTGTGTTCAGATTGCACAACCAGCCCATTTCGGAGCTTTTACATTGTGGGTCTTTTGTGTCACGTGCCCTTCCAGCGATTTGGACCACATCCTATATCTTCTGCGTGAGGCACCTCAATTACACTATTTCCTTAGCACAGCAGTCCAGGTTGTGTTTCACGAGACACATAGATACCTAGAACCTGATATTCCTCACGAGTTTGCTGTCCATGTTTGGAGGGATTTTTACCCCTCAGCTTCAGCATCTCCAGGGTACTCTCCACCTCCTTCAGCTCCCAGATATCCTCCGGCACAGGTTTTACCTTCCCCAAGACAGTAGTTACACTCTGAAGGCACTCCTTCTCTTGGATATCCTCCGCTCCCGACAGCAGCTTCTTATCCCTTCTCAGATCCGTGGACTCTGTAACCTACCCATGTACTCTCACGAGCAGTAACACCCACTTCGGCATCACCAGTGTTACCTCAGACATGACCTCCTTTACCAGATTTCCACGGGTGGTTCCATCCTGCCTCGCCTGTCCCCTCCAACATGAGCAATCTCAGGGAGCAGCTCGGATCTTCTTCCAAGAATGGTACAAACTAGAGCGCAGTTTCGTGCTCTTCTCACAGGGACCTTAGATATGTCGCAACGCTCGCGTGCAGCCTCTCCGGATATAAGCGACTCAAGTCCAAAAAAGACCTCTGAAGTCAACATATAAGGCGAAGCATTACTTCAACTTCAAATTTCTCAACTTCAAGACAGCATCTCTGACTAGGTCTAGAAAGTCCAACGTCTCTAGGATTCTCGCAGTACCACACATACATAGGATGACGTGACGCTACCGGACGACTACGTGGACTCGTTTCCACCAGAGGTAGAAAACACTGAACTCCGTGCCCTCTATTGCTTACTCCAAGCTTCCAAAACTATAAGACTTGACATTAAACTTCCAGAAGCCTACACTGGTCAATGAAATGGCCGAACAGTTGACCAATGGCTCGCAAAATTGCGCATGTACTTTGATACTATCGACCTGACTGAAGGCAACAAGATTGCCTTGGCAGCCTCCCTCCTCAAAGATACAGCTTTCCTATGGTGGCAATGACACTTAAAGGACGGCAAAAGTGTGTTAACTTGGGAACGTTTTGAACACGTGCTCCATAAGCAGTTCATACCTGCCAATGCGGACTTCCAAGCACGCTCAAAACTTCGACAATTGGAGCAAACGGGCTTCCTGTCTTCCTACATTTCTTAGTTCACCACATTGGTGCTGGAGATCGTTTAACTGATGATGATTGCCTTCATGCTTTCATCTCATGCTTAAATCCCTCGTTATGCATTGATGTCCTCAAAGCAAACATCACCACCATAGCTGGCGCTATTCCTTACGCAGAGCGCATTACCGATTTCCAAAACACAGGGAAGCAGAGTTCTAATAGAACACAGAACTCTACTATGGCCAAGGGTGCTCGCCCTCAAGATAACCCTAAGTTCAGAAAAAACTCGGGTAATCAAGGTCAGCGACAGTCTCAAGATCCCCACAACAAAGGGTCCTCCTGAGTACCTCAACCAACCTTTTTTCCAGCCCTACCTGGATATTTTTCCACAGGAATTGCCAAAATAGTTACCACCTCGACGACTAGTGGATCACCCAATCGAGCTTATTCCCGGCAGTAATCCACCGTCGAAACCTCCTTATCGGGTTTCTTACACTCAAAATGAAGAAATCCAAAGATAGGTGACTGAACTACTCGACAAAGGTCACATTCGGCCTAGTCGCAACCTTTTCGGATCTCCTGTACTACTAGTGGAAAAAAAGAATAAGTCAATGCGCCTCTGCATCGATTACCGAGCCCTCAACAAGCTCACTATAAAAAACAAGTATCCATTGCCTTGCATGGATGACCTCTTCGATCAACTTCTACATGCAACACAATTCTCAAAGATTGATCTTCGTTCAGGTTATCATCAAATTCGCATACGAGAAGGCGATGAGTACAAGACAGCTTTTCAAACAAAGTATGGACACTATGAATGTTTGGTCATGCCTTTTGGGTTAAACAATGCGTCGGACACATTCATGACACTAATGAACGATATCTTCAAGCCTATCCTCAATAAGTTCATCATTGTTTACCTCGATGACATCCTCGTTTTCAGCAGATCCCTACATGAGCACAAACAATATCTTCACCAAGTTTTTGAAGTTCTTCGCTCGAATTCTCTCTACATCAACGTTGAGAAAAGTGAGTTCTTCAAGACTCAACTTGAATATTTGGGACATGTTATTCAGCTCAAGGCATCTCTGTGGATCCTAAGAAGGTTGAGGTAATCCGAAAGTGGCCTACTCCTAAGAATGTTCATGATGTCCGCTCTTTTCTTGGCAAACTTCTACCATACAAAGGTCTATCAGTTTTTCGAGATCGCAGCTCTTATGTCCGAATTATTGAAAAGCACAGCTGTTTTTCAGTGGCTTCCCGAAACAGAGTATAGTTTCCAACAACTCAAGCAAGCACTCACTACCACACCTGTTATGGCTACCCAAACCTTCCGTTTGAGGTCATGACCGATGCTTCCGACATCGCTATAGGAGCAGTCTTGATGCAAGAAGGCAGAGTTATTGCTTTTGACAGCCATAAACATTCCGATATCCAAACCCGATACCCGGTTTATGATAAGGAGTTTCTTGCCATTGTACATGCTTATCGCTCTTGGAAACATTATCTCATGGGAGCCGACTCGGTGGTAAAAACAGACCATCACTCTCTAAAGTATATCTTTACTCAGCCAGTCATGAACGCTCGACAAGCCCGCTGGGTTGAGTTTCTGGCCAACTTTCACATGACCATTGAGTACATTCCAAGACTATGCAATGTAGTTGCAGTCTGTAGATGCTCTCAGCAGGTTAACTCTAGCATCAGCTATGGTAATCTCTACATTATCTGTGGATGTATTGAATTCATTCAAAGGGAAGTATCTCAATGACAAAGACTTCGGCACAGCAGTACAAGTTCTTTCGAAAAATCAACCTTCGACTTCCGAACATAAGATTTTCTCATCCTATTCTTATATGGACGACCTTCTGTATTATTAAGATCACGTCTGTGTACCACATGACAAGGATGTTCGACATCTTTTGTTAAAGATCGCCTCTGTATTATCAAGATCGGGTTTGTGTACCACATGACAAGGATGTTCGACGTCTTTTGTTAAAAGAGCATCATGTAGCTCCTTATGCTGCCCATCCAGGGATGAACAAGACTTGTAGGTTACTCAGTGCAACATACTACTCGCCTCAGATGAAAAGCGACGTCATCAAAATGGTTACATCTTGCATATCTTGTCAACAAATGAAAGCGAGCCGACGACTTCCAGCAGGACTTCTTCAGTCTCTTCTAGTTCCAACTGAAAGGTGGGAAAGTATTTCCATGGATTTCATTACAACACTACCATGATCCTCCAGAGGTAACACTCAGATTATGGTAATTGTTGATCGATTGTCCAAAATGGCACACTTTGTTGCTTGCAAAAGAAGTGCCTAGGCTCTGGACATCGCCAAACTCTTCATACAACACATCTTCCAACACCATGGATTACCCAAGAATATCGTCTCTAACAGAGATTCTAAGTTTACCAGTCACTTTTGGATTTCACTGTTCGAATCTTTGGGTACAACTCTACTGTTCAGTTCAGCCTACCACCCAGAATCAGATGGACAGACTGAAAGAGTCAACCAAGTTCTGGAAGAAATGCTCCGACATTATATTCAGTCACGCCTAGCAGCTTGGGAAGAGTATCTACCACTCCTTGAGTTTGCTTATAATAACTCTTTCCATAGTGCCATCAGCATGACTCCATTCCAAGCAGCTTATGGACACACTCCGATTGTACTAACAAATTTTGTACTTCAACATCGAGTGGCCCTAGCTGATCAACTGGTTCAAGAAATGCAAGACATTCTACTCCAAGTCAGGGATCATATGCGAAAAGTGCAAGAGTGGTATCAACGGTCTGCCGACAAACATAGACGTCACCTGGAATTTGAAACTGGTTACATGGTGCTATTATTTGTAGCCCCACATCGCTACAAGACGGTCAAGTCTGTGTTTCCTTAGTTGCGACCAAGATACTATGGACTTTTCCAGATCGTCAAGAAAATTTCACCTTTAAGTTACAAATTGGAATTACCACCATCATGGGGTAAACTCCATCCAACAATTCATATTTCTTGGCTAAAGACGTACATTCTAGGCGATGAAGCAGTTCACCTTGCAGGTGATTATGTCCCAGAAATCAAAGACGATTATGTTCTCCTTATTCCTGAGCGTATTCTGGACCATCGACAGCGAGAGACTAGACATCGACTTATCACGGAATTTCTTGTTCTTTGGCGAGATCTAGATGACTCTGATGCTACTTGGCAATCTGTGAAGACTTACAGCAATACCCTAACATTTTACATCAGTATTTTCAAAATTTACCGTGATATTTTCTACACCAGTTCTTTATCTCCACCAGGGTCTTATTTTAGGGGATGTCACGATTTGTGACGTATTCCTTTCTCTATACCTTAGACTTATGGATGGTTTGATGAATGGTCTATTGAAGAGACACTCATCAAGGGTCACACCCCTCACAAGGGGTACACACCTCTTCATGCACATACACTTTGGAGTACACACCTTTTCATGTGTGAACTCTTCACTTTGTATATAAGAGAGGCCCAACTGTATGAATGACACACTACAGACACTCAAGCAATACAAATATTCGTTCTCTGCTATTTCAGTCTCCTTTTTGTTCCTTAGCACATTTCTAAATATACTAAATCTAGGATTTCTTAGATTCACCCCCCTGTCCGTATTGATGTTGGCAATTTTCAGCCCACTTTCATTCTCTATCAAAGCAATAAAATGCTTAAAGTATGTGAAGACTTGAGATTTGGACTTTAGATAAAAAATCCAAGTGTACCTAGTGAAGTCATCAATGAAAGTCACAAAATAGTAAACTCCACTTATGGCTGCAACTCTCATAGGGCCACAAACATCACTGTGAAAGAAGTACAACTTGCGGGGTGCACTAACTCTCCCATCCTTGGGAAACGCAAAACGGTGCATTTTCCCAAGTAAACATGCTTCACAGACATGCTTTGAAGGCATATGCATCTTAGGAAGATCAACAACCATATCTTCTTTATGCAACTTTACAAGTGCTCCATAATTGAGGTATCCAAAGCTCTCATGCCATAAATGTGTGTCTGCCAAGGTAGAGTCATCAAGAGCATATGCATCAACAAGTCCAGCATCCTCCAGACGTCTGTCATAAGCATAAAGTCTGTAAAGTCCTCTAAGCAATGTGCCAGTCAACACCATGGTAAAGGCATGTGTAACATCATAGACTGCATACCTAACACCATAAAAAAGAACTTGATATCCACAAGTAGCTATGGCTGAAATGGATATGAGGTTTTTGCGGATGCCTGGTATATATAGTAGCTGTCTTACAAAAAAATGTTCCAAAGATTCTTGGCAACCAATACATGCTGCATCATATAAGCCCACATGGGGTAATTTGTGCCATCAAGTTTGTCGTCAGATCCAAGCATCCGAAATAAGTCATCCTTGTTGCCATAGTGCAAAAATGCAAGGCAAAAGCACCAACTAACAATGCAAATGAAAGGTTTGCAATCTCCCAAATCCAAAGACAATTTACTGCACAAGCTTCAAAGCTTTTTCATTGCAAATATGTGGCTGTCACAAATTGTACCTGTTGCAAAAAGACTTCCAACGGCAACACGGGGCCTTTCCACATTTCCAAGGAACCAAAAGAAAGACTGTTTTGCTGGAAATAAAAGAAGTCAATGCAGTAGGAGCTTACCAATTGACTTTGACCAAGATTACTGCAAAGAAAAATGCTCTTAACTTGAAGGCAGGTAGTCACCCTTGTAGGAGAGGTGATATGGACAGCAAATGGCAGCTGAGGGTGCCAAGAAGAGCTGGAATATGATGTTATAGCAAAGGAATATGCTGTACAGCAGTCAACTTTGAAGAAGTACAGCCCAAAGCTCAAGTAGAAGCTTCTAGAAGGTAGGAGCAGCTGCCAGGGGTAAAGTGCTCTCTGCTCGAGATGAGAAACCAGCAATGGAGAGCTAGGCAGCTGCAGGAGATGACCTTGAACTGCAGCAGCAGGCCGAAAATCTGGAAGGCGGCTGGTCTAGAGCACTTGTAGGCTTCGGAACGGCTAGGCGGTGGCTCGATAGAGTTTCAAACTGCAAGACCTGGCTGATAAGCAGCAAGAAGGCTGCTCTGGAGTAGTCACCTAGGCTGGTGGAGCTGTTGACCAGCAAGAAAAAGGCTGCCAAACAGCTGCCGATGAGATGTGGAGGGCTCGGGTGGGTGGAAATAGCTGAGGGGTGAGGCCTTGACCTGCTCTGACACCATTGAAGGCAAATGGAAGCAATGGAAATGGAGATGGTGGAAGCAAATAAGCTGAAACTGTACGGCTGTAATGAATTGGAGGAATAAGTGAAAAGTACAAAGTTCACACAATATAATGAAACCCTAGGACAGGGTGTCCTAGTAGTACCTAGTGTACTAAGTGGCACATGTCATAAGTGCCCTAACTGTCCTAAATGCCTATATCTAGGCCTACAAGGCACATACCAGGGAACATAAGGCACCAATGGATACCCCATGGGATGGCCTACATGGATCTGTACAGAAAGCATGCAGGCCAATAGGCATCTACCAAGTGGCAGTCCTGGAGGCAAGGAGTTGTTCACAGGTCGGCTGCCTCAGACTGGGTCGGCCAACGTAAGGGGCATGCAACCCTATAAAAGGGCTCAATTGGGGGCTTTGCTAATTCATTCAGGAGTCCCACAATTGGTTGCAGATTGGAGCAGTAGGGAGGCCAGGGATTAGGGTCCGGTGCACCTTAGACATTGGTTTGATAGGAGCAGCAAGGAGGTCTAGGGTAAGCACATAGACAGTGCCTCACCATTGGCTGCATGACAGTGCAGCAAGGAGGTCTGATGGAGTGGTATTTGAGCAGCCTGCTGAAGCTCCATAGGACGCGTAGGCTGACAAGATGTTTTGAAGGTGCCATGAGGAGGTGGAAGACTGTTTTGAGGAGACATGGGTCCACATCTAGGCAGTACCCTATTTGCTAAATGGTGGCACATTGAGAACATCCCAAGTTGAGGCCAGGTGGATTGTGGGTCTGCATGTGTACTCAAGTAAGCATATGTAATCACACATGCTTGTGTGCAGACTCATGCAAAAGGATGGAGACATGCATGCACCCAAGAACACAAAAATATAACTCCCAGAGCACTTTACATGCATTCACATGCAAAAGTAAGTGTATGCATGCACATTGAACGTATGCAAATGCAGAAAGGTGAACATGTGTACTGTTTTACACGCTTCTAATGGCCTTTGGCTGACCAGAAGATACATGAATTCGCCACAGCGCCTCCATCTGGGATTTGCAGCATGTGTCTCCTTCACTTGACTACAATCAACCTCAGCTTTGATTGAATTCTGGATTCATCTAGGTATATATCAGCTTTGATTGAATTTTTCAACCTATTGTTTTCACAGCAAGGTTCCCATCAAGTTGCTGCATGCACCTATCTCCCTAACCTCTTTACCAATACTGCCATATACAGCATTACGAGTTGATCTGATCGCAATTGATAGTTCCTAGACAATTGTTGCTAGCTCAATATTTGCACTGCTGTACACAGCAGCAATACCAACGGACACCACTGTTAAGAAGAAGATAAACTCGCGCAATCTCTACAAGGAATTAACTGAAAATTGCAGCTTAGCCAATATACGTCATGGTACCTCAATCATTTGACTCAGACAATATCCAATTTCTCTTGGCTAACCTCTACAAATTATGACGACAAGCACATAATCGAAGCAAATTAAGTAGACAAATTAAAGCCAAGAATAGAGAGACTCTATGCTTGTCTCTATCCTCGAGCTACTTGCATTACCAGTACACAAACAGAGGGACACAATTGGTGTAGGCTAGTATGTCACCAGCCACAGTAGATTCTTGCAAGGATCTTCCTCAAGCTAGAGGTCAAGCAATCCCGGATCAACGTACTGCTATGTCACGAGGACGTGAAATTATGGGACTCTTGATTTGCGACTCTCGTAATTTGCGCATGATTGCCTTGAGCCTCTGGGGCACGAGGGTCCGGCCATGGGTGCGACTTGGGGAATTAAAATTCCTAGTGGGCCTTGGAAATAGTGAATGTGCGCCCAGTTACTAGGCAATTAATTCCTAGGGCCAAAGTGTGCAACGGGGGGCTCAAAAGAGTGGTGCAATTTAAAAAACACTGCTTTTTGGAGCCTAGGGCTTTAAAAGGGGAGGGAAGCCCTTCTTTTAGATGCAGTTGGCCAAATCAGTTGCAGAGGAGCCAGATCATCAGTTTGGAGCTCCTAGAGCCCGCCAGGTGCTGCTAGAGTCAAATCGCTTTTTACCAAGAGGTTCCAAAGCTTGCCAGGGAAATTCGTTTTTACCCAGGGGCCAGTTAAGTGATCCAGAGCCTGCCAGGGAAATTCATTTTTACCCAGGGACTAGTTTCAGGTGATCCAGAACCTACCAGGGAAATTCGTTTTTACCCTGGGGCTAGTTTCAGGTGATCCAAGGCCTGCCAGGGAAATTCGTTTTTACCCAGGGGCCAGTTTCAGGTGATCCAGAGCTTGCCAGGGAAATTCGTTTTTACCCAGGGGCCAGTTTCAAGTGTTCCAGAGCCTGCCAGGGAAATTCGTTTATACCCAGGGGCTAGTTCCAGGTGATCCATGCCAGAGCAAATCGCAATTGATCCAGGAGCCTATTGCAGGTGGCGATTTTTGCCAGGGTGTCTGTTCCAATTTGTGATTTGCTTTTGGGCTCTTCCAGGCTGTTCCAGGTGCCTGCGATTGGTTCTAGGGCTGTTTCAGGAGTTCATGACTTGACTAAGCTGCTCTAGGTGAAATGCGACTTGCCTTTTTAGGCAGGCTCTGCAGGAGATTTCGACCTGATTTTCTGGAGCTTTTTGGGTGTTGTGGCTGGTTTTGGTAACTTTCCAGGCGTGGGTGTTCACTTCTAAGCTGCTCTTGGGGCTGTGCCAGAGCAGAATCAGCTTATCTCCATAGGATCTTGGTTTTCTAGCCAGGGTGACCTTTCTTCTGTGGATTCCAGGTAGAAGAAGGCTTGTCTTTGTCTGCTTTTGCTGTTCCTAGGTTGGTTGCTGGCTAGTTATTGCGTTTGGGTTTCTTTCCTTGCGAAGAAGGGTTGATTTATGCTGTTGGGCAGTGGCCAGGGAGGCTATAGACTGTGGCAACCCGTTGGGAAGTGTTTGGTTGTTTGATTGCACCAGAGTTCAGCTGTTGAGGGCTTTGTCTTGTAGTTGTTCAGTCGTGTTTGGCTTGTTGGGCACTTGGATGTCCGATTGCAGGAGTGGTTCAGACAGTGGATGCTATTGGGGTCTCTGTTGCATACTTTGGTTGGCTGAGGATATAGGATTGCCTAGTGATTGGATGCTATTCACCGTTTGAAGTTGAGCAGGGAATTACAGGGTGGGCTGGACGGGAAGTCTGAGGGCGTTGGTTTGCCTATGGAGCGGCTTCCCAGAGACCTTTGTAATCAGCCTCTTGGCTTCAAATGAATGTTAAATAAATACCGCAAGGGGCGCCAGCGTTTGGGGCCAATTGGTGTCTTTGTTTCTGAGTAGGAGCGCTCTAGCTCCCTTGTGATTTGTGGTGTGTTGCAAATTTTCTTGTCTATTTACTGTATATGCTGTATTTGCGTGGATCCTACCACCCTTTACGTTGCTGGTTGCAGCTAGGTAAGACTACGCCTCCTAAACCAGGCAGCCCTTTTGTGCATAGATGTCTTTAGGGAGACATAGGCCTAGACGGGCTCCATCCTAGCCTGGTATTCTCCATCCGAGCTTGGTATTCTTAGTAGGTCCCACTCCCAAGAATCCCCAAATGAGCCAGGGCTTACAATTATATAGGTATAGGGTATCTTAGTTCTCCCCCCTAACTTCCTAATTGTACCAAGGGTACCTCATGTCATATATGTCCCATTGTTAGGATACATGACCCTAGGTTAACCTAATCTCTATAACACTAGTCACGCTATATCCACATGTGGACATAACAATCTCCCTCTTCTATCCTCATGCTAAAATTGATTTTGGAGGTTGAGGGTCGTTATACAATACATCCCATTCTTTCCGGAGGTCCTACTACCTTTCCTATGGCATCTATTCTGTCTTGGGATTTCAACCCCCCTCTTGTTGTTATCTTCTACATGCCACCACATGGCTCTGTATCTTCGCCTTTCAGATGGGTAGTTGTTCCCATCAGCTTGCCTCCATCTCGGAGTTCAAATAGGCATCCTTGAAGCCATTGGAATAAAGAACTTGGAAAAAATCTAACACCAATATGCAACTGATACAAACCTTGCAATCCTCACTTGACAAAAGCACACTTATTAGAGTCTAGGTCACCTTTCTTCTTGCAATAGATGTTGGAGTCGATCTTGAATTTGCATAAACACCTTTGTAGAGCTTAAGTTCTCTGCCATGTTATCTTTCTAAAGTAAGAAGCATGGCCTCTTTGTCTTCTTTACTAGAAGAAATGACAATATGACACAATCCCACTTTAGTAATAGTGGTATACTGTCAATGATATGCGCTCCGGATCTCCCTCGGTTAGTTAGGGTCTCGTCACACCGATTACGGATCGAGAGCGGATGCGCAGAGGGTATCCCACGAGAGGACCGCCTTTGCCCACTTTGCGACTTGCAGGAGATCGAGTCGGAGGAGCACTTTGCTTTCAGATGTCCTATCTATTATGCCATTTTAGGCCGATACCATTGCCTCTTCCGCAACGGATTCGACTCCCTCCCACACATGCTGCAGTTCTCGGATCAGCGATGCCTAGCCGCTTTCTTACATGAGATGACTCGCCACCGAGATATCTCTCTCCGAGCACGGCGACACGAGCAGCACACACAGCGTGAGGACACCCAGCGGCCTATCACTGACTTCTTTCAGTCACAGGATACCTCTTCTCAGTCTACTAGCCGACGACGCGGACGTGAGCGAGAGCTAGAGCCACGACAGCTGCGTCAGCGGACAGACTCACACATCCAGGTCCATGACATCTCGTCTCTGCTCTCGGCCCGCCCCACTGGGGTTACCGTTGCCCTCATCCACAGGGCCACCCGCCGCCCCCGACGACCGAGCTCGACTAGGCCGCGTGACGTCAGAGGCCAATCATCTATCGCAGGGTTTTTTCCGACCTCCCATTTGACGGCCCCTCTATGATTGGTCTCTGACGATCACCACCTACACATGTATACTGTATCTCCCCCCTCTGCCCCATTTTTGGTGCCCCCTCCTTCTTCTTTGTATCATCTGGAGGTAGACACATATTTTTTGTATCAGGACTAGACACACAGTCCTTCATAACCTCTTTTTTGTAGAAACGGTTGGTTGGCCCGTTTTGAGACCACCACCGTTATGCTCATTGTATCAGTTATCTTTAGTCTCATAGACCTTCACGGTCTCCCGAAGACTTTAATAAACTTTCTTTCTTTCTAGCTAGTGTTTCATCGATTAAGAAGAGTTATGGCTTGTCTCACAATGCATCATCAACTAGGAAGTCCTTATATGAAACTCCCTTAAACTTCACTAGATTTCCAGATTCTGAAATTATCTCTTCTATGAATTGAAAGCCATTGTCGAGTACTCTTGTTATTCTCATTTGGTGCTCATTGATAAGCTTCTCTACATATGTTAGCACCTTGTTGGATGCTTTTTTCATGGTTGTAGTGACATCTCCTGATCCATTTTCTTATGCCTTCATCCAATCATGTGCCTTCCTTTTCTTATTTTTTTTGCCGAAAAAACAGTGCTAATTATATTACTTCGAGAACAAGATACAAGAGGTCAGCTTATAGCTGACGGGCTGCGTTCTTCACAAATCGGACACAGCCCTAAAAGGTAGCAGAATAAAGCATACTCTCACGGAGGGATAAGACGAGTGTGAATGAACAGCCAACGGGGTGGTGAGTAGTGCCACCGAAGGCCCTGCGTAGTCTGCTCGAAGAAGAGGCCCTGTGTGTCCCAAGCCCGGAGGAAGCGTCTCCGCTTCTCCTGACCGGCCCGGGAGTCTCCCTGAATCTGGTCCCACTGGCCTCTGAGTGTATGAATAATCTCACTCCAAATCTCCGCCATGATTTGGGCAGTCGATAAGGAGGTGCCACCGAGGATCTGCGCGCAGCGCGAGGTCCAGATGTGCCACCTTGTAATGCTGCTAATAATCTCCCAGACTGGCTGCCTCTCCCGAACTCCTGTATCAGCCTCTGCTAGGTGCTGCGGGATACCCTCGAGCGGCCCCCACGTCCCCTGTGTGATAAGGAAAGTGGGGTCCTGCTGGTATGCCTCGAATAAGTGATGAAGACCAGGTGCGGTGCTGCACCAACAGAACACGCCCCAAGTGATCAATCCTAGCTCTGGTGTTGCGCGAGTAAGAATCCCGAAAGTCCACCTCCATACTTCTTGGGCGCGAGTGCAGCTCCACAGGCAGTGTTATGGTGACTCCTCATCCGCATGGCAAATCTGGCAGCATCCGTCCTGGCCTATCTGCCTCAACCAGCTCCCCACTGGAAGACCTTTGTGGGCAAGAAGCCACAGGAAGTATGAAATCTTCCGCGGCCGCCAGCTCTCCCACAAGGCCTTCTGCATCCTCCCAAGAACTCGCCTGCCCAGAGTTGTGCTGTAGGCGAAGAAGGAAGTCGGCCCCTGTCGTGTCACAACCTCTGGCCACCACCACTCTCCTGGGTCCCAATCAAGCTCTGACAGGGCCCGCCCCTCCCAGAGCCAAAGACGCCAAAGCTGCATCTAGTCCTGCTCGATGCTAGGGTCGGTACGCCAGACCTTCCCCAAAAGGCCTACGACCCGAACCCTCTGCCATGGGAGTAGGGGGTCGATGAGCGCATCCTCTCTCCTGAGTCGTCCATCCCCAGAAACCGCGAAGAAGGAGATAGAGGAGTCATCCATACGTCCTGCGATCACCAGTGGGATGCCACGGGTGGTGAACTGTCCCAGCCAGCGGGTGTCACCAGGCATGAGGACATGAGGCTCAGGTGGAACCAACCAAACAGCTGGGATCGGACCGTCGATCTCCGTGCGTCTCGCCTGGGCTCCACGTGCACCTCCAGCTGCGTCTGCAAGATCAGCCAACTCCAGATGTCTGTACGTATCCCTCCAAACTCGAAGGGACCGGGCTGGCCCCCTCATCCAGCTGTCCCACCTGATATGTGATCTCTCCCCCAACTGAAGGCCCTCGGCATCTCTGACTTGACCGTTCCAGATAAGCGGCTGGCGATCGATCTCCTCCTGACAGCTGGGAGGGGACTGAATGAGACTGAGGCGGAGCCGCCTCCAAACCATGAGGAGGCTACGAACGAGTGGGGAACGGGGCTGAGTGAGCGGGGCGGAAGTGAAGATCCACCTGAGGGACGGTAGCCACTCTCCACCTCGGCGCGGGACACAAGAACCGACTCCCTGCTGAAGTAACATCTTCCACGTCTGCCCCCTCGGGGTCAAACCGCGGATGACAAGCTTGCCTAACAAGGCCTGACTCTGAAGCTCTGGATCGATGACCCCCAGGCCACCCTCAGCCTGCGGAAGAATGACTGTCTGCCAAGCAACCCTGGCTCTGGTATCTCTAAGACCATCCTCCCCGGACCAAAGGAAGTTCCGAACCAACCTCCTGAGCTGTGCCACGCTGGATCTCAAGAAGCACCAGCAGGAAGCCACATACCAAGCCGTGGCTAGGAGGACCTGGTTAACTACCAGGGCACGACCTGCAAGAGAGAGCTTAGCAGTGCTCCAGAAAGCCAGCTTCCGTCGGATGGAGTCTAGCACCGGGAGAAACTGCTGAGCTGGTGTGATGTCTAGGCCAACCTGAAAGCCAAGGTATCTAGCTGTCTGTCCCCGTGGAATCCATCTGAAACCCAAAAATCGCCCCCACTGAGAACACGCCCCAGGGTCTGTGAGAAAACCAACTGATTTGTTCCAGTTGATTTTCGCACCAGCGGCCGAGCAGAAGACCTCCAGGGCCATCCGCACCCTCTCTAGCATCCTCTCATCGTCCTGGACATAAAGGGCTGTATCATCTGCGTACTCCGAGTCCAAAAGCTCCGTGTCCTCCCGGAGTGGAAGGTGAACACCCCTGATCCCTGTGGACCTCGCTCGAAGGTAGTAAGTCATGGCCTCGGCGAAGAAGAGAAACAGGTAAGGAGCAAGGGGGCAGCCCTGACGCACTGATCTCTCCAAGCTAAAGCGCTCACCCATCCTGCCTCCAATGATGACCTTGCTAGACGCTGTCCTGTACAAAGCTGAGATACCCTGAATCCAACCTGCCGGGAAACCTAGCCGCTCCAGAGTCCCCTCCAAAAAGGACCAGTCCACGCGATCGTAGGCCTTCTCGAAGTCGAGAAGTAGAATGGCAAGGTGTGATCCGTTGTGCTGAGCCCACTCCGCCGCCTCTGAGAAGGTGAAGACATTATCCAGGATACTGCGATCCTGGACAAAGCCTGTCTGAGTGTCATGGATGAGGTCTGGGAGTAGAGGCCGAACTCTGGCACTGATCATCTTGGCGAGGATTTTGTAGGCAGTGGTAAGGAGAGTGATCGGACGCCACTGGCGGATCTCCTGTCTATCTCCTCCCTTCGGGATGAGGCAAATCAGTCCCGAGGAAAGGCTCTCTGGCATCTGACCGCTGCTGAAAATCCCCTGCAGAGCTACAAGGAGGGGCTGATGGATCTGGTCCCAGAAGGAGGTGAAGAATATCTGGGATAGCCCATCCTCACCTGGGCATTTCTGTCCGTCGATGGCCATCAAGTCCTCCAACATCTCATCCATGGTGAACGGTGCCAACAATGTCGCCTGCATGCTAGGCTGGACCAGGGATGGAATGTGCCTCCACACCTCCTCACGGGCACGACTAGCACGAGGGGCAAGCGGCTCCTGCTGGAAGAGGGTCCTGTAGAAGTCAGTGGCCAACCCCAGGACCTCCCCCGGATCCGTAACGATGTGACCATCCGCTGTCCTGAGACTCCGAAGCTGATCACCTGCAGCTCTCTGGCCATGCGTCCTGAAGAACTCCCTGCACATCCGGTCACCCTTCCGGGCCCAGAAGGAGAGAGAGGCGTGATAGGAAAACTCTGAGCGACGCTGGAGTGTCTCCTCCAGAAGGGCTCTGGCTCGAAGGGCCTGGATCCGAAGCTCCTCCGAGCCCGGGGAAGCCTGCTGGAGTCGCTGAATGGAGGCGAGGTCCCTCCGAAGAGCTCTCTCTCTGCCCCACCAATCCTGTCGAACCTGTAGGGCTGCGAGCTGGCAGATCTGGATGGACTCCTGCAAAGCCTGCGCAACCGAGTCAACCAGATCCACGCACTCGCCCCAGTCTCTGTCCCAAAGACTGCAAATACTGCTGCGCACGTCCACCCTCGAGAAAATGGAGTCGGGAATCCTGCATGACCGGGGGGGGAAGGGTCTGGGCTGCCGAATCTAATGATAGGAGCACAGGCGCATGGTTGGAAAGTGTCGTCCCTGGAACTATACCCGCCTGACCGCCTCTGCTGATGGCCCAATCACTGACATAAAATCTATCAAGCCTCTCCAGGAGTCTAGATGCCTCCTTCCCTGCGGAAGCCCCATGAGAAGTCCAGGCTCCCGTGCCAACGCCGGAAGGACGGGTCTCTCCAACTGTCCCTCCCTCCTGTTGCGAAGATGAAAGAGTCCCAAGCTGACTGCTCTGCCTGAGCCATACCTGTGAACTCCGGACCTCTGCCCTGCTGGTCCTCCAAGGTCTCCAGATTGTTGAAGTCACCTCCAACAATCCAAGAATCCATGTCTGGAAGAATCCCTGTAAGTGTCCTCCAGAAGGTGGCTCTGCATCGGAGGTCTGTGGGAGCATAAATGTTGAGGATTCCTATTTTGGATCCCTCCAAATCCAGGCCTACCCAAAGGGCCCGGCCTGGGATCAACGTGCCATGACCGAAAACTCCCTGGGCTAACTGCTCGCACACGGAGGTACAGACACCCCCACTCCTCCCCTGTGCGCCGATCGAGGGCTCCCAATAAGTGTAGGAACGTCCAGGGAGAACCTTCCCGCAGCTACGGGAATGAGCCGCAGAAAGCTTGTGCTCCTGGAGCAGAAGTACATCCAAACGACCAATCACTGCAGGCTGAAGTTCCTGTCGCAAAATGAGCTTCCTGGGACCACGGGTGCCAGAAGAGTGAAACCCGTTCACATTCCAGGATACGAGGTGTAGGCTCATGGAGAGGGATGGGAGGCTGCGAACAACTGTCTGCTCGCGGTCGAAGTCGATGAAGAAGCAGACATATCGGAATGGAGGCGCTGCCGCTTATGAGAAGATTTGGAGGGGGAGACGGGGTCGTCCTGCCTGTTCTTCAACACCTTCAGCAAAGGCGAGAGGCCTTTGGTGCCATGAGCAAATGCTTTCTCGAGCCAGCTCGAGATCTCTGAGGTGGTCATCCCATAGAAGGTTCGGAGTTTCTGATGGGACCAAGCTCTGACATCCTGGGGGAGGGGCCATGACAGGGGAGGTCTGAGGATCACAATCAGTCGGAAGCGTTTGGCGGCGCAACGCCACCGTAGGCGCACATCGCCCTCGGACCACTGAGTCTCGAGAAGCTGCCCACCGGACGGGCCTATCCAGGAGCAAACCTGGGCGTGTGTCTGCTCTCTGAGAGCCTCCCAAACCGAGTCGTCTGTTATGCCGTCGTAACACAAGTGAGCTCCCAAGGGAATGCGTTTCTTTATCACCACCAGCTGCATTTTCTCTAATCTGTTTATGCTATTCACTGTTTCTCATGCATGTGGATATGCGGGAGCCACGAATCGTACCGTTTCAATTTCCAACATGGATCCAATGGTACTTGTAAGCGCCTTGCGCGTTTGATAAATGGCAACCTCCTGAACACGAGATGATTGTTGCTCTGTCAGGATAACGCGGTAGGCATCTAGAGAGGGAGGGTCCGACTGGGCCTCCGGATCCGGGCAGGGAGCCGCCATACCGCCAAGACTAACTGCAAGCTTCCGATGAGGAAAAGGCTGCCACCCAAAAAAGGGGGTCGAAGCGGGAGGGTGGAGCCTGGGTGTGGGGAGGACGGTTGCGGAGGCGGAAGGTGGAGAGGACGGAGGGGCGAGGACGGAGGGGCGAAACGGAAGGCTGGGAGGCGGGGGTGACGCGGGGGGAGTGGGGGCGGAGAGTTGGTGAAGTGAAGAGGCGGCGGGAACGGGGTGAGGCGGGACGGGGCGGAAGGGAGGGGGTGGCGGGGTGGAGGAGTGGAGCGGACGGGCGGGCGAGGCGGAGTGAGGGGGCGGGGGGTTCGGGGGCGGGGGGCAGGGTGAAGGGTGCGGGGTGTGAAAAAAAAAAAAAACGGGGGCGCGGAAGGGCGGGGGGGGGCGGGGTTGGTGTGGCGAGGGGCGGAGAGGTGAAGCGGGGGGCGGGGAGAGCGGAATGGAGGCGGGGGGGGGCGAGGGGGGTCGGGCGGGTGAGGCTGAGCGGTGAGAGGGGGGGTGAGGTGAAGTGAGGGGGGGGGTTGCGTGAGTCGAGGTGAGGCGGGAGGGGGCGGGATGGAAGGGAGCGGAGAGGCGAGGGGCGGCTGAGACGAGGGAGGGGGGGGAGAGTGGAGGCGAGGGGCGGCGATGGAGAGGCGAGGTGGAGGGGAGCGGAGGGACGAGGTGGAGGGGAGCGGAGAGGCGAGAGAGCGGCGAGATGGGTGAGGGCGGAGGCGAGGGGCGCAGCGAGGTGGGCGGCGGGTGAGGGAGAGGGGGGGCGGGGGGCGAGGGCGGAGGGGCAGGGGGTGGGGTTGGTCGAGGCGAGGGGAGGAGCTAGGGGGGGGGAGGTAGAGCTAGCGGTGGGGGGGAGGGGAAGCTCGCAGCAGGTTATAACAATCTTGCCTTCCTTTTCTTAGCCTACGGTAAAGCTGCAATCTGCTTCACAACATTACTGTCAATCTTGCATTGACTTATTGGTACACTTTTCTCTATGAGCAGATCTTTGGTTGCACTCTCTAGAGTTGAGGTCACCTTCCTTTAGGCAGCACCATGTGAGAAAAGCTATGCACATATCTTTTATACCATATCATAATTTAGAGAGTCGGCTTGCTGTAGTCGGTGCCGCAACCCTTTTGGAGTAGAACAGCCAAAACCTGTATCATAGAAAGCTTCCATATAGGCAAACTTTGATACAAAATGGTGTGCTCAACCTACCACCATATAGCAGCCTGGAGGATTCCTAGATGTGGGCTGGAAGGATCTTCATGTGCTGCCATATACTTGCATAGAACACCTCCAATATGTGTCAGCCTGCATGTTCCATGTAGCCTCAGTGGGCTAGCGAAAGTGCTGCTTCAAAAGATCTCCCTGTCGCTCTTCTTTCAGATGAAGATCTGCAGCCAAAGTGTGAGGCACAATTGAATGGACCCCTGGCGTCCCTACTACTCTTCTATGCAGCCAACAATGGTCACCTTATAAAGGGCAAATGTCCGGCTGACCAGAACTGGCAGGCAGCAGTCAACCAGAGTTGGGCCGACCCTTCTTGTTTTAAAAATGTATAGCTGCAAGCTTCAGGAAAATTTTATTTTTGAAATTCAGAAAATAGGGAGAAGGGGAGGGAAAACATTCACATGACAGATAGAGAAGCGTAGGACATACTTAGATTGAAACATCCACACACAATCATAATGATCATCAAGAGCAAAGACACCATGATAACGGGGGGGGATTTTAAAAAAACACACTTTACGATCAGTGCATTCCAAAAGGCTTCTTCGGACCAAACTAGCCCAAACAGGACTGTCCAACAACCCATGACAGGTTTGTCGTGAACAGGGCACGATAACTTTAAAATTGCATGGTCTAATTTGGGTACGTTCATAAGAGGCTAGTTACGCTACATTTAACAGTATGTGTACTTATATGTGTATGGGGCAAATACATGCTTACATGTATATGAGTGCGCATGTGCTATGTACACTTCTTTACAGGCCCCTCATCTTGGTGACGACATATCTTGTTGCTTGTCTTGTGAAAACATGAGAGATATAGGTGGTTCAAAGATCTCACAGTAGATGTCTAAAGAATCTAAGAGCCAAGGTGTCATAACTAAAGGGTGCATATCGGCTGTACATTTCTTTCAACTGCATGGTGGAAATTTGGATTGCATTTGGTTTCTTTGAACTGCATGGTTGAGGTTTTCTGATAGATTGGATTAATGATTGCAAATAGAATAATTCTATGCTTGGCTTCTAAACAACTAAATGCTTTATCAACTTGAAAGTTGGCCCTATTTTGATTTTGTGATGGCCATGGTAGTATTTAAAAACATGTGTCTTTTGTAAAGCAATTATTTGCTTTGATTCATTTGGGAGTGAGTAAAATGAAATCGTATAGTCTTCAAGAGTGGTTGTCGCTTAAATGAAGAGAGGTGGACTACATTCTGATTGCCTTCTCCTTGAGTGCTAGCCTTTGTCATGGCTGAGTCTGCCCTTCACCTTCGCAGTGTTGACAGAAACTCAAGACGAAGGCCTTTGTATAAATTGTTGCTCAAATAAATGTGAGCGTGTGGATTTGACATTTGTATATGTGAGAGCGTATGTTTATACTATGGTCTACATCCACCGTTGGGCACTGATGACATCCTTGGGCATGCCATAGTAGCTAGTCCTTGCTATGCATGATGGAGTTATGGTTTTCAACCTTGTGAATGACTATCACGAGATTGAAACTACAATATGTTTGTGTTTTTAGAGGATGAGTTTGGGCATGTCTGTGGATTCATCTAGTGTATATTTGTATGATATTGTTGCTTCATTGATAGTGTTCTTAGAAATATGATATGGGATTTTCATAGTTTATATCAAATTTGTGGTCCTCATTTTTGATTGGGTTTACGAAATTTAACTATCATAAATTTATTTCAAAAAGGTGAGTTTTGGGTATTACTGTATTTGTCTTGAGTTCATCTAGGTGTATGTCAATTGGCTATGTTCTTGACAGGTAACCTAACTAACAAACAAGTTGAGGTGGGCTCAAAAGGAGACAGGGAGCCCAAGGCCCTTGACCATACATCAGTGGCGCAGGTGTGAATTTTTTCTTTCATTTCTTCTAAAGGAGTGTGATAATATGATTTACAATATTTTAGAATTATACATATATTTTAAATATGTTGTGCATACCCTAAGGGCCAAAGGGTTTATGGACTGAACTGTTGATCACTTTGTAGTAAAGCTCGTGTTGTCCTTTTTTCATCAGGACATCTCTATGTGTGTCTCCACCTCAACTCTTTTGATTGGAGTAGTTGCATTCTATGTAGAGACAATCAAAGAATCTAGAGCAACATTTGGGTGCATGGCCTTGCTTCCAAAGCCACGTCTTGATACTGCTCAACACTTCACAATTCAAAAAGTTGGGACTTGCTCGTGCAACTTGTACTAACTCTCTTTGTGCAAGTGGGGCCTATCAAATATGATCCTTGGCTCTACGTCACAAATATGACGTGTAGGTAGGGAGGCAATTGCATGTATAGATCATTTTCGTCAATTCATATACTCAAAAACAGCACTCCCATCGTTTATTACATGAACAGTGTAAAATGCATGCTACAAAGTTGTATTTGAGCCAATTTGTATATAGGTTGCAGTTTGATATTTTGGTTAGCCTTGGGACTATGTGTTATGTCCATGCATGGACATAACTACGCTAGTATTATGGAGGTTGGGACAGTTAGGACAGTGGTACCTTTGGTACACTAAGGGGAGTTTTAGGCTTGAGACACCTAAGACACCCTACATCTATATAAGTGAGAGCCATTGCTCACTTGGGTCATTCTTGAGAGTGGGGTCTCTTGAGGATATCCAGCTAGGTTGAGGGTCCGTCCAGGCCAAAAACCAAATTCTCCAACATCTCAGATTCTTCTCGTTGCCCAAAATTCCAAGCAAAACCTCATGATTCAAGCGCCATGAATTCTCTAATTATCCGCCAGCACGCAATCACACACAAGCAATTGCAAAAAGCAACCAAAACATTCGAAGCTCTAGAATCGCGAAGATAGAGTTCGCTCTGATACCAAATAAAACAACCCCTAAGCTGGGGATCCAGAATCTCCTCTATCTCCCGTGCTAACCTGCAGGGATAGACCAAATCAAAATATAAACACAAGGACACATGTGATATCGGCTAGTCTGTCACCACCCGATTGTAGATCACCCCTGGTGCTCAGAAGCACAAACAATCTCTGCAAGCATTCATCGTGTACACCCTACCGAGCAAGCCTCTTCAAAAACACAGCCCACTGCTCATTGGCCGACATGACTCTCTCAAGCATAACCTCTGTGTGCATTCCTTTTACCAGGCATGTACTATTCTGGTCATTGCTTTGCTCACTCCCGGGTAGTTCGTCCTTGCAAGCTGCCCAAAGGAACAACCAGCCTGCCCTTACTCATCTATTTATAATGAGCTCTCTCATGCATTTACTTGTCCATGAATCCGTGCTTGAGTCTGCAGGTGCACTGTATTACAGCCCCACAGTCCGTACACCAGTAGCTATGCTCATCATACGAAGGTCCATACACCAGCAGCCATGCTCATCGTACAATGGTCCGTACACCAGCAGCTATGCTGACCTGTACAACTGTGTATGACAGTCCCTACACCCATTAATGCAAACAACACACAGTCCATACAGTTCGTACGGACTGCTCCGTACAATCATGCCCTGTACAGTTCCGTATGGCAAGTTCCAGGGAGACATGGAATCCCAGAACTGTTAGAGCCTTCAGCAGTCATACGCCTTCACTCCCAAGTCTTCCGTATTGTCGTACGGATGCAACAATCCTCTTTTTTGTAGGCGCCAACTCCCACGGGTTCCCTCTCCTCCTCCCGTGAACTTTTCGGCGCCAGTTTTTTGCCCAAGGCCTTCCTTGGCCTTCCTTTCCAAAAGGGGCTGCATGGGCTTGCCACATGGCAGCCCATGCAAGTGGGGCCTTTTAAAAAGACCACCAATGACCAACTTGAAAATCCTAAGGTTCTTTGGGCCCCTCTTGGCCCTAGACCTTTCATTTGCCCCCAAGGCACAAATGCTAGGGGTTCTAGCACATCGAGTAGCCCTTGACCTGGCCCCTTGTTTTCCCAGGGTCCTACCCACATGCAGGCCAACATGCATGTGCCAGAAATCACTCCCTCGTGACATACCCCTCTCTTGAAACATGGCAAGCGTCCTCGATTGCATCTAAAATACATGTGAATATACCATCGTTAAAGCATGTATTACAAACAGTTAGAGCATATATGATTGTTCAGAGCCTAGGGTAGTAATCCATATACCCTGCAAGAACCTCATAGTGACTAGTACACTGATCATAGAAGTCCCAAAGCAGAGATATTGTCAGCAAGCAGTACCTCGGGTGAAACATGCAATGTCACAAAGTGACCTCCAGATATCTAAGCCTGTCTGTAACAAAGAGACAGAGGTACTACCCCTCTCTTGAGCATCAGGCAATGCTCTAGACCTACGCTCTGTTGAGCTTGAAGGAGCCACAACTGAAGTTGGCTCAAGCTAAAAAGCTTTCAAGTAAAGCTGAAACAACTGAGGTGTATCTGCCAGATCACCCTCTTCCAGCCACTTTGCATTCAAACTAGAGAAACTTTACCTCTGACTTTCCTTACCTTATGTGCCAATACCTGGTTTAGAACTAATATATCATGAAGTTCCCCAATTCTGGCTACACAGATAAGGCATATCCTCTGGCACATCTCCCGGAAAGGTTTGAGAAGATTCACATTTCAAACATTATGAATCCTTCAAAGATCTGGTAGCTTCAAGCATTAAGCTACATCAGTGATCTGCTAACATACGATGCAAATTCCCACAAAAGCATCCATCTCTCGACCCAAAGCTGGCCAAAGAAAGTTTTCACCGCTTTCACTAAAGCATGAAATACATCGATGCCCTGCACGCTAGGCCCCAACTGCTTGTAACACCAGAGACGACTGTGAATCTGAAGGATTCCATCTCTGAAAGTATAATGCAAATGCTGCTGCCCATCAGACAACTGATCCTAGAGCCTTGCAGGCTCCCCATCCTCTACATACTAGCCCTTCATTGCATCCAACTCAGGACTCAACGCATATGCTTCTCAGACAACCTAGTATGAGTGAGGAAAATATCTCAAGGTCTGATGATCTGTCTGTACAGTGAAATCAGCCCTTAGCAAGTTTCCCAAGAGCCACAGCTAGCAACTCTTTCTCATATACTTGCAAATTTCTTTCAGCATCCTGCAACATTCTACCCTCGTGGCCAACAACCCGTGCATTCTGTATGAGGATTGCGCCAATGCTATTCCCACATACATCACAGTGGACAGCATAAGCCTGACCAACATTGCCATTACCCATAGCAGGGTTTGCTATACCAGCCCCAGTGCTCTGCATACCGAGGATGCCTACAGGAGCTCGCATAATGCCATGCATTCCACTTTGCATTCCTGGCTGCATGCCAGTGTTTCCATTCATAACCCTCTGCATTCCGACTAGCATACACCCAAGCATAGTGCCTTGCATACCTTGCATTCCAGACTGAAAACTAACAGGGTGATTTCCAAGCATTCATTGACCATACGAACTTGGCCAGCCACTGCTTGAAACTCAGAATCACCACTAAAATATCCTGGATGCACTGTGGGGTGCGGAATTGCTGTCCCTGATTCGCATGCTGAAAACCATTGCCTTGGCCATGCAATCAACACCAGGACTACGAATAAACTGTTGCAACATCATCATCAACAGGAGCTCCCTCAAACAAAGATTACCCATCTTGAGAAGACTCTTGTCCGCTATCCCAATCCTCGTCATTGTGTGACATACTCGCTGAATTCTTCTTGCTGCAACTCAATTACAGCAAGCAACACTTGCACAAGAGACAACCATAGACTCACCTCCTTAAAGAAGATGGTGATGTCTCCTCACCAAAGCAACCACTGACTCACCCCCTTGAGGAAGTTGGTGATGTCCCGGCAACGGAACCATGAAACCGGCCTTCAATAAATCAAAGGGCAGTAAAACTAACAAGTAACCAGTCAACACTGTTACATTAACAATTCAGCAAAAGTATTACCAGCAGATTGGGAGCTAGAGTGCCCCTGCACCAAGTTAAAGACACCGATTGGCGCCAAACCTTGGCACCCCTTGTGGTATTTCTTTAATTAAATGAGAGGCCCTGAAATCCAGGCTACATAAAGGATACACTCCTTCTTACAACTGGGGCATTCCACATCCCAGTGCAAAGCCTTTACTGTTCACTCCTCTCACCACTCTTGGCAGTAGGTCTCCATCCCTAGTCCAGGAAGCTTGCACACAGCCCAAAACTGTTACTAGCAGCCCACTCAGCCACTCAATTCCCCACAGCTGTCACTAGTGCCCAATTTGTTATCCATCTGCTCAAGCGGAGAAAGAAAGCATACAAGAGCTTTCTCAACTGTCCAGGACTGCCATGACCAATAGTTTCTCACCTTATGGGTCGCACATATCTTGATACAATAACTTGTTTCCCAAAAGAGATCTAGCATCACAATACAGCAAACACTATGGCAGTCACACCTATACCATCCCTCTCGGGGTTCCAGGGATACTTCCCATTCCAAGCATGGATTCCCGACCCCTACCTACTCAGCAACGAGGCTGTACCAAGGATGTGTCGTTTGCCTAGCAATGACCCATCTCCTAGAGAAACCAAAAACATATTCCCACATGGAACATGTTACTTGCCAAAGCCAACAAATAAAATACACAATGAGTACAAGCCCACTTGTACTCAGTGCTCTTCCCACACTCCATAGGCATTAGTATCACAACACATTAGCCCTGCGGGGCTCTGCTCTCACACCCATGTGACCACAGGTATCCATACTCAGTGCAAACACCTGGGAGCTGTTATTTACAGCCCAAACAAGGCCACATACTCCCTAGACAATCACAAGTGTCCACTGATCCACTGAGATACCCAAACAATGGGTGAAAGCATAACTGAGCCACCCTCGGTGCTCAGAAGCAAAAACAATCTCTGCAAGCATTCATCGTGTTGACCCTGTCGAGCAAGCCTCTTCAAAAACACAGCCCACTGCTCATTGGCCGACATGCCCCTCTCAAGCATAATTTCTGTGTGCATTCCTTTTACTAGGCATATACTATGCTGGTCATTGCTTTGCTCACTCCCAGGTAGTTGACATTTATTTCCGCCCAACCATGAGTATACGGCCCGAGGCAACAGCCAGCTTATCCATCTCGTCCCTGCAAGCTGCCCAAAGGAACAACCAGCCTGCCCTTACTCATCTATTTATAATGAGCTCTCTCATGCATTTACTAGTCCATGAACAATCCGTGCTTGAGTCTGCAAGTGCACTGTATTACAGCCCAACAGTCCGTACACCAGCAGCTACACTCATCGTACAAAGGTTTGTACACCAGCAGCCACGCTCATCGTACAATGGTCCGTACACCAGCAACTATGCTCACCCGTACAACTGTGTATGACAGTCCGTACACCCATTAATGCAAACAACACATAGTCCATACAGTTCGTACGGACTGCTCCATACAATCATGCACGGATTATCCCGTATAGTTCTGTACGACAAGTTCCGGGGAGACACGAAATCCCAGAACTGTTAGAAAGAAAGAAAGATATATTAACATCCACGGGAGGCCTCACGGGCCTATGGGACAAAAGTGCGGAAACAAAGTAAACTCATACAAGCCACTGTGGGCTGGGGCAAAGGGCTCGCTAAGGCCCTCGTTGAGTACTAGAAAAGACATAAGCTGAAATACTGATGTAGTACATCATATCAAGTCAGGCTAGAGAAGCCAAATAGTGTGTAACATGAGTGAGGCATGTCAGGCGCTCAGGGCTAATGTTCCAAGAACATGATCTGGCTCCATGTATCCAGGCTCCGTGATAGCTCTCTCGTGTGACACAAAGAGCTCACGTATCTGCATCTGTCGAGCTGTCTGGCGCTGTGGTGGGGGGCGTGGTCTCCTCGATCTCTGGATCCGATGGGCTATGTCAAGTGTACTGCCACGTCTCTGTCAGTCGCCTCTGAGGAGAGTTGAGATAGGTCGAACCTCAATCGTGTGTGCCCTGGTCTCCTGTCGCATGTGAGATCCCCGTGTCCCTCGTCTAGTAGTGGTGTCGTGTCGACTCCCTCTACTGACCCATCTATCTCTCATATCAGCTAGCTCCTCCTCCTCTACTCCCGAGTGCCCTGGAGCTGACTCAAATGCATAGAAGTTGGTGACCTGCCTCTGCGCTCGATCCACCTCAGTGTCCTATGACGTGGTGGTCGCATCCTGCTGCTCTCTGATCCGTCGTAGTAGTGTCTCTCTGTGACTACGCATCTCCATCAGGTAGAGCCCAATACAAACCTGATCCTGGAAGTGGATTAGTCGTGAGCGTGGGGCAAACCCGTGTCCCTCTTGAAAAAGGCAATGGTAGCATCCTCGGATCTCGTAGTAGGCGGGACACATACAAAGAAAGTGCTCCTTGGTCTCGACCTAACCCATCGTGCATAGCATACAAGTCCCCTGCTCTCTGGGTATGCCTACAGCCATAGCTAGTGTCAAACGCGTTTGATTGATTTACCAAACGTTTGGAAACGTTTGAAAAATAGGCATTTGGAAACTTCAATCAAACTTTGCTTTGCATGCACAAGCTTGAAAATTTCAAACGTTTGAAAAATCAACGTTTGAAAAAGGCCCCACGTCTTAAACTATGAAGATTTTGCCTCTTTTTTCATGCCCGTTTCGATGCATGTACCCGCACGACGGCATCCATACCTCCTGCGTTGAAAGCAACAGCTCTACCTCCAAGGTTGTGATGTTTGCAGCTCTTGCAGCCTGCTCTAGCTTTTAGATGCTAGCTACTAGCTACCAGCTATTTAGTAGCTTAGTTAGTAGTTCCTAGCCTTGACATTGATGTTTGGGGACCCCATCAGTTTCAAGTTTCATATTTTGCAGCTAGCGAGTTCTAACTTGTAAGCTGTTTTTTGAGAAAAAAGGTTTCGTATTTGACTTTGTAATGTTGTTTTCAATTTATGGGCCTAGGCCCCAAGTTCCAAGCTTTGTAGTTCAACTCTTTGAGCATCAAAACTCAAAATGTGACTGGTTTGGCAGTGGTAAGTTTGTAACTGGTTTTTGCTTTAAAATTCTAAATTTAAATGAAATTTCTAGCTTGTAAGCTGTGCATTATTATTTTCAATGACAATATGTCAAAATATGCAGCATAGCATTTTTTAAATTGAAATTATGATATTAAAAAAACCCACGTTTGGAAACTCCACCTTATTTTTTCAAACTTTATCAAACGTTTGGAAACTCCAAACGTTTGATTGTAACTCCCTGCCTCAATCCTCAGTTGATGGGAGGAGACTCGTACTCCTCTGTCCTCAAGATACTGGGGTCTGATGATGAGGCCATCTTCCGATACTCTCAAGAAATGGTCATAGTAGAGTTGGGTCTTGGTGGGGAACTCCTGGTGCCCCCCCCCCCCCGCCAAGTCCGAAGTGTGTGAAGTTGGAGGGGGTCTAATCATATGATGCGGTTAATCTCATCTCACGGAATCAGCTCAAGCGGTGCATCCATGCTGTACTGAAAAGGAGGGAGCCTGTTCATCTGAATGCCATGACTGGCGAACTAAGCAGAGACGCGTGCATACCATGCTGTATCAAACCCACTCTTTGCCAGTCGAATAGAGGATTCCAATGCCAGTCTCGGTAGCCTTTCACGAGGTAGGTCATAGACTCTATGGAGGAAGGTCACTGTCTGAAAGGTGGCATCGATCTGAAGAGGGGAGCCTTCAGCAGCCGTACGCCTTCACTATCAAGCCTTCTGTACCATCGTATGGACGCAACAGTCCTCTCTTTCATAGGCGCCAACTCTCGCGGCCTCCCTCTCCTCCTCCTGTGAACTTTTCTGCGCCATTTTCTTGCCCAAGGCCTTCCTTGGCCTCCCTTTCCAAAAGGGGCTGCATGGGCTTGCCACGTGGCAGCCCATGCCTTAGGGTTGCCCCCAAGGGCCTTCAATTACCCCTAGGCCCCCTCTAGTGGGGTCTTTTTAAAAAGACCACCGATGACCAACTTGAAAATCCTAAGGTTCTTTGGGCCCCTCTTGGCCCTAGACCTTTCATTTGCCCCCAAGGCACAAATGCTAGGGATTCTAGCACATCGAGTAACCCTTGACCTCGCTTCTTGTTTTCCCAGGGTCGTGCCCACATGCAGGCCAACATGCATGTGCTAGAAGTCACGCCCTCGTGACAGTAGATCCCTTAGGATCACGCCCGAGCTAGATGTCAGGCAACCTCAGTCCATCCCATGTAAGGCTACATATCCCATACCATGCAGCCCCATCTGCACACAGATGATGTTAGGGAGACATAGGCTCTAGGCTGCATGAAAAGGGTGTGGCATGCAAACCACAACTTTCCTCTCCTTTTAGAATCTTTTCTAAAAGAATTGGTGTCCTTGGAAAGTACTTTTAAAAATTATATTTATGAGCGGAGCTCACTTCACCATCATTGATATCGTGACAATATCCGTCCGACCCTTGTTGAGATGTATTTACGAGGGAAGGCTCACGTGGTGGCGAGAGTTGAAGGCAAAGGTGTTTGTGCCCAAGTCTTAAACTGAATTTTGTGAGGCATTCACAAAAAAGTTGGCATTCACAAAAAAGTTTCTGCAAGAACTTGATGAGTATGATAATTTTCGAAAGCTTCATAATATGTCAAAAGGTACCAAGTCCGTGGAGTTATACCTCCATGACTTCAGAGATATTATTGATGACAATGATAGTACTCAGAATTTTATTCACACTTCTCTTGTATAGAAGCAAAACATCTCCATGGTTCCTAGTAGCCATCGCTATGCCGTTGATTTTGTGCATGGAGTCACCGAATCTTGGGACGAGTTAGTTCCAAATCTTCGGGTGGAGATTCATGATTGCTCGAAAGATTTATCATTCCATGTTATGAGATTAGATTGTGTAGACCTTTTGACTGGCATGGAGTGGATCTTTGCAAAGAACCCTTTTGTAAATATTGACAAAACAAATATATAATACAATTTCAAGTTAATGGAAAGTGGTTTACTCTTCAGGGAGATCTTCGTGGACCTATGGTCAAGATTGCCTCTCAACTTATTTGAGTCTAATGATCAGTATTTTTGCTCAACTTTGGAAACGTTTCAATTGTTGCAATTTGGAGACTGTGATGCTTTCCGCTGTGTAGAGAAATCTGAATTGTGTTTTGGTAATAAATTAAGTTTATTTTTTGCAAAGCACACCTATGAAGCATGTCTCAGTTGTGATAAATGTTAATGATAAGTATTTTCTCCCCAAAAACAGCAAACAGTATAAGGATTGCAGCAAGCTGTTTTGCTCATAATAATACTTCAGCAATGGATTCAGCTGTCCATGTTGATGAGTCAACGCTGGGTGAGAAGTGTGCAGATGGAATACCCACTGCTCGGTATATTTATGGTGTAAATCAGTCCATTGAATCTTATGCCTTGGCTACTGAGGTAGCAACGTAATTAGTCAGAGCTCTTGGAGTGAGGAATCACCGAGGCTCGTTTCCAAAGGATTTTCCAATGGGTCTATCTCCTGTAAGGGCCGTTGACCATCGGATCAATCTCTGGTTCACAGTCTATGTTCAAGCAGCCCTGTAGGTCAAGTTCGAACAAGGAGGATGAAATTCTGCGCCACTTCAAGAATACCTTCGGCTGGGTCAAGTGAGCAGAAAGACTGGACTTTGCTTGTGGGTGTGTGCGCCCAATAAGTGAGGCTAGCGTAGACGCGAGAGGGCATGTGTTGTGGGTATGCCCGCCCCTGTGAGAGTAGCTTTGTGTGGCTTTCCAGTGCCTCTTGCGGGTCCATGCAGTGCCACAGTGGCCATGGAGGTCACTAGGAGGGGTGTGGAGCAGTGTGGGCAGATCTGCCCTGTTGGGCTGCCATGGATGTGCCCTTATAGGCACCCTAGATGAGGGCTAGAGAGCAGAGGGTGGGATTGGCCACCTTGGCTTGTGTCAACCGCTCCATAGGCTGGGGGTTCAGCCCCTTTATAGGCAGTGTGCAGCCCTACAGGTGGGTCGGCCCACTTGGCCTGGTCCATGCAGTGCCACGGTGGCCATAGAGGTCACTAGGAGGGGTATGGAGGAGCAGTGTGGGCAGTTCTGCCCTGTTGGGCTGCCATGGATGTGCCCTTATAGGCATCCTAGATGAGGGCTGGAGAGCAGATGGTGGGGTCGGCCACCTTGGCTTGTGTCAGCCGCTCCATAGGCTAGGGGTTCAAGCAATGTGCAACCCTACAGGTGGGTCGGCCCACTTGGCCTGGTTGGCCCACATATGGCAGTAGGGTTGGCCCCCTATAGGCAGCTGGTTGGTGCCCTAGTAGGCTGGCCGACCAGGGGAGGCTGGGCTATATATATGCCTCCCCTAGCATAGATTAGTACTCAGCAAGGGCCCTAGCACACCCTTTGCTCCAGCCTCTTGAGGCTTGTATGAGTTTTTCCTTTTTGTGCACTTTGTCCCATAGGCCTGCGAGGCCTTCCGTGGACGTTAAGAAATCTCTCTCTCTCTCTCTCTCTCTCTCTCTCCCCCCCCCTCCCCTCCCCTCCCTCCCCTCTCTCTTGTGTGTGTGTGTGTGTGCGTATTAATAAGGCAAAAATTCTACCAAAATCTTAAAAATTAAACTATTTGAAAAATGAGAACAAAAAAATAGTGAGAGGTGTGTGTGTGTGTGCACGTGTGCATTAATTTGGCTAGAATATAATCAAAATATTACAAATCAAACTTTTTGAAAAATGAACAAAAAACTAGGGGGGGGGGGAGAGAGAGAGAGAGAGAGAGAGAGAGATTAACGTCCACAAGAGGCCTCACGAGCCTATGGGACAAAGTACACAATAACCGAACTCATACAAGCCTCAGTGGGCTGAAGCAAAGGGTATGCTAGGACCCTTGTTGAGTACTAATCTATGCTAACAACATCATAATCATAGAAATAGTCAACTATAATTGCATAGTGGGCCAGATCAATCAATCAATCTATCCAAGCACTGGGACTCAGAAACAGGATTAGAAACTGAAGCCTGGTGCAGTGATGGCTCGCTAGTGGGCTGCGAAGATGTCTCGTATCGTGTCTGTCGAGCTGTCTCGCGCTGCGGTGGGGGACGTGGTCTCCTCGCTCTTTGGACTCTCTGGGCAATGTCTAGATTAACCCTTGTCTGTGTCAATTTCCCCTGAGGAAAGCTGTGATAGGTCGGATCTCAATAGAGTGTACCTTGGGGGCTCTCTGTTGGTCTCTGCGCCCCTTTCTCGGTGGTACTGTGCCGGCTGCTCATCCAGACTGCTCTCATATCGGCTAGCTCCTCCTCCTCCACTCCACTGTGTCCCGGGGCGACTCAAATGTATCTGTGTCTGTCGAGTTGTCTTGCGCTACGGTGGGGGACGTGGTCTTCTCACTCTTTGGACTCTCTGGGTTATGTCTAGATTAACCCTTGTCTTTGTCAATCTCCCCTGAGGGAAGTTGTGATAGGTCGGATCTCAATAGAGTGTACCCTGGGGGCTCTCTGTCACGCATGTGGTCTCTGTGCCCCTCTCTCGGTGGTAGTGTGCCGGCTGCTCATCCAGATTGCTCTCATATCGGCTAGCTCCTCCTCCTCCACTCCACTGTGTTTGGGCTGACTCAAATGTATAGAAGTCTATGATGCGTCGTTGTGCCCAGTCATCCTCTATGTCCTATAGTGGTCTGACCATCCCCCCCTTGCTGCCTTTGATCTGTCGCAGAAGCATCTCCCTTTGTCGATGCATCTCCATCAGATAAAGCCTGATACAGACTTGGTCATGGAAATGGATTAATCGTGACAAAGGACCGAAGCCACTCCCCTCCAGGTAGAGATAGTGGTAGCATCCCCGGATCTCGTAGTAGGCTAGGCGAACACAAAGAAAATGCTCCTCTGTCTCATCCGCCCCCAACGTACATGGCGTGTAGATCCGCTGCTCTCTGGGTATACTCGCTGCTTTCCCCGCCTCAATCCTCAGTTGATGGGACAAAGCCCGCATTTGACCAATGGCAATCCTCAGTGCATGGGAGGCTCCTCTATCCTCGAGATACTGGAGTCTGATGATGAATCCCTCCGTCGATACTCTCAGGAAGTGGTCGCGATAAAACCTGGGTCTTGGTGGGGAGCTCTTGGTCCTCCCCCCAAGTCGGGGATGCTCTCTGCTAGTCCTCTGGATGACTCTAGGACCAACCTCGGAAGTCTCCAACGGGGTAAGTCCCAGACTCTATGGATGAAAGTCACTGTTTGAAAGATGGCATCAACCTGGAGAGGTGTCATGGCGAACTCTGCTTGTACTATCGCATGTGGAATATATATATATATATATATATATATATATATAGAGAAAGAAAGAAAGAAAGAAAGAAATTTTATTAAAGGTCCACGGAAGGCCATACATGGCCTATGGGACACAAAATCATCCGAAAGGAAAATACATCATCAACGATGCGCCAACTAGGTGGCCTCATCGTAATACCGCTAAGATGCCAAAAATGGCTACAAAAATCCTAGATACAAAATGAAATGAAATAGAGTACCAAAATTGCCTAGATACAAAATGTAAAATATGAAATATGAGGAACATCGTCTTCCCTAAGGGGTCTGTGATCCAAAGAAATGATGGAAGTCATGGCCATCGACCATGCCTCCTGCCATGAGTGTGAAGATTTGGGCAAGTGTCAAATGGGCAAGTGCCATGAGAGAGAAAGAAAGAAAGAAAGAAATTTTATTAAAGGTCCACGGAAGGCCATACATGGCCTATGGGACACAAAATCATCCGAAAGGAAAATACATCATCAACGATGCGCCAACTAGGTGGCCTCATCGTAATACCGCTAAGATGCCAAAAATGGCTACAAAAATCCTAGATACAAAATGAAATGAAATAGAGTACCAAAATTGCCTAGATACAAAATGTAAAATATGAAATATGAGGAACATCGTCTTCCCTAAGGGGTCTGTGATCCAAAGAAATGATGGAAGTCATGGCCATCGACCATGCCTCCTGCCATGAGTGTGAAGATCTGGGCAAGTGTCAAATGGGCAAGTGTCAAATGAGAGAGAGAGAGAGAGAGAGAGAGAGAGAGAGAGAGAGAGAGAGAGAGAGAGAGATTTATTGGGACAAAGTGTGCAAAAAGGAAAAACTCATACAAGCCTCAAGAGGCTGGAGCAGGAGGTGTGCTAGGGCCCTTACTGTACTAATCAATGCTAGCAAAATCATAATCAGTCAAGTGTTAGTGTGTGGCCAATCATGAGGGTGCGATAGTTCCCAGCATCCATGGGGTCTCCTGCTTTGTGAATTGGTACAATACTGGTGGTGCTCCAAGCCGGTGGGAAGCAGTGGTTGTTAGCACTTAGCCTTGGTATGAGCCTTTGTAGGTCAGGTCAACTCTATGAGTTGACTTATCTTGTCAACCATATGGTTGACTTGGGAGCCCTTTGTATTTTCCTCTTATCCATTTGAGCAGTACTACGTTTTGCTCGAGCTTGTTGTTTGCTTCCCACACTCCACTCCCGTTCCATTGCTTCTTGCATCAAATAGTGTTATCAGAGCAGGCGCTCTTGCTCCTACTTGCCTTCCCTCCTCCTCTCTCATTGCTTTTACTTGCCATTTTGCTCAAGCTCAGTCTGGTGCCTCATTTCATCGCAAGAAACCTGTTTTTCGAGCAAGAAAATAGTCCATGTGTGTGTGGATGTGTGTGTTAGACCCTGTCCCGCACCATTGTGCCCAAATTTTTTTTTGTCCATACAGCCGTACGGACAGGTGCGCGATGCTGCCAGGAATCCGTACGACTTCTCAGAAGTTGATTTCGAGCATTTTTGGAGGTTTTTTGCTCAGACGTGGACTCTTTTCAGTCATTCAAGCCTTCCTCCAGGTGCTCCAACTTGCTCTAGCACCATTTGTTTGGGATTCTCTCCCTCTGACTCATATCTGCCTGGTATAGTTGGATTTGAAGCTTTTCACCCTCTTTTATGTCACGTTTGCACACATTGAGGTGATTTTGCTGTAGAAATTGGGGCTTTTGTGTCACATTTGCAGATTTTGTAGTGACATTTGCTCCTTTTGGTCACATTCTAGGGATTTTACAGTATTTGCCCTATTTTGGCTTCATTTTCACTCTGACACTGGGGATTTTGGATCTATTGCTGGCAGATTGCGAGATATTCTTAGATTTGCAGGTTATTGTCACATTTGCTTTATTTCAGCAAAATTTGGGGCTTTTGGTCATTACAGTTTTACCCTTTCAGAAATTGGGGGTTTTGTCAATTTTGTTGAAATTTGCAGTGACATTGGCTTGGTACAGCCTTTTTTGGGCATTTGGTAGACATTGCATGCAGGAACATTGACATTGGCTTGGAATTGCAGCACATTGAGTCACATTTGCAACTCGTAGCTCAATTTGGGGCTTTTCCCAATTTGCCCTCTTTTTGGCATATTTGCCCTTTCAAAATTTAGGGGCTTTTGCGAGATTTGCCGTCCATTGCAGTGACATTTGCTTTATTCAGCTAAATTTGGGTATATTATGCATTTGTCCCTTGATTTGGGCTTGTTGTCCTGTCAGACTTGAGGCACGCCGCTTCCATTTGGGACATTTACAGCTCAATTGATCATTGGATACGTTTGCAGACATTTGCCCCTTGTTTTGGGCTGATATTTTTGCAGGACAGCTATCTTTGGCAAGGGGGTCTTTTGACTGGACAGAAATTGTTTTGCAGATCATATTTTTGGGGACAACACGTGCATTTAGCTTATTGTTTGAGCAGTCAATTTTAGTCACTGCCTAACATTTGCTATCATTTCTGGACAGCCAGCTCATTTCGCAGTGAAATCCTTGAGGCTACTCTTGAGCACGCATTTTTCCTCTAGGGATTTATTTTTGCAATGGGAAGCAATGATTGGATGGGTATGTTCTCCACTGAGGACAAGCTCGATGGACCCAATCATCCCATGTGGTCATACATGGTGAAACATTTGCTGGTTACCAAAAAATTTTGGGGTATTGTTTCAGGATCGGACCTTTGACCTCCCTCTGTGGCTCCCACTGTGGTTACTGCTACAGCTAGTTCAGCTGTTACAGCCACCTCTGGATCTACTCATTCTTCTACTACTACTCCAGCCCCTCCTCCTACACACGACCATGCCAGATGGGATGGTAGAGATGCCCAAGCACATTCTATCATTGCTTTTTCAGTCAAGAGACACATCATTCCTCACATTCGGTCTTCCAAGACATCGAAGGCTGTGTGGGACATCTTGGCTAACCTTTACCAGGTTCGCAATGAGGCACGTGTTGCTTTCTTACACAGGCAATTGGAGAATGTCAAAATGGAAGAGGGGGACATCATGGATGCATACATGACAAAAATCAAGGATTTTCAAGAGCAGCTCATTAATGTGGATGAAATTATTTCAGATGCTTAGGTAGTGTCCACGACACTCAATGGACTTTTTGAGTCCTACCAGGGGTTTGCTACTACATTGAGGTTGGTTGCCATGGGCAATCCAAACACTTATACTTTCGACCAGCTTGTTTTCCTTCTCCTACAAGAGGAGAAGAGTCGCACAAATCGTGCTGCCTCTCAAATTGCAAATCAGGCTTTTGTCGCTAATCACAAAAATAAGGGAAAGAACGGGCAAAATTACAACAAACCCAAGCGTAGTACTTACTGGTTCACTTTCTTCTGGGCTATATCATCTTGATGTTTCTGACAAACAGCCTGCTATAGAGGCAAATTTGGTGGCTGAATTTCAGATTCCCACTTATGGCATGTGAGGTTGGTCACCTCAACTACAGAAGCTTGGTCAAAATGCATTCACAAAACATGGTGGTTGCTCTCCCACCCATGCATGCACCGGTTAAACATGTTTGTGAGGGATGCTTGTTGGGCAAAATGCACTGTTTCTCATTTCCAAAGGATGGGACAGTTGGTGCATCCAGGAAGCTTCACCCTGTGCATAGTGATGTGTGTGGGCGGATGCGGACAGTATCTCTTGGGGGCTACCTTTACTTTTCTACCTTTGTGGATGACCACCAGATTTGCTTGGATATATGGCATGAAGGCCAAATTTGATGTGTTCCATGCTTCCGACATTGGCTTGCCATGGCTTAAAATGAATCAGGGTACAAGCTCCTTACTCTACGCACTGACAGGGGGGAGAGTACATGTCCCATGAATTCTCTAATTTTTTGGCAGCTTGGGGTATTATTCATCAATGTATAGTGCCTTATACTCTGCAGTAGAGCGGGCTGGCAAAGAGGAAAAATCGGTCAGAGATGGAAATGGGTAGGTGCATGCTCAAAGGGAAGTCTTTGCCAAATAAGTTTTGGTTGGATGCTGTCATGTGCTCCAACTATGTGCTCAATCAGGCACCCACAAAGGCATTGAAGACTATCACACCTTATGAAGCATGGCACGGTCGCAAACCTGAAGTTTCTCTTACACGGGTGTTCGGGTCATTGGCTTATGCTCATGTGCCATCTCAGCTGAGGCACAAGCTTGAAGACGAAGATGTAAAATGAGTATTTATTGGTTATAGTGCAGAGAGCAAGGGATACAGGTTGTATTAGCCTAGCACGAGCAAGGTCATTGTCAATAGGGATGTTGAAGTCAATTGTTGATTCCTCAGATGTCTTTGATACATTGTTGCCTCTCTTTCAATCGCCCACAAATCCAGAGCAGCCAGTGCAGAGTGTTGTGCCATACACTTCTACCAGTGCACATCCTCCTCCAATAGCTCTTGCTCAGCCTGATATGCCTTTAGTTGATGATCATGCTATTGAGCAGCAGTTGCACAAGAGAGTGCTGTCATTAAACGGCAAATATCAGTCCCAAGATGGCTCTTGGACACACTCAGGGACAGCAAACAAGCTGAGCCTTTGCCAGCCCGCACTAGGGGTGCGCATAAACAGATGCATGGCAACTATTTGGCTGTAGCTTTGGTTGCTACTGCTTGCAATGAGGAACCTTTATGTCACAAGGATGCCTTTGATAGCAAGGAATGGATGGATGCCATGAAGGCTGAGCTTGAATCCATTCATGCAAACAACACTTGGGAGTTGTGTGACTCGTCAGCATGCAAGCGTGCCATAGGCACAAAGTGGGTCTACAAGGTGAAAAGGAAAGCTGATGGTAGTGTTTGTTGGGGTAAAGGCACATTGCCACCCCTTTATTAAAGATATGACACCTATGACTGTCTTAAGACAGTCATAGGGGGAAAAACCTAATCCTAATAAAACCTATGAGTTTGTGGTGTGGCTCATCACTTCACACCCGCATGTTTGGAGTCTTCTCTCTCTCTCTCACCTTCTCTCTGTTGCTCTTCTCCCTCTGTCCTTCCCTTTCAACTGGTATCAGAGCCTCACTTCCTCCCTACCCCTGCCTACCAGCTCCCTCTACCTCTACCTATCCTCTCGGGCCTCGAGCCCTCAGCAGCTCGAGCAGCAGTGCGGGGCAGCGCTCACAGGCTGCAGCGGGTCTGCGAGCAGAGCAAGGCAGCGCGGGACAGCTGCAGCAGGGCGGCGCATCGCAGGCTGCAGCAGGGCGGCGCCGAGCAGCGCACGCGTGGGCAGCATCTGGGCATCGCGCGGACTCGCGCCGTACAGTCGTATGGACGTACGGCCGTCCGTACAGCCGTACTGTCGACGGTACCGTACGGACCGCCGTACGGACTGCGATAGGGAGGGGCGTTTTTCGATTGGGAGCAGCTTCAGGAACTCCTTCGTCAGGGATCTGCGTCAAGAAAGTTTTTTTTCGAAACCTTTCTTTTTTATCTGTACCCTGCAAAGGTACAGCAGGTACACAGGTACTCTGCACAAGTACACTGGTACAAAAGTACAGTAGGTACATCAGTTTTTTTTTGGGAGAAAAAGAGAAGGAGAAAGAGCACTCTGCTCTTTCATTCAGGATCATTTTTCAGTTTTCAAAACTGTGTTTTTTTGAAAGTACAGCAAGTACCTTCATCTCCCTCGTGCTTGAGGTGACCAGTACCACAGTGTGTGGTTGATTGCACAATTATCTTGTTTTGGGAAAATAATGCCTTGATCTTGCAGAGGACTTTTATGCTTTTGCTGAGTGAAATCTCAGCTTTTGGGTGACATTATCAAAGGGCTTTTGCCTGGAAGCTTATGCAGTGTATGCCTTGAGGCAGTGTGGAGCCAGGGAGCCCACATTAGTCTTGTTTCCGCAGTGTACTCAGTGACATTTCTTGCAGGTCACATTTTGTGTACGACACCTTTTGAAAATCTCAGTTGAGCCACGCTTGGCCAGGGCGCATCGAGTTTACTCGGTCCCTAACTGTCCATCGTTGAAAGTGCTCAAAAGATTTTCTCTTCAGTGTCTGTACGTTGGGATCTGTGTTGTTATTGTGCACACAGGGCTGTTTATGCATTGCATTGTCAGGTGAAAAGTGCCAGGAGAGCGCTACATTTTGTATGCTACCTCAGTGTTGAGGTGTTCTTCACTTGGTTCAGGTGTCAGATCAAGGGGCTTTTGCCCAGATTTTGCTTGAGAGCACTTGGGTTACTGTCAGAGACCTTCAGATGCCTTCTATCCCCTTGGCAGAAGGGTGATTGCTTGGGATTTGTCCCATTTTCTGTTGCAGGTTTGTGACAGGCTGAAGTGTCTGGAGCCTCTTTTACAGTGAACAACACAGTGTATGACAAGTGGTTTATGCATATAAAAGCAGTGCAATACCTCATCTGAGGTGGGAGAAGTGATCAGGACAGCAGTGCTTTATGCTTCATCAGATGATGATGCACTGTTAAAGCACGTGTGGAACAGCTGCAGCATTCTGAAATTACTGTTTTATGCCTATTTGAGCACGGTACAGTGTGTCAGAAGGTACAGTAACTGGAGGGAAATTTACTGTTTTGCTGCAGATTCTTTTGACAGTAAAAAAAAACAGCACTATTGTGAGTGCTTCTGGCTCTTGATAGAGCAGGTTTTTTTTGAGAAATCAGAATTCTATTCAGTCTTTTTTTGACTTACAGGGAGTCAGGTACTTTCCTTATCTGATATGGCATCAGGGGGAAGTGAATCATCAATTCTGAACATAAAGAAGTTGGAAGGGGCACACAATTATGCATTATGGGCAGAACAGTGTTTGAATGTACTTCTGCTTAAGAAGATTTCTAAGCCCATAAGGGTGAAGGGTGTCAAACCATCTGGGATGTCAGATGATGAGTGGGAGGAGCTAGATCTGTCCGCGAGGGCTGCTATCATGCTTACTCTCAGTGATTCTCTTGTGTACAATGTTCAGGCTGAAAAGACCTCTTATGGTGTATGGCAGAGGCTAGCAGAGTTGTATGCCCAAAAGAGTTCAGCCAGTAAGGTGTATTGGTTGAAGAAGCTGGTTGATCGTCGCATGAAGGAAGGTACAGCTATGACCTCACACTTGAGTGAGTTCAATGCCATCTTTACACAGCTGATTGCACAGGGGTTGAACCTTGATGAGGAGTTCAAGGCTACTTTCTTGTTGTGTACCCTTCCTGAGAGTCGGGACACTTTCAAGACCACCTTGTCTAATTCGAATGTCACTGTTATATATGCTGATGTAGAGAGCTCTCTCCTCATGGAGGAGATGAGCAGGAAAAATAATGCGGGCAGCAAGTCTTCAAATGCTTTGCAGGTACAGGAAAGAGGCAGGACTCAGCAGAAGGGGAGATTTGCTAGTAAGTCCAAATCCCGAAGTCAGTCCCGTGGTAAAAAGGATATTGAATGCTTTTATTGTGGCAAGAAGGGACATGTGAAGTCTAAGTGCTTCAAGTTTATACGGGATCAGAAAGCCAAGAAGGCTGAAGCAAAGGATGCAGGCAGTGGAAGTAAAGGCAAAGGCAAGGCCAAGGTAGATGACTTGGATGCAGTGAATGTTGCAGCAGAGGACAGTGACAGTGACAGACATGAGGTATTATGTTCTTCTGCTGTAATTGCACACACATTGGTTATTGATGGCCATGACATGCACACCTGGCTCTTGGATTCAGGTGCTTCTTTTCATGTTACTCCTCATAAGGAGTGGTTTACTTCTTACACAGGTACTCATGGAGTTGTTCACCTTGGGAACAACTATGCATGTCAGATTGCAGGGATTGGCAGTATACAGATAGTATTCCCTGATGGACGGTCATTTATGCTTGATGGTGTTCGCCATGTGCTGCAAATCAAGAAAAATTTGATTAGCACTGGCTTGTTGGATGACAGTGGTTACCACACCACATTTGGGGATTCCAAATGGGTGATTACTGATGGCCAGGTTGTAGTGGCTGAGGGTTATAAGAGTGATACCTTGTACCCTCTTTATGTTTCCAGTGTGGGTAATCATGTTGTTGCCATAACCAAGCTGCCAAAGGTTTCATTGTGGCATAGCCGGTTGGGACACATGTCTGTTAAAGGAATGCAAGAACTGTCACGTTTGGGTTATCTGCCGTCTCTTTCTTTTTCAGATTTGCCTACTTGTGATCATTGCATATTTGGCAAGGAATGGCTCGAGGAATGGCTAAAGGATGAAAATGCAAAGGAAGGAGCAAACGAATGCGGTGGGTGCTAAGGAGAGAGTGCCGTAGGATGGTGGAGAACTCCCCAGAATAGAGCACCGCTTGATCTAGTGCACACTGATTTGTGTGAGATGCCACAGTTATCACTAGGGGGTGCAAAGTATTTTATTACTTTTATTGATGATGCCACACGCAAAGTGTGGGTCTATTTCTTGAAGCATAAAAGCGATGCCTTAGATGCTTTCAAGAAGTTTGTCGCTCAGGTTGAGAATCGGACAGGTCGCAAGCTGAAATGCCTCAGATCCGATAATGGGGGTGAGTATGTGTCACATGCTTTTGTGCAGTTTTGCGAAGCTAAGGGCATCAAACAGGAACTCACAGCCCCTCATAATGCATCTCAAAATGGTGTAAGTGAGCGGATGAATTGAACTATTCAGGAGAAGGTTCGATGTATGTTGTCTTATGCTGCATTGCCCCATGGCTTTTGGGCAGAAGCCGTGCAAACAGCAGTTCACATTATTAACAGGTCGCCAAACAAGGCTTTGGAGTTGAAAGTGCCAGAGGAGGTGTGGTCTGGCAAGCCACCCTCATATAAGCACTTACATGTGTTTGGCTGCGAGTGCTTTGCTCATGTACGCAAAGAACTGCGCACCAAACTGGAGCCAAAGTCTTTCAGATGCATCTTCATGGGTTATGGTGACGAAGGTGAAATGGGGTACAGGTTATGGGATCCCGTTAAACGGAAGATTATACGCAGCAATGATGTCATCTTTAAAGAGGATAGTGTACACAAGGAACCCGTGCAACCTGTGGAATACAGGAGGGTTATTTATGATGATGTTGGACAGCAAAGAATGCCCATTTATATGCAGCAGCAGGCTGCTGCAGATAACCCTGTTCAAGAGGGTATACAGGCTGGAAATCAGCCAGATAATTTTGCCAATGATGCACCACTGGATATGCCAGCAAATGGGGCTGTAGAACAGCCAAATATGGTGGTACAGCCACCCGTCATGCATGACGAACAGGCTAGACAGCAGCCTAATCCGGAACATTTTGTTAGGAGGAGCACTCGTGTACAACGGCCTCCTGACAGGTTTGTTCCAGGAGCCAATAATGTGGCTGATTTTATCATGCTGACAGATTGTGGTGAGCCTTCCAGCTTCAAGGAAGCTATGGGAAGAACAGAGAAAAGGAAGTGGGAGAAAGCCATGCAATCTGAAATGGACTCCCTACTTCAAAATGATACATGGGACTTGGTGCAGCTACCTGCAGGCAGAAAGGTTTTGCCATGCAAGTGGGTTTACAAAGTCAAAGTGGATTCAAATGCTTTACCGAGGTATAAAGCCAGATTGGTTGCCAAGGGATTTAAGCAGGAGAAAGGTATTGACTTTGTTGAGATCTTTTCCCCTGTAGTCAAGATGACTACTTTGAGAGCAGTGTTAGCTCTTGTTGCTCATGAGGACATGGATTTATGTCAGATGGATGTGAAGACTGCTTTTCTTCACGGAGATCTCCATGATGAGATCTACATGAGTCAGCCAGAGGGATATGCTGTTAAAGGGAAAGAGCAGCTTGTGTGTAAGCTCAAAAGGAGTTTGTATGGACTCAAGCAAGCACCAAGAGAATGGTACAAGAAGTTTGATGCCTTCATGCAGTCCCAAGGGTATCATAGGTGTGAGACCGATCATTGCTTGTACACCAAACGGGCAAAGGATGGCAGTTTGATGCTACTCATTCTATATGTGGATGACATGCTGATTGCCAGCAAATCTCAGCAGGAGATTAGTGCTTTGAAGAAACAACTGCATAAGTCTTTTGATATGAAAGACTTGGGTGATGCAAACCATATTCTTGGCATGCGGATTACTCGTGACAGGTCCAAGGGACTTTTGTTTTTGTCACAAAAGGAGTACATTGACAAGGTACTGCAAAGGTTTAAAATGGAGGGGGGGAAGTCTATTAGTACCCCGTTGCCTCCACATTTAAAACTCAGCAGTAAGGACAGCCCCAGATCAGATGATGATAAGGCTGAAATGGCCAAGGTTCCGTATGCATCTGCAGTTGGTTCTTTGATGTATGCCATGGTTGCCACTCGTCCGGATATTGCTTTTGCGGTGGGAGTCATCAGCAGGTATATGGCAAATCCAGGCAAGCGGCACTGGGAAGCAGTGAAAGGTGTCTTGAGGTATCTCAAGGGTACCAAAGACTTGTGCATATGCTATGGTAGGCAGGATGCATTGGTGCATGGTTTTACAGATTCAGACTATGCAGGGAATGCAGATAACCGGAAATCTACTACCGGTTATATTTTCACATTTGCAGGAGGTGCTATATCATGGGTGTCTCGGTTGCAGAAATGCGTTGCACTGTCAACTACTGAAGCTGAATATGTTGCAGCCACTGAGGCTTGCAAGGAAGCAATATGGCTTACTCGGCTGGTGGGAGATTTGGGCATTACAGGAGATATGCCAGTTTTGCATTGTGATAGTCAGAGTGCTATCATGTTGGCAAAGAATCCGGTCTTTCATCAAAAGACCAAGCACATAGAAGTGAAATATCATTTCATCAGGGAGGTACTGGAAGACAAGCGACTTGAGCTTGTGAAAGTGCATACTGATGATAATCCTGCAGATTTGCTCACTAAGAGCTTGCCTACAGAGCGGTTTGCACATTGCCGCCACATCATGGGATTAGGATGAGACCATTCTTATTTTATGGTCTTGTATACAGTAACTGTATATTGCTGTAATTTTTATTCTTTTCTCCCCTTTAGGCACATTGGCCTTTAGGTGGGAGGTTGTTGGGGTAAAGGCACATTGCCACCCCTTTATTAAAGATATGACACCTATGACTGTCTTAAGACAGTCATAGGGGGAAAAACCTAATCCTAATAAAACCTATGAGTTTGTGGTGTGGCTCCTCACTTCACACCCGCATGTTTGGAGTCTTCTCTCTCTCTCTCACCTTCTCTCTGTTGCTCTTCTCCCTCTATCCTTCCCTTTCAGTGTTGACCGCCTCAAAGCCTGCTTGGTTGCAAAAGGATATGCATAGCACCACGGCATTGACTTTGAGGAGACCTTTGCTCCCACCTCACGCATTACTACTATCAGGTGTGTTATTGCATGGCATCTCATCGGCATTGGGAGGTTCATCAGCTTGACATCAAAACTGCCTTCCTTCATGGTGATATTCAAGAAGAGGCCTATGTCACTCAGACACCTGGTTTTGAACAATTAGGTTCTGGAAATATGGTTTGCCGGCTCAAAAAAGCCATCTATGGCTTGAAGCAGGCACCCCGGGTATGGTGGCTTACCAAGGACCATCCGTGAAAGCAAGAGAACTTGAAGCCTCTCCACTACCCAACCTATCTTTGATAGGTTTGGCCCCAACAAGGGTTGCCATATATACCCATTCGGTAGACCAAGGAGTCAAAAAGACGAGACTTAGTCAGGGGATCCTAGAAATGAGAGTGAAAGCAATGCTTGCTTGAGTTTAGCCAGCGTGCCAAATCCCTTGTTCACTCGTGCTTGCAATGTTGGTTGCATCGTGAAAATCGGGCTAGAGAAAAGAACCCCCAAGTATGTATAGGATGCAGCCACCTCCACCTGTGATCCGAAGTGCTCTCTATGCATGGTTGCTTGGGATATATTAAAGATGATGACCTTGGTTTCACCAAGGTTGACCTTCAAGTCATGTTGCATCCGAGTGTCACTGAAGGCCCTCTATTGAGGATAAGAGTAGGACCGCGTCATCTGCATATATGGGAATTAGGAGCAAGGATTTGGCTAGAGAGCTATGCCCCCTCCCCAAAAAAAAAAGTCTTGAGCTTGTCTATATAGAGGCTAAACAAGGCTGGTGATAATGGATAAGAGTAGGACCACGTCATCTGCATATAGGGGAATTAGGAGCAAGGATTTGGCTAGAGAGTTATGCCCCCCCCCTCCCAAAAAAAGTCTTGAGCTCGTCTATATAGAGGCTAAACAATGCTGGTGATAATGGACAACCTTGTTTGACCCCAATAGTGCTCATAATTTCCTCTGTCCACCCTACACCTATCCGAACCTAACTGAGAGACTCTCATAAAGTGCCATGACTGCCTAAATGATCTTCTGATCATATTCCAACTTCTGTAGACGTCTAATGAGTCAAACTCTGAGCATTGTGTCAAAAGCTTTGCGGAAATCAACAAAGCAATAATAAGTCCTTTGTCTCCGTGCCCTTGCCTCCTCAATGACACCTCTGAGTGAGTATGTGATCTAGGAGGACGGCTTAGGAGGTGAAATATAGCTCCCTACTCCCGAAGCTGCTCCGCCATAGTCTCCCCTCCCTCGCCTCCAGCCCACCTCCACCACCCTCACCGTTCCTCACCTAGCCCCCCCCGACTCCTCTCGTCTTCCTGCCTCCCCCGCACCTTCTCCTGCACCCCCGCGCTTCTCCTCCGCCTCCGCTCCTCCTCCGGCTCCCCTCTGTCCCCCACCCGCACCTTCTTGTCCACCCTCGTGCTTTCTCCTCTACCCCCGCTCCTTCTCCATCCAGTGGCCCCACCTTGCTCCCTTCCCGCCTTTGCTCCTTCCCCCCCGTGAACTCTCCTCTCCTTCCTCGCCGGCTCATCTCCCTCCCACTCCTCGTTTTCTCCTTTCCCCTTTAAGCGTTCTTATTTCCTCTTTTTTCTAACCCTCCTCTTTCTTCCGCTCAGCTTCGGGTTGATTGGCTTATGCCTCGGAGAAAGTAAGCTTGGTGGTGGCACTTGTCTGGCTAGAAGGGCTCAAATGGCAGCACCTTCGAATCCCACAGCCGTCAAGGTTATCCTTTCTCCAGCAGACAAGTAACTGGTGCAGCATGGAGTCCAGTCACTTCAGGACAAGGCAGTTGTGGGCAGAATTGTGGGCCTCACTTCCACAAGGAGATAGGTGAGAGACTAGATCCAGGCGAGTTTGGCACTAGAAGGAGACCGCATCTTGGAGGTTACCATCTACGGAAGAGGCGTCTTCCTCATCCAGCTAAGCCCTCCTGCTACCACCTTGACACTTGTGGAGCAGAGCCCCATCCTCCTTGGCCTGCATCTGGTGTACCTTTTCCCTTGGTACCATGGCTTCACAGTGGAGGACATGGACTCAACACACCATGTTCCCCGTTTCCCGGTGAGCTCTGCTTCCCAAGGCTTCCAAAGGAATACAAAGCCATCCTTTCCTCCATTAGTAGAGTGTTGGCACTGTGGTGGAGTCCTTGCCAGATTCAACAACTTCAGTGGTAGCAGACGACGGGGTCCCTAGGATCAGATTGGTGGTTGAGAGACTAGAGTCCCTCCTGGAGCTGATCCTCCTCGAAACCCTCGAGGGGGGTACACTTTGCCAGAGAGTAGAGATCTCTGGCTTACCAGGACAATGTCTTCGTTGCAGGCAGATGGGCCATCTAGCCTGAAACTCCCCTTGTGGTTGAGAGATTGGAGTCCCTCTCGGAGCTGATCCTCCTCGAGACCCTCGAGGGGGGTACACTTTGCCAGAGAGTAGAGATCTCCGGCTTACCAGGACAATGTCTTCGTTGCAGGTAGATGGGCCATCTAGCCTGAAAGTGCCCTCGTGGTAAGGGATGGACTCCTCCCCTTCTCCCGCAGGACAAACAAAGTCAGTAGAAGTCCTAGACCCCCTGGGTGACACCTTCAGAGGGAGAGTGGACCCAGGTGAGAACAAAGAAAAAGAAACGAAGCGAATTGGATCGAAAGTGCCACAAACAACGGGCTAGGCGCAGGGAGAGAGAGGGAGCAGGACGAGAGGCACCCACCGAGGAGCAACAACAAGAGCCTCTGGTTGGAGACCCCACCCCCCAGCAGTAGGGACCACGGTGCAGCAAGGGGATCCTCCAGTAGTGGAGGTACAACAACCACAATCACCCTTGCGCCAGCAGCGTGCCTCATGATCCCTTGAAGTTGCGATGGCAAAAGCTGCAGAGGGTAGCCAGGCAGCGGCAGTTGAGACCCAGAGCTTAGGCACATCAGCAAGGAGGGCCTGAGACTGCTCCTATTCCCTCCGCCCCCCCTCCCCCTCCGGAACCCTCTTCCTCTCCACGCCCTTCCCCTCCTTCCAAGCTCCCTCCCCCTCCCTCCTTCCCCCTTGCCACTCTTGCCATGGTCATCCTCACCCCCCCCCCCCCCCCCCCCCCCCCCCTCCCACCCTCCTATCAGCCCTGCCTCGGCACTCGTGCCAGTAGGCAAGGGCACGACCGCATCCCCCTATGCCGCCTCATCTCAGCAGCCTATCGCCCTCCCTTCTCAGCCATCCTATTTCGGGGGGGATTCAGAGGGAAGGGGCTCGTCCTCTCGATCAACAGTTCCCAAACTTCAGCCTGGGCGTCCTCTCCTGAGAGTCTTTTGGAGATTGGGGCCCTGGAACTACCTGGAGATCCCGGACTCCTATCCTCTACCATTGGAGGTGACGCTCATGATCTTGCAGCCCCGGAAAGAGGTTCGATCAGTGTAGTGGGCTCTGAGACTCATCCAGTTTGGCTATTCTAGTTCACCTACATAGGGTTGGAGAAGTGGACCCCAGACGAGTGGATGGGTCCACTAAGACTTGATCTTTGGCACGCTCATGGTGCTGAAGTGAACTTCCAGTTGAGCTTCACGCAGGAGAAGCCGAACTATGGTTTAATAGTAGGGGTTATCAGATTGCCGCTTGAGGCAAGGATCGATCCGGCACATTACTGGCCACTCCAGAAGTGTACTGAGATGTTCAGAGTGGAGGTCTCCTTCATGTTGCAGTGGGTGTGGAAGATTGGCATAGAGCCGGCGTCCAGCCTGGTATGCCGTCGCACGGACACGGACTACTCGCCCTCCAAACCCCCCTCAAAATCACAAAAGGCAGTTTTTCTTGAACAAGCACCCAAATCCCCCTCAAAATCACAGAAGGCATTTTTTCTTGAACATGCACCCACTCACAGGCGAGCATTGTTTCCTGTTCCCCCATCCTCATGAGTTGGACCATAGTGAGTTGGAAGGTGCACGGGCTCGACGATCGTGCACGTAGTCTGCCGTAGTACCTGATCCTTCGGCAGGAATTGCAAAGGGCAGTGGTAGGTCGAGCAATGGACTTCCTTTTGATATAGGAGCATGTTCGCAGCTTCAGGCATGCGACAACGCCATCACCTTCTTCCTGAGAGGCCCGGAGGTGTGGTCATGGAGTGGAGGGGTCTGCATCTCAGTCTCCCAGGCGGTGGCCCTAGATGTCTTCGATCAGGGTGAGCTTATCCCAAGGCGGGCAGTTTGGATGGGAGTCGGGATGGGAGAGTCCGTGATCGGGATCTTGAACATGTATGCCCCGGCATGCAGACATCATTGTTTGGCCTTCTGGAGGAGGCTGACGGAGTGTCCTGCCAGATGTTGATTCCTGGATCGTTGGAGGAGACTTCAATACCCTTGAGTTCGGGGAGGACAAGCAGGGGGTGCCTCCTTCTCCGAGATGCCAGCTTCAGAGCGGAGCACTTGGGAGTAGTTCATCTTCACGAGCAGTGGTAGAGACCCGTGGAGAGAGCCAGAGTTCAACAAGATACTTGGCAACCTCCGTTTCTCATTTGGCCAGGAGACATGATGGACTGCTTGAGAGACTGGATTGCTTCTACGTTTGGGATTGGGCAATCCACTGAAGCGGCTCTACAAGGATTCTAGCAGGCACCATGATGTCAGACCACTCAGTCCTCTACCTAGAGCAGCCCCGTCGGGGTCTTCCCCAAAAGGGGGTCCGCATTCCAGAGGACCTCCTATAGGATGAGGAGATTCAACAGGTTATGGCAGAGATTTGGCATTCAGTCAGAGTCGGTATGTCACGAGGGTTGGGCTTCTTGGGTGGCAGATGCGATTCAGAGGAGCAGTGAGGAGTTGCACTCTCACGCCCTTGGACGGAGGAGGGCTCTTCAGGAGCGCGAGTGTGCACTGCGACAAGACCTCGCCTCCATTGAGAGACTCAGGAAGCAGGACCCAGGATCCCAGTGGCTTAGTGACAGATATGAGAGCGTGCACCTTGAGCTCCAGGACACGAAGGTTTGGTGGGCTGAGTTCTCCTACCACTCCACTCGGGCTTGTTGGGTACAGTAGGGTGACAAGATGATGAAGCAGTTCTTTTATACCACAGGGCCTTGATTGGCAGGCACACAGTTGCAGCATTTATGGGATCCGCAGGGCATTATGCACACCGATCCATAGGAGATTCTGGACGTGACCACGGTTTTCTACAGCCAGCTCTTTCAGGCGCAGAGGATGACTCTAGCTTGCCTTATGGCCGGTGAGGTAGTTTGGGACCACATTCTGACGGTAGTCTCGCGAGAGTTGTGCAGGAGTTTGGAGGAGCCTTTCACGGATGAGGAGGTTTGGGAAGCCCTCAAGGCCCTCCTGAATCAGAAGTGTCCTAGCGAAGATGGCTTGACGTCGGCCTTCTTTCGGAACTTCTGGGAGATCATTTCCACCCCTTTTCGCGTAGCTTGCCAGGAGATCTTGGACACGGCCTCCCCTCCCTCAGTTGTGGATTTGTTTGATCTCGAAAGGGGGAGACAAGTCAGACATTCGGCAGTGGGGACTGATCACCTTGCTTGATACTGCATACAAGATCCTAGCCAAGGTCTTGAGTTTGCGGTTACAGCCTCATCTCACGGACATCATCCATGACACATAGACCGGCTTTGTTCAGACACGCATCATCTTGGATAACATTTTCACATTTTGGGAGGCAGTGGACTGGGCCAGGGAGGAGTCATAGCCTTTGGCCATCCTTCTCTTGGAATTTGAGAAGGCTTACGACAGGGTGGAGTGGTCTTTCCTGGAGGGCACTATGCAAAGGTTGGGTTTCTCAAACAGAGGGATTATAGGAGTCTCTGCGCTTCGTGGGGGAGCTCTAGTCAGATGCTTGTCGGTGGATACATGGGCGAGGCCTTTCCTCTCTCTCCCTCGGCCTGCCCTAGCTCCCGTTCTTTTCCTTTTTGTGGCGGAGGCATTGGGCTACTACTTGAGATCGTAGGTGGTGGGGCCTTACAGGGTTGGGGCTCCCAATCAGATAGGCGGAGGAGCTGCTAGACTCAGAGTTTGCAGATGACACAGCTTTGTATGTAGAGGGCACCACAGAGAGCTTGGAGAGAGTCAAGGGAGCCCTGGCTATCTACTGCGAGGCCTCTGGCGCACGGATCAGTTGGACAAAATCTAGTGGTTTCTTCACAGGCTCTAAGAAGACACAGGAGATTCGAGAGTGGAGGATTGCCTTTGGCTTCTGCTGGATTCTGCAGGGACACACAGCGAGATACCTTGGATGCCAGGTGGGTATTGATATTACAACAGAGCAATAGATCGCCCCGGTCCTCGAGAGTGTTCGGCGCAATCTTCTCTACTGAAGCTCAGCCAAACTCTCCCTAGCGGGCCGTGCCGTAATGGCAAACCAGGTCCTTGCCATGGCCTCATGTTGGTGTTTTCACAGAGGGTGCATTGGACAGCTCTGACGTTTGGTTCTAGGCAAGATCGGACGGCACGAGGAATACTAGAGCTCGAGTCGCTTGGTAGACAGTGATCATGCTGCAGGCATTGGGAGGCTTAGGCATTATAGATTTGAAGATGCAGAGCAGAGCCCTCTTGGGCAAGCTAGTTGTGCGTTGCCTCACTTCTGGCGCACAGCCCTGGAAGCTTTTCTTGCAGTGAGGGCTTCTTAGGAACACCCCACGCATTGGGGGGCAGTGACAACATTCACACAGATGGATCTTTTCAGAGGCCCCCCTTATGGGTAAGGGTTCCCCCATGATGAGGAGCCTCCATAGGGTTTGGCAGAGATTAGCAGGGGCCTCCTCTGGGCTTAGCCCCGTTGCAGAGAGGAGTTCGAGCGCCAACCCCTTGTTTGGTACGCGGAGATCAGGGATCAAGATGGATGTATGCTCGGATAGTGGAGTCACATTGGATGGGCACAGTGGGATAGTGGTCCGGCCTGGTCCTTTGACAGATGGAGTAGGTGAGGCTTGGAGCCATAGCGCATATGCGAGGGGCAGGGCAGCGGATGAGGGAGATTGACCTAGCCATCCCCGAGTCTTGGTGGGAGGGACTCTGCGTGTGGATAAACAGTAGATGGTTAAGTCAGTTTTCTTGGACTGGGGTCTCCCTGAGGATGATGATTCAGCGAGGCAGCACGCAGCTTGGCTTCTTCCATGTAGGGCTTGGCGGCCTACTCGAGGCACTCACTGAGAGAGACTCATAGATGGACGGGAGTCTGGATGGGATTCATTGGCAGATGATCAGAGTGGTGGGCCGATTTGGGAAGGAGTGGCACATTGATCCTCCCAACATCCCAGAGCGGGATACCCCCAGATGGTGCCTTTGGCTTTGGGAAGGTAGGCCCTTGAGGGAGGTCCAGTCGGATTAGAGTGGTTCAAGCCCTCCAGGATTGGCCTTGCCGAGCAAGTGCCCTTGTTTTCATACGCCACTTGGATTGGTAGATGGACTCAACTTGAACCCACCCCTTCAAGGCAGAGGCATTGGGTAGCCCAGAGGGTGCCCCGGGAGGTCCGTTCTAGATTTTGGACGAGTCTATGGTCTAGTTTGCGGCCGACGAAGATCTCCTACTTCTTTTGGCTTTCGCCCACGGAGGGTTGCCCATAGGCTCGTGGTTGGAGCAGATGCGGGTGGAGGGGCAGTGTCACTGTTGCTTTGCTGGTTTTCTGGAGACGATCCTGCATTGCCTCTGGAGCTGTCATAGTGCAGAGAGGATCTGGATGGGAGCCCTCAGGATCATGACCCGCATGCAGAGTCTTCACAGGGACTACACTTGGGGGATGGCGGCCTAGTTGACTGAGGGAGGATATGCGTTCTAGATTGATGAGGTCTCTCGAGCTTACCGGACACAAGGTCAAAGCATTCAGAGGATAGACCTGTATATTGCGTGCTCTAGTCAGCCTCTGCATGGTGTGTGGTGGCTCCACTGCTCTGTGCTGTCTCTTCCTGCTGATCCATGCTGCCCTCATGTCAGCCAGCACCTCCTTCTCTACCCCTTGTGACCTGAGGCTGACTCAAAGGCATAGAATGTCGCGGCACTGGATCTGTCTCCTATGTTACTGCCATCTCCTGCTGTCTGGTTTGCTGAGTAAGGTCTCTCTATGTTACTGCATCTCCATCAGATTGAGGCCAACACAGACCTGGTCATGGAAGTGGATCAGTCGGGAAAGTGGCCTGAACCCGTGTGCCTCCTGAAAGAGGTAGTGGTATTGTCCTCGGATCTCATCGTAGGTGGGGCAAACGCATAGGAAGTGCTCCCCTGTCTCCACTTGGATCAATGTGCATAGCCTGCAAATCCGCTTCTCTCTAGGTGTGCTCGTGGCTCTCCTTGCCTTGATCCCCCCCCCAATCTCCCGATGGCAATCCTCCATTTGAATACCATGGCTGATGAAACTGGCCTTCAATAAATCAAAGGGCAGTAAAACTAAGAAGTAGCCAGTCAACACTGTTACAATAACAATTCAGCAAAAGTATTACCAGCAGATTGGGAGCTAGAGTGCCCCTGCTCAAAAACAAAGACACAGATTGGCCCCAAACCTTGGCGCTCCTTTCGGTATTTCCTTAATTAAGTGAGAGACCCATAATTCTGGGCTACATAAAGGATACATCCCTTCTTAGAACTAGGGCATTCCACATCCCAGTCGGCATCCACATACCCTACAAAGCCTTTACTGTTCGCGGCTCTCACCACTCCTGGCAGTAGGTCTCCATCCCTAGTCCAGGATAATCAAAAGCAAATGAATGGCTGTTGTACAGCCCAGACAACCTCAAGGCCAACACCTTGTAGCCCATGACCATCAAGCAGCCCATACCTTCCGTACAGCCTGTACACAATAGTTGGACTTCTCCGTACAACCTATAGTAGGAGGCCCAAACAGGGCGCACAACACCAGCCCATACACAAATGTACGTCATCCGTACATAGCACTTGACTGCAGCCATACTCAGCCGTACAAGGCTAGTACCAGCTGCAATTCCTGCATCCGTACATCCCAAACACTTGTACGGACTGTTACGTACAGTCTTGTACGCTTCCCGTATGGTGTTCTGTCTGGCAGTCCGTACCACAATGCTCTCTCCTTCATGTGACGGCCTTCATGTGACGACCAACCCGTGCCTTCGCTTCCGTATGCAATCCTCTAGCTTGGCAAGCTCTTGCCCTTACGTGAAATCCCGTCGCCTTTTTCCTTTTCCAAGGATTCCAAGCCTTCCTTGCCAAAAGGGGCTGCATGGGCTTGCCACGTGGCAGCCCATGCCTAGGGTTGCTCCCAAGGGCCTTCAATTGCCCCTAGGCCCCCTCTAGTGGGGCCTTTTTACAAAGCCCACCAATGACCAACTTGAAAATCCTAAGGTTCTTTGGGCCCCTCTTGGCCCTAGACCTTTCATTTGCCCTCAAGGCACAAATGCTAGGGGTTCTAGCACATCGAGTAACCCTTGACCTCGCCCCTTGTTTTCCCAGGGTCTTGCCCACATGCAGGCCAACATGCATGCGCCAGAAATCACGCCCTCGTGACAGCTATTAAACCATCTCAATATACGTGCGTACCCAGCTGTGCGAACCCCACTCTCTGCTAGTCATTTGGATGACTCTAATGCCAACCTCAGTAGCCTCCACCTAGGTAAGGCCCATACCTTATGGAGATACATCATTGTTTGAAAGATGGCATCAAGCTGAAGCGGTGTCATAGCGTACTCCACCTGTATGATCTAGTGTGGCACCGAGGGCTTACTCCAAATCATCCTGGACCCCATAGTCACTTGCAGCCTCTCGAATCTCCCCCATTGGTTCATCGATAGGTAGCATACATGGCTGTTGGCCTCACAAGTGTGTCTTTGTCGGGGGTCTTGGAAGTGTTCCTGAAAGCATTGTCGCTCTAGTTGGGCCAAATTTCCCTGCCCTCGTGTGAGTTGGGCTCTGGCTGGCATGTGTCATCGTAATAGCTGGCCCCGTAAAGACTGCCCCTAGGTAAGTGTATGACTGTATGATCTCAACTGGCTCCCCTCGGTAAGTGAAGTTGTGGCGATGAGGTACTGCCCGTGAGATGTTGAAGATCATAAACTTGGTCTTGCCAAGGTTGGCTGTCAGGTCTCTCTCTCTGCAAAACACCTCTAGGGCCTCCAAGTATCTCTATAGGCCTGCCACTAAAGACACGTGTGAGTCTCCTTTCTCCTTGTGGGGATCTATCAAGGACACATCTCTCTCTCTCTCTCTCTCTCTCTCTCTCTCTCTCAACGACAGTCTTTGGGCTCTACATTGATGAGATCACGAGTTTCATTGATCGCCTAGGAGGGGAGGGATCCTTGCTTGCTGATCTAATGATCAATATATTGCTGTAGGCAGATGACATAATGCTCATTTCCTAGTGTAGTTATTGAAAATATTAAATCACCTCTATTTACCTCAACAACCTTGTGATCTGAGCATATTGCATGCAGGTTCCTTTTCCCCTTACAAAAAACCCTCTTATATTATGATATGAATAAATCCATACAACGATCACTTATCCACAAGTGACTTGCTTGATCTTTGGGTGCACTATTTTTTTTTCCCCCAAAGAAAGGAGCCTTCTATTAATGCTTGAAAGATTTCATACAAGACAGCAGCCCCGAAGGTGCCGAGTATGGAAAAAACTGGAAGAGGCTGAAAGAAAGAAACCGGCCTGTTCTAGAGAAACCCAGCTCAGTGCCTAGGGGATCTCTGAACTGGGGCTAACAGCCAAGTGGGGGGACTATACAGCCAGCGAATCCCTCGCTGAGTGAAGATGTAGAAAACACGTGCAGGCCAAGCCTTGCAGAAACGAGCACACCTCTCATTAGTTGCCCTGGAGCCTGGAGTCCCACGCTCCGAGGTGGACCGTAGAGTGTAAATGATATCCTATCAGATGGCAACCAAGGTAGCCGAGGGTGGAACCGGGTGCTCTCCCATCACAAGACTGCAGCGAGCCACACAAATGTTCCAAGCCATGATGCTGGCTACCACCTCCCAAACACTGTCCTCCCTAGGAGGAAGAGGAGCTAGGGTATCAGGGGGGACTACCTCGTGGAGTGCAATCGTTTGAATGCTCTGACCCTGTATCTGGTAGGTTGGGGAGATCTCATCAATCTGAAATGCGTGTCCTCCCTCTGTCAACCAAGCCACCATCCCTCAGGTGTAGTCTCTGTGAAGACTCTGCATACATGTCATGATCCTGAGGGCTCTCATTCAGATCCTCGCTGTGCTATGACAGCTCCATAGGCAGTGCGGGATAGTCTCCAGGACACCAACTGAGCAGCAATGGCACTGTCCCTCCACTCGCATTTGCTCCAACCACGGGTCGATGGGCAAGCCTTCGTTGGCTAGATGGCCGCAAGTTGGACCACAACCACATCCAAAACGTGGAGCGCACATCCCAAGGCACTCTCTGGGTCACCGAATGTCTTTCCCTCGAGGGGGTCCACCTTGACGAGTCCATTTGAAGCCTCTTGCCAATCCGTGTGGTGTAGGAAAAGAAAGGCACCTCATCCATCTACTTAGCTAGGCCGCCTCCGGAGGGCCAGAACCACTCTCCCGGATCCCTCTAGACCTCCCTCAGGGGTCTATCCTCCCACAGCCAAAGGCGCCATCTAGAGGCGTCCTACTTTGAGATCTTGGGAGGGTCAGTGTGCCACTCCTTCCCCAAACGTCCTACCACTCTGATCATCTGCCAATGTATCCCATCGAGACTCCCATCCATCTCGGGGTCCCTCTCAGTGAGTGGCTGAAGTAGGCCTCCAGGTCCTACACGGAAGAAGCCGGGGTGCGTGCTGTCGCGCTGCATCAACATCTTCAAGGGAACACTAGTACGGGAAAACTGCCCCAACCATCTGCTCTCTCTCCAAACGTGAAGTCCTTCCCACCAGGACTCAGGAATGGCTAAGTCAATCTCGCCCATCCGCTGCCCTGCCCCTTGCAGATGCGCTAGGGCGTCAAGCCTTGCCTTTGTCTCCATAGGTAGTCTACTCCAACGGCCAATTGGGTGCACTATTAAGTGCCCACTTGACAAATGCATTGGGGAGCCCACTGCCTTGGACAGGAATGCCCGCACTTCCTCGGTGGCCAAGCTAGCATCTCTAGGTGAACACTAGACGTGTGTGTTTGCTTGTGATTCATGGCCCGGCTGTGACTGCTGAACATCTGTTGTGCAGCAATGACATGCACCTTCTCTCCCCATCTGCAGTAGCCCTAGAAGAATTTTCCCTGTTGGGAATCTAGAGTGGTCCGTGAGTCGGGGACTTGCTATTGGAGAGCATCTCTTGCATGATGGGGTCCACAGGGAGGCAGCTGGAGTCATCTAGTTGATGCAAGTGGTGCAGGAGAAGAAAGGTACCGGCTTTGCTTGTCATGACTGATCATGAAAACCCATTTCTTAGGGTCACACTGCACCTCTTAAAGGGACGGTCTCCCGTACCCTAAGTTGCAACTGTGCTGAGGCTAGCTGGGTGCTCGTTAATAACCCAACACTTCTTTAACACCACTCTGATCCTTTGTCACAGAATGAAACTAAGGGTGAGATTATCTATAGAGCTCGCTGTTGAAGGAGGGGCCTTGATCTAGTACACTTCCATCTCTGATCCTAGAGAACAGGTGGGCTCATGCGACCAAAAAAAGTTTCAGGGTTGGTTTGGAATTGTGAAGGAGTTTTATTGTGAAAATGGGTGTTATTGTTTTGGAAAACTGCTAGTATCGGCTAAGAATACCTGTCTCCTTCCTAGTGATTGCAATTTTTGTTCATGCAATATTCTGTAAAGAAGAGGTAAAAGTTGGCCACATAATGTTGGAGGCACAGCACATCCATCTCTTTGCCCTAGCATGTTAGTGGGTCGAGAGTTGGTGTAAGTCTTTGAATGGATGCAGGTACAAGGGGCTAAATCGACTGGAAACAGAAAATTCAAGCAAAAACGCGAGGCTTTAGATTGGTCTGGTGCATTGGTTTCACCACATCTTCGATCTGCGGGGTCGTCATTTGTAGCAGGTTTTCTCAAAGTGTCATGTTCTGAACTCTTTCTTATGAGACAGTTGCAATCATTGTGCATGTAAAACCATGGGTCATTTGATGGCATCTCTTGGTCTCTTTTTACATCTGAAGTAAAATACGGTTCCTTGCTGTGCGGAATGAACATTTGTTTGAGGAGATATTGAATTAGACTGTTGCCCAGAAGCTGTCTTATAATGATGTTTTAATCAGAGGCCTGGGGCGGGCAAACTTCTTTTTCCCATAGTATACCTTTGTCTCTTCTGCTTTGTCAGGTATCTAACTAGTCATTCAATGGTTGGAATGGCTTGACAGCATTGGAAATCTCGACCAAATTGGCCACTGTACAAAGCTCTATACTGGCAGCATACTCTCAAATTCCAGAAGCAAAGCGGATTGGTTTGAACTAATCGAATACTCGTACTGCTGTTGTGTATGCATCTTATTGCTTAAATCATTACTGTTTGAAGCCATATGAATGGCAACATTGCAAATTTTGACAGAGGGGGCCTCAATTATTCAGGATCCAGGTTGATGGATTGAGCATAATTTGCTAGCCAGAAATCTAAAGAACTATGCAAGATCAGGCCTTGAGAGACATGGTAAGGAATGAAATCACTTTGATGGTCAGGGTATGCAATTGCAGCAGTATGACACATTCTGGCTTAAATGCATAGAATGTGACCACATCTGAACTGGATTTGAATGTTTTTTAGTTTTCTTCTTTTACTGGAATGATTCCATATTGTGGTTTTGAATTCATGTTCATGTTTTTTAAATGGCATTGTGGCAATCTGCCAGGTTATGTGACTTTGCTTACCGTGGTTTAATGGGCATTATAATGATCAAGCTTTTTTCTTGACCTGATAAGAGATTGTCTGGACAGCACGGCGAATAGTAGCTTGTAGTTCCCATTTGTAAATATGAAAAGATCCTTCAAAGCATACAGAGCGACAGTCCTTATCCTCTCAGGCACTGCATGTAAACTTGGTAATAAAAGCTGTGTTACTACAAGCATAGCTAATAGACAAATGCATAGTCTTTATAACTGGGAGCCAAAGGTGACCCCAAACAAAGGTCTCCAAGGAAATCGCGATATCAAGTAAAGCTCCGTTGGAAGTTTGGGTGGAGCTTCTTCACCAGCCACAAAGCGTAGCGACTGTCTAAGCAAACACAATTGCTTGTTGCTGCGATTGTAGGATTGCAAGAAGTCGCGACTCCAAACAAGTAGCTGTTGTTACTGTTAGATTATGAGTAGTGTGGTGTGAATACACCCTTGGGTCACTTTTCCCTCCTTTTAGGAGGTTTGTTTTTCCTAGGGTTTGTATTAGGTTAGTTTCCTTTGTAGAGGATAGCACCTGTATTCTGAAGGTTTTCTCATTCTCAAACCTAACATTTGGTATCAAACCTAACCTACTCCTCTACTAGCTCAAGATAGTCATGCCAAGGGCATCCAGCAAAACATCCTTCTTTCAAGGAAAGACGCTTAACAGGTGAAGACGGGAGCTGGCTTGATGTGTAAGGAAGTAAGGGTGGGTGTGGCTTTTGGTTGTTAAGGTAACCATTTGTCCAAGCATACATAACGAAGAATGCGCCTGACCCGGTAGGAAGTTCACAATCATTCATTGAAGAATGCGCCAGACCCGCTAGGAATTCCACAATCATTCATCCAAGCTCGGTAGGTAATTCGCAACCATTCGTGCGAAGGCACATAAAACATAATTTCAAGTATATTTATTTTAAAATTTGGGGCCTTTGTGTTAGAGCAGATGTGCATTTTGCAAACAAACAAGTTGGCATTTGCAAGAAATTGCAAAATTTCAAAGTGTCGCACATTCTTTTGAGACATTTTGGGGTTTAAGCACCTGTTGCAACTTTTTTAGTCGAAAGCAAATTCACGGTAGATTGTAAACATGCTCTTAACTTTAATATATAGAATAATGGGTCAACAAGGAGTAGATGCATATGGGTTTTGGCATAGAAGGACAAGCTGGATGAAACTAGCTACTCCTTGTGGAGTTTTATGGTACGGAATTTGTCGGTTACAAAAAATTTACGGGGTATATTAATGGGAATGGGCTTCGTCCTATAGATATGGACAACAAATTGCAAAACCTTGGGCTCCTACACAAGATCAAAGGAGTTGGGATCTTTATGTTTGTTAAGAGGTCTATCAGTCCTCATATCTCTTCATGCAAGATTCATGATGTTATGGGAGATTCTTGAGACCATGTATCAGGTCAAGAATGAGGCAAGAGTTACTTTTCAAGGAGCTTGAGAATTCAGAGATGCATGAAGGTGACAACATGGTTGACCATCTTACAAAGATCTAGGATATTTGGTTGAGGAAAAACTAATTTCTAGTACTTTGTTATCATTTTGAGAGACTTACCAAGTTTGTTGTTGCAAAAACAAGCAAGGAAGAATAAATCTTCCTCAATGTGTGGCAATAAATCTTCCTCAATGTGTGGCTCAAGAATTCACTACCCATGGCAAAGATAGAAATTCAATTGCTTTTTGGTCACAAGCTACTTCACAACAACACAATCAAATAAAGCAAAGGGTAATGTAGGGAAGTCCAAGAAGAAATAGAAATCACTTCTGTAAAAAGCGAGGTCACTACATAAGTGAATGTAGGAAGAGTTTGGCCAAAGAAAAGAAGAAAGAAACAGGGTGGGGTGTTTGTTCCTCTTTTGCTATTGATGACTCAACAATTTGATGAGCTTTTTTTGGTTTGCAGTTATGATGCATCACATGAGCAGATGTCCTTGAATGTGAATGAAAAATAGGTCACCTAGTAGTGGAGGGATTTGTTCAAATTTTTAAGCATTGCTCCAACTAGTAAAAAAGTCACTTGTGCTAATAATTATGCCTATCTAGTAGTCAAAGGTGTGGATGAGATAACTCTTACTATTGTTGATGGTAGACATTTGTGTATTTCATATGTGTTATTTGTGCCAGGTATACTTGAATATATGTTATCAATTTCCTCTTTTGCAAAGTAGGTTATGCTGAAAACTTTGAATATGATAGATGCATAGTGAGGGATAGAGAGCACTACATGATAGTCGATTCTAGAGCATAGTACTAGGATGTGTTGGATTCGTTTGAGAAGAGGGTGATTTAGGGAAATCCAAGAAGGAACAAAAATCACTTCGGTAAAAAACCAAGTCACTATGTAGGTGGGTAGAAGAAAGAAGAAAGAATCAGGTTGGAGTATTTGTCGCAAATAAACTCTGTAAGTCAAAGGGTGATGTAGAGTAGTTCAAGTAGAAATGGAAATATCACTCTGTAAAAAGCCAGGTCACTATCTAAGCCAATGCAGGAAGAGATTGGCCAAAGAAAATAAGAAAGAATTGTTGGAATTCAAAGAACTAGGAAATATATCGAGCTCATAAATATGTAGACAAACTTCACACATAAAATATAAAGTTTTATAACAGTAAACTCAAAATTGAATACACTGAGCAGATTGATTCTTCTACAGGACTCATTGACTTCCACGCATCCCTACTGAATTGGTTGTGGAGGTTTACAATAGCATAGACTAGCCACAAAGGCTCCTCAACAAAACACACCAAGAGAAAGTCAGTGTACATCCAATTACAGTTGCATGAAATAAAGAGATCCAACGCAGATGGATATAAGCCTAGAAAGAGCTATGACAAGCACAACTACGCTTCTCACATACACACATAGAGTGGAGACAAACGCCCATGAATATGTAACTGAATGCTTGCCAACTAAAGCCTAGAGAGAGCTGTGACACACGCAGTTACGCTTCTCACATACACACATAGAGTGGAGACACACGCCCATGAATATATAACTAAATGGATGCTTGAGGGAGCCGTCTAAAGGATTCGCCATATCAACAGCTTGTACTTTGGAGCCCCCTATGGCCTACTAGTGATGTCGTCTAGCACCTATGAGCTATCAGAGGTGGGGCGACCTCCTTGAAATCCTAAAGTCGACCTCCATGGAGACAAGGACCTCGATCTTGAACTGTCAGGAGCCCAAAAGGCAAGGAGATGACCTCCCATGCATATGAAGCCATGTCCAAATTTGAGTGGGTGTCTGTCAAGTGGCCTCTAACTCTCACCTTAGCAACACAACCCCTCCCCACACAGTTGAATAATCTTATGATTAATTCAACCCCCCCCCCCTCCTAAACTAAGTGGGGGAGAAAACTAAAATTGTAAAGCATAGAAAAGGCAAACCAGAAACTTGTAAGCTCAACACGAGCTTAGAATGCATAATCCTCCTCTAAGTCGATTATTGGAACTTCATCTTCTTGCACCAACCCCACTGCATGCTCATCTTGCTCATTGTTGCTGATCAGATACGCCTTCAAGCTACTCCCAATGCCATTCTTGTCATCATAATCCTTTTTGTAGCAGCTCTTCTCATTGTGACCCTCATGTCCACAATACTTGCAAACGACCTTCTTGCCATTATCCTTGACCTTCCCTTTTCCCTACATTGCATAGGCATGTTCTCCTGTACCTACTGTGTATTGAATTTTACTCTCCTCTCCTCGCTCAGAATCATGGAATGAAAGAGCATCATAGTTAAGTTGTAAGATAGTTACCAACTCGATGTACCTTGGTGGTAAGCTTGTAAGAAGTATTGCTTTGGCATCTTCATCTTCTACACGAACTCCCAGTGCCTGCAACTGCTTGACAATAGATTGCATCTTGTTCAGATGAATTCCAAGAGAATCTCCATCACCCATATGTAATGCAAAGAGGCCCTGTTTCAACATAATCTTGGAATTCTTACTTTGGACCTGAATAAATTTCTAATGTATTCCAGTTTTGTGTAGCTATCTTTGTAACATCCACATCATGTAAAAAATTGATGTCACGTCCAGAGCTTGATGTAGAAGACCTAATGCTTTTTCATTTTTTAGGTCCCATGCTTCCTTTTTTTCCAACCCTTGATTGTTGGCCGTCTTCTTCTTTATACACCCGCATGCCCTTCTCCTTGAGAAACAACTGAACGAAAAGCTACCAGGAGGGAAAATTCCTCCCATTGAACCTCACATCTCTGGCACACTAGAGTTTGAGCTTTTGACCCATGCATCCATCTTCACGCGTATTGTAGTAGAAACTAACCACACAAATCTGCAAGTATGTCCATTGCCAACACTTTTCTTCTACATACACTTCGTGGCCTCTTTAGAGTACTAGTAGCTCTGACAACAAACCTAGAGGATCTTCTACAAAGGGTAGTCACTTGTGTTCTTAAGCACATGAAAACTCTCGACGACCAATTCCTCAAGATCAGAGCCTCTTAGAATGTTGCTCTAATACCAATTGTTGGAATTCAGAGAAGTAGGAAGTACACCGAGCTCATAAGATTGTCACACTAAATATAAAGTTTTATAATAATAAACTCAGAACTGAATACACCGAGCAGATTGATTCTTCTATAGAAAGACTCACTAACCTCCACGCATCCCAACTAGGCTTGTTGTGGAGGTTTACAATAACATGGACTAGCCACAAAGGCTCCTCAACAAAAGACAACAAGAGAAAGTTGGCACATTCAATTATAAGGGCATGAAATAAGAGATCCAACACATAGTTGGATACAAGCCTAGAGAGAACTATGACACATAGAGCTACACTTCTCACATACACACATAGAGTGGAGACACACACCAACGAATATGTAACTGAGTGGTTGCCTGAGGGAACTAATGTATCAAGGGATTGCTAGCACTTTGGAGCCCCATGTGGCCTATCAGTGAGGTCACCTAGCACCTACAAGCTAACAGAGGTTAGGTGACCTCCTTAAAATCCTAGTGTCGACCTCCATAGAGACAAGGACCTCGATCTCAAACCATCAGGAGCCCAAAAGGAAAGGAGATGGCCTCCCATGCGTATGAAGCCATGCCCAAATCTGCATGGGTGTCTACCAAGTGGCCTCTAACACTCATCTAAGCAACACAACCCCTCCCCACATAGTTTAATAATCCTATGAGTAATTCTAACAAGAATCAGGTTGGGGTGTTATTCTTCTAGTATTGTAGCAAATAAAGCTGATGATTCAACAATTTGATGAGTTTTTTTTGGTTTGCAGTTATGATGAATCACATGAGCACATGTTTTTGAATGTGAATGAGCAATAGTTCACATGGTATTTGATCATGGAGGGATTTGTTCATATCTTCGAGCATTGCTCCAACTTGTAAGAAGGTAATAATTATGTCTATCCAGGTAAAGGTGTGGGTGAGATAACTCTTACTACTATTGATCATAGATATTTGTGTATTTCAGATGTGTTATTTGTGCAAGGTATAATTTGTTATCAATTTTCTCTTTTGAAAAGCAAGGTTATGTTGTAACTATAAGGATGATAGATGCATAGTGATGGATAGAGAGAAGGACTACATGATAGTCAATTTTGGAACATAGTACTAGGATTTGTTGGATTTGTTTGAGAAGGTGGAATAACATGCATGTATGGTTGCCCCAACATCTAAGTTTGCATGCATGAGGTAGGTCTATGGCATGCCAATTTGGGTCTAATGCTGCAACAAAATATGGTATGGTACAGAATATGCCTCATGTAGAAACATGTGTGTGAAGGGTGCATTGTGGGTAAAATGCACAACAATCCTATTCGAAAGGATGAGTTAGTAGGATTTGTCCAAAAATTGCAGCTCATTTACAATGTCACAGGACACAATCATTTAGAAATTATATGTAACATGTAGCCTTTATTGACGAGTTATCCATATTTGCATAGGTGTACCCATTGAAAACAAAGTCCAAAGTATTTAAGTGTTTTCAACATATTGTTGCAATAGCTTATTAGGTTGCAATGTGCAGACCCTCTGTAAGATAGAGCGGGGAAGATTTGTCTGATGGATTTCAAGGGATAAAGCAAATGACTCCTTACACATCACAAATGAATGATGTTGTTGAAAGGAAGAACATAACCTTGATGCAGATGGCAAGATCAGTGTTAACATGTGCTTGAGCTAGACACTAAAAATAACACTAAAAATACATAATGATGGAAATAATATATAAACAATTATTAATATAAGATCTATCATGTATGCAATCTCTCTCTCTCTCTCTCTCTCTCTCTCTCTCTCTCTCTCTGTGTCTCTGTCTCTCTCTCTCCCCTCCTTGACCCTTGTAGTCTCCTCCCTCCCTCCCTTAGCACCTTAGCACCTCCATCCCTTAGCACATTAGCACCTCTAATCATGTCAAAGCCTTGCAGCATCCCATCCAAGAAGTGTGCCAAGAAGTGTGCCATTCATGTGCCATCTCATTACAACTACTCACCCCTTTATTACAACACTCTAGCTAGCTCCAACCAGTTGCCTTGGTTGTGGCAATCTAGCCAATCATCAGAACGGTACTCTAGCTAGCCACCAGCCTAAGCTAGTGGTCTTTGCCAACCACCAAAGAGCCCTATTTTTAGACCTAATGTTGGATAGGAAGACAAGACCAAGGAATATGCAATAGAATTATGCCAATCAACATCTGTGCCACATCATCTCGGGTCTTTCCTTAAAATAGTGCTAAGTGAAATCTGCGCACATCAGTTCCGGTTTGTGCCTATGTCTTTCTCGGCTCCAAACCCCCCTCAATGCTTGCCCTAAAAACAACCCGCAAAAAGCAATCTCGGTTCCAACTCCAAAGATTTTCTCGTAGGTTTGTGCATACAGAGCTAGTTTTTGGATTGCAAACATATATGTTTTTGTGGATTGCAACACACGTGTAATGGCATCATAGATCCAAAATTTGTACAATAGTAAAGAAAGGGTGCATGATTGTGCCCAACATGGAGAGTTCACTATACCAAAAAACTCGAGGGGAGAAAGAGAGGAAGTATTGTTTGATGTGGACGCACATAAAAAATTTGATCCCCACACCAAGGTATGCCTGTCTACAACGAAAGCGGTTTGCAAAATGTAGGATGTAGACATTGAGCAAGCTATGGGAGAGTAAGGATGATGAACTCATGCACAGCCTATGTGTTCAAATGGAAGGTACAAATGCAAGCACAATTGGGGAGTCAACTAAGTGAAATGCACGGGGATATGTGTCAAGTGTTGGATGAAACAATTGGACACCATGCCTCATTATCAAAGAGTTGGAGACTCAAATTTTCCACTTGTAAAGTGGACAATGAGACATTGAGGACACTCACACAATGCAAAGTGAGAGAGTTTTAGCCACGCCTCGATGATGAGTTCAACACAATCAAAGAGTAGGTGAGGGCCCTCCACGCTCAAGAGGAGAAGGCGGCAAGAAAAGTATTGGAAGAATTTAAATCAATAAATGACAAACTAGGAAGGACATGGATGCCATGCAGACCACTATGCAGGGGAAGCATGTGGAATTCACCCAACAATCAAACTAAAGAGAAGGTAGACATGTCAAAGTGGAAAGAGGGGATCAAGAAGGGCACTTCAAGTCCAAAGAAAGAATTCATATCATATGCCCTAGAGGAGGAGGAGAGACAGAGTAGCAAGGCTCTAAATGTCCTTGTTAGAGGCCTAGCAGTGAGTGATACCCCGATGGCAGATGTGTGGAATCGTTGATCACCAAGATGGGTGTGAACCTCGCCTTTGAGACAGCTTGGAGAGTGGGCAAGGCCACTGATGCACCAACAAGGCCAATGATAGTGAAATATTTTGGACATCGTTAGTCGAATCCGCCTTTGAATTCATCTCTACTATCTTATCAAATATGAAAATGCAAGGCAAGGATTTTGGAAATATTCCCAATTCTCAAAGCCTAAGGATTCTTAAGGACACATGGGCCCTACTGAACCCCTCCCTACCATATTATGAATTAGGGAGAGATTGTTACTCTCATATACATCTTTAAATGACCAATTCATCTCTTTCATACATCTTGAAATTATATTTTTAAGCCCACCATTGGATAGATCATGGGAATTTGATCATTTGTCCTTTTAACAGTTCCTCAATCTGAGCTAAGGAGCAAAATTTATGACCCCTTCTTTGTAGTCCCTCCAAGAGTATTTTGCCATGGCGAAATATGGTTGGGTCAAGCTCTTCAAACCATATTCCTCTGGTGGAATACTGTTGGAGGGTCTATCAAAAAGGGTTATAACTTTTTCTTAGCTCATCTCGAGGAGCTGTAAAGAGGAGATTTGCGCAAAATTTCATGATCTATAGAATGGTGAAAAAAAGAAAAAGAATATTTGATAGTCATAAAATAAGGAAACTTGGACATTATACAAAGGTATATTTCTATCTATCTCTATTCATCAACATTTCATGTGTACTTACATATTTCTTGAAAAAATTCGGAGTTTGGTACTCCCCAAAATTGACTTGAGAGGATATATTTGGACCCCTCCCACATTTTGCTTACTCTCACTACTCAGGGGTTTTCGCTCAAAAAATGAAAACCCCCATCTCGAGAGAGGGGTTAGCACAGCCTTGTATACACACATATCTAGATGGTGAGATGTCAAGGTATTGACATGGATCGACTCCCCTCCTTCCAGTATAGCTTGGATGCAGGATCGCCCTTGCTCCCATGAGATGGTATCATATGTTGGATTATACATCACAGACTTGGGGAGGGTCGAAACTAGGAGCGTTTTATCAAGATCCAATTTCTATCATGATAGTTTTTTAGAGTATCAAAGGATGGAGTGATCATCAAATCTTAGTACCTAGAGGACACACGAGTCTCAGATGCATTGAGGATAGCCATTGGACTGATGCAAGTCCCATCCCATCTGATGAGGATGGAGGTAGGGAAAGTTGTAGGCACTCCCCGAGAGTAGAAGGTCTATGAACTACACACACTTGAGGAGGTGGAGATAGAGGAGCATTTCCTATGTACTTGACCAATCTATTATGATATTCGTGGACTCAAGAGGGATATAGTTTTGGGCCACTCTCTTGGTTGATTCACTTTTGGGCCTCATACATCATTGACCCCCTCTTAGGCTTAACCTCTCTGCCAGCTTCCAGATGATCATCACAGTGCTGCCAACCCCCATCTTCTTCTCCATGAACTCCTAGATTTCTCTTTGTGTATTAGTATCTTTATCATTATGGCTTTTTTGAATTCTTCATGAGTGTTGATTCTTGCTTAGAGGCTCCACCCCTTCAGCTCATTATATCAGGTTCTTTCAATGTCGCATACCCTTTGGTCTTTCGAGGACTTTTAATAAACTCTCTCTCTCTCTCTCTCTCTATATATATATATATATATATATTTGTGGGAACACCCTGGCCATGATTTATGGGTCAGTACTAGAGAGTGAGCTCAATGCCTACATAGAGGGCTATACACTAGCCACAATTTATGGGCCCAACACTAGAGAGAGAGATCAATGCCTACATAGGGGCAAAGGGGTAGTGGGCTTTGGGACAGGCTAGATTTCAAAGACAACACTCTACTCTAGACCACATGTTCACTCTAGGAGCCATCATTGAGATCCTAGGAGTCTTTTCTTGCTTTATAGACTTTCAAAAGGCCTTAGACACAATCCCATGTGCTCGTATGATAGGAGACTTCAAGAGATGTGGATCCAAGAAGTCATGATGAGTCTACATGAGTAGTCAAAGGGAGAGTAATTGCCCCAGGAGAGGTGTCAAATTGGATTGAGAGCACAATCATAGTGAAGTAAGGATGCCCCCTCTCAATGATACCTTTTAAGCTTTACATTGATGAGATCACAACCTTCATTAATGGCCTAAGAGGTGAGGGGTCACTGCCTGATGATACATCTATTATTATATGCAGACAATATAGTCCTCATATCCTCCTCAACAATAGGCTCTTAGAGATGCATTGAGGTCCTAGAGGTGTTTTGTAGGGAGAGAGACTTGGCAATCAATCTTGGCAAGACCAATGTCATGATTTTTAGCACCTCATGAGTAGTATTACTACCTCAACATAGTTTCACTTACCAAGGGGAATTTGTGGAGGTTGTGCAGCCCTACACTTACCTAGGGTGATATTCATAAGACCAAATTTTATGATGATTCATGTAGCTAGGGAACATCTTACTAGAGGTCAAGGAGCTTTGGCGTGACTAGGGCGACAGTGCTTCTAGGCACACTTCTAGGAATTCGGATGAAGGGGTGGCTGGTTGATACACTAGTGAGGCCAACAACCATGTATGCAACACCCTTTTGGGAACATGACCTCTTGATGACTGATTGGAGGATATTTAAGAGCCTATAGGTGATTTCTCAAATGATTTGGAGTAAGCCCTCCATCTCTCATTAATAGCAGAGGTAGATTTTGCCATGACACTGCTCTAGATTGATGCCATTTTCAGATAGTGACATATCTTCATAGGTTTTGGGATTTCCCTCGCTAGAGACAATTGAGATTGGCACTTGAGTCATCAAGACACTATCAGATAGAGCGGTTAGCATGGCTTGGTATGTACATATATCCAGATGTTTTTCTAGCTAGGGTATTCAAATGGATCGACTCCTCCCATTTCGAACAACTTGGATGCCTTGTCCCTCGACTCCACAAGATGAGACCAATTGTATCATACGGTTGGATCTACTCTAGCTCTATATGTCACAAACTTGGGAAGGCAACCAAGATTTCCCCACCAAGATCCAATTCTATTGTGATCAGTTCTTGAGAGTACCTATAGAGCAGAGTGGCCTTAGCCTCATATGTATTGAGGTTTCTCAGTGGGGAGCTATGAGTCCCATCCCACTAGCTAAGAATTGAGACAGGGAGAACCACAAGCATACCTATAGAGGAGTAAATCTATAGGCTATTTGCACTAGACAATGACTTGGCACAAACAAATATGAGACATCTTCATATCCAACCGGAGGGTTGCCATGGTACTTGGATCATAGTTGATAAACCGATCACATCTCCTACTCTCTCAAGATTTTTGAGTTTTGAGTCATGTGTCCTAGTTCTTTATTTCTTGAGTCCTAGATTTTGAATTTCTTAGTATAGCGCTCAGTAAGGGCTCTTGCCTTTTGAGTTTCTTAGTATAGCGCTCAGCAAGGGCCCTAGCAAGCCCTTGACTTAGCCCATAATGGCTTGTGCAAGATACTTTTTTAATTATACCTTGTCTCATAGAGGCCTCCGAAGATGTTAACATATCTTTATTTCTTTCTCTATGTTTCTCTCCACACATACACTGTGCCCACACAGAGACATGCATACACACACAAGCTATAGTGGACAATGCACACACATGATCATACACATATGATAGTGCTCAGTGCACACACACTCATGATAAAAAAATAGAACATACACATACAAAAAATAGTGCACATACATAGACTATAATACACAATGAACACACGTACACATACACATACACATACACATACACATACACATACACATATACATATACATATGCATACATAGATGCATATGCCTACACATATGGATACAAATACCAAAAATTAAAAAACAAGGTTTAAAAAAAACCATCTCAAAAAAATTTTTTAAAGGAAAAAATACTAGATTCTTTTTCAAAAAGGAGGTTATAATTACTGTTAACATTTTGTCTAGAAATGCCACCTTTTGTAGAAATATTTTATCGCATTTTGACTTGACAAAATGTGTTTTTGGATTAGTATGGTCAAGATGCATGATAAATGCCTTAGAAGTTCTATCTTGAGGCCATCATATACGCGACACACATTTTGAATAGGTCCCCTTCAAACACTTTGGATACCAATCATGTGCTTTCAGAGATGAGAGGAAACTTAGATGAAAAGCTAAATTTGAGTATGTTAGAACTTTTGGTAGCCTTACTTATGTTCATGCGCCTTCAGAGATAAGAGGCAACTTAGATGAAAAGGCTATCAAAAGCATATTTGTGTCTTACCATAGTGGCAATAAGGGATACCATCTCTTTAATCCATTTAAGTAGAGAATTGTTGATAATAAAAATGTTGGTTTGGCAAATAATTCACCTCAGCCAATTCTTGAATTTGGTAGATAGATGACAAGTATCTCACAAGTAATTCCATTGGACACAGAGATCCATGAAGACCAGCCACTTGTAATGCATAATGGACAACATGATGAGGTAGAGAATTAGCCTCAAAGTCAACCCATAGCAACCCATAAACTGGAGAAATCAACAAGACGAGAAAGCACCGGCTACTTGTAATGTCCAATGACAACATGTTGAGGTAGGAACTTAGCCTCAAATTCAATCATAGCAAATCATGTTGAGTAAGCATGGCACAATATCAAATAGTTCCACCTTGTGTGATCCAGAGAGTAACCTCTCAGCTCCTCTACCCAGTACAACATGGGTTGGTGCAAGATATGCTAAGAGTATGCATATGTGGCTTGTATGAGAACTCTCTATGATGCTAAAGAAGAGCATTGGTAGGAAGCCATGCGACTAGAAATGAATGCAATTCATAAAAATGGCACATGCAATCTAGTGGATCTATAACATGTTAAGAATCCCATAGGCACTAAGTGCATATAGAAAGTCAAGAGAAAGTTTGATGGTACCATTAACACATACAAAGCCAGACTTGTGGCTAAAGACTATGCTCAATAGAAGGGCATACATTTTGAATAGACTTTTATTCCTCCTCCTAGGATGTGAACTATTAAATGTGCAGTTGCATTCGTTGCCCTTCCTAAATGAAATGTGCATCATTTGGATATAAAGTAGCCTTTTTAAATGAGGTCTCTAGGAAGGAGTTTTTATGAATTGTCTAGCAAGTTTTCTTGTGTCTAGTCAATACACCAAGATGTTTAGACTATGAAAAGCATTGGTCTTGAAAAAGCTCCTAAAGCTTTGTATGAGAAGATATATGCCTATTGATTAGTCAAAAATGTATAAACAATCCACCTAAGAGCCTCTATATTAAAGAGGACCATGGATTTCTACTTTTTATCATTCTGTATGTGGATGACATGTTGCTTTCAAAGAAAGATTTGAAATGTTACATCTTGTCCTTTTAAACTATTACTTGGGCATAGACATAGAGTTTGTATAGGCAGATGAAGACATAGTGTTGTTTCAGTCTGAATACATACAAAATCTCTTGTAGAAGTTTTGTTTTCAAGATTGTAAAGCCCATTTCTACTTTAATGAAACCTAAGCTGAAGATGAGCCTTTATGATTATGATGTAGGAGAGCCATATGATCGTAGGAAAGAAAGGATCACAAAGGTGGAAGCTCTAAGAGGATAGCACTAAAAGGTGCAACATGGGTGAGAGAGACAAGAGAGCAAGAGCTAATCTATTAAACTCCAACTATTAGACTTCATTTCACACCAACACTTTATTTTATAACTCCAACTATCGGACTTCATTTCACACCAACCTATTCAACTATTTCATTTCATTTCACACCAATATATTCAACTCTAGCTATTGGATTTCATTTCGCACCAACACTCCAATTATGTGTTTACTATACAAACATATAGATCGTGTGTTTACTATACAAACATATAGATTGGCAATCGGTCAATTCCAATTTTCAAATACAATTTTGATTATGATGGACGTGATGATGAGCTACTCTCCCATTCATGAATACTTTGCTGATTGCTATACAATCCTACTATCTATGTCAAGCTACTACCTACAATCACTTTTCTAGTGCCTGTGATGGTCTACTGTGGCTTGGTCTTCTCATAGAACCAACTCCAAACTATTGATTTAAAAAATGACCAAAAAAATGGGCAATAATAGAAACACCAAGGTAGAATACTCCTATGAAATATTGATTTTGGAGAGATACTAGTATGCAATACTATCTCGTACACTTATGTATTAGGAATTGGCAAAGAGAACATAGAGAGAGAGAGAGAGAGAGAGAGAGAGAGAGAGAGAGAGAGAGAGAGAGAGAGAGAGAGAGAATTAGGGTCAAAAATAGCATAAATGAATGCACTGTTTATTGATAAGCCTCAAGATGAAAGCTCTCCACTCAAACACTTACAAATGTGCATCCTTATGGAGCTTGTTGCGTCTATTTACAAGATATTCCTATCACACTAGTCTCAAGTGGGCTAATCACCAAGAAAACAACACCACTCCAAACACGCAAAGCTGAGATCACAAGTCACATGATGCTCACACACACACCAAACTACTCTAAATAGGCCACATATAAAGAGGTCACTAGAGAACCATTTGAGGTTGTAGAGAGGTGAAAAGGATTGCCAATAGCCAAGGCCAATAGCACGTAGGGATTTGATATCTTTTCCCTCTTGTGTGATTGCCTGTAGAGGTTGTAGTCTCCTATAAGGGGGTTGAGTCTACCTTATTAGAACCACATAGAAGATTGCATGTAGCTGTGCCATATTGCACTTGCTTTTTCACCCCTCTTTCAATGTTAGCACCACCCTTGATGTTTACCATGCTAAGTAATGCTATCAAATGCTAACAATCCCCCCCATAAACTAAGAAGGGGATTCGAGCCAAAATTCTCCCTCCAATTGAATGAGGAAATTCCAATGCCATAAATGAAACCTATCCATTACAAAAAAATTGGACTAAAAAAGGGCCCTTTAGAGAATCATTAAAATATTAGAGGCCTGGATAAGGGAATATGGAATTCATCAAGGAGATTATGCCATGTGGACTTTGTAACAGAGGCTTCTTAATTCTAGGGAAAATTCCATCTTTTTTTCAAAATACCTCAAAAAACGTCATTGGTTCTTCACAATAAAATATTGCCCATGGCAGGTCTGGCCTGACATGGGCTTGACCATGTCAGGCCTCCTTGTTTTCCTCCCATCCAAACTAGAACTATGCTCAAGTTTTCCTTCTAGTTCAATGAATTTTGACTTCCAAATCAACTCTCTCACTATTCTCTCTCTTCCAAAATGTTACACCTCCTCCATGCACTCCAAAAATGCATTCTCGCCATCTTGTAGCACCTTGTTTAAAATATCTTTGTTCTACTCTTGATGACTATGTTTCCTCCTCTTTATGCATGTTTTTCCTACACATGCGAAAATCTCTCATGGAAAACTTTCGTCCAAGCTTCTTGTTTCAATCTACTCTTGATTAGTCACTTTCCCTCCTCTTTGTTCACATTTTTCTACAAAAATCTCTCAAAGAAAGCTTCAGCCCAAGCTCTCTTCATCCCTCCTCTCTTCTATTTCGTTATTACTTCCATTCATTCGTACATTGCTACTCTCTTCTTAGAAACCAAAGGTACAACCTGATTCTTCTTTGAAGGAGTATGAAAAAAGGGTGTTCTATCTTTTTTGCCTATTTCTCTGCCTTATTGGAGTATAAAGAATCAACTTTAGAAGAAAGGACACATAGTTTCAAGGTAATGAAGTGATTTCACTTTGAAAGTTGTCTCTTTATTACATTTTTATCTCACAAGTCGTCTATGTGTTTGTTGCAAAAGGTAGAGAGGAAGAGGAGATAGAGGTTGATGATATTTAGAGCCATAAGATTATTTTGACATTTGTTTCTTCTCTGGTATAGGAGGGACAGAGAGGGAAAGAGAGAGAGAGAGAGAGAGAAGGAGAGAGGGAGAGAGAGAGACAGAGAGAGAGAGAGAGAGAGAGAGAGAGAGAGAGATTATAATTCGAGTTGCTATATTTGTGAATTAGTTGAAGGCGAATACTATGGAGAGCGAGAGAGAGAGAGAGAGAGAGAGAGAGAGAGAGAGAGAGAGAGAGAGAGAGGGAGGGAGGGAGGGAGGGAGGGAGGGAGAGAGAGAGAGATTATAATTTTGAGTTGTTATGTTTTTGAATTATTTGAGGCATTCTTTGAAAAAGTATAAAAAAAGGGTGTTCCATCATTTTTGTCTCTTTCTTTGCGTTATTGAAGTATAGAGAATCAACTTCAAAAGAAAGGACAGATAGTTTCAAGGTAATGAAGTATTTTCGCTTTGAAGGTTGTCTCTTTGTTTTAGAAGTAGTCTATATGTTTGTTGCAAAAGGTAGAGAGGGAAAGGAGATAGAGGTTGATGATATTTAGAGCCATAAGATTATTTCAACATTTGTTTAATCTCTGGTATAGGAGGGATAGAGAGAGAGAGAGAGAGAGAGAGATTATAATTTCAAGCTGCAATGTTTTTGAATTATTTGAAGGCAGATACTAAGGAGAGAGAGAGGGGAGGGGGGAAGAGAGATAATATCTTGAGCTGCTATATTTTTAATTATTTGAGGCAAATACCGGGGGAGAGAGAGAGAGAGAGAGAGAGAGAGAGAGAGAGAGAGAGAGAGAGAGATTTGTTTATGTGAGGAATAATCCACATCTTGGCATGGTTAGAAATCAAAGTAATCTATATATTTCAAAATACATTTTGTTTGTTTGAGAGAGAGAGAGAGAGAGAGAGAGAGAGAGAGAGAGAGGGGAAAAGAGAGAGAGAGAGAGAGAGAGAGAGAGAGAGAGAGAGAGAGAGAGTTTTTTGAGGAATGATTACTCTATTTGTTTATGGGTGGAATGAGAGAGGAAGAAAGATATTGTTAATCATATGGAACTAGGAACAAGGACTATGGAGATGGAAAATGATAGATATCGAGGTAGTTTACAATATGTTATACTGAAGAACGTCAAGGATGAGCATGGGGGATGGATTCCTCAACTCTACAAAAAATAGTCATGGATAATAATGCAATGCAGTACTTGTGGGTGCTATAAAGTGGCTCGAAAAGATGCAATGGACATAAACAAACATTGTAAGGGGAGGATATTAGATTTTGAAATGTCTCCCAATAACAAAATAGTAACGTGGGTATATATTCAACACGTCTTTACCCATGCAGACATATACATGCATTCAGATGCAGGCCTTCCATATTGTAGGCCCAATTGTAAGTATTCCAAAGTATACTAGTGTCATGCTTCAAAGTATTTGCATTTGTTTGGGGACTTTCTTATGTCTTGCATTTGTTTTATAGATTTGTATCCATCTACTTACAAAGAGTGGGAGCCGGTAGCATGCATAACTAGGGTGTTGCATGTCCTCCGTGCTAAGATTGGGAGTCTTCAGTACAAAGGTCGCACACTATCAAAATTGAAGAAGGACGGACCTTCTTTTATGACTCAATGTTCATAGTGCCAAATCAAAAAGGCCAGTATGGAAGATTAGAACCGCTTCCCTTGCCTTCTTTTGATAGTCTAGAGTGGCCACTTCCAAGCACAGAGATCAATGAATCATATAGAAATAGAATGTTCAATGATGTGAGAAATGCTATGAAGCCAACTACACGTGGAGGAAATGCTAGGCTCAGTTGGTTTCTTCCATTTCCATGTTTTGTTGATTTCTTGGCTGGTTTTCTTTGAGAGACAGAACTCCTCTTGGGCTCTTCACATCCGATGACACCTTGTGGAGTCGTGCTCTCTAGAGGATGTTTTGGCCACTCTCTTTAGGGTTGCTCATTCCTTGGTTGACTCTCCATGGGAGGTTTTAGCTAGCATTACAGCATGGCACATTTGGAGAGCCAAATGCACTGAGGCTATGGAGGGTTCTTAGGTTCACCCTTCTTAAACCTTGGCCAGTACTTGGACAGATACGGTACACACTCTCATGGCCATTTGGGTGACCAAGCAAGGATCCTCTCGAGCAACCTCCTCCAGGAGAGTTACTTTTCTCATGGATTGGAGAGACTCTCCCTTCTTTGCTGAGACTCCTATAGGGTTGAGTTGGAATTTTCAGCCTTAGCCTTGGTTTCTTTCTACCTCATTTTTCTAAGGAGTTTTTTATAACATGCTTAGCATGTTGTATTTCTGAACAGAGCTTGCTCTACCAAGTTTCTTTCTTACTTAATAGAAATCTCTTTTTTGCAAAAAAAAAAAAGATTACATATACTTGCAAGAGCTTAGAATTGGACTGCCTATATGAATTATTTGACAATGGAATGGACAACAAGAACATGTCATAGTGAAGACTTGGTACAATGCCGGCTGAACACTTCAGATGTGACATTCCGGTAAGCATGTCTATCAATTCTTGTTTGTATATAAAATTATAATGTTACAAGATAGTATGTATTGACAGATTCCAATTTCTATAGGTATTTCATTGGAAAGCAAAATCTTTGCATGTCTTTCACATATAGAAGGTTTAGATGGAAAAATCTGCAATGGGAAGCGATGGATGATGATTTGCATGATAGGACTCATAGTCCCATTGTTGAAGTATTTATTACTCGACAAGGACAACCTAATCTAATGTTGGAATTGCAGGAGGAGTGGACCATGTGGTTCATTAGAGAGAAGAGATGCAACTGGCAACAAAAACCCTCCCCAGGACTACTATTTTAGACTTGAAAATTGCAAAGTTAGATATAGGGATGAGAGAAACATTCTTTGTAAGAATTGTTGTCCCCCACATACTCTTGAAATAGTAGAGACATGATGGCAGGGGATCATATTTTTTGTCCCAAAGATTTGAGATACGTGGGTGAAAGAGACAAGTGAGCAAGAGCCAATATATCCACATATCAAACTTTCATTCCCCACCACACACATCAATTGTGCGTGTAGTATGGGTTGGGGTCCTCATCCCCCAATCCACTCACCCACTTCTGAGTGGCTTATTCTTCATGTGCTACCATACCCACACACCTTTTGTCTTGTTTCCATGGAGTACATGGAGATATTACAACAATGGTATGGGAGTATATAGCCACACAATTGGTGTCTTATTTATGCATGCAACACTATATCACATATTTAGTTTGTTGTTCCCTAGGGCAACAAGTTTAGGCATAGTCATGGTATTGAGCATTGACATGTACTTAGGCATATTTTGTGTTACCTACTTTAGGGTACATTGAATCTTGGATTGTTTCATCCAAGGGAGGGCGGCTTCAAGTTATATTCTTTCAATGATCTAGACTAGGTAGGTGATTATGATAACCAATGATTTACTAATGTGGGAATGGTCTTTTTCTTGGCAAGTCATGCATATCTTGTTTAAGTAAGAGACAACCCACTATTGCTACCTCAGCCTATGCTGTTGAGTACAGGGCAACCTTCATTGCAACAATAATAGATCGTGTATGGATAAGGAGGTTGTTTTGAATCTTCATTAGTGTCAATAGACACCGAATACCGTTCTCAATGATGGTCAAAGTGCTATGGCAGTGGCAAGGTCCAATTTTTCATGCCCATACCATACATATTAAGATTTATTATCATTAAGTCATAGAGAAGCTGCATGTAGATCAAATCACATTGAGCTACTCCTCTACACAGGACAATGTTGATAATGTTTATCAAGACACTACCCAAAGAAAAGTTCAAAGCATTTTGCAACCCTTTTTTTGTGTGGTGATTGATCCTTTGTTTTGTACATGTTCACATTGCCACTACAAGGAGGATTTGTTAAATTTTGAGTTATATAATTTGATCATACCCTTGGGATAGTAGGTTTATTTTTTTAGGGTTAGTTTCCTTTGTAGAGGATATATTCCTCATTTTGTCTATTATTTGTAACACAAAGCCTCTTCTGGCATGTCAAGTGATGTGAGATCCATTGCACCTCGGGCATCATGAAGTGCCCTAGAGACTACTCACGTATAAGGCATCTTCCCAACTAGGGAGCATGATGTCGATCGGGTTGTAGGGAATGGTCGAGCAGTGGCATCTTGAACCCCTAATACAAAAGTGTCTGAGGAACAGGCAAGATCTGCATCATCTCCAAGGGCGGTTGGTAGCTCATGAGAAAAGTGGCTCATATAGATTGCATTGCAGGCATGAGCAAAATGTATCTAGACATGATTGGGGGTAGGAGGGTCCCAACTTTTGGTGCCTAGGCTGGTAGTTGAAATGTCGAATGTCAAACAGGAGTGGTGAGCACCGAGCTAGGTGGGGGCATGCAACTTGGACACAAAGGCTAGGGAACCCATCAAGTAATCCATTGTACTTGTCCCTACTCCAAGTGAGAAATAGCAATTGCCATGAAAAGTTTTCATTTAAATTTCAATAGCAACTTTATATTGTTAATGCCTCCAAAGTATCAAATTTGACTATGTAATATGTCCACTTACTTGACCAAAAACAAAAAATTCCCAGTAGTTGGGGGCTAGTAGTTGTGGTGAGAGGGTGAGGGGGTGGAAGAAATGGAGGTGCAATCAGGAGTGAGGAGTAAATGAGGAGAAAAAACCCATCTTTTCCCCCCTTCCTACTTCATTTCCACCCTTCCTCTCTCCTTGCTTGTGCTCTCTCCTTGCTCCACTCCTCAACCTCTCCTTTATCTATCCCTTTGCCTCTCCTTCCTCTGCTCCTCAACCTCTCCTTTCTCTATCCCTTTGCCTCTCTCCTTCTTCCCATGCACATCCTTCGAGCTCTCCCCCCACTGCTTGACAAAGCAAGAGGGAGGACATTGAGAGTGTGTAGGAGGAGGAGAGGGCACACATAGGAGCATTTGCATAAGTAGCTAATTGTACACTAAAGTAATTTGTAAAGAATAAATAAATACAACTTCCATCATCCAAATGCTAATGCATATTTACATTGTACATGATGTTGAGATTTCTCCCTTCACTCCTTTCTAATAGGAATGTACTTGCTTTTAGTCAAACCAAGAACTTTTTCCCCAAAAGCTCTGTTTTGAGTGGTTTGGTAAAGAAGTTTGCAACATTATATTTCCTATCACACTATTGCAACGTGTTGTCACAAAGTACAAGAATCTTGTTGATGAAATGTTCTTGGACATCAATATGTTTATTTCTAGAGTGATATACTAGATCTTTTACTAGTGCTTGGGCTGACTAATTATCATAGTATATCCAGTTGGCTTTGTCTCATCAAAGTAATCTATTTACGGTAGTATTATGAGCCATATTACTTCACATGCTCCTATGTTAAGGACTCTATATTGTGCATCTGTAAAAGATAGAAACTAATGTTAATTTGTTGGATAGCCATGAAATAGGTTTCTTGTCCAATAAAAAAGCATAGCCTTGGGGTTGATTTCAATCAATGGCATAGTCACAATCATAATAACCAACTTGACATGAACTCCTTTGTATTCTATTTCAAATCATCTTGTACCCCCAATGTGCCTTAAGACTCTTTTGGCAACATTCTGAATTTGACATAAATTGTGCTAATGAACTAATGGCATAACATATATTTGGCCTTGTGATAGTGAGATATATCAAAGAACCAATGTTTTGTCTATGATCTTTCTATTTATCATTGGTTTTTTTTCATCTTTTGTCAATTTTAGATTTTTGATGCAACCTTGCATATGAATCTAGTTTAGTAAGTGGTGCTGAAAATCTCATAGTCCCTTTCTAGATAATCCTTGCATGTCTGCAGTACCATAAACAATGCTAAAGTGATTCCACCACAGAGAGGAAACGAGGACACGTAGAGTATTCCCCAAACCTAGACCTCTACAAGTTAACTATAATCCCACCATGAATAGAAGCCAAAAGAATAGAGTAAGTTTTCTATTCCTATGGGATTTCCCAAAACCCTTTTGCAAATCACGAGAGGTTTAAAAATTCTCCCAATAAGGAGCTGTGGAGGGTTTGCAACCTCTTCAACTGATCAAAAACCTCGTGGTATTACTTATAGTGTAATGAAAGAAGGGGAGGCCCTTCTCTCAATGCCCTTCATAAATCCATTCCCAATTCCTTGGGTCCCACTACAAATACTCTATTGGGGCCACACCATAGGTTCTCATGTATTTTATGAGAGAGTAGACTCTTCTTTTGCTTCCTCGACTTGGGGACACTTTATTGAGTGATGCCCTCTAGATCAAGCCTTACCTTTCAAAGCAGTACACGCTTTGGTGGATCCCTCTTGGGAGATTTTGGCTAGTGTTTGAGTGTGGCATATTTGATGAGCCAAATGTACAGAGGCCTTAGACCATTCCCAAGTCCACCCCTCTCATACTTGGGCAGTATTTACACAAATATTATACATACTTTGATGGCCACTTGGATAAGCGTTTAGGGATCTTCTCGAGCAGCCTTTACTACTAGGAGGGCTACTTTACTTATGGTATGGAGAGGCTCCCTTTTCTTCTCGGAGTCCTCTATAGGGTTGCAGTGGCATTTTAAGCCTCAACCTTGGACTTTTCTACCTACTTTTTAGGGGGGGTTTTGCCCATCTTAAGCCTTACTTCATGCATTGCATGTTGTATTTTTGCTTGAGCTTGCTCTCATGCATTTTGTTCATACTTAATATAAGTCTTCTTCTTTCTTTCTTTTTTGGGGGGCGAGGGGGAATAATCTTGTTTAGTAAGTTGTCAATATACTTGTGTTGACTCATGAACATGTTATTAGCATCTCTCTAAAACTCGATACCAACACAATAATGCATGATTTCAAGATTCTTCATGTCAAACTTACAATAAATAAGTCTTGTTTGAGCTTTGTAATGTAGGTATTATTGCTTCCTATTACTATTAAATGATCTAAATACAAAATTGCATACAGGAGTGCAATAGTAATGTCTCCCCTTTGAACTTTATAATAGAGTCTATGATATGTATTTGGATCATTTAGATTGATTTCTTCCTCCTTGTCCCGTGAGATTGCCATATGGCCTCCCTCTTTGTCTTTCATGGTCCACCCCTTGGTCATCTTAGCTTAACGATCTCTCATTAGTAATGCTTGATTATCTCCTCCATTGCTTACGTTCCTCTCTGTGTCCCTTGCCAATAATGCTTGATTATCTTCTCCATTGCTTGCCTTCCTCCTTGTCTTCTTACATTAGCATGGTAGTAACTAGGTTCCACACTTAGGCCTACTATACTATCACATAAGGATGTCAAGCTACTGAGCATAATGTAGGCCAATTTAATTTTCTCCATTCTTGAGATTCCACACGCTCAGTTAGTGGATCGCCTTCATTCATATGAAGCAATTGTACAAGGGCCAGCTCGAAATATCCAAAGATTTACATTCCATGGAAGCTTGTTGAGGTTGATGCCTTGTTACCACATGGCTAGCCTATCCCATTACTACTTACACAACCCACTACTCATATAAATGTTGCCTCTAAGCTGCTTAACTTGTCCTATAGCACTTGATCAACCTCCTTGCATAGTTTGGCATGCTTCGACTAGCTTTGTGTCTATCTTCGACATCTTTTCTAGTACCTCCTTTGCAAGCTTCAAATAATTAATGCAAGCAACCACTTGTGAATCTCATGAACGAGTGGACATGTCCATTCCCCATGTGTGAGTTATCCTATTCAGTACTCCGTATTCGGCCTATCCAAGAACTTGCTAAATCACAACGGCACATCAATGTGATGGTCATGTCTTATAACCTCATGGCAAATCCCTATTCCTCCACTCTTATGCCTATGTTTCTGTGATTGTTGGTCATCCCACCTATTCTGAGGAGCAACACCAATCTACCAAATAGACTCCACCATGACCTTGATGAATTTTGAATTTACCACTTTGTATTGCATACAAATTAGATTTCCTTGTGTAGACGATCATGCAATTGCAAGATGGAAGATGCAAGTCTATCTTTATTGCTAGAACCATTTCAAGAAGCATTTGGAGCCACTTATACTCTACTTAGGTGCACAACCATTTTGGAAGATGCAAGTCTATCTTTATTGCTAGAACCATTTCAAGAAGCATTTGGAGCCGCCTATACTCTACTTAGGTGCACAACCTCCTCCCTTTTTCTTTTCCCATCTCCTCTTCTATCATAGGCGATTTTCCTTATCATCGCTTTGGCACTTCATGCTTCAGTTACCCTCTAGCAAATACCATCTACTACAAGTAGATTGATGCAAGAACGTTGTTTCTAGATTTACAACTCTCAACTCTACAATGTGCTTTGGTTGGACTTGGGCTTGTATTTAACAAGAAATGCATTTTGTAATAAAGCTTCCAAAAACTCCCAAATACAGTTTTGTGAACATAGTTTAACTCAAAATGATTCCAAACAGATCTTTCAATCTGTAAAGCATCCTACGATAAGAGTGGGCATGTTTGCTTAGAGTTGGACCGAACATTTTTGGTGCTAACCATCCCTTCCTCTTTCTTCCTTCTCATATGCACAACATTGAATGAACTACACATCCTCTTTGTTGTCTACTTGCTTCAACTTTTGGAAAGAGCTTTCAGCTTTGCAAAATTGAGAGCTTGAGCAATATTGATAATGGCTACACATCAAGCATGCATTACATTGGTCAATGTGCATCCAATGACCAATATGCAACATATGCAACCATGCACTAAGGCATGCAAGCAAGAAATTATCCCTCTACAAATTTGGCATATTCTCCCTTCGGTATGCAGTCAGGTATTAACACACCTCCTTCCTTCCCCAAGATTTGCCCTGTAACACAACACGTACCCCCCTTTGCTTGATGGCAAATGATGCAACAAACCTGTAATTGTAGAAGCATTGACCAATTAGGGAGTAAAAACATCTTTTGGGCTTACATCATGTATTTCATATTGCGACTCGGGATGTTGTAGAACAAGGTCTCATGACAAAGGGTGTTATGAATCTTATGAAGATCTGGTTCTGAGGCTCTATGCAATGTCTTTTGGTATGATGTAGCTATCAATATTTCTACACAGATGAATGATACATGGGATCTTGATATTTCATATTTCTTTTAGTTGCAGTAAGTTGTGATGGATGTTTGTCCAATTCATAACACACAAAATAAAATTTGAATGTGTTTTTGTTTAACATAGTCTGGTGAACGCAGATATATATAGAATTCATCTAGTGATTGGACACTTGATGTTTAGTTAACTGTGCAAACAGCAATTTGATATGGTGAGAGGAGTAGGAGAGTTATGATGGTATTGCTAAGTGAAGTATTTTTTGTGGAACGAGTAAGAAACCAAATTATTTTGCTGGTTTAAGGAAGTAGCTCAAAAGCAAGGAGTAAGCATGAAAAACAGAGCATTGGGCCACCTGCTTGAGTGGAGGCTTCATTACCTTATCACTCAACCTGCAAACGGGATTGGAATAAATGCTCCACGAGATAAGACACCTGGAATGTAGCACCAAAGACCATCCAGGCCGTTATGGAGTCAACCTGCAAGGAAGAAGAGCTATGCAGCATAGCAAAGAGTCGTGTCCCGCAAGCAAGAAGCTCACTGAGCCCCAAGAAACTGTGAAAAGACAGACGCACAAAGCAGGTTGATGAGCAAGTGGAGATACCAATCTCCACAGTCAGATAAGTTAGGAGTTCATTTTGAAAGTGTTTATTATAGGTTATTTGTTTTTATGTGTCTTATTTGCAATGAGGAAGCTGTGGTCTTTCTTAATGGTGGGCCACTTTGAGCTGAAGTTCCATTCGTCAGGGCTGTCCTATAGATCTGTTCCTTTTTGCTATCATAATGGAGTTCTTTTGATTACTGTTCAGCTTCCTTGAAGGATGTTTGGCCAGCCTGAAGCTTCCCTCTAAAGACCAGATGTGTTTGCATGTCGTGCTCAGATGATTTAATCACGCTTGTCATCATGATAATGACATGAAAAAATTGGAATTAGCAAAGAAAAGAACTGGTTGCTAATTTGCTACACAAGTGAGAAAATGAGATACCATAGATAGAAGTCGCTATTATTGTTGGTACTCATGTAAAAAACTATCAGTGTTGACTATTAATATCGCCTTACTAACAATGAAACTGACAGTAGCAAAATTTAACCATTGGGTTGGTTTTAGTGACATTGATACTGAAAATTCACAGAGTGCGATGACAATTACTGACAGTTAATATATTATATACCCGTGGGCAATGCTGATATTCTGACTAGTAACTTTCGATTTACATGAACTCCCCTCCTGAATTTAGAACCAGTACTGTAGCTTCAGAAGCAAATCCAAGCACTAGCTGCAACCATGAATAGAGCCAAATGGTTCCTGTTCACTATTGTTCAGGAGAAAAAACAACAAGCATCCTGATTCTGCAAGCTTGCAAGTTCCCTCCCCATAAAATGGATCCATTGAGACAGTCTCTAGATGCATCAAAGGACATGCTTTGTGTTCCCTTTTTCACATGTATGATGTCAACCTCTTATGGATTTCTTTCAGTGACCAACCATGATGTTGGAAAAAGGGATGATTGTCTTCAGTGTCTCGGTTCGTCATCTCCATGAACAGAGCATTGATAATTTATAAATCTGTAATCTGGTTGGTTCTTTCGAAGAATAGCCTTCCAAGACCTGAGGCTCAGAATCAATCCTAGAACATGGTTAAAACTGTACTCCTTAGTGTAGTTCTGCTCATATTCCCTCTCACCCATACAAGCATTAATGTATGATTATGATCCGATAAAGATGAAGTTTCCATGGATGGTATCTCAGGCATTTCTTTTCCTAATCACACCAATTTCCCACCTACAGCACTTCGACCCTATTCTACTTCATTGTGCACTTTCCAGGTATTTTTCCAAAGGTTTTGTGTCCAATGCTTTGAAACCCTTCACAGCACAAAGCACAGTGGAACCAATCTTTGCCGCAGCTTCCAGTGAAGGTGCCTGATGTACATAATACCCAAAAAAAAATGTAAATCTTCCTTTTAACCTTAGGTTCTAATCAAGTAACACAGTGATAGATACATCCCCAACAGACAACTTTAGCTCAACAAAATCTTACATGACAAGAAATCCTTGCATCACGGCCCCCCACCGTTCCCCAGAAAGGAGACGCAGCAGCAGCTTAGAAGCAAGTGCATGAAAATGCTAGAAAATGCTACTATGCAATACAAACAGCCACATTGCTCAGAGCAGGTAGTGGTGGATACGATAAGTTACTAGACCAATATTAACTCCCAAGGCCTTTCAGCTTAGAAAATACGTAGCTGGTTTGAGTCTTTGAAAACTGACATTGTACTGCAAGATTCTGTACAATCTACTAGATAGAGTGTTCTGCAGCTCTGAAATCAAGATAATTTGCAACTGAAATGATGTAGAGACAGGTCATTGCATGAGCGTATCCAATGTAACATCTCAAATGTCTGCTACTAGTAATTGTTCATCTCTAAATATTCAGATTTCTCTCTCACTTACCTTGTTCTTTGTTTACGTGCCTTCTTGGATACCTTTATAATCTGGTGACCTTTTCTTCCTTGTGCAACTACGACCCAACATCCTCATTTGTTGGCATCATTGTTACAGCCAGTGGAGAATTTTTTCCAAGCAATGCACGCAAACCGTGGCCACATAAAAATTGACTCAGTCATATCTTAGTTAAGAAATTGTTTTCATAGCTTTACTTCTCATCTATCACCTACAAATACCTGAGTCCTAATCCATTCCTCTCAAAGCGTTCAGTCATTCACAGTGGGAAATGAAGCTGAGCTATCATTCATGTTTTCAGTGGATTGGCAAGCAAGTAGTAGCTGAGCTTCATCACCAATTTGGGCAGCACTCATCACATATATGAGTTTCCACAAAATGGGAAGGTTTGTCTAATCATGGAGGGGGCAACTACTCCTGCAGACACAAATACCCGCGGCGTACATAACAGTAACAGTTTTTTGTTTTTCATTCCTTACAATTTCTATGCTGAAATCTATTTTTAGTCGCATGGGAACCCCTCAAAAACTGGTCAAAAAGAAAGGCAAGCACGTTCAACATAATGCCTTCTAGACACTGGTGGCATCATAGCTGGAATTAGTACCTCAATGTTCAAAGGCAAAACAGGATCATGTAGCGAGAGTCTTAACAAAAACCAGCCTCCATAACCTGACACTCTCACCTGTATCCACCAAAAGTTGGAAGATCTTAGACCTCTTCAGCAACAACGTTCTCAAACCACATGATTGAGAATCCTCACAACAATAGAGAAGAAGAGCATTGTAAGAAGCATCAAGAAGAAAACACTCACGCCTTCATAGTTGACAGGAGCTTTACACAAATTTGGATCAGTTTCTAAAACGTCCTCTAGATGCTTCAGGACCTTCTCTCCATAATCCTTGAAATGCCTAGTCTCGACACGAGCATCATCATGTATTATTTTCACTGGTGAATTCAACTTTAGAGGAAAGAAGGATAAACTTCCATTGAATCACAGCAGTACACAGATACATAGAGAGAGAGAGAGAGAGGAGGAGGGGGGGAGGGAGGAGGGGAAGAGATTTAAAGCAGGGAGAGGGAGGGGAAGAGCAAATATTTCTAGGCATAATCCTGAATGAGGTTTTAGTTTTTAATGGACGAGGCTAAGCCTGTGATAGAGTCACCTGCACACATATATAATAGCTTACACTTACCCACCACCAAGTTCTGCATGATCTTGGTCAATCTTGAATCTCAACTCTACAGAGATTTCTGCTTCCTCCAGCTCTTGAATCAAATTTGTAAGCACTGTGCTACCAACTCCTTCTCCAGCTGCTTTTGCGGCAGCCAGTTTAACCAACAATTTCACCTACACAGCTTGCATGGTGGCATGCCCCAAAGTGAGAAAGACAAACCATACCATCCATAAAGAGGCATGACAGCATTTCTTTTTACCCAGAGAGCTTGCACAAATATATTTCCAACCAAAAAGAGAACTTAATGACTGGCCTCCACAAACCATATTGCTACTCAAGTCCTACTCACCATGAGATAAGCTCCGTCATCAAGCCAATGATTTTCTTTCAAGGCACCATGGCCACTGGTCTCAATAGCCAGATGGCATTCTTGCCCAACAGAGTTCTGCAGTGAAAACAATCAGACATGAACTTAAAAATTCTGTGTGTGTGTGCGCGCGCGCGTGCGCCTTGAGCGCTCCCTCAGACAAACACGCAAGCTAAAGGGTACAAGAATTTGGATATCTGAGGAGCCCACTCCAAGCCAGCTCAAACAAAGACACGTCGAATGGACAGGCTTTGACTCAGGATTTCAAATCTAAACCCAAAGACTCTCAGTCTTAAACTGATGTTATCCAAGCCATTTTTCTAAGATACAATTAGTATTTAGTCATGCATCTAAATAATTGGGGCTGAGCTGCCTTGAGCGCTCCCTTAACTCTCTGGGTATCCAGATGTATCTGCAATTTTTTGGTGTGTACTTTGTCCCATAGGCCCGCGAGGTCTTCCAAGGACTTTAATCTCTCTCTCTCTCTCTCTCTCTCTCTCTCTCTCTCTCTCTGTGTACAAAGGAAAACAGAAATGCAGATACAACTGGGGATTCAACTAGGTAAGATGCAGAAGAGATGACCTGAATGGTAAATGCCAAGACCAGCTACCATGCCTCAATGATAAAGAAGTTGGAAACTCAAGTCGCCAAGCTAAAGCAGAAAATTAGATATTGAAGACACTCCCCCAACTTGAAGAAGGAGCCACCCTTCAATGAGGAGCTGAACACACTCAAAACGGAGAATGAGAGAGTTGAGAAGGATATGGCTGCCCTTAAAGTCACTATACAACGGCGGAAACACGATGAATTCTCCCAACAACTAAACAGAGGAAAAGCAGAATTGAGGGAATGGAGAGGGGTAGTCAGGAAGAGAATGGAGAGGGAAAGCAAATGAGGGAATGGAGAGGGGTAGTCAGGAAGGGCATAAGCCCCAAAAAAAGGAATTAATTTCTGATGCCTAAAAGAGAAGGGAAATAGTAAATCTCTAAATGTCCTCATTCGAGGCCTAGCAATGGGAGATACCACCCTGGCAGATACCCAAACATTCATCTTTGAGGCAGCCTGGACAGTGGGCAAGGCTGATGCAAAGACGAGACCTATGGTGCTATAATTCCGGACTGCAGCAGATAGATCCACCTTCATGAAAGAAAGAAAGAAAGAAAGTTTATTAAAGTCTTCGGAAGACCGATGGGTCTATGAGACTGTGAAAATCCTAATACAACGAGCTGTGATAGTGGAGCTACTAAACGAGCATCCATACCAATGCCAAATGCAAAAACGCAGATTGGCAATACTAAGTCCTAAGTACAACATAGTCATGTCGATGGTCGACTATATATCAATCTCAGCATCATCCTCAACATCATCATCATCATCATCAGCAACAGGATATCAGGATGGATGAGGCAATGGAGGCATGAAGTCGGCAATAGAGTGCTATCGGCCACTCAAAGGTGCAGTCTTGGCGCGTCTCCTGGTCGTAGCTCTGCGTCTGACCAGGGCTACTGTGACCCCCGTCGGTCGCTCCGACTCTGAACAAGGAGGGGATGTCCCCAACTGTGATCTGTGTGTCGACTCTCTGTTCGAGCTGTCAGGTCACAGGCTCCGGGTCACAGTTGTGTCGAGGCCTCGTCTCGTGGGGGTCCATGTGATCTAGCTGAAAGCCGTGATAGAGCTCTGAGAGGGATCAGCCGGGGAAGAAGTCTGCTCCTATCTCGTGCTCAGGAGGAGTATCCTCTCACGGTGTCTAAGTACCTCATGAATGAAACTTGCCAAACACTGCCGGTCTAGATAGGAGAGGAAACGGGCCAAAATCCCATAGCTATCTCTGAAATGACAGTAGAAACGCCCTCGGATCTCATAGTAAACAAGACACCTGAAGATGAAATGCTCCTCTATCTCAACCTCCTGCATGTCACACAGTGTGCATATGCACCTCTCCCTGGGTAGTCGCTTTGCTCTCGATGTGAAGTCTGTGTGAAGAGACCCGGAACTACCCAAGAGAGATCCTCAGCGAGTGAGGTAGGTGAATTTGTGTGTATCCTAGTAGGTCAATGAAACCCTCCACTGTGATATGTAAGAAGTGATCTCTGTAGAAGCTAAGCTTCACTAGGAGTTCACTCGGTCCCAACCAGGTCCAAAATATGAGCATGAGGGCAGCTATGAAGGGGACTAGGACATATCTAGATGATGACCTCATGCTTCTAAAGCAAGAGCATCAAAGGGGAGGGGATGGTCCAAGTGATGGCAATGAGGCAGGGAGGAAAATGGGCTGCATACAGAGATTGCAAGGTATTCATGCGAGAGAAAACAGGAAGCAAAGAGAGAGATGCAGGCAGCACATGACGATGTCAGCGTACGAGACAAGGACATGAGATTCTTTGACTTCGATCCGAGAAGTATCGATTATCAGTCATCATCGATAGACCTGAACACAAGCAATAGTAGAAGTAGCAATTTTGACACTAGGAATCGAACGGCTGGAAATAGCGAACCGGACAAAGCCAATGATTTAGCATGGGAAGCAATGTGTATGGTCAAAAAGCGGGATGGGATGGTAGGACTGAACCACTTTCGCTTGCAAAGGCCGGGAAAAGGAGACATCGGCAATGTGTATCTTGCAAAACTTCAAGGAACTTGGTGCTACTTTGCAATGAAGGAGATGGATAAGAAGACATTGGGAGGCAAAAATAAACTCCTGAGGGTGGAGAGATCTTGGAAGCTATGGACCATCCTTTTCTTCCGACTCTGTAAGCGCATGTTGATGAAAAATAGTTCTATTGTCTTGTGATGGAGTTGTTGTCACCCAATCGCCATCAGTTATTCATCGTGCACAGGATGTTCCCGGGCCACAGTCTGCTTTTGGCCCTGGTAATTAATGAATAATCTGCACACAAATGACATTGATTGCAGCCCCTCCATTAACGCATAAATTTCTGATTTGCATACCATTGATCAATGCAGTACTGCGATTTGATCATTCAAATCTGTCTTCACATCCTTAGCATCCATTACTCCCTTCTTTTTCTTTGGAATATCGTGAGCTGGCTTAACGGGTGTCAAAAGCATGGGCACTGTAGGTTCTGCCTCTTAACATCACCATCCTCTCTTTAGAGAGTGCTACTAGCAAAGCAAAAATAAGTCTGAGGATCTTTGTTTGCAACCTTCCACTTTAGTTGAGGCTCTAAGCCTGTAAGGCAACGATTCAGCTTGAGGCGTTCGAGACCACTCATGGGTACAAGTGCTATTGGCCTTGTTAGCTCACCCTCAACATGAACACAACCCCCTCATAGAAATGAGAGAGAGAGAGTAGGAAGCCAGAGAGAGTGAGCAGAACATCGAATGTGCAATAGAATAGAGTAAAGCAATACAAAGAGGGGATAAGGTTTGGTCTAAGTGACAAACCTTATCCTTCACTAACCGTAGTTAGTGAACTAACTGTGGTTAGGGAAAAAACCTCTAAAAGAGGGAAAAGTGCCCCTAACTCACTTATTGACTTTACATTGGTCACTGCCTAGAATTTATCAATAATTCTAACACCCCCCTACAGTGCCAATGTCATGTACAAGGAAATGATCAATCACCAGGAGGAGATAAGTTCAGGGCACTGTGAAATGCCTCAAACTTCTCACGTGAAAGTGCTTTGGTGAAGATAACTGCAACATTGTCATGTGTTGACACATAGATCATACTGATCTCTCCTACATGCAACTTCTCTCTGACATAGTGATAATGAACCTCAATGTGCTTCGTGCGAGCATGAAACACAGGATTCTTTGCCACTGCTATAGCACTCTGACTATCAGTGAGAATCGGAGAAGGAACCTCCAATGAAAGATGAAGATCAACAAGCAAACGACGCAGCCAAGAAATGCAAGCTTTGCCCAAAAAGAAACAATTACCACTTGTGGACTGCCTAGTGTCATAGTCTCCAGCCCAATTTGAATCACTGTAAGCATGCATCTGCAAGTCACCCCCCCTGGGAAACATCAAGCCATAAGACTTTGTGCCTTGCAAGTAATGGAAGATGCGTTTACAACCTGCCAATGTGTTGTCTTTGGGCTATGCATATACTTGCTCACCTAAGATACTGCATACTGAATATCGAGCCGTGTATTGCACAGATATATGAGGCATCCAACCGCCTGACCATAGAGTGTGGCATCTACAGATACATTGTAAGCCTCAGCCTTGGCTCCATGGGAGTAGCTATAGGCTTATAATCTTGCATCCTGAATCTATCCAAGAGTTTTTGAACATACTTGGATTGAGACAAAATGATACCACTTCTCTCTTGAATGAATTGGATCCCCAAATAATAATGTAACATGCCCAAATCTAACATGTCAAAGGTGGCTCTCAATTCAGCCTTGAAATCTGCAATTTTATCACCATTTGGCCCTATGAGCAGTAGATCATCTACATAAAGAATGATGACCAAGATTTCCCCCCCTTCCTTCTTGATGTAGAGGGTACTTTCAGTTGGACTATTGTTGAAACCCTTGCTAGACAGAAACGCATCTAACTTTGCATACCAAGCACGGGGAGCCTGTTTCAGCCCATATAAAGCTTTATTCAGCTTACATACCTTACGTGCATCACCTGATACCGCAAAGCCTGGAGGTGGTTTCACATACACCTCTTCAAACAAGTCTCCATTTAAAATGCTGTCCAACTAATGGACTTTCCGATCCAAATGTGCAGCCATGCCAATAACAGTTCTGATGGTTGTCATCCTGGATGTAGGAGCAAATGTCTCCTCATAATCAAAGCCCTTTTTCTGAGCAATTTTCAGAGAATATAACATCTCTACTAACAAAAATATTGCGTGCAGCGGGATTCTACAGACGATAGCCTTTGCTTTGTGAACTATATCCCACAAAAATACATTTGAGTGCCTTATCTGACAACTTGTGTCTAAACTCCACACGCACGTGGCATATGCAACACAACCAAAAACTTTGAAATGGTCCACTGAAGGCTTTCTCCCATGCCATGCCTCATAGGGAGTGATTGTCTTCAAAGCCTTTGTAGGAGCCCAATTCAAAATATAGTTGGCACACATGAGGCCTTCAAGCCAAAACCTGTGAGGCAACTTCTTACTTGCGAGCATGCATCTATCCATCTCCATGGCAATGCGATTCTTCCGCTCAGCTTTGCCATTCTGTTGAGGTGTAAGCCTCACTGTAAGCTGATGCGTGATGCCTTTCTCCTTCAAAAATGTCTCAAATTCATGAGACATATACTCCCCCTCGATCTATGCGAAGTGTCTGCACCTTGAGTCCTGTCTCATTCTCAACCATAGCCACAAAGTGTTTGAAATGCATAAACACTCCTGATTTTGCCTTGAGACCATAGACCCAAGTGCAGTTGGTGAAGTCATTTATGAATGTAACAAAATAGAGATAACCCCCAAAAGCATGTGTCCTCATGAGACCGCATTCATCACTGTGAATAAGTTGTAATTTCCGTGTAGCTTTCACTGCACCATCCTTCTTGAAAGGAAATCTATGCATCTTGCCAAGGATGCAACCTTCACATGCATGAGGAAGCGACTCCAAAGGAGGCAATGCATCAACCACATCATGCCTCTGAAGTTTCATTAAGCTGCCATAGCTCATGTGCCCATACCTGGCATGCCATAACTCAGCATTCTGCATCGCAGTAGTGGGAGTGCTAACTGATAATGCAAGATCGGATCTTTTTCCATATAGATCAAGCTGAAAAAGACCCTAATACAAAGTGCCAGACAACATCAAAGCATAGTCATTCTCTTTGTCTCTGACTGCACACTTGTCATCATCAAAAACAACCTGAAATCCTCCTGTATTGAGTGAGGACACTGAAAGCAATATCTTCTTTATCCCTGGCACATAGAGAACATCTGAAATTCTGAAATCTGTGTCATCAATGGATGTGAGAATAATGTCTCCAATCCACACACTGAATAAGAAGAATTATTCGCACAAGTCACCTTCTTTTTGATGGGTGGAGGATGCAGAGATACATACAGACTCTTCTTGGAAGTGATATGCTTTGAAGCACCACTGTCAAAATACCAAGTATGAAGTGTCTCATCGACACTAAGAGAGCATGCATCCTTTGAAGGATCATAACTACAAGTCAAGAAAGCATATGGGTCATCATCATTAGTGGCTGTAGCATCTGAACTACCCACTGAAAAATCTGAAGTGCAAGACAGAAAGGCATCTGAACTACCCACTGAAAAATCTGAAGTGCAAGACAGAAAGGCATAGCGCTCTTCCACAAAGTTGGTTGCAACATCTCCCCCATCATGAGAGTGTGGAGCTGATGCAACTGACACAGCCATACCGGAATCCCTTTTCTTCTCTTTGGCTATGCGCTTCTTGCATTCTCTGATATAATGACCTGGCTTCTTGCAATAATGACAGGTGCCCTTCTTTTTCTGCTTATTTGTATCACCCTCTGCCTTATAAGAGGGCTGTCCTGAATCAGCTTTGTGCTGATTTGTGGGCCTGATTGGCTTGTGGCTTTTGCTGCCCTTTACCCTTGGGCTTGACCTTGGAGAGCATAGCATGCTCGCCAGCCCGGGTTGCCATATTTTTGCGAGTCTGCTCCTCCTGCAACAGAAGTCCTACCAACTCGTGACAAAAGAGAGGATTGCTGCCCCCCCTCAATGACAAATTCAGCAAGGTGTGGAAACTGAGATAGGACTCAGGAAGAGAGTTCAGAGTGGTGGTGATCATCTCTGAATCCAGAATGACTTCATCAATATTCAGCAATTGTTCCCTCAAGTCCTGAAGCTTTGTGAGGTGAGAATTCATGGAATCTCCCTCCTCCATATGCGTATGGGAAAGTCCTCGCTTCAGAAAGGAAACTCTAGCATCATTTCTTGCTGCAAACATACTCTCTAGTATCTCCCAAGCTGCCATAGATGCCTTGCATGACCGAATATGAGGTATAATGAACCTCTTGACAGAAAAAGAAATTACTGAAAGAGCTTGTGCATCTCTAGAGTCCCATCTTTTCAGCTCTACTGTGGGAGCTCCTGAAGCAGCTGCTCCAACTACTAGTGCTGCATTTGCACCTCTACCCCTGCCTCCAACTGTAGGAGTGACAGGTGTAGTCGCTGTATCTGGTCTTGCTTCATCTCCACTGACATAATCCCAAAGATGTCTGCCAACCAACATATTGCGAACCATGAAACTCCACAAGGAGTAGTTGGTGCCATCCAACTTATCCTCTTGTGTGAGAACTCCGAACACCTCATTGGGGTGGTTTTGAGCCATTTTCACCAGATAATCTCAAAAAAATACAGCAAACTGACCAAGTAAAATCCCTTCCTGGGATGTAAAATGCACAAGTGAAATCTGCAAAGAAAAATCTACCCACAATGACAAACACTGTCACAACCTATCAAAGGCTCAAAATGCACTTCAATTATCTTGCAAATGCTCTCAATCTGCCAAAAAACACTGCAAAATTTGCCAATGTCTGCAATGTCACTCAAAATGATTCCAAAATTGCCTCCAAGAGTCCCAAAATGCTTGTACACTACCAAATTGCATCAGAATGCCAAAAGCCTCAATTTCTTCAGGGAAATTGCAGCCAAAAGAGGGCAAATTGACTGAAAGCCCCAAAAATGCAATAAATTCTAGTGTAAAGCAAAAAAGCCCCAAATTTTTGCAAGAAATTGCAACTCTAAAAGGAGCAAATTGACTGAAAGCCCCAAATTGCAATTTATCTACAAAAGAACCAAATTCTATTGCCAATGTGTGCAAATGAGCACACCCACTATCCCAAATGCACCTGCTTGAATCCACAGCCAAACAATGGCTCGCTGCACAAATGCTTGAGAAAAGAAAAACACCTACAAGATTCACCTTCAAAGAGTCACTTGCAGAAGAACCTCAATGCACAGGTTGAACAGAACTGCTGCACTGAGATGCAGATGTACGGTATCTTGTATGGTACGGTCTAGTACTGAGCGCACATACGACAGTGCAACACGACAAGAGCATACGACAAAGCAAGTATAGACTGGCGCAAGAAGTACTGTATGGCTTGTACCAGCTACTCGTCGATCGTACGATGTACTGGCAGATTGTAAACAGAGTACAATCGAGTAACAGACCTGTACGGACAGCAAATTCAAAATCCGTACAGCGTACGGACGCTATACGGCTGCTTGAGCGCACGTGTACGGACAGATAACTCCTATTGTACGGAAAGCATGTGGCACCTGTTGTACGGACGAGTGACGCAAGACCTATACATTATGTACGGCGGCAAACAGTACGACTGACCTTACAGTTGTACGGATGAGCAGGTCGAGGCTTTGTACGGATTCCCGTGTGGAGCAAGTGATGAACAAAAGTCCAGGGGCAGAGGCAGGAGTTTGACGATGGGCTCTAGGTCCGGAAGCAAAGGTAGGCTCTGATACCAAATGATAGAAATGAGAGATAGAGAGTAGGAAGCCAGAGAGAGTGAGCAGAACGTCGAATGTGCAGTAGAATAGAGTAAAGCAATACAAAGAGGGGATAAGGTTTTGTCTAAGTGACAAACCTTATCCTTCACTAATCGCAGTTAGTGAATTAACTGTGGTTAGGGAGAAAAATCTCTAAAAGAGGGAAAAGTGCCCCTAACCCACTTATTGACTCATTGGTCACTGCCTAGAATTTATCAATAATTCTAACACCCTCACCAACATCAGCAATTACTATTGGTATAACCGCTGCCTCGTACCTGCCCCACACTGGCTCAAAAGGGACCTCAAAACATTTAACTAATTCCTTTCTATCTGAACTAGGTGATCCACCTGCACTAGCAACAAATTTGGGGATTCCTCTGTCCCAAGTGTCTGTTCCAGCTCCCCAATCATTCCTTACTGCCTCTAACAATGTCTCCTATAAGGTCAATGCCATCCCTTCCAAAAAGTCTGAAAGGAACTATGCCCATGAAGGCTCAATCCATCCAAACATGCAGCTGCCACACACAAATGACCTTATAACAGCATGATAGAATAGAGAACATTACAACCACAATCATTCGTATGGGTTGGGCGGGACTTTACTGCATTGCCCCCTTCACAATCGTAGACGGACAAATTGCTCTTCTTTCGTAGAGCTTGAAATTATCCACTTGCAAGTCAATGTCCTCTTCCACTCCCTTGCAAGCACGCATCGGACTTTGTGCAATTTCGCCATTTGCACCCCTTCCTCTACTAGTCATGGCAACTTGTAAGGATGAGATTCTATTGCCTCTGCCGCCTTTGCTTGCACATGCAGTCCTTCTAAAATGCAACAAAATGTGTGTGCGTTGTATTACATTTGCAACAACTACTTGCTTTCCCTTGCTTTGCATTTCCTGTACTTTCCTCTCAATAATCACGAGTCGAAGCTTGAGTCCCCAAATCACCTGTTGTAGATAGAGAATCTACTTTTAGGCAAAATACACGTGTGCTGGTCATAGTGTCCTTGGTTAGTGGTTTGAATGCTCAAACGGGAATGAAGTCAGATCCATAACGATGGAGTATGAATATTTGCCAAGAGTCAAAATAACATAATTCTTTGGATTTGAGTGTTTCATTCAATGAAATGCCGTTGTCTTTTGTTGCCCCTTAGCTGGATTTAACCTGGGGGGGGAAAGGGTCTTCGTGCTTCGAGCCTTCTACTGTTGTGTTTTGCGTAAGGTCTAAGGCGCAACAGAAGAAGGGGAATGTGGGAGCTCTCATGAGAGAATTTATTGATACGTCGACACCTAAATGAAATGTGTGAAACAAGTGTATGCATGCATGCAAGGAAAGTAAAGAAAGAATGGATGTTGACACATGAAGAGGAATAACCCCTTCACTTGTGACACTTGAGTTCACTCAAGCATAACCTTCCCATTTGACTTTACCCTTAGCCTCTATGGCTCGTTGACCTTTCCATTTGACTTTACCCTTGGCCTCTATGGCTCATTGACCTACCATTTAATGCATCCTAATGCACCCATCCCCCTCATGCAACCCTCTGAAACTAGACACATGTATGCATATCTTTATTAATAAATATTGGCCAATATTACATCATTTTTTGGAACCATGCATACCATTTGGTCCCCTCAAGACTTGACAACTTCATCAAAGCCCCCAATCAAGATTAAGACCACATCATAAGGCCATCTCAAATAATAATGTCCATATTATCATTATTCACATAGTCATGGCAGTTCCTAATAAAATGTACACAATATGACACAAATTTACCTCAACCGTAACCAAGTGAATGTCATCAATCATAACATGTATGTATCTCATTGCTGAATTACTTTGTCTACGTCTTTATTTCTCTCCTTGACTCCTCATTGTTTGTAGTCAGTTTTCCACCTTCTAGCACTGCCACTTTATCATGTGGTCCTGGCACACTCAATTTTTGTCTGCATTTATTGCATTTCTTGGAGGACGCAAGCCACTCTTAGAGTTTATGTTTCCATGTATTCTTTACATTTCGAGTTAGAAGGGCATGTAGAAATTGTTTGATTATGTGGTGATTTTATGTCGTGGCATATTAAATTGCTATGTTCTACTTTTGTCGATCTAGGGCTAACATGTTCGTTGCTTGCCTTATAAGCTTTCTTGAGACTAGCCAGCAAAGTGCTTATTGCAATCCCTTGGAAATCTAAAGTGGCATGTCTTGCAAGCCCTCAGCAACAAATACAACTCCAACGGACAATTGTCCCTCTTCATATTGCATAGCAGCTACAGTTGCTTGATTCATATCAATCTTCAAGCACATATCTTTAGCAAATGCAAGTGCACATGGAAAGACATTTGCTTAGACCCTGCACATGCCCAAGATGTGTGCTCGAATCCACTTGGCACCCCCTTGAAATTTATGCTAGCAATAAATGCACCTGCATAATGGCATTTCAGATCCAACAGGCCGAAGAACCTACACATGGCTCCACTCCATCCTCCTTGACCTAGCCATTGCCAATTGCTATGTGAAAAAGCTATGAAATTGCAAAGTCACAATTAGGTGCGCTCCTATAAGAACAGGAAAGATTGCAAACATGCAAGTACAAGAGAGATTGCAAGGAGCTTGTAAAAAAAAGCTATGAAGTTTAGAAGCCACAAATAGTTGTGCTCTTATAGCTTGAACTGCACACAATAAATTGTCAACAGAGAAATTCTAACTTGTCATTGCATGATTGCAAAACCAGAGCCCATTTTTGGGCAAAAGCCCCAACGAAAGCGGCATAGGGTAAATTATGAAATACAGTGGAGAAGGACTATGCGTGTGGGTGAGTTTATATTACGCTGCACCTCCTAGCGATGCACCATGGAGTAGTATTTTGTAGGGATGCAACATGCACAGTGGACTTCCTTGATCTTCTTATTACACAGGTGATGCAACATGGATCAGTCTTCTGTTTTGTAAGGAACGTATCGTGCAACCATGCACACTACATCCTGAAGTCGCAATGTCAAGATTGAAGATATGGCTAGAGGCAAAATGCATGAAGTTGGGAGGCGAAGGACATGGTTGGATTGGCAAGCATGAAGTTGGGAGGCGGCTTTATAGAGCAACGTTTCCTAGGATTAAGATAAAATCACAAAAATTCAAAGATCGCTTGGTCCAAAAAAACACAACATTTGAAAATGTGTATGTTGCAAACATTGAAAACATTTGCAATTTCATGCAAACGCGATGCTTGAAATTATGCTCTTGCATTACCATTCCTGAGTGGACTTCCATGTAGTTTGCTCTCAGCTTGTGGCGTTGTCAGTAATTTCACTATTTCCAGAGGAAGATTTCTGCTAATGTACATGCGTTGTCTACAAAAACCATTCAAGTCTATGCCAGGGTGTGGGTGACTCTAACAGATTTCTACGTCCTCAAAACACAAGGAGATAGGAGAATTCTGCATTGCCAATGGTTTTACTCTCTCATGGGCATTGAGCAATGCCGGATTAGACCAATGGAGTGATGGTAGCACTTGTCTGAGGACGAGATACCTTCCCGAGATTATAGAGGAGAAGAGAAGCGCCCAGATAGACTAAGCAAGCTAAGCACTATTTGTTTCCTTTCTTGACGGTCACCAGGTCAAATCATCTCTTCTATCCTCAGCCAACCAGCAGTGTTGGTCCCACAAACAGCATATACAAGTCCCATCTCTAGGATTGTCAGCTGATTGATAGCCAACTGATCACTTGCAGTAGAGACACCGCCGCCACTTGCAGCAGCGCACACCCATCGCCACCTGCAGCGGCGCACAGAAGCATCACCCTTTCAGCAGCGCACAAAGGCACCACTGCCCAAAAAACAGCCCGCTCCTAGGGCACGCAACAACCAACAGATCCCTAGGTCCGCGTCGAGGTCCAGCTCCAAGCTTGGGGTTGTGCAGTACGTCTCGCAGATCAAAAAAGTGCCACTCAGCAATAGCTCAAGTATCACATTATCACGGGCAGGATAGAACTCGATTTTACTCCAGGATGGGCTGAACCCTCGTCCCAGCATGAGGGTTAGCTTCCGTGAGGGCTACTCAGGTCTCAGAGGCTAAAATGGAACTTCCCAAGACGAAACCGTTTCCCACGACCCCAGCCAACAAAAAAAGATCCTACGCTAGCGAGGGCAAACAGGAAGTAATCCAAGAGGTTTTACAGCAATGCAATACAACATCTGCACCACAATTTATGACCAAGGTACAGGAATTAGCTACTACCCAGCTCAAGCGTTGAAGCAAGAATGCACAGAAACTGTGAATAGCAAAATTAACAAGTGTGATGTCTATGAGGAGGTAAAAGAGCAAGAGAACAGGGCTGCAAATAATCGGATCATACGCATAGAAGGACTGCCAGAGGGCTAGACAGTAAGAGAAGGAAATATGCAAACAAAGGTCGAACACCTCCAGAAGTCAATCCCTCAAAATTGAATGGGACTCGGAAGAGAGAGATTTTGCCGTCCAAAAGGGAACACAGGCAAGAGTAATCTTCCAAGACAAGATTGCAAGGAGCAAAGTTCCACGACAAACTAACAAACTGAGAGGTACCCGGACGTCGATTTCAGAGGAGCTCACCCCGATTCAGCTCAAGGCAAAGAATGCAGAACTGACTAAAGTAAAGGAAGCCCGAAAGGAAGGAAAATGGAATGTTTATCGAAGATGGCATAGCACGGATCAAAGCCTTCAAAGCTAGACCAAAAGACTCTTAGTCTAAAATGATACACAAGCCATTACTTTGGGAAGAGGAGAGCTAAAAGCACCTCCAGCATCAACAGAGTCATCCTACTGGCTTGTCAAAGGAGTGGGAAACAACATAGGGCACTGCATGGCTTTCAAGCTTTTATCTTGAAATTTTTTCATGCACTGATGATTTTCTTTTCATTAAAATTATTTGCATGCTAAGCAAAATAATGATGCCCAAGAAAACAAAAGCGTACGGGACACGAATGACTTACTAGACGTATCCCTTCATCAATAACATTCTTGTATCCTCTTTTGAAACGGTGATGTTTCCCATCTGGGACACATACCAAATAAATGGAGTACTTAGTCCACCTAAGATATCTGAACAGTGATTTCCATCAAATAGGCATAACACTGAGTTATAAATTTGAACCCAATACAAAGCACAAAACCATTGGCAGGCACCGCCATACACAAGAAAAGTTAATCCCTGTTCCCTTCAGAGTAAAGCTTGCACTCACCCAGCTTGTTCTCAATAAAAGTACTTAATCCATCTGATGTGACACTGTCAGTCACAATAGTTGTTCCAGGATGCTGCAACATATATGTAAATTTTCAAAATCTCTAAATTTCAAACATTTAGCTGTCCTTTAAAATGAAACTTTTCACTAATGAAAACAATGATCACAAACAACAGATGACAACCAGAAGAACCAGAACCCAACCTCTGCAAGGATGATTGCTGATAGAAGAGCTATCAATCGATTTCGATTTAGCTCCCGCCCACTTGAATCAACTGCCGCAGATCTGCATACTTGAACATTAAGAAAGAAGTTTCCATAATGACAAAATGGGTTTAACATGTGCCATGTTGACACAAGGCCCTGGAGAAATTTTCCCAAACCAAGGGAGGCAGTGCAAAAGCAGGCAAGTCCATGGGAAATTTAGCAAACTTCATTACACCAGCTAACCAAGGCAACTCAAAAGCTTACCAAGCTTACACAAAACATGGAACAGTGCACCACACCTCCCCCTCCAGCCCCCCCGTGCCCCACAAAAATACACGCTTAACAGCACCCACACAAAACAATGCTCAGGAATAAACATAGAAATTACCTGTCCACGTCTGTATCAAAGATAATTCCTAGGTCAGCATTGTGATCAAGGACAGCTTTTGTAACAGCTGCCATAGCCTTCTTGTCCTCTGGGTTCGGGATGTGATTGGGAAACATGCCTGCAAGCGCAAAACAGTCTCTTACTAAGTTCCATCAGCCAAATTTGCATTTCATTATGCCATACCTAAACAAATATCCCCTGCATTATGAGTACTTACCATGATTTAAGTTCAGAACATTTTAAATGGGCCAAAGAAACCACCAATTTACCAAGAAGCTCAAGGATGCACTGAATCTTTGCTACAACTACTTATAAATCCTAATTAACCAAGACAATCCGCCTCAAAAAAGCAATAAAGAAGAAATGCAATGATCATTATGAATCAGCCGAAAGGTAGACATAGAATAAGCTTCAGGTACACTGAGCGACAGCTTTTTACCAAAGTGTTGGAGCTCTACATGGTGCCAAGGAGCATCGGGCATATGGGATCCCCAAGCCTACATCCCATAGCTATGCAGGTATCCAGAACACCTCAAAAGAGCTGGCGGAGATGCGGAGAAGAGTCTTGACTCATTACCAACCCAATATTCACCATTAAATATATGAGTGCCTTATGGTGCCAAGGAGCATCGGGCATGTGGCTCCCATGGCTGTGCAGGTGTCCTCAATACCTCAAAAGAGCTGGCAGAGATGTGGAGAATGGTCTTGCCTCTTTACCCACAAAATATTCACCATTCAATATATTCCCTAGGCCATATAGCCTGTACTAGGCCATGTGTGACGCCACCACCTCCAACACCCTCTCGGATGATGATGATGATGATGATGATGATGATGATGTCTCACACCTCATTCAAGACCTCAGGCCCATAAAGCCCTTATATGCTACCATTGCATCTATCGTGTCACACCGCGCCTTTCCAGAGTCATGGAACTCCACTAAGTAGTCACCCTACCTTCCTATTGGGAGTTGAAGCAATTCATGTAGGCCCAAGTTACTTTGCTTGCTAGAATGTGACGCATCTGAGCTGGGCATGTTCCTCATCTTCCACTTCATTCAACCTCTGGATGAAACCGAAGCAATCCCCACCTCCTAAATTGACATGTCTGATCTCCTGGACCACCCATGTGTCTATATTTTGCAGCCACAGCCGCCCCCACCAAAGTGGCTCTACCAATACTTTCCCTGGATATGACTGTAGGATACAGTCTTTTTGGTTTTTGTATGGGTGTGGATGCTCGCTTAGTAGCTCCACCCCTCCAGCTAGTTTGTATCAGGTTTCTCAGTCTCATAGGCTCATCGGTCTTCCGAAGTCATAGACCCATCAGTCTTCCAAAGACTTAAATAAACTTTATTTCTTTCTTTCTTTCTTTCTGGTTCTTTTGTCTGATGAGTTGTCCATGATGGACATTCGATTCTGCAAATCTTGTGTCTTGAAGTATAAAGACTTTAGAGGCCCTTACATTGTCATGCAATCCAGTGAGCAGTGCCTTTCTTAGAGTAGTATTTTTGGAGCAGAAAAGGTTTGTTGCAGTCCAAAAGCCAGCCCTTAGGGGGGGAGCAATTGTCTGATTGGCAACACAAGATGTAGTCAAACTGTTTTCTAACCTGATGCTCAACCCGGTGCTATCTGAGCAAGTGCTTGTGCATATGAAGTTGATTTATTATTATTATTATTATTATTATCTTTTATACTGCAATTCTGGGGCAGATCTCTGAGCAGCAGATAATGCGATTTCTGAGAAGATATTCAAATCTACTTCAATAACCAAACCTGGAGTTGGAGCCCAGCAAATGGAAATGATGGCCTTGATTAGAGCAGCAACAGAGACCCCGGTAGTGCGCCCGATTTTCAACAGCAGTCCATGGCGATGCTTTGTTGAGGTTCTTCATGTGCTAATTGGAGGTTCTTGGCCTTGTTTGGAGCTCCAAGAGAGGGGCGATTGGACCCTGGGGTGGCCTGATTCCCAACAGTAGCAGATGCCACAATTTCCAACAGTCCCTGGCATTGCTTTCTTGGAGGTTCTTCCTTGCGGAAGGGTTGTGGGTGGGAGGGTGCTGAGGGAGCTAGGCGGGGTGGGCTGAGGGAGATGGAGAGGCAGGGTGGACTGAGAAGGGGAGAGAGAGAGAGAGAGAGAGAGAGAGAGAGAGAGTTTTATCCCAGCCTCTTCATTTGCCTCCTCTGAGGTTTCAGCCTCTATTTGCTACATTCCTAGCCTAGAACCTCCCACCTGCATCTCCATTAAGTCTTTCTCGGCGACTATGGACGTGAGTGACATCACTTAGCCACACACACGGTTTGGATATATGCGAATACATCTGTGAGAGCAGATTTTTGTACAATGGTCTATACCTGTGTTGGATGCTCATCACTCAAGAGGGGATGTCATAGTAGCCGTCTCCTCCAAGATTGGAGATTATGGTTTTCAATATTATATTGATGACCATCGTACACTGGTTGTTTTGTTTTCAGGCTGAATTTCAGCTTGTAGTTGGATTCATCTAGATATGTCTAATGAATGGTATTAATCAAGCATGTTCAAGAGACAATACGCTAAATACAAGCCAACATAATCTCAGTTTTTAACCACAAGTTTTGCCACATACAATAAAAAGGTGATGAATTCCAAACAAATATAACTGTAATGCTTCTTTAAGCTCTTTAGAAGAAACAGACTCGGCTTGATATCCCACTTGACACCTGTCAAAAATTGGATCTACATGGTATTGAGAAGAGTGGCATTGCATTCCTCAACTCAATCTATGCCAACAATCAGCAAAACACATTTTCATACCATCAGGTTCTAAGAATTGACTTCCTGCAGTTGATGCCCCTAAGGGTTCCAGCACTTTCCCCTATACAAAGGTAAGAAGAATTCAAATAAGAGGAGACAATTTTCAAGAACAAAGCTTTATGTTATGAATCAATCTACCCTAGAAAGAAAAAGCAAAGCACACCAAGTGAGCATATGGAAGCACTCACTCCAACAGTCAACAACACAATTAAGCGGAGGAAAATGAGTAGGAGTAGGAGACACACCGGAAAGAAGCCTCCTGCTCCATTCCCCGCATCAACAATAATGTGGAATCCTTCCAATGGTCGTTCTAAACATGTAAGAACAAGAATAAGGGTGAGTGTAATGAAAAAAATGATCCCCCTTGCAAGATGAGATTTTCTCATTGAGGCTCATAGTTAAATATATGACTAGAAAGACCTAAGCATAACCAAAGCAGCTACATAAACAGAAAACTTAAGCAACACTACTCAAAGCATATGCCAAAAGTAAAATCCAAATAATTAGTAACTAAAACTTAAAATAGAATATCCCAAACAATGAGCCAAGAAGCTACCTAGACCGCCAGCCCCCTTACGAACTGCCTTCACTAAATCCAATGCGTACTGATCCATGAAGCTGACCTTCTTTACCAACTGCTCCGAGGCTACTGAAGATGCTGTCACACTATTGTCGGTAAAAGCACTGTGTATCTTAGCTGCTCTAGCCAGGATATCACTTATATCAACCTTTCCAAGCCCTCCACTACTGGTGAAAAACTTGAATCCATTCCGATTATATGGAAGATGGCTCGCTGTTGAGAGGCAATAATACAATCAGTTACATGTTAACACATCCACTACCACAGAAAAGAATGCTCAATTAATGGAATCAGTCAGTCGAGGTGCTGAAACATCAGTTGAAAACGTGTGCCTTCAGCAAGATATACGGATCCATCCTGCCTGCTGCAAGTTTCAGCAGAATATTTAGCTCTAACCAACTAAACGACAGAAAGGATACCAGTTATCATGATTGATCCATCAACAGGACAGTACATATCTGCCCTTTCTGTTATTGTGCTATTGAACATTGCTGGTGTAGAAGCCAAACTGCATGTATACAAGCAAATAACATAAGGTTTTTATGCACCTACTCTACAGACTTCGATACAAACGCAGACACTAACATGTCTTAGTTTCACAAGTTCACTTACCAAGCTTGTTTTTCTAGTTTTGTAAATTTCGAGCACAGAATTATGTAATCACCATAATCCACTTCACAGTTTCTTCATGTGTTTCCTCATGTGTTTCCTCTTCCACAGCCTTTCCATTTCTTGCCTTTTCCTCACTTTCACCAACTATTCTAGCTCCTTCTCCCTCTGAACTTGTCATTATAAAATCAGAATTTTCCAGAAAGCATAAGGCAAAAAGCTTTATCAAAGAGAGAAGAATGTGATGCCCACTTTCCCGTTATTTGTTTGATGTTTTGGGATTTGAATTCGAAACCAATTCGCTCTCCTTGCTACGTGCACACTTTCAATTCTTCACTCCTGCTCTTCCATGCTAAGCCACCAAGTCTAGATTTCTTCGAGCTGATCCAAGGTCTCTTTGGAGAGAAAGAGAGGTAAAGAAATCCTTGGAAAGGAGTATAAAGGAGTGATTACTGGGCTTACAAAGTGTTGAAAATGGAGGAAAGACTCACTCTCACACTCTCTGTGGAATAGAATCAGCTCCATCTCTCACACTCAATGATACAGCTCACTCATGAAGACCTCACTCAAACAGTAGAGAATAGACAGCGTATACAAGAGAGAGAAGGAGAGAGAGAAGTCAGATATATTCTTCCACCAAACGGTGGGCAAAACAAGCTCAGAGGTGAGCACAAGACAACCAGCAAAGGGCTGGGCAAAACTGAGAGCTCTATGTGGGCTAAGTCCTGCTCCGCACTGGCTCGTGTAGGCTTCAGTGGCTGATGCAAAAGTAGGGGGTGGGGGGATGCAAAAGTGGGGGGGGGGGGCGCTGCTTTATATAGGGGCTGGCTTCCCCCTGACCTCAGCAGCCGTAAACCTACCCTCCAATGACTTTCCCTAGGTTGGGCAGAAAACTAACAGAGCAGCCCTATAGCATAGGAGATATCTGGCCTGGTGTTGGTTAGGTAGAGCAGGCTGCTTACCATCCTTCGATACTTCCCAGCACACTCAGTTTCAGCCCAACCTCCATGGGGATCACCGGCACCTTGCAGTCCTCCATCTGTAACTGCCATAAACATTGGCATATGAGGGTCTTCAAGCAAACCCAGTCTTGAAGAAGAATTTGTTGATCCGCTGGTACCATGCTCAGCCTGTTCAGCCCGTACAATGCCTTCTTTAATCTGATGGGAAACCTGGAACCTGAAAGCCTGGTGGCTGCTCCATGTATAATACCTCCTCTAGGGTCTTCTTTGAGAATGCTGATTTTACATTCATCTAGAATATCGGTATGCCTTGGATTCTTCACTATACCTGACAAAGATACACCTCCTGCTCCTGGAATCCAACTTTGTCCTTTCATCCTTGTGCACATGTATGATCCAAAAATCCTGAAATGGGAAATGGTATCAGTTTCTTACCATAGTATGCTTCATAGGGAATCCTGTCTTCAACGGCCTTGGTATTGGTCCCGTTGAGAATGTGAATGGCAGTGTTCAAGACTTCATGCCAATAAGCTTTCGAGAGGCTCTTCCCTCTCAACATGGTCAAACCCATCTCTGTAATTGTTCGGTGCTTCCATTCAGCAACCCCATTTTGCTAAGATGTGTGGGTTGTGGTAAGCTAGCACTTGATTCCGTGCTTTTTGCATAAAGCATTGAACTCATTGGAGGTGACACCCCCCCTCCCCCCCGATCCGAGTACTAAAAGCTATGACATCCTTCCCTATCTCCATTTTTGCCTTGGCTTTCCATTCTTTGAATTTCTCGAAAGCTTGAGATTTCTTTGCCAATCTGTAAACCCAAGTCATAAGACTGAAATCATCAATGAATAGCTGAGAGTAGTGTGAACCTGCGAATGGGTCTATTGACATGGGCCTGCGTATGTTGGAATGAACCAACTCCAACAGTCCCTTGGCCCTTGATATGGGCTCCTGTGGGAATGTCTCCTGGTGTTGCTTGCCCTCCAAGCAAGCTCTACAAACTCTGTTAGTGCCTGCAATCGGTGGAAGTCCATAACCATGTTTGACTTCTGCATTTCTGTCAGAGTGCCATAGTTGACATCCACCATGTTTGACCAAGTCATACGACTGAAATCATCAATGAATAGCCGAGAGTATCTGAACCTGCAAATGAGTTTGTTCACATGGGCCCGCATATGTTGGAATGAACTAACTCCAACGGTCCCTTGGCTTGATATGGCCTCCTATGGGAATCTCTCTTGGTGTTGCTTGCCCTCCAAGCAAGCTTTGTACACTCTATCATTGCCTACAATCGGTGGAAGTCCATCCACCATGTTTGACTTCTGCATTTCTGTCAGATTGCCATAGTTGACATGTCCGAATCTCTCATGCCAAAACTACAAGCGTCCATGGTCCCCATCTACTATTAACGTATCTAGCCGGTATATAACCCATTCTCCCCGACTCCTTGAGCCACCACCTGTCCAGTCTCCTTGGATCTGACAGTGACCTGCACATCTTCGAACAATACCAACTGAGAGCAAATTTTTGCAAACATTTGGCACATAAAGTACACCGAAAATTACCTTTTCATCTCCCAAGGTTGTGATGAACCACTCTCTTTTGTTGGACATGTGTTTCTAAGCCCCACTATCCACACACCAGCCCTCCTTGCCCTCCCTCACTACATAAGCAGAGCAATGCTCAATGAGTAAGAAAAGCTCACCTGTAGTGACATTGGCTGAATCTATCTTTGGCTCCCCCTTGCTCTTGGACTCCCTCTTTCGCTTCAAATTTGCTTCTTCTTCCGGCAATCCTTTACGTAATGGCCAAGTTTCTCAAGCTAGAAACACTTAATCTTTTTCTTCTTCTCTGCGTCTTTAGGCTTGTTGTCTTTAGAGTTTTAGACTTGCCCTTGCCTGGCTTGTCCTTTGCCAGAAGTGCTTTGTCGTCATCTTTGTCATATAGCTTCTCCTGGGTCTCCTCCTAAAGCAATAAGAGTCCAAGCTCTTCGAAAGTAAGAGGTCTTGTTCCTCTCTTCTGCTGTGACAGTTGTGACAAAACCCTTGAAGCTTCTAGGTAGCATGCCAAGCATCAACGGTGCCAAGTGGCTTGAATCCATCTTTTGATCAACTGAGGCAAGTCGATCTCTCACCCCTTTGACTTTCGTCAAGTGATTATGAACAGAATCTTCCTCATCCATGCCCATGTTGAAGAGTTGATATTGAAGAGTCAGAATACGAGACGTGTTGGCTGTCATATAGATCCTTTAGAGCCTCTACTAAAGTATTTGCCATCTGGATGTGAGGAATAACTGAATCCGCCGTCATCCCTATGATCAATGCAAGGGATCGGGCATCTTTATCCTTCCATGCTTCGAGTTCATCTGCATCTACAAGCGCAAGAATCCTTCCCTTGCCACTTTATCCTCTATCTTTGCCTCCATTCCTGTTGTGAGCTTCCACAACTTCTGAGCCGCTAGATGAATCTGGAACTTCACTTTCCAAAGGGGATAATTGGTCCCATCTAGTTTCCCGCACTCTCCAAAGTTAAGGATAGTAAAAGAAGGAATATAAGTGGAGGAAGAGGAAGGAAGAGCAGTGGCTGAAGAGGTGGTGGAGTTCGGCATCTTGCTGAACCAACACACAGCAAATCTCTGCAAATAACCCTCACTGTAGAAATGACATAACTCTTGTGCAAACCTGAGTTTGAATCAGGGTCACCTTTGTGTAGAGTGACTCCTTCCTTCAATGTGGAAGACCTAGAGCTGTAGCTTGGGCTCTGACACCATGTTGGAAATGGAGGAAAGACTCACTCAATCCTCACACCCTCTATGGAATAGGATCAGCTCCATCTCTCACTCAATGATACAGCTCACTCATGAAGACCTCACTCATACAGTAGAGAATAGAAATAGAGAGAACTCTGATGTATTCTTCCACCAAACAGTGGCCAAAACAAGCTCAGAGGGTGAAACATAAAACATACTATGACTGGATCATCATCTCTCTCCATCACTCCAGTAAAGTCTCAGCATCATTTCCCAAAGATTGTGAACAACTACAACTGCTGTTCTCCGGCTTTGATACCAATAAAACAACCCACAAACTAAGAGGGCTCTCAACTTATGATCCACCCAGCTACAGTTTCTCGAGTGCTCATGCTCTAGTTCGTTGTGAACTCCCTGTTCAGTTCTGTCTCTCTCATACAAGCTGAACGGTACTAAGATTTGGATAGCCAAAGAACTCACACGAGCCCAACTAGCCCAATAAGCAATGGAACTAGCCAAGGTCAAGGCTGCTAGGAAGGAAGGAAAATGGGCAGCATAATCGTGAGGGTATAGCCCTCATCAAGGAGTTTAAATCAAAATCAAAAGACTCTCAGTCTTAAACTGATGTATGGCGATTATATCTCTTTTATTTCAGTCAACAATGTAGGTAATCTAAATAACTTGGAGTTGCTCTTTGCACTCCTTCGGAGCTGCCTTCTGCCCTCCTAAATCAGTTGTATTAGTTTAGAGGTTTCTTTGTTGTCCCATAGACCTATGGTCTCCCGTGGACATTAATAAACTTTCTTTCTTTCTTTCTTCTCTCTTGTTTCTTCCCTATTGGGGCTCTCTCTAGAAACCTCCCTCCAAGCCTATTGCTTACACATGGTGCCATGTGTCATTAATTGAACCTTACCATTTTAGCCCTCTTTTGGGCCTACTAATGCACCCTTCACTTAATGCCTTGATATAGGGATCCCCTAGGTCTTAGCCTCTGATTCTGCAAGCACTGTCAAGCCCTCTGGTGTAAGAAGTCCTAGATTTACTATATTTAGAAATGTGCTAAGGAACAGAAAGGAGACTGAAATAGCAGAGAACAAGGAATATTTGTATTGCTTGAGTGTCAGTACTCAGCAGTATGTCATCCATACAGTTGGGCCTCTCCTTTATAGAGAGTGAAGAGTCACACATGAAAAGGTGTGTACTCCAAAGTGTATGTGCATGAAGAGGTGTATACCCCTTGTGAAGGGTGTGACCCTTGATGAGAGGGTACATTACAATAGGAGTGTCTCTTCCATAGAATGTCTCTTGTGAAGGGTTGTGCCTCATAGGAAGTGTCCTGTCGAAAGGGCATACCCATCCACAAGTGTCCATTCATCAAACCATCCATAAGTCTAAAATATAGAGAAAGGAATACGTCACAAATCGTGACATCCCCTCCCACTCAAACCCTGGTGGAGATAATGAACTGATGTAGAAAATATCACGGTAAATTCTGAAACTACTGATGTAAAATGTCAGGATACTGCTGTAAGTCTTCATCAGATTGCCAAGTAGCGTCCGAGTCATCCAGATCTCGCTAAAGAACAAGGAATTCCGTGATAAGTCGATTTCGAGTCTCTCGCTATCAATGGTCCAGAATACGCTCAGGAATAAGGAGAACATAATCGTCTTCAATTTCTGGGACATAATCACCTACAGGAGAAACTGCTTCATCGCGTGGAATGTACGTCTTTAGCCAAGAAATATGAAATGTAGCTGCTACCACCTCAGCATACACTAGAGTGCACGTGGGTCACCACTTTGCACATGCGGCTTTCTATGAATAGGTCTAGTAGGTGCCACAAATAGGTAAAAGTCCATCAAAAAGTGTCGAACACGTCACCCAATCATAAAGTTTATACGGGCCACACCTCCTCTAGTACCATTTTGGAAAATCTATCAAACACTACCAGATGTTGCTAAGTGGTAGCTAAGGGAGTGTGAAGTACAAGGGGTCCCACACCCCCGCTACTTAGCCATGCAACCTCATCAGTCATGCAAAAGAGCCAATTGGGATGATTAAGGAGGGTCTTTACCTCTAGTGTATCCAAGGAACATACCACCACATATTTGCTTATGGGACTAAGTCCCCAACACCAATGCCACATGTTAACTTGCACACCAAGGAGCCTCTTATTTTCCATTAAGCACGTTGATGCCATGAGCAGACAATGATGAGAATACATATCGAATGATCAGATCCACATTATCACACCCTTAATCAAATGTGGATCTTCAACTTGTTGAACACAGAAAGGAGATGGAGAGCTTTAAAAAGGGAGGCTTGGCCTTGAGACCTCCTTCTTGTCCTTGCAAAATTATATACATATACGCATCTATGCAAGAAAGAAGAAATGCACTGAGTGTTCAGATTCCCTTGATGTGGAATCTTGGCAAGGAAAGAATGGAGGGATTATCACACACTCATTTTCCCAATCGTTGGCTAATGCTGCCTTATCTTGGACTTTAATTTCAATCTGTAACTTAAAGGTGAATTTTTCTTGACGATCTGGAAAGGTCCATAGTATCTTGGTCGCAACTTACGAAACACACACTTAACCGTCTTATGGCAATGTGGGGCTACAAATAATAGCACCACGTCACCAATATCAAATTCCAGGTGACGTCTATGTTTGTTGGCAGACCGTTGATACCGCTCTTGCGCTTTTCGCATTTGATCCCTGACTTGGAGTAGAATGTCTTGCATTTCTTAAACCAGTTAATCAGCTAGAACCACTCGATGTTGAAGTACAAAATTCGTTGGGACAATTGGAGTGTGTACATAAGCTGCTTGGAATGGATTCATGCAGATGGCACTATGGAAAGAGTTATTATAAGCAAACTCAAGGAGTGGTAGATACTCTTCCCAAGACGCTAGGCGTGACTGAATAAAATGTCGAAGCATTTCTTCAAGAACTTGGTTGACTCTTTCAGTCTGGCCATCTGATTCTGGGTGGTAGGCTGAACTAAACAGTAGAGTTGTACCCAAAGATTCGAATAGTGAAATCCAAAAGTGCCTGGAAACTTAGGATCCCTATCGGATACGATATTCTTGGGCAATCCATGGTGTCGGAAGATGTGTTGCATCAAAAGTTTGGCGATGTCCGGAGCCTGTGCACTTCTTTTGCAAGCAACAAAGTGTGCCATTTTGGACAGTCGATCAACAATTACCATAATCTGAGTGTTACCTCGGGAGGATCGTGGTAGTGTGGTAATGAAATCCATGGAAATACTTTCCTATCTTTCAGTTGGAACTGGAAGAGGCTGAAGAAGTCCTGCTGAAAGTCATCGGCTTGCTTTCATTTGTTGACAAGATAAGCAAGATGTAACCATTTTGATGACGTCGCTTTTCATCTAAGGCCAGTAGTATGTTGCACTGAGTAACCTATAAGTCTTGTTGATGCCTAGATGGGCAGCATAAGGAACTACATGATGCTCTTTTAACAAAAGACATCGAACATCCTTGTCATGTGGTACACAGACGCAATCTTGATAATACAGAAGGTCGTCCGTATAAGAATAGGATGAGAAAATCTTCTGTTCAGAAGTCGAAGGTTGATCTTTTGAAAGAACTTGTACTGCTGTGCCGAAGTCTTTATCATACTTCCCTTTGAATGAATTCGGAACATCCACAGATAATGTAGAGATTACCATAGCTGATGCTAGAGTTAACCTGCTAAGAGCATCTGCAACTACATTGCGTAGTCCTAGAATGTACTCAATGGTCATGTGAAAGTTGGCCACAAACTCAACCCAGCGTGCTTGTCGAGCATTCATGACTGGCTGAGTAGAGATATACTTTAGAGAGTGATGGTCTGTCTTGACCACCGAGTCGGCTCCCATGAGATAATGTTTCCAAGAGCGATAAGCATGTACAATGGCAAGAAACTCCTTATCATAAACCGGGTGTCGGGTTTGGATATCGGAATGTTTATGGCTGTCAAAAGCAATAACTCTACCTTCTTGCATCAAGACTGCTCCTGTAGTGATGTTGGAAGCGTCGGTCATGACCTCAAATGGAAGGTTTGGGTCAGCAATAGCCATAACTGGTGTGGTAGTGAGTGCTTGCTTGAGTTGTTGGAAACTATACTCTCTTTCGGGAAGCCACTGAAAAACTGATGTACTTTTCAATAATTCGGACATAGGAGCCGCGATTTTGGAAAACCGATAGACCTTTGTATGATAGAAGGTTGCCAATCCGAGAAAAGAGCGGACATCATGAACATTCTTAGGAGTAGGCCAGTTTCAGATTACATCGACCTTCTTGGGATCCACAGAGATGCCTTGAGCTGAAATAACATGTCCCAAATATTCGAGTTGGGTCTTAAAGAACTCACTCTCAACGTTGATATAGAGAGAATTTGCGCGGAGAACTTCAAAAACTTGGTGAAGATGTTGTTTATGCTCATGTAGGGATCTGCTGAAAACGAGGATGTCATCGAGGTAAACGATGACATGACCAAACATTCATAGTGTCCATACTTTGTTCGAAAAGTTGTCTTGTACTCATCGCCTTCTCGTATGCAAATTTGATGATAACCTGAACGAAGATCAATCTTTGAGAATTGTGTTGCATGTAGAAGTTGGTCGAAGAGATCATCTATGCAAGGCAATGGATACTTGTTTTTGATAGTGAGCTTGTTGAGGACTCGGTAGTCGATGGAGAGGCGCATTGACTTATTCTTTTTTTCCACAAGTAGTGTAGGAGATCTGAAAGGGCTGCGACTCGGCCGAATGTGACCTTTGTCGAGTAGTTCGGTCACCTGTCTTTGGATTTCTTCATTTTGAGTATGAGAAACCCGATAAGAAGGTTTCGACAGTGGATTACTGCCAAGAATAAGTTCGATTGGGTGATCCACTGGTCGTCGAGGTGGTAATTGCTTTGGCAATTCCTGTGGAAAAATATCCAGGCAGGGCTGGAAAAAAGGTTGGTTGAGGTATTCATGAGGATCCTTTGTTGGTGTCTCCTCTACTGCCGTAACCAACAAAAGTGAAGTCTTTACTTGACGTTTACGAACCAGAGGCAACTGGGGTTGAAGGAGAGTCCCTAGAACCAGTTAGCTCAACAAGTTTTCCCTGGTGGACAAACTGGATAGTATGGCTGCAAAAACTGATTGATGGATCATAGTCGTAGAGCCACTGTTGTCCAAGTATGACATCGTACCGAGAAAGAGACATGATGTCGAAGTTCAACTTGTCCGTATAATGTTGGATGCGAAAAGACAAGTTTTTGATCCTGGTGTTGCACAAGAACGTAGTTCCATTTGCGAGTTCAATCTGATAGTCCATGGGACTAGGACTGGTGGTCAACCGAAGTTTGTCGACCATAGAACTAGCTAGAAAGTTATGAGAGCAGCCACTGTGGATGAGGATAGTGACCGTTGTTCCACGAATCGATCCTTGGACACAAAGTACTTGAGTGGCCAGGGAAGGTTCCGGGTTGCTGGCAAGGCTCATGTGGATGGTATTTGCCATTCGAATAGCTTTGCCTTTCTTGTCTTATGCTAGGGTAGCATCTTCTGTTTGGGAAGTGCTAGGTTCCATATTGGAATTTTGTTTTGGTCACTTGGGACAATCGAACCATCTATGGTCGCCTGTACAGATGGTACAAAGTCCTTTTGTGCTGGAGTTGTTCTTCTTGTCAGTGGCCGCACCTTTATGTTGGGGATGATGGTGATGACTTTGTCAAGAAGAAGAGGCGCGATCCTTGGAGCAGTGCTTCTGTTGGGATCCAGCATACAATTTATGAGACTTGTGGGGATCTTGAGACTGTCGCTGACCTTGATAACCCGAGTTTTTTCTAAACTTGGGGTTATCTTGAGGGCAAGCACCTTTGGCCATAGTAGAGTTCTGTGTTCTATTAGCACTCTGCTTCCCTGTGTTTTGGAAATCTATAATGTGCTCTGTGTAAGCAATAGCGCCAACTATGGTGGTGATGTTTGCTTTGAGGACATCAATGCGTAACGAGGGGTTTAGGCCTGAGATGAAAGCATGAAGACAATCATCATCAATTAAACCATCAATCTCCAGCACCAATGTGGTGAACTGGGAGATGTAGGAAGACAGGGAGCCCGTTTGCTCCAATTGTCGGAGTTTTGAACGTGCTTGGAAGTCCACATTCGCAGTCATGAACTGCTTACGGAGCACGTGTTCAAAATGTTCCCAAGTTAACACACTTTTGCCATCCTTTAAGCATCGTTGCCACCATAGGAAAGCTGTATCCTTGAGGGAGGCTGCCAAGGCAATCTTTTTGCCTTCACTGAGGTCAACAGTATCAAAGTACATGCGCAATTTTGCGAGCCATTGGTCAACTGTTCGGCCATTTCGTTGACAAGTGTAGGCTTCCGGAAGTTTAATGTCAAGTCTTTTAGTTTTGGAAGCTTGGAGTAAGCGGTAGAAGGCACGGAGTTCAGTGTTTTCTACCTCAGGTGGGAACGAGTCCACATAGTCGTCCGGTGGCATCACGTCATCCTCTGTATGTGTGGTACTGCGAGAATCTTGGAGTTGTTGGACTTTCTGGACCAAGTCGGAGATGCTGTCCTGAAGCTAGGAAATTTGAAGTTGAAGTAGTGCTTCGCCTTGTAAGTTGACTTCAGGGGCCTTTTTTGGACTTGATTCGCTGATCTCCAGAGAGGTTGCACACGAGCGTTGCGACATATCTGAGATCCCTGTGAGAAAAGCACGAACCTGCGCTCTAGTTTGTACCATTCCTGGAAGAAGATCCCGGCTGCTCCCTGAGGTTGCTCATGTTGGAGGGGGTAGGCGAGGCAGGATGGAACCACTCGTGGAAATCTGGTAAAGGAGGTCTTGTCTAAGGTAACATTGGTGATGCCGAAGTGGGTGTTACTGCTCGTGAGAGCACAGGGGTAGGTTGCAGAGTCCACGGATCTAAGAAGGGATAAGGAGCTGCTGTCGGGAGTGGAGGATATCCAAGAGAAGCAGTACCTTCAAAGTGTAAATACTGTCTTGGGGAAGGTACAACCTGTGCAGGAGGATATCTGGGAGCTGAAGGAGGTGGAGAGTACCCTGGAGATGCTGAAGCTGAGGGGTAAAAGTCTCTCCAAAGATGGACAGCAAACTCGTGAGGAATATCAGATTCTGGGTATCTACATGTCTCGTGGAACACAACCTGGACTGTGCTGAGGAAGTAATGTAATTGAGGTGCCTCACGCAGAAGGTATAGGATGTGGTCCAAGTCACTAGAAGGGCACGTGACATAGAAGACCCACGATGCAAAGCTCCGAAATGGGCTGGTTGTGCAATTTGAACACGATATCGTGTGGTAGATGATGCCTGAGGTGTCCTTGAAGGGACTGGGGAATAACCAAGGGTTTCCATGCTTTAAGAAGGAGGCTTTCATTTGCTGTAATTTGATAATGAGTGTCAAATAACAATATGAAAGAGAATCCTTAGAAATAGAATGGAAAGAATCCACCTGGCATAGATTAGATCTACCAATTAGTTGCGTAGAAAAGGCCTGCAGATCACTGTCCGCAGGTCCATGCTGCTGTCTTTGCAAGTCCACTTGGATGTGTGAACAAACAACAAGTACCTGGCGAGACTTTCGAGGCAGAAGGGACGTTGGCAGAGGCGTTTCGCAGATCGCATGAGATCTCACGCACTTTTCCTGCGTGGAAGTTCGTAGCCTGGCAAAGATGGCCTGCGTTGAAACTTGTGGGGTACTAGAAGAGGACCGAGCTTGGCTAGACGGAAAGAGAGGGCTGCCAAGAGTCGCTGTTCACAGGCTATGCACAGCAGGGACTTCCCTGGCAAAGGCTGCTTGCATCTAGCGCTGCTTGTTGCTTGCTTCCAGGGCTGATTTGCGGGCAGCAAGGGCTGATGATCTGGGCCAGGAAAGATGACAATAGAGGCTGCAAAAGGGGATCTGTTCGATCAAAAGGTCTTGTAGGCAGGTATGCAAAAGAGCCGGCTGATGCACGCAATCGAGAACTATGCAAGATGGAGGCCTGACGAAGGGCACGGCTTGCTGCAAGGATATGACGCAATCACGTACGGCAGAAAAAGGCAAAACGTATTCAGGAATTCGCGTTTTGACTCGTGTGCCTATTGCTGGGTGGTGGTTACCAAAAATTAAAACGTGGGTTTGGAGAACTCTTGGGTAGTAGGGTTAGGTCTTGGGTATAGGGCTGGTTCCCCTTTTTAGGCCCTCTAGGTACCCTTTTGTAGGGTGGTTGGTGCCAAAGGGTGTGCCTATTCTAAGGGGTGTGACCCTTGGAATAGGTGTACCTTTTCATGAAGGGGTGTGACCCTGTTTTAAAAAGGGTTTTCCCCAGACGAAAAGATGTCTTTTTTTTTTTCCACGATGGGGTGTGTCCATTGGGTGAGGAGTCAGAAACTCTCCATCAAAAGGTGTGTCCGATGGCGGAAAAGGTGCGTCCCTAGGTTTTGGGACAGCCCAAGCACATCAAAAGACACGATTTTTGTCGTGTCCATTCACATCAACTCATATTGTGGGGGAGATGGAGAGGCCATTGATTACTTTAGGTGGGGTTGGCGCTAAAAATTTTTACACTCACTCTCTCCATCTCTTCCATGCACAATGTGCGCGGATATCCTTCTAGCGGAAAGACATGTATCAGATAGACGCTAGAAGGTGGGGGGCATTTCCTACAGGCAGGAGCGAAATTTGCTCTGATACCACTGTAAGAAATCCTAGATTTACTATATTTAGAAATGTGCCAAGGAACAGAAAGGAGACTGAAATAGCAGAGAACAAGGAATATTTGAATTGCTTGAGTGTTTGTAGTGTGTCATCCATACAATTGGGCCTCTCTTATATAGAGAGTGAAGAGTCACACATGAAAAGGTGTGTACTCCAAAGTGTATGTGCATGAAGAGGTGTGTACCCCTTGTGAAGGGTGTGACCCTTGATGAGAGGGTACATTACAATAAAAGTGTCTCTTCCATAGAATGTCTCTTGTGAAGGGTGTGCCTCATAGGAAGTGTCCCATCGAAAGGGCATACTCTTCCACAAGTGTCCATTCATCAAAACATCCATAAGTCTGTAGAGAAAGGAATACGTCACAGATCATGACATCTGGTTTTCTCAAGCTGCACGCTTCTATGATTATGGATGACGCAAAAGTAGATCAAATTAAAACTAGAAGCCAGGACAATCATTGTTTTCACAATGGTCATATTTAGAACCATTACAAAGATCTTTTCATAATTCCATATTCTTAAGCATATCACTTGGCACCCAATCTAGCTTTGTACTTGTCAATCGCTTTTTCTGACTTGAGCTTGACTTCGTAAACCCATTTGCATCATGGGCTTTTTCTCTTCAGATAAATCTATCAATGTGTGATTCTTGATAAGAGCATTGTACTCTCTGTTCATTCCATGTTGCCATTCTTGAACTTGCACGGCTTATTTGAATGAGGTGAATACTTTTGGTTTAATAACTTTGGCCACGAATGCAAATTTGCATTTTTATGTCCATCTCTATGGCTCTTTTTTTTAATAATTGTCCCAATTGTGCATTGAAAGTTTGTTATTGCAGCATTCACAATTCTTGCATTTTTTGCTTAACTTTGTTTTGTGTAGTAGTGGACTTCACGCTTTTGGAATGTGTTGGTAAAGTTTTTTTTTGAATAAAAATTGGTGATGAAGATGGACCTTAAGCAATTGTAAGGTTATAAAAGTATGTGGCTATCTCTAACTTGCATGCTTTGGATTCATCATAGCATGTGAAAGCACATTTAATCGATTCCACATCTACTTGCATAGCACCAACAAATGCATCAAATTAGGCTAGCACGTACTTCATCTAGTTTGTTTCATGATGACAACAAATTGACAATTCAATCTATGCCATAAAGTAGCCTTTACCATTGAAAGCCAAACAAATCAAACATTTTGCAACCAACTCACCCATATAGCACAACTTCCAAACCAGATTTAGTAATTCCCCGAGCCGCTGCTTCCTGGACATCAATGCAATAATAAGTAACAAATTCCCTCATGAAAGACAGATCTCTCCATTAGAATAAAAAATTTACCATAATATCAGATGTGCATGTAAACCTCATGGTAGGTGATGTGTAGTTCAAATACATCTTCCTTTGTTGATTCCCAAACTAGAAGAGACCCAAACAACTACTAATCCAATCAATGACAAGGAATAAATACTCTTAAATTTTGACATGTGCTTGTGTCCTTTTTCTATTCTGTCCTCACAAACTTATGGCCCACATCTAAACACCAAAATCCCATTGTCATTTTGGAAATCGTTGTAGGTAAGTTCATGTATGAATATTCAGCTATAAGAAAGCACACTTGAGTCACTCATCTCTATATCTAGATTCAAATGACTAGCAACGAGTGTGCATGTTTGTCATCTCTCTTACCATCTCAACATTCTCTACAACATAGTCATGGATCTTCAATATCCATGGTCAACCACATCCATGGGAAGCTAGAGCATGTGGTGGACTTCACATCATTGAGGTTATAAGACTTTTGACTATTGTTTACCAAATCACCCTTCACCTTGATATTAGATTATCAAAATGTTATACAAATTGATGGGCTTCGCACAACCTCAAGGGTTTTCTAGCACCCATAGGGTCTACACTTCCTATGGTTTTACCTAACACCTTCAAAATGGCTATGGGGGGTAAGCCTCGATGTATTAGGCAATGATGCTTGGCTTCATGCAAACAGATTAGGATCACTTAGTTTATCCGTGAGGCAGATTTGATCTTTGGAACCAATACTACTTTGAATATGGAGCACGATGAGTTTTAACCAATGTTTTCAATTTGGGTAGATTACAAGTTGTCTACCTCAAATTATGAGCCTAACAAGCCTAGGATAATGTTTTATTCTAGGAAAAATTCTAATTAATTGTGTGCATGGGTAACGGGGTCATGGAGAAATTTTATTTAAAAATATAATTCAAAACCAATTAATCAATTAGCTATTATTTTAACATATCCTAAGTTAGGATAACTATTTAAATATTAAGGTTAGTTTTTCCAATTTGATTTAAAATCCAGCTTTCTAGCTATTTTGATTTTCAGAGCACCTTGCTCCTAGTTCAGGGGCTTTCTCTTGGTTTTCCACATTCCCAAGAAGCCTAAGAAGTGATCTCGACTCCAAATGTTAGCAGCAAATGCCTCTAGATCAAAGCCCTTGCAAGGTTCTATTGGCTCATCCGACTGTAGAAAGTAGAGTAGGAGATGAGCTAGAGGTCAAAGTATGTATGCTACCATAAGTGTAGAAAGTAGAGTAGGAGATTAGCTAGAGGTCAAAGTATGTATGAACATAGGTAGCAGGAGGGTGGCTTTTTGCAAAGGTAGGGGACTAACAAAGTGAGAGTGGCTAAAAGACGGTGCGTAGAGGACAAAAACAAAAAGGATAACCCAAAGGGAGGTAAAAAGTGGAAGATGGGGGTAGGAGGGGGGGCGGGGGGCGGGGGGCGGGGTTGTAGGGCTTCATAGTGACATAGATTATGCTTAATTTTTTTGAATTAAGATGATGAGATGGCAGCTTTGTAATGTGGTCAAAACTTCCAAGTAACGCAGTGTGAAGCATTCTCTGATCAAGACAGGGTAGAATACTACATGGTCTTACTTTGAGTTGGCCACAAATTATAAGGAGTGGAGTTTGTTGATCTATGTTGTATTCCCTATTATAGCTATGTGTGATTATTTACTATTGCAGCTTTTAGCAGTTATTCCTGTTCTAATGATCTTAGCTTGATCAAACAAAAGCTCTTTCATAGGATTTAACAAAGAGTAGATGCACCTGTAAAATTCCAGCTGAAACACGAGAATCATGACCAATAGATATTCTTAAGATTTTTGAAGAATCGCATTTTTTCCTTTCAAGTAGCCATTCTGCAAATGCTGCTGCAATTGCTTCAGACACGCTTTCAGTAAGATTGACAGGCTCTCCCTCCACTCCAGGAACTGCAACACCCCTGATGTCACTGCATACATCAAGGAGATTGATGAGTGCAACTTAGATCTCAATTACCTTAATTGTGTAAAGCCAAAACATCCTCAAAATAAAACAATATCAGGCTCAGTAAGAAGTCGAATATGGAATGGATAAGAAACTAGTTTGTTCAATACACAAATTCCAAAGTCGAGAAAGAAAGCTTCATAGCCATTACCTAGAGTATTTGACAGCAACATTTCCCTTCCAAGTGCATAAAACATCTTTGGAGGTAGTGTTTAAAATGTAGCATGCTTTGCAAAATGCTCATTGTAATCACTGAAACTAATCCAATTTCTTCTCTTACGTCACTCATTTGATATCTTCCTTTGAGGTCTTAAGCATGCCTAATCTTTGCCTTTGCTTGTTTTCACCCCATGGTTATGGCCAAATCCAACCCCAGTTCAAGCAACAACCAAACTAGAAACATTTAATGAAAGAATGTGCATATGTTATAAATGAGAGAGACAGACAGACAGCCAAATACACACATTTCAACCTCCTCTAGAGACCAAAATATAGTCTCTGACCAAAACCAGCTTCATAATCATCGTAAAAATCAAAATGCATGTATACACTCACCTATCGCAAGTTCAACCACAAGATGTTGTCTTAGGTCTTAAAATCCATAAAAGGTTAAAACCAAGCTGCAAGAGATGTATTGCGTAATTATGAGGTTCTTAAAGATATCCACCACGAGATGATGCTATTTGAAGCTATGCAAACCATCGGCGCTTGTTCCTCATCCTCAATAACTCATATGGATATATTTTGTGCGCTAAACTAGTCAGTACTAAATAAAGAGATGAAACAAAAACAAGATTTGACTAAACTAGCAATACTCAATCACTTGCATGTAGTACATTTTGAGTACTAAACTAGTTGCACTAAACTGGTCAACATTAAAGGGAGAGACGAAAAAAACAAACTTTGATATACTTTCCACACAAGGAGAGCTCTTACTCTAGAGACAGCTTGTAAATTAACTATAGGCAAAAACACAACTATCAACCATAAGGTTGTGCCAACATCTTAAAAGTTCACAAGGATTTCTAATCCTAACCTATTTTACAAACTCGGTACCTCTTATCAAAAGTATAATAAGACCCAATCAGCACAACCTAGACCTATGCATCTCATTTATAACTAACACACAGTGAGACATGACAAAACTAATAAAGACTCCTAACTCGCCACTCACGTCCCTAGTAGTAGAAACTCGACAAAAAGACCGCAACAACCTCAAAGGAGAAACACCAAGACTCAATCTCTGGTTCCACACCTCTCAAGATTACAAAGGGTGCTTGCATGTGATCTCCAAGAGTGATCCTATAAGATATTAGAGATGTTTGAGTCAATGTGAGGCATTCTAAACCTTGATGAGTTTGAGTAATGCATGATGGCTTCCACTGGCTGTACAATTAAGTTCACAAAACTCGAGGATAAATCCTCGATTGAAAGAATCTTGAATTTGGTACATTACATCTTTAAAGTTGGGAAACCTGGGACAAATAAATCATCTATGAATCTCCTAACTTGACTACATTTATGAAGAACTCCTCTTTTATAGGCCCAAGAGGCCCTGAAATGGACCGACCTGGTAGGGCCAACCCCTAGGCCTGTTTGGGCCGACCAGACTGGCCAACCTGGTCTGTCACAAACCAACTTGGTTGGCTGGTCAAACCAGCCCTATAAAAGGGCCTTTGGCAGCCCCTTTTGGGCTGCTGCCTTTGCCCCTTCCTGCGCCTATTGCAGGCCTGTTTGCAGGCCTTATGCCTGCCCATAGACCCCCGCCATGCAGCCGTACAGGTCCGCGCCTTGTTCAGGACCTGCTGTAGGCAATAACCCTGCGCACAAGCCTGCCCAAACAGGTCACCATGCTGCGCCTCAATTGCAGGTCCATGTCATGCCCTTTGTCTTGACAGCTGCCCACATGGCAGCTCATGTGCTGCCCATGTGGCAGCCCCAATATTTCCAGGTCTACCTCCCCCATGCTCTCCTCATATGGGGGCTTATAGATGGGAGGTGACCATTCCAACACTATGGTAGAAGAGGTTGAATACTTAGGGCACATTGTGGGCAGAGATGGGATTCGGGCTGACCCCACAAAAGGTGAAATGAGTGAGGGAATGGCCACAGCCACTAAATCCCACCCAGCTGAGAGGGCTTTTGGGCAATTTATTCAGAAATTTGCCAAGAGGGTTCAGCTCCTCTTATGGACCTCTTGAAGAAGGATGCCTTTTCTTGGTCAAAGATGTGTAGCCCAGTTTTGAACACCTGCAATTTGCATTGAATCATGCCCCTGTGTTGGTATTCCCTGACTCCTCATGGCCGTTCATTGTGGAGGCAGATGCTAGTCACATGTTTATGATCTGGTAATGTTGGCCATGTTTATGATCAAGAGATGCTGGCCATCCTACATGCCTTCAAAAAATGGTATCACTATCTGTAAGAGAGTACAATCAACATCAAAAATGATCATAGGACACTCAGATTCTTCCTCGCACAGCCCAAAAAGAGATGGTAAGCTTTAGTAAAGTCCAATGATTTTGACATTGAATACAAGAAGGCGAAAGAAAACGTGGTTGCAGATGCCTTGTCCAGGATGTGGATTTGCACATTGTTTGCGGTTTCGACCATTTATCAGGCATTGAGTACATGGCATTCAAGAAGAGTACACGCTGAATTCAAGGACAGCAGCCATCTTTTCAAAATTGCACAAGAACCCATGACAGGATCATCCTGACTTTAAATTGCATGTGATCGTGGTTCCCAAACAAAATTTACCCGGTTTCAAATTCCTAATATATGCAACTCGTGTTGAGGGAAATGCATTCTTCCCTTGTTGGCTGGAGATACAGGTGTGACAAAGACACATGAGAGGGTAAGGCAAAGTTTGTTCTGGCAAGGTCTATGGAGAGATGTAGTCAAAGATGTTGCTGAATGTTTGCCATGCCAGCAAAACAGACTGGACAGCAAACTACCAGCTGGAGCCTGGTTTGTTGCAGCCATTACCCATTCTGGATGGGAGATGGACACACATAGCTATGGATTTCATCACAGGATTGCCTTCTACAAATAGGAGTTGGGACACCTGTTAGAATTATTGCTATAATTTAGCAGTGACCAATGTAATGTAATAAGTAGGTTAGGGGCACTTTTCCCTCACTTAGAGGTTTTTCCCCCTAACCACAGTTAGTTCACTAACTATGGTTAGTGAAGGATAAGGTTTTGTCACTTAGACAAAACCTATCACTCCATTCAGTTGTACTACTCTCATCTAATTGCAACTACGTTTTCAGCTCTCTCTCTCTCCTGCTTCTTGTTCTCAACTTTGCTCTCTCTCCCATTCTCACATTTGGTATCAGAGCAGGTTGATCCTGCTCCCTGCTCCTTGTCCTCCAGCTCGCTGTATCGTCCGTACAGATCTGTACGGACTGATTCCATACAGTCCGTATTGTACCTGCGACGCCCGTACCAACTGCACTGATTCTGAACAGCACCTCCTGCATCACCGTACGGCGGTACAGCACGTACGGCACCTGCGTCGCCATATCAACGCCTGCATCACCGTACGGTTGTACAGCTCGTCGCCGTACAGCTTGCAGCTCTGTTTCGTACACAGGCACCGTACAGCCTGCAGCCCCATACGTACCTACGCGCGTACTATCTATTCCATAGGTATCTTCGCCGTACAATCCGTACACCGCTTGTCTGTACCTACACGTGTCAACCGTCCGTACCAGCTCGTCCGTGCAGGTGTACGGTTTTTGACCGTACATCGCTGACAGATCCGTACAACTGCCGTACAACCAAACTGACAATTCCGTACTGTTAGTCCGTACAGTTTGAAGGTGGGCTTGGAAAGTCACATTTTTGCAGGATTTGCTTTGCAGGAGGATATTGGAAAGTTTTTTTGTCAGGCTCTTGTGCATACAACCATTGTTTCGCTCTATTTTTGGGAACACATTTGGAGCTTTGGCAGACACATTACAATTTTGGGGCTTTTGTAAAAATTTTGACACACATTGCAAGCAAATTGCAAGGATTGGCCAAGAAATTGGGGCTTTTATAAAAGATTAGCTATTTGGGTGAAATTTGGCTCAATTTCAACTCGAAATTTGGGGCTTTTGCAGACAGATCTGCAGATCTAGTCTGAAATTTGAGGCTTTTGTTCAGAAATTGCATATTTGGGGCTTTTAGTAAATTTGCCCCTTTTTGGTTGCAATTTCAAGCCACAAATTGGGGCTTTTGTGTTGGGAGAGCAATTTGACAGGTTTCAGTTCACGCTGCCTTTCTGTGAGTGCTTTGAAGCGCTTTTGGCACGTTTTGGGAGAGATTGCATGCTCTGACAGATTTCTGACAGAGACATTATAGAGATTTGAGTTGCATTTTTAGCCAGTGTTTGGCTGTGTTTTTTTGGGATTTGTGCACTCCATTCCCAGCAAGGGAATTCAGATTTGCTGTATTTTCTTTCTCAGACATGGCCCAGCAAAATCAGAATGATTTCGGTTTCAGTGGTCTCTCACAAGAGGACAAGCTGGATGGTACCAACTACTCCCTCTGGAGTTTTATGGTATGCAATATTCTGATTTCTCGTAATTTGTGGGACTATATAAGTGGGGATGAGTTCCGGCCAGCAAATGTGGCACCTAATACCCCTCCCCAACAAGGAGGAGGCAAAGGTCATGCACAGGGTACAGCTGCAGCACAAGTTATTGGCGCAGTTATACCTACCACTCCATAGCAGAAGAGATGGGATTCACGTGATGCTTTAGCTTTGTTGTATATTTCTCTTTCAGTGAAAAGATTCATCATTCCACATATCCGGTCGTGTAAGACCTCAAAGGCAGCACGAGATATTTTGGAGAGCATGTATGCAGCTCAGAATGATGCCAGGGTGTCTTTTTTGAAAAGAGAATTGTCTCATACACATATGGAAGAGGGCGACTCCATGTCAGTGCACCTCACAAAGCTACAGGACTTACAAGAGCAATTGCTGAATATTGATGAGATCATTCCTAATTCAGAGATGATTACCACTACTCTGAATTCTCTTCCTGAGTCTTATCTCAGCTTTCATACCTCGCTGAATTTGTCTTTAAGGGGGGGTGCAAATCCTCTCACTTTTCACGAGTTGATAGGACTTCTGCTGCAGGAAGAGCAGACCAGGAAAAACATGGCTTCACGAGCAAGTGAACATGCCATGCTCTCAAAATTCAAGCCTAAAGAAAAGGGATAGGCAAAGACTTCAGCAAATCAGCCTTCCAGTGGTTCAGGACAGCCTTCTCAAAAGGCTAAGGGTGATGCACGTAAGCCAAAGAAGAAGGGAATATGTCATTACTGCAAAAAGCCAGGTCACTACATTGGAGAATGCAAGAAAAGGCTTGCAAAAGAAAAGAAAAACAGCTCCGGTATGGCTGTCTCAGATTCAGCTCCTCATGCATCTAACAATGAGCAAGCTACAGCCAACTTTGTGGAGCACGACTATGCCTTCTTGTCTTGCATTTCAGACTCTCAGTTGGCTGCTCGGGATAGTACAACCACTTGTAATGATGACACTTATGCTTTTCTGACATGCAGTTATGATTCTTCCAAGGATGCATCAGCTTTCAGTGTCAATGAGACACATAATACATGGTAGTTTGACAGCGGTGCCTCAAAGCATATCACTCCCAGGAAGTGTCTCTTCACATCTATGCATCCACCACCTGTTGGTAAAAAGGTCACATGTGCCAACAACTCCTCCTATTCAGTTCGTGGTACAGGAGAAGTTGAACTTACAGCCATTGATGGCTCAACATTCAGAATTTCTGGTGTCTTGTATGTGCCTGGTATCACAAAAAATCTACTTTCAGTGTCCACTCTTAACAGAGCTGGATTTCAGGTCATTTTTGAAGATGACAAGTGTGCAATCCATGATAGAGAGCATGACTATGCCTTGAGATTGTCTGGCACTCTATTGCGTGGTCTTTTTCAGCTTGACATGTATGAGAAAAGACCAGCACGTGCTCTTACAGTTTCCACTCCCCCTGCTACTATGTAGAATGAAGAGTTATGGCACGCGAGATATGGACACATGCATTATGGCAACTTGATGACGCTTCAAAAACATGCCATGGTTGATGCATTGCCTCCTCTTGAAACACCTCCTCCACATGCCTGTGAAGGATGCATTCTTGGTAAAATGCACAAATCTCCTTTTAAGAAGGATGGATCAGTTAAAGTTGTTCGAAAATTACAGCTTATACGTAGTGATGTCTATGGTCCCATGAGGACTCCATCATTGGGTGGTCATCTTTACTTTGTCACTTTTATAGATGACTACTCCAACTACACTTGGATCTATGGGCCAAAACGCAAATCATAAGTGTTTATGGTCTTCAAACACTTTGCAGCCATGGTTGAGAATGAATCCGGACTCAAGATACAGACATTACGCACTAATAGAGGAGGGGAGTACTTGTCTGCAGATTTTGATGCTTTTTTGAAAGACAAGGGCATTGTACATCAGCTTACAGTGAGTCTAACTCCTCAGCAAAATGGGAAAGCTGAGAGAAAAAATCGTACTCTTATGGAGATGGATAGATGTATGCTAAAAAGCAAAAAATTGGTTCACAAATTTTGGCTTGAAGGTCTCATGTGTGCCAATTATGTTTTAAATCGGGCACGCACAAAAGCTTTGAAAACCAAGACTCCCTATGAAGTTTGGCAAGGGAGAAAGTCTTCTGTGGATCATTTCCGTGTCTTTGGATGCCTTGCTTATGCTCATGTACCTGTTGAGTTTCGGCATAAGTTGTCTGATAAGGCAATCAAATGCATTTTGGTTGGGTACAGTGCAGAAAGCAAGGGGTACCGTCTCTACAATCCTGTCACATTCAAGATCATTGTCAGTAGAGACGTGTCTTTGGATGCCTTGCTTATGCTCATGTACCTGTTGAGTTTCGGCATAAGTTGTCTGATAAGGCAATCAAATGCATTTTAGTTGGGTACAGTGCAGAAAGCAAGGGGTACCGTCTCTACAATCCTGTCACACGCAAGATCATTGTCAGTAGAGATGTAATATTTTCAGAAAATTCAGCTCACACTCAAGCTGAATTTGATATGCTTTCTTCTTCCGGTGATGTCTTTGAGGGGTTACTACCCATTGCCTTGGGTTCCCCTGCTGATATATCTCATGAAAATCAGAATTTTCAAATACCTCCACATGCTCCGATTCAACCACAGGATGTCATACCACCTCCACAAGCCGTGGAAGAGGTTGTTCAGCAAGAAATTGCAAATATACATGCAGCAAAAACAGTCCCAAATTGGCTGCTCTCAGGGAGAGTAAAATTGATGCTCCGTTACCTGGCAGAACTCAGAGTGCAGTAAGGCATGGGGGAGGTGCTCTTTCAGTTGAATCAGCTTATGCAGGTACTCTTCTTGATGAAGAGGAACCTGAGACATTTGAAGAGGAACAGGATAGTGTGCATTGGATGAATGCCATGCATGATGAGTTGCAGTCCATTAAGAAAAATCAAACATGGTCGATTTGCCACCAGGTAAACATGCCATGGGTACACGGTGGGTTTTCAAAGTTAAAAGAAAGCCAGATGGCACCATTGACAGGTACAGGCAAGGCTGGTCGCAAAAGGATATGCTCAGAAAAAGGGCATAGACTATGAGGAGACTTTTGCTCCTACATCCAGAATGACAACCATCCGGTCAGTCATAGCAATGGCTGCAAATTTTCAGTGGAATGTTCATCAGTTGGACATAAAAACAGCCTTCCTTAATGGAGACTTCTTGGAAGAGGTTTATGTCAAACAACCTCCAGGCTTTGAAATTTCAGGAAATGCACTTCAGGTATGCAAGCTGAATAAAGCTTTGTATGGGCTGAAACAGGCCCCACGTGCATGGTATGCAAAGATTCATGCCTTTCTAACCAGCAAGGGACTACACAACAGTCCAACTGAAAACACCCTCTACATCAAGAAGGATGGGGGGGATATTTTAGTCATCATTCTTTATGTAGATGACTTACTGCTCACAGGGTCAAATGAAGATAATATTGCAGATTTTAAAGCTGAATTGCAGACCACTTTTGACATGTCATGTCAGATTTGGGGCTGCTACACTTTTATTTGGGGATCCAGTTCACTCAAGAGCAAAGTGGCATCGGTATGTCTCAATCCAAGTATGTGCAAAAACTCTTGGACAAATTCAACATGCAGGATTGTAAGCCCATAGCTACTGCCATGGAGCCGGGGCTGAAGCTTACAATGCATAAAGCAGGTGAATCATTTGATGTCACACTCTACAGTCAGGCTGTTGGATGCCTCATTTATCTCTGCAATACACGACCTGATATTCAGTTTGCAGTTTCTTAGGTGAGCAGATATATGCACAGCCCAAAGACTATGCATTGGCAGGCTGTAAAACGCATCTTCCGTTATTTGCAAGATACCAAGTCTTTTGGCTTGATGTTTCCCAGGGGGGGTGACTTGCAGATGCATGCCTACAGTGACTCAAATTGGGCTGGAGATTATGACACTAGGCAGTCCACAAGTGGCAATTGTTTCTTTTTGGGCAAAGCTTGTATTTCTTGGTTGAGCAAGAAACAATCTACAGTGGCTACTTCTTCATGTGAAGCTGAGTACAGGGCAGCTTTCACAGCGACAGTTGAATGTGTTTAGCTACGTTGTTTATTTGCTTATCTTCATCTTTCATTGGAGGGTCCTTCTCCAATTCTCATTGATAGTCAAAGTGCTATTGCAGTAGCAAAGAATCCTGTGTTTCATGCTCGCACGAAGCACATTGAGGTTAATTATCACTACGTCAGAGAGAAGTTGCATGCAGGAGAGATCAGCATGATCTATGTGTCAACACATGACAATGTTGCAGACATTTTCACCAAAGCACTTCCACGTGAAAAGTTTGAGGCATTTCACAGTGCCTTGAACTTATCTCCTTTTGGTGATTGATCTTTTCCTTGTACATGACATTGGCACTGCAGGGGGGTGTTAGAATTATTGCTATAATTTAGCAGTGACCAATGTAATGTAATAAGTAGGTTAGGGGCACTTTTCCCTCACTTAGAGGTTTTTCCCCCTAACCACAGTCAGCTAGTTCACTAACTATGGTTAGTGAATAATAAGGTTTTGTCACTTAGACAAAACCTATCACTCCATTTAGTTATATTACTCTCATCTAATTGCAACTACGTTTTCTCCCATTCTCACAACACCATCTTTGTAGTGGTGGATAGGCTGACAAAATAAGCCCATTTCATACCTGCTAAGACCTATGCATCATGGATTCCCTCAAGAAATTGTCAGTGATGGAGACACAAAATTTATAGGCCTTTTCTTGAAGGAATTATTTACAGCAATGGGTACTTTGCTCACCCCTAGCACTACAGACCACCCTGAGATTGAGGGTCAATCTGAAACAGTGAACAAATGGGTTGAGGAATAACTGAGGCATTTCTATCATTACACCCAGAGGTTGAGGGATAAGTGGCTTGCATTTGCTGAATTTGGCCACAATAACAATAAGCATCTCTCTATGGAAATGAGCCTGTTTGAGGCAATGTATGGGTGCAAAGTGGGAATGCCTTCCTCGATTGTAGGCATGGTTGTGAAAAACCAGCGAGCACAAGATTACTTGGAGAGAATGGAGGCTCTTCTACACTTCCAAGACAAGCTAAAGAAATATGCGGATGAACGTAGGAGATACTTGGTTTTCAAGGAAGATGATTATATGCATTTACGTCTCCATAAAAATCGTTACGCCTCGCTGAAGTGTAATACCAGCACAAAGTTCTCATTGGTATTATGGCCCTTATAAGACCATCCGCAAGATTGGGGAGGGTAGTGTATCGATTGGAGCTACCGAGCACCTCCAAGATCAACAGTGTGTTTGCTGAAACCACATGTGGGTCAGCGCGTGCACATTCCTCTAAAGTTGCCACCCATGGATGAGGAGGGTCATATCCTCTATGTCCCTGAGCGCATTGTGGGTTACAGAGATACAGTACACCGCAACAAGGTATACATTGAGCACCTCATCAGATGGACGAGTCTATCAAAGGATGAACAATCATGGCACCCAGAGAGCATTGACCAGGAGTACCCCTATCTTTTACCAGGCTAATCAGCATCACTTGCTGTCTCAGCACCTTCGGAACATGTAATTTTGAGGGCAAAGTTCTATGGGAAGGGATGGATGTAATGTAGGGGGGCAAGGGGCTAATTTAGGGGTACTTTAGTGAGATTTAAAAGGGACTCTATAAGTCCAAACCCACCACTCTTGTAGCACTTTTCATGTGACATCTAATCTATCCTATCTCCTCCTTCCTCCTCCTACGTGCATACAAATCTGCATCACGATCAGCGCCGTCTGCAATAGAATCATGGGGCCCTGCCGACAGCAGCCCGAGGTGAAACCAGCAGCAATAATCAAACAAAAGAATGTTTTGAGAGGCCCAATGGCCTCCAAAACAACAAGGATGTGCCATGAATCTGTCTGCAAACTGCCTATCTGTTCCACCACCAAGAAACAGAGATTAAATCTTGTTAAATACATCAGAATGTGACACGGTTGAACAGCTGAAATTATTCTAGTCAAAGAAAACAGGTCAGATAGTACAAAGCAGAAGTTTGCAGAGAGAAATTGGGAGTCGCTCGCCCAGACCCACTATCAATTCAATTTCTGAAACATGTTCACTCCCAAGAGATCCCCTTTGAGGATAATGCCCCCCACTACTAAATATTACAGGTCCTCGAAAAGGCAAACGTATAAGGATATGGTCAAAATGCAGGATGAGAATACCCTGCTGAATCAGGAGGTTAAGCAGTTGAGAGACATCGTGAATGGTCTACCTCAAAAGGTGTTAGCAATGGAAAATAAAATTGACAACAGATATGCGTCAAATGCCATCCGCTTGCCATGAAATGAACAAATACATAGCAGATTTGTTACAGATAACAACCCAAAAAAGCTTTGTTAAAAGCAAGGAAAGGAGCATTGGAATGCCATGCAATCACTGGTATGACCAGGATTGTAAAAATGCAAATAAGGCCTGGAAAACAGCAGATACAGCAGAGAAAGAAGGCAAAGTCCGAGCATACAAACAGGTGGTGAGAAACAAAAGAGATCATTTCTTAAAAGCAAGCAGCTCAAAAGTTTCAAAAAAACCAAGGAAGTCTTTCCAGAAATTGCATGGCAATAAACCTCGAGAGAGGAAAGCAACATGGGAAGACATGATACACTTTGTCAAAGACCTCTACGACAAGGAGTTAGAAGAGAAAGTCATGACTTTCCCATCAAAGCAGCAAACAACATCATAACGGAGGAAGACATAGGGAAAGAGCTGAAAAAGCTAGCAAATGGAAAAGCTCCAGATACACAAGGGCTAGTAGCCTCTATGCTCACATGAGGGGAAAGAAGACAAAGAAAATGCTCACCAGACGTATGAACATGGCCCTAGGGGAAGGGTTCCTTCAGAATGGCAACTTAGCAAAGTTGTACCAATCCACAAGGGAGGCGACAGCAAGGTGGCAAAAAGCTATCGCACCATCATGGTGAGCAGACTAATGGCCAAGCTGTAAGACAATACCTTGAGCAGACAATCAGCAAATGGGTGGAGACACAGGGAGCATCCCAGGTAGGGTTTCGCCCCAACACTCGGCAATAGACCATTTGGTTATCACAAGGGCTGCATCGGAAGAAGCTAGGCATAAAAAATAAGCTGCCGATTGCTGCTTTGTAGATTTCAAGAAAGCCTTTGACATAGTTCCACTCAAAAAACTCTGGGAAAGATTGGAAAAGCTTGGAGTCCCTCACAAACTCTGAGAGGCTACTTAACCGTTTTTACAAGAAAGTTTTAGCCGAGCTAGCACAACCAATTGTGGATGGGCCATCCTCCAAAGGAAAAGTTGTCATACACAGTGACATTGGGGTTGAATAGGTCTTTTTGGTCTTTTTATTAATGAACCAGAAGATTGGGTGGAAATCCACAGCAGAGAAGGTGTCCAAATTACAGAATATGCTTTACTATTGCTTATTTACACAGATACTCTGGTATTTTTCAGAAAGAGCAAGCAAAAAATGAAAGCTTATCTGGATGCACTGGGAGACTTCTACAAACACTCAGCATGTCCAAGACAAAAGTCATGATGATTGGAACTCACAATCAACAGATTGATGTCACCTTCAAAGGGGAGCCTTTGGAATTAGTCAACTCATACAAATATCTAGGGCTGGAATTAATCAACAACTGCAAGTGGAATGCATGTATAGAAAGAAGAATTTTGGGAGGGCTGAAAGCTTGTACAGCTTCCAAAACAAGTGCAGGAAGGCACACCTATGGAATTGGAAATTGAGGAAATTTCTGTACACTATGCTTGTACAAACAGTGATCCTTTATGGGTGTCCAGCATGGGCTCCCGAACTCTCTAGGACCTACTAGAAAAGAACATATAAGATTTCTCAAAGGGGAATTGGGGGTCAAGGCACGAACATCCTACCCCATTCTACTGGCCGAGACGACGAGTATGATACCTCTCCAAGGGGAGGCATTATGCCAATTCATGGCCTACCTCAACAAAGTTGAGAAGATGGATGTCTACAGGATACCTCACAAGGCACTAGAAGCTACACAAACCGCGGGATGGGACCGAGATGGGATAAAATGGATGTATGTGAGACTCGGGGAAAAAAAAATCAATAAAAACACTTAATAAGTGTGAAAGAAACCAGCAAGCATAAGCTCAAAAGCAGAAATACATCATGCGAAGCATGAGAGAAAAAGGCTCCTCAAAAAGAGCTAGAAAAAAGCCATGGTGGAGGCTGAAAATGCCACATCAACCCTAAGAAAATTCTGCAAAGGAGGGAGAACCTCTCCATTCTCTTATGGCAGTGGCTGTCCGAGAAGAGCTCTGCATGGTACGCTGGCCAAAGTGTGAACCTGAGATCCATCTATGCCTCTCCAAATGTGCCATGCTGAAATGCTAGCCAATATCTCCCAGGAAGAATCCACATAAGAATGCACATCTCTGAAAGGTGAGGCAAGAACAATATCCAGAGAGCATGACTCGACTCTGAGTCATCGAATCGACAAAGCCTATAAAGAGTCATGCCTCTTGTAGAACACCTGAGGCCACCTAAGAGTGAGCCAAGCAACTGAGCCCCAAGTCATGAAGAATGGAGAGGGTACTGAAAATCCTGGCAACCCCCTTCCAAACCAACCCCGCCTGTCTGCAATCCCATAAGCAATGCTGGATGGACTCCACTGCCTACTTGCAACAAGGACAAGTAGCATCTGCCTGACCTGCAGGTCGCTGAGAATGACCGAGGTTGGGGGCCTAACTGACCCCCCAACCAAGGTGCCACTATGCGCTATAAAGGCAAAGGCGGCCTACTAGCAGCCTTGGACAGGCCCCAAAAGTGGGCAAAACAGCCCCATATCTGCCCGGCTGCACCCGCGACGGTACGACAGTTGGTCTGGCCTGGTACAAACATAGGGACGAGTGGAAACATGTTCCTACCCCTCCGTACACCCCTCCACATAGTCTAGGACAAGGCAGCCCCCATAGCTCTCTCCCTCTACCTCTTGGGCGGGCAAACCCACAAGCAAAGGCCCTCACTCAACCTCTCATGGGCTTGCAAACCCACAACCAAGGCCCTCACTCTATGATACATGAGATGTCACCTGTAACAAATTTCTCACTTCCTAGGCAGTCAATGAAGGTCGTGATCTCATCAATATAGAGCCAAAAAAGTGACAGTGAAAGGGAGCATTCTTGCTTCAGTCCGATCGTGCTCTCAATACAGTCTGACAGACCCCTGGTGCACATACTCTCCCTCTGATTGCCTCATAAAGACTCATTATTGTTAGAATTATTGCTATAATTTAGCAGTGACCAATGTAATGTAATAAGTAGGTTAGGGGCACTTTTCCCTCACTTAGAGGTTTTTCCCCCTAACCACAGTTAGTTCACTAACTATGGTTAGTGGTAGTCACTTAGACAAAACCCATCACTCCATTCAGTTGTAACACACTCATCTATTTGCAACTACGTTTTTCAGCTCTCTCTCTCTCCTGTTTTCTTGCTCTCACTGTTGCTCTCTCTCCCATTCTCACATTTGGTATCAGAGTAGGTTGATCCTGCTCCCTGTTCCTTTCTTCTTGTACTCTAGCTCCAGCCCACAAGCTCCTATGCCAACTTGCCGTTTCGTCCGTACAGATATGTACGAACTGATTCCGTACAGTCCATACTGTACCTGCAATGCCCGTACCAGCACCTCATGCATCATCGCCGTACAGCTCTGTCTGCTTCCGTACCATTCCGTACAGCTACCCGTGAACAAATCCGTACAGCATTCGTTGGCTGCTTCGTACGTCCGTACAACTGCAGCGCATGTTCCAGCCGTACACTTCGTCGTCGTCGCCAACCGTACATCGTCGGCCGTACTGCACGTGTGGCGCCGTACACTTGAATTCGTCCATACACTTGCAGTTAGTTTCAAGCACTTCCGTACATTTTCGTACAAACTGCCGTACAGACGGACTGAAAGCTCCGTACTGTTAGTCCGTACAGTTTGAAGGTGGGCTTGGAAATTCGCATTTTTGTAGGATTTGCTTTGCAGGAGGATATTGTTTGGCAGACATTTCTTTGCAGGGAGCCATTGTTTGGCTAGGCAGATTTTTGGACAGATTTGAGCACATTCTGTGAATTGGACATTTTGTTAAATTTGGGGCTTTTGTCAAACTGCCCCAAGTTGTGCTCAATTTTAAACTGAAGCTTGGGGCTTTTGTCCATTTTTTGGCACACATTGCAAGCAAATTGCAAAGATTGGCCAAGAAATTGGGGCTTTTGCAGGAAATTAGCTTTTTGGGTGAAATTTCGCCAAAATCAACTCCAAATTTGGGGCTTTTGTTCAGAAATTGCAAATTTGGGGCTTTTAGTAAATTTGCCCCTTTTTGGTTGCAATTTCAAGCCACAAATTGGGGCTTTTGTGTTGGGAGAGCAATTTGACAGATTTCAGTTCACGTTATCTTTCTGTGAGTGTTTTGAAGCACTCTTGGCAGGTTTTGGGAGAGATTGAATGCTCTAGCAGATTTCTGACAGAGACATTACATAGATTTGAGTTGCATTTTTATGCAGTGTTTGGCTGTGTTTTTTGGGGATTTGTGCACTCCATTCCCAGCAAGGGAATTCAGATTTGCATTTGCTGTATTTTCTTTCTCAGACATGGCCCAGCAAAATCAGAATGATTTCGGTTTCAGTGGTCTCTCACAAGAGGACAAGCTGGATGGTACCAACTACTCCCTCTGGAGTTTTATGGTACGCAATATTCTAATTTCTCGTAATTTGTGGGACTACGTAAGTGGGGATGAGTTCCAGCCAGCAAATGTGGCACCTAATACCCCTCCCTAACAAGGAGGAGGCAGAGGTCGTGCACAAGGTACAGCTGCAGCACAAGTTATTGGTGCAGTTATACCTACCACTCCAGAGCAAAAGAGATGGGATTCACGTGATGCTTTAGCTTTGTCGTGTATTTCTCTTTCAGTGAAAAGATTCATCATTCCACATATCCGGTCGTGTAAGACCTCAAAGGCAGCATGGGATATTTTGGAGAGCATGTATGCAGCTCGGAATGATGCCAGGGTGTCTTTTTTGAAAAGAGAATTGTCTCATACACATATGGAAGAGGGTGACTCCATGTCATACCTGATTGGATTGTGTTACTCCATTGGTCTACTAAGTTTGTTTGTGCAGACACCTAAGAAGGCTCACTCGGATGCTAGTATGCGGATCCTCCGGTATCTTCAAGGTTCTGCCAACCGTCAGGGCAGCAATCTAGGATCCAACCTACTAGGCTAGAGTGATCCAAACTAGGGAGGAGAGTCAAACACTCATCATTCAACCACTGGTTATTGTTTTACCCTCAGCTCAGCAGCTATCACTTGAAGCAGTAAAAGGCAACCCACTATAGCCCTATCTTCGACCGAGGCTGAATACCGTGTTGCTTGTTCAGCTACTTGTGAGACCGTTTGGCTCCGCTGTTTACTTGGGGAGGTTGGGTTCCAGCGAACATCCCCGACTGTCACTCACAGTGACAATCAAAGCTGCATTGCACTTGCTCGAAAACCGGTGTTCCACACTCAAACCAAGCATATTGAGATCCGGCACCATTATGTCTAAGAGAAGGTTTATATAACTTTGTAAGACTTGGATGTATCCAATCTCCAATCGTACGAATTTAGATCTCTTGTTGTTCTAAAGTCCAAAAATCTACACAAAAAATAAAAGACAAAACGAAAGAGAAGAAAAAAGAGAAAGCACATTTTTTTGTAAAACAAAAGGAAGACATACTTAGTAAGCAAAGCAATGCTTATGTCTTCATCAGTGCCCAAGCATAAGCAGCTATACTCGGTTTCTAAAGACCAGCACCATTATGTCCGAGAGAAGGTGCTTGCTAATGTGATCCAGCTTACCTACTGCAAGACGGAGAACAAGAAGGCGGACCTCTTCACCAAGCCTTTAGCACAGCAACTGCTTGGAGACCATTCCAGCTCCTTCAGGATGATTCGTGATCCAGGGCTGTTAGAGGTGACATCTCTTGTATCATAGAGTGAGGGCCTTGGTTGTGGGTCTGCCCGCCCATGAGAGGTTGCGTGAGGGCCCTGCTTGTGGGCAAACCCGCCTAAGAGGTAGAGGGAGAGAGCTATGGGGGCTGCCCAGTCCTAGACTATGTGGAGGGGTGTAGGGAGAAGTCCGGACATGTTTCCACTTGTCCCTATGTATGTACCAGGTGCCATACTGTTGCAGGTGCTGCCGGGCAAATACGAGGCTGTTTTGCCCACCACGTCTAGGGCTGCTACTAGGCCACCTTTATAGCACCTAGGAGGCGCCTTGGTTGGGGGGTCAGTTAGGCCCCCCCCCCAAAACTGGCCATTCCCACCGATCTTCCAGTCAACCAGACCCGTACTAGGTCGGCCTGCTCAGTCAGCCATGCCCCCTCCTTCCAGACGGTTGCCAAGGGCAGGGGGGACCCTATATATGGGGCCCTTTCTCCCCTATTTTTCCCATCTCAGTGTACAGCAAGCAATCCACTTCAGAGTTGAAGTTTTCCCCATCAGTGGAGGCGTTTTCTCCTGAGATCCTTGTGCAAGTCTCTCTTGTTCTCTCAGTTTTCCAGTTCAGTTTGCTCTCTCCCACTCCATTGTTGTTCAGTTCTGCTGCACTTCTCACAAGATCACTGCTTGCAGATTTGATGATACAAATACTTTGTACGCCAGTGATATAGTCCTCATATCCTCCTCAGCAGTAGGCTTACAGAGTCACCTAGAGGCCCTATACATGTTTTGCAGGGAGAGAGACTTGACAGTCAATCTTAGCAAGACCGAGGTCATGATTTTCAACACCTCACTGGCAATACATCATCGAGATAGTTTCACTAACCGAGGGTAGCCAGCGGAGATAGTGCAGTCCTACACTTACCTAGGGGCAGTGAAGGAGGGGAGCAAGTGGAGAGAGTGCAGTCCTACACTTACCTAGAAGCAGTCTTCACAGAACCAATTTTCACAATGATTCATGCAGCAAGGGCACAACTGACACAACATCAGGTAGCTCTACCCCAGCTAGAGCGATAGTGCTTCCAAGTGACAATTCCAAGACCCCTTGACAACAAGATGCTTATTTGATACACTAGTAAGGATGACAACCATGTATGCAGCACCCTTCTAGGGGGGTGATGTCTCAGCGATTGATTGGAGGAGATTTGAGAGGCTACAAGTGATTATCAGATCCCTGATGATTCAGAGTAAGCCCTAAATTCCTCATCAAATAGTACAAGCTGAGTCTGCCATGACACCACTCCAGATTGATGCTATTCAGATGGTGACCTACTTCCACAGGGTTTGGGCTTTGCCTAGTTGGAGACTACCAAGGTTAGCACTAGAGTCATGCAAAGACTAGCGACAGGTTAGCATGGCTTGCTATGCACGTATATCCAGATGGTTTGTCGGTCAGGTATTTAGATGGTCCGACTTCCCTCCTTTCAGTATAGTTTGGATACCCTATGCCCTCTCGTCCCACGAGATGAGATCAATATGTCATACCGTTGGGATCTACTCAGCTTTATACATCATGGACTTGGAGGGGGAGACAAGGGTTCCCCACAAAGATGCAATTCTATCACAACAACTTCCTGAGAGTATCATTGGATGAAGTGTTCATCATACCCTCGTATCTATAGGACATACGAGTCTCCCATGCATTAAGGATTGCTATTGGACAAAGGCGGGTCTCATTCCATCAGCTGAGGATCTAGGCAGGGCAAGCTGCAAGCATACTTAGAGAGAAACAGATCTTCAAGCTATGCACACTGGGGGATGTGGAGACAAAGAAGCATTTTCTATGTATTTGCCCAATCTATTAGGAGACCCGTTGACGATATCATCACAGTTTTGGCCCTCTCTCAGTTGTGATCCACTTTCATGACTAGGTCTACGTTGGTCTCTATCTCTTTGAGATGCGGCAACATAGAGAGACCCTACTAAGGCAGACCAGACAATAGGAGGTGACAGTGCTATAAGAGACAGAGAGAGACCACTACAACACGTCATTGACTTATACACATTCGAGCTAGCCCCACAACACAGCAGTGGAGGAGGAGGAGCAAGCAACATGAGGACAGAGAGGATCAACGGGAGGAGACGATGTGGAGTTATGGAGCCAAAGACACAGAGACCACCCGCAGTGCAAAGGTGGACCAGACCGCGCACGATGGAGGTCCAGCCTATCTCAGCTTTACTCGAAGCAAACAGTCTGAGTTGAGGTGTCACTCCGAAATGGCCCATCGGATACAGAGATCATGGAGACCACGTCCCCACTACAGCATGAGACGACCCGGCAGAGACAGATACGAGATATCTTCACATGCCATGGCACTAGGATCATATATATTTTCCATCACACCTCTTATCATCTCAGGATTTCTGAGTTTTTTATACTAGTTTTTTGAGTTTCTTAGCGAGCCTTTTGTTTCAGCCCATAGTGGCCTGTAGAGTTACTTATTTTAAGTATATCTTGTCTCATACACCTGTGAGTCCTCCCGAGGACATGAATACATCTTTTTTCCTGACTTTTCTCTCAGTGGAGCAGAGAGATACACATGCCAGGTTTCTCTGGATCCGAATTTGGCACATAGACAGCCGGGATCCGTTTATTGCAGTTTGCTACTTCCCCCCCGAGACCTCCCGCTTTGCCAAAGATATTCGAGGGGAGGATGAGACATCCCCATTTGCTGCTCTTTATCAGTCCATTGTTGACTTCTCTAGCCGCGGAGATGTCCTCCCGGTTGGGGACTTCAACGCGAGGACAGGCACTCGTCAGGCACCACTCCTCGACTTCAGGGATGATTCCACTCTACTGCCACACATTGACCTTAAAGAGGCAGGTATGCTACGAGTTTTGGCTTACGACGCCTACAGGATTTGGTTTACGACCAGGAGATCATTTGGGCTGTCATGGCACTTTATGAGCGAATTTTGGGCAGAGTCTTGATAGGATCTAGATGGACAGACAAGATCATGAGCACTATCGAGATCAAACAAGGGTGTCCATTATCACCTACATTGTTTGGCCTCTACATTGACGAGCTCGAGACAGTGATGCAGACACAGGGAGGGTAGGTTGCTCTCTCGCGGGCACGCTAATTGCTTTACGCAAATAACGTGGCCGGTTATGATCTTCAATTCATCTCGAGCCGTCATGCGCCAGGAGCAGTTTGCATTTGATGGGTTCCCTGTCGAGGCAGTTTCATCATACACTTATCTTGGGGTCGTCTTTTCTAGACCCATCTTCACTATGAGACCCGCGATGCATGCACGCCTGAGCAGAGGATATGCTTCATTGACTAGACTAGAGAGGCAGTGCTTCCACTCTCACTTTCAGGATCCACGGACCAAAGGGTTGCTTTTTGACTCCTTGGTCCGCCTAGCAGGGATGTATGGCAATCCATGCTGGGGGCCAGACTTGTCGGATACAGAGTGGGTCAGGGTGGAGCAGCTACAGGTTCTCATGTTATCACGGATGATCCGTGGTAAGCCATCCATTCCTCACCAGATCATTCGGGCGGGCGGAGTTTGGGTCACCCCCATTACAGCTAGATGCTGCATTTCAGGTCATCACGTATCTATATCGAGTCAGGGAGTATGGGGATTACACCTTTGGGTGTAGCAGGATACCATGACTAGCACTGTCCTCTTCTATGGCACTTGCAGCAGGGGGAGACCAGAGGTGCTGGTATGCACACACAGAGACATGGTTTGAGGGACTAGGGCTCCACATGGATAGACTACCTCCATTCCAGTACAGCATGGATGCTCCGTTCTCTCCCCTCCTATCACACGAGGTCAACTAGGTTATCCGTGAGGATCTACTACAGCTACACACATTCTAGACTTGGTTGGGCCCGAGTGATCTTCCGGTGAAGCTGGGCTTCTACAAGTTCACTTCTTACATATCACAATGGAGGATTTTATTGATCCACCACGATACAAGACCTACCCCACTCGCTGAGGATCTCTCTTGGGCAGTTCTAGATCTCTTCACACAAACTTCGTATCGAGAGCGGCAAAGGAGAGCGGTTACCAAGGGAGAGGCGCATATGCACACTATGTGACATGCAGGAGGTTGAGACAAAGAAGCATTTCATCTTCAAGTGTCCTGTTTACTATGAGATCCGAGGGCATTTCTACTGCCTCTTCAGAGATAGTTATGGGGTTTTGGCCCGTTTCCTCTCCTACCCAGACTAGCGGTGTTTGGCTGGTTTCATTCATGAGGTGCTTAGACACCACGAGAGGATACTCCGGGCACGGACACAAGAGCAGACTTCTTCCTTGACTGATACCTCTCAGCGCTCTATCACGAAGTTCTTTCAGCCAGATCACATAAATACCCACGAGACGAGACCTCGACATGACCATGACGCGGAGCTTGTGACCCGACAGTTCAGACAGAGGATTGACACACAGACCATACTTGGGGACATCCCCTCCTTGTTTCAAGTCGGATCCCGACCAACGGGGGTCACAGTGGCCCTGGTTAGACGCAGAGCTACGACCAGGAGACGTACCAAGACTGCACCCTTGAGGGGCCGACAACGCTCTATTGCTGACCTCATGCCTCCACTGTCTCATCCATCCTGATGTCCTACTGCTGATAATGATGATGATGATGATGCTGAGATTGATATATAGTCGACTATCGACATGACTATGTTGTACTTAGGACTTAGTACTGCCATTTTGCATTTTTTGCATTCTGCATTGGTGTGGATGCTCGTTTCGTAGCTCCACTACCACAGCTCATTGTATCAGATTTTTTCAGTCTCATAGACCCATCGGTCTTCTGAAGACTTTAATAAACTTTCTTCTTTCTCCAATTGCAACTCTGTTGTCTCTTCTTCACATATCATATCTTTCTGTTCACGTGTCTGCTGCTCGCATATTCTGCTGCACTCTAACAAGTTCAACAATGACAGCTGGTCATGCACCCTTGAAAGCCTACCTTTACTCAATTACCCTCTTTCTGGTGTATGCCATGCTTCTTCTTTATTCTTTTTTTTCTGCAGGTGGCACCCAGCGTCTCAAATTTGATTCCAAATGTACTTTGAAAGTTTGATACAGCTTCTCTCTCTCTGATGCGGGTTTAGAAGGGACTTCAGCTACAGACTATTTATTCATTAAAATCACTGCACCACAAACTCATAGGAGACCTGTACTTACCTGCCATTTTGTAACTTTTTAAAGTCCACTGTCTGTGTTGCAGAGGCACTGCCTGCTGAAATAGCAGCTGCAAGGAGAGAAAAGAACGTCTCAGCATGATATGACTACACATCAAAGATGCAAAACAAAATGTGATAACTTATGATAGCGTAATGATGAAAGGTAGGTATAGTCACAGCAACGGCGGTACTAATGGGAACCCAATAACGTAACTATCAATAAGCAAGGAATCTCTCAAAGATGTGATTGGCAAATTCTATCTTTACTTCTCTTGGGAACGTTCTCTCTAGGATCTCTGGGCCAGAAAAACAAAATCGTGCTTTATAACGGCCTCCAAAACAATTCTGCTGCGATACTCACTTTTGGGAGGTTGCATCCTTTCTAGGCAAAATTTTGAAATTATGTTTTTGTAGCTCTCTCGCCCTATGGAAAGTGTTCAAAACAATTTTGCTGCTATAATCCTTTTGGAACGACGCGAAGGAGGAAAAGACGAAGCTAACGAGCATAATTCACGCCCATATATCGAAACGTTAGGACGGAACCGCTATGTGAAGCTATTCCAATCGAGTCTAAATTAAATCAGAGGCAAATAGGACCATATGCAGATACAGACCACTGCAAGTCAATCGTGTTCGATTGCTTGAGCTTCGTTGCTGCATCTCCGAGAAGCCTTGCCTTACGACAGGCTTGCAAGTCCAGGTCATCCTCAACCCCGACTTTGAGTTCAAACCTTTCAACGCGAAAGGACAAATCACTTGTAGCCGGGGTTCCTCCTCACGCTGGGAGGCACCTGCTACAGAAGAGGTCTGGCAAATTTGCCACAAACAGGCTGCACCACATTCCGAAATTATCACGTTAGCTGTTGAAACTTGGGGTCCCTACAATCCATTTTCTAGGATTTTTTTCGTCAACGACCGATCCACTAGCGCAAAGTCCATGGACAGCGCGCTTATAAAGAAGCTTTAAAATGGATGCAACAGGTTGAAAGCATGAGGTATCAAGATGTAGAAAACGCAAGGAAAACGTAGCAACAAAGGGAGGCTGATGTTACCAGCCATGGCGTCGAAGGATCCAAGAGCTTTAACTGCAGATCACCAAATGAAGCGAGAGAGCAGAATCCAGCAGTGTCGCAGGAGGCGTTGCTATCAGTGCCACGTGAACACAAAAAGAAATGAAATGAAACTTGCCAATGCGCGTTTTACGTCAGGAGTCAGGACGCCCAATTATAAAACAAGCGACTTCGAGACCCATTGAATCAGTGACACCTCTGACCCTGGGCCTTTTTATACGGTCCAGGCAAGGTTCACAGTGCACACCGATCCCTACACACTCAAATAAGGTCCGGCACGACGGGCTAATGAAGATCCAGGCAATGAGATTACATGTGCCCCTGACTCCCCTGATTCTGATAACTCCACACATATCTGCCCCATGGGGGAAGAGTTAAGGAATGGTTGTTCCTCGAGAAATGAACATTAATTTTGCCAAATTTTTGGAGTGCATCGAACTCTCATAATTTCCAACTTTGGTGCTCCTTAACTATTGCTTATTGGTCCACTTGTTGTAATCTTTAATGTACGCAATCAAATTTTATGGCAATTGAGGACATGGTTGTTGCACTTTTCGCTTGGGATCACATATGATGGTGGAGCTATTGATTTTTCATCGTTGTCTTTTGACCATTCGTTGTCGTCATGTGTTGGTTGTTGCATGGACCATAAAAGTAATGTTGTGTATTCATGATCAACAAAATTCGCATTTGTTGCTCCACAGGATAAGATGTAAGGCGGCTCGTCATGTAGCTTTCTGCAACGAGATGGACGGTTCGCAGTTCAGTAATCTTAAAATTGTGCATGACTTTCTAAGGGAAGGTGTTACATGAGGAATTAGTTAAGTGCTCAGTGCTTTCGAAGCAAACTCCATAGTAGCAAATGGCAAAACCTTGCATCAGTTTTCTTTTTACTACGTAGAACGTGATTATTATAGCACTTTAAGTGTTCAAACGTTTATTTCCAGATGGTCGCGTGTGGATTACACCAACGAATGTATGTGTAAAACCATATGAGGCAAAGGAAATTTCACCTGTTAGTTCCTTGGTTCTATTGATGTCCATTGGCAAGGCTCCATATGCTACGTTAAGTTAACACTCTACCATATGGCAAGGCTCCATATGCTACATTAAGTTAGCACTCTACCATCAACAAAAGTGCAAAAAAAACTCTTGAGAAGGCTTTCCAAGCGGCAGTGAAAGAGGCATATGCCAAAGGTAGGCTGACATTAATCTTTTGTTGTTTACTATATACATATTTTTCTAGTGCATGCTTTCAAAGGAGATTTTGTATGATGGTATCAAATCATGTTAACATGTGTGATACCTTTTATTTGCAGGCTACTTTTATTATAACAATAGGTTTTTCGACTATTGTTACAGATATAGCAATTGTTGAGAGATTAGATTGTCTTTTGATGATTATGGAAGAGTACAACACTATGAGACTTCATTTCAATGGATCCCTCCTTTTGTAAATAGAGACCGGAGCTTGAATTAAATCCGCCTCCTTAGCGATAAGATAATGTGGTTGTCGTTTAATAGATTTTGCAATTCATGTGTTGGGAAAAAATCATTTGACATTCGAAGCATGGAGATGACAAGTCACAGAGAGAGGGGAATATATTTGAAGGTGACTAGCTTTTCGTAGAAGATGCCCATTGATGTTGATAGCTTCGTCATTGAGTGGGTCATCCAATAGCTGATTGTAGCCAAGGGGGAAGGGATGCTGTTGTTGGAAGGATCCACTACAAAGTGGAGTGTACAATTTCTTTTGGCCAAATAGTTAATCCATGAGCAGAATATGTTACATCGCATTGGGCTAACATGTTCTTTCAGCTAGCTCATCTCATTCTTTTTGAGCACCTAAGCTGAAACGTATTTGAATTGTAGTCCTTTAATCTGCAGAATTGCATACAACTAGATATAGAGTGTAGATATAGAGTGTAGGAAGGCTGTAGAAACTCATGAGTTGCATATAACTAGATATAGAGTGTACGAAGGCTGTAAAAACTCATGAGCCTTTTAGAAAAGAATTTGGCATGTTGATCTATGCTAGTTGATATACAAGCAAACTTCTTTGTAGGCTTGTCGATGAAGAACGCTTGTTGATTGTCGTTACTATGGACATAAGTGCTATGCTAGTTGCTTTGTGTGGAAACGAAAGACATTAATGAGGCTATTGTTACCATGGAGATAAGTGCTAGTTGCTTGCTTTGTGTGAAACACAAACCACGAGTCCATCTAAGTTTGTGATATCTTTGGCACTTAAGGTTTCGTTTCAATGCAGCTATCCATTTGTGAAAATATGTGAAGCTATTCATTGAAGGTTTGATCATTATGTGGGTTGTATTAGCCAAACTATTGTTTTGTTGTCATATTTCATGGTGCTATTAGTAATTTGAATGAACATGATAGTACAAAGTTTTACATAGAAAAAGTTTGGTTAATAATGGATGTTGAATACATGCTATGCGAACAATGACCATGCAAACTGTAAATAAAAGGAAAGTTTCCAACAATAGGAATGGACATTGGATCAAACAAATTAATCAACATGAGACTGCAAATAGTTCTGACACATGATCCACCTAATTTTGCAGGCGAGCAAGACAGACTCCATTAGAAAGGAAAAAAGAAGCATTGACCTTAACAATGGTGATGAGGCCAATGGAGGTAATTCAAGCCAACAAGCCTTACCTTACATAGAGCACAAAGCATTAGTTGTAGCGAGCGATCAGTTCGTTGGAGGTGGCACACATTGCCAATGTTATGCATCAACTAGTGACCAATGTGATCAAGCGATCAATTCGTTGGAGGTGGCAACACATTGCCAATGTTGTGCATCAACGCATTGCCAATGTTATGCATCAACCAGTGACAAATGTGATCACGCACAGGGTCGCATTCAAGGGTAATGTGCTTGTTAAGTACAGTACCTTCAAGTCCAAGGGTGCAAAGTTCATAGTTTGCATCCGTGCGGATTACATGGATCTTAAAACTATGAGACCATTACTCTAGTTGTGCGAAATGTGTTTGTCCAACAATACAAAGACATTGTTATGAGAATTGGGATTATCCCATTATTTTCCAAATTTTCAGCATTTAAGCGATGCAAAATCAACAAATCATAGATGGATGGTGCACACGTGACACATACCATCACATGGTGCACACACTGCTACACATGCATAAAATCATACAGATGGTGGACACACTATACACATACCGTCATTGCATAAGCGGTGCATGCATTGCTACACACTGATACAGTCGTAGCCATATATCTAGCCATGCGTACGGATGGTGAACATGTTGCTACACATATCGACGCTTGTTGCATAAGTGGTGCACACACTACTACACACTCATCGCATAAGTGGTGTACACACTACTACACACTCATACGAACAACAATCGCACACTGCATCAGCTATGCGACAAAATGCTAGATCTCACAACTAAATACTAAAAGATTAAAAAAATAATGCATTGTCATTGATATGCTCTAAATTTTTAAAGGGACCATAGGATTTAGGGGTGAACTTTGCTTTTTAATTCGTAACATCACTAGGTCCTCTTTTTCAAATATAACTCTTTTTCTCCCCTTATTTGCTCATTTAGTATATACAGCTTGATTGTGCTCTATGTTCTTATATAAGCTAGGCCGTCAACTTAGTGCATTAGCAACTACATTGTCTTTGCCTAGTTGCTATTGGATCATTAGTTTAAAGTGGTCAATAAAGGTAGTCCATTTTATGTGTGTCTATCTGAGATCACCAGTTCAATAAGGAGATGTCTAAGGCTTTGTTGTGATCACTCTTAATAAGTAATTCATAACCCATAAGATAGTGTTTCCAAAGTTTAAGGGCATGGACTACAACAGCTAACTCTTTATCATATGCGGAATAGTTTACTCCATTGGTTTCAACGTACATGACTCAAATGCAATTGGATGGTTTACATAAGCATAGCCCCAAAACCTTGCCTACTAGCATCAGTGATCATGACAAAGAAATGTCTCATGAAATCTGACATGGTCAAAACTTATGTTTAGGACATTGCCTACGAGTATCCTATTCAAATTGTGCAAGTAGGAAGCATTCTTAATTTTGTATTTGAATGCTTTCCATGTCTTTGGAATGCACGTGCTTTCCGCAAGTATACTCCACCATAATTGTGCATTGCTCGTCATGTTACTCAGAGCAAGTTTCACCTTCTCCATCTCTTGGTATTGTTGCCCCAAAAAGTACTGGTTGAAGGAACTAATCCAAGCAAGTAGAGCCTATCCATCTCTTGAAACTTTTTTGTGGAAACCCACCAATTCGACCTACTGTAGAGGAGACATGTTTGCTTCAAGGAGACACCCATATATTAGAGCTAGACCGTATCTAAGAGACAAGATGTGGCCATTCATATGCAATTTATCTTGGTATAGTCGAGAACCACCCTATAGAGGGAATGCCCCCAATATATTTTTGCCAATACCTTGATTTGTTGACTACCTTCTTGTCATGCAATTGAGGACAATTGCGATACCAAGTAAGAGGGATGTTACAAGAATTGGGATTATCCCATTATTTTTTAATCTTTCAGTATTTAGTTGTGAGATCTAGCATTTTGTGGCACAGGTGATGCAATGTGTATGGTCACTGTTCGTATGAGTGTGTAGTAGTGCGTGCACCGCGACAAGCAACAGTATGTGTAGCAATGTGTGCACCATCCATACGCATGGCTAGATATTTGGCTATGGCTGTATGAGTGTGTAGCAATGTGTGCACCACTTACGCAATGATGGTATGTGTAGCAGTGTGTGCACCGTGCGATGATATGTGTCGCATGTGTGCACCATCCATCTATTCTTTGTTGATTTTGCATCTCTTAAATGTTGAAAGATTGAATAATATTGGTGATTGAGTCCAATGTTTCTTATGCTTGAAATATTTGCATTATTTACGAATGTTGTGAATTCAGGGGAAGAGTAACTAATCAGGCGATGGCTATTGGCGGCAAGCATGATTTGCCATATTTTTATGTGCGTAAGCTGCAACCAATGATGCGGGGAATAATTAAGGATTACTTTAGAAAGCCTAGTTTTTTAAATTACAAATGCTCATGTACATATTTTAAATTTTTGAACATTAGAGGCTTAGCCTAAGCATATTAGCTAAAGTGGGAAAAACAAACTCTATTTCTAGAAAAGGCAAGATATTTTGGAAGGGGGGTGTGGCTTATCTCCAGTGGTGCATGGAGGAGATGTACATGACCTTGTACTAGTTGTTGCTTGAAATTATTAGATCAATCAAATACATAGGAAGTGGAAGACGAGAACCACTCCTATGGGGGGAGATTGCACCTAGCGCACTTGTTATCTTTTTCGTTTGCGAGTTTTGGAAGATGTGCATATTTTTGTGTATAGTTTTCATTGTGTTTTCGATGATTTGTAGGTTTCCCGAGCAATTCCCGTTGTAGATACCCTCCAATCTTATACTTTTTATAGGCTTAAGGGAGTGTTAACATCAAAGAGGTCCCCTAGTGAAGGCAGGAGATGCCTTTTTCATTGCACATGGATGCAACCACATTGATTTTGAAAGGTGAGCCATTTGATGGTTCATCTCTAAGAAATCCATTAATTCTTTTGTCCCTTCAACTGCATCTGCAATCAAATCCAAGTGAAAATCCATTTGTACCATCATGGGTTGTGATCAAGGTGGACAAAGATAGCCTTCGTGCTAGCTTGCATTCGTTGGTGAGCATAAGAGGGTGCTTACTCACCTCATCCAGGAGTAAAATGAGCATGGCAATCGTTATTTACACACTAAAGAATGTCTCTTATATGGATGCAAAAAATTGCTTGGGCATTTTTTATTTCACTATTCTTGCTGAAGGTTTGGACGGCAAAACAAAGGATTAATTGCAACAAGCCTTCATAAGACACGTCTTTAACCTTGGCTATGGACAAAGGGTGTATATTTACTACAAAAAAAATTAGCATGCTGACTTACAATTGTACTAATATTTCCATGTTCTTTGCTTCTAGGTGTCATGTCTTATGCACCTCACTAACCTTTGGTAGAGTTTTGTGTATCTATTGCGGTGGCACTTGCATGAGTTGAGATCCATTAGATCCCTTTTGCGAGAATGCAGTTGATTGTGTAAGTTCCACTTTTGAAGGCCACATTTTGCTGCTCGAAGGTGCTAAGGTGACAGTTCACAATTTGAGGGATGCACATTGACTCCTTGCTTGGCTTTGAAATGCCTTTCCTAAAGAGAATGTGATACGCATGCACTCTACATTGCTTGGTATCAAACTAAGCAGTAGTTTTACTATCAATAGTTCTGATTTCTTGGTCTCTTACGAAGCCAATGCATGAAGATCTTTCTTATGCCATGTAGCACTTATCTTTGTACAATCTTTGTTTACTTATATGAAGGTTTCTTTCAATGCAAATATTCATGTCTTCCCACTAAAATAATTATTACATTACTACGCGCTAGTTGTCCACCCTTCGGCTCCATCAAAAACTTATAGCAATGAATGCACAATATTAGATGAGCTTGTACGATGTTACTAGGCAGAAGATGTAAAAAAGAGAGCATCCAAAGAACATAGACCTACTTTATTTTTTGCTCCAATGTTTCTCGTCTTCATCGTATGTGTCATTACCAGAAATTCTTATAGGCTCCATTTCAGTTGAGCTTCCAAACATTAGTTCACCTTGGTGCAAACTCCTTGGGGTGGTTAAGCAAAATGCATCCAAGCATTTCTTTTGATGACCATGTATTGGCTATTCTTAGGAATGCTTCTTGCAGCAAAATTTTGGTGTATGATTGTTTGGCATGCTTTACCAACATACTTGAGAGCTCCTTCAAAGTCATTTGCCAGGACAATGCAGGGGCATGCAATATTTATGACACAAGAAATGAAAACGTGCTTTCTTATACTATCTTGTTGGATGAACTCAACAATTCTACATAAGTAAGCCACTCTTTTTGTTATGAGAAAGTATTTCTCAAAGCTCTTGTTCAAAATGATGTAAAGTATTTATAGGATCGGACTAGACGTGGCGGGGGTTCTATTTAATACTTTGGTTTAGTTAGAGACGCCTAACTAAACATGTGCCATTAACAAGTATCACGGGTGATGCCATTTAGAAATACTCACATTAATCGGTCGTCATTTGTAGATAGATGGGAGTAAACAAGCTCAAGGGAATAAAGGCTAAAAGCCATGGTTTTATGCTAGTACTATGCAATGTATTAAATGGCCAAGGGTCATTACATTTTGATAAGGAAGAGTGCTTAAAAGCCTTTCCACTTTTGACATGTAATTTTGGATGAGTACGTGAGTAAAGGAGTGACAAAGAGAAAAGTATGGTAAAAGGATGCTCAAGAGAAAAGTATGGAAAAGGGATGTTTAGGAGATGAATACATGACTTTGTATCAATGGCTCATGCTCTTATTTCGATATTATAAATACTCTTGGTGTGGGATCACGAGCCACACATCTCGAGGGGGGAGATTGTACCCAGTGATTGCCTCTTGTCTTTTCATGAGTTTCCGTGCATATTTGATTTTTGGTGCTATTGTATGTGTTAGGATTGTTAATCACGTTTCACTTTCTAACATAAAGCAAACATTTGTATGTGCTATTGCTTAAAGAGCATCAGATTGCACTTGTAGAGGTCATGGCAACTTACCTGAGCTTAAGAGTCGAAGAAATTGCCACAAGAGATACGGCCCTATAGCCTTGCAAGTTTGTGGTGAATAAAGCGTATAAAACAAGGAAAATTGCAAAGCATGCTCATATGAGTCACGAAACCCCAAGTTGGATGTTAGCATTGCAAGGAACACCTATGCCTTGTAATGACATTACTGTTCCAACCAATCCACAATGTGAGTTTTTTTATCACACAAACATGCCACTCCTTGAAAGCCATGCAAGAACACTCTAGATGAGAAGCATAAAGAATTGTCCATACTATCCTTGCATTTGTTGCAAAACCTTGAACTTTCAAAGCAAACTGAAAGCAATTATATCAACTATGGAGGCATTCTTGATCCACAACGAAGTAGCAAATTATAAAATTGCACTAAAAGGAAGAGTCATGTGTAAACTTTGCCAACACCAAATCTCAAAGTTTTGTCATATAAACATGTTTCTAACTCAAAGTCCCATAGTTTTTCCATATAAATATGATTATCACTCCAAAGACAACATACACTAACACCTTAAATGCTCTAGAAGCACATCTTGTTGCAATATGCATACCCTTCACTCGAATTCATGAGCTCACATTTGACAGGCGATATGGGTTGAATGGAAAAGTCATTAACGTTTTGCTTAACAATGACAAAGATCAACGCATTTTGCTTCGATTCCATGGTTGCATTCTAACACAAACTCAACTACATAGGTGGGCTATTGTGGCCTACTTTGACAAATGAGGGCACTCAATGAGCTACTAGATAAACCATTGTACAAGCTCAACAATGTCAAGCTAAACCCTCTTTGGCTACAACATACTATTGCAACACAAAGTAAACAAGAAGAAACCAATTGCCAAATAGCATAAGATGCAAGGCTAGACAATGAAATAGAAACTAACACACTATTGGATGGAATATATACGAGCCAACAAGTTGTAGACTATGAAAACAAGACAATCTCAATCACTCCCTCTGAAGGATTCATACCATTAGGCATATTCAAACAAAATATTGCAAAGAGTTTAATGTACAATGTTCTACCTAATAGCTAGTTGTAGTATCGACACGATGCAGTGTCTACTAGTTGATGACATCCTCCTCAAAAAATGACTAGATCCACAATCCACCTTGTGCTTGTTCCTTTCTGGCAACGTAGGCACTACATTCCCAAAACAATCTCACATTGCCATAAATGCATTGCCAGAGCAATCTCACACTTTGCTTCGAATAGTACAATCTCTCTTACAACATTACTTGCACAAATAAATGTCAAACCTTGAGTTACCAAAGTCATTGCTATTGAGCCTACACAAGGAAGGTAGCATATAACATAGGCGGTACAAGAATACGCTCAACCTTGCATGTCTCATAACATAGAACTTACAAGTCACTGACAACCAAGAAACTCCATACATTGTCCACAACTTACAAAGACTTAAAGCTCATTGTGTTCGATGAGGTTTCCTTGATAGGTCAAAACACATTCATTGCAATCGATATGCACCTCCGAGAGATCATAGACAACCACCACCTGCCATTTGTTGGCGTAGACATCTTGCTTTGTGGTGACAACCAAAAAACAAACCTCTCTGTCGATGCTACCTCCTGTTTGGAGGGACCATGTCAAGTACTATGAACTCCAAGAACCCATGTGGCAACAAAAAATCCAATTCTTGGAACAACTCAATCGTATACATACAGGTGCATAGACGAGAGCAAACATCGAGCACAAGAACAAGATGTGTTGTCACTCAAAGCCAATAAAAAAGAGCATGCCAATACACCAACACCTCTAAAGACAAACACAACAAAGAAGTCTTCAACATGCTTAATGCAGCACCACACTTCCTAAAAGCAAAGGACATAAAGCATAAGAGATTCAACAAGAGCATAAAGATACCACATGATCCTAAGGCAATTATTGGTTTTCATGAACTTCTGCAGCTAAAACCAGGCATGATAGTGGAAGTGTGCTCTAATAACCTCGTCATTTCAGATGGCTTGGTGAATGGAGCGGACATAATTTTCAGAGACTTGAACATGAACGCTAAGCCTCCTATGGTGTGGGAAGAATTCAACAATTCTACACAATAGGTAAACAAGCGCACCACAACAATTCATTCCTCTACAATGAAAACATTCAAATTTGTTGGACTACTATACTAAGAATACAATGAACTATCTCAACACTATTTGCAGGCACCAATTATGGATACAGCATGCTATAGCAAGAATAATTCATCACTCGCAAGTGCTCTCCATGGACTCCTAGCAACATCAAATCTCATGGGCTCGTTTACACAATCAAGGCTTTACATTTAGTCTAAGCTCCAAGAAAAGCACATTAAGGCAGATGCCATAGTGCTTCAAGAATTGAATAGATTTAAAAACTCATGATACTAAGGATTGTAGAAACTACATTTATCATCTTCAAATAAGTCCTACTATCCCATGCAATCACTGAACACAAGGTCTTTAACTTGCACAATGTAGACATCCTCTCATGCAAACGTATGTTGGCGGCCATTGTGCTTTGCCTTCAAGAAATGTGCAGCACCAGCCATCATGACACACAAATTGGTAGCTTCAATCACATGCAAGTTAAAAAAGGGATAGACATAGCAACATATTACGAGGACACCCTAACACTTGAATGTAAAGCTTTTCTCTATGAAACTTTCAGCTCGTTTGTGTTGCACGTAATTGCAGTAATCAATGTGTACAAATCACCTAGAACTATGAATGTTGTTCTCCTAAAGGTGCTTGAAAGTTTTATTTTCCACAACTACAGATGACATTGATATTTACATGTTGGGGGACTTCGACATTGACTACAACAAAAGAAATAACACCATGCATGAACTCCAGTCATGGAATCCCACAACATTGACAACAAAAGAAATAACACCATGCATGAACTCCAACTTTTCATGGAATCCCGCAATACAGTTCAACTTATTAAGCAACCCACAACAATCCATGGCTCCACACTAACCCCCAACAAAGACAAATGATGAATATGAAATCAATTTCATCTATTGGTCCGACCATTCCTTGGTCTAAGCTACTCTAACCATGTAATTCAACTTGTTTATTCAAGATGCAAAAGCTCCATCTTTAACCTAGAGCATGCAGAGTCAAGCTTTTTGGTTACCAAGGGGGTGCCCTTCGCCACCCACTGGAATCACTATTCATTTTCGGTGCATTGGCTCCACGAATATTGTGTCTGAGTGGTAGGTCATTGCATGGGGACTTGAATTCGATTTGAGATCGGTAGAAGCTTGGTAATTACCCATCCATGGGGATTGGCTCTAAAGGCTCCCCTAACTACCATGTAAGGAACCCCATCCAAGTCGTATTCCCCTTTTCATGATTCAAACACCATAGCTACAACGTTGCTCTATAAAAAAGAATTTGGCATGCCACATGGGTATGAATTATGTCCCCCCTTTGAATATAAAATAAAAAATCAATTAGTATTAATCATACAAAGGACTAGATATTCTCTCCCACACAGGGACTCATCAAAGCCCACAAAGGATGAGATACTTACTTCTACACAAAGACTCATCAAAGCCCAAAGTGCTATCATTGGCCTTTGGATATATGTGGAAACTAGCCTGTCATAGAGAGACAATTAAATAGAGTCATAGTTCTATAATGATAATCTCTCACTAGGATGATCTTAGTGCACCAACATGATCCACACAGTATATTCCTATGGATCCGAATCATGGGCACACCTAAGCGATACATTTTTGTTGTTGTTTTTGACTTCCCCCTAAAGACCTTACATTTTGCTAGGAAACTTTGAGAGGAGGGTGTGTCGTACACACTAGGTTTTATGTGGATAATTGCTAAGAGCTCTTGATAGCCCATGTGATACCATTGCCTGAATTTTATTGAGCAGTATGACCATTGGAAGGTGCACGCGCACACGCACACACACATGCATGCATGCACATTCATAATTTTTTGCTTCTGATTATAGCTCTATGTTTCTATAACTATCTCCTCGTTGTTGTTAAAAGAAAAAAATTCATTCCAATCAAAGATTGAAAGAGTTGGACATTGATGGATATCCTATCATGGGGAAGGGCAAGAAGTGAGTTTTTTGAGTGAGTTTAGGAGTGAGTTTTTTTTGGCAACTAGCATGTTTTGTTCCACCTACTCCACTTATGACATCTCTCTCTCTCTCTCTCTCTCTCTCTCTCTCTCTCTCTCTCTCTCTCTCTCTCTCTCTCACTCACACACACACACAATATTATTTTTGTCTCTTTTCTCTCTTCGTCCTCCTTGTCCTCATTGCAACTCTCTATCTCTGTCTCTGTCTAACTCTGTCACATCTCTCTCCACCCCCTCTCTCATGCGTGCACTGTTCTCTCTCTCTCTCTCACACAACACACACACACATACACACACACACACAAAATATTATTTTTGTCTCCTTTCTCTCTTCGTCCTCCTTGTAATCATTGCAACCCTCTATCTCCGTCTATGTCTAACTCTGTCACACATCTCTCTCTACCCCTCTCTCCTGCAGCATTGTTCTCTCTCTCGTTCTCTCTCTCTCTTGTTTTCTCTCTCTCCCCTTCTTTCTCACACACACACACATATCCTCAACAAGCTTATATGGTACACAATTTGTAAGCACAATGCCCTGCATTTCATTTTTATAGCTTCCCAATTTCATCCACATGAGGTTTCAATAGTCTCTCTCTTTCTCTCTCTCTATCTCTCTCTCTCTCCACCTTTTTTACCATGATAATTTGTATTTTTTTCCCACCATTTTGGGTAAAATTTTCAGCCCATAAGGGCATCTAGAGGAGAGCTAGCATGCACATAATCACACTAGAGATAGAATTTAATGAAACTAACAAGATACATGAGATCATTTGATGTGTTCCGGTCATTTTGATACCAAACATGACTAAATTTGGATATTTATAGCAAAAGTTGTGAAATTGTTTTTAGCCCAAACTGGCGTCTCGAGGAGGGCACCGGCGCCCTCCTCTGGATGCCAATTTGGACTAAGAAAATGTTATTTGATTTCTCTCTCTCTCTCTCTCTCTCTCTCTCTCTTCCCCTCTCTCCATGATTATTTGTCTTTTTTCCCCACCATTTTGGATACATTTTTAGCCCAAAAAGGGCTTATAGAGGAGTGTTAGCATGCATAGAATCCCACTAGAGATAGAATTTCATGAAGCTAACAAGAGAAATGAGCTCATTTGATGTGTTTCGGTCGGTTTCATACCAAGTATGACTAAATTTGCATTATAGCAAAAGTTGTGAAATGTTTTTAAGCCCGAACTAGCATCTAGAGGCTGGCGCCCTCCTCTCGATGCTATTTTGGGCTTAAAAAAATTCCATTGATTTCTTCTCTCTCTCTCTCTCTCTCTCTCTCATGAGAGAGGGCCTAAAAAAATAAATTAATGAAATTTATTTAAGCCCAAATTGGCATCCAAAGGAGGGCGTTGACACCTTCCTCTATATGCCAGTTTGGGCTTTAAAAAAATTCACAACTTTTGCTAGAAATATCCAACTTTTGCTAGCATGCACAAAATCCCACTATAGATAGAATTTCACGAAGCTAACAAGAGAAATGAGCTCATTTGATGTGTTTCGATCGCTTTGATACCAAATATGACTAAATTTAGATATTTCTAGCAAAAGTTGTGAATTTTTTAAAAGCCCAAATTGGCATCTAGAGGAGGGCGCCGGAGATAGAATTTCATGAAGCTAACAAGAGAAACGAGCTCATTTGATGTGTTTCGATCGCTTTGATACCAAATATGACTAAATTTGGATATTTTTGGCAAAAATTATGAAATTTTTTTAAGCCCAAACTTGCATCCAGAGGAGGGCACCGGCGCCCTCCTCTCGATGCCAATTTGGGCTTTAAAAAATTTAATTGATTTCATTTTTTAATATCTCTCTCTCTCTCTCTCTCTCTCTCTCTCTCTCTCTCTCTCGTGTGTGTGTGTGTGTGTGTGTAAAAGAGAGAGAGAGAGGGACTAAAAAAAGAAATGAATGAAATTTATTTAAGCCCAAATTGGCATCTAGAGGAGGGCGTTGGCGCCTTCCTTTGGATGCCAGTTTGGGCTTTAAACAAATTTACAACTTTTGCTAGAAATATCCAAATTTAGTCATGTTTGGTATTAAAACGATCGGAACACATCAAATGAGCTTATTTCTCTTGTTAGTTTTATGTAATTCTGTCTCTAGTGGGATTCTGTGCATGCTAGCTCTCCTCTAGAAGCCCTTTTGGGCTAAAAATGTATCCAAAATAGTGGGAAGAAACGACAAATAATCATGGAGAGAGAGAGAGAGAGAGAGAGAGAGAGAGAGAGAGCCGCAATGCGTGCCTGAGAGAGGGGATAGAGAGAGATGTGACATAGTTAGACATAGATGAAGATAGAGGGTCTATACGTAGGATGAAGAGACAAATAACACACACATATGAGAGAGAGAGAGAGAGAGAGAGAGAGAGAGAGATGTGTCATAAGTAGAATGGAACAAAACATGTTGATTGCAAAAAAAACTCGCTCCTCGCACACACTCTCCTATCATGAGCTTGAGGAGACTATTTAAGTGACAATGTTTAGTGGTGAAAACAACGCTCAAAAGCTAGGCAGGAATTTCAGGCACAACAATTAAAGACGTGCATTGCAATAGAGAAAAAAATTTAGTAAAACCGATATGGGGGTGTTTCCACACAATCTATTGCAATACAAAAGGAAGAATAAAAACAAGAGCCACAGGTGCCGAGAGCACTGCCCCTTCTTCCTGAGTCACAAAACGAGGCTCTCTATGTTGAAAATAGGTGACTTGGCTTCACTTCCTCTCCTTTGCCATTATCCCGTCAAGGTTTGAACACACATCAACGTAATTCGCTTTCATTTTCGATCTGTTTATACATTTGTTTGTCTCTCCAATCGTAATTTGTTATCGTGGTTTCAACATCTCAATCAAGATCCCTCCTACATCCCATGCACAAATGAGGAATGCGCCAAGTTGGTTAGACCTATATAGGTGTTTAGCGAAAACATGCAGCGGTTCCCTCACGTTTGATCTCATCAACATAGAGATGGGCGTCAAATTTGTATTTTTCACAGGCGGCTTTAATGCTCCGTGCATTTAGCTTCAAATAGATCCTATCAGCTTTGCCATGCTGAAGCAACCACTTTATGGTCATCTTTCTAGTGTTGATTTGACTATAATGTGTGTAAGAATCAACCTCTTTTTGTTGAGAGACATTTAAGGAAACCTTTGAGGATCTATTCGTTTGCCAACACTTTCCATTGGAAGTGTGGACACTGGATAGTAAAGCATAGGTGTTCCAAATTGCTGTCCTTTACGTGCTCGCTACATGGATGGTACCTTCCTAGTCATGGTGTACCATGGCATAAAGATTCATCTCTGTTACCAATGATCTGGCTGCGAAATCAGATGTCCACTTGAGTTATGTGCTAGAGTGGACTGCAACTGTGGGTTGACATGGCAACCTGCGAGAGAGTATGACTGCTTGTTGCTCTCGATTTTCGAGGAGAAAAGAAAATTTATCTAGGTTGGAGCTATGCCTCTAACTGGGTAGCGAGTCTTAAGAGGGAATTCTAATAGTGGAGATTTGGATTCTCCTTTGTAATTTCCTCTTGAATGTCTTGAATGTTGTAGAGTGTCCACACATGGGTCGGCACCCAAACTCGGGAGCCCATATAGAGCAAAGCTAGAGGGGAATCAAATGTGTTTGGCGTTGTACTGAAATTGAAAGTGCCAATAGCATCCCATACGGAATGACCAAGATGGAAATCCTGAGCTGTGCCGGGTTTTAGCGGCTTGGTGTAAGCGCTGTTTAAAGCTTGAGGGGAATCGAATATTCCATCGCCCTGTCTTAAATCAGTATGTGAAAACGACGGTTGTTTTGAAAGCCAAAGAACATGATTTTCGTGCGGGAGGCCATTTCGTGGTACTAGCAAATCGATCGCTGAGATTCAATCTCCGGCAATCATGCATGTCACTAGCAAATTCATCATGAGATTCAAATTTCGCACTAGTAAGATCCTTGACAATTGCAGCTCGACCCTCGTGTGTCGCAGCGTAGACGAGGGAATCGTCATCATGGCGTCCGGGTGAACTCTCAAAATGACTAGTGCACGACACATAACAAAATATATTTGGCAGGCTCCATCTCACGAGCTGCCTGCCAATTTGATACGTTAAGTTTACGCCTCCCTGTTCAAACAGCATACCCGTTTCACAGCACGATGAGCTCTTCCAAGCGCAAGAGCGATGAATTTGAAGCAAGTTCAGAAGATAAAATAGGGCCAGTGTTTTCAAAAGGAGATCCACTCATCGTCACGCGGTCCAAGCGCAGCAACAAGAAGGCGAAATTGGATGGGCCGAATAAACCTCGGAAGGGGGTAAAGGAGCAAAAAAATGTTCCGAAAGAAGGTCTTGAAGGCCTCGAACAAGATGGAAAGGAGCTTCTGCCGCATAGCCAAGTTGCAGCGGCTCGCAGGTATACCGTTCGGCTGAATTATTGTTTGGCACGAGAACAGTCAGTTGTAACTTCGACCAACCTTCGAGTTTGTCTTACGTTTTACGTTGAGAAGATCCCCCCACCTTGAAGAGATTGCTGTTAATCCTGCATTATTTATAGGAACCGGCCATAGGATACGGAACAATTTTGCAAGGAGACGGAAGGACCAGGTCTCTAATATGGGAAATTTGGACATAGGGGTTTAGAATGCTAGAAGAAGCAGCAGAGATCTGTTTCAGGGCATTTCTATAGGCAGAGGTAGAGGAAGGAATTAGAGAGGCAGAGGCATAAACCTTATGCCGTGGGGGAGGAGCCTAGGACAGCTAGGATCTAATCGCCTAGAATAAACATGATTGTAACTATGGGATGAAACCGTTTTTTAATCATTGAATAGTGAACTCAAAAGCCTGATGTCATGGAAAGGATTGGTTTAGTCACGACTCACTGGATTATTTAGACGATCTAGAGGTTACGTATGGGAATGGAGAAAAATTCCTAATGAAGGAAATTGATGGTATTCCCATATGCCTTCCAGATGTTGAGATGAGATATATAAACATATATATGTGTGTGTGTGGGGAAGTGTGTGGAGAAATTGCTGTGAGCTGTTGTGCGTGCATGTGTATGTGAGTGTGTGTGTGAGTTTGTGCTTAAAGGGGGGGTGAGAAGAAGAGAAGGAAAGTGAGAGATGGGATTGTTTGTGTCTGTGTATTGATTGTGAGAGAAGCAGGAGGAACGGGATAAACAGAGTGTTGATATTATCATCTCTTATCTGTTGGTATTTATTATGTATGAGCAGACAATTTGCTACATCTATCAGCGTGCTGAAAGAAGATTTGGTCAGCAAGCTGATAATCAGATATTCATCTCGTTGAGCAATGTAGAAGTGATCATAACGAGACTGTTTACTTTATGCAATTTTAGTGCATACTGTGAGGACAGGTTGAACAGTAAACAGTTATGCTGGCTGTCTCCGCATATGTTGAGCCGATGAAGCCACGTGTGTTTGAAATTACTTTGAATATTGTTTGCAAAGGCCTGTGGATTACAGACATGTACTCAGTTGATTCATTAGCAAACAGTTTTGTGGGTGATTTCAAAGACAAACTCAGTTCTTTGTTTTGCTAGAAATTGTTGCTATAGCTGCAAATGTTGAGAGTTCATGCTCAACATGAACTCTCAACATCATGTGATCATGTGTGCATAGCACCATCACATGATCATATGTGCATAGCACTAACCTTATAGAGTGCTATAAAGGAAAGGGTTAGATCCCCTAACCCTAACCTTAAAAGGGTTTGTATATATTCTATTTTTTCAACTAAATCTAGTGTACAGTTAGTCATTTGTGGTGTGCTCTCTAGCTGTTCCCTCTCTCCTCATCTCCACTCTTCTCCTCTCCCCTACAAAGATTCCGTCAGAATCTCAAACACTCCGGTCGCCCTCCTAGCGCCACGTGGCAGAGAGGGAGGATATCCCTTATCCTCAACCTCACCACACATTGAGGTGTGGTCAGCTAAGTGACACGTGGCCCGTGTGCCACGTCATCACTTTATCTCCAACTGCCACGTCAGCAGCTCAATGAGGCTGCCACATCATCAACTCATTTGATCTGCCACGTCACCCTGTCAGCTCAGCTGCCACGTCATCAGTGCCACGTAGGCAGGCCACGTCATTCTGCCACGTCAGCATTGCCGCGTCACCTTGCTGACATACGTTGAGAAGGGAATGGCCAAATACATCATTTGACTGGGAAAAGTGGGAGGGAGCAAGAATGCTTCACAAAGGGGAATTCTCTACCCAAAAAAAAAGAGACATGAAGGATAGGTCGGCAACTTTCGACCATAACAGAAATTGAGAAATTTTCCATGAGGAGCTGTACAGGGGATAAAGCAGGGATGACCAGGGGAGGAAGGGGTTTTGTTTGAGGGTAGGGGGGGGGGAATGGTGGGGGCATATTGTATTACTGTCCAATGGAGACCAAGATATGGCCTATGGGACCTGTTTGAAATAGAAAAACATAGCAAGATTCTAGTATTACATTGTGCGCGGTGTGCACAATAAGTGTGCTGTCAGAAAAACTACAATACGATCGGTAGTTTTAGAGCATGACCAGTCTAATTTGGTCGAGAATCTCGATGTTGTAAAATAAGAGCCAATGGCTGTTAAATGCCATTGGTTGTAAAAAACATCCTTAGTTGCTACGTCCTGCATGTAGGGTACAAAGTTGGGCTGCCTCTGGCTGCCCTCCCCAAGCTCAATCTCCACCAACATAGTGCTAGTCAGGACAATTGCACATTTCTGAACTGTCACGAGGGTGTGAATTTTTATTTGTCCTTATGCTGTGGACATTCTACAATCAACACAGGCAGCCTGGTCAAGTGCCACCAGACATCCGTACACAGTCAACAGACAATCAACCCCATGTCATCGCAGGTCAAAAACACAGCGTTGACTTTTTGGTTAAAAGCCAACACGTGTCTTTTTTGTTAGCGTTGACTTTTTGATCGGCCTGGTCAACGGTCGGCGTTGACCAGGTCGGCCAGGCTGACCTAACAGCCTTTTAAGGGCAGCCTTTGGCCCTCATTCTTCATCCAGTTTTGGACCCCAATAGCAGACCAGCAGGGTAGCCCTTGGCCTATAGGGATCATTGGTCAGGATTCACCTCCTCTCTACAGTGCTAGTTTCCATATAGTTTAGTGAACTTTGTGTGAGCTTCGCTACCCACATTGTGCATATTGTTCTGAATCATTTGGCTATGTATTTTTTGGGTTTTCGTTTTTAAAAACTTCTTGGTTCTTCTTGGAAGGAGGAAGATGATTTCTTTGTTGGTGAATGATGCCAACTGCAGGTATCAGATTGAGGTTCTAGAGAAGGCTCTTCAAGGAAACACAATTGTGTATCTTGAAACTGGTGGTGGAAAGACACTTATTGCAGTACTCCTTATCAAGGCGTTCAGTCCTGTACTTCTAGATCGTACTAGAAACATGGTAGCTGTGTTTTTGGCACCTACTGTTTATCTTGTGGAGCAGGTATTGATTGTGTAAAAAAGTCATAGTTTTGTTGTTCTCCCCTTCTGCCGTCTGCAATGTTTTTCCCTCTTGATAGCATGGTCTCTGTATCCATTTACTAATGAGCGAAGGTGAGTTTTTGCAGCAAGCAGCCGTTTTAAAAATCAACACATTTTTGAAAGTGGACAGTTTTTTTGGTGCAAAGGGAGTTGATTATTGGAGCCACGAGATGTGGCAAACAGAGGCTGATAAAAATGAGGTAAGGTCCTTTCCTTACTGCCATTGTATGTTATTCTCTGTCTTATAAAGAAAAGCTGCAGTAATTTTCATTGCATATGAATCATTTGCTCCTTTCATATAGTAGAGTCGTCCCATCTCATTGGAGAAGCAATAAAAACAACTATGGGGATTCTGATGTAGGAATATTTTTTGAAAGTCTCTATTTGTCTCTGGAGAGGTTCAAGCAGTGATGGAACCATTGTTTCATGAATAAACTTTTCGGGGCTTAGCTTGGCAGTTGATTCTCATTACATTGTTATTAGGTGTTACTGTTCAGGCTAGGACAGACTGCAACCTTCAAGTAATAATTCTTACCTTGTTTTTTGTTACAGGTTCTGGTAATGACGCCACAAGTATTCCTAGATGCTTTGAGGCATAGCTTTATAAAAATGGAGAATGTTGAACTTCTGATTTTAGATGAGTGTCACCATACACAGAAAAGCCATGCATATGCAAAAATCATGAGGGTAAGCTCTGCAGAACTTGCCTTTTGGCTTGCAATTATCTGTTGAACATTGTGCGCTAGATCTCCTGCCACTTCTCCATTCGTCCTACTTATTTACTTTTTTTCTTCTATTTGGCAGGAGTATTACCATACACAAACTGTAAAGAAACCAAAAGTTTTTGGCATGACGGCTTCACCTGTGATAAAAAAAGGTTCTGTTTTGAGAGAGAAGTAATTCGTACAAACACTTTTCGATTTTTTCTTATCATAAGGTTTGTGACAATTTTCCAGGAGTTTCTTCAGCTACAGATTGTGCAGAGCAGATGCATCGGCTGGAAGATCTTCTTGATGCTGAGGTTTGTTACACTTTAACCATTGTTTTGTCTCATTTGTACACCTGATGTAAGTTCATATGTGTGCCTCCTTGTGCGTTTTGTGGACTTGATTGTGCAGCAAGTGGAAGCTTTTACAATTTCTTAGATCTTAACATTACTCAATTGTTATTGGTTCAGAAGTTGATATCATGATAAGGGGCAACCACCTGAGTATGCGTTGTTTGGATACTATAAGAATGTCTCACATTAACTCAATCTTTTCTGATATGAGTGATTTCTATAGGTACTCTAGCATTCATACAAGTAAGAGTGCTCCAAAAAGGTTTCAATTCAAGAAAAGTAATGAAGAAGCTCTGCTCAATTCTATGCTGTGTTCATTTTATCTCTGGAATTTTGGCTTTGGGTATATTTAGGATCGTTGAATGTAGAATCTAAATTTAAATTGGGGAACTTCACTTACCACTTTATTTTTAGTCTTTAGTTTTGTACTATTTTTGGATGTCATTTGGTGATTATTGGACCTCAGTATCTAGAGGACAAACGAGTCTTGCACGCCTTGACAATCGCCATTGGACAGATGCGGGTCTCGTCCCAACAGCTGAGGATTGAGGCAGGGAGAGCTAGGGGTACAATCAGAAAGTAGCAGATCTATAGACTATGCATATTGCAGGAGGTGGAGACAGAGCAGCACTTCCCATGTACTTGCCCTGTTTACTATGAGATCCGAGGACGATACCATTGCCTATTTCAGGAGGGGCACGGTTTTGGTCCTCTCTCCTGGCTGATTCACTTCCAGGACCAGGTTTGCGTTGGTCTCTATTTTATGGAGATGTGACGATATAGAGAGACCTTTTTACGGTAAGCAACCTAGAGGGAACTTTTCCTGTTTTGAGCCCAGTGACATGTCACACTTTTTTACACATGAGTTTGCCCCTGGACATGGCAGAGTAGAGGGGAGGAGATAGATGATAAGAGGTTTGCGTGGGTCAGTGGGATGAGACGACGATGAGGAGAGATGCAAGGGCGAGACGGACAAGGCACGCACGATGAAGGTTAAGCCTATCACAGCTATATTCGGAGGGGATCACCCGATGAGAGGCATTAGTCTCGACATGGCCTAGCGGATACAGAGATCATGGAGACCACCCCCCCTGCCACTGAGAGATACGACCTGGAAGATAGATACGAGACATTTTCGTAGCTCATAGGAGAGACACCATGGCACTGGGTTATGTATTTTGACTCTGAAGTTTAGTTTAGCATAGTACTCAGCAAAGGGCTTAGCGAGCCCTTTGCTTCAGCTTTTATGGCTTGTATGAGTTATTTCTGTGATTGTACTTTGTCTTATAGGCCTGCAAGGCCTCGTGAAGATGGTAATACGTCTCTCTCTCTCTCTCTCTCTCCAGTTGGTTCACCCGACTGGGCCTCGACTTAGACCGGTTGCCTCCTTTTCAGTACAGCCTTGACGCTCCACCATCTCCTCTCTCCCCCACTGACCAGGAGGTCAACCGGCTCATTCGAGTGGATCTGCTCCAGCTCCACACCTGGCGGACATGGTTTCTTCACTCCGAGCTTCCTGTGAAGCTCGACTTCTACCACCGACACTGCCTCCAGATCTCACAGGAGGGCTTCATCACACCTCCGGGTTACACACAACTTCATCTACCACATGCGCTCCGGATCTCCCTCGGTCAGTTTAGGGTCTCGTCACACCGATTACGGATCGAGAGTGGACGCGCAGAGGGTATCCCACGAGAGGACCGCCTTTGCCCACTTTGCGACTTACAGGAGATCGAGTCGGAGGAGCATTTTGCTTTCAGATGTCCTATCTATTATGCCATTCGAGGCCGATACCACTGTCTCTTCCGCAACGGATTTGGCTCCCTCTCACACATGCTACAATTCCCGGATCAGCGGTACGTTGCCGCTTTCTTACATGAGATGACCCGCCACCGAGATACTTCTCTCCGAGCACGGCGACACGAGCAGCACACACAGCGTGAGGATATCCAACGGCCTATCACTGACTTCTTTCAGCCACAGGATACCTCTTCTCAGTCTAGCCGACGACGCGGATGTGAGCGAGAGCCAGAGTTACGACAGCTGCGTCAGCGGACAGATTCACACATCCAGGTCCATGACATCTCGTCTCTGCTCTCGGCCCGCCCCACCGGGGTTACCGTTGCCCTCATCCACAGGGCCACCTGCCGCCCCCGACGATCGAGCTCGACTAGGCCGCGTGACGTCAGAGGCCAATCATCTATCGCAGGGTTTTTTCCGACTTCCCATTTGATGGCCCCTCTATGATTGGTCTCTGACGATCACCACCTGCACATGTATACTGTATCTCCCCCCTCTGCCCCACTTTTTTGTGCCCCCCCCTTCTTCTTCTTTGTATCATCTGGAGATAGACACATATTTTTTGTATCAGGACTAGACACATAGTCCTTTATAACCTCTTTTTTTGTAGAAACGGTTGGTTGGCCCGTTTTGAGACCACCACCGTTATGCTCATTGTATCAGTTATCTTTAGTCTCATAGACCTTCACGGTCTCCCGAAGACTTTAATAAACTTTCTTTCTTTCTTTCTCTCTCTCTCTCTCTCTCTCTCTCTCTCTTTGTGTCCGTCTGTCTCTCCCCACAGTGCTTTCAGGCACATTTTCAGGACTCCCACACAAAGGGATGGTTCTTTGATACACTCGTGAGACTACCATGTATGTAGTGCTCTTAGTGGGGGGTGACCTTTTGGCGACAGACTGGAAGAGATTGCAGGTTGCGATGGGCTCCCAGATGATTCGAATTTCAGAGTAAGCCCTCAGTTCCCCTATACAGGCAGAGTTTGCCATGACACCTCTCGAGATTGTTGCTATGTTTCAGACAATGATATATATTCACAGAGTTTGGCTTCCACCTAGATCGAGGTTGCCGAGATTGACACTAAAGTCATCACGACAACTTGCAGACAGTGGGGTCAGTGCTGCTTGGCATGCATGTGTTTCCAGATGGTTTGATAGCGAGGGCGTCTAGATGGATCGACTCCCACCCTTCTAGTACAGTCTAGATGCCTCGTCGTCCCTGATTTCACGAGATGAGATGAACCGTATCATGCGGCTAGATATGTTACAGCTCTACATGTCACGAACAGGGACTAGGAGTTTCTCACCAAGATCCAGTTCTATCACAACCATTTCCTTAGAGTATCAGAGGAAGGACTGATTATCAGACCCTCATATCTGGAGGACAGACACATCTCACATGCACTGAGGATTGCCATGAGAGTCGTGTCCCATTAGCTGGGGATACAGCAAGAAATACCTTTTAAGGTTGGAGGGGAGTGCAGGCCATGGGCTGTACCTGACAACAGGGCCTGTGAGGGGTTGCACAAGGACAGGAAGAGTTGAACTCCTTAGAATTCAACTTGAGCAAGTTCTCAGCTGTGAGAGTGACTTTAATGATAGATTGAATGATCAATAGTATGTATAATGGAGTACAGCAGGCCTATTTATAGTTCCAGGGCTGGATGTAATTTACAGGATTGTATGTAGGATAAATACCCAAGTGCCACGTGTTAACTTCTGAGCAGCCAACTAACTAACTAGATAGCATACATGATAGATGAATAGGGCATGATAGGAACTCCCCTATACATGGACTGCATTTCCTAGTTCATCAGTCCTTTATTTTCTTTAAAGGAGGTGTGATAGACACTTCTGTTCCCTCTATGGGGGTGTACTTTATGATGATTTCAGCTCGTGTTTGAATAGGTTTATTAGATGTTAATAAATCTCCTTTTTTTTTCTTTCTATCTTTCTATCTTTTTGTGCATTCGTTCATTTGACAAAAATCCTAATTTGAAAAATTGGATAGATTCTAGCTTCATAAGCAGACTACTCAATTGATGAGTCATAAAATTTTAAAGCGGGCCTTATCTGGATAGGGGATATGTTATATCAAGAAACTTTGGAGGAAATCTGGCATGATTCTAGTATTCAGTCCTGTTTTTGATGTATAAATAAATGCATATACATATGGACTGTGTACGTGTATGAGTGGAGTACTTAATTGAGATGCATACAGACTGTGTATCTTTATGTGTGGACTACTCAATTGAGGGCATGAGTGCAATACAGCTTCTGAAGGGGAATCTGGATAGTGGTGCCTTATTTTGTGGAATCTCAAGGACAAGGACCTATCGAACATACAAGTTTGTCCAAGAAATGTTGGATTAAGGATCACTTCAAAAAACAGAAACCTTGTAGGAAATTTGGCTTTTTTCTGGTATGTAGGCCTGTTTTTGATGTATAGTGCATACCAGATGTAGATACATACTTCTTTTGACCTCTTCTTGGTTTTCTGCTAAGAGATTTGTGATGAGGCTAAACAAGAGAGTGATGATTCTTCTCAGAGTTTGAAAGTGTTCTCTAACGATTGAAATTTTCCAAAAAATTTGCAGGTATATACCTTAAAAGACAGAGATGAGCTGGAGTATTATGTGCCAACTCCAATCCAGAAAACCAAATTTTATGATAAATGTGGCTACTCTTTTGAATTCTTGAAGCAGAAATTAGATTTGACAAGGGAAAAGGTGTGTGATTTGACATTGGGGCTGTGAGACACATTCTATGAGTTTCCTTGTGAGATGATTGGAATGTCTCTGAATGTCACTGTGTGACAGTATGAACAACACTACAACTGCGGTCGGACCAATGGTGATGGTAAAGCTTTCAAAGATGATGAAGAACTGGCAAAAAAATTGCGGAAGAGAATCAGGGAGCTACATGGCTGTCTGTGTTACTGTTTAGACGAATTGGGGCTTTGGTGTGCCAATAAGGTAATGCTATAACGTGGCACTGACGTGACAGTGTTTGCATGTTACACATAATTTATGCCTTTTTTAAAATCTCCCAAGATGAAGCTTCATATGTATCCAAGTTTGTAATTAATTTTATGGTTTCTTTTCAGGCAGCTGATTTTCTTTTGAACAAGGACAAAAATGCAATTTTTGAGATCGATAATGATATTGTTCAAATATCGAAGGAACTATTTCTTAGGGAGGCATCACATGTCTTAGAGGCTTCCCTCTCAGAAGGTTGGTTTGAAATTTGTTTAGCAGTGAAATCGGTATATCTTACATTTGTTTGGTGTCTTGTTTTTGTGCTGTCTTTTTGTTTTGCATTTTGAGTATGTTGTAAGTACGTCTGCAATGAACAGCCCTTAAATGAATTTCTTACACAAGACTTTGTAACCATTCTTTTTCTCTAAAAGCTACTTGACCAAGGTTGGTATAAGATATGTCACTTCAATATATTTTCAAATGGAGAGTGAAGAGTAATTTTGCGTAAAAAAATGCTTTTCATACAGGTTCTTTTCAGATATTAGTGGCCAAGGGCTTTCTTATCAAGGAAACAGTGCCTTAAGTCTTATCTAATCCATGACAGAGGCTTTGATGACATTGGAACTGGATAACTTGATGTTGGATCCATACATTTAAGTACGTTTGCCATTGCAGGGAAGCTAGAGCCAATCAACACCATAGAGGATGTTCAAGGAGCTGTAGAGAATGGTTTGCTAAGTCCAAAGGTTCTGCTTCTTGTTGATTGCCTACTGGCATACAGGTTTTTGACTATTCCTGAAAATCAGTGATTGCAATTCATTTTAGCTTGATGATGGAGACCATTTCTTGTGATGACCCCTCCTTTTCTTGCATGACTTTGTTTAGGGATGTGAAGGATGTGCGGTGCATTGTGTTTGTGGAGAGAGTTGTAACAGCAATGGTACTTACCAAAGTGGCAAGCCATATAGGTTGCTTATCTTTTCTCAATTGTGAATTTCTGGCTGGTATTACTGCTTCTCTTGATGTAATGGGCAAAAAACAACAACATCGCACCATGGAGCTGTTCTGTGCTGGAAAGGTCAGCTTTTAGATTAACATCTAGATCTGCTATGCTTTATGTCACAACTTGCAGTTTTCAAAATACACTCATGTTGCATATATGTTGGCCTTATGGAGATTTGCAATTTGTGCTAGGTGAATGTTTTGATGGCCACGAATGTTGCGGAGGAAGGGCTTGATGTACAGAGTTGCAGCTCTGTGATTCGTTTTGACCTTCCAAAGTCGGTCCGTAGCTTTATTCAATCTCGGGGTCGAGCTCGTAAGCCTGGTTCAGACTATATCATTTTCCTTGAGAGGTTATAAGCTTTGACCATATACATTCAGTAGTTTCTCTTTTTTTCTAGAGGTTCAATGGCAAAGGAAAGACAACTCTAAAATGTTTTGTAAACAAATTCTCCTACATCCCTGTCTTTATCATGGCTGATTCGATTCATCGAACAGCAATAGCTTTTTATGAGAACGGCTCTAAACTTGTGAGTTCTTGGCCCATGTCAAACAAGGCAGGTTTCTACAACACTGGGGGTGCAATATCTGATTGGTAGGGGGGTAGCTTTTAATGAAAAATTCAGGACCAACGCTTTGTAACAGAATCATGAAGTGAAGTCTGCACAACAATTTCTCTTGTACCTAGAGGTGGAGGGAACCATCGTTCGGTCTGTGGTATTAGTCCACTAACTGAGCTGACCTTTGCAAATGGGTGAGCTTGCTAACCAGCAGAATATAGATGGATGCATGCTAGGGCAGAGGACACACATTGGATGGGCACAGTGGGACAGTGGCCCTGCGAGATCCTTTGGGGCCTGGAGACGGCTCCCGCCATCACACGTGTCCTCTATCAAGGCCCCCAACAGTGTACAGGTGACTCCCGGCCCCGAGAGAAGAAGAAGAAGAAGAAGAATATACTATCGTCCTCTGAAGACCAAAAATCGGCCTATGGGACCTATGAGTGAGAGAGAGAGAGAGAGAGAGAGAAGTAGAACTAGAGTCTATTAACGTCCTCGGGGGGCCAAAAATGACCCATGGGACCCGTCTCAATACAATGTAAAATAGAGTCTCCTCAAGGAGAGGGGCCAGGAGTCTATGAGTTCTTGACGCCAGGTAAATAGACGAGTGACAAAAGATCCCAATGCTGTCGGAGAGGCAGTAGAGAGAACTGATGTCAGCTGAGTAGAGTCCTGCAGTATCTACTAGTAGTCCTCCCTGGTATGTGCATATCGGGGGCACTGTAGAGCCACATGTGTGCCTCTGTCTCAACTGTCTGCATGTCACAAAAGGTACAGACTCTAGCATGTCTGGGCTGATGCATCCAAGCTCCCTTCTCAATTGCAAATGTATGAGATCTGCTATGAAACCTGGTTATGTTTCTGCGATATAGAAGAGGGATAGGTGTGCTAATATAAGGCTGAGCTGTATGTAGACCAACATGTGGGATTTATGTTGTCTTGGTAATATTCCAGCTTTACCCTCTTTTCACTTGTCAGCCAGTGACTTTGCAAAGTGCTCAGTAAAGATAGTTGAAACTCTTGCAGGGTGACCTTTTCTGGCGGCATGGTCAAATATGGTTTCACTTTCCATCTGCTGAACCACTTTCTTATGTCGGTTGCCCATCCTATACAGATGATCTTACTTTTGTGGTTCTTTTGAAGCTTTGTGCTGGCATTCCATGCTTTATGAGGCAACCTATAAGGTTGCATTTGCTGCACCTCTATTAGGTATTGCATAACTCTGATCAGTGCATGAAATTCAATCGGCCTCCTTCCAGTTTCCAACAGAAGTACTGTATGGAGTAGTGGGTTTGACACCAAGGTGTCGCTGTAAGAAAGCCTTTTGCATTTTCTCAATATCATTCCATGTAGAGGCTGAAATACTGCCTCCCCATACTTCCACTCCATATAATACTGTCTGTACTACATATGCATCAAACAATACATTTCGAATTTTCTAGTTCCTGGTGTTAGTGTGTGCCTGCAGTCATTCTCAAACTGGTAGTACTTCCCCCAGCCAGAGAGAGAGAGAGAGAGAGAGAGAGAGAGAGAGAGAGAATGGAAGCCTAGATGAGAGGGGAGAACAAGGCTCAGGATGCAGAGGGCCAGTGGTATGAAAGAAAGGGAGAAAGATCAGCGCAGCCTGCAGTCCGTCCTTGAAATGCGTGAAGAAACCGTCGCACAAGCCTTGGAAAGCGTGCCCAAACAGTCCGTACAGCAGCAGCAGTAAAAGATCCGTACAGCCAGCATTAAATGATCACGCTAGAGCAAGCTCTGTGCGGAAATACACAATGCTAAGCATGTAATAAAAACACCTCAGAGGAATGAGGTAGAAAGAAACCAAGGCTGAGGCTGAAAATGCCATCTCAACCCTGTAGAAGTCTCAGCAAAGAAGGGAGAGTCTCTCCAATCTCTGAGAAAAGTAACTCTCCTGGAGGAGGCTATTCGAGATGATCCTTGCATGGTCGCCCAAATGGCCATCAGAGTGTGTATCGTATCTGTCCAAGTACTGGCCAAGATCTGAGAAGGGTGAACCTGAGAACCCTCCAAAGCCTCAGTGCACCTGGCTCTCCAAATGTGCCATGCTGCAATGCTAGCTAGGATCTCCCATGGAGAGTCGACCGAGGAGTGAGCACCCTGAAAAGAGTGGCCGGAACATCCTCTAGAGAGCACGACTCCACAAGGTGTCGTCGGATGTGAAGAGCCCAAGAGGAGTCAAGTCTCTCAAAAAATACATGGGGCCCTGAAAGAGTAAGCCAAGCCACTGATCCCCAGGTCATATAGAAAGGTAGGCGAACAAAAGTGCTGAAAAGTCTTGCAATCCCCTTCCATATGATTCTCGCCTGTCTGTAATCCCATAGACAGTGCTGTATTGTCTCCAAAGCAGAAAGGCAGCGGGGCAAGAAGGATCAGCTCCGAACTTGGACCTCCAATGGTTCACTGCTATCCCACCATGAATAAAAAGCCAAAAGAAGAGAGTGATTTTTCTATTCTGGTGGGATTTCTAGAGCCTCTGCCAAAAAATTCTCTGCAAGTCAGCAGAAATCTGAAAGTTCTCCTGATGAGGAGCTCTGGTAGGCTTCCAACCCCTAGAGCTGAGCTGGAATTTCCTAGCATTACTGACCGTGTAACGAAAGAAGGGGATGCCCTTCTCTCGGTGCCCTTCATCTATCCATTCCCATTCCTCAGGGTCCCACTGCAAAAACTTAATTGGGACACCTCCATAGAACCACAGCCTCCATGAGCCAAGGGCGAGGAGAAGCGGGTCAGGATCCAAGTACCACTGTGAAAGAGAGCCATGCCTCATGAAGCCCACTATCCTGACTGGCTGAAACGGTACCTCCAACAAGATATCGTCTGTGGATCTGGACAGCCTGTCCCCCGAAGAAACATCAAATACTAAGGCATCCTCATGCGGGTCAAGAAAAGCAATCACCTATAAAGGAACTCCCAATCTGGAAAATGCCCCCGTCCAGGTGGAGCAAGTAATAGGCATGTCATCTGTGTCCACCCAATCCAAGGGCAAGGCTGCATCAATCTGTTGGACTCTCCATGCACTCCCTCTGAGATTAAGAACCATCTGGGCCTGTTGGTTTGCAGGAAGCTTCCTGAAGGCTTTCCATGCTCCCACTGTAGATGCAGGGCCCCTCTCCCATCTTGGCCACTGCATGTAAGGAGAAGCTCCAAGTGGTCTGCCAAGCTCATCCAAAATCCTATCATTCCACATGATAGGCTGCCTTTCAATCTCTTCACGGGTGGATGGGGGAATCCTGCGAAGAGTACTCTTGAAGCTGGCCCATGCTTTCAGGATAGCAACCATAGGAGGGGAAGAGGGAGACCTGAGGTGGGCTGTGGTGAAAACCCATCTAGTACTGTGTGTCCAATCCTCTCCTGAAGTGGGCGTGCGAGACTGTATGCATCTGATAAAAAAATCCTTCCAAGGCTCTTGTCCTGGCATAAGCCCTCTCACAACGAACTTGCACAACGAACTTGCACAGTAAAGCTCTGCATTGTAGATCTGGGTCGATGATATTCAAACCCCCTTCTCTTGTAGGAAGAATCAAGGTCTCCCAAGCCACCCTGGCTGTAACATCAGTTGTGCCATCTAGACCACTCCATAAAAAGTTTCGTACAAGCCTCTTAAGCTGAGTGATATAATCCCTAGAGTGGCACCAACAAGAGCATACAAACCATGCTGTGGCTAGAAGAACCTGGTTAACCACCACCACCACCCTGGAGGCCAAGTCAAGTTTGGCTGAGCTCCAGAAAAGGAGCTTTCTCCTGATGCTTTCCAACACCGGAGCAAACTGTTGTGAGGGAGAGATGCCCACCCCAACCTGGCAGCCCAAATATCTGACGGAGAAGCCCCTCTGTACCCAAGTGAAGCCAATATCATTACCCCAATTCGGGGTGTCATCCTCGCAAATCCAAAAACCACTGGATTTATGCCAATTAATGTGTGCACCTGTAGCCGTGCAAAACAAATCCAAGGCTGTTCGGAAGGAAGTGAGTGTCCTGAGGGAGGCATCCAAAAAAACAGCCGTGTCATCTGCCAACTCACTATCCGGGAGCTCTTCTTCCCGGCGGATAGGAAGCCTCAGCCCATAAATATCAGCTTGAGATCTAATGTAGATACTCATAGCTTCCGCCACAAACAGAAAAAGAAACGGGGCAAGAGGACATCCCTGGTGGACGGATCTAGAAATCTGAAACCTGTCCCCTCTTACCCCCCCAATGAGCAACTGGCTATGGGCTGATCTGTAGAGAGAGGATACTCCTCTAATCCATGCATCTGAAAAACCAAAGCGAGATAGAGTACCCTCTAAGAAATCCTAGTCTACTCTGTCGTAAGCTTTCTCAAAGTCCAAGAGCAGAATGGCCAATCTCTGGCGGCTCTGCAAGAAAATATTATCAAAAATACTTCTGCCATGCACAAACCCTGTCTGCGTGTCATGAATCAAATCTGGAAGAAAAACCTATAGCCGCAGACTGATGGCTTTTGCCAGCAACAATTGTCTCAACCAAATACACTCGACTCTGGTTGTGAAGGCTTCCCTGTACTTAGCTTGATATTCCATCCATGAAATGCAGCCAAAGCAATGACACACCTAACGGTGGTCATATGAGAAGTGGGGGCAAAGGTCTCATCATAATTTTTGTGCATAGCCCTTTGCAACAAGACGGGCCTTGTACTTGTCTATGGAACCATCTGACTTATGTTTTGGCTTGTATACCCATTTTGTTCGAAGTGCTTTTTTGCCGAGGCAGGCAAATCCACTAACTGCCAAGTGTGATTTTTCTGAATGGAGTCCAATTCCGCTTGTATGGCCTGTATCCAATCCACATTGTCACATGCATCCTCAAAACAATCACGCTGATTCGCCTCAAGTATTTTGCTGACCCATGCTGACTCACAACAGTGGGCATCCTCAGTATCTCTAGTGCCACTCCGTGCACGCTTGGAAGAGGTGCAGAAAGCTTGCTGTCCCCAAGAGTGTGGAGCAGCCAGCATGGAGCTGTTCTAACTTCCGGCACAACTGTACTTTCTTGAGCCACTGGTTGCGATCTTGCTGCAAATTCTGATTTTCCAAAGGCGTTTCAACATAGAAGAAATGGGCAGCAGCCCATCAAAAGCATCAGATGAACCCTAATTTCTGTTCAAAACACAAAGGGGCAGATCTGCATTTTCTACAAAAACAACATCCCGACTAGTAAAGACGTTGCTGGTCATGGGATTATAAAGTCTGCAACCCTTGGTAGCTAATAAAAATTGCACTTTCTGGCTTATCATTAAGCTTGCCACACAATTTTTGAGACACATATGCATATGCTACAGAACCGAATGTACTGAAGTAACCCACATTGGGCTTATGGTCATACGAAGCTTGATAAGTTGTCATCACTTTTAAGTGCCTTTGTGGGACTCTTTTTTTAAAATATGATTTGAGCACATAATGGCTTTCCTTCCAAAATTTATGTGGCAGCCCTTTTGCCTTAATTATGCGTCCCACGCCTAACTCCAGCAAACGTCAGGCTGCTCCAGCATCTGCTGGTGGACTAACGACGCCTCTGATTGTGTCTCTTGTAGACTGGAAGATGCATCTGGAACTAGGCCATTTATTGGCTGGTAGTGCACTTGGGACGACGTGAACACCTGCTCCAAAAAAGTGTGACAAAATTGTGTTACCACCATAGAAGTTTGGCTCGCCTTGCCTAGCCACATGGCAGGCTGCCACTGGCCCTAGGCAGGCCTGCCCAAATCAGCCCTGATCTAAGGCCCCTTGGCCTCCAAAATCTGCTTCCTTCTAGGTGCCTCTCCTGCAGCAAATCTGCACCTGTCTGGGTAGCCTCTGGCCCCGGGTTGCTCCTAACCATCCCATACAGCCTACTGTGGACAGCCGTACACCTGCTGACGTCATCTTCAAGCCAGTGCCATGTTTTCCTGCTGTATTTCCTGCATAGATCTGCCTTCTCCAGTCGTGGGCAGCCTCATGGCAGTTCTGCCCTCTAGGAGGTGCCCTCTCTGCGAGGTACTCCTCTCTTGTTTTCCTTTGTCTGAATGCTGGCCACATGGCAGCCACTATGCTGCCAGTCCCTCAAACCCTAGGCACCTCCCGCGATGCACTTCTCATTTGGGGGCTCACAGATGCAGAGGTGACATATAATTTTCCAACGCCCCTTGTCACCGCCCCATTTTTGCCGGATCCCAATCCATTGATGAAGATGCTTTAGTAGCTCTCGTGACGTAGCCCTTTGGAACAATTTGGTGTCGATGTAGTCTTCTGGCTTTTCATCTAGTAGCTCTTGCTCCGCCAAGTCTGGTTCCGCATAAGCAGACTAGTTTGGTACATAGGTCCATCTTTGGTAGCACTTGATGACACCACCTCCTTTATTCACGAACTTGCCTTCGAACTCGAGTACTTGAAACTGGACCTAGACCTCAAAAGTCCACTTTGGGAACAATATCTCAACAACTATGGATGCTTTGGACTGGCTGGACAGCAAAGGGCAGCAAAGGATCACCTTCCCAATCAAATCGCAATAGTCCTTGGGTACTCAACTGGCTCTCACAAGAGCTTGGGCTGAGTACAACTCTTCATTATTCTAGAGCTCAGGGGCTCTTCTTTTATAGGCTTGGCCCCAACCCGAAAGCAGAGCTTTCTAAAAAGCTGGGGCTAGCTTTATTTTGCCTAATTTTAGACTTTCTTTCCCAAAAAGCTGGGCTTTTACCCTTTTAGCTTCCAGAGCTTCTAAAAGCTGATTTGAATGCTTTTTGGGCTAGAATCTTGGCTTTTAGGCTATTTCGCTGGCTTTTAGCCCTGTGGGGCCCTCCACATGTGGGTGCCACCTCCTCCTGGTACTTTTCGTCTCCTAGATCGCGCTTTTTGGCGCTTTCCCTTGCCTTTTGAGCCCTTTTTGCACCATTCTTGGACCTACACATCCAAAATCCAACACTTCTAGTTCTTGGACTATTTCTAGTCCCTTGTGGGCGTCCCCACAGTTCTTTTACTAATGCAACGGAAAAGTAAAACAATAATACTTATTCTTGGTTAACCACTTTAACTTTCTTTGGCCAAAATCAATTCCTATTTAAGAATTATTCCTTTATTTTCTTAGGAGAAGTCCCAAATGGTAACAATACTCAAGGTATCAGTATCCTCCAACTATCTCCCTTATGATGGGTGGACAGCCTGAAGTCCTCCAAGGACCATGCTCTTAGGGCGTGTTTCAACCCATCCTGTGTTTGGCAAGGTCTACAGCTAAATTACACATTAGAGAAGTTATATCTCAAGAAAGTCTTCATGTGTGGTTCTTTGTTGTTCCCCTCAAAGTCACAGCCTCCATCTGACCCTGAGTCCTCAGGTCATGTCGAAGAATCCCCCTTTGTGTCAACAACTCCCCTAGATGGCTCGAGGCACCTGCCCATCACCTCTTTTGACCATTTCTCAATGTCAGACATCATGACAATAACTCCGGGGTCATATACCTAATCTCAGCAACACCGAGAGATGCCACCAAGAAAAGTTTCTCTGTGACCATCAACTGAGTTGAGTTTGCCTCTTTTGAATCTGAGCTGGCTCCCTTCTTCTTCTGATTAGCCTTCTTCTTTCTGTAGTCTTTCGCAAAATGCCCTGGCTTACCACAATGGAAGCATTTCTTTTCTTTCTTCCTCTTTTTCTTGTTCTTTTCATCTGAAGAGTCCGCCCCATCATCAAATTTCTTGGGCTTGTCTTTATTGAAGCTGGCCCAAGCTTTCATGATAGTAGCGATAAGAGGAAAAGAGCGAGACTTGAGATGGGCTGAAGTAAAGACCCATCTGGTATTATCCCATCCAGTCTCCACCCAAAGAAGGTATACATGACCGTATGTAGTGAATAAAGAAAATTTTCCATGGCTCTTGCCCAGGCATAAGTCCCCTTACCACAATCTTGCAAAGCAAGGCCCTTCATTGCAAGTCTATATCTGTGATATTGAGACCTCCTTTCCTTGTAGGAAGGATCAAGTTCTCCCAAGCCACCCTGGCTAAAGCATCTGTTGTATCATCTAGTCCACTCCATAGAAGATTTCTTATAGGCCTCTTATGTTGAGTGATGCAATCCGTAGAGTGGCACCAACAAGAGCAGACAAACCATGCTGTAGTTGGCAGAACCCCAAGCCACCTTGGCTAAAGCATCTGCTGTATCATCTAGTCTACTCCATAGAAGATTTCTTATAGGCCTGTTACGTTGAGTGATGCAATCCCTAGAGTGGCACCAACAAGAGTAAACAAACCATGCTGTAGTTGGCAGAACCTGGTTGACAACCACCCCTTTGATTCCAATTGAAACCAATATCAGCTCCTCATCCAGAGTGTCCTCGTCACTAATCCAAAGACATTTGATTTATTCCAAGTAATGCGTGCACCTGTTGTAGGACACTAAAAAAGCCGAGTCTACCTTGTCATATGCTTTCTCAAAATCCAAGAGTATAATGGCCAATCTTTGGCTGCTCTGTATGGCCTAATTAAAAGCTTCCCAAAATGAGAATATATTATAAGAAATGCTTTTGTCATGCACAAAGCGTGTCTCTGGAAGAATGGGCTGCAAGCACAAACTGATTGCTTTAGCTAGAATTTTGTAGTAGGTGCCCAAAAGAGTGATTGGCCTCCATTGTGAGACGAAATTTCTGCAACCTCCCTTTTGAATCAGATGTATAAGACCCTTTGTAAGTGATTAGGCATAACTCCAGAGTTACATACGCCTTGTAGAGCTGAGATAACATGGTTCCCAATCTTATCCCCAAAAAGCAATAAAAAATGAAAGTGTAAGCCCATTTGAGCCCCGGCAATCATGGCCTTATTGGTGAAAGGTGCATCAAGTAAGACTCGCATGTTTGGTTTCATCAACACGGGAATTCACTACCATATAGCATATTTGGCATCATCTCAAGCGCCAATGTCAGGATCAGCTGAGAGAGGGAGGCATACAAATCAGTAGCTACACACAAGACAACGTCAAGATTTGACTGCAAAACCCTGTTTGAGTCAATCAGCTTAGTTTATTGACGCGACCTCCCATTTGAGTCCACAATGACTTTTGTTCATGAAATGCATACTCTGCTCTCTGATGTAACAATATTTGCTAGCGAACCCTTGCTATAGCAAGATGCTCCTGAATCCAAGAATCAGTAGGCCGTTTGTGCTCCTCCCTCAGTAGGGCTAGTGAATACCAACTTTCTTTATGAGAATTTTATGTCTCTTAGTCGTAGTGATCGGATGATAGAGATTACTAATCTTAGAGATAGATACTACCACAAATGAGGGAGAGGTCACTCCTATGAGAAACCTAAATTTGCAAAGATGCCTCTGAGAGATCCTTCTCCGCATAAAAGGCATCTAGAAGCTCGATAGTGGTAGAGCATCCTCTCAAGTGGCGCTCAGAGACCATCAAAACTTGCAGAAGATGATTTGAGGCGGAGAAATGCACATCGAGGTCCCTCTATCTAATGCCCTTTCATCAACATGAAGTCTATCAATGCATACATGATTAGGCATTTGCGTTCTTCTATTCACCATAAATACAAGAGTTTGGGCTTTGCCTAGCTGGAGATTACCGAGGTGGGCACTAGAGTCCTCTAGGAGAGTAGCAGATAGATGGGCTAGCACGGCATAGTATGCACCGCATATCGAGAAGGTTTGGGAGTCAAGGTATTTAGATGGACCGACTCCCCTTCTTTAGTACAATTTGGATGCACCAAACCCCTGATCCCACGAGATGAGATCAACTGTATCATACGGTTGGATGTATTGCAGCTCTTTATGTTACGGACTTGGGGGAGGAACCTGGAGTTCCCGATAGAGGAATTTCACATGCATTGAGGATTGCAATTGGGTAGATGTTGGGTCTCGTTCCATCTGCTGAGGATCAAGGCAGGGAGAGTTACACCCAGAGAGCAATTGATCTATATAATTTGCATGCTAGAGGAGGTGGAGACAGAGGAGCATTTGCTAAGTACTTGCCCAATCCATTATCGGATCTGGGAGATACCACTGCCGCTTTTAGGAGGGGCACTTCTTTGGACCACTCTATCAGCTGATCCACTTCCATGACCCGGTCTCTGTTGGCCTCTATCTGGTTGAGATGCGATGGTACGGGGAGACTCAATAGAGGCAGATCAGGCAGTAGCATATGATTGCGCTGCAGGAGACTAGGATAGGCCGAGCAAAGCAACATGCTATGGATTTGAGTAAGTTCGAGCACATAGTGGGGTGCATGAGGGCAGAGTGGAGCTACTGAGCCAGTGACGCAAGGACCACACAAGATACAGAGGCTGACCAAAGCACATATGATGGAGATGTAGCTTATCTCAGATCTTCTCAAAGGGAATTGTTAGAGCTGAGGTGATCACGGAGACCATGCCAGTCAGAGAGGACTCGATAGACACACATACGAGATATCTTTGCAGCTCATCAGAGAGCCACTTTGACACCTAGTTTTGTATTTTGAATACTGGTTTTGAGTTTTGAGTTTGAGCCCTTGAGCTTTCGAGCTTAGCATGCTCAACAATGGCCCTAGCGAGCACCTTGCCTCATTCCACAATGGCCTGTGTGGATTACTCTTTCTGGTTGTACTATGTTCTGCCTTTCTTTCTCCGATTCCTTTTAACTGGATAAGAAGAATTGTTGGTGCATGAGACTTTCTTGCCAATGGATGCACTGGATAACTTGCAAACAATGTCCTACGTGAAGTGATATGTAGGGAGGCACTGCTATCAAAATACCATGTTTCGGCCGTCTCCCAAGAGGCCTCATAGCTGCCAATTAAAAATGCCCAATCATGCTCAACATAGTGGGCTTAAGTATCATGTGTCTGTGTGTTATGGGCTGAACTTGAAACAACCATACCGGATTCCTTTTAACTTTCCTTGGCAAGCCTCTTTGGGCACTCACTGATGTGATGACCTGGCTTTTTACAACAGTGGCATTTACCTTTCTTAAAAGGCTTGCATGTCTAGAAGCAGTGGAAGAAACTTGACTGGGATCATGTTTGAGCTGAGGTTTCTTTTTGCCCTTATCCTTAGCTGAAAATGCTTTCTCCCAACTACAGGAATGCGATGCCATATTGTTTCATGTATGCTCCTCCTGCAATAAGAGTGCTAACAACTCTTGGAAAGTGAGGGGATGTGCTCCCCTCATAGAAAGATTGAGATTTGTGAAAAGAAAGATGTGACCCTGGTAAGGGGTTCAAGGTAGTGGAAACAAGCGATGCATGTGGAATAACTTCATCAATATTCAAGAGTTGCTCACCCAAGTGTTGAACTTGAGTGACAAGTTCTTGCATGGAGTCCCCTTCATTCATGTGCACCCCATCAGGCTTCCTGTGCAAAATGGGACTCTAGTCTTATTGCAACCTTGATACATGTTCTCCAAAATATCCCAAGCTGATTTTGAATGTCGGTTGGACCCAGTATCGGGAATTATGAACCTCTTTCACATTAAGTGAAATCAATGACAGTGCTTGGGCATCACGAGTATCCCACCTCCTTTACTTAGACGTAACTGTTGCAGATGCTTGTGCTGGCGCTTGACCAACTGGACTAGCCTATTGTTGCCCTTCCCATGCACCACCACCGTGACCCCTCATTCCTGTGGAGGAGTGCGTGGCAAAATCTAACCTGGATGGGCTTCATTCCCTATGACATAGTCCTATAAATTCTTGGCAACCAAAAGATTTCGCACCATAAAACTCCACAGAGGATAGTTGGTGCCATCCAACCTATCCTCCTGGGCAATCTGTGCTATTTGAGCAAAGTAAAAAGAGGCAAAAAAACTCAGCGAAGTTCACATACTGTGAAGGCCATGTCTTGCGCAAGTAAAGACCACTGTCAAAGCCAATACTTCGCTAGATAAAACTCTGCCAGAAAATCCCATGCTGGGATATGTACCGCAATCTCAGAATTCTCTGGCTCAACAAGGCATGAACCAATCGCATGAATCAACTGAAAATCACCTCTGACCTGAACTACAATTCCTCTCAAGGAAATAAACGCGTGACGGGAGCCGACCCGATGCGTGATGAACTAAAGGTGGGAGTGCTTTTGGTTGTATGTTTCAACCAGTAGTCTGGGATTCAGGACCAAAAGTAGTAAGTGACACCAATAGAGTTGACCAGCAGGCTGAAAATTGTTTTCTACGCAATAGAAGATCCTCCCTCAACTGAAAATTGTACTTTGTTGTATAAATACTGTCCTTGATACTCAGTGTTCTCTCTCTCATGTTTTGCTAATGCTATACTGTTAATCAAAGTTTAAACAAGAAACCTTGAAACTTAGTGTTATTTTGTGGCGAGCGGGTCATTTCACTCATTATGGTGAAACATTTTTGCATGGAAAATTCTGCAGTGTTTCACTAGAACGAATGCATTTTCTTGTGATTATGGTAACTATAAATGACACATCGTTGTGGTGTAGTAGAGCATTGATGTTGCTTGAGCTAGTGCTGATGCTTGGCTGTGGTGTCATAAATTCGATTGTGGCTCAGAAGCCGTAGTCTATATTTTAAGGCTTGATGAGGATTAGGTGACTGTGTGCATATTAAGCACGTAAGGAAAAGAACTGGGTCCAACTGGTGTGTTAGCTCACTGTTCAAATTAGCAATCCATGCTTGATTATGACTTAGGTACATAGGAAATAGAAGGTTGTGGGGTGTTGCAAGTAATAAGATCCTTGTGTGATGTGATGATTCGCCTTGACAAGAAATCCCTTGTTAATCTTGTAACAGTTTTTGTTAAGAATGCTTTTTTAGACCGAAATGGAATCAATTAAATCAAGTTCTGTTTTGAAATGCTTGAGCATTCTCAGGAGGCCAATGAAAGCCTTATGATGCTTTTCTGTTTGATTAGGAACAATCAAAAACAGGAAGACTGGGTACTAAATTTGATACAAAGTGAAGAGTCTATGAAGGCACAGGCCTTGAATCGAACACACCATCCTATTCATATGGAAAATGATCGGGTTGAAGGCATGGAGTTCTATCGTGTTGAAAAAACAGGAGCTACAGTCAACACTGATTCCAGCATTAGCTTAATACATTGCTTTTGTTCAAAGCTACCTGGTGACAAGTATGGCCTTTTGGATTGGGGTTGTGTTTTTATGCTGTCTATATCAGCCTCTCAGCTATCGAGTTTTACTGTGTTACTATCATTGTTTTCATGTACTCAGATATTATTTGCCACAGCCAGAGTTTAGGTTTCAAAGTATCGAGGGAGAAGATGGGTTTGTCTGTAAACTGCTTCTTCCACCCAATGGACCATTTCGAGAATTGATCGGCCCACCAAAGAAAAGTCTTCTACTTGCCAAACAGTCTGTATGCTTGGAGGCGTGCAAGAAGCTGCATCATATGGGGCAGCTTACTGATCATCTTTTATCTGTGACTGAAAAGTTGGAGGAAGAGCAGGTTATGAACCTTGGGGGAAAAAACGTTTCAGGTGCAGGTATATTTTCGAGAGCCTAGTGTCATTGTGAACATCAAAAGAAGAAATCAAGATGATTTGGATTTCAAGTTTGTACTGCATTGAAAAGACTGCGTCTTTTTATGTGTACAGGTACAACTAAGAGAAAGGAACTGCATCGTACAGAACCCACTGCTGCTTTTCATGGTGATTGGATTAACAGTAAAGATGGTCACCTACTTCAAGCATATGTAATTTCCTTTACAGTCATGCCCAAGGAGGATGATCTATATTCTGATTTTGTTTTGCTTCTTGACACTTGTATTGATGACGATATGGCAAATACGGAAATCCCCATGTTCTTGACAAGGAACAGGGTAGCAAAAGCAAGAATATCTACTGCTGGGGAGTATTTTGTCAGTGCAGATCAGGTGACTATTATACCAACCTTTGCACTCAGGGACCTGATTCGAAGGAAAAGTATGCAATAGGGGTTGATGAACTACATGCAATGTTTTAGCCTTGAATGGGCTTTAGGTGCATGAGGTGAATTCTGGCAGCATTGACGTGGTAGTATACAGATTTTCAGGATTCAATTTTCGTGTTCTGCTTCCTTCATCAGCTCATCCATCCTCCTTATTAGTGGGGATGGGAACACCCTTTTCCAGCACCACAATTAAACAAAATGGCATGTCATGTTGTATGTCATATTCCTAATTTAAATAATTCCTAGTACCAAAAGAAGTAAATTATTTCCTTAATTTCTAAAGAGTGCTGGGAGAAAGTCATGGCACATGGGGGATCGTAGAACACCAACTCTTCATAGAGGCTAATCAATAGGGTATAACTTCTTGATCAAAATAATGCAAAAAATGTAGCATCTCAACCCAGACTAATCCAACTGGGTATAATTTCTTGATCAAAACACTGCAAAGATGTAGTCACTCTGTAGTACTAACTGTCCAGAATTTTTAAAGGGAGAAAGTAGGCGAATCATGTTTTGACGACCTCGTTTCATAGAATGATCCTTTGTGTTCTTTTGGGATCCCCATAAGGGGTCTCACATGGAGCTCCTCTATTTGGCAACACTCTCAATACACCAGCATTGAAGCCGGTCTTTCATGTGGCTATTGCTGGAGAACCAAGGCATGTATTCTAGTTACCTTGATTTTGTGCTAGTCCTCCCATGCAGTGGAAGAGCATAGAACCAAAAGAAGAATCTTGAACCAAATACATCACTCAAGTAGATCCAACTTCAATATGTGCAAAAGAATCAATCACAAAGTAACTCAGATCTGAGATGATACATAGCATGTGAGAAGTGCAGCGGTGTAGAGCAACAATGGAGAGGAAACAGCAAACACTCACACAGGAAGAACTGAAAACAAGAGAGCTAGGGAGACTTGCACAAGGATCTCAGGGAAAACTCCTCAACTGCCGGAGAAAACCTCTACCAAACCGAGGGAACAAGTGACTGCTGAGATGAGTAAATGGGGGTGAGAGGAGCCCTATATATAGCCCCCCCCCTGCCCTAAACTGGCCGACCAGGTGGACCGACCCAGGGAGGGCCAGCCCGACCTGCTGGTCGGTGGGACTGCATGGGGTTGGGGGCCCAACTGACCCCCAAACTGAGGCGCCACATAGGTGGCCTGGTGGCATCCCTAACCGGGGCCATAACAGGGCCCGGGGGTGGGCAGAACAGGCCCGTGACCCGAGACACCCCGTGACAGTCCCTCGTAGGTCCGGTCTTGGAAACGGGCATGGAGAAGGGTGCGAAACATGACAGCACCCCTCCGGACTCCCCTCCATTTGAGCATCATGCATGGGACTCCTCTCAACCTTTCCTGGGCGGGCAAACCCACAAACGTGGCCCTCACTCAACCTCACATGGGCGGGCGGACCCACAACCAAGGCCCTCTCTCTATGATACAGGAGATGGCCTCTAACACCCCCTCTCAGCTCCTGGATCATGGATCATCCTAAGGGAGTTGGAATGATTGCCAAGCAGCTATTGTGCCAAGGGCTTGGTGAAGAGGCCCGCCTTGTTGTCCTCCATCGTGCAGTACGTAAGTCGGTTCACATCATCGAGCACCTTCTCACGGATGTACTGGTAATGGATCTCAATATGCTCGGTATGAGCATGGAACACGAGGTTCTGAGCAAGGGCAATACAACTCCGATCGTCACTGTGAATAACTATTGGGGATGTCTGTGGGAATCCAATCTCTTCGAGCAACCACTAGAGCCAAACTGCCTCACAAGTAGTGGAACATGCAGCACGATACGCATCCTCGGTCGAAGACAAGGCTAGTGTGGCTTGCCTTTTACTACTCCAAGTGATAGCTGCTGAGCCGAGAGTAAAATAGAACCCAATGGTGGAACGACGAGTGTCTGAATCTCCTCCCTAGTCGGAATCACACCAACCTAAAAGCTGGATCTTGGAATGTTGCCTTGATTGATAGAACAACCCTGGATTGCGAGATCCTTGAAGATAGCGAAGGATCCACATACCAACGTCCCAATGGGTCTTCTTAGGTATCTGCATGAAGGAGTTGAGAAGACCAACATAGTAACGTAGATCCAATCGGGTATTAAGGAGCCGATCAGCTGGCAATATCTGCTTTCATCCACTGGATCACTGGGGTCATACTTGGACAATTTGGTACTGGGTCCATGGGTGAGGAAATGCCACGAGAGTGTGACATATGAAAAGCCTCCAAAAAGGTCCCGAGTATAACATTTTTGGGACACAAAATATCCTTTTGGACCCTGTGAAATCTCCAAACCTAGGAAGAAGTGTAGGAGACCGAGATCGTCATCTCAAAGGCTTGGGAAAGAGCTACCTTGGTCTCAGAAATATGAGCGGCATGACATCCTTTAATGAGCAAATCATCAACATACAACCCTTGATGGAAAATGTACAGATTGGGATCAGTCCGTGACCTGCGAAAATGCTTCCGAACAAAAACCTCATCAATTTTCAGGTTCCATGCTAGAGGAGCTTGCCTAAGCCCATATAAGGCCTTCGTAACTTGTAGACCATACCCGTTGAATTGGTAAACCCAGGCGGCTGCTCCACATAGATCTCCTCCTTTAGATCACCGTTGAGAAATGCAGATTTAACATCCATCTGATAAATGAGCCAGTGCTCATGAGCTGCAACTGCTAACGCTGTCTGAAGAGTGGCCATCCTGGCGGTCAATCCCTAGGCACTGTGAGTATTCCTTAGCCACAAGTTGGGCTTTGTGCTTATCCACAGTACCATTCGAGGCATACTTGGTCTTGTAGACCCATTTGACACCAATGATTGCTGAACGACACTTGGGGCGCGGTACTAACTCCCAAGTCCCATTCCCTGCTCAATGGAATCCAATTTAAGCTCCATGTCCTGCTTCCAATATGTCTGAGAGAGTGCTTCCGAACATTCGAAGGCTCCTTGTCTTTGAGGATGCGGGACATCAAGGATTAATTGACCTGAAGTGGAACTACCTCCATAACCTTTTCCTTATTCCGCTAGGATTGCCGGGGCCCATCCTCCTCTTGAAGCCATGAAGAAGGGATGTAGGTGACACCTGTGTCACGAAGGGTTTCAATCAACCAACGGGGTACTTTCTGAGAACCCGACCCGAAACTTTCCCCTACTGCCTAGGGAGGTGGGGAATCATCTGGATCAGTGGGAGATAATGGGGCTGCCACATGGGCAGCACATGAGCTGTCATGTGGACAGCACAAGAGACCTTGTGCAGGAGAGATAGCAGGGGCATGAAGCCTTGGATCTGACCTGGCAAGACGGAATTGCAGAGCAGGTGTACGGACTGCAGCAGGGCCCTATGAAGGGCGCGATGACATCAGCAGGGTGTATGGAACTGTACGGCGCTGGAGAAGGGCCTGGCAGAGGTGCAACATGACGGGGGTTACCAGCAGCCTGGTCAGCCAGGTATAGGGCTGGTAGGGCTGGTTCCAGCCAGCCTACCATGCCTAGAAGACCCTGCATATATAAGAGGGCATCAGCCCTTGAAGTGAGGGCCAAAAGACCTAGTTTTGTGGGCTAGGGGCCCTGGTTATGAGAGCCCTTTTAGGGCGGTTTTGCAGCAGCCTGGTCGGCCTGTTTGGGTCGGCCAGATTGAGGCTGCTGGTCGGTTTCTACAAGCGGCCCTTGAGGGCCTATAAAAGGAGAGGCTCTGGGCCTCATTCATTATCCAACTATCCAGCAAGAAAAGGAGCAGATAGGAGCAGCCGGAAGCCACTCCCTTGGGCCTCACACTGGGGGTGAAGGAGAGTGGAAGGTGTGCTGCAGACTGAGTTCCCTAGAGGCTGGACCTTGGCTGTCTTCTAGGGCAGCAAGGTGCTGTGATCATCATATCTTCTGGAGCAGCCATTCACAAGCAGGTTGGAGCAGTGGAACAGCTATCTTGGGGCCTACATTCAGGAGGACCAAGAGGACCTGTGTGTTGCAGACAAAGCTTGGTTGGGGCTGCCTACCTAGGCTGACATTCTAGGCAGCAAGGTTGATAAGAACACTCTAGAAAGAGAGTCTACATTTGCTCGAGGTGGAGCACGCGGTCTCAGAGATCTAGAAGTGCTTGACATTTAGTAGGAGAACCTTTTGGTATTGTATCCTGTCATATCCTGTCATACTTTGTGGACGGACGGAAATATATAGAGTTGCTTCTATATTTGTTTTTGAGCATTGTCTATTTACTGGCTTGCACATCTATGCACATAAGTTTAAGAAGTCTGTGATTCCACACCCCACACGCACACTGTGTGAGCTCCTGGGCATAACTATCAGTCTTCCACTGTGCGTACCCTCTGTTGGGTAATTTCTAACAACCATCACGTACTGTACCAGTCTGTACCACTTGATCGGTAGCCTTATCCCGAACTTCCACAAAGTGTTCATCAAACAATACTGTGGTACCAAGACGGCAAGTCTCATAAATAGACAATAAGTTGAATTCGAGAGAGGGAACAAACAGATTTCGAGAAGAGTGCATCCCTCCTTTTCCATTGGGAATGATGTTGATGACAGAGCTATTGCTGATACAGACATCCGCACCGGAGATCACAAAATCCCTTGGTGGCAGCCCTAACCGGGGCCATAACAGGGCCCGGGGTGGGCAGAACAGGCTTGTGCCCCCCCGTGACAGCCCCCCGTAGATCCGGGCCTGGAAATGGGCATGGGAGAGGGTGCGAAACATGACAGCATCCCTCTGGACCCCCCTCCATCTAAGCAGCATGCATGGGACGACTCTCAACCTCTCTTGGGTGGGCAAACCCACAAGCGTGGCCCTCACTCAACCTCACATGGGTGGGCAGACCCACAACCAAGGCCCTCTCTCTATGATACAAGAGATGACCTCTAACATAGTAGTAGGACAGCCAAAATAGCTCAAAGTTTGTTCCTCACAACACAGGTGAAAAATTCTGCAACAAAGTGCTGCATTTGGATGCTCAGTGGACACTCCCTTTGCCTGCCCTTAATCAACATCTCATTGCTCAGCTGCGTGCTCCCTTCTTGGCATGTTAGTGGCTTATCATCACAAGTGTGTGACAAGGGCCTTGTGCCCTGTATATATAAGTGAAGAGGGGCTTGGTGTGCATGGGGCTGCGAGTAGCCCTTATTCCAGACTGACCTGGCCGTACTGCTGACCTGCAGTCCTCAGAGTGAAAATGTGGTCTAGGGTAGAGTGCTATCTCCGGAATCCTGCCTGCCCTAGTGCCCGTTGCACCCGAGCCTCTGTGTGGCTGCTGAGCTCCCTCTCTAAGTTTGATTCATAAATGTTGGCCTGAGTCTGGCCGATCATGAGGGTACGGTAGTTCCCGGTCTCCATAGGGTCTTTGGCTTTGTGTATCGGTATAATAGTGGTAGTGCTCCAAGTAGGTGGGAAACCGTGGCTCACCGGCCTGGTTGAACATCTGTGCTAGGACTAGTGTTAGGACCTCCTGTCCATGTGCAAAGTGCTCGGTCCGTAGGCCCTCATGGTCTTGCGCTCTCCGATTGTGTAATTTGCGAAGTGCTGCTCGTACATTTTGTGTGGTCAACAAGTGGCAAGTAGGGAACATGCATACGTGTGCCACACATTTGGATCGATGATGGGAATAGGTGGCTTCCCCTCTGATAGAAATCCCCATCCAGTGGTCGGGTCTCCTCCTCGAAAAGATCGGACAATCTCGTCCATTCTATGTGTGAGGAAGGCCCGCCTCTTACGACGTGCCAATCGTCGAAAGATCCTTTGTGTCTTGGGTGGTGTCTGATGACCTAGAGCCCACTCTTGTTTTTTCAGGTGGGCTCTCCCCTCTCTGCACTCGTCATCGAACCAGGGGTTTTGGGACATCTTCCCATCTCGGACCCGCATGGGTCGGGTTGCGGGAAATGATCTGGTAGCAGCATCATGCAATACAGAGACAAGGGTGTAAGAGGCGCTAGCGAGGTCTACATCATCTCCAAGTAGAGCCGGGAGCCCGCTGGCTAAGTGACTCATGTACACTGGGTCAAGGACACGGTCAAAGTGGATCTCGATGTGTGTAGTTATGTGGGGGTCTCCCTGTGGTTGGCATAGTGGTAGAGATATGGAAGGCCAAGTATGAGTGGTCAGCTCCGAGTTGGGGGGGAGGTATGACAAAGTTGTGTGTCCGTGAGACAAAATCTAGTGGGCCTAGTAGATAGTATGGGGAATTCTCAATTCACTGTTAGCTACATCTAATAACGGATGTTAGCACCCTCCCCTAGGTGTTGACTTCATTTGTTAAGATGATATTTAAGGCATCATTTTTATCCTTGGGGTCATTTTACCACTAGGTCCACTAAAGGGACTGTGATAATGTGGTTGTTACTTCAAAATTAATACGTTTCATGGTTATAGGGGCCCTATGTTGAACAAAGGACCTCACATGTCTTTTGGACCATTCACTTAATTATACCCTTAAGAGTACATGGTCCTAGTCTTGGCACTTATGAGGAAATCGGCTATAGCAACAAAGCCTTGATTCCATTACTTGTCATGTAAGGACACCCACTACCATACCTCTCTGTGGACTTCGAGCAGATGTTGTCCATATCGTGTCACTTGTGGGGCATCTGCAGAGTCTCTCAGTATCCCGAGCTAGTTACATCTAGCTCTAGGACTATATATGGATCTCTGTTATCGATGAAGTCAAGCAGGCCAACTTGCTTATTTCCGGTCCGTGCATTGAAATCCCTCAATAGGAGGATGTCTCTCTGTCTTGAGAACTCTGTGATTGCATCTTGAATCGTCTCATATGGACTGTGTCCATTTGTAGTGATGTCTCGTGCATAGGATGACGTGTCTGGAGGGAAGTAACACACTACAATGAATATGGGTCAGGCATCTGGAAGCTGAACGCTCCTCTCTCCGGACCACGGATATAAGTGGTCTCATGTGTGACTTGAAAAGGAAGCCACCTCCCCAGAGCCTCGTACCCCATTCTCTCTCCTTAACTCCCTCCTGTGAGTTGACTCCCAGGTGTATCCTGTTACTTTGGGCAGCCCTCTCTCAGGGCTCTCATGTGTCTCACTATATGTCTCCGAGAGACCTCCCGGGTCAGACGATAGTGTGCCATTACAATTCCTTACTGCTATTTTCAGTCTTGTGTGTACACAGGTCCCCTGGGCCCAACACCGTCATAATTCCCCATCTTCTTTCTCTCCTCTGTCTACTCTTTCTCTGATGATCACTTTGCCATCTCTATAGTCGGCTCACTTTGCCATCTTTGTAGTCAGCCCACTTTCCTGCTTCTCTTGCTGCCATGACACGTACCATTCCCTCCCTCCTATGTTCCTGATGTAGGAGAGGGAGGTCATCATCCAAGTATATTTTGGTCCCTTTCAAAGTTGTTCTCATACTCATGAGGGCAGATCTATCCATGGCAGTCCGGAGTTTCAGCACTAAAGGCCTTGTGGGATTCTCCGCCTTGCCTACCCTCCAGGCTGTCTCACATGTGAGATTGACTCCCATCTTGGTGAACAAAATTTGGGCATTTGCCATTGGAGTATCTCCTACTGTCAAGCCTCTTACCAACACGTTCAGAGCTTTGCTGGTCCTCCTTTTCTCTTCCTCGAGAGCCTTAGAAATGAATTCTTTCTTAGGGGCTGCTCCTCCTTTTGAAACCACAGCTGTCTGGTTCTGTCGAAAGCTGATTAAGCAAATAGTTTGCAGGGGCTATTGCTTCTATCCAATACTGATTCGAAAGATGCTTCTCACTAAGAATTGATCTAGCACTGTCTGCTAAAGTACCATTCTTCCTCTCAGCTCTTGCATTCTGCTGAGGAGTATTTGCACATGTGAATTGTCTTCGAATGCCATGACTGCTGCAAAAGTTCATGAATGCTGAAGACATGTATTCACCTCCTCTATCTGATCTCATGACTTTGATCTTTTTGCCTATCTGGTTTTCTACCATGGCTTTGAATTCTTGAAATCTAGAAAACACTTCAGATTTCTCCTTCAAAAAGTAGACACAACAATGTCTATTGTAGTCGTCGAGTCATTGATGCTGCGGGTCTGGGCATAACCCCATACATCTGTATGTATCAAATCAAGGATACCTCATGCACAAGAGGTATTTCTACCGAAGTTGGTTCGTGCTTTAAGTTCCTCCATGCCTTTACACCCCCTTTTGAGGTCACTTGCGTGTCTCTTATTTGCTGTAGTTCAGTCCCTAATGCATGTACCTTGTCTTGGAGGCTGGTTCTCTCGGTTTCCCATCCTTCTTTCTCTTTTTCCCACTCTTCACGCTTTGCCTTTTCTTTCCTCCATTCCTTCATTATTTTTCCTCCTTGCTTCTTGAATTCATTGAGTGTCTTATCTACATGAGCCTTCTCAGCCTTTAAAGCCACATTGGTGGCCTTCAAACTGTCCGTCCTCTCAATTAGTGCAAGGCATATTTTGTTAGAGTCAGACCAATACCTCATTTGTAGCTTTGTGAGCTGTCCCTGATGATGACGGCCACCATGGCATTGTCTAGGGCTTGTTTGCCCCATGTGTCTTCTAAAAAGCCTTGTGTAGGCATCTTGCTTTGATGATGTCTTGGCCCCTTCTTGCAGTCTCAAGTCTCTTCACTTGGAGCCCATGTTTGTTGAACTGATTTTCCCCCCTTTTTATTTCTGTTAGCAGGTCCTTGTGCCCCTTGTCAAATGTGACATAATCTCACGGGGGCCCTTGGTGTAGGTACAACAGTTTGAGGGAGGGCCTGGAGTTCTTGGTGCAGACAACAGCAGCTCACGGGGGGGTCTGGAGCCCCTGGTGCAGGCAATAGGGCTCACGGGGGGGCCTGGAGTCCCTGGCGCAACGAGAGAAAGAAAGAAAGAAAGAAAGTTTATTAAAGTCTTCGGAAGACCGATGGGTCTATGAGACTGTGAGAAACCTGATACAATGAATTGTGGTAGTGGAGCTACTAAATGAGCATCCATACCAATGCAGAATGCACAAAATGTAAAATGACAGTACTAAATCCTAAGTATATCTCGACTATATATATATATCAATCTCAGCATCATCGTCAACATCATCATCGTCATCATGATGATGATCATCATCAACAGCAGTAGGACATCCGGATGGATGGGGCTGTGGAATTGGAGACATGAGATCAGCAATAGAGCGCTGTTGCCCCCCAAAGGGTGCAGTTGTGGTACGTCTCCTAGTCGTAGCTCTGCGTCTGACCAGGACTACTGTGACCCTCGTCGGTCGGGCTCCGACCCTAAAGAAGGAGGGGATGTCCCCAAGTATGATCTATGTGTCAACCCTCTGTTTGAGCTGTCGGGTCATAGGCTTCGGGTCACGGTCATGTCGAGGCCTTGCCTCATGGGGGTCTATGTGATCTGGCTGAAAGAACTCCGTGGTAGAGCTCTGAGAAGTATCAGTCGAGGAGGAAGTCTGCCACTGTCTCTCCGTTCTCGGAGTATCCTATCGCCGTGTCTGAGCACCTCATGAATGAAAGCAGCCAAACATCGCTGGTCGGGGTAGGAGAGGAAACAGGCCAAAACTCCATAACTATCTTTGAAGAGGCAGTAGAAACGCTCTCGGATCTCATAGTAGACAGGACACCTGAAGATGAAATGCTCCTCTGTCTCAACCTCTTGCATGTCACATAGTGTGCATATGCGCCTCTCCCTGGGTAACCGCTCCGCTCTTCCGCTCTCAATACGAAGTTTGTGTGAAGAGACCCGGAACTACCCAAGAGAGATCCTAAGTGAGTGGGGTAGGTGAATCTGCGATGAAACCCTCCGCTGTGATATGTAAGAAGTGATCTTTGTAGAAGCCCTCAGAGTAAAGATGTGATCTAGTGTAGAGTGCTGCCTCCTGAATCTTGCCTGCCCGTTGTCCCCGTGCCTTTGTATGACTGCTGATCTCCCTCTCTAGTACCGATCCATAAATCTTGGCCCGTGTGTGGCCAATCATGAGGGTGCGGTAGTTCCCAGTGTCCATGGGGTCTCCTGCCTTGAGAGAGAGAGAGAGAGAGAAGCAATGACATGTCTTAGGCCTAGTTGGACGTCTTTTACTATTGCTTCTAGTCCTGAGTAGCAGATGTCCTGCTTTGGACAGCTATGAATGTACATTGTTCTGAATGAAAAAAGAGCGTGTGTGTGTGAGAGAGAGAGAGAGAGAAAGAAAGAAAGAAAGAAAGAAAGTTTATTAAAGTCTTTGGAAGACGGATGGGTCTATGAGACTGTGAAAAACCTGATACAATGAGCTGTGGTAGTGGAGCTACTAAACGAGCATCCACACCAATGCAGAATGCAAAAAATAAAATAGATGACAGCTTGTTGAGGTCAAAAACAAATTTCAGGGGAAAGTAATGGGGCATCTCTTAACCTTGAGGAATATGGATAAGTAAAGTTTATGGGACAGCCTTGGCTCTTTCCAGAGGAGATTGGTTCCAATCTTACCGCACTTACCACAACATTTAGTCATAGCTTTTGAAAAGAAGACAGTGCGTATATCTTCCACAACATTGGGGTCAACTAGAAATCGTTACTGTTTGTGTATATAAGTAGGTCCTACTGGCAGATGGTCTCTTGCATCTGTTACTAGACTAGGTTGACTAGAGTTTGCTACTGTGGGCATACATCTGAGAGGTTTACATCATTAAATGGTGCTCTCTGATTCAGAATGTATGAAGACATTGCAGATATGCAACCCAGATAATGTGCACAGGAAACTCATATTTTAAGAGAGACATCAGTAGCAAGAACTAGGTACAATAGAATTGGGGCTGATTTTCCGACAAAATGAAGCTAAGAATGCCAAAAATATGGCTAGAGCTCCTAAAAATAAGTGATTGGCTTAACTTGAAGTTGAGATTTTGATACAAGTCATTATCTTAAGGAGCAGAACGTGCTTTTTTAAAGAGTTCAAGGTAAAGTTCTTGACTATGATGGGTAAATGTTAATCTTTGAAGTAATTGACGTAGAGTGTAGAGGTGAAGAGCCGTGTTCATATAAAACCTGCAAACTATGTAGAATGAAACTGCAAAATTTCAAGTCTAGTGGATAGTTTTATTTTTTCCATTTCAAGAATTCGTGAAACCTGTTATGTTAAAGTTATAATTTGGCTTAAAAACTTGGAAAGTTTTAGGAAAAATGTAGGTGGTGGAAAGTTGTAGGTTTCTCTATTTACAACGTAAAACTTCTCTGTGAACACTGGTAAAGTGGTAAATCAAGGAGTCGATGAGGAAACTTTCCCTAAAAATCGTCAAATATCCTAGTAACTTACGAAAGTTATTTCCTCTTCTTTTGCTCACACTCAAAAGAGAATTTTTTCTATCTTAAGTGGTGCGTTGCCCTATCATCTAGATTTAGATGCTCATCTGGGGGAGACTAAAATGAAATCGTTCAGTATTCACAAGCATGTAGCTTGAATGAAGATATTTTGGACTGCTAACCATCGTCATGGTTGAGTCTGCCGTTCACCTCTGGAGTGCCGATAGAATCTCTGTGCGAAGACTTTGTATAAATGGATGCTCAAGTATGTGTGGGTGTGTGGATTTGTATGTGTGAGAGCATATATTTATACTATGGTCTGCACCCACTGTCGAGCGTTGATGACACTAGGGGGAATGTCATAGTCATGATTTTCAACCCTATGAGTGACTATCATGCGGTTGAAACTGCACTATGTTGTGGGATGAGTTTGGGCATGTTCCTAGATCATCCAGATATATTATTTTAATATATGTGCTCTTACAGGCAATAACCACTTTGTTGGGGAAATGCAGTACTAAGTCCGAAGTACAACATAGTCATATCCCGACTATATATATCAATCTCAGCTAGCTCTTTGTCTTGTACTCCACTGTGTCGTGGAGCTGACTCATATGTATAGAAGTCTGTGACGCGTAGCTGCGCCCGGTCATCCTCTTTGTCTTGTGGTCTAGCCGCCTTTCGCTGCTGTGATCCGTTGCAGTAGTGTCTCCCGTGCTGGTGCATCTCCATCAGATTGAGCCCAACACAGACCTGGTCATGGAAATGGATCAGTCGTGATAGTGGACCGAAGCCACTCCCCTCTGGGTAGAGAGAGTGGTAGCGTCCCCGTATCTCATAATAGGTTGGACAAATACAGAAAAAATGCTCTTCTGTCTCAACTGCCTCCAGTGTACATAGCATTGGAGATGGAGGAGATCTAACCGTGTGATACGGTTGATCTCATCTCGTGGGATCAACTCAAGAGCGCGTCCATGTTGTATTGAAAGGGAGGGAGGTCTGTCCATTTGGATACCATGCCTGGCAAGCCAGGTGGATACGTGCATACCATGTGTTTGCCCCACCCTTTGCTAGTTGTTTGGATGACTCCAGGGGCAACCTTAGAAGTCTTCAGTGAGGTAAGTCCCGAACCATGTGGATGAAAGTCACTTCTGAAAGATGCCATCAACCTGGAGAGGTGTCATGGCGAACTCTGCCTATACTATCTCATGTTTGACTAAAGACTTACACCGAATTATCTTGGACCCTATGTGCACATGTAGCCGCTTAAATTTCCTCCACCTGCCTTCGGGAGATCGCATTTTCAGAAGGGCATTGCATACTTGGCAGTCAGTTGCACTTGCGTATTGAAAAGCCAGCCCTTCGTCGGTGGCTCTTGGAAGTGTGCCTGGAAGCATTGTCGCTCTAGCCAAGCCAAAGCACTTCGCCCCCGTGTGTCGTGCCTGGGCTGCATGGGTCATTGTGAAGAGGGGTCTTGTGAAGATTGCTCCCAAACACGTGTAGGACTGTACTATCTCCATTGGCTCGCCACGATAAGTGAAGCTGAGTCAGCGGAGCACTGCGTGTGAGGTGTTGAAGACCATAACCTTGGCCTTCCCAAGGTTGATTGTCAGGTCTCTCTCTTTGCAAAACACCTCTAGGGCCTCCAGATGTCTCTGCAGCCCTTCTGCCAAAGATGATATACGGACTATGTCATTAGCGTATAGCAGTATCTGTATCATGAGTTCTCGGCCAGTATTGATCCCTCGCCTCTTAGGCTGTCTATGAAGGATGTGATCTCATCAATGTAAAGTCGAAAGAGACTCAGTGAGAGGGGGCAACCTTGCTTCACCCTGAACCCGTTCTTGACCCAATCCGACAGACCACCTAGGGCACGAACTCTGCCTATGATTGACTCATATAGGCTCATCGTCTTTGGAATCTGCATCTCCTGTAGTCTCCTGATCATGTGGGATCGTGGGACTGTGTCACAGGCCTTCCGAAAGTCTACGAAGCATGTGTAGACTTTCTGGTGTGTCTGGACCTCGCCTCCTTAATGATAGCCCTCAGAGTAAATATGTGATCTAGTGTAGAGTGCTGCCTCCTGAATCTTGCCTGTCCGTTGTCCTCGTGCCTATGTATGACTGCTGATCTCCCTCTCTAGTACCGATCATAAATCTTGGCCAGTGTGTGGCCAATCATGATGGTGCGGTAGTTCCCAGTGTCCGTGGGGTCTCCTACCTTGAGAGAGAGAGAGAGAGAAGCAATGAAATGCCTTAGGCCTAGTTGGACGTCTTTTATTACTGCTTCTAGTCCTGAGTAGCAGATGTCTTGCTTTGGACAGCTATGAATGTACATTTTTTTGAATGAAAAAAGAGAGAGTGTGTGTGAGAGAGAGAAAGAGAAAGAAAGAAAGAAAGAAAGAAAGTTTATTAAAGTCTTCGGAAGACCGATGGGTCTATGAGACAGTGAAAAACCTGATACAATGAGCTGTGGTAGTGGAGCTACTAAACGAGCATCCACACCAATGCAGAATGCAAAAAATGCAAAATGGCAGTACTAAGTCCTAAGTACAACATAGTCAACATAGTCATATTTTGACTATATATATCAATCTGAGCATCATCGTCGGCATCATCATAACCATCGTCATCATCATCGTCCTCATCAACAGGACATCAGGATGGATGAGGCTGTGGAAGTGGAGGCATGAGGTCAGCAATAGAACGTTGTCGCCCCCTCAAGGGTGCAGTCCTGGTATGTCTCCTGGTCGTAGCTCTGCGTCTAACCAAGGCCATTGTGACCCCCGTCGGTCGGGCTCCGACCCTAAACAAGGAGGGGATGTCCCAAAGTGTGATTTGTGAGTCAACCCTCTGTCTGAGTTGTCAGATCACAGGCTCCGGGTCACGGTCATGTCGAGGTCTCGCCTCGTGGGGGTCTATGTGATCTGGCTGAAAGAACTCCGTGATAGAGCTCTGAGAGGTATGAGTCGAGGGAGAAGTATGCTCATGTTTCCGTGCTCGGAGTATCCTATCGCGGCTTCTGAGCATCTCATGAATGAAATCAGCCAAGCATAGCTGCTTTAGGTAGGAGAGGACACGGGTTAACATCCCATAACTATCTCTAAAGAGACAGTAGAAACGCCCTTGGATCTCATAGTAAACAAGACACCTGAAGATCAAATGCTCCTGTGTCTCAACCTCTTGCATGTCACATAGTGTGCATATGCGCCTCTCTTTGGGTAACCGCTTCGCTCTGCCGCTCTTCATAGGAAGTCTGTGTGAAGAGACTCGGAACCGCCCACTAGAGATCCTCAACGAGTGGGGTAGGTGAATTTGCGTGTATCCCGGTGGATCAATGAAACCCTCCGCTGTGATATGTAAGAAGTGATCTCTATAGAAGCCAGCTTCACTGGAATATCACTCTGACCCAACCAGGTCCGGACTGTGTGTAGCTATAGTAGATCCTCACGGATAACTTGGTTGACCTCGTGTGATAGGAGGGGAGAAAAGGGAGCATCCATGCTGTATTGGAAAGGAGGCAGTCTGTCCATGTGGAGTCCGAGTCCTGCAAACCATCTCTCTGTGCGTGCATACCAGCACCTCTCGTCCCCCCCTTTTGCAAGTGCCATAGAAGATGACACTGCTAGCCATGGTATCCTGCTACGCCCGGATGTGTAATCCCCATACTCCCTGACTCGTACAGATACGTGATGACCTGAAATGCAGCATCTAGCTATAATGGGGGTGACCCAAACTCCGCCTGAATGATTTGGTGAGGGAGGTATGGCTTACCACGGATAATCCGTGATAACATGAGAACCTATAGCCGCTCCACCCTGGCCCACTCTGTATCCAACATGTCTTGCCCCTAGCATGGACTGCCATACATCGCTGTAGCGTGGACCAAGGAGTCAAAAAGCAACCCTTTGGTTCGTGGATCCTGAAAATGAGAGCGGAAGCATTGTCTCTCTAGTCTACCCAATGAATCATATCCTCTGCTCAGGCGCGGCGTATGATGAAACTACCTCATCAGGGGACCCATCAAATGTGAAATGGTCATCGCGCATGACGACTCAAGATGTATTGAAGATCATAATCTTGGTTTTACCAGACTCACAAAAGGATTGTAGTGCATCCAGGTGTCTGGAGCCCCTGTGCTGAGGAAGGCAAGAGAGCCACGTCATCTGCATAAAGTAATATCCAGATCAGTGTGCCTGCGAGAGAGCAGCCTACCCCACCTTGTGCCTGCATCACTGTCTCGAGCTCGTCGATGTAGAGGCCAAACAAGGTAGGTGATAATGGGCACCCTTGTTTGATCCCAATAGTGCTCATGATCTCGTCTGTCCATCCAGATCTTGTCCGGACTCTGCTTGAAACCCGCTCATAAAGTGTCATGACAGCCCAAATGATCTTTTGGTCATAACCTAGATCTTGTAGGCGTCGTATGAGGCCGGGCTCTGGGAACAGTGTCAAATGCCTTGTGGAAATCCACAAAGCAACAGTAAACCCTCTACTTTCGTGCCCTCGCCTCCTCGATGATACATCTGAGCACGAGAATGTCCCCAACTAGGAGGACTTCCCCGCGGCTAGAGAAGTAAACGATGGACTGATAAAGGGCAGCAAATGGGGATGTCTCATCCTTCCCTTGAATATCTCTGGCAAAGCGGGAGGTCTCGGGAGGAAAGTAGCAAACTGCGATAAACAAATCTTGGCTATGCATGTGTCGGATCCGAATCCAGAGAAACCTGGAGTGTGGATCTCTCTGCTCCACTGAGATGGTTCCCAAAAGTGTATATCTGTAGAGGACTGCAACTCCTCCTGATCCTCGAACCCCTCCTGTATCCCTCGTCTCATCTCTGTAGGCAGACTCCCATGTATACCCGCTGATTGCTGGTAGTGGGCGCTTTGGACTCTGATGTGTCTCTGTGTAAAAAAGTATGTCGTGACCTATATAGGATTTCGAGAAGTTCCTTGGTTGTGATTATAAGGTACCATTACAGTTCTAGATGGTATTGGATAGGGTTTCGGATGTCTGGGTCTCATAGACACCGCCCCCCTATGTAGGAGGAGAGGTGGGTGCCGGACGTGGGCCTGTAAGTAGTCGTCCATCTCGTCCTACTGCCCACTTCCCCTCTTTGCGGGCCTGATCCCGCTGCTGCAACAGGAAATGCTGCTCCTCAATCTGTAGTGGATTGAGGTCCTCATCCATGGATATCGCTGGCTGGTCTCGTAAGGTTGACCTACGACATAAAGTCAAAAGTCGTGCCTGGGCGTCATGGAACTGGATGATAAGGGGCTGCTCTCGGTTGTGGTCCCTCCCAACCTGCCATGCTCTCTCAATCCTGTGCTTAGTCGCCCATAGGGTAGTGGTCACGAAGGCCTGCGCATCTACCATCCGGGAAGCCTTAGTGCAAGGAATCCCACATACTCTGATGTTGAGAGCCTTGCTGGCTCCGTGTTGTGGCTCTGTGTTGCTGCTTCAAGAGGGTAGCCGAAACGGTTACCCTTGCAGTTCCCGTGTGGCTACGTCGACCCTCTCCTCAATGGCAGATTGCATGCTCGCAATCTGTGCCTCCATAAGTGGGGTGCTCCCAAGGACTGTACGTACGGCCGTGACATCCTGTCTGAGCTGTGAGATCTCCTGTTTGAGCCCTTGAATAAGATCAGCTTGGACTCGGATAGCCTGAGATTGCTCCTGTATGAGTCGTGCCTGCTCCTGGGTGAAGCGTGTTTGCTCCTGTGCGAAGCGTGATAGCTCCCTCCTGCGCTCTCGGATGCTCTAGACCTCCATCAGCGAATACTCCCAAGCCTCTGATGGGTCAGCTAGTCCGTGCTCTAATTGAAACTGATAGGACTGTGGCCTGAAAGTGTGAGGAAGAGACTGGAGGCTGGGTGATGACTGGGTAAGATGGGTGCGGTATAGGGATGATGAGGCGATCCCAACAGGGTGAGGGAGTGTGGGCTGACTCTTAGTGGGTGCAGTCCTGGTACGTCTCCTGGTCGTAGCTCTACGTTCGGCTCTGACCCTAATCAAGGAGGGGATGTCCCCAAGTGTGATCTGTGAGTCAACCCTCTGTCTGAGCTGTCTGACCCGCACTACACCCCCTGGTCGTAGCTCTGCGTCTAACCAAGGCCATTGTGATCCCCGTCGGTCGGGCTCCGACCCTAAACAAGGAGGGGATGTTCCAAAGTGTGATCTGTGAGTCAACCCTTTGTCTGAGCTGTCGGGTCACAGGCTCCGGGTCACGGTCATGTCGAGGCCTTGCCTCGTGGGGGTCTATGTGATCTGGCTGAAAGAACTCCGTGATAGAGCTCTGAGAGGTATGAGTCGAGGGAGAAGTCTGCTCATGTCTTCGTGCTGGGAGTATCCTATCGTGGTGTCTAAGCACCTCATGAATGAAACCAGCCAAACATCGCTGCTTTAGGTAGGAGAGGAAGCGGACCAAAAATCCATAACTATCTTTGAAGAGGCAGTAGAAACGCCCTCGGATCTCATAGTAGACAGGACCCCTGAAGATGAAATGCTCCTCTGTCTCAACCTCCTGCATGTCACATAGTATGCATATGCGCCTCTCCCTAGGTAACCGCTCTGCTCTGCCGCTCTCAATACGAAGTCTGTGTGAAGAGACCCGGAACCTGCCCAAGAGAGATCCTCACAGATAACCTGGTTGACCTTGTGTGATAGGAGGGGAGAAAAAGGAGCATCCATGTTGTACTAGAAAGGAGGTAGTCTGTCCATGTGGAGCCCTAGTCTTGCAAACCATCTCTCTGTGCGTGCATACTAGCACCTCTGGTCCCCCCTGCTGCAAGTGCCATAGAGGAGGACAGTGCTAGGCATGGTATCCTGCTACGCCCGGATGTGTAATCCCCATACTTCCTAACTCGGTACAGATACGTCATGACTTGAAATGCAGCATCTAGATGTAATGGGGGTGACCAAACTCCGCCTGAATGATCTGGTGAGGGACGAATGGCTTACCACGGATCATCCATGATAACATGAGAACCTGTAGCGATTCCACCCTGGCCCACTCTGTATCCGACAAGTCTGGTCCCCAACATGGACTGCCATAGATCTTTGTTGGGTGGACCAAGGAGTCAAAAAGCGACCCTTTGGTTAGTGGAGTGAGAGCGGAAGCACTATCTCTCTAGCCTAGCCAATGAAGCATATCCTCTGCTCAGGCGTGCACGCATCGCGGGTCTCATGGTGAAGATGGGTCCGGAAAAGCCGACCCCAAGATAATGATGAAACTATCTCAACAGGGTACCCATCAAATTCGAAATGCTCATCGCGCATGACGGCTCGAGATGTATTGAAGATCATAACCTTGGTTTTACCCAAGTTAAATTCAAATCATGAGACTCACAAAAGGACTTCAGTGCGTCTAGGTGTCTCTGGAGCCTCTCTGCTAAGGAGGACAAGATAGCCACGTCATCTGCGTAGAGTAATATCCAGACCAGCGTGCCCGTGAGGGAGCAACTTACCCCACCTTGTGCCTGCATCACTGTTTGGATCTCGTCGATGTAGAGGCCAAACAAGGTAGGTGATAATGGGCACCCTTGTTCGACCCCGATAGTGCTCATGATATCGTCTATTTATCCAGATCTTGTCTGGACTTTGCTTGAAACTCGCTCATAAAGTGCCATGATAGCCCAAATGATCTCCTAGTCGTAACCCAAATCTTGTAGGCGTTGTATGAGGCGGTCTCTCGGAACGGTGTCAAATTCCTTGCGGAAATGCACAAAGCAACAGTAAACCCTCTGCTTCCGTGCTCTCGCCTCCTCGATTATACATCTGAGCACGAGAATATGGATGCTGCGCTCAGCCGTTATGAAGTTTCATTACGACATCCTTTACCACCCCCCCCCCCTTCCCGAAGTGAAGAGGGTGCAGGACGTGGGGCGTGGCATATATGATAGGTTAGGGGCTGGTTGATTTGGGATGTCATAGAGCGTGCGTGCATAATTAGACCACACCTGAGTGTCAGTGAGTGGTGGTGGGGACCGTCCCTCTAGAAATCTCCGCCAGAAGTCCTTAGAGTTGTTATTGAACAGAATGTTCAGTAGCTCCTCCTCGTTTCGACGCACGAAGTCAAGTTTCTTCCTGTGTATCAGTCGACGGTACTCGCGTAGCGTCTCCGGTACGCTCATCATTGTACCAGCTATTACAGGGTACGGTCCTAGGTGGTGGTGGGTGGGTGGTGTGGGGGAAGGCGTGAAGAGCAGCCTCGTGTAGTGAGCGAGTGACTAGGCTAGCGGGATCCTCTAATAGGGGTATAAAGTGAATGTATGCGAGAAGTATGTACAGACGGCCAGAGTAAGTAGGTGAGTGATTGCAATCAAAGCGTATATCATGGTAGGTGGAGTAAGAACTCTATGGGGTAGAAACTGATGTGTGGTGGGTGGTAGAAATGCTAAAGAAAAGATAGGTATGATCAGCCCCTGGAGGGAGAGGTGCTACGGTAAAGTCAGTGATGCGAGATGTGAAGGCAGGGGATCCCAATGATGTAGTCCATAACACTGAAGCCTCCCCCATGTGGAAAGCAAGTGAAGCCACCTGATGTGGGCCATCTGTCAAGACCATTATAGATAATAAGATCATGCATCCTGCCGAGGTCTAATAGGGCTTGTCCATAAGATGTGAGTGGTCCTCGTTTGTCAGCTTAAACTCGTAGCATACCGCCTCCTCAAGGTCAATGTGTAAAAGTAGAGTGGAATATAGAGAGAGGTGTATTAACGTCTTTAGGAGACCTCGCGGGTCTATGAGACAAGATACAAGATATATGTAACCCATACAAGTCAGTGTGGGCTGAAGCAAAGAGCTCAGTAAGGCCCTTGCTGAGTACTAAGTGCTAAAATGCAAATGTTCAAAAAGTAAGTACAAAATATAGTAGGAAAAACAGGAGCAATCAACTGCTAAGAACCAGAGCTTCAAGTACATGTGGAGGCTCTATATAACCCAGCTCCCTGTTGGTCGTCTGATGGGATGGAAAGATCTCACGTATTCGTGTTTGTTGGGTTGTCTCCTATTGTGGCGGGGGGCACGCTCTCCTGGATCTCTGTATCCGATGGGCTACATCGAGAGTAATGCCTCGTCTCTGGTGGTCTCCTTTGAGGAGGGCAGAGATAGGTCAAACCTCAATCGTGCGTGCTCTGGTCGTTCCACGTGTCGTGTGTGGTCTCCGTGTCTCTCGTCCAGCCACATCGTGGTGACGGTCCTCGCTGCTGATCGATAGTGCTCTCATCTCCTCGAGCTCCTCCCCCACGATCTCATTTGGTACCGGATCGGATGCGTAAAATCAGCGATGCGTGTCTGTGCTCGGTCTAGCTCGGCGGGTCCTGAGGCATCGACTGTAGTTGATCTCTGGCCTGCAGCACAAGGGAATCTCTTTGTCTCTGCATCTCAACCAGGTAGAGCCCAATGCAAATGTATTAGTCGAGTGAGTGGTCTGCAACCGAGCCCCTCCTGAAAGAGACAGTGATATTGCCCTCGGATCTCATAGTAGGCCGTGCAAACACTTAGAAAATGCTCCTCTGTCTCGACCTCCCTTATTGTGCATAGTCTGCAGACCCGCTGCTCTCTAGGTATGTCAGTCACTCTTCTAGCCTCAATCCATAGCTGGTGAGACGAGACTCGTATCTGTCTGATAGCAATCCGCAAGGCATGTGAGACTCTCCTATCCTCGAGGTACTGGGGCCTGATGATGAAACCTTTCTCCAATATCCTCATTAAGTGGGCATGCTAGAACTGGGTCTTGGTGGGGAGCTCCCAATCCCCCCCAAAGCCCGAGATGTGTGAAGCTGGAGAAGGTCTAACCGTATGATATGGTTAATCTCATCATGTGGAATGAGCTCCAGTGGTGCATCCATGTTGTACTGAAAGGGGGCTAGCCTATCCATTTGGATACTGTGGCTATCAAACCATGTGGACACCCGCGCATACCATGCTGTATCAAAGCCTCTCTTTGCCAGGCGTTGGGATGACTCCAGTGCCAGTTTGGGTAATCTCCACTGAGGTAAGGTGGAGAAACGTCACGGTCTGGAAGAGGGCGTCCACCTGGAGAGGTGTCATGGCGTTGCTTGCATGATTCGATGGGAGACTGAAGGCTTACTCCGAATCATCCTAGACCCCATGATCACTTGTAGCCTCTCAAATCCCTTTCAATTAGTAGCTGAAAGGTCACTCCCCCAAAAAGGTGATGCATACATGGCAGTCAGTCTCACGAGAGAGAGATAGATGCATTACCATCTTCTGGAGGCCTTGCGGCCTATGAGACAAAGTACAAAACCAAAGATAACCCATACAAGCCCAGTGTGAGCTGAAGCAAAGGGCTCGCTAAGGCCCTTATGCTGAGTACTAAACTAAATAGAAATTAAAGAACAAAACTGAGTATTCAAAACTTAGGGTCCAAATACATAGCCCAATGCAATGGTAGCTGTCCTATGAGCTGCGAAAGTGTCTCATATCTATGTTTGCGGGTCGTCTCTCTCGGTGGTGGAGCACGTGGTCTCTGTAACCTTTGGATCCAAAGGGCCATGTGAATGGTGACTCCTTTGATCGGGCGGTCCCATCCGAATATAGATGTGATGGTTTGAAACTCCATCGTACGTGCTGTGGTCCGCCTGTGCACCTCTGGATGCGTCTCTCCTTGTCGTTGTCTCATCCCACTGACCCACTCATCCCTCGTATCATCTATCTCCTCCTCCTCAACTCCATTATGTCTAGGGGTAGACTCAAATGTGTAAAAATCTGTAACATGTCGCTGGGCTCGATCTAGCTCGGTTTCGATCTAGTGTGTAAAAATCTGTAACATGTCGCTGGGCTCGATCTAGCTCAGTCTCGTGTGTCATTGTCTCCTCTTGCTCTCTGATGCGGTGCAACAAGGTCTCTCTGTGTCGTCAGATCTCCATTAGATAGAGACCAACACAAACTTGGTCCTGGAAGTGAATCAGTCGAGAGGGAGGCCCAAATCTGTGTCCCTTCTGAAATAGGCAATGATATTCGACCTCGAATCTCATAGTGTACAGGGCAAGTACACATAAAGTGCTGCTCTATCTCCTCCTACTCCAAGGTGCATAGCCTACATATCCGCTGCTCTCTGGGTCTACTTGTAGCTCCCTGCCTCAATCCTCAGCTGGTGGGAGAGACCCGCATCTGTTCGATGGCAATCCTCAAGGCATGTGAGTCTCGTTTGTCCTCCAAGTACTAGGGTTTGATGATCACTCCTGCTACCGATACTGTCAGGAAGTGATCACGGCAGAATCGGATCTTGGTCCCCCCCTGGCTCTCTAGTCTGTTACGTATGGAGTTGGAGTAGGTCCAACCGTATAATACGGTTGATCTCATCCCGTGTAATCATATGGTTAGGGGCATCTAAGCTGTACTGAAAGGGGAGGAGACGATCCATCTGAATGCCTTGGCTGTGAAACCGTTTGGATATGCGTGCATACCAAGCCTGTTAACTCATCTCTCAACTAGTTGTATAGACGACTCTAGTGCCAATCTCAATAGTCTCCTTCTAGGTAATGCCTAGACCTTGTGGAGACAAGTGACCGTTTGAAAGATGGCATCAACTTGGAGTGATGTCATGCCGAGCTCTGCCTATATGATCTGGGGGGGGACCAAGGGCTTGCTCCGAATCATCCTAGATTCCATAGTCACCTGCAATTTCTCGAAGCACTGCCACTCAGTCTTGTTGACAATCGCCCCCCGAGAAGGGTGCTGCGTACATGGCCACCAGTCTCACTAGTATGTCTAATAGCCATCCCGTCGGGGGGTCTTGGAAATGTGCCTGAAAGCATCGTCTCTCTAGTCGAGCCAGAGCTTCTTGCCCTCATGTAAGTCACGCCCTAGCTACACGAGTTATCGTGAAGAGTGGACGTGCAAATACTGCCCTAGGTAAGTGTATGCATGCACAATATCCATTGGTTCCCCTCATTAAGTGAAGCGGTGTCGGTGAAGAACTGCTTGTGAGGTGTTGAAATCATAACCTTGGTCTTGCCAAGGTTGATTGTTAGGTCTGTCTCTCGGCAGGACACCTCTAGGGCCTCTAGGTGCCTGTGAAGGCTTGCAACTGAGGAAGATAGGAGGAATATGTCATTTGCATACAATAGTATCCCTGGCCCCCCATATAGTCAATGAAGGTTGTGATCTCATCAATGTATAGCCCAAATAATGTCGGTGAGAGAGGGCATCCCTGCTTTACTCCTATCGTACTCTCGATCCAGTCTGATAGGCTTCCAGGGGCGCCTACTCTGCCTCTGTCCTGACTCATATAGGCTCATCACTCCCCATATCATGTCTCCTGCAAGCTGCATCTCGTGAAGTCACCTTAATCATGCGAAATTGTGGGACTGTATCGAAGGCCTCTCGAAAGTCTACAAACAAGCGATCTCAACCTCCTCTCCTCAATGACTGCTTGCAAGGTGAAGATGTGCAAGGGTGGAATACTGTCTCCCAAACCTAGCCTGCCCCCATTGCCCTCTGCCCATGTGCTTCCATGTAGGAGCTGATCTCTCTCTCTAGTACTGACCCATATATCTTGGCCAGTGTATGACCAATCATGAGAGTGCGGTAGTTCCTAATGTCCATGGGGTCTCCTACATTGTGTCGGCATGATGGGGGTAATACTCCACGCAGGGAAAATCGTGGTGAACTTCTATGCTAGGATCAGGGCTAGGACCTCCTATCCATGTGCGAAATGCTCAATGCGTAGCTTCTCGTGGTGCTGGGATCTTCGCTTGTAAAGCCGATGTATAGTAGCTCGTGCTGTAAACAACTTGCTAGTGGTGGGTCTGGGAAGGGTAGACATATTCGGTGGTGTCTGAGATGGGGCGCCATAGAGGGATGTTGCATAAGTGTGGCAAACATTAGAATCTGTGATGGGGATAGGTGACTTGGCGGAACATACCACCCTCCCGAACACGGTTAGTAGGAGAGGCAGGAACCCCAAGATCGAGATGCAGCACACCTGACAGAGGACTGAACACAAATCACACTCATCGATATTTCTTTCGAGTACGATCAAAAGCGGGGGTTACCGTGGCGCTTGTCAGGCATCGAATAGCTACTAGGAGGGCCGACAGACCCCTCATCTAGATGGCAGACAACGATCTATCACAGGCTTCTTGCCTATACTTTCTAGTCCCTCATCGGGTGTATCTTGATGTTTGATTAGACTGCACCTTCCATGGAGATGTTGATGCCAGAGATGTTTCATGACTAGGATGACACGTATGACTCCACCTTTGCTTGGGGGAGACGCTTCCTACGTCGCACCGCCTCATGAATGAAAGCAGCCAAGCATCTCTGGTCTGGGTATGACAGGAATTTGGTGAGGCCCTTGAATCCGTCTCTAAAAAGGCAGTGGTATATCCATGGATCTCATAGTAGACTGGGCAACTGAAGACGAAGTGCTCCTCTGACTCCACCTCATGTCGATCACACAGTGTGCAGATGCGACTCTCTTTGGCTTGCCCACTCTCGATACGGAGTTTGTGCAATGACACGCGGAGCTGTCCAATGGCAATCCTGAGTGAGTGTGGTAGTTGGATCTGGGTGTACCTTGATGGGATAGTGAAACGCTCCTCAGAAATGTGCAGGCAGTGGTCTCGATAGAAATTGAGCTTTAAAGGAAGCTTTGTCTGTGCCAACCAGGTGTGTAGTTGTAAGAGACTTCCGGATGGTTGGGTTGAACTTGTTGCCCTAAAACGGGACAAACAGGGCATCAATAGTGTACTGAAAGGGGCGGTTTGTCTATATGGAAACCCAATCTCTCAAAGCATCTGCATGTGTGTGCATACCAACTTCTCTAATCGCCCTGAGCTGCCAAGGCCATAGAAGGTGCTAATGCCAACCAAGGTAGCCTGCGTTGCCCTGCCGTACAGGAGCTGTATGCTCGCACGCGGTATAGATAAGTGATAGTCTAGAATGCCACATCTAATTGTAGTGGGGAAGCCCCGAACTCAGCCTGAATAATCTGATGGGGGACATATTTCTTGTTGTGGATCATCCGTGACAGCAAGAGAACCTATAATCTCTCCACTCGAGTCCACTATGTGTCGGATAGATCTAGCCCCCCGCAGGTTGGACCAAGGAGTCAAAAAGGAGTACCTTGGTCCGTGGGTCTTGAAAATGTTAATGGAAGCACTGTCTCTCCAGTCGGACAAGGGAGGCGTATCCTCTACTTAGACGAGCCTGCATCGCCGGCCTCATCGTGAAGATATGTCCAGAGAATAGAACTCCTGGGTAGGTGTATGATAACACAATCTCAATTGGTGCCCTGTCAAACGTGAACTGCTCTGTGCGCGGCTGCCCTCGAAGTGTTGAAGATCATTTTACTAAGGTTGACTTTCAAATCATGGGACTCACAAAAGGCCAGTAGTGCATCTAGGTGTCTTTGGAGGCCCTCAGCAGACGAGGATAAGAGTACCACATCATCAGCACGTCTTATAAACTTCCGCAAGAGACCTCATGGGTCTATGGGATGATATGATTCTATTAAAGTCTGGAATCGTATCAAAGTCTATGTGAGACCCTTCAGAATCTATGGGACTGGCTATCTCTATTAAGTAGCAGTGATCCCTTACATTTAGTGAAAATAGATATTACAAAATTTTGCTATATAGTGAGTATGTGTTGAGTGAGCTTGTGGGCTAGCCATAGTACTTTGTTGCGGTTTTCTGAGACTTCTTCTATGTAGCTCCCTAGTTTTTTTGAGAGAGAGGGAACACTAGTAAGGGATTGGTTTTTTTTGTCTGTCCTAGCAGTGACAATGTGAAGTGTTATTGGGGTGGTTCCTGGTCTTCTAGAATGTTAAGTTTGGTGCTCTCTGTTCATGGATGTTACTTCTCTGTCCTGTTCTTGAAACAGCTGAAAGAAGCCAAGGCGTATCATGAACTGGTCTTCAATGGAATGTTTGGAAAATTGATGATAAATGACAAGAATATGGATGGAGGAATTGCATCATCTAAGATGAAGAACTTACTTGCGTCAAGAAATCTTGTAGAGGAGTTGTGGATTCCTTCATGCATATACCTTGTTCTTCCATTGCTACCTGGCAATGTTTCTGAGGGACCAGATGTAATTCCCATTGATTGGAATGCGATAAGGGACTGTGCTGTGACTGCACAAGCATTTGAAGGCTTGGCTGCTGGCGGTTACTCCATGACATGGGATGTATGCAATCAATGTGATGATACCACATCTCCCAACCATCCTGTAATAGAAAGTGAAGGCATACGTGATAGTAACATACTTCACATGGCTTGTGGACCAATACCAATTTCCAAAGTCAGGGGCATGGCTATATGCACAATACATACAGGGAAGATTTATTCAGTTGTGGAGGTTTTAGAGGGCTTAAATGCAGACTGTCCTATGGTGGGGCTACAGGATCCAAATTACCCCAGCTACACAGATTATTTTAAACACAAGTGAGACAACCTATACATCTCTTGAATTTTATGTTGTTTGAGTTAGAATTTTGGGTTTGATTTATTTACTTTTTATCAGATTTTACTTCTGACCTATTATGAGGGCAGGTATGGGAAAGTGTTGCAGTTTCCTCATCAGTCTTTGCTTCAGCTAAAACAAACTCATCGTCCACATAATCTTCTCACAAAGCAGACTACAAAATCATCAGGCATGTGTCTGTTGACCGTTGCGGTTCTTTTTCGGACTTGTGGTGTATTCTGCTTGGCTACATTAGTGTCGTTACTGTTGTTATTGCATTTCTGTGTAAGGTGAGGGAGCTGTGTTAAATGTAGCTAAATGTGATGGTCCTATGTTCATGCTATCAGGAATTAAAGAGAAAGTAAAGCAAGCTGCTTTGGTGGAGATTCCTCCGGAGCTGTGCTTGCTAGTGGGGATATCAACTTCCATTGTCCGTTCTCTTTATCTTCTTCCAAGTGTTATGCATCGCTTTAATGCACTATTGCTTAGTGCCCAATTGAGATTTAAAATTGCCAAACATATGCCTCAGTGTGCTTCCATTGAAGCGTCACAGGTACTGTCCATCCATCTCAAAAGATATTCCATGTACTTCCAATTTGCTGTCTTACTGAACTGTCTTTTTTCTGTGTATGTAAAGGTAATGGAGGCCCTCACAACCCTAAGGTGTTTGGAGGGATTCTCATTTGAAGGATTGGAATTGCTGGGTGACTCTTTTCTTAAGTATGCTGTTAGTCGATATCTATTTCTTGTTTATCAAAACAAACATGAAGGCCAGCTTTCAGCTAGGCGCAGTCGAGCGATCTGCAATGCAACCCTGCATCGTTTAGCTGCAGCTCATGACTTGCCTGTATGTATTTCTGCATTTCAAGTACACCTTCTATTTCTAATGTGAATTTGCAAGTAATGCTTACCGAGTAATTTTTCAGAAAGTCTCACAAAGCTTTGGAAACTTACATTTGAGTTTTGAGTTCTGGTTTTTGTGTTTTTAGTATAGCCCTTGCACATAGTGGCTTTATGAGATACCATTTTTGAGTGTGGCCTGTGAGGCCTCATCTCTCTCTCTCTCTCTCACACACACACACACTTTTTTTTTTGGGGTGAAATCTTTGATTGATTATATTATATGAGTAGCAACCTCAAAAAAAGGTGCTACAATTACATCAACTGAAAATTTCAGTATATGCCAAAAAGACCTCATGATCTATGCAGCGGGTCTGCAAGCAATCAAAGAAAGATTGCTGCAGAGAACGCCTAAAAAAGCCAAACAGAGAGAGAGAGTAGGATCACGAAAGAGTTTACAATTCCTATATGTCCATAAAGTTCATAGTGCCCAGTAGCGAACCCAAACGAAGAAAAGATGAAACTCCGGTCTGGATGGATGAAACCCAAATAGCCAGAAGAACTTTCCAAACGGAACAGATGGGAATCTTGCTCGCATGTGCTGTCGAAGCATATCAAAAAACTCACGAGAGCACGGACAATGCCAAAACAAGTGAGGCACAGTCTCCAAAGAAGCAGAACATCTATGGCAAAGTGCAGGAGCAATGTGTCGATGAGCTAATAGCTGTCCAGATGGAAACACTCCCAAAAGAACTCGGCAAAAGAAAACCGGTTGCCGAAGCGGTACTTTATAGGCCCAAAGTTGCTGTAATCTTTTCCTCCACCACTTGGCTGGGCGATGCATTCGCCAAATAGAATCACCTCTCTTTGAAACCCAAGGTTGAGGCAAAAGGATTTTATACAATGCAGGTACAGTAATCTGAGATAGCCTCAAAGGACAAGAAGAGGACCCTGGAGAAGTCAAAGTCCAATCTTCTAGTCGGTCCTGGAGTTCCAAAGGAGGAATTGGAACAAAGGGCGAAAGCATAGAAGTAATTTGTCGCCACAAAGAACGATAATGAGAGCCCAATCCATATGTAGTGGCTGCTAGAGAAAAGGGGAGCACAGTACCAGCATCATCTATAACATCAGCAACCGAGGTGATGCCTTTAAACGAGACAAAGTAGGAATGTCGAGGTTCCTGTAAAGCCAAGGGAGGCTGAAAGACTTTCGACCAGTGAATGCTTTCAGCTCTCAAAGAATTCCCAAGCAAAGATTGCCGTCCATTCCATTCCAGATGAGAAAGAACATGCTTCCAGTCAAGAAGCAAGCGGGAGACAAAAGGGCATCCAGGCAAAGTGCCATCAGTGTAGCCAAAAGAGAAATCCGAGTGATCGAGTTGCCAATGACCAAACGCAAAAATACTGATATGAGTGACCAGAGTCCTAATCATAAGAGCCCAAGGCTGATCACCTTGCAGAAATTGCAGCAACATTTTCCCCCTGTGGGCGGGAGAACGAATGTGATGCATCGAAAGCAGCCTGCCATGTTTGGATCGTCAGAAGAGTTCCATAAAGACAGACATGAAAGATGTAAGATCTGCCTTAGTGAACATGATCAATGGCAAGTAAAATTGAATATATGCCACAAGGATGGACTGCACTATTCGAAGACGAACGTGCAAAGGCAGGTTGCCAGTTTCCAATACTCAAGCTTTTTCCGAAGCTTAGCCAAAACCCAATCTGTTGTCGGCGAGTGAGTTCCCACTCCAAAGGGTAACCAAGATGACGAACAAACTGAGTGGGTGGAATGATATCCCTGGGCCATAATAGACTATGCCAGTCTTTGGAATGCAAAGGGAGCAGCTTAGACTTCTGAAAATTAACATGAAGACCAGCTGCCAAACCATAAATAGAGAGGGCCTACATCAAGGCACCAAGATCATGGGGCGTATTTTCGGGGTAAAGAAAGAATCATCAGCATAAGCTTGAGCAACGATGCTGTGATTAGCATCTGATTCCAAGCCATGAAGTGATCCTGTAGCCACAAGATGATCAATATATTGTAGCATAGGATGAGTAGCAATGGCATACAGTAAGCTTTACTCTTGCGGACCGAACAACGAAGAGTCCACTCATCAGAGATATCCCCAGAGATAATGCAAGCCGCATTGCTATCTCTGTAAAGCCAGTAAATAACCTGCTGCATTTTTTGTCCAAACCCCAAAGCTTGCATAGTTTGCGAGATGAAATCCCATTGAACTGTGTCAAAGGCTTTTGCAATATCTACCTGCAAGAGTAGAACATCCTGCTGCGTGTATTTGGCATATTCAATCCCAATATAAGCATTGGCAATGTTATCTGTGATATGGTGATGTGGAACAAAGCCATATTGGGAGGGATGCAACCCATCATGCAAATAACCTTTAATCCGATCAACCACCATTTTGGCAATGATCTTGTAAATGACTGGCATGAGCTTGATTGGCCTCCAATCACCCAGTGAATCACATAGCTGCTTTTTTGGAATCAGCTTGACAAGACCCTTTAAATTTTGCCATACTGTAGTTACCAGTTGCAGCAAGTTGAATTTAAGAAGATCCTAGAATGCAAGAAAAAATTCAACAGTGAGACCATCCCATCCTAGAGATTTCCATCTGCCACAGGATCTCAGTGCATCAGACAATTCCCTTTCAGTGAAGGGATCTTCAAGTTCCAAAGGCTGAGCAACAGACAGAATTGGATGAATATGCTGCAAAAGAAGTTGACGTGCAGACACGACCCGAGGAGAAAGAGTATCCAGATGCCCAAAATGAGTGGAGAAGTGCTGCACACATAAATCAGCAAGCTTTGAACGAGATGTTGACCAAGAACCATCAGGCATCCGGATCCGACAGATATTGGCAGCTTGTCTTTCGTAGTGTAAACTCTTAAAAAATTGCTTGGAAGAGCAGCCTTTAAAATGCCCTTTGTCTGGATCGAGTTTCCCATTTAGCAAGCTTTCTGCGATCATTAGATTGAAGAGAGAATTGAGCCTGACATAAGAGCATGCTTTCCTCTGAAGACAAAGGGCGAAGATGAGCAAGCTCAGTCAAACTCTGACATGTAAATTTGGCATGTGCTACAGTCTCCCTTGTTAGGATTTGTCATAATCTCGAATAACTGCTTGCATCCGAGCAACAAAAGCCTGCCAGGCATAATCCAAACCAATGCGTATCTGATGAGAGAGAGGCTGAATAGCATCAGAGGCCAAGGCTTTAAAGTCAGCATGCTCCAGATAACTATTATTAATCAGCAAAAGCCTTCGGCAAGGCAATCTGTCAGTGGGAAATTCATGTAAGGAAAGCCTCAACCAAAGAGGAGCATGATCCGAATGTGTGAAAGCATGATCAACCCAAATTTGACAAGTAAAGGCATCACAATGCTGTGGATCAATCTGATACCATCTGTCCAAGCGTGCCCGATAAGAAGATTGAGCATTATGCTGAAAGGTATAACCCGGAAGCATGGGCTGTAATTCCTTCTAAAGATCAACCAGGCGCAACTGAAGCAAAAAATCAGAGCATGCCTGTGTTTCAGAAGCCAACATATGAGTGTGGCCTGAGGTGTTGTCACCCGATTGAGGGGCATTATTAAAGTCACCACAAATGAAGGCATGTTGTCGCCATGGATAAGTATGCATGGCAGCCCAGATCAAAGCTCTATCACGAGAAGACTGGGGGGCATAAACCGATGCAAATTTAAAAATTTCCCCTTGAACAAGGCATTGAACAATAATCCATCTACCATGGCGATCATTGAGAGCCACAATAGGTTGAAGGTCGTGCTTTACCAAAAAAGCCACACCAGAAAAGGAGTGCTCTCCAGCATAGAAGATATCATAACTAGCAAAATGGCCTATTTGACCAGCATACATATGCTGATTATGCTCTTGCAAAGCAATTATATCAGGCTGCAATTGCCTGATATACATCCAGACTAGTTTCCATTTGCGACCATCACACATTCCCTGTACATTGAGAGTAACACACTTCAGATGATCAAGCATATTTACAGTTATGGGACAGGTATGTACAGCAACTAACGGGCTGTCTACGTCTGCATTTGCACCTCAGTGTCCGGGCATCTGCCCTGGGATGAAGCATCAGCCTGAGGAGAGGACAAAAGTGCAGCAACTTCTTCTTTAGGAAACAAGGTTTGATTTGCAGTCAGCAGCCCAGGTCAAGCCAACACCAGAGTTTTCAGCAGGTGTTTTCCCATGAGAGGATGCACCACTCCAAGTCCGAGAAGGCAAAGGTCGCCTGGGGGAGATCACTTTGCGAGGAGTTTGCCATCCATCAGTCAAAAAAATTTCCCCCTTCCCCTGAGGTGGAGAGGACAAAGGCACAGGAAAAGAAGCATTACCATGTGAGACAGCCGGGGCTTTGCCTTTGTCTTGAACAGAGAAAAGCTGTTTGACCCCTTTGTTTTTGACCATAGAAGAGAAATTTGCATTCTTATTCAAAGGCTGAACCATTTCAGCTTGCATTGGCATCTGTGGAGCTCGGGAAGGGTGTTGTGAAGCCATGTGCCCAAATTGCTTGCATTCAAAGCAAGCACCTGCAAACAGCCCCCATTTGAGCTTGTAAAAGGCACTCTCCATGGAAACATTATTCTTAGTAACCGAGTATGAAGCTGGAGTGGGATGATTTGTATCCCACAAAATGCAGAAGCGATTCGAATTTCCATTGGGTCATGGTGGGCATACCACCTTACCGAGGGAAGCTGCAATTTTAGGTAGAAGAGAAGACAACCATTGAGGAAAATCCACAACTTCTACCCGAACAAGGCAACGATGCCGAATCAATGCCTGATAATCCTAGGTGGGAGACCAGGGCAGAACATGGACCATCTGCTGGCCATAGAAAAGAGGAGAGTGCTCCAGCAAAACCTGACAGTGCTCCTCATCAGCCATGATGATCTCAAAAGAGCCCCTCGCTGCATAATGAACTTTTTTGACATAAGAACCACCCAGGGTTCGAGTCAACCAATTCCCAACATCTGCAGCAGCAGGCATCCGTCCTGGGAAGAAAATTATAATGGCATGCTTTGCATACTCCTTAACTGGATCAAATATATCATCCACTTCCATCATAATGCCAGTGGTAGAAAGTGGATCTTTCCAACCTTTACGGGTGTCTTCAAACCCTTCATGCATAACCTCATAAACAAGCTGAGCCTCAGCACAGTCATGAAGGGAATCATCTGAATCCATCACCTGTTTTTGTTTCTTGTTGGAAACCGACTTGTCTTTGTGAAAGGTTTGCTCATAGGAATAATCCGCCATTTGAGTTAAGGAAAAAACTTGGAAGCAGCAACGCTTTACAAGGAGGAAAGCACATCAGGTACAAAACTGTACGGTTTTTTCCTGGCTGTACGGACAAAATCGTAGGGATTTTTGACAGTACGATATATTTTTTTCTGACAGGCAAACTGTACGGACTTCCCCGACTGTACAGACAAAACTGTACGGACTGTACTATACGGAATTTTCTGACTGTACGGACAAAATCGTATGGATTTTTGACATTTAATTTTTTTTTCCTGATAGGCAAACTATACGGACAAAATTGTACGGACTGTATGGATTTTTCTGTCTGTACGGACAAAATTGTATGGATTTTTGACAGTACGATTTTTTTTTCCCCGGATTTTTTGATAGAGCGTACGGGCAGAAAACGGACGTCAAAAGGAACCTCGAGGGTGTCAAACTGAGGGAGAAACAAGCAGCTGTAGCGTGGGAGCACGAGGGCTAGCACGGAATCTCACTCTCTCTCTCTCTCACACACACACTCTCTCTCTCACACACATACACACACACACACACACACACACATTTTTTAGTGAAAACTTTTGATTGATTATATTACAAGAGTAGCAACCTCAAAACAAGGCAACCGAAATTACATCAGCTGAAGATCTTAGTGTATGCTAGATATACATCATGATCTATGCAGCGCGTCTGCAAGCAATCAAAGAAGGATTGCTGCAGAGAACGCTTATAAAAGCCAAACAAGGAAAATATAGGATCACCAAAGACTTTACAGTTCCTTTGTGTCCATAAAGCTCACAGTGCCCAATAGCAATCCCAAACAAAGAAAAGATAAACTCCAGTCTGGGTGGATGAAAACCAGAAGCAATCAAAGAAGGATTGCTGCAGAGAACGCTTAAAAAAGCCAAACAAGGAAAATATAGGATCACCAAAGACTTTACAGTTCCTTTGTGTCCATAAAGTTCACAGTGCCCAATAGCGAACCCAAACAAAGAAAAGATAAACTCCGGTCTGGGTGGATGAAAACCAAAGAGCCAGAATGACTTTCCAAAAGGAATAGTCGGGAATCTCGCTCGCAGGCGCTGCCGAAGAAGATCAAAGAACTCACGAGAACATGGACAAAACTAGAATAAATGAGGCACAGTCTCTTGAGAACTCAAACATCTGTGGCAATGAGTAGGAGCAATGTGTTTACGAGCCAACATCTGTCCAAATGAAAAAATGCCTAGAAGCACTCGACAGAAGAAAACTTGTTGCCCACACGCATGCACGCACGCACGATAAGAACACGAGTGAACCCTTTGATTCCTCAAAGGAGATTGAATGCTCTTGCCATGTCCCATAGGTTAGGTCTCACTGGTCTCCCAAGGTCGTTAATACATCTCTCTCTCTCTCTCTCTTTGTTTCTCTCTCTCTCTCTATCTCTCTCTCTCTCTCTCTCTCTTTGTCTTGGTGAAAGAGAGATGGCAAGATGTGCAGGCTTCTAACATCGCACTTGAGTTGAAATTGGGGAAACTAGGCAAGAGCTCAAGAAGGGAGGTGACGGGACCTAGGACACAACCGCCTTGGATGCCTTACTGAAGGAGAAGGCAGATATCAAAAAGAGCCTAGAAGAGGTGAAAATTGCCTAGGGTGGTATAGAACTCCAAGAAAAGCAATAGATAGCTCCTCTCCCGGGCTGTAGGCGGTCCCCCCTGCTGCTCTCTGCCATCCCTTCGTTACTCCTCCGCCACCCCTCTGCTACCTCTCTGCCATCCCTCCGCCACCCTTCTGCTACTTCTTCGCCACCCTTTGCTGCTCCTCTGCCACCCCTCGATACCCCTCTGCCATCCTCCCACTAATCCTCTGCCGCCACCCCCGGCTGCCTCAGCCCCTCCTACGCTGCTACGCCACCAGCTCCCATCTTGCAGCTCTGTTGCTCTTGCTCTTGCCCCACAATATCTTGTACTCTGTTGCTTTGCTTCTGCTTCTGCTCCTGCTCCATCGCTCCTGCTCCATCGCTGTAGCCTATCCCTCCATCGCCATAGCCTATCGCTCCATCGCCAACGGTAACGCATCCCCCTCTTGCCATAGCCTATTGCTCCATCATTGCTCTTGCTTGCCATAGCTGCTGCTACCTGCTCGCCTGTTCACACTCAGCCTACCCCTACACCCCCCTACGCTCATCCTACGCCTACCCCTACGCCCCCTGTGCCTGCATCCTACACTCATCCTACGCCTACACCTATGCCTATGCCCTACGCCCCCTACCCCCCTCCCTACGCTTAGCCTACCTAGCCACCCCCCTCTCTGCTCCCCTTTTTTTTTTCCCACCGAAAAAAAAAAAAAAGTCATCGTTATCTTAGCGTCTCCTTCTCCACCTCCTGGCTGCTTCTCCACCTCAGGCTTCCACCGGCCTCGCCACCACCTCGCATTGGACGTGCCTCCCATTATGGGGGGGGGGGGAGCCGGTGCTCCCGCTCCCGGTTGTACATTAATACCTGCACCCATCCCAAAAAAAAAAAAAGGGTCCAAGAGAAATGGGGGACAAAGCCAAGAAAGACGACAACAACAACACAAAAAAAAAGCAAATGACACAACTGAAATTGGAGGATGTAAACACACGTTACAACCGAAGTGGACTCGAGGTAGACAGCAAGGCAAAGGCAGAACCCGCCTCAGCTTCTTCAGCCTCTATCTCTACCTCAACCTCAGTTCCCGCTAAAGTCTCAGTTTCGGTTTTAGCTCCAGCCTCAGCTCCCTCTATCTCTATCTCTACTTCGACTTCAGCCCCCGCTTGAGGCTCAACTCCAGTTCCAATCTCAGCTCCCTCTACATCTACGATCAGTGACATACTCATGCCCATGGCGCCGGTTGTTGGTCCCTTCCCCTCCTCTCCTGTTAGAGCTCTCACACGAGTTATGACCCCTACTTCGGAGGTGTCATGCACTGTTCCGCATTACGCTTCACTCTCCCCTCTCCCTCTCAGTCAACCCACGCTCCCACACCCCATTGGGATTGCCTCATCCATTCCCCTGTCATCTCCGTTCCTCACTCAGTTCACCCAGTCACCGTCCAGTTTTGGAACTCAGTCCCACACTTTCATGCCACAGTCACCACATTTTCAGCATGGACATGGGTGGGCGGATACACTTGAGGCCCGTAAGACCTTGCTCATGGAGATACATAATTTGCGTGAGCGTGAGATGGATCTGGCTCGCTTCGCACGGAAGCAGGTTCGCTTCAACCAGGAGCAGAGCCGCATGATACAGGAGCAGACTAGGGCCATTCCAGAGCAAGCGAGTCTTATTCAGGGACTCAGACAAGATATACATCCCCGACAGGAGGTCACAGCCATACACACTGTCCCAGGGAGTACCCCGGTGGTTGAGGCACAGATTGCGAGCATGCAATCTGCTATTGAGGAGACTTCCAGATGGGCTGACGTGGCCAAATGGGAACCCGCAAGGGTAACCGTTTCGGCTACCCTCATGGAGCAGCAACAAAGAGCCAGTAAGGCTCTCAACATCAGAGTATGTGGAATCCCACGCACTAGGGCTACACCGATGGTAGATGTGACTGCGTTCGTGGCCGCTACCTTGGGTGTGGCTGAGCACAGGATAGATCGGGCATGGCGGGTGGGGAGAGATCCCAATCGAGAGCAACCCCTGATCATACAATTCCATGACACTCAGGCACGACTTTCAGCTCCACGACGTAGGTCAGTCCTTTGAGATTAGGCAGCGATCTCTATGGATGAGGACCTCACACCTCTACAAGTTGAGGAGAGGCGCTCTTTGCTGCAATAGCGGGATCAGGCCCGGAAGGAGGGAAAGTGGGCAGTGGTACGAGAGGGATGACTTCTTACAGGCCCTCGTAGGACACCTGCCCCCTTCCCTACATAGGGAAGCGGGGTCTATGAGACTCAAATATCCGAGACCCTGTCCTGCACCATTTGGAACTATAATGGTACCTTATGGTCAGAACCAGGGAACTTCTCGAAATCCTATACAGGCCACAGCATAGTCTTTTATACAGAGACACATCAGAGTCCAGAGCGCCCTCTTCCAATAGTGAGCGGATATACATGGGAGTCTGCCTACAGAGATGAGACGAGGGGTACGTTAGGAGTTGGAGGTTCAGGTGGAGTTGCAGTCCTTTTCAGATCCACACTTCGGGGGACCATTTCAGTAGAGCAGAGATATACACATTCCAGATTTCTTTGGATCCGGATTCGACACATGGACAGCCGGGATCTATTTGTCGTAGTTTGCTACTTTCCCCTTGAGACCTCCCACTTTGCCAGAGATATCCGAGGAGATGATGAGACATCCCCATTTGTTGCCCTTTATTAGTCCATCGTTGACTTCTCTAGCCGCGGAGAAGTCCTCTTCTTGGGGGACTTCAACGCAAGGACAAGGGCCCGTCAGGTACCATTTCTTGACTTCAGAGATGATTCCACTCTACTGCTAGATATTGACCTTGAGGAGGCAGGTATGCTACGGGCTTCGGCAGACAAGCGAGGTCCATTCTCATCTTATGGGCAGGCCCTATTAGACCTCGGCAGGATACATGATCTCATTATCTATAATGGTCTTGACAGATGGCCCGCTTCAGGTGGTTTCACATGCTTTCCACATGGTGGGGGCTCCAGTGTTGATGATTACGTCATGGGATCCCCTGTCTTCACATCTCGCATTACTGACTTCACTGTAGCACCTCTCCCCCCAGGGGCTGATCATACATACCTTTTCTTTAACATCTCCACCTCCTTTTGCACAGCACCTTCCACCCCACTCAGTGCTTACTCCATTTGTTGCCCTTTATTAGTCCATCGTTGACTTCTCTAGCCGCGGAGAAGTCCTCTTCGTGGGGGACTTCAACGCAAGGACAAGGGCCCGTCAGGTACCATTTCTTGACTTCAGAGATGATTCCACTCTACTGCTAGATATTGACCTTGAGGAGGCAGGTATGCTACGGGCTTCGGCAGACAAGCGAGGTCCATTCTCATCTTATGGGCAGGCCCTATTAGACCTCGGCAGGATACATGATCTCATTATCTATAATGGTCTTGACAGATGGCCCGCTTCAGGTGGTTTCACATGCTTTCCACATGGTGGGGGCTCCAGTGTTGATGATTACATCATGGGATCCCCTGTCTTCACATCTCGCATTACTGACTTCACTGTAGCACCTCTCCCCCCAGGGGCTGATCATACATACCTTTTCTTTAACATCTCCACCTCCTTTTGCACAGCACCTTCCACCCCACTCAGTGCTTACTCCACCTACCACGATATACGCTTTGATCGGGATCACTCACCTTCTTACTCTGGCCGTCTGTATATACTTCTCGCTTATATTGACTTCATACCACTTTTAGAGGATCATGTTGCCCTTGTCACCTGCTCACTACACGAGGTTGCCATTCATGCTTTCCCCCACACCACCCGCTCCACCCGCCCACCACCCCCTGGAACCGTATGCTGTAATAGTTGGTACGATGTTGAGTGTAAGGCTTTACGCCGTCAACTCAGATTCGAAACCAAAAACAATCTTCTGAGCGTACCAGATACGCTACATGAATATCGTAGACTGATACGGAGGAAGAAACTAGACTTCGTTTGTCAAAATGGAGGAGCTACTAAACATTTTGTTAAGTAACAACTCTAAGGACTTCTTGCGGAGATTTCTAGAAGAACGGTCCCCTCCAGCACTGACTGACACTTAGACCATTAACACTATCTCACTCATCCACAAGGCAGGGGATCCCATGAGCCCGGAGAACTACATGACCATTATGATTGGACATGTCATGTCGAAGATTTATGCATCAGTACTTAACTCCGAGGTTACCAGACTTGCAGAGTGTCGAGGACTTAGAGCAGTAGGACAGGTCGGATTTTGGTGTGATCATGGAACCATGGACCACATTCTCACGCTCAGATGTATCATCGAGGAGGCGAGGTCACGGAAGCAGAGGGTTTATTGTTGCTTTGTGGATTTTCGCAAAGCATTTGACACGGTTCCGAGAGCCCGCCTAATACAGCGCCTTCAGGACTTGGGTTATGACCAGGAGATCATTTGGGCTGTCATGGCACTTTACGAGAGAGTTTCAGGCAGAGTTCGTCGGGCAGGATCCGGATGGACAGACGAGATCATGAGCACCATCGGGATCAAACAAGGGTGTCCTTTGTCGCCTACCTTGTTTGGCCTCTACATTGACAAGCTTGAGACAGTGATGTAGACACAGGGGCGCGGGCACACTGATCCAGATTTTGCTCTAGATGATGTGGCTCTCTTGTCTTCCTCAGCAGAGGGGCTTCAGAGACACCTAGACGCACTACAGTCCTTTTGTGAGTCTCATGATTTGAAGGTCAACTTGGGTAAAACCAAGGTCATGATCTTCAATACATCTTGAGCCATCATGGGTCGGGAGTAGTTCACATTTGCGGGGTCATTTGTTGAGATAGTTTCATCATACACTTATCTTGGGGTTATCTTCTCCGGACCTAGCTTCACTATGAGACCCACGATGCAGGCACGCTTGAGTAGAGGGTTTGCTTCATTGGCTAGACTAGAGAGGCAGTGCTTCCGCTCGCACTTTCAGGATCCACGCACCAAGGGGTTGCTTTTTGACTCCTTGGTTCGACCAGCGAAGATGTACGGCAGCCCTTGTTGGAGGCCAAACTTGTCGGATACAGAGTGGGCCTGTGTGGAGCGGCTATAGGTTCTCATGTTATCACAGATGATTCGTGGTAAGTCATCCGTTCCTCATCAGATCATTCAGGCTGAGTTTGGGTCACCCCCTTTACAGCTAGATGCTGCATTTCAGGTCATCACGTATCTGTACCGAGTTAATACCTCGAGGCGTAGCAGGCTACCATGGATAGCTCTATCCTCTTCTATGGCACTTGCAGCAGGAGGAGACCAGAGGTGCTGGTATGCACGTACACAGAGATGGTTTGAGCGATTGGGGCTCCACATGGCTTGTTTAGAGTCGGAGCCCGACCGATGGGTGTCACAGTAGACCTGGTCAGACACAGAGCTACGACCAAGAGACGTGCCAGGACCGCACCTCTAAGTGGCCGACAGCACTATTGCCGACTTCATGCCTCCATTGCCTCATCCATCCTGATATCTTGCTGCTGCCGATGATGATGATGATATTGATGACGATGCTGAGATTGATGTATAGTCGACCATCGACATGACCGTGTTGTACTTAGGACTTAGTACTGCCATTTTGCATTTTTGCATTTTGCATTGGTATGGACGCTCGTTTAGTAGCTCCACTACCACAGCTTGTTGTATCAGGATTTTCACAGTCTCATAGACCCATCAGTCTTCCGAAGACTTTAATAAACTTTCTTTCTTTTCTTTCTTTCTAAGCAAATGCACGCAAAGTTGAAAGAGTGCCTAAGGGTAAAGTGATAGACAGTTTCAAGATGGATGCATCGTGCCATACTGGGAGCACATGCAAAAAAAGCCAAAACATGGTCAAGGATAGTAAGTGGGCATAAATAAACAAAAAGTTGGGATTGAGGAGGAGATATCCAGCCCTTTGCATGCAAGAAGTGTTGGATACATGGAGCAATGGAAGGAAAGATGAAGTGAGACAACAAGCTGAAGGAACTGAAGTGTACTTGGAAATGGATCTTGAGAGAGTACAAGTGGTGGCCTATATAGGGCCCAGACCCAACGTAGGACTAAGTGCTCTAAGTGAACTAGGACTACATGTCCCAATAGGGTTCATTGTCCTACATGTCCCAATAGGGTTCATTGTCCTAGCTAGCCTACAAGGGCATGCTGGGGCTAAGTGGCAACTAATTGCCCTCCATGGTATGGCATAAGTGTTCTAGATGTATACATGGAAACTAAATTATGGTTGTACATGTTCATTTGTGATGGATATAGCAACCTATGATAGTGCAGTGAGATCAAAATCACTTGATGAAAGGTACCAGGTGTAAAGCTTGCCGAAAAGCTTCAAACTGGGGTTGTGGTAGAGTCTTGTCGAAAAGATCCACTAAGTTATCCTTGGTAGAAACATAGGACAGGTGTATTTATCTAGTTGATAGTCGCTTTTGAGCATAGCTCACGTACAACTCTCTCCCAGCTTCCAAATGATCAACACTATTATTCTTGCAAACACTTTTGAAATGTGGTTGGCCAAATTCCTAGAAGCACTTTCTGTAAGTGTCAAAGTGTCCCATATAACGTGGGAAAGAAGCTATGCGCATTGTGTGCTGCCTAGAAATTAGAACCTATTTAGAGAGCGTTCCAGCTCTAAGAGCCAGTGCACCTCAATATTCTTCGTACACACATGGAAGATTGGATTACGCGCGCAACAGCCATAGCACTCTGTTTGTCAGTGTAGATCAGGGTAGAAGGGGCATGGCTGACATCAACACTCTGCTGTAGCTGTGAAGGCTGCCCTGCACTCAGCTTCATAACTTGCGGAGCCTATCACACTCTGTTGTAGCTATGAAGGCTGCCCTGCACTCAGCTTCATAACTAAAATTAGCAACTATAGGGTGCTTCTTGCTAAACCAAGAAATGAATGAAAAGCCAATCATGAAACAGTTGCCAGAACGAGCCCAGTCAATATCTGTGGAAGCATGCATAACCAATGAAGGCTTATCATCATATAATAGTCCCAAATGCTGCGTGCTATTCAAGTATCGGAAGACATGTTTCACTCCCTGCCAACGTTGTGTATCGGGCTTGTGCATGAACCTGCTTAACTGAGACACTGCATATTGCATATCAGGCCTGGTGTGACGTAAATAGATAAGGCAGCCCTCAGCCTGTCGGTAAAGGGTGGAAAGAAAGAAAGAAAGAAATTTTATTAGTGTCTTCGGAAGATCGATGTGTCTATGAGATTGAAAGAAAACCTGATACAAATCACAGTAAGGGTGGAGCTACTGAAACGAGCATCATCACCCGTGCTGAATCCTAAGTCTGATCATACATAATCAAATACATCTGGATGTAACAATGAAAAGAAAAGGACTGGAGTGGAGCAGAATCCTCCGTATGTCATGTCCCCCTGGCTGGTGCATAGCTGGTGATGGGACGCTGGTGCTCGTCAAGGGGTGCCGTGTGTCTCGGTCTCTTGGACGAGGCTCGACGCAAGACCAGAGCCACCGTGACTCTCATGGGACGTATCCCGGGTCTAAACAATGACGGGAGGTCCCCCAGAGTGATCTGTGTGTCCCCTCGATGTCTCGTGTGTCGTGTTGCGATCGTCGGGTCGGGGTCTTTGTCACGTTGGCGGCTAGAGACTAGACGATCAATGTCACTTGATGGGAAGAACTCTGTGATCCTGCTCTGAGAGGTGTTTGATGATGTGGCCAAGCCCCGTCGCCTGAGTAAGTACTCTCTATGTCGGACTCCCTCGTGAATGAAGGCCGCAAGGCATCTCTGATCTGGGTAGGCGAGGAATCTGGAAAGGAGCCCGGAGCTGTCTCTGAAGAGGCAGTGGTAGCGACCTCGGATCTCGTAGTACACTGGGCACCTGAAAATAAAATGCTCCTCCGACTCAACCTCCTGATAGTCGCACAATATGCGTAAGCGATGCTCCCTAGGAATCCCCTCTGCTCTGCCGCTCTCTATGTAGAGGCGGTGTGATGATACCCGAAATTGTCCGATGGAGATCCGTAGTGAGTGAGGGATATGAAGCTCAGTGTACCCCGGTGGTGTGATGAATCCCTCCTCCGAAATGCGAAGACAGTAATCTCTGTAGAAACTCAGCTTCGCTGGAAGCTCCCTCGGCTCCAACCAGGTCCTAAAGGTGTGTAGCTGCAGGAGATCCTCTCGAATGACCTGGTTGGTATGTGGCCCAAGCGGGATGGTGGGTGGGAGTATCGGAGGGGCATCTAAACTGTATTGAAAAGGAGGTATCCTATCGATGTGGAACCCTAGTCTCACAAACTATCTGTGAGTCCGTGCATACCAGCATCGCTCGTCTCCCTCTGCTGCCAACCTCATGGAGGAATCGAGAGCCAACCATGGCAATCTCTGTCTCCCTGATGTGCAGTCGCCATATGATCTAACCCAGTGAGATATGTGATGGTCTGAAAGGTTGCATCTAGCTGGAGTGGAGAAGCACCAAACTCGGCCTGAATGATGTGATGTGGTACAAACGGTTTCTCCCGGATCATCCGTGAGAGCATGAGGATCTGCAAGCGCTCCACCCGTGTCCACTCTATCTTTGTTGACATGTCAGGCCCCGAAGAAGGGCTGCCATACATACCGGCTGGTCGGACCAAGGAGTCGAAGAGAAGAGCCTTGGTCTGAGGGTCCTGGAAGTGGGAGTGAAAGCACTGTCTCTCTAGCCGAGCCAGTGAGGCCTATCCCCTGCTCAGTCTGGCCTGCATCGCTGGTCTCATTGGAAGATCGGGCCGGAGAAGATGACCCCCAAGTAAGTGTATGAGGATACGATCTTTAAATTAAAAAAAAAAAAAAAACCGAAAAAACAGTGCTAATTATATTACTTCGAGAACAAGATACAAAAAGTCAGCTTGTAGCTGATGGGCTGCGTACACAAATCGGACACAGCCCTAAAAGGTAACACAATAAATCACTCTCTCACGTCGGGATAAGGCGAGTGTGAATGAACAGCCATCGGGGTGGTGAGTAGCACCACCGAAGGCCCTGCGAGGTCTGCTCGAAGAAGAGGCCCTGAGTGTTCCAAGCCCGAAGGAAGCGTCTCCGCTTCTCTTGACCGGACCGGGAATCTCCCTGAATCTGGTCCCACTGGCCTCTGAGGGTATGAATAATCTCGCACCAAATATCAGTCATGACCTGGGCAGTCGATAAGGAGGTGCCACCGAGGATCTGCGCGCAACGCGAGGTCCAAATGTGCCACCCTGCTATGCTGCTGATAATCTCCCAGACTGGCTGCCTCTCCTGAACTCCTGTATCCGCCTCTGCTAGGTGCTGCGGGATACCCTCGAGCAGCCCCCATGTACCCTGCGTGATAAGGAAAGTGGGGTCCTGCTGGCATGCCTCGAATAAGTGATGTAGACCAGGTGCGGTGCTGCACCAACAGAACGCGCCCCACGTGATCAAGCCTAGCTCTGGTGCTGCGCGAGTGAGAATCCCGAAAGTCCACCTCCACACTTCCTGGGCGCGAGTGCAGCTCCACAGGCAGTGCTTTGGTGACTCCTCAACCACACGGCAGATCTGACAGCGTCCGTCCTGGCCTATCTGTCTCAACCAGCTCCCCACCGGAAGACCTTTGTGGGCGAGAAGCCACAGGAAGTAGGAGATCTTCCGCGGCCGCCAGCTCTCCCACAAGGCTTTCCAGAAGGCCTGCAAAAAGAATCTGGAGATACCCTGTGCATACCAGCTAGGCCGCTGGGTGGGGGGGCGACTTTGCATCCTCCCAAGAACTCGCCTGCCCAAAGTCGTGCTGTAGGCGAAGGAGGAGGTCGGTCCCTGTCTTGTCACAACCTCTGGCCAGCTCCACTCTCCTGGGTCCCACTCAAGCTCTGACAAGGCCCGCCCCTCCCAGAGCCAGAGTCGCCAAAGCTGCAGCTGATCTTGCTCAATGCTAGGGTCGGTACGCCAGACCTTCCCCAAAAGGCCTACGATCCGAACCCTCTGCCATGGGAGTAGGGGGTCGATGAGTGCATCCTCTCTCCTGAGTCGTCCATCCCCCATAACCGCGAAGAAAGAAATAGAGGAGTCGACCATACGTCCTGCGACCACCAGTGGGATGCCGCGGGGGGTGAACTGTCCCAGCCAACGGTCGTCACCAGGCATGAGGATCTGAGGCTCCGGTGGAACCAACCAATCAGCTGGGATCGCGCCGTCGATCTCCGTGCGTCTCGCCTGGGCTCCACGAACACCTCCAGCGGCGTCTGCTAGATCAGCCGTCTCCAAATATGTGTACGTGTCCCTCCAAACTCGAAGGGACCGGGCTGGGCCCCTCATCCAACCATCCCACCTGATGTGTGATCTCTCCCCCAACTGAAGGCCCTCGGCATCTCTGACCTGATCGTTCCAAATGAGCGGCTGGCGATCAATCTCCTCCTGACAGCGGGGAGGGGACTGAATGAGACTGAGGCGGAGCCGCCTCCAAACCATGAGGAGGCTACGAACGAGTGGGGAACAGGGCTGAGTAAGTGGGGTGGAAGTGAAGATCCACCTGAGGGACGGGAGCCACTCTCCACCTCGTCGCGGGACACAAGAACCGACCCCCTGCTGAAGTAGCATCTTCCACGTCTGCCCCCCCGGGGTCAAACCGCGGATGACTAACTTGCCTAGCAAGGCCTGACTCTGCAGCTCTGGATCGATGACTCCCAGGCCTCCCTCAGCCTGCGGAAGAATAACTGTCTGCCAAGCAACCCTGGCTCTGGTATCTCTGAGGCCATCCTCCTCGGACCAAAGGAAGTTCCGAACTAGCCTCCTAAGCTGTGCCACACTGGATCTCGAGAAACACCAACAGGAAGCCACATACCAAGCCGTGGCAAGGAGGACTTGGTTGACTACCAAGGCACGACCTGCATGGAAAAGCTTAGCAGTACTCCAGAAAGCCAGCTTCCGTCAGATGGAATCTAGCACCGGGAGAAACTGCTGAGCTGGCATGATGTCCAGGCCGACCTGAAAACCCAAGTATCTAGCTGTCTGTCCCCGCGGGATCCACCTGAAACCCAAAAACCTCCCCCACTGAGAACGCGCCCCGGGGTCTGTGAGGAAACCAACTGATTTGTTCCAGTTGATTTTCGCACCAGCAGCCGAACAGAAGACCTCCAGGGCCAACCTCACCCTCTCCAGCATCTACTCGTCGTCCTGGACATACAGGGCTGTGTCATCCGCATACTCCGAGTCCAAGAGCTCCGTGTCCTCCCGGAGGGGGAGGCGAACACCCCTGATCCCTGTAGACCTCGCCCGGAGATAGTAAGTCATAGCCTCGGCGAAGAAGAGAAACAGGTAAGGGGCAAGGGGGCAGCCCTGACGCACTGATCTCTCCAAGCCAAAACGCTCTCCCAACCTGCCTCCAATGATGACTCTGCTAGAGGCTGTCCTGTACAAAGCTGAAATGCCCTGAATCCAACCTGCTGGGAAACCTAGCCGCTCCAGGGTCCCCTCCAGAAAGGACCAGTCCACCCGATCGTAGGCCTTCTCAAAGTCGAGAAGTAGGATGGCTAGGTGTGATCCGCTGTGCTGAGCCCACTCTGCCGCCTCTGAAAAGGTGAAGACATTGTCCAGAATACTGCGATCCTGAACAAAGCCTGTCTGAGTGTCGTGAATGATGTCTGGAAGTAGAGGCCGGACTCTGGCGTTGATCATCTTGGCTAGGATTTTGTAGGCAGTGGTAAGGAGAGTGATCGGGCGCCACTGACGGATCTCCTGTCTATCTCCTCCCTTCGGGATGAGGCAAATCAATCCCGAGGAGAGGCTCTCTGGCATATAACCGCTGCTGAAAATCCTCTGAAAAGCTGCTAAGAGGGGCTGATGGATCTGGTCCCAGAAGGAGGTGAAGAATGCCCGGGATAGCCCATCCTCACCTGGGCATCTCTGTCCATCGATGGCCATCAAGGCCTCCAGCATCTCATCCGTGGTAAACGGTGCCAACAGTGTCGCCTGCATGCTAGGCTGGACCAAGGAAGGAGTGTGTCTCCACACCTCCTCGCGGGCACGACGAGTGCGAGGAGCAAGTGGCTCCTGCTGAAAAAGGGTCCTATAAAAGTCGGTGGCCAGTCCCAAGACCTCTCCCGGATCCGTGACAATGTGTCCCGACGCTGTCCTGAGACTCCGAAGCTGATCACCTGCAGCTCTCTGGCCATGTGTCCTGAAGAACTCCCTGCACATCCGGTCACCCTTCCGAGCCCAGAAGGAGAGAGAGGCGTGATAGGAAAACTCTGAGCGACGCTGGAGTGTCTCCTCAAGAAGGGCTCTGGCTCGAAGGGCCTGGATCCGAAGCTCCTCCGAGCCCGGGGATGCCTGCTGGAGCCGCTGAATGGAGGCGAGGTCTCTCCGAAGGGCTCTCTCTCTACCCCACCACTCCTGTCGAACCTGTAGGGCTGCGAGCTGGCAGATCTGGCTGGACTCCTGCAACGCCTGCGCCACCAAATCAACCAAGTCCTCGCACTCGCCCCAGTCTCTGTCCCAAAGATCGCAAATACTGCTGCGCACGTCCTCCCTCGAGAAAATGGAATCGGGATTCCGGCATGAGCGGGGGGGAAGGGTCTGAGCTGCCAAATCTAATGATAAGAGCACCGGCGCATGGTCGGAGAGTGTCGTCCCTGGAACTATACCGGCCTGACCGCCTCTGCTGATGGCCCAATCACTAACATAGAATTTGTCCAGCCTCTCCAGGAGTCTGCCTCCTTCCCTGCGGAAACCCCACGAGAAGTCCAAGCTCCCGTGCCAACGCCGGAAGGACGGGTCTCGCCAACAGTCCCTTCCTCCTGTCGCAAAGATAAAAGAGTCCCAAGCGGACTGCTCTACCTGAGCCATACATGTAAACTCCGGTCCTCTGCCCTGCTGGTCCTCCAAGGTCTCCAAATTGTTGAAGTCACCTCCAACAATCCAGGAATCCATGTCTGGGAGAATCCCTGTAAGTGTCCTCCAGAAGGTGGCTCTACAACGGAGATCTGTGGGGGCATAAATGTTGAGGATTCCAACTCTGGAGCCCTCTAATTCCAGGCCTACCCAAAGGGCACGACCTGGAATCAACGTGCCATGATCGAAAACTCCCTGGGCTAGCTGCTCTCCCACGGAAGTACAGACACCACCACTCCTCCCCAGTGCGCCGATCGAGGGCTCCCAATAAGTGTGAGAGCGACCAGTGAGGATCTTCCCACATCTACGGGAGTGAGCCGCCGAAAGCTTGTGTTCCTGTAGCAGAAGTACATCCACACGTCCTATCACTGCTGGCTGAAGTTCCTGTCTCAGAATGAGCTTCCTGGGACCACGGGTGCTAGAAGAGTGAAACCCGTTCACATTCCAGGATACGAGGTGTAGGCTCATGGTGAGGACTGGGAGGCAGCGAACAACTGTCTGCTCGCGGTCGAGGTCGAAGAAGAAGCTGACACTTCGGAGGAGAGGCGCTGGCGCTTATGGGAAGGTTTGGAGGGGGAGGCGGGGTCGTCCTGCCCGTCCTTCAACACCTTCAGCAAAGGCGAGAGGCCTTTGGTACCATGAACAAAGGCTTTCTCGAGCCAGCTCGAGATCTCTGAGGTGGACATCCCGTAGAAAGCACGGAGTTTCTGAGGCGTCCAGGCTCTGACATCTTGGGGGAGGGGCCAAGACAGGGGGGGCCTGAGGATCACAATCAGTCTGAATCGTTTGGCGGCGCAACGCCACCGCAGGCGCACGTCACCCTCGGACCACTGAGTCTCGAGAAGCTGCCCACCGGACGGGCCTATCCAGGAACAAATCTGAGCATGCGTCTGCTCCCTGAGAGCCCAAACCGAGTCGTCTGTCCAGGTCTCGGAGCCGTCACTGAGGAACGTGAAAGCAAAACTAGGGCCATCCCTAGGGGCCAAGGTGGCTATCTTCCCATCCGCCCCTTTGCGGAGCAGGAAGATACTGATGTCGAGGCAAGCAGGGAAGGTCCCGAGGTCGGCCACGTCCAAGTAGTCCCAGGGGCCAGATCTGTAAAAGTCGTGGGGGAGCTCTCTCTCCTGAGGCTGAGGCCCATCAGAGTCTGCCACTGAGGGGCTAGCGGACGGAGAAGCCTGCACCGGAGGTGGTGGAGACTCCGGGTGTCCTATCAGCGGAGGGGGAGGGGGAGGGGGAGGAGGCTGGGGAAAAAGCAGCTCAGACTCCTCAGGGGCGGCTGGCGGTGGAGGAGGAGGAGGGGGAGCGGGAACTGCCCTCGGCTGGGGAACCGACGGAGCAGCTAGCTCTGCGGGAGAACTGAAAGAGGCGGGGGGGGGGAGGGATGGGGCTGCAACTGAAACTGGGGCTGAAAAGGAGGGGAAGAAGACTGAGGAGGACGCGGGGGCTGAAGCTGCGGGTCGGGAGGCAAGGGGTGCCGTTGGGGGACGGGCTGGGGCTGGAGGGGGCGAGGCTGGGGAGAGGGAGAAAGGGGGACCTGAGGCTGTGGAGGGCGGGCTACCGTCGAGGAAGATGCTCTCCCAAGTCCCTGGGGCGGCTGCCTATCGGGTCTCTGGGGTGCAGCTACAAGTGGGGTAACCTCTGCCTCCTTGCCTTTATCAGAAATCTTCTTGTTCTTTCCCTTTTTTCTTCTAACCTCAGTCCAGCCGCCAGCTAGCTCTGGTCCGGGCTCCGGCTGCCTCTGCTCCTCCTGGCGTGGCTGTCCGGAGGGGGGAGGAGAGGGCGGAGCGGGGGGAGGCGGGGAGGGCCGAGAAGAGCTGGCGAAACGTGGGCAGGCAGCCGCCAGGTGTCCAAAGCCGTGATACCTCAGACACTGTCCTGGCTGTCCGGTGACTACCATGCTCTGGGTGATGCTGCCGGCACCTGTCACTATCTCGATCACTGCCGGGAGAGTCGCAGGATCCGCCACAGCCACACGGACTCGGGGGGCTCCTGCCGTAGTCACCGCATCGGCAAAGGTATCGTGCATAACCCAGCCGAAGTGGGAACCAAGGTCCCTAACAATCGGCCGCAGCTCAGCAGCAAGACCAGGAAAAACCAGCGTCACTGGATGGCGAGGTATACGGAATCGGGCATCAAAATCTGCTGCGCTGAACCCACGGTACCACGGGACTATCATGATAATCTTTCCGTCCACTGACGTGGGGGAGCCAGCAATCAGGTTGCTCGCAGCTTTCGCACTGGAGAGTTTGAGCCAGAAGATGCCCCTTCCCATAAGGGCCACCTCCACAATATGGCCGTCCTCTAACATGAGAGTGGACTGGAGCCAGTCCCTGATGGCTGATCTGGAGGGGGAATGTCCAATGACTTTGCCGTAGACTGATGTAAGAGCAAAGTCATTGGCCATCTCCTGAACCCGAGATGACTGCTGCTCAGTCAGGATGACGCGGTAGGCATCTGGAGAGGGAGGGACCGTCTGGGCCTCCGGTTCTGGGCAGGGAGCCGCCATACCGCCAAGACAAACTGCGAGGCTTCCGATGAGGAAGAGGCTGTCACCCTAAAAACAGGGGGGGGTAGAAGCGGGAGGGTGGAGCCTGGGTGTGGCGGGAACAGAGGTGGCGCACGAGGTGGCAGACGGGGGGTGGGGAGGAATGGAGAGGCGGAGGGGGCGAGGTGGGGCGAGTGAACGGGGGGGGGGGTCGGGGGTGAAAAAAAAAAAAAAGGTGAGTGGACGGGCTGGCGGCGGGGGTGAGCGGAGAGGAGCGAGGGGGTGGCGGGCTGGGGTGGGGCGGTAGCGGGGCGGGATGGGGCGGTAGCGGCTAGGGCGGTAGGACGGTAGCGGGACGGGGGGTAGCGGGCTAGGGGGGTTAGCGGGGCGGTAAGACGGTAGCGGGACGGGGGGTAGCGGGGCGGACGTAGCGGGGCGGGGGGGTAGTGGGCTGGGGCGGAGGGGGGTAGCAGGGCGGGGGTGAGCGAAGGGGTAGTGAAGCGGGGTAGCGGGGCGGGATAGCGGGCGGAATGGCGGGGGTAGCGGGCGGGATAGCGAGGGTGAACGGAGGGGGTAGCGGGGCGGGATAGCGGAGGGGGTAGCGGGGGTGAGCGGAGGGGGTAGCGGGGGCGGGGGTGAGCGGAAGGAGTAACGGCGGAGGGGGAGGTAGAGGTACGGCGGGGGAGGAAGGGGAGCTCGCAGGAGCAGGAGCAGCTCACAGTCCCGTTGTCACAAGGCTAGCTAACTGCTTAAGTCTTAAAAGAGAAACATCAAACTTGCATCCCCAAGTAACTCACAGAAAAGTGTGAAAAGGTCGATTTCTACAATCTGAAAGAGAGACATTACAAAATGCACGTCTTCAAGTCAATTTGCTCAAGGTAAGTTTCTTGAGGATACGATCTCAACTGGTGACCCACCCAAAGTAAAAGTAAACTGCTTCCGTTGCATGTTTGCTTGAGAGGTGTTAAAGATCATGACCTTGGTCTTGCCAAGGTTGACCTCCAAATCATGGGATAAACAAAAAGCCTGCAGTGCATCCAGGTGTCGCTGGAGCCCCTCGGGTGTGGACGACAAGAGTGCCACGTCATCTGCATAAAGAAGAATCCTGATGATGATCCCGACAAGTGAGCAACCAGTCCCTCCGAACGTCCCCATGAAAGTCTCAAGCTCATCGATGTAGAGGCTAAACAGGGTAGGCGAAGTGGGATGTGTTTGGCGGGAAGTAGCATATTGCTATGAAAAGGTCACGGGTGTCTGTGCGTTGGATCTGGATCCACATGAATCGGGAGTGTGTGTCCTTCCTCTTAATGGAGATGGCTCCAGCGAGGGAAGACCTGTACAATATTGTGACCCCGCCTGATCCTCAGACTCCTCCTGTATCCCTCGTCTCATCTCTGAAGGCTGACTCCCATGTGTAGCCACTGACTATGGGTAGTGGACGCTCTGGGCTTTGGTGTGTCTCCGTGTAAAAGACTATGTCTCGTCTTGTATAAGACTCCAAGAAGTTCCCTGGGTCTGACCATAAGGTACCATTACATTTCCAAATGGTGCAGTCTAGGGTCTCGGAAACCTGAGTCTCATAGGCCCCGTCCCCCTAGGGGGTACGGGTGGGAGCCTGACGGGTGCCAGTCAACAACCTACCATCTCGGACCACGGCCCATTTCCCTCCTTGCGGGCAACATCCCGCTGCTGCACAAGAACTCGTCGCTCCTCAATCTGTAGTGGTGTCAAATCCTCGTCCATGGACAGGGTGGGATGCTCTCATAGAGAGGCTCAGCGTCGGAGTGTCGCTAGTCGAGCATGTGAATCTCTGAAGTGAATGACTAGGGGCTGCTTTCGGTTGAGATCTCTCCCAACACGCCATGCTCCCTGGTCGGGGACCCCCATGGTGGTGGTCACAAAGGTGATCGCCTCCTCCATGGGCATCATAGTGGTGCTGGTGTTGTCTCGCGTGATCCCTCGTATCCGGATGTTGAGGGCCTTTGAAGCCCTCTGCTGCTGCTCCTGTATGGCGGCTGAAATTTGCATTAATGGAAGCATCCTGGTTTTAACGACGGCTAGTCTTGCAGGAGTAGGAAACAAGTTGATTGTAAGGTGTAGTGGGTGGGGTTACCCCTGGCCACTAGCAAAACTACACACTTTCTAGCACGAGGGCAATCTTCTGCTCTACTCGCAAGGTATTCAGAAGAAGCCAAGAGCTGGCTCCCTAGTCCATGATCTCTTGAACCCCCTTAGCCACTGTGAGAAGTTGGCTGATGTGGTCCAATTGATCCTTGTTCAAGATGCTTGGTAGTCCACTGCGAGGGCACCTTGGACTTCCTCTAGCCTTTTTGCCATGCCTTCAAAAGAAAGGGCCATATTGTATGTTGTCTATAAGTCTAGAATCTCCTCCTCTTAATGGATCGATAAGCGCATCCTAGAAAGGCCAATTGTCTATTGGGTGCTCAGAAAGTAACCCAGAGTCTTTGCCGCCAAGAGAAAAAGAAACGGAACTAGATGGCAACCTTGCAGCACAGAGTGGGACTTGGGAGGGAGAAGGTCTCCCTTGTGTGGTCCTCAATGAGCATTTGACTGGCACTTTGTGTTATAGGGCTGCAACTCTCCGAGAAGCCCACCCTTCTCATGGTGCCCTTCAAAAAAAGTTACTCAGCCTGTTATAAGCTTTCTCAAAATGGCTGCGATAGGCTGAGACTACTCCTCCGAGGTGAAGATGTTGTCCAGGATGCTGTGCTCCTATACAAAACCTGTCCGAGTGTCGTGGATGAAGTTAGCAAGATGGAAATGCAACCACAAGCTTAAGACCTTAGCTAAGATATTGTAATGGTATCCAGAAGGGTGATCAGGCGCCAGTGCAGGATATCAGAACGATCTCTCCCTTTCAGGATTGAAACCTTAGGCGCCAGTGCAGGATATCAGAACGATCTCTCCCTTTCAGGATTGAAACCTTTCTCGAACCAAAATACAGCTCCAATATTGAATTTGCAGCAGCAGATTTGAGTACTTAGAACTTCAAAAACGAATTTGGAGATTGGCTGGAACTCAATTCAGCAATCCAAACTCAATGATGGAACTGGAACATGAATTACAATAGAGGGAGAGGGGGGGAGAGAGAACATGACGCCCCACTAGGGCCCAGAAATAAGGGACGGAACCCCCCAAAGGTCTTTATTGCAATAGAAAACCCTTTACAACTGGGTCACGATGGAGCATGAAGCTGATACAATTTGGATTCTTCTTATAATTGGGAGTGTAGAGGCCCTTAGTTTATAGACTAGGCCAGCGACCTAGAAAGCATGTTCTTTCTAAAACATGGGCCTACTTTTCTTGGCAAAAATAGGCGTTTTTCTCTAGAAAGCAATAGCTTTCTTCCCAAAAAGGCCATTTCTTTGCTTTCAGCCATGTGGGCCCTCTTTTTTGCTGCTCGCCCCCCTTGCCACGTGCTTTCTTCCCAAAATTGGGCACTCCATATCTGCTTTTCTCTTGTGGGAGCCGCTTTTTTGTGCTTTTTATTAGCTAACCCATTAAAGGTTAGCTAATGCATGCATTCTAGTTCTCTGGACTAATCCTAGTCCTTTGTGGGCGTCCCCACAATGTTATTTAACCAATGCAACACAAAGGAAAATAAAACTTGTTCTAGTTAATCGGATTCAATTTTCTTTGACCGAAGTCAATCTTAAAGATTTTCTTGGGAGAAGTACCATCTCCTCGACTTCTAATGAGTTGTTCTCAACTGAAAAGGTTGTTTTGGATACTGTGAGGAAAACTCCTCGTCCACCTACTTGGCATGTAGTGCCAAGTAATGCCTTTCTTTTCCTTGTGGAGTTGACTTCTTCTTCTTTGGCTTAAACAAGAACTGCCTCTTGCAATTACGCTGGTAGTGGAAACCCATCAGTGCTTCCAAAAGATACTCTACTTCTGCCTTAAACATCTTCCCTACGGAATGATTCTAGAATAAAACTGGATGTCTCTTCAATGGATGCTGTGTTTCCCCCTCGACTTCTTTAGCTGAAAGTCCTTCTTTCTACTTGTCCATGTCAACTGTATGAACGATCGTAGAAACTCCAAATTCATCTCCAATTATCAAGTCCCAAAAAAAGGGAGCCATAAATTGCAGAACACTTGCCCTTAACTTTCTAATTCATGAATAGCGTCTTTCTTGAACAAAGTCAGGAAAACAATCCATGTTTCTTCTTGCATTGCCATACAAGGGTTAGGTCTTCAAATAACATAAAATTTCATTGAAGAGATACTTAGCCTTAGATGTTGATGACATCGTCTTTGGTGGTCTTTCCAAATCTTCTTTAGCATCTTTATAAAACGTTTTCTCATATTAGATCTTAAAAAACAGCTTGCTTTCCAAACTGGAGTCTTAGCCTCGAGATAAACTTTTCAAACCATGCTTGAACTGTAAATATTTTTTGCTCCCGAAACAATTAGGATGACAATATGCTTCCCTTCTTGTACTAATATAGAAGGACTATCAAAAGAAATTAATCATTAATAAGCATAAATATACTTTGCCTTTTGATATTCTTTCCCAATACTTTGCCGTGGCAGATTCCTTAAACTTGTTTTAACCCTCACAGAGATTCCATGAGTCGCACCATGCTTTAACTTTCTGGAATGTGGGAGAGCTCTGGTATAAAAGAGATTTTTGCCGACTATCATAAGGGAACTCTGACATAATATCATCCTGTTGTTCTATATTCATATCTGAAATCCGACTTGCCTGATCTCTAGGCTGCAAGATTACTGGTGGAGGATAAGGTCCCAACAACCACCCAGTTGGCTTTTTAAAAGAAAAACCATCTGTAGTGGCAACAGCTTCTATAAGAAATACCTCGAATTCCTCAAAATTCTGAATATACATATATATGTCAACTAAGAAGCAGCTTACGATTCACTAACTCTCCAAAGATCTGCTGCTGTCTAGATCAAATAAAATATGCAGCAGAATAGAGCCGAATTTATTCGTTGGGTCTTTGGCAAGGATTCGTTATTCTGATTGCCTCTGACAATTCACAATTTCCCAAATTGTGAGTATACAGCCCAAATCAGGATCTGAGCAGAACTGAATCTGGATATCGCTGGTCACAATTCATAGACAGAAACATTGAATCTTGATCTGAAAGTAGCCTGCCCAGATCACAAACTGAGGTAGCAACAAACTTTGAATTGAGATCAACACTCTCTCTTGCTAAACTTTGTCAAACAACAAGCAAAACTGAATTCAAATCGTCAAGATTTGCAGCCGGAAATATCGCTGTTTGGAGTGGAGAACAGATCTGAATTCTTCATTCCTAGATTTGCCAATAATAAGAGCTGCTTGCAGGTTGGAATCTGTTTGCTTCTATAGCTGAATTCAAGAACTGAAAGGAGCTGATGGGGCTGAGCTTTACCTGGAATTGCAATCAAGTTGGGAGTTCCTTGCCTGGATCTTCAGCGTTGAATTGGCAATCTTAATGGGATGAGCAGACTCGGCTGAATTTGCAATTGGATTAGAAACTCTTTGTCTGAATTCTTGGCATTGAATCCTTTCTTCTTGCCGGGTATAAGCTATATTCTCCAAGTTATAGCTGTCCTCTACAGATAGTAGTTCTTATGGAATCTGTTTATGGTATTTCTTTTAAAAAGCCAGATGGGTGGTTGGGACCTTATCCCCCACTTGTAACCTTGCAGCCTGGAGATAAGGCAAGTCAAATTTCTGATATGAATATGGAGCAACAGGATGATATTACGTCAGAGATTCATTCTGATAGTCTCTTTTATACTAGAACTCTTCCACATACCAGAAGTTATGTCATGGCTCGACTCATGTATCTCGATGAGGGTTGAACCAATTTTGGGGAATCTGGACCGGCAAAGCTTTGGGAAAGTTGACTCCGGTTAACTAGAACAAGTTTTATTTTCCTTTGCGTTGCATTGGTTAAATTACACTGTGGGGATGTCCACAAGGGACTAGGATTAGTCCAGAGAATTAGAATGCATGCATCAGCTAACCTTTACTGGGTTAAGTGTGGTGGATATTGTGGCAGGACCTTGGAGAGTGCGAAAAGGCCCTCATTTTAAGGGAAAAAGCACAAAAAGCAGGTCCCACAAGAGAGAAGTAGATAGGGAGGGCCCAATTTGGGCTCCTCTTTGCTTGTCCTTCTTGAACTCCAGATTGTATAAGTTTCCTTGATCAATCCGTGAGTCTACCTCTGGGAGACTGCAAAGCGGGCCTTTGTTGTCGACAGGCTAGTTTGTAAATGCTCTAGATCCCAATATTGGACTTGCCCATCCTCAAGCCAATCCCGTCTGCCGGTCCTCCTATCAGCTTTACCCTAGTCATCAACATCTGTGGACATGGTCTTTGAAATTGAGATGCACCCCCCCCCGCTCTTGCCTACTGCTGGGGCCCAAATCTTTGGTAAATTGATTTTTGAGGCTAAAAACATACACTTCTAAATCATAAGAACATCAACCGCACGACCCACCATAGCCCGCTGTAGCTGTTGACGAAGAATATGTTGTTGTAGTTGTTGACGTGCCCGGTCATGTAGGCTGAGGACGTTGCAATGCATGTGGGGGAGGGGGCAGGGCAACGGGCAAACAAGGCGCTCCTATGCATGGAAGCCTCCGTGACAATCGTGGACTTTTGCGACTTTGGTGGGGTTATGCTCAATAGTATTATGTGTTGCATTGTATGTGGGCCTATAGTGCCTTGGTTGATGGCATGAACGTTTTCTGCAATTAATGGCTCTCTTGCCTACCTTCTGGGCCATCGTAATCCAAGCCCCCTCAAAAGGCTCCACCCAGGACGTTTGGGACTTTTGTTGCTATTTTGCTGGCCGCTAGGGGCGGCGGTTCCGTCAACTCTTCATGCTGCTAGCTTTGGTGAGGTTGCGTGTGGGTGGGGGCTTGACCTACCTGTTGAAGGCATCCCTTGCTAGGTGTCCCATTTGCTTGCAATGTAGGCCTTGACCCAAGAGGCTGAAAACCTCAATCTGCTACCAAAGATTTCTCATATCTAGTGTCTCCTTTGGCAGGGTCTCTAGGCACTCTATGATCACTTTTGAGTCTGAGGACCCTCTCATCTGCTAGAAACGTGGTTGCTATGGTAGGCAGAGACTCCAACGTTGTGCCAAATCAACCTTTGATGGAGAACAAGATGAACTGATAGTCCTTCAGGAGACTTGAGAGATTAAGCGTCACTGGGAACCACTCGTCCATATCTGCAGTTGTGAACCCGTGATACGTGGTATGAAGAACATTAGGTGCAAGGCCGAGGAAAATGGGCTTTGCTCCACCAAGGCGTAGGTGGCACATATGGAGAAGAAAGACTCCTCTCTCGTAGAGGGTGACCTCTTGAATGTGGTCTCTCTAGGTAGTAGGGCCAAGGTCGCTTGGATCCAATCACGAACCTGGCTCCGTGAGGAACGATATGTCCCAACAATGCTTTGTCTAGGGGGGACTAAGGGCAATCTTCACTGGTTGTTGTCCTCCTCTTGGGAAATGGTAATCCGAACAACTATGGGAGTCGAGGGAGCTGCTATGAGAGCCCGTTTAGCTAGATCAAAAGAGCGGTTGCCATCAGGATTTGGTCCCTAGAATCGGCTTCTTCTAATAGTGGAAGGAAGGAATAGGCGGCAAGGGGTGGAAGAAGGGGGAAGGGATGGAAAAGGGAAAAACCGAGGGCAGGGGGGGGGGGGTTGCAAAACACGGCCAAGGAGGTAAAAAAGGTTCTTTAAAGCAACAGCGGCCCCCAAAGAACAGCCCAAACCAGACGGCTAGAGCAGTAAACATTTTGAAAAAGTCCACTACTACGGGCAAGCCCAGCGGTGTACAGGGAGCAGCTGTGTCCACAAGGAGCTCCTCGAAGAGCTGCTGGCAGGCCGGGGAGGAGAAAGACCCCATGATCAGGCTGAATAGTAACCAAGATTGAGGGGGCTGCTGCACCTGTGCACGGCCACAAGAGGCCCATGAAGACAGTGCAGCAGCAAAAAGGGGAGGGGGAAAAGGCGCAGTGCGCACACTCCACAGTAGCAAGGCTGGAGAGGCAAAGGAAGAAGGTGATGGTTTTGGGCGGGGGGGGGGGGGGGGGGGGAGCAGAAGGGAGAAGGGGCAGGCAGAAGACAGGGTGGGAGGCGGAGAAGACAGTAGAGGGTGAGCGGATGGGATGGCGAGGGGAGGCACAGCTGAGACAGGGCTGAGGAGCTGAGGTTGAGGGGGGTGGGGGCAGCGCAGGTGGAGGCAGGAGGGTTTGCTGGGGCTAGCATAAGATTGAGCCGGGAGAGCTTCTATCTCCACTTTGAGGCTGCTACTTGCATGCCTAAACGTAAACCAAAGAGTGAGAATCCGGTTCAAGGTGTTGCATCTTTAGAGGAATAAGAGATTTGGATCATTACGTATGGATAATAAAGTCCTCGGTCAAATGCTTTGTGTATTTTGTTTCCTTTATGGGTTTGCTATTTGGTAATATCAAATGTGGTGTTCTGTTTTTCAGGGGTATATCAGAGATGAACCCTTTGACCCTGGACATTGGTTTGCTCCTGGAATGCTCTGTCGTAAACACGTTCCATGCAAATGCAACCTTAATAATATCATAAATGTTGAAGATACAGAGAAGAATGAAGAGTACAAAATGGATACAGTGTTTAGGATTGGAAAGAGTTGTAACAAAGGCCATCGGTGGATATGCTCTAAAACTATTGCTGATACAGTTGAGGCTTTAATTGGTGCCTTTTTGGCGGGCGGAACAGGGCCAGCATTGGATTTTATGAAATGGATAGGCATGGAAATTGAATTTGATATGTCTTTGGTGAAAGCTGCTATGGAGCGATCCACTATTCATCCAAGTACATTACAAGGATTTAACATTGGTGGCCTAGAGACACAGCTTGACTATGTATTTGGGAACAAATCACTTCTTATTGAGGCTGTTACACATGCCTCTCAACAAGATCCTCTTGGAGGCTGCTGCTATCAGGTAAGGCTCTTGTTTTGTGTTCTACGTTTTCTTGCCTCAACATGATATCTGATCTCATTGATATGCCAGTTCCTCAAAACTTACCATGAATCAGTTTTGTGGCTGTCAAAGGGAACAAAGTCAAACCTTCTGTGAGTTTTCTGCAGATACCATGAATCAGTGAAATTAGTACTAGCTTACTGGTACTCAATGCATAATGCCTCCACTTCTTCAATGCATGAATGAAAACAAAAAGCTCGTGTTCATGCGTAACCTGTCCATCCCAATCTATCTTCCTAAACGAGGCACGGCTCCTATGTATAGACTTACCCAAGGGTGTCCTTATGTTAAGTCACCTGTACACTAGGTATACTAACTGAGCCCTTTTAAAGGGTCCAAGGCTTGGACTTAACCCCATCATTAATGCTGACTCCTTGGGGTCATAACATTTTTCCCACGACAAAGCAACCTATAGTTGAAAGTTTCGGGTGGAGGAAATCAGGAAACTGTCGCTGCACAGATGCAACATTTTCCTAGGAGTTGTCATCACTAGATCTGTCCTTCCATTTGATAAGAATTTCAGGGACCACCCTATTTCTGAGAGGTCTTTCTCTATAATCGAGAACTACTTCTGATTCAAGAGGAATATAAATCGACAGATCAAGCTCCTCTGCTGAAACTAAGTTGTCAGCCTCGCCTAATTCCTCTTTACATCAGGTGGTAATCCGAATTCATAAGCTGCGCTATTGGCTATGTGGATGACCTTGAAACGTGCACAATAAAGAGCTAAATGCTTATAAACTTCACCAGTTCATAATGCTCCAGAATCTTTTGGAATTTTAAGGCCCCTTGCAAAAACTCGAGGGTGAGTGCCTCTGATGATCATTTCTTTCCTCTCGTAACGATATCAGACTATTTATGGCTGAATGTCATGTTTTAGATCATGTGTGTCTTTCATATGCTTCTATACATGTCATGTGAAAATTTCCCTCCCCTTCGTCCATTTTTTAAAACTTTCTTAAGAAGACTAGGAGTGCGCAGTGTTTTCTGTCTTCTTTATCTAAACAAAGAGGATATTTGTAAATGCTTCTATATTAGACACAAGAGGACCAGTTGACCTAGATGAAATTGTTTTTTTCCAGCAACGAATGGTACTCTAGGTAGAAGATAAACTTGAGGTGGTTCAAGTGCTAAATGCCATGTTTTGATGGAAGGTCTGTTCTAGGCAGAGTACTAAATATGATTAAAATATGTGTTTCCATTGGAGCTAAGTTTAAGTCCAGATAATATACATACTTGTGGTCTACTTTTGTTGCTATTTTACCTTCAAAATTTCTGAACTCTGTACAACTGGCAGCGACTTGAATTCTTAGGGGACGCCACTTTGGACTTTCTTATCACACGCCATCTTTTTTCAGCGCATCCTGGTCTCTCTCCAGGCATCCTTTCAGATCTTCGTTCTGCAGCAGTGAATAATGAATGCTTTGCCCGTTCAGCAGTGAAACACAATCTTCAGAGATACCTTCGTCATGGATCAGGGGAATTATTATCCCAGATTACCAATTTTGTTAAGACTATTCAAATGGCTAATACGCAAGGTGAAGACCAATTGTTTGGTTGGGAAGGTGTACGAGGGCCAAAGGTAATCAATTAGTCATGTGCCCCTAAGGTTTTATAACTTTGGGTATATTACTAACTACTTCTGTGTGGTATTGTAGGTCCTTGGTGACCTTATTGAAAGCATTACTGGGGCAATATTAGTAGACAGTGGATTTGATTTGGAGAGAGTATGGACTGTGATGAAACCTCTGTTGTCACCGATAGTGACACCTTCAACGTTACCTCTTCATCCCATTCGGGAGTTGTCTGAATTAAGTCAGTACAAAGGATTTTCGTTCTGTTGGAAGGAGATAGGCAAGGAGGGGAAGATGGCTATTGCTACTGCTGAAGTGAAGCTTGAAAATGAGCTTGTCATTGAGACTGCACGGGCTCAACACAAAAAGACAGCTAAGAAAGATGCTGCCAAACAAGTTTTGTTGGCTTTGATGGTATGCTTTAGCATATTAATACTTGTAGGGTGCTGGATTTCTCTTCTCTTGTTCTCATTTTCTTTGCTTTGAGGCTCCCTTCTTCAAGTGTGGCAACTAGAGTTGATACTTACAATATTTTTCTCAATGGAAGAGTCGGGGTCTTTCTCATCCTCGACGACACATAGGAACTCCTCCAACTTATTCTGAGATGAAACAGGATGTAAGTGACGATGGTTAAGAGTGCTGTTTTGAGAAAAATAGATTTTATACCGATGGAAAACTATTAAGGTCTCACTTGTGATGACAAGGTTCTCAACTATGGTGAAGTGGATGTTGAGAAAGAAGGGAACATAGCGTCATGCATTACCACAAATAGTTTCATCAAAGACGACTTGATGGATGATCCCAAAGATGAAAAGAGATTGAACCTAGCTGAAGGTAAGACTATACTTGAACCTACCTGAAGGTAAGACTATACTTAGTCAGGATGAAGACATACTGTTGCAAATTTTGGCTATATGTTTACCACCATCTTGCAACTTTCTAGTTCATTTGTCAGGGCTCTTGTTTTTCACACCTGGATGTGATATGATATGATCTACATGATAGGATTCTCACTCAAGAATTGCAGCTGGATTTGATTAGATACAATTTACATTTTAGGTGACAGATTTATGTTTAAAGATGCACCAAAAAGGTGAGATGAGGCATGCTTCTGTAAAATGCATGAAGTGTCTGCAAGTATTAGTTATTCTTTAAATTCATAACTATAAATAGAATACCGTGTTAGGTGCAGAGGTTTGGTGGGAAGGGAACGGATGCTAAAATCTAAAGGAAGTGTTGATGCTGAGTTCTGCTGTTCTGAGTGAGATGAGATTGTTTAAAATGTAATAAAAAATAAGAGTTGCAATCCATATCCAATCTCAGGTGATTATGAAATGTTACGTGAAGCCGGAGACGAGGAAGGTGTCGGCTATAGGGCGCAGTCTCCTATCTTGCTTAAGTCTTCCAAAACGAACCTAGAGACAACTAGCGGTGGAGGTGAGTCATATAGCAATCAATCTTGCATATGTCAGGGGTCTTTGTACAAGGATTTTGCATCTGAATGTTATATATATGATCTACATGATAGGATTCTTGCTTGAGAAGTCACAGCTGGATTTTGATGAGTTACAATCTGCACTTTAGATGATAGTTTCATGTTCAAAGTTGCAAAAAAAAAGTGCCCGAAGTATCAGATAATGCTTGCTTCCCTTAAAAGGCATGAAATCTACAGTTTTATGAGATGCAGCAAAAAGGTGCCAGAGGTATCATATAGGTGTCAGATGAGGCCTGCTTCCCATAAAAGGCATGAATTTTGATGCATACGTCTTTGCGGCTTGATGGATTGATAAAAGAAAAGTTGTTTATCTGCAGGTATTAGTTGTAGATTTGTAACTATAAATAGAAAACCATGTTAGGTGCAGAAGTTCGGGGGGGAGGGAATGGATGCTAAAATTTGAAGGGCCTATGTGTTGATGCTTAGTTTTAATAGTTCTAAGTGTGATTGCTCGGGTGATTATAAAATGTTACATGAAGCCGGAGACGAGAAAGGAATCAGTAATAGGATGGTCTCTCCTATCTTGCATAAGTCTCCTGAACAGTGAGTTGTATAACCATGAATTACAACATCCCTCCACGGGTCTTATTTTACAAGGATTTTGCACCTGGATGTGATATACATGATAGTATTCTTGCTCAAGAAATCGCAGCTGGATTTGATCAGATACAATCTGCATTTTAGATGATAGTTTTTTGTTCAAAGATACACAGAAAAGGTGCCAGAAGTATCATATGGGTGTCAGAGGTATACGGCATGTATTTTCTTTGTATCTTAATGAAGTGATATAAGAGTGCAGGTGTTTGTTCTGCTTCAGATTTATAAGAATACCATATTATAATCTTTATTATAAGAGAAGAGCTTGTCATGGTTTATCTAAAGGTGTTTGTTCTGTTTTAGATTTATAATCATAAATAGAATACTGTATTCGGCACAAAACTTTGGCAGGAAGGGACTGCTAACATTGAAATGGCCTATGTGTCGATGCTGAATTTCTGTAGTTTGAGTGTTCTTCCAACGAAACAACAATTGCAATTCATGTCCAACCTCAGGTGATTATGAATTAGTACGTGGAGCTTGAGATGAGAAAGGCATGAGCAAGAGTCATATCTTGCTTTAGCCTTCCAAACAGAACCTAGAGACAACTAGCAGTGGAGGTGAGTTGTATAACCTTAGTATCCAGCAAGAATTATTGCTCAAGGTGAAGTGGATCAACCTGTGAACCTCTGCCTTCCTGCTAGCCCCCTTCCACCCCTTTTCTTCCCTACCACCTCCTTCCTGGTTGCCCCATCTGCTACTTCTGCCCTGTTCAGGCCCATTTTTTGAGCTGTTTCCGCCCATCCTGCCTTTGCATTCCTTTTGGCTGGCTGTGAGCTCTTCATGGGCAGCTGAGGCAGCCTTGAACAGGCTTCCCCTGATTCCACCGCTCTGGAGCCCTCAGGCTGTTTGCGCCCCTGCCAGGGCTCTTAGCTCTATCCTCAGCTCACGCAGGCTCAAGCAAGGGCCCTTGCCTGCCTTTTGCCATGCCAAGGCTTGAATGGCCTTGAGAGCCTTCTCCTAGGGGCGTTTGCTCAGCTCACACAGGGCTCAAGCAAAGGCCCTTACCTGACTTCTGCCATGCCAAGGCTTCACCTTGGGAGCAGGCAGCCCCTTTTTCACTTGCATTCCCGCCCAGTTTGCTCTCCTTCTGGTCCCCCAGCCCTTCACAGCCTCTCCAAACCTCTCTTTGGCAGCAGGCTTGCCAAGTGGCTGTAGGCCCTTCATCTCCCCTTGGGGCAGTTATGGAGGGCTTCTGGGGTGTCTGAAGACTGCAGAAAATACTTGACCCCCTCATGTTTCCATTTTTCTTCCCTTTCCATCCCTTTTCCCCTTTTCCATCTCCCCTTGTTCCCTTCCTTTCGCACTTTTCCTCTTCAAGGTAGTACGTGTAGGTTCTTGTTTTGACTAAGGGACTCGGATTCTAGAGGTGACCAATTGGTCTAGATAGAGGGGATCACGTGGCAGCCCCTTCAAATCTCACCCATGTGGATTTCCCTTTCCCCTGAGGACAATCAATAGGTGCAGGTTTTCTCTCTGTAGGATTGAGTAGTGGAGGGGCGCGTTGTTCGCCTTACCCCATAGCACGATAGGTTCGAAATTGGGTCTAGGTGAGTTAGCCTTATAAGGTGACCACATTCAAGATGTCGCCATCAATGGGAAGGGGATTTTTGTTCCATCTGAGCTCCTTGGACACTACTCAAGCGTTGGTGGAGCAGCGCCCAATTTATCTTGCTTCTCATCTAGTTTTCCAGTACACAATTTCAGATGATGCATCGCGTACTGAGGTATCCCATTATGATTTGCTTCACGGGCCTGTTAGAAAATGAAAATCGCACCAAAGGGTATCTTGTAGCGGAAGACTGATTGATGGCCCAAGAATTACACGCAGAGGTTTTTCACTATGGAATCAGCCTTCATCAACATTTGTGTACTTCCCAACCATTCATGTGTGTGCAGGCTAGCAAATAGATTGTGCTCAAAGGCAACTCTTATATATTTCCGTCCGTCCACAAACTGGACAAGATACAATAGCAGAAGGTTCTCCTACTATATGCCTGGCACCTGAGCCCGTGTGCTCCACTGAACGTATGTAGACTCTCTGTTCAAAGCATGTCTTCCATCTTGTTGTCCGGAAAGCCAGCCTAGGTGGGGCTGCCACTCTAGCTCAGTCTGCAGCTCCTTTAGGCCCTAGGGTCACCTTCTTTTTTTTTGTGAGATGAAATCTTTATTTCTATAGAATAATTACATTCATAGCTGCTTCAAAAGCGAAGTAGCTACTACGCAAGAAAAGATCTCAGTATAGGCTGTATACACATCCTGATCAATCAAACGAGTCTGAAAACAATCGTAGAATGATTGTTGCAGAGATTGTTTGAAAAAAAGGAAGGATGAAAATAGTGGATCACCAAAGACTCTATGATTTCTATCCATCCATAAAGTCCATAGGGTCCAATATCGCACCCATACGAAAAATAAATCAAAACCCTGTCTCTGGGGATGAAATCCAAACAACCAGAAAAATCTGCCAAAAGTAACAGTAGGAAATCGCTGTCGAAGCCTCTGTCTGATGAGAGCAATGAGATCAGAAGTATTTGGACAGGACCAAAAGATGTGGATCACTGATTTAGTAGAGTGCGAGCATCTGTGACAAACTGCTGAAGCAATATGTCTGTGTGCGAGTAACTGTCCAGATGGAAAAATGCCAAGGAGAACTCGCCATAGGAAAAGCTGTTGTCGAAGAGGGACTTTGTAATGCCAAAGGAGACGCAGCCTTTTTCTCCACCACTTCATTGGACGATCCATATGCCACCCTAGGGTTTCACCGACTGAGTATAGGCCCAAGGCTGCCCCTTCTGCTACTTCTGTCTGCTATGGATTGGCTGCTCCAAATGATGAGGTAATGGAACCGGCCTCAGTTTCCTAAAGGGCAGTAAACCATAACTAACTTGCATACATTTCAATTACAGCCATTAGTCATAAATTACAGTCACTTCAATACTCAGTACAGCCACTTAGAAATAGATCCAGCAAAGCCAAGCATATACTGAAACAATATTCAAGAGCTAGATTGCCCCTAAGTGCAACACCAGATTGGCCCCAAAATCGTTGGCGCCCCTTTCGGTATTTCTTTAACTTATTCAGAAGGCAAACAATACAACAAGGTCACTATCTTGCTCTTATCCAAAACCAGCCAACTGAATCTTATCCTGGTTGGCATTCAACAACCTACAACACAAGCCAATCCCTAGTTTACAAAGGCATCCAGCCTCAATGCATAATTCTTTCTTTTTTTCAAGAAAATTACTTCATTATGAATGAAAACCGCAAGAGCAAGCTCAAATGCGGGAGTACATCATGCAATGCATGAGGAGGGGGGACAGCTCAAAAGGAGCCTCAATGCATAATTCCATAGCACAAGGCATCCAAAATCCAGCACATATCCAAGTGCATAATCCATGGCCAAAATGGCAACCATAAGCAACACAAATTCTCTGGCAAGCTGACATCCAAATCAGCAAATATTCTCTGACAAGCTGCTCCAGGAATCCACATAAACAAACTAGGCAATGTCCAGCATCAATCCCTCTAGCACATAAAGTTTGCACACAACCCGGAGCTGTTTCCAACAACTAGCCTTAGCCACACAGCTCTACCCAGGCTCTTACTTGTGCCAATCCTTTTCTGTCCAGCTATTCATATTATAGCTGACTGGAATACCGAAGGAGATCTTCCATGTACAAACTGGTGGTGAATTCCATACACTGAAACCTTGCTATCACACAACCCTAGACCTAGCAACCAACTTGCAGGTTCAGGGGAAAACATGAGAGAAAGATTCCATCCCACAAGGGCTCACCCTTGTACTTTGCTTCACTGGCAATCCCATTGTCCAAGCCAATCATTGGCTACAATCTGCATCCAATTCTAGTGCACACTAGCACCCAACTGCCAAGCAAGGCAAAGGCATTTCCACTATCTGTGTCCAACTGTGAGTGGCATTGCATTCCCCAAGTCCAAAACAAATGTTCAAATGGCCTCAAGGCATAAAAATGCAACACACTGTCTCTCTGAATGCCCAGAAAGAAAGCAAAACGACAAAATGCAAAGCAACAAGCTTCCAAGATAGCACATGCAAACCAAAAGGAAGTCAGAATATACATGGACCATACCTGCTGTCCATGGAAAAGGGGCAAGCTCTTTCCTGCACCTATCCTCTGTCCAGGCCCCCAGGGGTGTAGAAAATGACTCCCAGCCAAGGGAAAAGAGAGAGAATGAGAGAGACAGATTCTGGGAGTTGAGAACAGAAAGAAGAGCAAGGCTCACAGTGCAGAGGCCAGAAACACGAGAAAAAGGCTAGAACATCAGCAACAGGGCTCCGAGAGGTGCACCGACAGCCAACATAGCTTCAAAAAACCACCTCGGGGTGCATGCCAGTTGCAGAAATCACCGCACAGCAGCAAAAACGAGTCTGGGAATGCGTGCCATGGGTTCTAGAGGAGAGAAGGAGCCTTGGGATGCATGCCAGCAGCAAGTACAGCAGTTTACGCAGTCCGTACAGAATTAAAAGCATCTGTACTGTTCGTATAGCATTAAATGAAGCGCCTAGGAAAGCGTGCCATAGAGAGAGAAAGAGGATAGCGTGGAAAATCTCGTTCAAAATGAAGGATAGGAGTGAAACGTTGGATGTAGGGCCTTTAGAGAGAAAGGTGCATGACAAATTGCCACGTGGCTCATTAAACCCCTAACCCTCCTTACCAATAACACAGTTGGTTTTCCCCCACATTAAAGCTCTAGCCCTCTTTTACCAATGAAACATTGGTTTTCCTTGGGCCCAACATTTAGACCCCTCTTAGCCTTGCCTTGACGTAGCATTTGGGCCTAGTGGGTGCACTTCGAACTAGACTAGGGACTTCTAGGAAGTTGACGCTTCCTTTAGGCCAGTCCCTCGTGGCCAAAATGTCCATGGTTTTTGCAATCTTCATCACAAAAACACTCTGCAAACATTCTGTCCTCTAGTTGTCCCTCTCTCCCTCTCTCTATAGATACACTAGGGCCCAGGACAGGGCCCAGGACAATCGTTGGGCTGGACCCCCCCGAAGGTGTTTATTCATCAAGAGAATCTGAGTACAAGTTTAGCATGGAGCTGTTTGTTACAAATTCAAACGTGAATCAATTTTTTATAAGAGCTTCAAGCTCATTCCAAAATGGCAACATGCCACTTTCGGCTGCTGCTGCTCCCCACTCCTCCTGCTCTCCTCCTCTCCCTGCTCGACTGCTACTCTCCTCTCCCCGCTCCTCGTGCGGCTCCTCCTGCTCCCCTCCTCGCTGCCCCCTCCCTTCCCTCCTACTGCTCCTCCTCCCTGCTGCTGCTCCTCTCCCCACTCCTCCTGCTGCTTCTCTCCCCGCTCCCTGCTGCTCCCTCCTTGCTGCCCCCTCCTACCTGCCCTCTCCCCCGCACTGCCCCCTTCCCCCGCGCTGCCCTCTCCCCTGCGTGCTGCCCCTCCCTCCTACCTGCTGCAGCCTCCCCCCCCTGTGCTGCAGCCTGCTCCCCCCCCCCCGCGCCTGCTGCTGCTCCCCCCCGCGCCTGCTGCTGCTCCCCCCCCCCCCCGCTGCAGGCTGCTGCTCCCGCCCCCCCCCCCCCCCCCCGCTGCAGCCTATCCCCTCCTCTCCCCCCCTGCTCTTCCTTGCTTCTCCTCCCATCTCCTCTCCTCCTCTCTCCTTCCCCTCTCCTCTACTCCTCTTCTCCCCCTCTCCTCCACTCCTCCTCTCCTCTATCCTTCCCCCCTCTCCCCTCCTCCCCCTTGCTGCCGCTGTCTCCCTTTGGTTTCTTCTTCTCTCTCCCTTCTTCTTCACCCACTCCTTCATCTAGAGTACCCCTATTCCCTTATAGGGGTCTCCTGGGTTTCAGGAAAGCGGATGGAGTTTTTATTTTTTGTGTTTGAATCGGCCAACACACCTCGACTGACGAATGGGTTCCCATTCAGTCAATCCGTCTCCGCTCACACCGGCCGCGAGAACTGTCACTTTTTCAAAAGACGAGCTGCAGCAGTTGCAAAAGGATTTGGAGCATGAGTGTTATACGACTCTCTTCGCATGCATTCATGGCTCACACCCCTCCAGGTCACAAGCTAGAGATTGGATGCTAGCGGCGCTTCCTCAGGACCTCGCCCCCCACCTCAAGGATGTTCGTTTGTTGGGACGGGGTTTCTTTCAGGTGTGCCTAGATTCCCCGGACATCACGAGAGACCTGCTACAGGCCGGGTTTCTACTTCTAGGCTACAGGAGGATCTTTTTGTTTCCTTTTCAATTGGGATTTGACCCAGTTGAAGAGGACAAGCAGGGAGTTTCTGTTTTCATCAGGTTCCCTGGTCTTCCCTCAGTTTATCACCGGCTTCTTTCAGTTATTGGCGAGAGGTTTGATGTGGTGGCAGAGATCCCCCCTCTCCCTGGCGAGCCCTCTTCGGCTGCTGAGGCGGTCAGGATGGACGGGATACCCAGGGTTAGGGTCATTGTCCAGGACCCCAATATTTTAGATGACCACATCATGCTACAGCGACCCGATGGGTCTTTCTTCCGCCAGAGATTTGAGGTTGCAGGTCGGCAGGACCAGTGCAGGATTTGCAGATCCTCGGGGCACTTCACCAGAGATTGCCTAAAGAAGAAAAAGAGGCCCACAAAGCAACCAGCTCGTACTAGCTTACGACAGAGAGCTGGAGCAGGACCCACCGCTCCACAGACACGGCCTCAGACACGGGCTCCCCCCTCTCCTAGGGCTACTTGAGTCCCTTCGGCACCCCGCACCACCTTTCGCCCACGGTGGGTTCCGGTCGCGGCTAGGCCCTCTACTTTAGTTCACTCCTCCACCTCTTCGGAGGCTATCCCCTTGGAGCCTCAAGAGGAGACTACTGTTCAGGAGCTTTGTTCGACTCCACCCTTGGTTCAGGCTGTACCTTCCACAGCAGCGCAAGTTGTTGGCACCTCGTCCGCACCACTTTTTGATCAAGATCCAGGACAGGTGCCTCCCTCTTTGGACAGAGGGAAGGGGGTTTTACATTCTCTTTCTGCTTCGGTAGGAATCCTTCGTACCCCCTCCCCAAGACTGACTCAGCGGAACTCTTTTTTCGCTTTGGAGGACCTCTCTAGCCTCCCAGATGATGATTTTGTACCCTCTACTTTTGGAGAGCCAGTTATCGGCATCCCTCTTGAGAGATCCTTCTCTCTCTCACCTGTGGACTTTCCTCCCCTTGGACCTCGTGTGTATGGCAGGAGGTCTGCTCCGGTAGAGGTTTCTGTTTCTGCCACCAGGTCGGGTAAGGTATTCCAACCCACTTCCTTCCGCCGATGAGGATAGCTAGTTGGAATATACAGGGATTGGGCGGCATCCCTCATCGCCGTCGCAGACAGCTGATCAGGAATCAGCTTTATTAAGGTGTTTCAGGTGGTTCCCTAGACATTCTTTTTCTTCAGGAACACAAGCTGGATATCAGAGATTGCTCCAAGTCAGGTAAGCTGCTCTCAGGCCGGACTTTTTGGCTTCCTGCCTTGGGAACCAGAGGAGGTACATGCATTTCAGTTTCAGACTCTATTCTCCCTCTGGTCATTGGACACAGTACCATAACCCCCTCCAGGGCCCAGTGGGTTTTACTTCTGATTGACGGACGTAAGGTTGGTTTCCTCAACCTTTATGCTCCGAACAATAGAGGGGACCGTGTTTTGTTTTGGAAAGATTTGCTCTCGTGGGCTGACATTGCAGATTCATGGATTATTGGAGGTGACTTCAACATGGTTGAGACACCTTCTGATAAGAAAGGGGGCAGAGAAGGTGGTATCCACTCCCTTGAGAGAGCAGCCTAGGTTCAGTGGCAGAGATGTTTGGTCAGATGATGCATTTCTTGTTCAGTCTCAGTCACTTTTGTTTTCATTGTCGAACATGCTCGGATTGACAGATTCTATGTGGGTGACTGGGCTCTTGATAGAGGGGGGACAGTTTGCATTGCACCCGGTGTTTCCACTTCATACCATTTTCCGGTAATTTTGTTCATTTCAGAGCCTCATCTGAGAGGACGGTCTCATAGTATCAGGATCCCAAACGCCTTATACACGGATGAGACTCTCACAGAGGCAGTGTTGGAGATTTGGGTTTCTCATATGCAAGGGGGGGTGGCCGGTCCTTCACATGTGGCCACAGCACTTGCAACTATCAGCGACTTCTATCACTCCGTTGCTAGTGCTTGGCGAGGTGAGGTACTCAGCCGAGAGATCGGTATCCGCCGGTAGTTGGCAGCCCTACAGAGGGAGGAGTAGAAACGACCATCAGTTGCTTGGATACAGGAGCGCCTTGCTGTGGCAAGGGCTCACTTGCAGACCTTGCTTAATCAGAGAGCAGAGTATGCCTTCCATGCACGGGAGTCCTTTTGGATACAGATGGGAGGGAGAGTCAATAAACACTTTTTCTCTACACTTGGTCCGAGACATAGTAGAGAGAGTGTCAGGCAGCTTATTGACTCTGACGGCGTTTTGCAGTCCCATCCGGGAACCGTCATGCATTTAGCGACAGCTTTCTATACCTCCCTACTTTCCGCAGATCCGAACTCACAGGCCAGAGAGGTGGCTAGAGATGAAGTTTGGCAGAGTTTACCTGTGTTGGTCACCCTAGAGATGTTATGCTCACTTGATGCACGCTTTACCAACACAGAATTCAAGACTGCTCTCTCTGCCCTTCATAAGGGCAAATGCCCTGGTTTCGATGGTTTTACTCCCTTTTTTATAGCCTTTTGGGATATGGTAGGTGATTATATTACTTCAGCCTTGTAGGGCATTTGGGACTCGGGTGAGATGCCTGACTCACTGACCAAGGGACTCATTCACCTTATCCCGAAATGTGGCAACAGGAATTTTGTATCCCATTGGAGACCCATCACTCTTTTGGGCACTCTTTACAAAATCCTTTCCAAGGCGATCAGCATCCGATTACAGCCCCTTCTTCCAGACCTCATCCATGATACTCAAACAGGCTTTGTGCACGGCAGGAGCTTTTTTGATAATATCTTTTCCTTTTGGGAAGCCACAGAGTGGGCTATGCAGAGTGGGCAGAGGCTAGCAGTTTTACTCTTGGACTTCGAGAAAGCCTATGACAGAGTAGATGGGGGTTTTCTTGAGGACACTCTTCTACGGTTTGGATTTTCAGATGCTTGGATCAGAGGGGTGGCCTCCCTTTACGGATCAGCCCACAGCCAGGTTTTGATTGGAGGGGTAAGGGGTGACAAGTTTCAGATTTCCAGATCAGTTCGTCAGGGATGCCTTTTAGCCCCCTTCCTCTTTCTTTTTGTGGCAGAAGCTATGAGTATCTTCCTTAGATCTCAGGCTGAGCTTTTTGGGCTGAGATTGCCCTTGAGACATTTCAAGAGCATTTTGACTTTGAGTTGGCTGATGACACTGCTATTTTTATTGAGGCCTCCTTGCAATCACTTGATTCTTTCCGGACAGCCTTGGATATTTTTTGCTCAGCTGCAGGGGCACACATTAACTGGCATAAATCCTTTGGCTTTTGGATCAGTGATGAGGACACTCCAGGCTGGGGAGTTGACATTGGTTTTTCCTGGATTCAGAGGGGTGTTCCTATCAGGTATTTGGGATGCCAGGTAGGATTGGACATCTCTCGAGCACAGCAGTTTGCCCCAGTACTACAAAGTATAAGGAAAGAGCTCCTTTTCTGGAGCTCTGCCAAACTCGACCTTGCATCTAGAGTTGTGGTAGTGGACCAGGTTCTCTTGGCCACCTTCTGGTTTGTGTGTTCTTGCTGGTGCCGGTCTAGGGATTGCATCACTCAGCTCATCAAACTAGTCAGGAATTTTTTATGGAGTGGACTTGATGGCACAGCAGATGTTGCAGCAAGGGTGGCCTGGGAGACCATTATTCTCCCGGACTTGCAGTGCAGGGCATTGCTTTGTAAGGTGGTGGTGAGGGGACTCATGCTTGGGCAGGAACCTTGGAGGGATTTCTTTTTTGGACGCATTCAGGCTTGCACACCAACCTTGGGAGATGATTGGGTGGACAGCTCTCGCTGGATTTTCACTTCAGCCCCTCTCAAATATCCTGCCTCTCCTCTCATGACTGCCATCCTGAAAGCTTGGGGGAGCTTCAAGAACACTCTTCGAAGGATTCCACCTCCTACCGTCGAAGAGATTGATAGGCAGCCGATCATTTGGAATGATAGTATTCTTGACTAGCATGCCAGACCACTGGGCACTTCCCATTACATGCAGTGGTCTAAATGGGAGAGGGGCCCTGCCTACACAGTAGGCACTTGGAAATCTTTTATCAGGCTACCTGAGGATCAGAGACTGCAGTCCGTGGATCACCTCAGAGGGGCAGCACGCAAGATTCAGCAAATAGATGCAGCCATCCCAATGGAATGGACAGTTGAGTTGCCTATTACTTCCACCACTTGGATGGGGGCTTTTTCGAGGACATCAGTTCCTTTACAGGTGATCGCTCTCCGAGGTCTCGGGGAAGACACACTGGTCTTTGATGTTGGGGATGGAGGTTTACTTTCTACATCCAAGGATGGCATTCTTCTTGAGGTTTCCTTTCAGCCTGTCAGGATTGCTGGTTTTGTGGACCATGGAGCGGGCTTGCAGTGGTACTTAGACCCTGACCCTCTGCTCTTGGCCTTGGGATCCTGGAGGTTGTGGTTATATGGAGGTGCACCTATCAGGTGCTTGCAGTGGGACCCAGGAGAGTGGGAGTGGATAGATCATGGGCACTGAGAGAGGGGGATTCCCTTCTTTCGTTTCACGGTTGGTAATGCCAAGAGATTTCAGCTGAACAGTAGGGGTTGGATTCCCTCCAGAGCCCCCCATTGGGAAAGCTTCTTCATCACCGCAGATTTGCGTAGAAATTTCTGGAGGAGGCTCTGGAAATCCCTCAGAAATAGAAAGATCACTCTTTTCTTTTGGCTTTCTATTCATGGAGGGATTGCAGTGAACGTGTGGAGATCACGATTTGGGGCTGATCCCACTTGTCCTCGTTGTCATTCTGCAGAGGAGTCAGTGCGACATTGCCTTTGGGACTGCAGTTAGGCGAGGACTGTTTGGAAAGGGGTTGCTCGGATACTCAACATCTTTCACACTTCCCCTTTCTTCATGACTTGGGGCTCGGTCGCATGGTTATCTCTTACCGGGCCCCAGGTGTTTTATGAGGGTGAGCCTTCTTCTTGGGCACTCTCGGTCCGCCGGCAGGTGATAGAGCCCTGCTCTCTGCGGGATGTACCACTTACTCCCTTCAGAGCTTCTCATGTTTCAGTGGACACCTCTTGGGAGATTTTGGCTAGCTGTTCCTCTTGGCACATTTGGAGAGCCATATGGGCTAGCATGCAGGGCTCTTCACGGGCAGCCTCTTCTAGAAGGACTATATTTCTTCGAGTTTGGAGGGGTTCTCCCTTTTTCTCGGAGGTTTCTACCGGATTGAGATGGCACTATCAGCCTCAATCCTTTCTTTTTGGCTCTTGAGCTTTTCGTGCATTGCATGATGTATCCCGTATGGAGCTTGCTCTAGCGGTTTTTCTTTAATACTTAATAGAAGTCTCTTTTTGCAAAAAAAAGAAAAAAAGAAAATGATACATTGACATCATATTTGCCCATTTCATATGCTTCTCGGAGAGTTTTGTCTGAGTCAGAAATTATCTCAGACTTGGGTGATCTGTTTTAACTGTAAAATTTGCACCCAAAAGATAATACTTCCAAGTATGGATGGCATGAATTACAACCAATCTATCCTGCTGAAAACTGAAGCTCCATTTAACTGATCTAGCACATCATCAATGCACGGAATAGGGAATCTAGAATGTAGTGGCTGATGCCCTTTCTCGTAGACCACGGCTTCACCATATTTCAGTTCCCTATCATGATGAGCTAACAGTCCTCAAAGAATTCTATGAGGGAGATGCTGATTTTGCTCAGCCATCGGCACATTTGAAAGATGGAGGCACCCATCATGCCTACCACATCAGGGATGGCTATTTATTCATGGAGAACAAACTATGTATCACAAAGCAGCTTAGATCTAAAGTGATGGAGGAAAGCCATAACCCACCCTATGTTGGTCATAGGGGTATTGTGGCCACTTTTTCAGCCATGGATAAATTTTTCTACTGGTCTAACATGAAAAATGACACTGCTGCCTACATTTCAGCTTGTCTTGCATGTCAAAAAGCTAAGTATGAGAGAGGAAAACCCAAGGGTTTACTTCAGCCCCTACGCATTCCTGAGAGACCATGGGAACACATCACCATGGACTTCATTACAGGAATTCCCAGGACCAATCAAAATCATGACATGATTTGGGTGATAGTAGATTGATTCAACAAGCAAGCCCACTTTATTCCTTGCAGAAAAAATCTCAAGGCACCTGAAGCTGCCCATTTAGTTATTAGACACATCTTTAGACAACACGGCATGCCCAAGTCTGTAGTATCAGATAGAGACTCAAAGTTCACTAGTAACTTCTGGCAGGCTTTGTTTGAGAACCTTGGAACTCTTCTAAGTTTCTCCTCAGCTTTTCATCCTCAAACGGATGGCCAAACTGAAGTTACGAATAGTACACTCTTGGATTTGCTGAAATTTTATGTGCATGACCAGCAAACCTTTTGGGAGAAATTCCTTCCTCTTGTGGAGTTTGCTTATAACAACACAATTCATTCCTCCACTAGAAAAGCTCCTTTCGAAATTGTATATGGTAGATCTTTACCAACTCCACTCATGCAAATCTTTGCCGTTGATCAATTCTTGGAGGATTATGACTTTGCTTATGCCACGGTTCGAGCAGCCATTCAAAAGGCACAGGAGAAACAAAGAGCAGCTGCAAATAAAAGATGGAGGGCGTTTGCAGTGAAAGAAGGCCAATGGGTCTTCTTGAAATTTGAGAAAGCCCGGTTAAAAACCAAAGTAGGCAAAAAGCGCATCTACTTCAAGCTATCCTTTTGATATTATGGTTCTTTTCAGGTGTTGCAGGTAATAAATGATGTCTCAGTCCGATTGAGACTTCCAGAGCATTGGAAGATCCACGATGTCTTCCACGTAAGCTTGGTGAAACCCTTCATTGGGGAACCACCTCAAGAGCCCACACTGGACGATGCACGTGAAGTAGAGGACACCTGAGATCTTGTTGATCCCAGAGCAAATTATTCTGCATAACTTCACTACGGGACGTCGAGGCACGACTCGCAAGATGTACCTTTTGAAGTTCAGAGGGCTCCCATCCACCGATGCCCAATGGGTGGACAGAGCTACATTTTAGGAGTGTCCTGAAATCCTGGATGCTTATGAGGAAGCATTTCAGTTGAGGACAACCGAATGAAAGACGGAGGGAATGTCATCTTGCTTCAACATGTATCCACTTGCTTGGTACTATTTCTTTTTGTTTTTCCATAGTATGCTTATTAAGAAATGAAATGTTTTCCTACTGTTCAGTTACGGACAATGGGGACTAGGTCTAGCATTTGAGGGTGAATCCCCTTGCTTGGGGTTATGGGCATTAGTGACCCACAAGAGTGATGGCCTCTCTTTGAGAGGGACATCTGGAAACCACACCCCACCTAAGTACCCAAACATGGGACCAATCAAATGCACAGATTGCATACTGACCTAGGAACCATTCAAGAGAATGTTCCCTGAGCTTTGGGTGTGGGCCTGGCAGCATGCCAAGAGTAATGGAGATACAAGATAAGACGACAAACAAATGAGCTTAGTATGGCTCAATTATGACCTTAGAGTACGTCAATAGATAGTCTAAGCTGTTAGGAACCCGTGGGTGCGATCAGAATTGAATTTTGACAACTTTGAAATTTTAGGGTTTTTGGGAGTGACACGTGGCAGCTTCCACGTGGCAGACTGCCACATGGAATCTGAGCTGGCAGGTCAGTCCACCTGTCCCACACATGTGGCAGCATGCATGGCAAGTGGCAGGGCATGCAGGCCAAGTGTCTAGCCCCAAATCTGGTAGATTTGGGGCAGGTTGTGGGCTGTCCTCTTTGGGACTGCAGCCCACCAAAAATCTAGGACAAGTGTCCACCTTCCACTCTAGGACAAGTGTCCACCTTCCACTCTAAGCCTGGGGGGGGGGGCTGAGCCTATAAAAGAAGGTCTCTCCCCTTCATTCCCTACATGAAAAATTCGTCACTTTTCTTCTCTCTCCTTTTGGTTGATGCAGCAAGACCTCTCTTCCAGCTCCTTGGGTGCAGCCAGCTTCTCCCGAGGCCATTCTCTCACCTGAGTAGCACTTTCTCTCTCTACAGCAGCACACTCTCTCTACAGTTCCAGCCCCACCTCTCCAGAAATCTGCCCCCTCTCAGCTCTTTTGGAACAGCAGCATTATTCTCTCTCCTTCTCCTAGCCTGGAGCAGCCACAGCCCCTTTCTCTCTCCTGCTGCAGTCTTTTACTCTCGACTGCAGAATTTCTCTCTCTATTGTTCCAGCCCATTCCCCTTGCATAAATCTGCCTTTCTGTGCACCTCTGGAACAGCAGCAGCTCCTTTCTTACATCCCCTCCCTTGGGATCAGCATTGGCACTCTCTCTCTCTACAGCTATCACTCCATAAAGGCTTTCTCTCTCTAGCCTACAGGCTGTTTTTCTAAGCGTTCTCATTCCAGCCCCTTTTCCACCCTCTCCTCACCCAAGGTAGCTTCAGAGGCATCAAGGACTTCATCTACAAAAGGGTCAAGTCACGAAGGGAGTATGTATTGTCAAGTTTATCTCATTTACGGCACTATTTCATGTTGTTTCTACTATCTTTCTAGAAACTAGTGCTTGCCTCTAATGTTGGATGTAAGTGGTGATTGTTGCAGGCTTCTTCCTTGTGGACTGGGCAAGCCAAGAGTTGAAACCTGAGCTTGGAGTCCTCCTTTTTGTTGTCTACCTTGTACATATGCTCTTGAGTCTTGTATTTAGGTCCTAGGTTTTCACTGAGTTCATCAGTTTGGAAGGTGCATTGCACCTTGGTCTTGTATCTCCATTTTCAAGAATAAAGTGAGCCTGGATGAGGGGGGGGGGCGTCTTGGCCCCTCAATCATATTGCAATTTCCAATGATGTCACTTTGTGTTTAAGCTGTATAAGTCTTAATTCCAGCTTAATTGCAAACTCTTAAGTTCAAGTATATGTGTTTGGCAACTCGCAATCATTTCATTCAAACGCCTCTGCAAAATCCGTTGTCTGAAATGACAGAAAGCACCGAGTGGTTTACATCTTGATGGTCATTTTGTTCAGTAAGCAGTAATCGACACACATACGGAATGAGCCATCTTTCTTCTGTACTAGCGGTACAGGGGAACAAAAAGGATAAGAACTGGGCTGAATCAGCCCCTTGGACAACAAGTCATGCACCTGAGTCATAATCTCCTCTTGTTGAGTTGTACTAACTCTGTATGGGGGCCTATTGGGTGGTTCGCTGCCAAGAATGAGTTCTATGCCATGATCCTCAGGTCTCTTAGGGGGTAGCTCCTTTGGCAAAGCGTCAGAAAAGCAATCTTTAAAATTTTCAAGAAACTGAAATTTTTTTGGAGACAGCATGCATTTCCGTATCTCTCTCTTTTACAAAAACCATATAAGCTGAAACCGCAGACTTTATTTATTTTCCAATAGAACTTTTTGATACATTGGGAATAGTTTCCCCTCTATTCCTAGCAACCACATGATGTACTTTGCCCCTATGTACAAACTCGAGCACTCTCTCAGGAAGGGTCAAGTTCATTGCCTTGCGATGAAACCAAGGCATACCCAAGACTACATCATGATGTGTCAGTGGAGAAATGAAGAAGTCTTCCTGATCCACATAACTCTGTACATGAAGACGGAGCTTCCCTATCAAGGGAGTGGCTGGCACAGGGTTCCCACAGAACATCTGGTCGGCATCCAGAGCCCTGCCCAACTCCTGTGTCTTTATTCCCAGCCTCAGGGCTAGATCCTCTGATATAAAGTTATCAGTAGCCCCTGGATCAAATAAAATCAGCGCTTGCTGGTCTCTGACTTTGCCCCAAGGTGGCAGCAATTCTCGTTCCTCTGGGTTTGAAACATGACCCAGTATGTCAGGAATTCCTCCTGCCATTGGCTTTTGCGGTCCCCGTGGCTTCTTTGCCCTCTTTTCCCTTCGAAGTAGAAGGCTTTTCTGGGCATTGGGCAGCCACATGCCCCTCTTTGCCGCATCTGAAGCATTTACCCTCTTTCCTGAACGTTTTAATCTGTTCAAGGGTAAACTGTGGTCTTCCCTTAAAGGGCTTTTGCACTTGGTCTCCCCTTGGCTTCTGAGGCTGAAATCCCCTCTTCTGAGCCTTGGGTAACTCTCTTGTTTCAAACTTAGGGGTTGCTGGCTTTTTATCCCCCGGTAGCCTTGCTTGTAGTGAAGGCACACTAGTAGGATCCTGCATGTACATGAGACTAGCCACATTGGCTGAATGCATAAGAGCTGATATTTCTTTAATATATTTGGTGTTCACTTGGGCCTTTATCTTTGAAGTGGGTCCGGCCCGGTACTTCCTGAGTTGAGTCTTGTCAAAAATATTATTGAAAGGCGAAACCTGCAAGTATGCGTCCCAAAATTTCTGGTTGTAAGACATCTCCCCCAACCAAGAAGGACATGATCCCGAAACTGTTTGGGAATAAACTATTTATAGAAAGCTTTCTTGAAGTCCTTCCATTTCATGGGGGCTACATAGTTGGCTGTTTTTGCTATCTGGCTGTACCAGTCAAGTGTAAGCCAACCATATGAAGCTTTGAGGACTCTCTGAAATTTTCCAGGCTGAAGGCAACATCAAACTTCCTTATGAACTGCATAGCCTTTTCAGCTTGGCCATATTGGCCATTGTAAGTGGCAAATCTTACTCACTTCCCACCATCCTTGAATTCTTTAGTCTTTGCCTTCCTGCTGGACTTCTTCTTCTTTGGCTCTGAAGATTCAGAAGAAGGAGATGATGTTGAGGATGAAGAGGTAGAGCTAGAAGATTAAGACGAACTAGATGAACTGTGATGATGCTTCACCTTTTTCTTCTTAGGAAGAGGACCTGCTCTTTTCCTCTTTTTGCCCGCCACTTCTTTTTGATCTGCTCTAGAGGGAGGCGTCTCTGGCTTTCCCTCAAAAAGAGATTGTACCATCCTGCGAAACAAGGGATTGCTTGTTGCCTCTCCCAACTGAGTAATCAACTCTCTATAGGCATTCTCTTTATTTATCTGTATAGCCACAGCCTGTTGTACCTGGTTAGACTCTACCATTCCCTCATGGGATGATTCAGCATGCTGCTGTGAAGCCATCTCTGCAACTTGTTTGAGATCTGCAACTCTCACACACACTGTGTATGCAACTGATGCAATCAGCCTTTGCTTTTTAAAGAGAAAAATACCTCAACAAGAGGTGTCTTGCATTCACAACTTGTGCCAGTGCCGGGCTGTCACCTCAAGGCATAAACTCAAAGCTGTGTGCCCCTTTTCTGGCTATTGCAAATGACATTCAAAAAGCATCTGTTTTTTTTTTCCCTCTTTCACCTCTCAAAGGCATGCATATTCTTTTTCTGCAAATCTTTGATTTCTTTGCTTTTTAGTTTTTTTTTTAAATAGGAAAAGGTAGGTTAAAATTGATGGCCAGAATTGTCTTTGCAACTGTCTTAAAAGAAATAAAAAATAAAATTATAAATGACAGTAACTGGATTTGTAACCGGCTGGTTACACTAACCAGACTAGTTGGTTTTGGTTTGGTTAGTCTGTGATTGGACTAACTGGACTGGTCACACTCTAGTTACACCAACCAGACTGGTCTGGTAAGGCCAGATTAATTGGGCCAAGGTTGAACTGATCGGATACTGGTTCAACTAACCAGAGTTAACTAACTGTAGTTAACTTGACTAGGGTTTCACTAACCATGGGTCAACTATCCAAACTAGGGTTAGCTGCCTAGGTCAGCATGAGGTCACCTGTGTGCCACGTCAGCATCCACATGTCAAGTGCCACGTCATCTGTTGAGATGGCTGCCACATCATCTGTGTGCCATGTGTCGGCTAACTTGCCACGTCATCAAGAGCCTAAGGTTTTAGATCTTGGCTGTGAATTTGGTCGGCGTCGCGCCTTCCAGAGAACATGAGCGTCGCGCGTTGCGGAACCTTTTGCATGCACCTAGTCACTTTTGCGGCACGGTGACGAATCCCGTTAGAATCCCTTAGCGTTGAGCATCGTTGTACCTAAGCTGCTTCAATTAGCTGGTCTTGAAGAGTATAACGCCCTTAATGCCACGGTTACTATTGAATAGAGATACATCAGCATGGAGGGGCAACTGCAGGAGGTTGATTCGGGCCCACCAAGCTTAACGAAAATTTCAGCGTAGCTCTTTGTCTTTCAAATTCCATGATGGCTTGGCTTCTTTTGGGCATTCCGTCCAGTGACAAGCGCCATCATGACTCCTTGGTTCACGGGTGTGGCAATGTCTTGTATTTATCCAGAGATAGATAGGGACAGAGGCTTGAGCATGGCTGTTTCCACAGAGCAGAAGTCTTGAATAAAACTTGAAATAGGCCAACGCTCCTCTGATTAAACGTCAACGGAACTAGCCGGGAATTTCATCGCCTCGTGGCTCTTGCTTCCACTTGAATACAGGAATCTGAATTCCAGCATAGGACACTTCCTTTCATCACACGCGAGAGATGAGCTCATTACTTCTTTGGGCCTCACTGCTTGAGAAAGCTGTGAATCTGGCTCTGATATCAATGCAATCTTCATCACAAAAACACTCTGCAAACATTCTCTTCTCTAGGTGTCCCTCTCTCCCTCTCTCTACAGATACACTAGGGCCCAGGACAATTGTCGGGCTGGACCCCCCCGAAGGTGTTTATTCATCAAGAGAATCTGAGTACAAGTTTAGTGTGGAGCTGTCTGTTACAAATTCAAACGTGAATCAATTTTTTATCAGAGCTTCAAGCTCATTCCAAAATGGCAACATTCCACTTGTCTAAAATCTAGTTTAAGTCCTATTATATGCCTCTAAGGGCAATTTCTAGGATCTTCGTAGCACTTGGTCACGCGGGTGGCCTCCGAAATACTTGCTACGCTCCAAATTGCTTGGGTCTTTAGCCCCTCATAGTACCTGCAACAATTAATTAAAGTGCACCACCATGGCACCCATTAATTGTTAGCGGTTTGCATGCAAATAATAAATTAATCCTAGTCACAGGTGGGCGTCCCCACTAAACAAACATGTGAACAAAACATAGAACACAATTCTTGGTCGACCGAAGTCAACCCTCTTGGTCGTAATTAAGGGGCTTTAACCAATGGTCGTGGCGCCTTAATTATGGCCAAGTCTCTCCAACCGAAGTTGGCACATCTCTTCAACCGAAGTTGGCACATCTCTTCAACCGAAATTGGCACAACTTGGTTAACTGTAGTTAACCCTCTTGGCGCATGCCAAGTCTCATTGACCGAAGTCAACACTCTCTGACCGTTATCAGCTCTGTGGTTCTTTGGGTTTTTTTTTCCAAAGAAAGGAACCTTCTATTAATGCTTGAAAGATTTCATACAAGACAGCAGCCCCGAAGGTGCTGAGTATGGAAAAAATCAAAAAAGGATGAAAGAAAGAAACTGGCCTGTTCCAGAGAAACCCAACTCACTCCCTAGGGAATCTCTGGAACTGGGGCTAACAGCCAAGTGGGAGGACTATACAGCTAGCGAATCCCTCGTGGAGTGAAGATGTAGAAAACACCTGCAGGCCAAGCTTTGCAGAAATGAGCTCAGCTCTCGATAGTCGCCCTAGATCCTGGAGTCCCAGGCTCCCAGGTGGACCGTAGAGTGTAGATGATATCTTGCCAGATGGCAACTAAGGTAGCCGAGGGTGGAACCGGGTGCTCTCCCATGACAAGACTGCAATGAGCCACCTAAATGTTCCAAGCCGTGATGCTGGCTACCACCTCCCAAACATTGTCTTCCCTAGGAGGAGGAGGAGCTAGGTTGTAAGGGGGGGCCACCTCGTGGAGTGCAATCCTCTGGATGCTCTGACCCTGTATCCGGTAGGCTAGTGAGATCTCATCAATCTGAAACGTGTGTCCTCCCTTTGTCAACCAAGCCCAGGTGTAGTCTCTGTGAAGACTCTACATACGTGTCATGATCCTGAGGGCTCTCATCCAGATCCTCGTTGCACTACGACAGCTCCATAGGCAATGCGGGATAGTCCAAGACACCGTCGGAGCAACGATGGCACTGCTCCTCTACTCGCATCTGCTCCAACCACAGGCCGATGGGCAAGCCTCCGTGGGCTGCCAGCTAGAAGAAGTATGAGATCTTCCTCGGCCGCAAGCTAGACCACAACCGCATCCAAAACCTGGAGTGCACATCCCGGGGCACTCTCTGGTTCACCCAATGTCTCTCTCTCGAGGGGGTCCACCTCGATGAGTCCATCTGAAGCCTCCTGCCAATCCGTGTGGTGTAGGAAAAGAAGGGCCCCTCATCCACTATCTTAGCTAGGCCGCCCGTGGAGGACCAAAACCACTCCCCATATCCCACTGGACCTCCCTCAGGGGTCTACCCTCCCACAGCCAAAGTCGCCATCTAGAGGTGTCTTGCTCTGAGATACTGGGTGGGTCAATGTGCCACTCCTTCACCAAACGTCCCACCACTCTGATCATTTGCCAGTGAATCCCATCAAGGCTCCCATCCATCTCAGGGTCACTCTCAGTGAGTGGCTGAAGTAGGCCTCCAGGTCCTACATGGAAAAAACCGGGGTGTGTGTTGCCACGCTGCATCAACCTCCTCAAGGGAACACTAATACGGGAAAACTACCCCAACCATATGCTGTCTCTCCAAAGGTGAAGTCCTTCCCACTAGGACTCATGAATGGCTAAGTCAATCTCGCCCATCCACTGCCCTGCTCCTCGCAGATGTTCTAGGGCGTCAAGCCTCGCCTCTGTCTCCATAGGTAGTTTGCTCCAACGACCAAAAGACCTTGCTGGACCATTGTCCCATTGTGCCCAACCAATGTGAGTCCGCTGTCCGAGCATACGTCCCTCCTGATCTATGTGCTATATACCTTAGATCTAAAATGCTTCATGTAGCAATCAGAGCGATTTGTGGAAGTTCTGGATCATGCATCAGACTCGAGGTTTTTAGCAAGATTGCTTCAAAGCAATCAGGGAAATTGTTATTGACCTGATTTCTTGCAAGCGATCAGGTCAATACGGGAGAGGGGGGGGGGGGGTGTGGCGGACATGTTAGTATCAATGTTGGTGTACTTTCATGGATGGCTATATTTAGCTTCGCAGCGTTTACTTGGTCTGACCTCTGTTGGGAGGGGGGGCAGATATTGGTTTGGGTATCGGTGCACTATTGCAGATGGCCATATCAAAGTGCATGGTTTATATGAGTGGTGCTGTGTGGCTTTGCTAAATGTCATGCCTTGAATAGACTACGGCTTTGGTCATCACACCATTGCAAAAAATTAGAAGTCTTGCAAAAAGAACATTTTGGATGAAAACTGAGCGTGCTCGTTAGGCTTGGATGGTGCTTCAGGCTCCTAATCATAGCAACATCGTCTCGTGGAGTGTGATGATCTAAAAAAATGCATTGCCCTATCAGCTAGATTTAAGTGCTCGTCTGGGAGAGACTATAATGAAATCATTTAGTCTTCACAAGCAGTTTTAGCTTGAATGAAGAGATTTTGGACTACTTTCTGATAAGCCTTCTTCTTTTGTGCTCATGGCTAAGCCTGCCCTTCACCTCCGGAGTGCCGAGAGAGACTCGGTACGAAGACTTTGTATAAATGGATGCTCAAGTATGTGTGGGTGTGTGGATTTGTGTGTGTGAGAGCATATGTTTATACTACGGTCTACACCCACTGTTGGGCACTGATGGCATCAGTGGGGATGCCATAGTATGAGTGACTATCATAGAGATTGGAACTGCACTATGGTGTGTTTTTAGAGGATGAGTTTGGGCATGATTCATCTAGATATAAGCTTTGAAAACTGTTTTTTATGCCTGAGATGCATAATTTGTGTTGTAAGATTTCTGTCAAGTTTTTTTACATTGTCCATCTAGTGCTGACCAAAGTATGGTCCCAACTATCCACCTCATTGTTGTATTGTACCAGACAAGGACAGCACTGCCAAGTTCCAACAGAATGCAGATTGTACATTGAGAAAGTCCAGAGAAGACGTGCATGTAGAGGTAGCTATCGCAGATACGAAAACTTCAGGCATACCTGTCCCAGGTATGTCATGCTGTTTCTTGAGCTTATGTGTCCAAGCATGCATATGTATGTCTGGCAAATAAATTTCTGTATAAAGATTCTCTCTGTACCTGAGGGGCAGTCACACATACTCACATTTACACATCCATACACTCTCGATTATTCTCATGCCTGCTTAAGCTCTCAGTCACTGTCATCTCTGTCGTACTTGTGGGTGTTGATATTTCTGTTGTACTTATTTGGAATTTTGTACACTTTCATGTTTTTTTTTATTTTTTTCCCCTTTTTGTTTTTGGGGACGTGTGATTTATTATGTAGATCCATTTCTCTCAATAGGGGTTTTGGGAAAAGGAGGTGGCAGGTCTAGTTTGCATGAATACTGCCACAGGCAGAAATGGAAAGCACCAGTTTATGAGCTATCAAACCAAGAGGGTGAACCTCATTCAAAAAGGTACTTTGGCCATTTGCATATTTTTGTATTTTGTCTCTATGAATGAATGTGTGCAAGCTTCTGTTTTCACCTCCCAGGTTCACATTTTCAGTGGAGGTTTTCGGGCCTCCCTTTGGACCTATAAAGATTGTTGGTGACCCAATGTCAAGTAAGAAACAAGCAATGGACAATGTGGCTGTGAAAGTACTTTTGAGTCTGAAACAACAATCTTAAGATGGAGGTATTATAAACTGTTGATTATTGATGAGTAATATGTCTAAATTTGATTGCAATCATCATCAGTTGTAAGAGCTTCATCAAAGAAATTCCAAGGTGTATTTGCATTCAATTGTTTAATGAGAATTTTGAGTGTTGGTCGCCTTTTAATTTTGTCAGACATTTGGCATCTTCTGATGGACAGTTGTCAGACAGTTGAGTGTTGGTCGCCTTTTAATTATGTCAAACAGTCGGGCATTTAGGATGACCCAACTAGTATATAAGACCTTGGAGCCCTTGGTAAATGCCATTATGTCTGTGTGCGCGTGCATATATAGGCTCTATCAAGGCAGAAACAAAGTTCATGCTTGGTCATCAGGACGTGGCACAGGAAATAGCTAGCTGGTAGTTTCATCTTCTAAAATCATCAGCAGAACTGAAGTTCCCTTTGCTCAATGCATGAACTTAATTTAATTAATCATCAAATTTGTTTTTGGATCATAGATGCTGCTGCAAGGAGGCTGTCTTAAAAAATTCAGTCACTTTATCACCGTGGATAAATGCATCTCAAGTAAAAGGTAGATAAAGTCTAATTGATGCAGTTGTACAACTGTTTTGTGAACATCCCAACCTCAGGTCCAATGCACAAGGATGCCATTGTGGCTGTGGAAGAAGGAATTGTGAAGGTTGTATGAACTTGTATCTACAGCGCAATCTCCACAACAAAGAAAGTTGTCACTTGCAATATCAGAGCAAGGCTTGCCACTTTCCTTGGTGGTTCTAGAACAAGAAGACATCCCCAGAAAGAGTTCGAGGGAATTGAAATGGTTTCAGAAAGAGGTAGTTCGGCCACCAAGCGAACCAGTATGAGGCGACCTATTGGACTAGATGAAGACCTTGATGAACCGTTCGTGTTGGGAAGGATCCCACATTTTCGACACCTGTTTGAAGGAAAAGATAAGGAACCTAAAGAAAAAGATAAGGATGTTCCTCTTCAGGGAGAAGTCGCTCAAAATATCTCTTCTGCTTCGAGAGGATCTTCCAGACTACGCTTTGCTTCGGGAAAGCGATCCAGACGTTCTCCTTCAGTTCGGAGAGGAAGGAGTCCCAAGCCCCTCAAAAAGCTGAAAAAAAGCATCAGTGGAGATCTCCAAGTTCCAGTCCATCCATTTCCAGTTCCTCTTCCTCATCTTCTCCCTCCTCATCTAGTTCTTCCTCCTCTTCCACATCCCAAGAGCGCTCTTCATCTGAGCGCAAGAGCCGAAGATCCAGATCAAGAAGAAGAGATTTTTAACACTTTTGATGGTAAATTTGGGGTAATTGAGAAGGCCCTGAGTTTTATTCGACAGTTCGATGTCGCTTTTCAGACAAGGCATCACCGTGAAAGGTCGAAGTTAAAGATTGTGAGCTTGCATCTCACAAACAGTGCGCTTGCATGGTGGAGAGCACTTCTAGTGGCAGATGATGTCCTCAAGACATGGAAAAGCTTCAAAAAGCAGTTTTTCGAGCAATTCCTGCCAGAGAATTTCTATGATGATGTGCACACCACTTGGGAGAGTGTGAGACAGCCGCCGGAGATACTGTTGAGTCCTACAATCAAAAGTTTTGTTCTGCCTATCTCCAGATAACTCCTTTCAAAGACATTTCAGAAAAGTTAAAGCTTCGCAAGTACCGGGCTGGTTTGCAGCTCCATATTCGGACTCAAGTAAGCATCGAGCACAAGACAAAGTTACAAGACCTAATGCATTCAGCTATCATAGTTGAAGCAATGAAGGCAGATTTGTTGAAGTTCTTGGCTGCCTCTAAAGGCAAGGATGGAGACACCACCAAGAGAAATACGGCCCTGACAGTTCCAGGACAGAAACAGCCCCAATTTCAGAAGCCAAGGGGTTTCTTCAAGTCCTATAAAGGGCATTCAAAGTTTACTCTAGAACAGATCGAGACCTTCTGAAAGGAGGGTAAGTGTTTCCACTTTGGAAAAGAAGGGCATATGGCTGCCTAGTGCTCCAAAAAGCCTCCGGGTTTTAGGGAGTAGAAAATGCCAAGAGAACCACCAAAGCCCACGGCGAGAGGAATCCCAGATATGCTGGTAAGAACAACAGAACCAAAAGATCGAGAGCTTTGCCTTGCTTGGGGTAAAGTAAGAGACATCCTTTTTTATCCAGGAGCTACATACAATTTTATTTCGGAAGATCTAGCTCTGAGGCTAGGAATTAAGACCGAAGAATTGGGATTACCCCTAGATGCAGAGCATGTTTTTAAAGGGGATCCAGTCAAAGTCACTCCTTTGATTGAAAAGCTCAGAATTCATGTACAAGATTATGTGGACCACAAGGAGTTTTATGTTTCACCCCTCAAGCGTTATGATGCTATCTTGGGTATGCCATGGTTCCATAGAAAAGAGGTGCACATTGATATCAAAGCAAGAACCCTCAGTTTCAAGCACTAGGATAAGGAGCACAAGATTTTGGCCAAAGGAAGAGGCGAGACAATTCCAATTGTATCCAATATTTCCATTTCTAAAGTGATAAAATCTGCAATTTCTGCGTATATGGTTTTTGTCAAAGAAAGAGAGGATGAACCTCCAGTGGAGGTAAGTCTTGTGGATAAATAAAAATTTCAGTTTCTAGAAACTTTCAAAGATTGCTTTTCAGATTCTCTTCCAAGAGACCTTCCTCCAGAGCGGCCAGAAGATTATGTCATATAACTCCTTCCAAGCAGTTTGCCCCTGAACAGCCCACCTTATCGAGTGAGCGCAGCTTAGATAGAGGAAATCATGGCTCAGGTACAAGATTTTCTCTCTAAAGGACTTATTAGGCCCAGTTCCTCACTCTTTTGTTGTCCTGTACTCTTGTTCCAGAAGAAGGATGGCTCCTACCGGATTACAGAGCTCTTAACAAGATGATAGTCAAGAACAGATTTCCAATCCCACGCATAGATGATATTTTGGACAGATTAAAAGGAGCCACGATTTTCAGCCGCATTGACTTGAAGAGTGGGTACCAAGAGATAAGGATTCATCCTCAAGATGTGCATAAGATAGCTTTCTGGACCACTTTTGGGCTTTGTGAGTTTTTGGTGATGCCCGTTGGGTTAACCAATACCCCAGCCACTTTTAATCGTATGATGGACCAGGTTTTCAGACCTTACAGGCACTTTACAGGTACTTTCTTTGATGACATCCTCGTCTTTTCAAAGACAGAGGAAGAACATAAAAAGCATCTGGCCAATGTGTTCCAAGAACTTAGAAATCATAAGCTCTATATCAACGCTAAAAAGAGTGAATTCTTTCTGGATGAGATTCACTATCTGGGACACAATTTCCAAGGAAGGGATTCGGATGGATCCAACCAAGATAAAAGCTATTCAAGAATGGCCAGAACTCACCTCGGTACATGAAGTATGCTGTTTTCTTGGGCTTTGCTCCTACTACGTACACTTTATCAGACACTTTGCTGATATAGCAGCCCCCTTGCATGATTTGACCAAGAAATCGGTAGTCTTTAAGTGGGGAGAACGGTCCTTCAACACTCTCAAAGAAAAGTTAATGACCGATCCGATTCTTATCGTTCCAGATCTGCACAAACAATCCGATGTGGACTGCGATTCATGTGGAGAGAGTGTGGGAGCTGTCCTCCACCAAGGAGGAGGAGTCATAGCTTATGAAAGCAAGAGGTTGCACAATGCAGAGATATTTCGGAGTTTATGAAAAAGAGATGCTAGCGGTTATCCATGCCTCAGCTATCCGGAAGCATTATCTTATTGGAGCTGATTTTACAGTCGAGACAGACCATCACACAAACAAAGATCTTCGAAAAACATATGAGATGGGCAAATTTATTATCCATGTTTCACTTTCAGATTGTCTACACTCTAGGAGCTCGGAACAGGGTAGCAAATGCCTTATCTAGAAGGCCCAAAGTGAATAATGTTACCATAGCATATCATCAAGATCTAGAGGCTATGATAGAACTATTTTTACAAGATCCAGATTTCGAAGAAGTTATGAGGAACATCTTGCAGGAGGAATCATCCAGCCAGTATTCTTTGAAGGATGGTTTCCTTATGAAAGATGATCATTTGTGTGTGACCCAAGATATGCGAGCCAAAGTTTTGGGAGAATGTCATGCTCCTCCTTATATAGGATATCGAGGTATTTTGTCTACTACATAGGCCATTGAGAGAGATTTGTTTTGGCCAGGGATGCGGAAATACATTCACAAGTTTGTAACTGAATGTCTTACGTGCCAAAAGGTAAAGTATGACAGGCACAAGACCCCAGGACTACTCATGCCGCTGCCCATACCGCAGGGACCATGGGAAAGTATTGTGATGGACTTATCTTTGATCTTCCTAGATCCAGATACGGGAATGATGGGATATGGACAATCATTTATAGATTCAGTAAACAGGCCCATTTCATTCCGGTATGAAAGACCATAAAAGCATATCATATGGCCAGGTTATTTTTGGCACAGATTTTCAGACATCATGGTATGCCCAAGTCAATTGTCAGTGATTGAGACCCTAGGATGACTAGTTTATTCTGGCAAGCATTATTTGATAATATGGGGACAAACTTGGATTTCTCATGTTCATTTCACTCTCAGTCAGACGGACAAAGTGAGATTGCCAATTCCACAGTATTAGACCTTCTCAAGTGTTATGTATGCGAGCAAAAGGCTGAATGCGAAAGGTATCTTTCTCTTGTGGAATTGGCATATAACAAAACTGTCCATAGTTCATAGAAAAAGCTCCATTCGAAGTCATTTATGGAAAGGTGGTCTTGCCACCCATCCTCAGAACAAAGGACGAGATATTAGCAGCCCACCAATATGTTCAAGATTTGGGGACAGCTTTTTCCCAAGTCCAGATAGCAAATAAAAGATTTCAACAGAAGCAAAAGAAGGTTGTAGATAAACATTGGAGAGAGATGAATCTTCAAGGAGACTGGGTATTGTTAAAGTTTGAGAAAGCACGACTCAGCAAGATGAAAGGAAAAGAGACGGTTTACCCAAAGCTATCTTCCAGATATTATGGGCCTTTCCGGGTTAGTGAGCCCATAAATGAACTCGCCTTTCAACTTGAGTTGCCCGAGACTTGGAAGATTCACAATGCTTTTCATGCGAGTCTTCTCAAGAAGTATCAAGGACAAGAACCTACAAAACCAATTCAAGAAGAGCCACCAGAGGTGGAAGAGATGGAGGAGATCCTCCAACCAAAACAGATTGTGTACCATATAGAGAAGAAAGGACCAAGAGGCAGGGTTATCCATAGATACCTTGTCAAGTTTAAGAATTATTCGACACTTGATGTCAAGTGGGTTGATGAGGAGTTCTTTATAGAGTATCCTCAAGTTCTACAATTGTATCAAGAAGCTTTTCAGTTGAGGACAACTGTTTAGAAGCCGAGGGGATGTCACCATTTGGGACTTCTCCTAAGAAAATAAAGGGATGGCTAAAAGCCAGCGAAATAGCCTAAAAGCCAAGATTCTGGCCCAAAAAGCATGCGAATCATATTTTAGAAGCTCTAGAAAGATAAAAGTGTAAAAGCCCAACGTTTTGGGAAAGAAAGTCTAAAATTAGGCAAAATAAAGCTAGCCCCATCTTTTTAGAAAGATTTGCTTTTGGGTTGGGGCCAAGCCTATAAAAGAAGAGCCTTTGAGCTCTAGAATCATTACGAGTTGTACTCCAAGCTCTTGTGAGAGCCAATTGTATAAAAGTCTATTTCTGTTGCAATAAAGACCTTCGAGGGGGTCTAGCCCTTTTTTATGGGCCCTAGTGGCCCTAGTGCAGTGTGATGCTTCTAGCCTTATTGTCCTCATAGCTCCTTCCGGTAATCCAAGCAATCTCAATGCCAGGCTTCTTTCCTAGATGATTGTAATTTGTCCCGAGTATTCTTGCTGTGATTGCGATTCAATTGCTAGCTTCTAGGAGCTGCCCTAGTGATGTGATTTTATGCCAGGTGACCTTGTTTGGTGCGACTTGTGCTTTTGGCTGTGTGCTATGTCCGGAGGTGCTCAAGAAATATTCCCAGAGTACCCAGAGACTATAGCGATTTGATTCGAAAGGTGATCCTTTGCTGCCCTTTACTGTCCAGCCAGTCCAAAGCATCCATAGTTGCTGAAATATTGTTCCCAAAGTGGACTTTTGAGGTGTAGTCCCGGTTTTAAAGAGGGGGTTATCTACGGTGTGTCAATATATTGGTGGATGTATCATATTGTACTCTGGGTCTAGGTGGCGTCAGCAGGTTGCGTCAATTTTACGAGCAAAAACCTATGAGTAGGTTTATCCGAGCGTGCTTTTCAAGAGATTTTAAAAAAAAAGTATTTCTTTAGGAAACATGGTTTTTACACCTTTATTTTCACTAGAACTAGATCCCTTTATCATAAAAATATTAATTCATTTTTACACAACATAATTTTCTTATTTATAGACATCCCTTTATACCCCTGTTATTACTTTAAAAATATGTTGAAAATAAATTCTTTTAAGAAACATCCCTCATAATCACTCTCAATGTAATAATACTATACATATTTAATTAGTTATGAGCACATTTATATCATATGGCAATATCTTTCTAGTGTTTTTATAGCATAAATAACAAGATATTTGTGGACATGTTTCTAAAGAAGTTTGAATTACTATAAATAAGTATTAACTTGGCCTTATATATCTCTCTCATAAAATACATGTAATATTTAATACTATATATGCAATATTTTTTAAAATATATCTCCATAAATGTGCTCAAATGGGTTGTTCTGATGAATTTGAGTGGTTGAATGACTATATTTGGACATTGGATGTGAAAGTTATGTCACTTTTAAAAGTACTGTCAAGGTAGACCTACTTCAAAGGGGTTTCGGTGATGAAACTACTTGGATAGCTTGCTTCAATGAGTTTTCTTTGAAGAAACCCTTGCATGAAGATAGGTTGAGAGAGGTTTTTCAATGTCACCCCCTATTAAGTAAAAGTTATAAGAAGGATCATAAGGAAATTTTCATAGAGAAGCCTACTCTACATGTGGGTTTCTTCAAAAGCCATCCCATTATGTTCTCACCATTCTTAAAGATTCATGTAAAGGTTTTTGTATAAAATAGGCATTGCTATAATACTTGCATATTTCTAAGTGAAACTATGTTTTCTTCTGATCCATTTTTGCCATATTTTTGCATAGTTGGAAGCTTTCTTTTTCCTTCGCTCGGACGCTCGGAAGATTTTGCTCAAAAAATGCTCGTCCTCGCGTCAGCTCTTCCATGATCTTTGGTCCATGTCATCCAAGTGTAGTATCGAGTAGGAAAGTCACGTCTCTGATCAGACGCGCTTCTCACTTAACCTCCTCCATGGTCCATAAGGTGCAAAGCGATCCGTCAACAACAAGGAATGCCCTCTTGTTGTCCAAGGTATTTGAAGCATTTAGAGTAGAGCTTATGATTAAGTGTTGTGGATAATCACTTGTGCATTGGTCGAAATTATGAAATGTTTCTTTTGTAGAGTTTAGTACTTGTAGCGGGCATATCTTGTTTTGTAAGATTCTTCCATATCTAGTGGGCATGTCTTGTGATTATGTTTGTTTAGCTCCATTGTGTCATTGTTGATGAACCATGGATCACTTTCTCCCATAGCTTATATCAGTTTGTAATGGTGTATATATAATCATGCCAAAATTAAGCTTGCTCAACAACATTAGCTTCTTTATAGTTCATGTGTCTTTAACTAGGTGTATTTTGGACAAATGTCAAATAAAAAAGACATCAGGGACATTGACAACCACAGTTTTAGTTCAAGGACATTTCCAACAACAGTCTTAGTTCTTAGTAGTTTCGGATTTGTTTAGACTCCGTGAGTGGGATTTTACCACCAGATTTACATGCTAGGAAACCTTTATTTATTCCTTTATTAATTTAGTTGCTATGAAGAATGTATTATGCTTCCATCTATATACAATGTAGCATTGCCTTTATATGCTAAATACTAAACCTCGGTGTTCTTAAGCATTCAACCAGTAAAAGTGACAGCTTATCCTTTTTCTTATCCTTGTTTACTAGATAAGAATAAACAGATTGGTCCATAAATGGTTCTTCCTTTCAGTGCATTATATCATTGAAGATGGTCCGTTGTTCAAGGTTAATGGATTCAATACATTGTTCTTATTATTCTATTGGTTTTGTATTATTGGTCTGTCATGATGGTTTATCGTTTCAAAGTTAATACCTTCATTTAATACTAATGTTGAAATTTAAAATAATTTTCGTTTAGGTGACTTGAACATCCACATGATGGAGTTTGAGTCAGCATCTATAGTGATTCTAGTCGAATGATGAAGATAGCATAATCGACATTTTTAGATGGAAGGTCATGAAGACATTTTCTAGAGAGATTTCAGATGCGAATGCATCATGCAATGATATGCTTAGTATGGTACCAACATTTTTAGATGGGAAATCGTGAAGACTCTTTTTTAAAGAGATTTCAGAAGGATGACGAAGCTTACACGATTTGTCAAAGAGAGTAGATTTTGTGATTCTAGACTGCTTCATGACAAGGATCGATAAAGATGCACTCCCAAGAGATTAGTTCGTCTTAGGGGTAAGCAAGGTATTTAAGGGTGTCCATGCAATTATCGATATGGATAGTTGGACTAGATCAAGAATTTAAGGGAATCCATGCAATTATCCATTTGGATAAGTTCAAGGAGCATCCTGATTAGAGCAAAGGAAAGCTCCTAAATTGGAGAAGGATAAAAAGAAGAAGAAGAACATTGAGGACACATTTGATGGTGAGATGGATGAATTCGACTAAGACATTGAATCAACATGCTTCAAAGAAGAAAAGAAAATTGAAAAATAAAGTTTGCCACTAAGGGGGAAGAAGCAGCAACAGCAATAGCAATGCAATCAGAGAAAACTTTAAATAATAATAATAATAATAAATCAAAGAAAACTTAGTAACAAAGGACTAAGCAACAAGATGCATCCTCCAAACTAGGCAATATTAAAGGTGGAATGAGAGCATCACAAAAAAACTAGCCAAAGTGACAATAAATCACAAAGATAGACAAGGAGAAAAAGAGCACAAGGTAAACGAGGCTCAACATTTAAGTTAGATAAAAACCTTTATAAGAATCATCATTTAAATAAAGGAGTTCAAATCAATAAGCTTTTAAATTGCTATACGAAATCAATATAAGTATATCAATAGAATCAAAATAAGAACAACTTAGATTCCATGGTCTTGTTTTTTGAAACTTGATTTATTATTTCAATAGAATCAAAATAAGATCGACTTAGATTCCATGGTCATGTTTTTTTTCGACTTGGTTTATTACTTCAATAGCCACCACAAAGCTATCTAATGCCTTACCAACTAATATTAAGTGGTTTTAGAACAACAAGATTTGGCAAATTTACATTCCTACCTAAACCTTAAGTTACTGTTGCCAAGTACTCATCACTATCTTGTCCAAACAAGTCTAGTAACCTTTTTCCACCAATTTTTATGCTAAAAACTTCTATTATGAGGTCAAGTTGGTTGATTCTCAATTGATCAAGCCTATTTTAAGTTTATAACTGGCTCATAAATGACAAAGTGAATTCAAATAGTGTTCTTTTTAGAGGCAACTTCTATATTGCACAAGGTTATAATGACTCAAGGCCAAATAGCATCTCCCTAGTTGTTTGTCTCTACCTAACAAAATAGAGTGCATAAGGTATATCCATGATCCCAAATGAAAAATACATAAGACATCTACCTTATGTAAATAAAGACATTGCACAATAGCTACCTCTTCTAGGAATAAGAAAACCTATGAGCTTATTGAAAGTCACCACTTCACTCCTCGTATACTAGGGAAACTTGAATCCACAAAGCTTTCATCAATGCTATTATGATAAAAAGAGTTTCATAATGGACAACAAAATTTCCAGATATGGTATCAACTCATTCTAACATTTGCACGATTACTATATAACAAGAAATAAAAGGGGCAGCTGAGGCAAAGAGAAGCAATAGCAAAGTGCTTCTAGTGCTAGTTGTAAGCCGAATTAATATGCTTTCTCTTTTGAAGCTCATCAAGGAGAACAAAGCCTATGTTTGGCCATATATTGCTTTTCCTATCCTTTGTCTACTTTATAGCCCATGGCAAAGCAATACAATAAATTTGGAATTGTTATTACTATTGCTGTCATGAACCTCTTTGTAACATGATTTTTTCAAACAAAATACATGGGTCAACAGGGTACTTTCTTTTACCATGTACATGTGTAGTAGATGATATGTGCTTGACATAGTAAAAGAATGTGTTTGAAACACATGATAACTTTTATATCCAGCACTTTGAAAGATACATATTGACATTTTTAGACAATCTCAAACATAGCCATTTGTTGACTATGCATGAAATTACAAGATGTCATAACTTGTTTTACCATGCTAAATAATAAATTTAAATTGATGGAAAAACATATCATTAATACTAATAAAATTGAACCAAACCCTTGATCATATATATGAGCATATAAACATTTGTGATTCATTCTTTATTCTAGGCATACCCAAGGGAATCTATTACAAATTGTCCTTTTCGCAAGAAATAAAGAGAAATCTTAGAATTATGACTCTATCAAAGAGAGTTTACTTCGATCAACTAGAACAAGTTCCCCTTTCCTCCGTTTTACAATGGTTAATGTGCATAGTGGGGATGCCCAGGAATAATTTAAGAGCAAGAATACATAAATTAGCTAACCTTTATTGGGTTAAAGTGTTGTATATTGTTATTGATTGTGTAGGACCTTGTGCAAAAAGACCCAAGTCTTCAGGGGAAATCACAAAAAGTAGATCCCACAAGAGAAAAGAAGATATGGAGCATCCAATTATGGCAAGAAAGCACATGGCAAGGGGCCAAGCAATGTAAAAAAGAGGGCCACAGGTATAAAATCAAGGAAATCACCTTTTAGAGAAGAAAGCTACTCGTGTTAGGAAAACTAGGTCTCTTTTGGCTAAAAGCAGCAGGCCCCAGCTTTGGGAAAGCCTATCTTTTTGGCTACATGCCAAGCTTATAAATTAGAGAGCAATCCAATTATTTGTAGGGATGAGGCTCCAAGTTGTATTTGCTTCATGCTCCTCTATGAGCTAGCTATAAAAGAGTTCTCTATTGCAATAAAGTCCTTGGAGAAAGGGGGGGGGTTGACATCCCTTAATGTTGGCCCCTAGTGTGGTGCCCTATTTTATCTCTCACTCTCTCCCTCTATTGCAATTCGTGTTGTAACTCCATCATTGAGTTCTTATTGCTATATTGAGTTTCTAGCTAGTATTTGTGAAATGCTAAGGGTTTAGATTTATTGTGAATTGAATATTGAAGCTATGTTTTAGTTTGAAAAAGGTTTCAGTGGTATTAGAGCATGGAATAATATTCTATGGTAATGATGATCCCAAGGTGAAAGAATTGAAGAGATTTGTTGCAATCTAGAGAAAGGACCGCCTTAATGGAGCTTCAATGCCTTAATTTAGTTCCCGCTCATGACTTGTGCATTAATGGAATGATTTGATAAAGAGAGCAATACAAGGAGAAGAGCATATCATTTTCTAGATCTTGTTTCAGGGAGACACTCCTCTTGAATGAGAAGCTTATGGAGCATGATATGCTCAAGTATTGGTCATATGGAATTGGTTATATAATGATCATTGCCCAAGTGTTTCTGTGAAATATGTATGCATACATATTCAAAAATGTATTGAGGGTCATTAATATTTATTGATACTCAAATAAGTTATGGCACTTTAAAATTTTCAAGTAGGTTTGCATTCCTTGTTAATATCTATAACTACAATGTGACATTTCTCTTGTTATATTCCTTGTAAGTGATTTAGAGAGAGAGAGAGAGAGAGCTAGAGCAACCATCGAATCGTCTTATCTACTCTCGACATAACTAAATGATAATAGATGTGGTAATCTACATACTGAAATAGATATGGGATGAAGGTCACCTTTTCCCATGGCCCACTCTTTCTATTTACCTACACTAGGATCATTCGTAACATCATGCTTTGACAATGATTGTCGATATTTCATGCACACTAGTGCAATAGTTAGCAAAACTTACATCACCTTTTAGCACTTTTTTTCCCCCTAGTTTTCACCTATATCATCTAAAAAAAGACCACATTATTATTTTATGAAAGTATACTATATATATGGATTGTTTCTACACCATTCTTATAACAATAACGTTCAACTAGCTATGCATCAATCTATACTCTTTTGAGTGTTTGACAAGCATTATTTTTTCCATATATATTATGTTGTGTTTGAATACCCACTTCTAACCTCTTAACTAATCGAGATTCATGGCATGCATAATTTGCAAGTTGATCAAAGACAGCATAGGCGAGCCACACGCCTGGTTACTAGAATATAAACGAGCTGATCAAGGCCAACATACCAAGTTTCATGGTCAATTCAAGTTATAATATCATGTACATTATAAATATATTTTTAGATTCATTGGATTGCTATCTTGAAATATCACAAAATTATATACCTTGTGAATCAACTAGACTACAAACGACCTGGTCAAGGCTAGCATAACGAGCCTCCCAACCAGTTCGCATCAAATATAATACAATATCTTGTACATAAGAAATACAATATAATATTCATTGAATTATAATCTTCCATATACTAGATTAATATAATTTGCAATAAACATTAAAAGATTAACTAAGAATAGCAATATAATAATAAATTATTGTACATCTTGTTCCCTATAAAATGATACATCTTTTCCAAATTAAGTAACAATTTTCTCCTATTCAATTTTAGCTCTACAATCTACTATCCAAAATAAAGACCTTATAAATCTATCAATTACTAAGAAAAGATGTAACACTACTTGCCTAAATAAGTACTACTAACTAGTAAAATATTTTCTATCTAAAAAGTCACACAAAAAAAATTCTAACTAGAAACATTGATGATATAGAACATAATGAAAATCGCTTGTATCTAATTACAAGAAGACAAGATACTTTTCACAAGGATAAAATAAAACTCACATTTTTTTGTAAAGATTTATTAAACCCAACAAAGCTTCTTGCGTGGGTATCCTTGTTCTTTTGTCCTTTTTGGTGTTTTTGAGAATCACACAACCTCGATAGTCGCACTGGATTCTCGAAAAAAGAGGAAAGCACTATGACGCCAAAAGACATATATACAAATATATCGCGCGGTGACATAACAACACCTATTTAAACCAATAATTTAAAATGCCTACAAATCCCGCTGACCTCATTGTTTCCCATTGAACACCTTTAAGATTCCATGCCATGCAATTGAGCAATGCTAGCCATTTCTCGTTGGATCATTTGAAGTGAAGAACACATAGAAACAGAGAGAGAGGGAGAGAGTGGAAGAGAGAAACGTTGAAGCCTACTAATTCTTGCCCATGCCCGGAGCTCACGAGTGACTGTCAAATCGCACAACTCACATCCATGCAACACTTCAAAAAATCACATCAGCCTTTTATCCAAAAATACCAATGTGTGCAACCCATACATTCATATACTAACTATACGTTAAAAATGCACGGGGGATAGGGCAAGGTAATGGTGGCAATCTGTTTGAAAGGACACTGCAGACGAGCCTAATTTTCGACAGTGAACCACACAGAGAGAATAATCTAGAATACAACTTATTATCTCGCAATCTTTCCATCGAGCCTTTGTTGAAGTCCATCGTCTACTTCCCTCACAAGCAAGGCCCCCTCAGGTAACATCAAGAGATGTTGACCTCTAAGAGTTTCAATCTCATGTTAGTCACTCATAAGGTTGAAAACCATAAACTCCATCACGTATAGCAAGGACTAGCTACTATGAAATTCCCACTAACGTCATTAGCGCCCAACAGTGGGTGTAGACCATAGTATAAACATATGCTCTCACACATACAAATCCACACACCCACACATACTTGAGCATCCATTTATACAACGTCTTAGTACTGAGTTTCTGTCGGCACTCCGGACGTGAAGGGCACACTCAGCCATGACAAAGGCTGGCACTAAAGGAGAATTCTAATCAAAAAGTAGTCCAAAAATCTCTTCAAAGCTACACCTGCTTGTGAAGACTAAACGATTTCATTTTTGTCTAATGCTGTACTAGAAAAATAAGACATTAAGAAGCATTCTAGGGCCATAATGGATAGTAAGAAGAGGGCATATTTATGCTTCAAGTGTGGTGAGAAGTTGACTAGCATTAGGCCTAACAAAGGCTAATGCTGTACTAGAAAAATAAGGCATTAAGAAGCATTCTAGGGCCACCAGGGATAGTAAGAAGAGGACATATTTATGCTTCAGAGTGTGGTGACAAGCGGACTCTAGACGCATGCAAACTGAAAAGCACCAAGAGGGCCAAGCTGAGCATGATTGTGGAATTGTAAGATGATGAGGAAAGAGCTTGTGGATGCTCCTGAGATACTAAATAACAAGAAGACAGTGTGTGCCCAAACATAGGGCAAACTTTTGAGCCCCCTCTTTCCTTCATCCAAGTGGCATTATTTGCAAAGGTACTCTTGCACACGACACCCATGGGCTCTAGGATCGTAAGAAGATTACTTTTCAGCCCATTGTTGGTACTTCACGTTGGAAATTAAAGTTGCATCAGTTGAGCACTGCAATGTTTTCCATCCATGCAATGATGCTGAGGGTAACACACTCATGGATGAGGAGCAGCAGTATTGGGATGCCCAATTAGAGGTGTATTTAATGTCCCTTGAGGCATTAATGGGTTCTAAAAATGCCGAGAGACACTCAAGTTGTCAGGTGACATGGATGGCACGACTATCCATATGTTAGTGGAAAGCAGGAGTACCTTCACGACACTAAAACCTAGTCAAAAGTAAGACTTGCAGCTACTGAGATTGACCATGGCTTGCAAGTCAAGATTGCCGATGGAAAGCACACCATTAGTAGTCTACGTTGCCAGGATGTATCGATCCAAATCTCATATGATTCACTTTTGCAACAGACGTCTTTGCATTGGATGTGGGTCTCACTGACACTGTTCTAGAATGTGATAAGACGAAGTCTGTGGAAGGAGTTTAGTGCCACTTTCCATTTTGTACACAGGCAAACAATGGTGTTGCAAGGTCTCGCAGCCCCCAAATGCAGCTGATTACAAGGTAATTGCCTAGACAACTCAAGAAAGAAAGTGCCTTATATGCATTGCAAGCGGCAAAGCCACAAACAAGTAGAGTCCCACTTCTAGAGGATGCTGATAATGCATCAATTGCTCTCAGAGTTTGCTGATATGCCACACCAGCAGCTACCTTCGAAAAGAGATGCCATAGTCTTGGAGCCTAATAGCAGGTCATCAACAAGACTCCGTATCCTCTCTATAAGTTAGAACGCGAGGAAGTAGCGCAAGCAAAGGAGTTGCTTAGAAGAGTTTTATTCTCCATAACAATTCTACTTTTGCCTCAATATAGCTCTGGTTTTTAAAAAAGATGGCTCCTACCGTATCTTCATTTACTACAGAGATCTCAATACAGCATTGTCAAAAACAAGTTTCCAATCTCTAGGATTGATGATATGTTGAAGAACTAACTAAGATAGATCTGAGGTCAGGCTACCACCTAATCAGCTGAAAGAAGGTGAAGAGCACAAAACAGCCTTCCACACAAAAAGGGGCCTGTATGAGTTCAAGGTGATGCAATTGTAACTGACTAATGCACGAGTCACCTTTTAGGCACTGAGAACAACATATTGGAGTCACTTATATTCTAATACATGCTGGTTTTCTTGGATGACATACTCACTTACAGCAACAGCATATCAAGCATGTGAGATAGTTGCTAGAAATATTGAAGTTGCGTCAGCACTATGCTAAGAACAGCAAATGCTCTTTTATGGCAAATGAGGTGAAAAATCGTATTGGGAACACTGTGGGCAGGACTTAAAACCATAGTGGACCCTTCCACTGCATGTGTGAGGGATGCTCAGATACTTCTAACGTAGCCCAACTTGTTAGCCAAGCAAAAGACGTGGTTGGTTTCAGTGCCATAATGTGGTAAGACAGCATTTATCTGCTTTCAGACTGATAATATAGGTTGCTGCTGGAGGGAGATGCATTCTTTCCCTAGAACAGGACATACAGGCATCACCAAGACCTATGAAAAGATACAGTTGAGTTTCTAGGAGGGTCTTTGGAGAGATGTAGTGAAGTACGTCTCAAAAAGATTGCCCTGCCAACAAAAGAAGGTGGACTACAAGCTGCCTGCTGGTTTATTACAGCCAGTAACCATTCCAGAAAGAAAATGGGCACATATTGCCATATATTTTATTACTGAGCTGCCTTCTACAGATAGGAATGGGACTGAATTTATGCTGTGGTCGATAGGCTTACCAAAGAAACCCACTTCATTCCTACCAAGGCACTCTATTCCGCATCTCAGGTTTCCTCAGGACATTCTCAGTGATAGAGATGAGAAGTTTATGGCTCAATCGTTGATAGGGGTTCTTTACAAAAAGCATTGGGCACCGTATTCACCCCAAATACAGCATACCATAGTCAGTCTGAGGGGGTGAACCAATATGTGTGAGGCTCTTCTCCATGACATGCAGTCACTGAATTTTACTACAATAGCACCAAGCATGTACCTATTGGGATGAGCCTCTTTGAGGCAATGTATGAATGTAATGTTTTGATGCCTTCCGCATAGTAGATATGGCTATAAAAAATCAGCAAGTAAGGGATGGATGCTCTTTTGCAATTGGTCCAAAAACATATGCAGGATGCTCAAGCGAAGCAAAAGAAGTACGCCAATGGACATAGGAAGTATTTGGAGTTTAAAGAAAGGAATTTTGTTCGCTGAAGACTCCACAAAAATTGATATGACCCCTTGAAGGGCAACAGCAACACCCAAGCTGGCCCACAGATATATGGCCCCTACAAGATTGTCTGCACAGTTGAGGAAGCAGCCTATCAGTTGGAGCCACCACTTACTTCCAAAATCCATGACGTGTTTCATGTTTGACTACATCTGTGGCTCAAAATTCTTCCAAGCTGAGACCTATAGATGAGGAAGGCCACGTCCTTTATATTCCAAAGCGAATTATGGGTTTAAAAAGACCGGGTTCTTCATAACAAGATCTTTATAGAGTATCTCATCGAATGGAATGAGAAAATATCTGTAATGAAGGGGAAAAAGAGGCCAAGTTAGAGGCCCTTTAGGTGGAAAATGTGGAGGGACTATATAAGTCTCCATCCACCCACTACTAGGCACTTTTGATGTGACATCTAATCCTATCTACTCTCCCTTCCTCCTTCCTGCCTACGCTCACTCACTCTCTCTCTCTCTTTCCTACTCCTTCTCAATCTCTCCCTCTCTTCCTACCTCATTCTCTCTCTCCTACCCTTCCTCTCCCTCTTCCCCTCTCTCTCTCTCCCCCTTCTGCTCGTCTATCCCCCTTTCTCCAAATCTGTCCCTACCTCCTTCTCTACATTGGTATCAGAGCTCCGACCCTGGCACCATTGTTTTTCCCATTCACTTTCATTCCGGACTCCAAAAGTAGACCAACGCAAGAGTTAGGAGTCGTATCCATCGTGTACGACCAACGTGAGAGTCTGACGTCCAATGCAAAGTTTGATCGACTATCAGGGTTCACGATTGTGGGGATAGACGACACAGGAGCAAGCAGACAAGCAGGGAGCAGAACAGTCATCGATCCTCTTCCCTTCCTACAGCAAATTGATCAGCCTATCCTAGACCAGCTGCCTGACGACGAACTCAATAAGTGGTGCTCAATCTCGACTCCAACGTCAACGACAAATGCTTGCTTAGCCTGAATCATTCGTCACGCCTCATGCAGCCCAACACATACTACAACGACCGGATCCTGTCGCCGCTATTCTCCAACCTGCGTTGCCTGCTCCTCTCCAGCCATCGCTGTTGCCGTCAGCCCTTCGTCCAAGCCGTACGTAGCCCGTCGCCGTCGTGCCGCCCCCTACCCGTCTACACACCTCGCCACCCGGTCCGCGCTAGTCTACGCCCATGCGCCGCCGTCCACGCCCACTTGCAACCTTAGCCTCTAAGGTTCCAACCTACAGTGGGTTAGTGGGATTTGCTAGTTGGTTAGGTTGGGTCAAACTAACTAGGGTTATGTATCTCATTGGTTGGTTAGGTTAGACTAACCAACAGTCCTAACTGCCTTAGGAGTCTTAGGTTATTGCTGTACTAACTGTCCTAGGTGACTTAAGGACCCCTCCCCCAAAAAAAAAAAGGGTAAACAGTTCACTTTCAGCCTCTTTTTAGCTCCATTTGGAAGCTTCTTCGACGACCTTTCTTCTGAGCCTCTCCATCGACATTTTCGTGTTTTCCACACACTATCTCAGGGGTTCATTACAACAGGTTTTTTTTTTTTGTTATCCATTTCTCCTTGCCTACATTCGAGCTCCTCTCTCCAAGGCCAGTCACCATGGCACCAAAGCGTGTTCCTCGTGATATATCGCATGACTCTGATGAGGCTGCTCAGTATGAGCAAGTGCCTGCCACAATGGTTGCATCCACTGGTGGTGCAGAAGTTCCTTTCACTCAGCCTCTCTCTCCTGCATCTCGGGAAGTACAAGCAGCGCTGACACAGTTTCTGGATGCCCTTTCCTCTATGCTCCAAGGTGCTTTCCGCCAGATAGGACAGGAGTTCAGCCAGCAGCTTACCACATCCATGGCTATGCAGGATACGGCTCTTGTCCAGATGGGACAACAAATTGGTCAGCAGATCACATCTGCCATTGCTATGCAAGATGAGGGTAAGCAGCCCGCACCCCAGCAAGGGGACCATTCAGACAATCAAGATGTTTTATCTGCTCCACGTAGGGGTTTTATGGCAGATGCCCGTTGTGCATATGAGCATCAGTCTTCCGGACCATTGCATGTACCCCAGCTTAGGGATTATCTGGACATAGATGATGCATTTTCTGTGCCACAGAGCACCTTCTTGCAGGATGTCAGGCCATCTTTTGGCTTTCAGCTTTCTGCATCTATGCAGGCTGAGCCGTCTCTTTTGGGCCAACCCGTTGGTGTGCATCCGGCTAGTGCTCTTTTCACCGCACCAGCGAGTATGCCTGGAGTTGGCTTGGGTTTATATGGCAGCCCCCACTCTTGGGAGAGAGGTCAGTCCTCTTCTCAGCCCTTTGGTATGCCATCATTTCAGAGGGATGCATTTGGCAGAGAGACCCAGCCCAGAGCTCATGCACCTATCGCTCCGCCAGCGAGCACATATAGCCAGACGCAGCCAGTGCATCAGATAGCAGCAACTTCTACGCAGCAGGGGGTTGGTGGTGGGCAGCAAGCCACTTTTGATGACATGTTGGCAGATTCTTTGCGTTCATACAGGGCCTTACTTGAGGCCATCAAACTTGAGATGCCCTTCTCCAATTATGTGAACCTCAAGCGTGATGATGCCCGCACTTCTAGAGGTTACACACACAAGAATTATGCAGCCAAGGATATGAAGGACAAACTCTCAGTGCATAAGTTTAAAGGGGACACTAGCACTCCCAATGAGTTGGAGGAATGGCTCACGAAGCTGGAAGACTATTTTCGCTTCTACCCCAAGTCTGAGGAGGAGCGCATCATTTTTGCAGGTATGCATATGCAGGACTATGCCCACACATGGTGGCAATACATGAGGGATTCGCCTCAGAAACCAACCACTTGGACAAGTTTCAAAGAATTGATGGTCACTACATTTGTATCTCCACTTGTATTGGATCAATACTTGGCTGAATTTTATGCCTTGACGCAGACCAGTATGGTCCACGAGTACTTGCAACGTTTTTGGAGGCTTTCCCTATTTGTTAGATGTGAAGGCACATAACCCTCAAACAATTGAGAGGGCAGCTCAGCTTGCAGAAGTATTCGAACCTAAATATGCTGGCAAGCACAGAAATGCCATGGGCAGCTCGCATGCTATGGGGCGTGACACTGAGTCGAAGCCTAAGTTCGCTGAGTGGACTGACAAGAAATCTGCAGTAGCACCATTTCCTCGCTTTCCTACTGTCTCGAGTAGTAAGATGCCGTATGCCAGGCCTTACAGCTATCCTGATGCCAAGCCGGGAGGCAAGCCTACTGCTGGAAATGAGCACGCTGAGATAAAACAGCATACACGAGCAATAATGGACAGTAGAAAGAAAGCCAACTAATGTTTTAAATGTGGCGAGAAATGGACTCCTGAGCACAGGAATGTGTGCAAGATGCGCAACAATGGTACTCCCAAGCTCAGCATGATCATTGACCTCTCAGATGACGAGGATTTGTTTGATGCCCCAGGTTCTTTGGATACATCTCAAGATGAGATGGCAAATACACATGATGCAGATGAGGCTCCTGACATTGGAGCCACGAAGGGCACTGACTTTCCTTTTGATCCTGGAGGTGCTACTGCGCATGACACTCATGCTTCGCATTCGCATGAGCTTCTGCCCACTGGTGGTATGAGAGGCCGTAGGCCAACACTCTTTTCGGTGGAGCATCATGATGCGATACCTTTTTATGCACGTGAAGATGCAGGTGGTAATGCTCCTGTGAACGAGGATGAGGTTTATTGGGATGCCCAGCCAACACTTTATACTATTTCCATGCATGCCCTGACGAGTGCCAAAAGTGTTGATACTATTAGATTAACAAGGATGATTAATGGCAGGATTGTGCATGTGTTGGTGGACAACGGTAGCACCCACAGTTTTGTTAACTGCAAGACCTTACAAAGGTTTGGACTGATTGCTACTGAGATAGACCATGGGCTGAGAGTAGAAGTGGCCAATGGACAGCATGTGATCAGTAGATCTTGTTGCCAAGATGCAAGGATTAAGTTCTCTGATGACTATGCATTTGCAGGTGATCTCTTGGCACTTGACATGGGCCCAATGGATGTTGTCTTGGGCTGTGATTGGTTGCAATCACTAGGCAAAATCAGCATGGATTTCAATGCCTTAACACTCAGCTTTGTCCACAGGGATGGATCAGTTACATTGCAAGGTATTGCAGCTCCTAAATTGCAGGTCATTTCAGCAAGGTAGTTGGCCAGAGAGCTCAAGAGAGGCAACGCCATATATGCATTAAATGTGTTAGTAACTAAAGAGGGTGGCACTCCCCGTGTTGGTGATTGTGATATGCAGCGATTGCTCTCAGAGTTTGATGTGTTTGCTGATTTGCCATCACAGTTGCCTCCGAGAAGGGATGTAGATCATGCCATAGTCTTGGAACCTCGCAGTAAGCCAATCAATAAGGCCCCATACCGACTCTCTAAGGTAGACCGGGAGGAAGTGGCAACTCAAGTGAGGGACTTACTTCAGAAGAGTTTCATCACTCATAGCACTTCTCCTTTTGCATCCCCTGTGCTCCTGGTGAAAAAGAAGGATGGTTCTTACCGTATGTGCATTGATTACAGAAACTTGAATAAGGTCACCATAAAGAATCCCCAGGATAGATGACCTGTTGAATGAACTCAAGGGTGCTCAGTTTTTCACTAAGATTGATTTGAGGTTTGGCTATCATCATATTAGAATGAAAGCTGGGGATGAGCACAAGACAGCCTTTCACATAGAGAGGGGACTGTATGAGTTCAAGGTGATGCCTTTTGGATTGACCAATGCACCAGCTACCTTCCAGGCACTCATGAACAAGATTTTGCCGCCTCTCCTTTTCAAATATGTGCTGGTATTTTTTGATGACATCCTCATTTATTGCAAGGATAAGCATGAGCACATCAGACATGTCAAAGGTTGCATCAGCTTTATGCTAAGGCCAGCAAATGCACTTTTATGGCACAAGAGGTTGAGTATCTTGGTCACATTGTGAGCAAGGATAGCATTCGAATGGATCCTGCAAAGGTGAAATGCATTGTGGATTGGCCGCAGCCACGCAACCCTACTTAGTTGAGGAGATTTCTAGGTCTTGCTTCCTTCTACAGGCGCTTTATTCGCAAGTTTGCCAAGCGGGCAGCCCCTCTGACAGACCTTTTGAAGAAGGATGCTTTTATGTGGTCTACAAATGCACTACAAATGCACAGCGCAGCTTTGAAGACCTGAAATTCGCCCTCACTCATGCTCCTGTGTTGGTATGCCCTGATCTTTCACGTACTTTCATTGTGGATGCAGATGCCAGTGGCAAAGGATTAGGGGCTATGCTAAGACAGGAACACGGGGTAATTGCTTTTGAAAGCAGGAAATTGGATGCCAAGGAACTAGATTATCATGTGTATGATCAGGAAATGTTGGCTATCCTCCATGCTTTCGAAAAATGGCACCACTACCTGTACAGTAGCAAAATCAAGGTTAAGACAGATCATAGGACACTCAGGTATTTCCTTATGCAGCCCAACTTGTCAATGAAGCAGAAGAGGTGGCTGGCCAAGGTTCAGTCTTATGATTTTGACATCGAGTACAGGAAGGGGAAAGAAAACGTGGTTGCAGATGCCTTATCCCGTATGTGGGCTTGCAGTTTGTCTGCCATTTCTACCATCTACCAGAAGTGGATTCATGGTATTCAGGATGAATACATGCAGGATTCTAAGGCAGTTTCCATATTTGTGAAGTTACAGAGGCCATCGAGCCAGGGGCATGCTGAATTTAAGCTGCATAATGGGCTGTTGTGGTGCAAGGACAGAATTTATTTGGTGCCAGATTCAAAGTATCAACTGCTGGTCATACAGGAAATGCACTCATATCCTATGGCCGGACGTGCGGGGATTACTAAGACATATGAAAAGTTTTATCTTGGATGGCTTGTGGCGGGAGGTAGTTAAATTTGTCAGTGAATGTTTGCCCTGCCAACAAAATAAAGTGGAAAGCCGGTTACTTGCGGGTCTCTTGCAGCCATTACCTATTCCAGAAGGCAAATGGACTCACATTGCTATGGATTTTGGATTTCATCACATGGTTGCCTTCCACAGAGCGAGGATGGGATAGCATTTTTGTGGTGGCCGACAGAATGACAAAGCAGGCCCATTTCATACCCACTAAGACCCATTATTCAGCATCACAGGTTGCTTGGCAGTTCATCGCGCATGTTTTTAAGCATCACGGTTTCCCTGGGAGATTGTCAACGATAGAGATGCAAAATTTATGGGTCACTTTGGCAGGAATTATTTACAGCAGTGGGTACTTCTCTTACACCTAGCACTGCTTACCACCCTGAGACGGATGGATAGTCAGAAAGGGTGAACAAAGTCAATCAATAGCTCTTTTTTTTTTTCCAAAGAAAGGAACCTTCTATTAATGCTTTAAAGATTAACTACAAGACAGAAGCCCCGAAGGTGCTGAGTATGGAAAAAACCGGAAAAGGCTGAAAGAAAAACTGGCCTGTTCCAGAGAAACCCAGCTCACTGCCTAGGGGATCTCTGGAACTGGGGCTCCAAAATAGCAATAGCTCGAGTTGTGTTGCTTCCATATCTTGACTCGTTGAGGATCCGTTGTGGTAGCTTCATCCTCAATAACATCCCATACATTTTCTTTCACGAGGAGCAGCTACACCTTGGTTTTCCAAGTAGGAAAGCCTTCCCCCGTGAACTTCTCCACGAGCAATGAGGTTGAAGAGAGAGAAAGCTTGCTCACAGGTATTACGGTCTCTACAGGATCATCCGCAAAGTTGACGAGGTGGCGTATGAGTTGTGGAGCTACCCAGGACCTCCATGATTCATAATGTTTTCCATGTGTCCTTGCTGAAGCCACATGTCGGACAGCATGTCCAAGTCCTTCCTGAGCTACCACCTATGGATGAGGAGGGCCACATTCTGTATGTTCCAAAGCGCATCATGGGTTTCACGGATCACGTACTCCAAAACAAAGTCTACACTGAGTATCTTATCAAATGGCAGGGACTCCCTGAGGATGAGAACTCATGGCAGCCAGAGAGCATTGTCCAGGACAATCCCTATCTCCTACCGGGCTGATTATTATTTGCTATTTGCTGCACCGATTTAACAGCCCGCATATGAAATATTGAGGGCAAAAGTCTATGGGAAGGGATGGCTGTAATGAAGGGGAAAAAGAGGCCAAGTTAGAGGCCCTTTAGGTGGAAAATGTGGAGGGACTATATAAGTCTCCATCCACCCACTACTATGCACTTTTTGATGTGACATCTAATCCTATCTACTCTCCCTTCCTCCTTCCTGCCTACGCTCACTCACTCTCTCTCTCTCTTCCCTACTCCCTCTCAATCTCTCCCTCTCTTCCTACCTCATTCTCTCTTCCTACCCTTCCTCTCCCTCTTCCCCTCTCTCTCTCTCTCTCCCCCTTCTGCTCCTCTATCCCCCTTTCTCCAAATCTGTCCCTACCTCCTTTTCTACAGTATTGCAGCCCAAGAGCATTGCACAGCAGCACCCCTTCCTCCTTCCTGCCTACGCTCACTCACTCTCTCTCTCTCTTCCCTACTCCCTCTCAATCTCTCCCTCTCTTCCTACCTCATTCTCTCTCTCCTACCCTTCCTCTCCCTCTTCCCCTCTCTCTCTCTCTCTCCCCCTTCTGCTCCTCTATCCCCCTTTCTCCAAATCTGTCCCTACCTCCTTCTCTACAGTATCGCAGCCCAAGAGCATTGCGCAGCAGCACCCCCACTGCTTGAAAGATATCAATGAGCAGCATTCAGTACTTTAGATGCTCCTTATGGCAGCCAGCGCATGTAATTTTGAAGCCAAATTGAAGGGACGTACGTTAAGAAGGGGAACAATAAGCTAATTTGAGGCTTTGAGGATTACATGTCACTTGACCTCTCTCAACCTGTGAGCCCCCATATGAGGAGGACATGGGAAAGGATGACTTGCAGCAGGGTATGGGATAAGAGATGCCACATGGGCTAAGGAAGAGGAAGAAGAGGTCTGGCACGTGGTTGCAAGCAGGCTGCCATGCCGGCAGCAAGTATGACCTGTAGGGCTGCTGCAAAGGGCAGCACAGAAGGCTCTGCGAGGCCCTAGAATAGGGCAGGGTGGCTGGGGCTGCAGAAAGACCAGCAACAGGCCCCATTATAGGGCAAGAGAAGTGCTGGTTGGATTGGAACAGATTGGCCAGCTGGCTAGGTCGACAAAGCCTGAGAAGAGGTAGAAGGCAGCATAACTGAGGTCCAGGGTCCACATCTAGGCATGTGTACATACTGAGTGTTCTCTTTAGAGGTTATGCTACCGTGGGCAATCTGTCTTTAGCTGCAAGGAGTAGGCCGTATGAAAGCGTATCTAACAAGAGGGGTTAGCATTAGGCAAACATTTAGCTAAAGAAGACCAAGTGGGAGGATGCAGGGAGGACTATAAACGCATCACATCCCTTTTCCAATGTGCCATGTATTGACTTGACTCATTATCCTCAATCTACTTCGAGCTCCATCTCCTTCCCCTTCAGCCTCATCGTTCCTCTCTCTCTCTCTCTCTCTCTCTCTCTCAGTTCCACTCTTTCTTACGATAGAAAGCACAGTTTACAAAAGACAATAGATTAAACGGTACAGCACCAGTAGAAATCGTAAAATACTAGACAGATGGAGCACTTCGCACCAGACTGCACAGAAGCTAAAATGCAATATCAAATGGCAGAGCAATAATGTAGTCAACCAAGGATGGGAATTCAAATGATAAGCAGAGAGTGGGCGCTCTGCACTTAACGCTTTGCTCTCAGACAGTTAGCGAACGTCAAAGCAAGATGAAGATCAAGGTAGAGAAGGCAAGAGAGACGAGGCAACATGCACATTCTTGCTCTCAAATGATTAACTTCCAAAAAAATTTAAAAACAAATTCAATGACACGTGGCTCGATGTAAGCTCAACGTGCCAAAAAGTCTGTATAGGCTGACCTTTTTATCGACCTGGACGTCGCCGTGAAAGGTGAGCCACCATTGTAGCCTTAACAAGGGATTGGCTTAAAGCAGATGAGCTTATGCGTACAATTCCCTAACCTTCTTGGTGTCTTCCAAAGGTTACAGAGGAAAACTTGTATTCACTCCCAGAGCGTAACATTATACAATTCGGAACTTTCCAAGTCAAGAACTCCTAAACACAGCCTGATCCCCGAGTTCCTGTCCTGCCATGCCCTCCCTCACCACCTTTTCAAAGAAGGCCTCTAGTGTATCACTGCCATAGCTAGGTGTTGCGTCTGCGTCATATTTCCCCGTTTCAGAGTCATACACAAGCATGCTTTCAGCTGCGTAATATCTTCCAATTTTCCCAAATTCGGCCGCATCTTCCAAAGAGGGGAAAAACTTGACAAGGAAATCCAGCACACCTATAGCAAAATCCATTATCTGAATAGGAACCTGCAAGAACTTTGGTTCTCTGCCTAAGATGCGAAACAACAACTCTCCTTGTTCCCGAGGTGTCAACGCCTTCCCAGGGCCTCCTATCGGTAGAATCTGGTTCACTTTGTCCGCGTCCATTACACTATCGGCGATGAAAGATGCAAGGTCAGACTCGCTGATCGGTTTGCAGGCGCAGAGATTGCCGTCCCCAAACATGATATAAGGTCGGCCACTCTTTACAGTCTCGACTTGACCGCCCAAACTCTTGAAGAAAGCTGTAGGCCGGACGATGCTGTAAGTAAAGTCACCGCTCTCTGCCTCTGCCAGAGCTTGCAATTCAGCTTCCAACTTGAGCTTAGCTCTCTGAAACTCCAAGAGTGGCTTCTGCACACAAATAGCGGAAAGCAAGACAAAATGCGAAGCACCTGCGGTTCGTCCAGCTTCTAAGCAATTCTTGGTTGCTTCATAATCAATTTTCCAGGAGTCCTTAACACCACCTGTCCTGCTCGCTAGGCAAGAAATGACAACATGAAGGGGAATGCCGAGGCTAGCAAGTTGCGCCTTCAACGAGGAGGCGTTTGTGACATCTGCGAAGCAAACGGTGGCACCTTGCAGCTCTTGGCTGGTACGCTCCGGGTCACTCTTTCCACCGACGCCACTGCGCTCTCTGGCAGCTGCAACAACGTTGAAGCCTCTATTCAACATCTCCTTCACGACGAACTTCCCAATATATCCGGTAGCGCCGACGATCAAGACATTGGTGTCGGCAGGAGTGCGGGGAGGTTGGGGCTGTGCGAGGCAGACAGCAAGGAGCTGGCGAGGGGAGCTACAACAAGCTCTAATGCTGGGGATGGGGAGAGGGAAGGCAGGCGGGGAGCAGAGGCGAGCTGCGGGGAGGGGGAGAGGGAGCCATGGCAGATGCGTGGCTATGGCGGACGCAGCCATGAATTGATATCAAGATGAATGGAATGGTGGAGAGGCCACTCCAGAATGGCCTTCGGGAGAAGAGAGCATTCCCACCAAGGGAGTTTTCCCTACATCAAGGTCTCAAGCTAGCTACCAGCTGCCCATTTCGTCGGTATATCAACGGTTTTGCCAATCGGGACCTAGACGGTAGTATATTGTTTTCAGCCTAAGACACTTGAGAACATGTTTTGTTGTCATCCTCTTAAAGCTGTCTCCCTTTTTTATGGGTGATGCACGAGAAATATTGAGGACAATAAGCCACATTTGCAAAACTCATGTTTTCAAGGCCAACATCACCAAAAAGCTTGGTGTTCACCTTCAACCTAGGAGCTCCGTGAAGTTTGCAAATCTTTGAGGAATAGTCGAGTGATATCAAAGAATTTTGCTACTTTCCCATGCTAGACAAGGTTTCTAACCACGTAGATAATAGTAGGTTTCCATGCACCCAAGGAATGGATGTTTGGAGCCTGCTGTCTTGTCTTTGTGCTCAAGCCCCTCAAACCCCCGAAACTACCAGAAAACTCCACTAGGGCACCCTTCATTGGCCACGGATAGTAGCAAGCAATGTGGCGTGGACAAGCAATGCCAGTCCAAGCTCGGTTGATCCCTTGCGTCATATGGGGATTGTCACCTTCCAAATTGCATCAATGGGAACTCATTTCACAAATCATGGGCAGATAGAGATTGCAACCCCTCCAACTTGGCATGGGGGCTTACTCTAACGACAGCAAATAAAAAATCTATGGCTATAAAGAGGCAATAGACAACTCTGGTCATTAAAAGATGGGATCAAATGATGTGTTGTAGAGCAGCAACAACTCAGGTGATTTTGGGATTTGCCCGCCTAGGCTTGTTGCATGATGAATCGAATAAATACATCGCTAACAATACGTATAATGCCCACGATAGTAAACCATGAGCCAACAACAAAATGCCAAATTCTGGCGGGGTACTTTAACAATACACTGATAAACGATGTTGATATAATGAGCAATAATGGCATGTCACTACATGTACTGGTGATACTTTTGACTGGCTTTCCCACCCATTTTTTGCCTATAAAAGACTTGCGAGAGCGTTGAGCACTCTTCATTCGGCAAGGTTATAATCCATAGCTCCTGCACTTAGCTTGCTGGGGTAAGATGGACCATAAGAGAGAAAGAGAGAGAGAGAGAGAGAGAGAGAGAGAGAGAGAGCATAGCGATGACATAAACTCTCCTTCTTATGAGTGAACTCATCACCAAAAATCCAAGAATCACCGTGTATTCCACATCAGTGACACCACATTCCTTTTGCAAATTTCTCTCATTTGTTATGACTTAAAATTTACACTAAAGTTCACTTATATACAAATTTGTTAGTCCATAGGTGTTAATGATTATTTGTGAGCATATTTGTTAGCATTGGTTTAATGTTAGCACATATGTGTTGATGATTGTTTGTATGCTTACTTTAATTGGTTTGCTTCAATCATGATGGGTTGCTTCGATGGGTTTGCTTGATGCACCACTATATATGTAACTTGAAAGAGTATTTTAAAGAGTAGTGCTCACAACCTATATAGAACTTGAAATATGTTATTGTATATTATGAAGATGTTATTGTATATTAAAGTATGAAGATGGGTTTGCTTGATGCACCATTATGTATGTAACTTGAAAATAGTAATTTAAAGAGTTAGCACTCACAACCTATATTGAACTTGAAATATGTTTTTGTATATTAAAATATGAAGATGATATATATTCAAATAGATGCCAACTACGAGAGTATTTAGTTTATAACAGCTAGGACTCATGAGCCATGAGCTATTGTGGGGGTATCAAATTACCAATCCCAAAAATCATGTACAAAGACACTAGAAACTCAACCCGACAAAGTGGGCGCACCCTACATGCTTGCATGGCTTGAAACGAGCAAATAGTATGAAACCTATGGCTACAAGGTGTAACATAGGACCTGGTAGATGCATCAAAAAATGCCTGGCAAATAAGACATAGTAATGCATCTTCACTGCCTTTAGGAAGAGGCTCCATGAGTGTCGGTTTATAGGATGCCAACAAATTGTTGTGTCAGTCGCATGCAATCACACCACCAAAAAGAGGCTCTATGCTCCATGTAGTCTTGTTGAAGACTCGCGTTTAATTCTATTAAGCTGGCCAATTGTGCTTGGAGAGGCATCACAATGTTGTAGGCCACTTCATCTATCATTGTGTTGTGTAAGCACTGGTTCTCCTCAAAAACAGCCTTATTTTCATCATGAAGTCTCCGGAGCTACTCTTCCATAGTATCCCATTTTCAGTCTCCTCGCATGTCAACGGTCTCTTCCCTACTCTTTAGCTTCTCTCACCATCTCAATGTGGTTCCTCTCCTAACATTGCAAAGGGTAGCATGTGCTTGTGTGAAGGTAGAAGGCAGATGCTATGTAAAGATATTGGTGGATGCAAGCAAGATATTTGCATATATAAATTTAGGCATAACGACAAATTTAATATCACTAACTCAAGCATGTAACACTTCACAATTTAAAGCATGCAATATGATATAGATTGCATGTGTGTTTTGTTTTGACAGCTAGATTCCAATTTATGTGCATGCAAAACCAAAAGCAACATGCATTCAAATAAACAATGCCAAAAACCATCTCCCTCTTTGAGAGAGCAAAGGTACCTGCACTCTAAGAGTGGTCCCATCTAGCTCTTGTGCCTTGTGAGCACTAGGGCCATGGACTACTTTGCTGGCTAGGCCATTGCATGGGGCTTAAGATAAGAGAAGAGGATTTCCCTCTTTACAAAATAAACCAGTGGCATCATTATATAGTAGTACCACTAGTATGCAAGCTTGTACCAGCAGTAGTAGGTCTACTATCGGCGGTAGTACACACTATACCACTGGTAAATACCACTACCGGCGGTGGAAACCATCGCACTATTGGTAGTACTACACATTGTACCATTGGTAAATACAAACATGCCACCTGAGGAATGTGTGCCTAATTTCATTCAATGATAGTATTACTTTTACCACTAGTGCACTACTATTTACTGATGGTAAGTGCCCTTATATTGGTGGTATAACCTCTAGTGTTGTTGGTAGATGTTAGAGTACCTGCAATAAATAGCTAAATTTTCTTTTTTTCCTTAATCATCAAGGTTTTGTTGTCATTGCATGTGCTAATTCATAAAAAAGCTGCATGATTATATGAATACAAAGTCCCTGGCACAACACTATATTCAAGGAGAGCACAACCATGCTCCAACTCAAGTGTTGAAAGGAACTGGAGCCACTACAAGTATGTCCATAGTATTTTTAAGAATAGACTCCTAGACAATCTAGCTACCTTTGTAGATGTGGAATATGAGGAGCAACCTCCAAAATGGATGCATGATATCGTTCGCGATTCCACCCCTTGCAAAGAGGTTACTCCCATCATGAAAACTGAGGTTACTCCCATCATGAAAACTATCAAAACAATCCAAATAATGAGGAGGAGTAAGAGGTAAAAGGCGACATCATTGATGAGAATGATGAGGAAGAGGAGGAGGAGGATAAGGAAAACCTTCCAAACCATAGCAATGATGAGCAAGTTTATGATGACTCTTAGGGTTAGAGTCTTGATGATTTTTGAAAGTCAAGTAATATTTTGGGCTCTTTTGACAAATGAAATATATATTTTGAAAGTGGAAATTATATTTTAAAGCTTTCTTGGCTCTTTTATTTTGAAAGTTGATGTTTTGAGCGTGTCGCACACACACACACATGGGTGTGTGTGTAAGAGTGTATGTGTGCTTGTGTGGTGATACTAGTACCACTAGTATGTAGGCTTGTAGCATTGATAGTAGGTCTACTACTATTGTAGTGACCATTGCAGTACTAGCTATACTACACACTATACCATTGGTAAATACCAATCGTTTTATGCATTATACCATTGGTAAATACCACTTCCAGTATTAGCCATCGCACTTTCGGTAGTACTACACATTGTGCCCTTGGTACATGCAAAAGCACCCTTGGTGGAATTCATCGATGATAGTAGTGCTTTTACCATCGATATAGTACTATTTATTGGTGGTAAAAGCCCTTATATCAGTGATACAATCTCTAGTACCACCGATAGATGTTAGAATCATTAATAAATAGCCAAATTCTACTTTTTTTTAAATCAGTAAGGTTTTGTTGAGTGAATTCATGAAAAGTCTAGACATACACGAATGTAAATCACAGAAAAGCTCCATGATTACATGAATACACAATCCTAGCAAAACATTATAGTCATGAACATCGAGGAGAGTTGAGTGCACATGAGAGATTCATGAAATGTTCTCACTGAGTGGAGCATGAAACAGTACATTCATGAATCTTAAGAAGAGCTACAATCAATTACAAAAGAGAGTTCATGTTTGAGAGCATCCAACGAGTAAGCACTCAAGCAAGATATCTCTTGAATATTCAAAATAAGTGCTCAATAAAGTTTGTCTTAAAGCTGTAGAAATATGAACATTGAAAAATCTTCACACAATCTACGTAATTGGCCAAACCCAATTTGAATCAACATCAACAAACTTGAGTCTTTTGCCATATTATCAACCCTAGTCAAACCTAAGCTTGATCAATTAATCCCAAGTTACAAAACTCATGTTAAGATAGCTTTAGTCATGAATGACTTCCATAAGGTGGTTTGAGCCTATTCTTAGGATACTACATTTACTAAATGCCACAATGAGATAGCTAAGTAGAGATGTACGGAAGATTTATAAACATTTGTTGCATATTAGTTGAAAATACATCAACATTGAAATGGTGGATAATAAATGGTGCTAGTTGTGAACTTTGTCATCCACATGTGTGTGTGTGTGTGTGTGTGTTAGGCTTATAGGAAACCGCCCTGGGAACAGGTAGTGGTTCTGCAGAATGTTAAACACAATTTTGCATTGGAATGAAGTAAAAAATACATAAAAGGTAGAGAACCGTTAGCATTTACACTCTCTAGTTGGAGAGATGAAGAGTAATAAGAGAAAGGCATTGATCTTGTTGGTAGCTATACTAGAAATATACTCCAATGTCAGGGACTGTTACCTGCATCCATCCAAGAGAAGGTGATGTTAGAACAGACACAACTTCTAACTTGGGACTATAGGTGTCATAGACCCTGACCGTTTGTTATCACAGTCAAGAATACGACCCAATAGTCAACCAAGAGATCTAGCAAAAACATAACTTTGAAAAGAAAATCTTTTGTCCAACCATGCCATAATGCGGTTAGCCATTTGTATCCTTGCAAAGCAACAAATAACAAGGGTAGAGATCAAAACTAGTACCCTTGCAAGATCTATTCTAGCAATAGGTCATGACTCTAAATGGATTTTGGATCAGCCCAATTAAATGCTGGCATTGTAAACTCAACATGTAACAAAGTACATAATTCAAAGGCAGGTCACCACCTGCAGCAGTGAGCACTCATATATGGTCTTTATCAATAGAAGAGAGAGAGCTAGCAGCACCCATGAATTTCAAGATGCTTGGAAATAGCACATCTTGCAACAACAGCCAATACAAGGTCACATGAAGCTACCATTAAAACCATGTCATGATATAGAGTATCCACACCATAGTTTGCAGATTACTCTTTAACGCTATAATGTTATGAAATGTACGTTAGTAGACCTAGCCAAGGAGCCGATAGAAGCTAGGGGTTTATGGGACTTGAGTGGATCATAAATTATGAAGGAAATTCCATTTGGGGCCTAAAACAAACTTATAGATATTGTCATAGCATTTTGGAACCATATCATAGCCATAACAATTGACAGATCAACATAAATGAAAGCAAGGAGATGATGGAGCCTAGGCTACCGAAGGATGCTTAGAGAGACCCATCTTCCTTGTAAGTCAAAGAGGTGGAATAATTCCAAGCATAAGTCCTTTTTGAAGCATAATTAGGACTGTTAGAAAGAAAAAGTGTTTCTGATACTTATTTAGATACGCATATTCAATGATTGTAGTTATAGAAAAATTCTGCAAAACCGGTTCGCAAAACAAAGTATGGAAACAAAATCATTTCGTATGTATATAATTAAAACCACAACAATGCTTTCTTACTCTTGATTGGTTATCCTTATTTGAGCATAATCTACATCATCAGAGTTAAGGAGGTTGACAAGATGAACAAGAGCTAGAAAGGAGGTGGAATCCTAAAGAGTGTATGTTCACAAAATCTTGATAACACCTATGTAAACCAAATATGCAATGACCAAACTGGGAAAAAACCAAGTCAAGAATTGAAAACCAAATCGATATAGGAAGATGAACTTAGCTTCCAGGGGTCAAGTGAAAAGATTCTAGAGAGTGCAATAATTCTCCATATCCAAGGTGCAAAGTAAAAAAGCACGGTGCTAGAAACCATTGTAGTAGCTACTGAGTCATCATAGCTACTAGGTCGCCACAACTAGAGCAATAAGAGATGATGAACACCAAGATTTACCTTTTTTCCATAGCCGGGGAATTAAGAGTAGAATAGACACAAGCGCTCGTAATTAGTTGATGCATCATCCACTTAGAGTGAGAAAAGCTGAGAGCCTGGGAATCAAGGAGCAACCAAGAAAACCATCTCTGAGAGACTAGTCATGGCAACCAAGAAAACCATCTCTGTTGATAGATGAGTGTAGAGGATAATGGAGATAGCAGAATTCATAGAAAGGGTAGGGGATGAAAGCTTCAAAGAGTGTAGGGAAAGGGGATTGGGACTAGGGGACGTCAAGTTGTTCTTGTAGAAAGTCTTGTGGAAGGGGCAGAGAAAGCAATGTAGGGTAAGGGCCAAATAATGCAAAACAAATGTGGCTTCTACAAACAATGAAGATGGGGGGGGGGGGGTGATCGGATATGAAAGAAGAAGGGTAGTCCCTCAAGTCAGCAGCGGTGGAGAGATGAGGAACTACAAGGAGCATGGTTGGGGAAGAAGGGGGAGCCTCTATACCCATAGGGAAAGCCACATGAGGAAGAAGAGCCAAGGACCTATGAGAGAGAAAGAGAGGAGGACGGCCTATTTAGAAGGAGGACCCCAACAAGAGAGAGTGGGACATTCATAGAGCTCGAAAGGAGGAATCTAGGGGAAGAGAGTAGGAGATGCATTGAGCCCATTGGAAGATTGCAGAGAGAAAAGTGAGGAATGAAGAAAGGGGGGAATGGAAGATCCCAAGAGGAACTGAGCTCACATGAGAGGAGATTATGCAGGCAACACAGAGAGAAATGAGAGGAAAAGTGAGGCCATGCCTATCACAATTGCAAAGAAAGGGAAGATGTACCTGATTAACCTACCAAAGTAGGCTATTAATAAAGGAGGATTCGGGGATGAAAGAAGAATGGCGACTCTAGCTAGCTTTTCTTGCAATGAAAGAATGAAGATTTACATGCTTTAAAGGACAACCTTTAAGTCTTTTGGCATTATGCTTTGATATACCATGTCCCATACTGCTCTTTGTTCAAAAGGGAATCCAAGGGATGGCTCCAAGGTACACAAGAGTGTACATACACTAATGGTCTTTTAGCCCTCAACTTTTACGAAGTATGAAAAAACTTAATGGCCTTTTGGCTCCATGCTACTATCCCAAGGATCCTTCAGAGAGGATCTCCTAGTTAGGGATTAAGAGTTCCCCATACTCTAAAGGAAACACAACCATAGGACATATCATAAATTGGTACCAAGGGACATGGTTTGCCAAGCAATAACAAGGAAATCGAGGTTAAGAAAGGATTACTCACTTATAGAGAGGATTACGTATAGTTAAAGATCCAGCCTCTTCCCACAGATAAGTAATGACAAGCCTTAAGTTAGAGTAGTGTAATAAAGAGCTCCCTTTCAAAAGGGCTCTTTCATAAGAGGACTAGCTTACATGAGGGGTAAATTTAGCTTGCCAAAGGTTAGTACTACACAAGCATAATTCTCTTATATAATTAGCTAATATCAAGGATAATAGACGTGACTGAGAAGGCTCATTGATGCCAAAAGCCATAGGAAGGAAGGCATATCATGCGAAAGGAAAGCATGTCATCCATAGATATTGGATGTCACCCATTTGATGACTTATTATGACATACATAGGGAGGACAAGCTTAGATTGGAGGAGACACTTGGAATTAGCATGTAGGAAAGTATGCCACCAATAGTGGTATAGAGAATTTACCATGGTAAAATAGTGAAAACTCATAAGAAAAAAAGACATTAAACACCTACTCCCATAGGGAGGCACGTAGAACAGAGAAACTGCACCCCTCAAATAGTGGAGTCGATGCTGCGGTAAAAAGATCATCTTGCTCCATGCTATCATCCCTCCCTTCGGATTGATGGACATATAAATCCTGCACCATATCATCAAACACCTCCTCCTCCATGGCTTCATGAGGTAATGGCGGAGGGCTACTATCACCATCACTCCATGCATCCGTAACGGTCCCTCCTGAAGATCCCACCTCATATCGCCGACGCTTCACCTCCTCACAGCAAGCATAGGGCAACATATGCGGGTGTGGCACTGCATTCTGTATCAAATTAAAACGGGATCATAACTCAAACATATGAACACCCATAGGTATCTCAATCAACCTTAACTCTTTAACACTTACCATGTTTACGATCGCATCCCATTCTCCATACTTTGAGATGTGATTGAGTGTAATCCTACATGCACGATACATGTTTCCTCGACATCGATCACACATACATTTGATTTTTTGCTCCAACCACATTTCGCGATGGTGGATACGGAGGGATTCATCCTCACTAGAGCTACTTGTTGAAGATGAAGACATCCTACAAATAAACAACCCAAAAAATTTTGTTTTTCTTCAAATATTTAAATTTAAAACTCTAAGGCGCATATGAAGACGCGTCTAAAACCGCATCTATCTGTTATGTGGTGCGTGTCTAAAACCGCATCTGCTCTGTGTACGTAGACGCACAATTACACGCGTATTTAGATGTGCTATTAAATGCGCTTATAGATGCAGTTTGTGTGTGTGTGTGTGTGTGTGTGTGTGTGTGTGTGTAAGAGTGAGAGAGAGAGAGAGAGAGAGAGAGAGAGAGAGAGAGAGAGAGAGAGAGATCACCCCCAACCTAGAGGTAAGACCACATGTGGGGAGTAAGCCCACCATGTGGAACTTACTCCCCACCTAAAAGTAAATGTAAAAAAAATGGATCTCTATGATAAGTGTAAAAAGTGATATAAAGCGCAATGCCATCACTAGATGCATAATCCAGTTTCTAGAGTCAACGTTTCTGCACATAAAAAGTAATTATTATCAGAGGAAAGGGACACAAAATAATTCAAATGACAAACATTTGACCATGTTTAAAATTATCCTATGATTATGAATTAATTGTATGGTACTAGCTCGACCAAAGGCTAGTTGGGAGATTAGTGTATGTGTTTAGATTTAATAATCCCATCAATGAATGAACCATACAATTAATTCAATCATTTGGCTAATTATAAAAAGATGCATATGAGAAATGGATTGGAATTCTTTAAGAAAACTAAATTGAAATAACTTTTGATAATATTGTAATGCAAAAAAAGGTACAGAAAACAAGAGGAATGGAAATGGAATTTTTCATTATATTGAGTTTGTAAAATTAAGCAAAGAATCAGTACAACAGTGTCGAATCCATTAAGTAGTCTAGGCTCCGAGGTCAAGGTCTACTTACCTGCCATCATCCAAGACAAACTGCACACACTTCATGTGCACCCTCTTGACACGTGCCTGAGAAACACACCTCTTGCTAAGCATAGGCTATACATGTCGCTCACCTTGCCACATCAGCACACTAACATTAGTGGCCACATCATCTCTACCACATCCACATCAATGGCCACATCACCTTATCCACATCATCAGCCATGTCACCTACCACCTCAGTAGGTACAATCAACAGGACCCCTCAGTATCCCAATCAAAGTCAAAGTGCCACGTGGATTAGCCACCTCATCTGCTTGTCAAGCACACAGTCCCTCTACATGAACACTACACAGACTGTCCTCTTGACACCTCAGCAATGCCCAAGAGGCACACCTCTTGCTAAGCATAGGCTATGCATGTGGCTCACCCTGCCACATCAGCACGCTAACATCAATGGCCACATCATGTCTACCACATCATCCATGCCACATCACTTGCCACATCACCCTATCCACATCATCAGCCACATCACCTACCACCTCAGTAGGTACAGTCACAACAGGACACCTCAGTATCCCAATCAAAGTCAAAGTGCCATGTGGATTGGCTACGTCTTTATTGCCACGTGGCCATCCCCTGTCAAGCACACAGTCTCTCTATAGGAACATTGCACACACTGCATGTGCACCTTCTTGACACCTCAACAGTGTACCCTGCAACCTCTTGACACCTCAGTAGTGAACACTGAACCTCTTGACACCTCAGCAGTGTCTGAAAGGTACACCTCTTTGCTAAGCATAGGCTATGCATGTGACTCACCCTACTATATCATCATTAGCACCCTTTTTTCCCCTCTACCTAGATCAAGCCATATCTCTTGATCCCAGGAAGAATTTGAGGGCACTCCAAAAAGATAAAATGCTCGATTTTTCATGCTCTATGCGCTTGTCACATCACATGCACATTTTGATGCAAGTGACACACTTTTGAGCCTCAGTGACAAATCCATTCTTGCACGCACACCAGTCTCTACATGGCCATACGCATCTGACCCAGCACCTAAAACGAACAAAGAAAAGGAATTATTTGCATCGCTCGACGGTTGGTCTAAATCTAGATCATAGTAGATTAGATCATCCTTACAAGAGATAATCCATAAAAGCCAATCGAAGCCATGCCCAAAAATTCCTAAATAGTTCCTACTCGGAATCAGTCCCTTCATCACATGCGGTTTCACATCATTACATTTCTTAAAACTTGATGTTCCACAGTTTAGTGAGCAGACTTCAAAGTGTTTAGAGGCATTGACCGATTGATTAGAGGGCAAATTGCACATGATTTGATTTTTCACACACATGTCATCATTGTGAAGCCTTATAGGCTATTTTTTGCCATTGTGCACATTGTTTTAAGCCTTGCAAAGCCTCTTGGCTATTCCCAACATCATTTGCCACAAGCCTTGTAACAGATTGGATTATATATTGTTGTTCTATCTTCCCCGACAGAGTTCAAACTTCAATTGATACAATCAATGTATTGCAGTTGATTCAGACAATGATTTACAGCACTTTGAGTACATTTCTTGCACCATGTCTACAACTAGTAACCTCAATTAGAGAGAGAGAGAGAGAGAGAGAGCGAGCGAGACTAGTTGTCGCAGTGTGTTTGCATTGGAGTAAGAGAGTGAAGTGGCAGTCTAGGATGGCCCAAACTACTTGTCATCATATCCTTTTTTGAAGTATGTGACTGGAGTGGCATGTCTAGGATCCTTCTCATCATATATTTTTTGAAATTCTAAACATCTTCCCCACATATTGGAAATTTTAAATATCTTCCAGCCATGTTGAAAAATGCGAATGGAGACCATTCTTGTACCTCAAGACAAATGGGAGTATGTTGATGGGTCTACACCTAGACCATTGGATAATCCAACCAGCAATAGCTCTACTTCACCTATTGCCGCAGCACCAACAGTAGGATCTACAGCTGCACCACCAATGTCCTCACCTGTATAGCAGATCTTGCCATTGCCCAAGCACAGGCAGAATGGGACAAGCAAGACAAATATGCATATCATTTGATTAAGAAAAATGTGCAAGATGTCATGCTAGGACAGTTCAACCCAATCAAGACATGAAAAGAAGCATTCGCAGCTCTATACGAGTCTAAGAACACTTCCATGATTCTCACACTGAGAAACCAAATCAACCAGAGTTTCTACAATAGCAATGAAGCCGATCATGCTTATGTACTCATAATCAAGGATTACAACAATCAACTCGCAGTAGCAAGAGAGACTATGAATCGTGCAGAAATGGTTTAAGTCATCTTGAATGGACTAGGAGAGGGATATGAGAATCTAGTCCACAGTATTGTCATTCAACGACAAATTCCAACACTAGAAGAGCTATAGTCACTTAGGATGCAAGCCATTCACACACACAAAGGTCATTCCAATGATCAAGCATTCAAAGCTTCAGATAGAAGTAGAGGTAGAGGTAGAACTTTTCAGTGAAGTGGTCATCATCAACAACAAAGTCATAAGGAAAATCAACATCAAGATCATCCTCATTAGCATCATCATTAGCAACCCAGAGGAGGAAATCATTCCAACAGAGGAAGATTCAAAGGATGAGGGAATGCATCCAACAACGGGTCAAACATGTTGAGATATGGTGCCATGAGCACATATTAGAGGCTAAGGTATGGTATATGAAAGAATTAAAGTAGCCACCCTAGGATGTGGACTACATGATGTGAGGATGTGGATCGAGGACATCCACAAGGAGAGATGTGGATCAGAGGATCCCACAAGTATTAACTATTCTAAAGGCACTCTCTATATAAGAGGCCTATCATGTATTGTTGAGTAGAGAAATACACATACACTCAAGATTATGTTTATGAGTGCAAGCTAATCTATCTTCATCATGTTTACACATAGGTTCCATCCACCTAAATGACTTAAGGTACATGTCATGAGCACTCTCTTCATCATGTTTACACATAGGTTCCATCCACCTTAGAGCGCTCCATAGATCCTGTGGCATGCATGTTTTTACATGGTATTAGAGCATAGGTTTAGCTTGTTAGTAGTTCACTAGAATTGCTCCCATTCCTAGATTAGTTTCAAAATGTAAGATTAGTTTTAAATCTCGAGAGTTCTTCATTTAGAGAGATTCATTCTGAGAGAGAGATTTTGGAGTGAGCATTCTTCTTGCGCGATCCTTTATCTTGATGAGTGGAACTATGAGATTGGAAGTTTTTTATTTATGAGCTTCGTGGAGTCTGGACTGAGAAACCAGATTGTCCAACCAAATGGCCAATCTCAAAGCAAGGCAACTTCAACATCAACGGCCTGCAATAGACCACAACCTTCAATGGCTTCAAGAGTGCAGCATCGAATGACCAACTCAACCATATGCTTCTACTGCTTGCAGCCAGCAAACTTCCAATGCAAGAAAGACTTGCCACCACAATACAAAGACGAATGGATGCTTAAGTACAAGTGACTCTCAGCATCTGTGGGAGCTTAGACCCCAAGTCGAATCTTACATCCCTGTGATTCATTACAGCTATGTGAAATACAGGTGTAAGGTGAGACCAACAGTGAGCGATTCGGAGACGGAAGTACTACTTGCTAAAAGATGCATAGACTTTGGATTTCGAGAGGTGGATGATCACTCTCATTAGGCGATTGTGGGTGGGAAGAGGAAGACTGTAGAAACTGTGTTCTTCATCTCTGCGTTGCTGAGGCCCGCACAGTCAGACACGAATGAGAACACTACAGCACCAAGCAATGGCAATGCGTCCTCTAGCAGCTCTCCATCTCCATGCTTAGCCCATCTCAATGCACACATCAACTCTAATCTCCAACGGCTAGACTCCCTCAACCATGCAATGTAGTACCCCGCTCAACTACTCAGACGCCTCTCAACAGGCTTCTCTCTTCGATGACACCCGAGCTTGGCGACTTAGCTAGCTACATGCACACAGGCTCCAAAGACTCCTGCACCTGGATGACCTTCTTCAAAGACTCACAACCACTAAGCTTGCACCAAGTCTGCCACTGCCAGCCCCTATGATAAACGGGAGACTTCACGCGGGGTTCCTCTCCATCGCCATGAACAGACCTCCTCTCATAGATTCTCCTATTCATTGTCACTCCACGTGGCAGATAGCATCTAACCAAGGTTAGTAGGTGAATTTAACCCATGGTTCAGAGGCTTGATCAATCTCTTACCACATGGCAAATAGATTCTAACCATGTTAGCACAATAATAAAGTTTAGTTAACCTTGAGTTCAAAGGGTTTGGTTAGGTTACACAGGGTTTGGTTTAGTTACAGGTTGGTTGAGTTTCAGTTTGGTCAAAGTTATGCCATGTGGCATAGTGCCACCTAGGCACAATAATCCCTTACTAAGCACTGTGTGTGTGCAACATATGAACCCCTATGCCACATCATCAAAGGCCTCTTCTTCACAGAAACTTTGACAAGCCATAACTTCCAATCCAAGAAGAATTTGCACATGCTCCAAAAAGAAAAATTGATCGTCCTTTTGAGCTCTACGTGCCTATCAAGTCAAAATCATTGCTAGCAATTAGACACCGCCATTGAAGCAAAACAAAGCTCATGGTAAGAGCTTTGTAACAAATGGGGTAAAGCAATGTATGAATGCAAAAAGCATGCCAAAAGCACAAGTGTATGAGATGACCTACATCAAGCAAAGAAGAGAACACCATAGAAAACATGAATTGAGAAGCAAAAGCCTTTCCACCTTTAGCCTATATTCTTGTAATCAAACCTGACCACTTGCAAGTAGCCATGCAAGCACTCAAGGGAGGTTAGACATGTAAAAACCATACTTGACCACCTTAAGTAGCAATGTATGCACTAAGGGGAGGTGATGGATTTGTAACTCACATCTGACCACCTTGTGGTAGCCAATAGATCATGGCACCAAGGGGAGGTGTTGAGATATGGTGCCATGAGCACATATTAGTGCTAAGGTATGGTATAGGAAAGAATTAAAGTAGCCACCCTAGGATGTGGACTACATGATGTGAGGATGTGGATCGAGGACATCCACAAGGAGAGATGTGGATCAAAGGATCCCACAAGTGTTGACTATTCTAAAGGCACTCTTCATATAAGAGGCCTATCATGTATTGTTGAGTAGAGAAATACACATATACTCAAGATTCTATTTATGAGTCCAAGCTAATTTATCTTAGAACCTAATTGACTTGAGTTACATGTCATGAGCACTCTCTTCATCATGTTTACACATAGGTTCCATTAAGGCATTGTCCCTATGAATAATTTCATAGGTACGAAAGGATTGGTGAAAGATGTACTCTATGTTTCGAAGCTCAACAAAAACCTATTGTCAGTATGATAGAACACAACTATCGAGTCATCTTAGATGGAGATGAATGCACTATTAGAGACAAATCCAAAGGATACCAGCTGGTAGGAAAAGTAGTCAAGGAGGGACACTCGTTCAAAATGCTAGCTTCAATACCAAATTTGCATGCCATGTCAGCTCAACTACAACAAATACCACTTTCTGCAATATGGCACAAGAGATATGGACATATCAATTTAAAAGCTTAATAGAGCTTTAAAATCAAAATATGGCAATTGGAATTCCTAAGCTTCAGTTTCTTGGAAAAGTTTGTGAAGCATGTTGCTTTGGTAAACAAAAGCGAACCAATTTAGGCAGAAGCATCTCTCAAGCAAGATGTATTCTTGATTTTGATACATACAGACGTATGGGGTTATGCCTTGACCCACAGCATCAATGGTTCACTTTATTACTTGACTTTCATTGACGACTACAATAGATATTATTGGGTCTACTTTCTGAAAGAGAAATCTGAAGTCTTTTCCATATTTTAAGAATTCAAAGCCATGGTTGAAAACCAGATAGGCAGAAAGATCAAAGTTATGAGATCGAACTGAGGAGGTGAATACATGTCTTCAACATTCATTAACTTTTGCAGAAGTAATGGCATTCGAAGACAATTCACACGTGCAGATACTCCTTAGCAGAATACAAAAGTTGAAATGAAGAATGGTACTTTAGCAGACAGTGCTACAATGCTCAGTGAGAAGCATCTTCTAAATCAATATTGAGCATAAGTAATTGCCACTGCAAACTACTTACTTAATTGGCTTCCGATTGAACCGATTCAGGATATGACACCTTATGAAGCATTCACTCCACACAAGCCACGCATTGGGCATCTTCGCATGTTTTATTTTTTATTTTTTATTTTGGGCAAAGAAATGTTTTTTTTTTGGGTCTCAAGATGAGGGATGAAAGCAACTTTTATTGTTAACAAATGGAGTAGAGCGTGATATCAAAGCACTACTGATCAGATCAGTGAATCTGAGCTTTTGTTCCTCTCCTCTGAGTATACTAGATCTTTTGTTTCTCTCCTCTAAGCAGTGGATTTTTTGTATGCATACTAGATCTTCCTCTTTAGAGGAGAACATTTTATTCACTTGGGACTTCATTGTACAAATCATCTCTGCATATTTGGTTGCATCGCATATGCCCACATACATGACAATCATCGCAGAAAATTGGATGCGAGGTCACACAAATGCCTCATGGTTGGCTACAATGAAGAAAGCAAAGCATACAAGTTGTATGATCCCATTAAATGAAAGGTAATTATATCCAAAGATGTAATCTTTGATGAGGAATCAGAATAGAATACCTCAAATGCTCAGGAGATAGACACATCGATTACTCAGTCACCTCTAGAAAAGGTTGATGAAGAACAAGAATTGCCAGAAGCACCCTGAGAAGAGCAACAACAACTCAAAGGGTCTACTAGGGAAAGCAGAGCACCAGCCAGATTGGCATATGCTCAGAAAGGAAAAGCAATTTAGGTTGAAACTACCAATTATGTTCTTATGACAACCATCATGGCTACAGAAGAGCCAATGTACTTTGAAGACGTAGTTGAAGAAATGGAAGCTTTGTACAAAAAAAATACTTGGGAATTATGTGACCTTCCACCAGGAAGGAAGACCATAGCAAACAAATGGGTCTACAAAGTGAAGTACAATCTAGATGGAAGCATTGAAAGATACAAAGCCAGACTAGCTACAAAAGGATTTGCATAGGCTAGCAATATGGTCAAGATTATCATGAGACTTATGCTCTAGTAGCAAGGATGGATTCCGTACGGTTTTTGATATCACTAGCAACACTCAACAGATGGAATGTGTACCAACTAGATGTCAAGGATGCTTTTCTCAATGGTTACCTAGATGAGGAAGTCTACATGCAACAACAGGTATGTTGAACAAGGGAAAGAGAACCAAGTTTGCTATCTCAAGAAAAGTCTCTACGGCTTAAAGCAAACACCCAGAATTTGGTACAACAGAATTGACAAGTATTTTGCTAATCTGGGATACATGAAATCCAATGCAGATCATACTCTCTACTACAAAGTTCAAGGGGAAGACATCACTATTGCACTTTTGTACGTAGATGATCAGATTGTGATAGGAAGCAATCGTAGCTTCATTAAGAAGTTGAAATAAGACTATTAACAGAGTTCGACATGAAAGATCTTAGACTTATGCACTGTTGTCTTGGTATTGAGCTATGGAGAGACTCAAACAATACCTTCATGAGTCAACATGTTGAGTCTCATGAAGAAGTTTCATATGACAGATTGCAAGATTGTAGCCACTCCCATGGATCAGAGTTTGAAACTTACAAAAGATTGGGAAAAGCCTACAGTCAATGATAGGTACTATTGGCAGCTCATCGGATCTCTTATATATATGACTATCACACGGCCGATTATTTGTTATGCAGTAAGTTCACTTGCACAGTTAATAGCAAATCCAAAACAGTCTCACTGGAATGCAACCAAAAGAGACTTGAGATACATTAGAGGTACAAGATAGTTTGGAATAGAATACAGAAGAAGTCATCCCAGGTTGCATGGATATTGTGACAATGACTATGTCAGAGATCATGAGACCATGAGATCCACACAGGGATATGCATTTTTCCTTGTATATCATGGTTGTCAAATAAACAGCCAAGTGTTTCTCTGTCTTCAATAGAAGTAGAATATAGAGCACTCACTATAGGTGCATGTGAGGCCATATGGTTCAAAAGACTATTGTCAGAAATAGATTACTTCGATGAATCAAAGACAATAACAATATACTGTGATAATTAATTGGCTCAAGCACTAGCTAAGAATCTAGTATATCACTCCATACTTTGATGAATCAAAGCCAATAACAATATACTATGATAATTAATCGGCTCAAGCACTAGCCAAGAATCTAGTATATCACTCTAGGGCCAAGCACATTGATGTCAGAGAGCACTTCATCAGAGAAAGAATGTTACTTGGGGACATCACATTGCAACATTATGATAGCAAAGAAAATGTTGCAAACATCTTTACCAAACCACGGGCCAAAGAGCTTTTCGAGAAGCACCGACAAGCTCTTGGTTTTACTCAGAGGAAGGACATTCATATTAAGGGGTGTGATGGAATGTAATGCTCAGTCCTTCTTCGATTCCCAGAATCATCATCTTGAGGGAAGGCCTACTTCGTGATGCCAATCTTGAGGGAAGGTGTTGAGGAACCATCCCAACATCATGTGCATAACACTAACCCAATAGAGTGCTATAAAGGAAAGGGTTAGAAACCCTAACCCTAAAAGGGTTTATATATATTCTACATTTTCAACTAAATCTAGTGTATAATTAATCATTTGTGGTGTGCTCTCTCTCTAGCTATGCCGCTCTCTCCTCCTCTCCCCTCTTCATATTTTGTCACATGTTTGGTGCAACATAACATATTCTTTTCCTTTTAGCTTGTGGCTAGGATTTTGTTATGAAAACAAAGATTAACCATACCATTAATTCGTAGTTTACTAAAAGAAAAAAGGAAAACATAAACAAAGGGAACAAGGGAGAGAGAAGACAGCATGGAGCATGGGGTCCAATCTGTCGCCTTTGTATGGTAGCTTTTGGTCCCCATCGAGCATATTTATAATTGTATTTTCCAAAAAGAAAAGGGCCCATAATAGTACATCTAGAAGTACCCCTTGGAGGGATTACTGAACATAGCTTCATGAGCTCAAAATATCATAAGGCTTAATATGCCCTCATTAATGAAATAAATTAGCTCACGACTTAATATTCATCATTCTTACAATATCGAAACATGGCCTTTGTCAACCATTTTAGTAATAATAGTAGTGGGACTAGCGACATTAGTATTAACATGGAATCAACCATAGTACCAACCATCTCGCCTGACAAAACACAAGTCAAGTTAGGCACCCCTAACTAAACCATGCAAAGCATCTAGTAGGACCCACGTTGCATCCAATGTGCTCCTCTGAAATACTTTGCCATAGTCAAGATGACTATAGAACCAAATAATACCCCTAGAAAGTAATGTCAAAAATATAATTTTCATGACATCCCTCTTGCTTACATTGTAGCTAATCGTAGTTGTATATTCAACTTTCCTAGTGAATGAGTATAGATATGAAGACTCTCTTGGATATTCATCAAGTATCATCGATATGGTCAAAAAGTATCTTTAAGAGATATTAAACTTTCGTTAATTAAGGCAATGTGGTTATTCTTATTCTTGTACTATTCAACATCAATGTATTGTTCATGTTAGTTTGGTATAGGTTCAAGCATTATATGTGTCAAACTCCTCGACATCTATACCATCCCATACCAATATGACATTGAGAAAAATAGCAAATACAATGCTTAAATACTTTTCTTGTAATGTGAGTAGCAATAATTGAAATATATCAGTCTATGACTAGTACATAAATATATGTGCATCATTGTCTAATCATTAACTTAATGCTTTGATAACTAGTAATGATCCAATATGTATTTGCTTTAATTGCTAGAAAATACATACAAGACAGTATATAGCATACCAACTATTTTTCATTATCCATAAATGCGATATCACAAAGAGATTATCAAAAGTGAAAGTTATTTCTAGCTAACATTCTTAGTATAAATGTCATTATGTAATCGTATGCTTTCTCTTCTCTTTAAATTTCTCCAACTTAGGTCAATTCAATAATGTATTCATCAAAGCATACCACATGTATCAGGTCAATTCAATAGAATAATTTCATAAAAGCATACCACATGTATCGGGCAATAATCATTTTATTATCTAAAATAATTATTGATTACCATGTTGGCATCTACTCAAATAAACTATGAGCATATAAACCCTTTGAGTAGGTATATTTCTTATTCTTAGAACTCATAAAATTACCAACTAAATCAAGAGATTTGATTACAAATAACTTATCATCTTTGGAAAGTAAACCATGTGATCACATTTATTACCTTCAGATTTCAATGTATAATAATCTTGAACTTATTTTAACTCGTAGTTGTTCAAATGGCTAAAATAATCAATATCGTTAGTTTACCTACAAGGCCCTATGTTTGTTATACTCTTCTTGCATACTAATGGGTTATTAATCTTACTGTTGTTTGTAGGAACCTCTATACTTCCTTTAAAGCCTAGATTGCAAAACACAAGAAGCTCTAAATTATTGTGTTTAAAAAGAATTAATTAGAGAATGTAACACATTGAAAAATTTTCCATCTCAAGGAAAACACATGAGATCACATTAAAAGAGTATTAAATCAATATATTATTGTATGTGTGACCATAGAAGTGATACTTCTAAGAAGAAATGATTCTTGTGTATGAACTAAAGGAATTGTATATACTCATAGTCTATTTGAGTAGACAAATCCAAATTACTTTATATGACATTTCTTCGTACATATAGTTTGCTTCGATGAATTCCAACATGGAGACTGTATTGCACTTATTCAGAGCTACAAAAGCAACATGACCCGAAGGTAAGATGACTCCAGTCATTCTCTTTCTCATGCTAGTCTTTAGCAAAAGCCCACATTTTTCAACACTCTTGATTCTTTATGTATTATTCTATAAGCAGGAACCTAAATACAAAAAACAAACCAAGGGAGAACATAGAAGAAAGAGTACACACCTTCACGTGTCCTCCCATCATCATTGCTCCTCGTTTCTCTACCTCATCTCCTGAATTCTCCTATGGGATGCTCAAGATCAAGTACCCATCATGGCACTACATAACATTCCTGTTGCACATATAGATGCTCGTAGTATTTGCATATGGTCTTATCATTTCAGCAAGTCAATGGATTAAAGATGCTTGATTCAATTTACATTAAAGTAAACGAGACCCATGGTCAAAGTTTGCATATGAATTCTCCGTGTAAGGATAACGTTAACCCTTGTTGGGGGTAAAGTATAGTTGGTTATGAAACCATTTATGTAATAGTTACTTGCAAAGTTTTATCTCATTACTGTGGACGACTTCTTGGGAAGCAAGGGTTAGCAATTAAAAACACACTTAAATAAACACACTCACATTCTTTCATTGAAGTTTATAACATCAGCCCATCAAATTATAGGTTTGAGGGAGTATCAAAGTCACTTGTCTTCTTTCATTGAAGTTTATTGTTAACATTGTCTCATAACTTGTCCAAATGGATGTAAGAACAGCTTTTCTACATGGAGATCTTCATGAGAACATCTATATATAGCAACCAGAGGGGTTTGTTATGCAAGGCAAAGAACGGATGGTATGCAAGCTTCAAAAAAGTCTTTATGGGCTGAAGCAGGCTCCTAGGGAGTGGTACCATAAGTTTGATGCCTTTATGCGATCCCAAGGGTACACACGCAGTGAGACAGATCATTGCCTCCACACAAAGAAGGCATTAGATGGTAGCCTTCTTATTTTGATTTTATATGTTGATGACATGCTTATTGCTGGGAAATCTACTTTGGATATGGATGCCTTGAAGAAAAAGTTACATGAGACCTTTGACATGAAGGATTTGGGTGATGCCAGTCACATAGTCATGTGATGGGACTTGAATACCCATAAACACCCATGCAAGGAGGGTCCATCACTTACCAATGGGTTAACATGGTAGAAGCCACACCTTTTGGTTTTGCTATTGACGAACTTCTTAGGGGGTGGCCCTTAAACTATGGCACAATTTGAGCTCACATTTAGAGATAACAATTCAAACACCAAACTTATTCTCCTCACAAAAGCCCATCCTTGGTTAGTACATGAAAAGTCAAAAGCAGATAATACATCAATAGATTCAATATGAGGTAGATTCTCCCCAATTTAATATATTTGACGATCAGAATACCAACAAAGAAGGATGGATGAAAGCTATCCATGTACTCAAGGCCAAACCACCTTTATATTTGATGGGATCCCTTTGTGTCACACGAATGTCAACCTTTTTCCTCATGTCACTGAGGCCAATGTTTATGGAATGACAATATCAAAGACTTTATGAAGAACTAAGATATAAGGTTCTCATAAAATAGTCTTCATGTGTGTTGTTTTCTAGCATTACACTAGCATGATGCCAATGACCAACCCATGCCTACTCGAATGTCCTAGAGGCTTACATGCACCAAGTGGGGATGAGGAGGAGGAGCTAACTTTGGGATGCATTTTCAAAGGGGACTACATGGAGCTGTTTCCACGCTACCTAGGTGCGTGACAATGACAAGGCCTCTGGTGCTCAAACGAGACCACCGGTGGCTCTCGTGTCATTGTCACGTGCCTGGGTCACGTGCCTCGGCACCTATGGAGGTAAACCTGGTGAAGGTAAGAGCCACTTAGGAGGAACTATGTAACGAAGCAATGACTTATTTTCCAAGCCTATGGGCCGGCACAAGCATTGTAGTCTGGTAAAACAGCAATTTGCTTCATAACCTCATAATGGGTCCTCTCTGCCCCAAAATGATCCCCTCTTAGAAGCTCATATCCAAAGCTTTTCGGTCTTTCCTTCAAGTTCTCGGCTATGGCTTCCGAGATCGAAGTGATCTCTGAACAAAGTCGTGACTCCCCTGCCCCTTCTACCAACGGTTCTGTTTTCAAACCCGAGGACGACGAATCCCTTCGTAACGACGTCTATACTGCAGCCGCTTACGGTGACTTGGAAAAGCTGCACAGATTGGTTGAGCAGGACGGTTGCGCTGTGTCCGAACCTGACGCTGCGGGCTACTATGCTTTGCAGTGGAGCGCTCTCAACAATCGTGTTGCTGCAGCTCAATTCATCATCGAGGTACGCAATCTTGCCACGTTTATTCTGGTGCTTCACAGCTTTGCCAAATTTTGAGAAAGTGCACGCCGATCTGTGCTCCCTAATGCGTTGGTTCACCTCAATTGCAACAGCACGGAGCAGACGTGAATGCGGCTGATCATACCGGACAGACGGCGTTGCACTGGACGGCTGTCCGTGGTTCAAATCAAGTGGCCGAGCTGCTACTACAGAATGGTGCTCTATTGGAATGCGCGGACTCCCATGGGTATCGGGTATTGTAGCTCTTGCCCCTCCTCCTGGGCAATTTGCATTCAGGAACTTAAAACGTACCTTGTGAAAAATTGGGGAATTTTGAAGATCGCAATACCATAAACGTTCTATAATATAGAGGAAACCTTTTGCAAAGATTTGTCAAGCTTTGCACTTCTATTCACGTGGGAACAAGAATTTGCTGAAACTATCCTCCTTCCTCACACGACGTGGACAGTGAGGAACAGCGTCTGCACTCATAGGAAGTCAAGTTGTTCCAAATTGGCGGCATCCAATGCTCAAGAGTATGATCACAAATATGACTACATGTGTTCTCATAGGTTAACGCCACATAAGTGCCAGAGCGGATTTCATGCGTGTGGAGCCAAATGACTATGTACACAAGTTCAAGCACGTTGAACTATACAATGGTATTTCTGGGAGGTCAAGTGTCCTAGTTGATCAAGTAGACGTGACTTGGGGTCTTAGTACATGGGAGGAAGTATGATGGAAACGGGAAAAGGTGTTTCATCCCTATTCAAATGTACTCCCATTCTATTCCCATCCCACCATGTGTTAATATCCAAAAGAATTAGGATGGGTTAGTGTCTGAGATTAAGGGTCAACTCCCTGTTTGTGGACCGCCAAATGCACACAGGCTGCCACGTGGACAGCAGATGATTATCCTTCTTAGGTGTATTTATGGCCCATCCTACAGGGCAGATCGGTCCACTGTGGGACTGTTGTGCTGCTGCCCACATACAGGGCTGCACACCAAGGCATGTGGAGTGGCATAGGTGCCCATTATGTGGGTTTGAGAACTGGGCAAAGACCCAGCAAAGAAGGTAGCGAATAAGGGGTTTACAGGCCCCCAAGGGCTGGTCTGGTCTGCCAGTCAGACTGGTTCGGCCAGCCAGCAGACTGGTCGGCAGTCCCCAGGCTTGGGTCGGCCAGTAAAAGGGCCAGTCAGCCTGCTTCAAGGCATCAAGCCCCTATAGAAAGCCCCGATTGGGTGGCCACACAAGTTTTCAGACAGTCAGCATGCAGACTGTTTAGAGCTTCTCAGAGTGAATCAAAGGCACTCGGAGAGAGCAATAAAGGGAACCAGCAGTCCATCAGCTCAGCCTCAAGAAGTGCTTTATGGCACTAGAGAAGAAATGCTGTTTGACAGACGAGTTTGGGCTCCTCCCATAGCCACTGAAGTCCTCAACAGAGGCGCACAGCAGCAGGAGAGAGCAGCAGATTTGTGGCCTCAGATCCAGTACTAGTGGGCAGCACCCTATGTGTGGTTTGTGAGTGCACCATTTTGTAATACTTTTCGGTCCTCATTTCAATTGAAGAATTGGCTGTCATATCTTGCTGTTTATTCCGGATCTGAGTGTGGTTGACATTTACATATATGTGTGCACATCCCGAATAGGATCTAGAGCTCTCAAGTGTGATCTCGTGGACGATTTGATTTCCCGCTGTGCGTTCTAACATGATACGAAAGGCTAGGACTTGAGGTAGATGTACATGCTCAGATATTACTCCATCATGGTATTAGAGCCAGTTCATGATTCAGAGATGTAAGAGCCAAGAAAGGCGATTGAGATCCTAGGCTCACAGATTGAAGCAAGAGTGTGAATCGAAAGTTCAACTCGGGTGTTTTAAGAAAAGGAAAGGGTAAGCAGAGTTTGCTATCCGTCAGCTTACGTGCCAGTGTCTTTCAGGATTCGATGGCTTCAAAGATGCTGTTACCTACCTTTGGGGATAGTGGCAAGCTGGATGGGAGCTCCTATCAGATCTGGAAGGTGAAGGTAAGAGCGACATGGTGGCTATAAAGATTTGGAAGGTTGCCATAGGTGAAGAGCTGAAAGCCAAGAATCTTGTGGATGCTGTGGGAAAGGTAGTGAAATATGCTGACCGAGATAGGCATTATCTCTGATCCTTACGACAACATCAGATGCAGTGATTTTCACACATTCAGTTGGCGAATACTTTGGCGGAGGCCTTGACCATACTCAAAGACTGGTATGAGACAAACAACACTCGCCAGATTCTTACACTTCAGAATCAATTGTTTACAATGAGAGATATCCGGTAAATGAGCATAAGGTTGTCAGGGATCAGCTGGCAACGGTAGGTCAGAAGGTCGACACAAATCAACTTGCATTGTTAGTGCTCCCAAGAGCTTCACTTGCTTGGTCACGACAGTAATGACTTCATGTTGGAGCGGAAGACACAAGGAGAGTATGGATGAGACCTTGGAAGACTCAGGATCCACATCTGACAGGGAGCATTGTTCTGGAGTTAGGAAGGATGTAGATTTCCACGAAGAAATGTGTCAGACAGTTGCTACCGGACGTCATGGACGAGTTACCAAGTACGACTCAGGTTGAGTGTGGATGATGCAGAGCAGTTTCTAGATGCGTGGAACATGCCATCACAGAGGAGATGCTGATGTTTGATCTACGGGTGTTTGGACCAGACATAGAAGACGCCTTCGTTGTGTTCCTTGGGTCTTTAGGGTGCATACTTTGTGGAGTGGGGACCACCCCACAAGCACAAAGGTTGCTGAGGCATCAGCTTTATTTGCAGCAGCAGTAGAGGAATCAATAGCCAAACCTAATTCTTTCTTCTTCTTTTTGGATAAGCTGTTGCTGCATTCGCTTATATAGTGACCTGGCTTTTCACAGTAGTGTTCTTCTCGAACTGTCCTGCATCAACCTTTGCTTTGTTTGACTGTTGTCCTAAAGCAATCTTTGACTGAAAAGCACTTGAATTTCTGTCTTTGCCTTGTCGTGGGTAGTAGATGCCTGATCATTTCCACGCATTGAGGAAGATTTATTCTTTCTTTGTTGTTCCTCTGCAAAAACAAACTCACTAACTCCTCAAACTTAAGGGAATACTTCATCAATATTTAGGAGCTGATTCAATCCTGGATCTTTGTAAGATGACGAGTCATACTATCACTTTCATGCATCTCCAAAATTTCAAGCTCCTTCTTGAGAAAAGGAACTTGCCTCATTCTTGGCCTGACACATGGTCTCAAGAATCTCCCATGCATGCTGCGAAGTCCTGCATAAACAGATGTGAGGAAGGACTTTCTTGAAAGACATAGACATCACAGCTAGGGTTTGAGCATAATGTTAATCCCTTCTCCTTTGATCTTGTGTGGGAGCTGAAGGTCCTGCAGTTTGCTTTCTAGCTGATTATTGTCCACCTCTTACAAGTGTGGTAGGTGCAATATCTAACTGGATGAAGCTCATCCCCATGAATTCTTTGCAACCAACAAACTTTTGACCATAAAACTGCATAAGGTGTAAGTAGGTGCCATCCAACTTGTCCTCTTGTGCCAAAACCATACTTACCATGGAAAGATAACATTCTGGGAATGTCTGATCCGGGACCAAAAAAAATAAATGTTGGAGGAATGTGAACCTGGAATGGAAATGACATGTCATATGAGACATCATTAAATCACATGGAAATACACTAGAATATGAAAGAAAATCATGTTTTACAGCTCTAAACTTTCCAGAATATGAGGGGACAGGACGGAGGGAGGGTTGAGAGGACTAAAAGGGATTGAGAGAGGGCTGAGAGGAGGGTAGGGCTGAGAGAAGGCTCAAAGTAGAGTAGGTGATAACAAACAGTGCCAAAACGGCACGGTTTCGGGTCTTTTCTGAAATCCATGGCACTGCCACATTTTAGAACTGGGTTCTACATTTTACTTTTTTGCAAATGTGTCTGCAAAAAACAGATTTGAAGCAAAAGCCCCAAATTTTACAGACAAATATACCTGAAATTAACAAAAGCCCCAAAATTTCATACCCAATCTAGGTGATTTAATCTACAGAGCTGACCAGATCTGCAGAACTGTTTGAAATCTGCCAGAAGCCCAAAAATTTGCAATGCGAACAAGGCACAATGCTGCAACTGCCTGAGTCTGTCTGCAAATATGGAAGCAAACGAGTACAACAAGCAGAAGAGCATACAATGCCGGACGGCAAACATTGTACAGTGAATACTTATGAACAGATTCGCATGGCATATCCTGTACAGATGCACATTTCGTATGGTGTATGAATGGGCTTGCTGTAATGATGAGCGGCACGGCGGGGAGATGTATGGATGAGGGGCACACGGGTGAGCTGAAGGCATAGACAGACCGTTTTGCAAGCGGCACATTAGTCACAGGGTCCATCAGAGTGACGACGGGCGGCTTTCAGATGATGAATAGAGCAAGGTGCACTGACTTGAGACAGACGACTCTTCGTCTATATATGTTTTACTAACCGGAACCACCACAAGCCACTCCCATCCTTACTCCATTGCACATTGGGCTAGCTCGCCTTCACCCGTTAAGCTTTTTCCTTGAAAGGAAGATGTCAGGTTTTGTTACCAAAAGTTGGGTTTGGGGATGAGAGGAGAACACCAAAACGCAGAATGCAAGAGTTGTATTACAAAGAATATCTACAAAGGAACTAGCCCTAATACTAACCCCAGTGAAAACCCCTCCTGAGGGAAAGTGTCTCAAGGGTGTTTTCACACCATACTACTCATAATCTGACACTTTGGCAGCAGCTCTTTCTGATATTAGTGGTTTTGATCACTTCATTGCCAGGACCAAGAGACAGGATATGCTTAGGCAAGAGATTGCCATTTGTTAGCAGTTGGCAGCCTGAAACAGAAAACACATTCAAATTTCTAGGAGTACCTTCCTCCTTGCTCACCAAGTTCCAACAGACTCTTTTGCATAGTAGAGCCAAGCTTTCATATCATGCACGGAATTATTTCTGGGTTGAGATGGGGGAAAGAGTCAGTAAACACTTTTTCTCTACTCTCAGTCCTAGACATGGCAGAGAAAGTGTTTCTGAGTTGCGTGTTTGTAAGCCCCCAAATGAGGAGAGCATGGGGGAGTGACCTGTACTGAAAGAAGGGGAAGGGAGAGGGATAAAGAGGCTGCCACATGGGCAGCACACAGGCTGCCACGTGGACAGCAGATGATTATTCTTCTTAGGTGTATTTATGACCCCACCCTACAAGGCAGATTAGTCCACTGTGGGACTGTTGTGCTGCTGCCCACTTATGGGGCTGCACACAGCCATGTGGGGGGTGCAGAAGGGCCCATTGTGTGGGTTCTAGAACTGGGCAAAGACATGGCAAAGAAGGCAGCCAGTAGGGGCTTCCAAGGGCTGGTCTGTTTGGCGAGTCCACAGACTGGGTCGGCCAGCCAGTATTGCCCAGGCTTGGGTCGGCGAGGATTAGGGCCAGTTGCCCAGGCTTGGGTCGGCGAGGATTAGGGCCAGTTGGCCTGGTTCAAGGGGCTTGATGCCCTAAATAAGGCCCCCATTGGGGGGCCACACAAGTATTCAGACAGCCAGCATTGCAGACTGCAGAGAGCGTCTCCAGAGTGGATCAAAGGCACTAGGAGAGAGCAGTAAAGGGAAGCAGCAATGTGCAGCAGTCCACTATCAGCTCCAGTCTCAGGAAGTACTAGAGAAGGAGAAAAGCAGCAGCAGTAGCAGCCCTTAGCCTATGTGAAGAGCTCAGGAAGTGAGCAGACCATCTCAGGGAAGAAAGGGTGCTGGCTGACCGAAAGAGAGTTTTTGGCTCCTTTCATAACCACTGATGTCCTCAATAGAGGCGCAGAAGGAGAGAGCAGTAGATTAGAGCAACATTGTGTGGCCTTAGAGTGGGCAGCACCCTTGTGACCATGTATTTGTGGTTTGTGAGAGCACCATTTTGTAATACATTTTTGGGTCCTTTCTTGGACGTTCTTATAAAAGAATTGGTTGTCATATCTTGCTGTCATATCTTACATGGATACTGGAGACGATGAACTCGACTACAGGGAAGAGGAGCTGGGCGATCGCGATGCAACGCTGGCTTCTTTCCAGGCTGGGTCAGCCATATCTGCCCTTGCAGATGATGACGTGCAACCAGACGAGGACTATGAAGACCTTTATGATGACGTGAATATAGGTTATTTTCAAGTGCCAGCAGAAGTTTCCAAGCAAAGGGTCGCAAATTCTGGAAATGCCTTAGGGTTGGAGTACGATGAGGAGGAACCTGACAACAGTACAGAAGGAAAAGTGCCCGGTGCTTATGCTGATGAGCAAAGGATAGAGAATGGCTTGGCAATCCTTGAGGAAGTACAACCTGGGTTGCATTTCGGGCCAAAGCAAGAGGAAGGCAAAGTATTGAAGGAGGGGAAAAAAGATGACATGGAGCAAGAGGAAAGCATGCCAAGTTCATGGTCCATAGAAGGGAAAAATTAGATCTGAGCGCGGTTGACATTGCCATGTATGTGTGCACAGAAGTATTACCGGAGGCCTAGGGCCACTGGTGCGAGAAGTGAGTAAGACATGCCATAAGTGTCACTGATGGTACGTAGGCGAGTGCTTGTCGATGGTGTCAACTATGTGCAAGCGGTACAAGTGCTGAAGTGATGTGAGCAAGAAGAAGACCAAAGCGGAACAACATCATGAAAGCCAACCCTCGACATGAACGGCAAAGAACTTCAGCCACATGACATAGGTCCGTTGTACCAGGTGAAGGGAGAGGAGGGGAGGAGAACACAACGGAAAGAGATTTTAGAGTAGCGAGCAGAGATGGGGAGTAGCATAACTCATTAGAAAGCAAGATGACTGATACACCCCCAGAAGATACACACGAGGCAAGCTCTTGACTCTAGCCTCTCACTCCTTCACTCACGCCTCTTGCCCTTGCCAGAATGTCCCTCTCCCTTTCCCCTTTCCTCCTCTTCACCTTCTCCTCCTCTGCTCCACCCCCCGCTGCCAATCTCCTCTCCTTCTTCCTATTGGATGTCTTCTTGCACCCTTAGCCATCCTTAGCCATTCCGCCGTTTGTATGCCGCTCTGTCCTTGATGGCTTCCGCAACACTCCAGCCTGTTTTGGATCAGTGAATCCCGTGCTCCATGTGTTCTCCTGTCTATTCCATGCGCTCCTGACACTAGTTGGTTGCGAGGGTTGGTGCACCACGTATACCTCTTAACTTTTGGACTGCTTCCCATGTGCACCAACAGGTGTATCCCGTGTACCATTGCGCCAGTACTTCCCTCTGATCGACTTTGACCATGGTGAGTGGAGGTTGAGGTTTGGCACTCTTCAGTCATGTATTGCTTCCGTCATACCTAAGTCATGTCCAGGTCAAGTCATGTCCAAGTCATGTCCATGTCAAGTCATGTCCAAGTCTGTTCCAGAGTGACCAAGATGTGAACATATGTGAACACGCTGCGACTAGGTATGACCAAGGTCTAACAACTTGGCATGTTGCTGAGGTGACCATGACGTGACCCAGGTGTGACTCTTGGTGGGTCGCCATAAACTTTGAGTACAACAGATCCCCCGCCACTATCATTCACCGTCCCGGTGAATGATTGAGGGTCTGTGTGAGAGAAAGTTAAGTATAAATTACAAATAAGAAAGTGACCTTGTGGTTGACATCCCAAAACTGAAAAGAAAGGGCTCATGGCCTCACAACTGTAAAACTGAAAAAAACTGGCTCATGGCCATACAACTCCAAAATTCCTTATTTACATGAGAATTGTAGAATCCAAAAGTACAGAGCTCGCAAAAAGAAATGCCGAACTGAAAGATCCAGGAGCTACTGCTTGCTGGATGAAGATCAGGTAGGGAGAGGGGGTGGGTGTGGTGGGTGTGCTGATGTTCCGGGGCTGGTCCTTGCCTCTTCCTCGACTGTGTCCATGAGGTTGCGGATGTCCTCGTATTTGGATTTAAATCTGTGGTAGGCAGACCTGTAATGATCACATCGAGATTTGAGAGCAGCATTTTCAGCTTGCAGCCTATGGAAGTCGTCCTGCAACTTGGAATGTGAAACTTGGAGATGGTCCTCCTCCTCGAGAATCTGCTTCATCTGACTCCGCACCACCTCCACCTGTTGATCCACAGTATGCTTATCCTTTGCCAGTGAGGTGTATCTGTCGTGTAGGGCTGCAAGCTCCCTCTGGATCTCAGCCTGTTGGGGTGATGATTGTCCTCCAAAACTTTCTTGCTGGCTGTCCACTCAGCCTCCTTCGCTGCAAGACACTGCTGAAACTTGTCCTGCTGAGTTTTCCACACAGCCTCCCTTGCCTGTAGAGTTGCTCCCCACTCCGCTTCTTTCACCTGCAATGTTGTATCCCATTCTTTATGCATGCTGGCTACCTGCTTCTCATGTTCCAAGCAGAGGTGTTGCTTCTGTGACAGAAGCTTGCAAACTTGACCCGTAGTATTAAAGAGGGAGGCACCCATCTGAGTGAAGCTGTCATCTATAATGCGCTGAGCCATATGAAGGGATCTTTTAGCCCATGCATACCTGTCCCGATCAGCCATGTCAATGAGTTCGCCATATTCCTCGAAGGCTGCTTTCATCCCTTCTTGCTCTGGGTCCTCGAGAGCTGCCACTAGAGCCAGTGTGTCGATGTCTAGGTAACAGCTTGGAGCTTGGGATACTTTCTTGTTGGAAGCGATTCTCTTGCAAGGGAAGTGTGAAAATTTGGTCCAGGTCCTCCTCCTCCATGCAAACAGGAGACCGCTTCCGCTTTAATGCATACAGTAGCCGTTTGTGTTCCTGGCTCTGTTCCTCTATCTGGGCCTCATGGGTGAATAGATCTCTTGAGGAGGATGTGAAGTAGGTATCCTCATGGGTGAATAGATCTCTTGAGGAGGATGTGAAGTAGGTATCCAACATATCATTTTGAGGAAGTGGAGGACAATCAGCAGTAGGTCCTATTCAGCACCCTCCATACTCGGTTGAGGGGTCAGTCGTCGAGACACCCGGGGTGGTGTCTTCGCGTCACCAGTGGCTCCCAAAGTAAGATTTAAGTTCAATAACCTGTGTCGCTTTGATGCCTCTCCATCACGAGATCCCAAGGCAGAGGTCCTTGCTGCCATAACTTTTGTCGATGGATCCCCCTGAGTTGTGGGGCCAATGTGCGTATCTTTGCACCCTACTGACCCTGATGAGATGATCGGAGGGGGAATGGTCATGACTGCGGGGAAGGTAAGTGGTAATGTCATGCCATGGTGGGTGAGACCTGAGGAGGGCAGGGGAGTGACCGGAAGAACATCATCAGGGAAATCAAAATCTGCCTTGAAGGGGATGGATGGAGAGGCGACTCGTGCATGAGCAACGGATGACAAAGCTCTAGAGGCTGGCCCAAGAGGGGATGGCTTAGAAACCTGTGCTACAGATGTGGGTGGAGCAAGAGTGGGTATGCAAATTGGAGAGGAAGAGAGGACAGAGACTAATGCAGCAGAGGCCGAGGATGCTGGGGCCGCACTAAGAGCTAGTGGAGCTGATCTCAAGTGGGGGATCATAGGGGCGGAAGGTGGATGGTGAGGAGAAGATGAAGTATGTGAAGGTGGAGGAAAAAGTGCAGGCGTTGCAGCCCGCCACTGGTGCAAGATGTGTCACGATCTGTGACGTATTCCTTTCTCTATTTCTAGACTTATGGATGGTTTGATGAATGGACACTTGTGGAAGGGTATGCCCTTTCGACGGGACACTTGCCCTTTCGACGGGACACTTCCTAATGAGGCACAACCCTTCACAAGAGACATCCTATTGAAGAGACATTCCTATTGTAATGTACCCTCTCATCAAGGGTCACACCCTTCACAAGGGGTACACACCTCTTCATGCACATATCCTTTGGAGTACATACCTTTTCATGTGTGACTCTTCACTCTCTATATAAGAGAGGCCCAATTGTATGGATGACACACTACTTCCACCCTACAGACATTCAAGCAATACAATTATTCCTTGTTCTCTGCTATCTCAGTCTCCTTTCTGTTCCTTAGCACATTTCTAAATATAGTAAATCTAGGATTTCTTACAGTGGTATCAGAGCAAAATTTGCTCCTGCCTGTAGGAAATGCCCCCCACCTTCTAGCGCCGATCTGATACATCTTTTCCGCTAGAAGGATATTCCGTGCACATTGTGCATGGAAGAGATGGAGAGGATGAGCGTAAAAATTTTAAGCGCCAACCCTGCCCAAAGTCATCTATGGCCTCTCCATCTCCCACACATCACAAGTTGATGTGAATGGACACGACAAAAATCGTGTCTTTTTAGGTGCTTGGGCTGTCCCAAAACCAAGGGACGCACCTTTTCCACCATCCCAAAACCAAGGGACGCACTTTTCCACCATGGGACACACCTTTTGATGACGAGAGTCTCGACTCCTCACTCAAGGGACACACCCCATCGTGGACAAAAGGACATACCTATTCATGCAGGGACACACCCCTTCATGAAAAGGTGCACCTATTCCAAGGGTCACACCCCTTCGAATAGGCACACCTTTTAGGCCCCAAGTACCTACAAAAGGGTACCTAGAGGGGTAAAAAGAAAAAAAAAAAAAACCCATCCCCTACCCTCAGGATTACCCTAGCTACCTAGGGTTAACTAAACCCCCCATTTAATTTTTGGGGCAACTAACCCTTTTAGGCAGCCCTAACGAAAAGTCGCAGCCTCTTCCCCAACGAAAACTGCACCGTACGGAATTCCTGGCAGCCCTGCGCAGCACCAGTCCGCACCGTACGGACCAGCCTGCACCGTACGGACTTACCTGCAGCCTGCGCCAGCCCTCGCCCTCGCCGTACTGCCTGCGCAGCCCTCGCCGTACTGCCTGCCCAGCCTGCGCCGTACAGTCCGCCAGCCTGCACCGTACAGTCTGCCAGCCCTGTGCCGTACAGTCCGCCAGCCCTGCGCCGTACTGCCTGCAGCCCTGCTCCATACTGCACGCCAGCCCTTGCGCAGCCTCGCCTCTCCAGCACGCCAGCCCTGCGCAAATCATTGGCCTCACCAGCCCCCCCCCCCTGCGATATCATTTGGCCTCTCCAGCACATAGCCCCCTCCTGCGCAGTCCTTGCCAGCCAAGCCTTCGCTCCTGCCTTTTCCTGCGCAGAACAGCCCTGGGAACTAGTTGCCTTGTGCTTCGCCATCGACAGCCTGCAGCCCCCCCCTTGTTTCGCCATCTTTGTCCTGCCAAATCAGCACCAGTTGCAGCTCCTCGCGCGATGAAGACATCCTGTTAATAGCCCGGACCAGACCAGCCTCGATTCGCTCCTCGCAAAACACTGCAACATGGATCTCCGGACAGCGATTTGCAGCCGCCTTCTACGCAACAATTTGGCAGATTAAATTATTGCCTGGTGGAGTCTTTCCAATCTGCTTTTAAGGATTCTCTTGCCATTAACAAATTCCAGCAAATGAAGGAATCTACCTTAAAGCATGGAAACCCCTGGTAATTCACCCGGCATTTCAAGGACACCTCAGGCATCAGCTACCACACAATATCGTGTTCAAATTGCACAGCCCGCACATTTCGGAGCCTTTGCATCTTGGGTCTTCTGTGTCACGTGCCCTCCTAGTGATTTGGACCACATCCTCTACCTTCTGCGTGAGGCACCTCAGTTACATTACTCCCTCAGCACAGTACAGGGTGTGTTCCACGAGAAACGAAGATATCCAGAACCCGATATTCCTCAAGAGTTTGCTGTCCATCTTTGGAGAGAATTTTACCCCTCACCTTCGGCATCTCTAGGGTACTCTCCACCTCCTTCAGCTCCCAGATATCCTCCTCTACAGGTTGTACCTTCTCCAAGTCAGTATTTACACTCTGAAGGCACTTTTTCTCCTGGATATCCTCCATTTCCGACAGCAGCTCCCTATCCCTTCTCAGATCCATGGACTCTGCAACCTACTCGTGTCCTCTCACGAGCAGTAACACCACTTTCGGCATCACCAGTGTTACCTCAGACAGGACCTCCTTTACCAGACTTCCACGGGTGGTTCCATCTTGCCTCGCCTGCCCCCTCCAACATGAGCAACCTCAGGGAGCAGCCCGAATCTTCTTCCAGGAATGGTACAAACTAGAGCGCAAGTTCACGCTTTTCTTACAGGGATCTCCGATATGTCGCAACGCTCGCGTGAAGCCTTTCCAGAGATCAAAGAATCAAGTCCAAAAAAGACCCCTGAAGTCAACGTACAAGGCGAATCACTATTGCAACTTCAATTTCCCAGCTTCAGGAGAGCATCTTCGACTTGGTCCAGAAAGTTCAACAACTTCAAGATTCTCGAAGTACTACACATACAGAGGATGACGTGACGCAACCAGATGACTATGCGGATTCATTTCCACCAGAGGTAGAAAACACTGAACTACGTGCCCTCTACCGTTTACTTCAAGCTTCCAAAACTAAAAGACTTGACATTAAACTTCCGGAAGCCTACACTGGTCAACGCAATCGCCGAACAGTTGACCAATGGCTCGCAAAAATGCGCATGTATTTTGATACTGTTGACCTCACCGAAGGCAAAAAGATCGCCTTGGCGGCCTCCCTCCTTAAGGATACAGCTTTTCTATGGTGGCAAAGACGCTTAAAGGACGGCAAAAGCGTGTTAACATGGGAACGTTTTGAACACGTGCTCCGTAAGCAGTTTATACCTGCCAATGCGGACTTCCAAGCACGTTCAAAACTCCGACAGTTGGAGCAAACGGGTTCCCTGTCTTCCTACATCTCTCAGTTCACCACATTGGTGCTGGAGATTGATGGTTTAACTGAGGATGATCGCCTTCATGCTTTCATCTCAGGCCTAAATCCCTCGTTATGCATTGATGTCCTTAAAGCAAACATCATTACCACAGATGGCGCTATTGCTTACGCAGAGCGCATTACAGATTTCCAAAACACAGGGAAGCAGAGTGCTAATCGCACACAGAACTCTCCTATGGCCAAAGGTGCTCGCCCTCAAGATAACACCAGGTTTCGAAAAAACTTCGGTAATCAAGGTCAGCGACAGTCTCAAGATCCCCAGAAGATTCAGAAATCATATGCTGGATTCCAACATAAGCACTCCTCCAAGGATCGCGCTTTGTCTTCGGGAGTAGAAGAGACACCAACAAAGGATCCTCCTGAATACCTCAATCAACCTTTTTTCCAGCCCTATCTGGACCTTTTTCCACAGGAATTGCCAAAGCAGTTACCACCTCGACGACCAGTGGATCACCCAATCAAACTTATTCCCGGCAGTAATCCACCGTCGAAACCTCCTTATTGGGTTTCTTACACTCAAAATGAAGAAATCCAAAGACAGGTCACCGAACTACTCGACAAAGGTCACATTCGGCCCAGTCGCAGCCCTTTTGGATCTCCTGTACTACTTGTGGAAAAAAAGAATAAGTCAATGCGCCTCTGCATCGACTACCGAGCCCTCAACAAGCTCACTATCAAAAACAAGTATCCATTGCCTTGCATCGATGACCTCTTCGATCAACTTCTACATGCAACACAATTCTCAAAGATTGATCTTCGTTCAGGTTATCATCAAATTCGCATACGAGAAGGCGATGAGTACAAGACAGCTTTTCGAACAAAGTATGGACACTATGAATGTTTGGTCATGTCTTTTGGGTTAAACAATGCCCCGGCCACATTCATGACATTAATGAACGACATCCTCAGGCCTTTCCTCGATAAGTTCGTCATCGTTTACCTCGATGACATCCTCGTTTTCAGCAGATCCCTACATGAGCACAAACAACATCTTCACCAAGTTTTTGAAGTTCTCCGCGCAAATTCTCTCTACATCAACATTGAGAAGAGTGAGTTCTTCAAGACCCAACTCGAATATTTGGGACATGTTATTTCAGCTCAAGGCATCTCTGTGGATCCCAAGAAGGTCGAGGTAATCCGAAACTGGCCTACTCCTAAGAATGTTCATGATGTCCGCTCTTTTCTCGGATTGGCAAACTTCTACCATACAAAGATCTATCAGTTTTCCGAAATCGCAGCACCTATGTCCGAATTATTGAAAAGCATAGCTGTGTTTCAGTGGCTTCCCGAAACAGAGTATAGTTTCCAACAACTCAAGCAAGCACTCACTACCACACCAGTTATAGCTATTGCTGACCCAAATCTTCCGTTTGAGGTCATGACCGACGCTTCCGACATCGCTACAAGAGCAGTCTTGATGCAAGAAGGCAGAGTTATTGCTTTTGACAGCCATAAACATTCTGATATCCAAACCTGATACCCGGTTTATGATAAGGAGTTTCTTGCTGTTGTACATGCTTATCGCTGTTGGAAACATTATCTCATGGGAGTCGACTTTGTGGTCAAGACAGACCATCACTCTTTAAAGTATATCTTTACTCAGCTAGTCATGAACGCTCGACAAGCATGCTGGGTTGAGTTTCTGGCCAACTTTCACATGACCATTGAGTACATTCCAGGACTACGCAATGTAGTTGCAGATGCTCTCAGCAGGTTACCTCTAGCATCAGCTATGGTAATCTCTATATTATCTGTGGATGTTCCGAATTCATTCAAAGGACAGTATTTCAATGATAAAGACTTCGGCACAGGAGTACAGGTTCTTTCAAAAGATCAACCTTCGACTTCCGAACAGAAGATTTTCTCATCCTATTCTTATACGGATGACCCTCTGTATTATTAAGATCGCGTCTGTGTACCACATGACAAGGATGTTCGGCGTCTTTTGTTAAAAGAGCATCATGTAGTTCCTTATGCTGCCCATCCAGGCATCAATAAGACTTATCGGTTACTTAGTTCAACATACTACTGGCCTCATATGAAAAGTGACGTCATCAAAATGGTTACATCTTGCTTATCTTGTCAACAAATGAAAGCAAGCCGACGACTTCCAACAGGACTTCTTCAGCCTCTTCCAGTTCCAACTGAAAGGTGGGAAAGTATTTCCATGGATTTCATTACAACACTACCACGATCCTCCAGAGGTAACACTCAGATTATGGTAATTGTTGATCGATTGTCCAAAATGGCACACTTTGTTGCTTGCAAAAGTAGTGCACAGGCTCCGGACATAGCCAAACTTTTCATACAACACATCTTCCGACACCATGGATTGCCAAAGAATAACATATCCGACAGAGATCCTAAGTTTACCAGTCACTTTTGGATTTCACTGTTCGAATCTTTGGGTACAACTCTACTGTTCAGTTCAGCCTACCACCCAGAATCAGATGGTCAGACTGAAAGAGTCAACCAAGTTCTGGAAGAAATGCTTCGACATTATATTCAGTCATGCCTAGCAGCATGGGAAGAGTATCTACTCCTTGAGTTTGCTTATAATAACTCTTTCCATGGTGCCATCAGCATGACTCCATTCCAAGCAGCTTATGGACACACTCCGATTGTACCAACGAATTTTGTACTTCAACATCGAGTGGCCCTAGCTGATCAACTGGTTCAAGAAATGCAAGACATTCTACTGTAAGTCAGGGATCATATGCGAAAAGCGCAAGAGCGGTATCAACGGTCTGCCAACAAACATAGACGTCACTTGGAATTTGACACTGGTGACATGGTGCTGTTATTTGTAGCCCCACATCGCTATAAGATGGTTAAGTCTGTGTTTCCTAAGTTGCGACCAAGATACTATGGACCTTTCCGGATCGTCAAGAAAAATTCACCTTTAAGTTACAAATTGGAATTACCACCATCATGGGGTAAAATCCATCCAACATTTCATATTTCTTGGCTAAAGACGTACATTCTAGGCGATGAAGCAGTTCCTCCTACAGGTGATTATGTCCCAGAAATCGAAGACGATTATGTTCTCCTTATTCCTGAGCGTATTCTGGACCATCGACAGCGAGAGACTCGACATCGACTTATCACGGAATTCCTTGTTCTTTGGCGAGATCTAGACGACTCCGACGCTACTTGGCAGTCTGATGAAGACTTACAGCAGTACCCTGACATTTTACAGCAGTATTTTCAGAATTTACAGGGATATTTTCTACATCAGTTCATTATCTCCACCAGGGTCTTCTTTTGAGTGGGAGGGGATGTCACGATCTGTGACGTATTCCTTTCTCTATTTCTAGACTTATGGATGGTTTGATGAATGGACACTTGTGGAAGGGTATGCCCTTTCGACGGGACACTTCCTAATGAGGCACAACCCTTCACAAGAGACATTCTATTGAAGATCCTATTGTAATGTACCCTCTCATCAAGGGTCACACCCTTCACAAGGGGTATACACCTCTTCATGCACATACCCTTTGGAGTACATACCTTTTCATGTGTGACTCTTCACTCTCTATATAAGAGAGGCCCAATTGTATGGATGACACACTATTTCCACCCTACAGACATTCAAGCAATACAATTATTCCTTGTTCTCTGCTATCTCAGTCTCCTTTCTGTTCCTTAGCACATTTCTAAATATAGTAAATCTAGGATTTCTTACAAGAGGTAGGTGAGGTGAGGTCCACAAGTATAGGTGTGTGTGCCTCTGCGTGTGCGATTTCGAACAGTGGCCCGGAATGTTGAATAGAAGAGGGATGCAAAATCATACTGAGTGATGGTGAAGAGAGCATTGAGAGTAAGACGAATACCTTTCGTGATGTAGTAATGCCCAGGTGCTGAATAGAAGCGAGTTAAGAAGTAGCGTGTGATCACCGCTTCTTTGCTTCCACCTTCCAAAGCCTTTTTGCAATCATATCCCCTCCTGTTGGGTTTGCACTGTGAAAGGAATGAAAGGAGATGTGGTGAATCGTCGGAAGGAGGCTGAATAGGGAGAGCAGGGAGCCCCATGCACTGTGAGACCAAATTGGGTGTGAGAAGTTGCCTGGAGCCCATGAACTCAAAAGTGTTTGTGACAGAGTCATAAGATCTGATGAATTTGTACACAGTTCCACATCCACAGGAGGGAAGATGACCTTGTGGAACTCAGTTAGACACAGGGTCTGGATCTCTGAAGATGTCAACACCGAGGATAGTTTGAGGTTTGCATCAAGAAGAGGTTTAAACAGAACCTGAATGTGGGAGAGAGGAGTGGTTATCGAAGGGCTCTGTATCTCTGTTAGCCCACCCAACCCTTCTGAATGTGGTCTCCGTGCAGAGGGGGTGTAATCTGAGTCCCCATGGTCGGAAGAAGAGGCACTGGAGCTCTGAGAGTGGAAAAGAACCCCCCGTTGCTGTCTTGATTGCAGTGGCTCTCCATCCGAGATGATAGTGATGATGGGGATGCATCACTGATGAAGTCGGCCCTACCGATGAAGTTGGCCTTGCTGATGAAGTTAGCTTTGCTGATGAAGTCGGCCTAGCTGATATAGTCGGCCCTGTTGTAGAGGCTGTAGGCATGGGTGAGGTCATGTGCACTGCAGAGGCTGCCTGAGACGTCATGGCGGTATAGAAAGGGGTGAAGAGCTTCTCTGGGCAACCGTGGCTTATACTTGGGCTTCTTCTTGAGCATGAAGAAGAAACAAGAGGTGAAGTAGAAGCTGATGACGAAGCAGGAAGGGGAGCTGATGACGAAGCCAGAAGGTGAGTGATGACAAGGCAAGAAAGGAAGCAAGAAGGGAAGGGGAGCTGATGACGAGGCAAGAAGGAAAGGAAAGGAAGGGGCGTTGATGACAAGGCAAGAAGGAAAGGAAAGGAAGGGGCGCTGATGACGAGGCAAGAAGGGAAGGCAGGAAAGGAAGGGGAGCTGATTTCGAATCAGGAGGTGAGCTGAAGACGAGGCTAGAAAGGAAGCAGGAAAGGAAGGGGAGCTGATGACGAAGTAGAAGGTGAGCTGATGACGAGGCTAGAAAGGAAGCAGGAAAGGAAGGGGAGCTGATGTTGAAGCAGGAGGTGAGCTGATGACGAGGCTAGAAAGGAAGCAGGAAAGGAAGGGGGAGCTGATGACGAAGTAGAAGGTGGGATGATGAGAGGAAGGGGAGCTGAAGCAGGAAGGTGAGCTGATGACGAGGAAGGTGAGCTGATGACGAGGAAGGGGAGCTGCTGTCGAGGTGTTGGCAAGGCCTGCTGAGAGATAACGAGAGAGTGGGGCGGGTGATAACAAGAGGGGGAGCTGATGGTGATGAGAAGGGGAGCTGATGGAGAAGCACGGAGTAGAGCAGAGAAGGGCAGATTAGAAGAAGGAGCTGAGTTCGATAGGACAGCAAGGTGGCAATTTGCAGCAGGCTGTCCAAGAGGGAGAAGCGCTCTAAGGACCCTCCTAGGCTGCCCACGAGGAAGAGGCGATTTGCTGCAGGCTGCCAGGGAAAGTGAGGCGCAACTGGAAGAAGGGCTGCCGGGAGAGATGCGATCAAAGAGAGGGTGCTGCTGGGAGTGATGCGATCCAAGAAGAGGGTGCGAGATGGGCTGCAAGGAGATTGCGCTGCACCTGGTTGGTGCGATCTAAGGAGAGGCTCTTGCTAGGGAGCTGCCAAGAGATTTCGTTGATGGAGGGAGCTGCTGCAGGAAAATTCGTTGATGGAGGGAGGGCTGCGATCGTTGATGGAGGGGCTGCAGGAGAATTCGCTGATGGAGGGGAAGGGGGGGGGGCTGCTATCGTTGATGGAAGGGGGCTGCAGGGAGGGGGGGGCTGCAGGAGAATTCGCTGATGGAGGGGAGGGGGGGCTGCTATCGTTGATGGAAGGAGGCTGCAGGGAGGGGGGGGCTGCAGGAGAATTCGCTGATGGAGGGGAGGGGGGGCTGCTATCGTTGATGAAAGGGCAGTAAGTACTTAAGAGCTTGATGATCAGTAATGATGATAAACTTACTGCCCAAGAGATAGTCCCGATACTTTGTCATGGCATAGACCATGCCCAAGCCCTCGCGTTCAGTGGTGCTATAGTTTCTTTCTGCTCCATTGAGTTGTTTGCTTGCGAAGTACACAGGTAGGTCGAGTTTGTGCTCTGCATCTGGTTGGGCCAATATCGCCCCAATCACCAGCCCACTTGCATCTACATGCACATGAAAAATGACATCCCATTGAGGTTGCCGCAAGATGGGTGCCTTTACTAGATGATCCTTGAGGTTGTCAAACGCCAGTTGTTGAGGTGCCGACCAGTTGAAGGACTGCTCTTGCCGAAGGAGTTCTGTCAACGCCACCGCTATGTCGGCATAGGACCTGATGAATCTTCTATAATAACCCACATGTCCCAAAAAAGACTTGACTTCTCTGGGTGTGCGAGGAATAGGCAAGGTCAATATCACTTCCACCTTTGCTGGGTCCGTGGTCATTCCCTCAGCCGAGACGATGTGGCCAAGGAGAACCCCTCGCAAGGCGAGGAAGAAACATTTGTCCGGATTCAAGCACAACCTAGCTTCTCTGCACTTATTAAAAACCCACCTCAACTTACTCATGTGATCAGTCTGAATAGCAGGTTCGAGGTGAGAAGCATTCTTACCATTAAACACAGAGAAGTCATCCAAGAATACCTCAAGGAACTTTCCGATGTTCTCTTGGAAGAGTTTGGTGACAAGACGTTGAAACGTGGCCGGTGCATTGCATAGACCAAAAGGCATCATCCGGTAAGCATAAGTTCCCCATTGGGTGACGAAGGTAGTCTTTAACTGATCTTGCTCTCGCACCCGAACCTAGTTATACCCACTGTATCCATCCATGAAGGAGTAGAGAGCATGACCAGCTACGGTTCCTGATGTGTGGCGGTATTCAAACTCCTATAGTTGACACAAACTCGGAGTTTTGCAGTCTCTCTTTTGGGCACCACTACGATGCCACTAAGCCATTCGGAGTAGTAGTTAACAGGGTAGATCAACCCTGCTTGCTCCATCTTTTGAATATCAGCATGGACAGCCTTGCCATAGTTAGGATTCATGCGATATGGTCCCTTGATCACCAGCTCTGCTTCCAGATATAGATTGATGCGATGAGTGGGTACTCCCTTTAAATCCTTATATGACCAGGTAAAGACATTAACATAAGGAGATAGTCATGTTCCCAGACCCAACTAGCTACCTTAAGATGTCGTGGTTGGTCTTCTGTCCCAATGTTAAGATACCTCCAATCCCTGGCATGGTCAACTTGAGGTATGTTTCCTGATGTGGAGTTGTTCGGTTCTTCTACTCCCACTGCTGGGTGCGCAGGAGAATCATCCAGAGAAAAATCCCCCACTACTTCTTCCATCCAAGAGCTCGGATAGGACGGTTGGGTGTGTTCTGGAAATGGTTGAGATGTAGAGGCAGCACTTGGGCCCATTCTCTTCTTTCCTTTTTGTGCTTGCTTGAGCATTCCTCTGTATGGTAGTCCAACCACCCCGTATGTAGTTTCGGGAACCTCCTGTGTCGTTGGGGGGTCAGCTTCTGACATATATAAGTCGAGTAGAATAAGGTCCGCGACATCTTCTTCTCCCTGTATGCTGTGGGCTTGCCTTGAAGGTCTGAAGTTCCAGACTCCAGTGTGAATGTGGACGGCTCCTTCAAGTTGTCCGGTCTCTTGACCCCTCCTAGGTTGGTTAGGTTGCACAATGGATTCAATAACCCTGCCAAGAGTCATTTCCGGCACCGCCTGCCTTTGAATGACATCAGTAAGTAGGTGGTCATCCTCTTCTTCTGCAGATCCATGAGTGTCTTCTCCAATACCATCAGCCAGCCCATGATCTATGTGGTCATCTTCTTCTTCCATAGATTCATGAGTGTTCTCTTCAGTACCATCATTATGCTCTGCCAGCTCATCATCTTCTTGCATAGCATCCTCTTCCTCCTCTGTTGTGACCCCATGGTCATTTTCTTGGTGTGAGGCATCCATGTCGTGTGCCTCCATTGCTTCCATTGCTACTTCATGGTCTTGTCTTTGAGTCACCCTGGTGGCCTCCCCACCACTTGGTCTGGTACTTGCGGACATCATTCGCTGATACATGTGGGGATCATTAAGAAGACCAAAAGGCATCCGTTCATACATGAGATCAGCCAAACCAGGTGGTGGAGAGGCTTCCTGGCTCACCTCTTGCGCATTCCGTGAAGTACCAAGATGTGCGTCAAGATCCTCTTTTGGACACAACTCCACCATGTTGATGGCTAAGGATCCCAGGGCCCCCATCCAATCCTAGATGACAGCTTCTTCCTCATCAGGTCCAGCATGTTCCAACAAGTACGTCAAGCTCTCCCCATCATCTCGTGCTGCTGTTACATAGGTTTCACCTTGGAAGGGTGAGTCCTCCACATAGGCCAACTCTTCTTTCTGTAGGGGCCAATCCCCAAGTGCCCATCGCTCCTCTTCCACCCCTTCTTCTTCTTCAAAATCCTCTTCCCCAAGTTCCATAGGTTGGTGACGAGCCCTTCCAGTAACCATGTCTATTTCTAAGGATGTGGATCCCAAAGGCAGTCGAACTTCATCACTTGACCAATCTTGAATGGCCTTTGCTGAGCGTAACCATGGTCTACCAGGAAGTAGAGGATAATTGTGCTCACCCTCCGTTATATTAAGTACAATAAAATTGGACAGGAATGTAACTCCCCCAATCTTCATGTGAACACCTTTGACAGTCCCCATAGGCTTCACCTTGTGTTGATCCGCCATGCGTACTTGAAAATGTACGTCAGTTGTCAATTTCAAACCTAGTTGTTGAAGAGTACCTCTCGGCATGATGTTTACTGCTGCCCCACCATCCAAGAAAACATCTTTCAGCTCCACCCCATTGATCTCCACTGCGAGCTTGGGACTTTGTTCACATGTGAGGGCAGCATAGGCTGAGCAATTGTATAGTGTTACTCCATCTTGAACTGTTACTGTCTCTGGTGTGGGCCCGCCCTGAATAGATCCCCTTTGGCGCCCTCCTGGCATGCGATTCAAAAATGCAATAGTCTGATGCTTGATATGTGGAGACAATTGATAGAGTTGTCGTAAGGTGATATTGGGCCTAAAATCCATCAAGTCATCCATCAAAGAATAGGGCTGGACAGTAGCAGTAGCCTTTTGTGTCTTCATCCGTCGAGCTTCTGGCCGAGGGTCGAAGCTCACGCGAGGGAGAGGAGGTGCCTCCGGATTCTCAATCAATATTTCCTGTGGTGACTCTCCCATCACCCATTTCCCCTTTTCTTGGGCACTACTAGGCTTCACCCCTTTTTCCTTCTCTTGCTTCATTGTGCTTCCTGAGTGGAAAGTGGATGGGCCTGCCTGTGACTCCTCACGTTTTTGCCCTAAAGTTGTCACTTCCGTTGCAAACCTCACTATTATGGACTTGCGGGAAGGGAACTGAGGTGTGACGCCTTCATCTTTAGAACTAGATTGAAGATCTTTGGTGACACTCTTGACTACCTCCTGGTACCTTGAAGGCATAGATTGCTCACTTGGAGCTGAGGTAGTTTTAGAGCTATTGATAGGTCTTGATGGCTGTGGGGCCCTTCGGGTCCTTTCTAATCCAGTTACAGGAGAGGATAAGGGTGATGCAGTCCTGTGCCCACTGTCCACCTTGAAGGAAGGAGGTGGGGATGCTCCTCTAGTGACTGAGCTGGTATCAGTTGTTGATGAGGCCTCCAATATTGATGTTGAGTCATCCTTACTACTGTCACCCTTCATTTGTGACCTAGTCACAGCTCCCAACACTGCACCAATCAAATGGGGTTTGTCTACATCAACCATGTTGACTTGCGATGTTGATTCCCTTCTGCCATTGGGACAATCTCTGGTGTAGTGGTCATTTATGTTGCACTGTGTACAAGAGGGTCCCCCGAATGGTTGTGTACAATCATCTTGGTAATGGCCGTACTCGCCACATCTATAGCACATGATGGGCCTGCGAAAGTTGGTACCTCTACCTCCACGTCCACCTCGGAATCCACCTCGTCGACTGCGGATATAAGGGGGTTCATATCCACCCCCTGACATAGGTGGTTGATATTGTGCATAGTGGGGGGGAGGATAGAAGTATGGAGCCCCAAATTCACTAGGAGTAGGAGCTTGGAGCAAAGGAGGATTAGGAAGTAGTGGAGGTGGAATGATAGGATGGGTGGGTGGTTCAGGTGCCTTCACAGGGGCTGAAGCTAGGGGTACTGGCCCTGAAGTGGTCGGTGCAGCTTTGTTGATTGTAGCCACCAGTGGTTCTCCAATTGGATACTCCGGTAGAAGCTTCCTCAACCCCTTAAGATACCTACACTCGAAGGCATCATGTCCATGAATTTCACAAAATGTGCAAAAGGAGGTCGGGGTGGGTACCTTACGCTTCGATGGACATTCCCAGTAGCCATGGCCAGAACCCTTGCAGTCGGTGCACCAGAGACCACTTCTTATCTGAGCTTCAAAGGGTGACGGTCCATCCACTTTTGTTTTGTTTTTCAGACCTTCTTTGATTTCTTCTAATTCCTTCTTGAGTTGCTGCCATGCCTGTGAGCCCTCTTCTCTCGGAAGTTGGGCAGTCTGGGCGGGTGTTGAGGCGAAACTTAACTGGGACCATTCCATCTTCACCGCTTCCCTAAAAAATTCTTGTAGTGAGGCATGCTTAGGGAGTTTGTCAACCAGCCTTATAGCAATGGTGGAGGGTAAAGCCTTCAAAAACCACCCCTTCATGACGGCGTCATTGGGTGGCACCGACATCTTTGCCGCCAAGACCCTCATCCTTGTGTACATCTCAGAGATGCTTTCTCTAGGCTTCATGGTGTCAATGGATAACTCTTGGACAATCATGTGTTCGAATTTTTTTCAACTTGAAACTGCGTAAGAATTCCTCCCTTAGGTCTGTCCACGTTTGGAAGTGGTCCGGAGGAAATTGATTGTACCATACATCCGCGGCATCCTCCAATGACGAGGGAAAGATGTGAAGGAACGCATGCTCATTCTCCACACCTTTAGCTCTACATGCTGTGAGGAACTTCCTCACATGAGCTTCCGCATCCTCATGGAGGTGGCCTTTGAACTTTTGAGTCTTCACGTGGACCTTGTTGAGTAGCTTGAGAAGTCTAGCTCTGTCTGGAGGACTCAGAACGGCCATCCCCACCCGAGAGGTTGGAGGGACTCCCAATGGGGCTGTAATGAGTGTTGGTGCTCCCAAGGAGGAGACCACCGCGACAACTCCTCCTGTGGAGGACCACAATGGAGAAGTCACTACTGATGTAGTCATAGAGGAAGTGTACCCAGATGGTAGGGTGTAAGTAGGGGGTCTCGGTGTTGCAGAGGGAAAGGGTGAGAACATGGAAGATGGGGGGGTGAAAGAGGATGGGAGAGCATTTGGGAAAGAGAGGGACGGAGTTGAAGTCATGGAGTAGGCAGAAGGGAAGGAAGGAGGTGGTGGAAAAGGCAACACCGGTGTGGATGGAAAGGGAGATGAAACCATCATGGCAAGTAAAGGCATGGCCGGAGCAAAAGTACCCCCCAATGGGATAGATGTAGAAGAAGGATTAGCTAGGAGCCCGGAGCTATGCATAACAAATGAGGTAGCAGCTTGTCCACAAGAGGTTGAGGCGGGAGCAGATGGAGTTACCACTCCGGTAGAAGAGGTGGTTGATGAAGACATCGTTGCAGGAGGAGGAGAGGAGCTGCCTTGACCTTCATGAGTCCTTGAGGAGCCCTCATCCTTAGTACCCTCTTCTTTCACCTGTTCTCCGCTTTGCACTTCTTCTTCTCCGGAGTCCAGATCTGACCACCAGGGTTCCTGTTGATCCAAGTCAATGAGAGTGTCGATGAAGTTACTTGCTCTGGCTGCTGCTCCAATGGGCTCACTTTGTGCTCGAGTTGAGGACTTCGCAAACTTACGTGGCACGTAATGCTTCTTGTACCTAGTTTGGTCTGCCGGAAGTCTTTTCTCCACTCTCCTCAAGTACCTCCTAGTTCTCTCACTAGCTCCTTCAAATGTTTCAGAACTACTCGGCATAAGACCTCTCTCTAGGACCCTAGATCACCACCTCACTCGTGCTACTCAACACCAGCAGTGTCCCACTGTGATCGCCATAAATTGTCTGAGGGGGGGGGGGTTTCCTAACACTTCCGGAAGTATTACCGGAGGCCTAGGACCACTAGTGCGAGAAGCGAGTAAGACATGCCATAAGTGTCATTGATGGTACGTAGGCAAGTGCTTGTCGATGGTGTCAACTATGTGCAAGCGGTAGATGGTGTCAACTATGTGCAAGTGGTACAAGTGCTGAAGTGATGTGAGCAAGAAGAAGACCAAAGCGGAACAACATCATGAAAGCCAACCCTCAACATGAACGGCAAAGAACTTCAACCACATGACATAGGTCCGTTGTACCAGGTGAAGGGAGAGGAGGGGAGGAGAACACAACGGAAAGAGATTTTAGAGTAGCGAGCAGAGATGGGGAGTAGCATAACTCATTAGAAAGCAAGATGATTGATACACCCCCAGAAGATACACACGAGGTGAGCTCTTGACTCTAGCCTCTCACTCCTTCACTCACGCCTCTCGCCCTTGCCAGAATGTCCCTCTCCCTTTCCCCTTTCCCCTTTCCCCCTCTTCACCTTCTCCTCCTCTGCTCCACCCCCCGCTGCCAATCTCCTCTCCTTCTTCCTATTGGATGTCTTCTTGCACCCTTAGCCATCCTTAGCGATTCCACCGTTTGTGGGCCGCTGTGTCCTTGATGGCTTCTGCAACACTCCAGCCTGTTCTGGGTTAGTGAATCCTGTGCTCCATGTGTTCCCCTGTCTATTCCATGCGCTCCTGACACTAGTTGGTTGCGAGGGTTGGTGCACCACCTATACCTCTTAACTGTTGGACTGCTTCCCATGTGCACCAACAGGTGTATCTCGGGTACCATTGCGCCAGTACTTCCCTCTGATCGACTTTGACCATGGTGAGTTGAGGTTGAGGTTTGGCACTCTTCAATCATGTATTGCTTCCGTCATACCCAAGTCATGTCCAGGTCAAGTCATGTCCAAGTCATGTCCATGTCAAGTCATGTCCAAGTCTGTTCCAGAGTGACCAAGATGTGAACATATGTGAACACGCTGCGACTAGGTATGACCAAGGTCTAACAACTTGGCATGTTGCTGAGGTGACCATGACGTGACCCAGGTGTGACTCTTGGTGGGTCGCCATAAACTTTGAGTACAACAAGGATCCAGAGTTCTTAGGTGTGATCTCATGGCGATGCAATTCTCTGCTTCGTGTTCTAACATGGTCCCGAAGGCTAGGACCTGAGCTGGACATACGTGTTCAGATATTATTCCAACAGGTAGGTGGGAGAGGACACATGGCATCATTTGATGTGGCATGCCATCATTCCATCTTAAAAAAAGGTGATTGTTTTCTAGTCCTATGGTCTAAGGTGGGAGAAAAGTTGATTAATCCCACTCTAAACCAGTTGGTCCACGATGGGAATGATGACGGTTGGATTTCCATTTTAATCCCAGCCTAGTCATGTCCATGCGCTAGGCCCTCAGTAAGTGATTTGGAATCGTTTTGCATTCTCAATGGCTTTTGTGATTCTCTTATGGCTCTCTTCTTTCAAAGAGCTAGTTTATGTGAAAAGGTAGTGGGATCACAACATTCTATTATTTTGCCAAATGATATCGTCTTTGCAGTACTTTGGTAAGTTTAAGTGGGTTTTACTGGATCACTCTTTCTTGTTTCTATTTTCCAGGCAACTCATGTGGCAGCCCAGTATGGACAAACGGCTTTGTTGTACCATATTGCTACCAAGTGGGGTGCAGACATTGATGCTCCTGATAATGATGGTAGAAGCCCACTTCATTGGTATCGCACCTTTCCATAACATAGTGTACAGCAATGCCAGCAGAGCATGTTTTCAAAGTGTCATTTTCTATCATCTTTGTCTATGACGTAGTGAATTTTAAGGACAAGCTTAACCAATCACTTGAATGTAATGTTATGAATATTATTGTCAAATTGTAAAATGACAGGGCTGCATACAAAGGTTTTGTTGATTGTGTAAGATTGCTCCTCTTCATGGATGCGTATCGGAGTCGGCAAGATAGAGAAGGTATATTGGAGATGCTCAGGATAATGAGCTCATATTTACCACGTTATTACCACTTTAATTAAATAATAATGATAATAATGGAGATTATCCTACAAAAATTGCCTTTTAATAACCTATCGCCTTTGTAAAAAATCGTCTGCTTTCTCATTTGCATCCAAAAGCGCTTGCTTTACCACTATACTAGGAGGCAGTGCACGTGCACTTGTGTACTTTTGTTTTAATGTGAGGATTGAGAATTGTTGGTTCACCGTACCTTAATGACTGGTAAAGAATAGACTCACTTTTGAATTCTGGGTTTTGCTGCTGGAGAAAAGCAGGCTGCACTCCTTTGCATTGGGCAGCTATAAGAGGCAATCTAGAAGCTTGTACTGTGCTCGTACAAGCAGGCACAAAGGAAGACCTGATGGTGGCAGACAATACTGGTTGTACTCCAGCTCAGCTTGCTTCCGACAAAGGCCATCGACATGTGGCTCTTTTCCTCGTAAGAACTTATCAATGGTAATAGGCTTGTTTATGTGTGATAACCATGTGATCTTGGCTTATGTTTTTTGGTGCTTTGTATTAATGCAGTCAAATGCAAGAAGAATCTTCAATAATCGTGGGGATAGCAAGAGCCGGCTAGGGAGGATAACTAAGCTGGGGCTAGTTCCAGTTTTGTGGCTTTTCATCATCGCCATGCTCATCACCTATGCCAAATCTGTTATCATTTGTAGGTGTACAAGCACTAGCCTTCGTACTTCCAAGCACTGGCCTTATGTACTACCACAGTTGCAATACCATGTCATCCAAACTGCATGTTGCTAGGTTCATCTTAGACACTGATTCTTCCGTGGGTTATTGCAGCATCTACTTTTGTTGGAAAACATGCTGTCGTTAAAATTTGGGCATGGCTGGCATTCTTTCTTGGATCAGGTGGACTTGCGCTTCTGTACAGATGCAGCAGGTAACCCTCAAGTTAATGGATTCTGGTAACATTTGGATAGCATAGGTTAGGTGACCTTTCTCTTTCACCAGAAGACACCATTATATAGAATCAAAACCCTCAACTTTATGGTTGTAAAGCAAAAATCCAAGCCTCCTCATGACTAAAGGCAGATGCTGACAGTGAGGTGCAATTCTACCATGCGCTGCATTGCCAGGATGATTCATCGTCATGTAACACAAGTAGTTATGCTATTGCATTCTGGTCATACTGTCATGTTGTTGGTCATACCCATACGGAAGCTACAAGATATGAAACTGATGTGGGTGCATGTAAAAACTTTATTTATTTTTTGAGAAACACAATCTACTTTTGGAGCAAAGATTTAGCGCAACCTTCGAATTTGCTTTCAGAGCCTTTATAAACCTTGAGAAAACCATAATGACTGTTTCAGGATAAACACCATCTACTTTTGGAGCAAAGATTTAGAGCAACCTGCAAATTTGCTTTCAGAGCTTGTATGAAGCTTGAGAGAACCATAATGACTGTTTCAGGAGTAGCTTTCTCTAAGGCAAAGCAAGGTAGGCTTTGACTAATTTTTCACATCTTCTCTCCTGATACAAAGTTTACCGGTGGAAACCTCTGGCCCTTTGAAACTGCTCTATCTGTTGTGTTTCAGAGGATCGGTTTGGGTATGTTCTTGGATTCATGTAGAAGATATTCCTGCCATATAGCGGACATGCAAATTTCACCTTGTGAAGATTTCATCAATGTTGCAGCTTGCTGATATGTGTGTTGCCCTATCAGCTAGATTGTCTAAGCATTTTTTGCTTAGAAATGATCGTTTGGGTGAGACTTAAGTGAACTTGTATAGTCTTCACAAGCAGTTGTAGCTTGAATGTGGACTACTTTTTTGTTAGCCTTGTCCTTCAATGCTAGCTTTACGGCTGGTATGCCCTTCACCTCCAGAGTGTTGACAGAAACTCAGTTTCTATAAATGAATATGTGGGTGTGTGGATATGTATGTGTGAGCGTATGTTTATAATATTGGTCTACACGCACCATTGAGGATTGGGGATGTCATAGTAGCTAGTCCCTGCTATGCTGATGAGTTTCAACCTTGTGACTGTCATGAGATTGAAATTGTACACTGTGTTGTGTTTTTAGAGGACGGGTTGGATTCGTCTAGATATACATTAAGGATCATTTTCTTTTGTCTTAGTATAATAACTACAAGTTGACCTCATTTTCAATTGGCTAACATTGTAGTTGGTTGGGAGATGTGCACTAACTGAACGTATCTTACTACAGCCACGGTTTTGGAGAAATGGTGTAACATATAAATCCGCCTCTAATGGTGCAATGATATTTGATTTATATCTTACCTAGGTTAAATTATAAAGGTGATTCATAAACAAGGTTTATAAGTTTATGTATTGTCATGGCTGCCCTACTGCAACTCACCCTTCCTTCCCCCTTACCTTTTTACTCGATCTCTTTCTTATCCCTAGGATTTCCTTTTTCAAAAAATGCTGGTGGTATTCTGCAGCTTGTTGCAATAGTTGTAGCATTGTTCAGCTGTTCATACTTTCTTTTCCCTTGATGGACAACTTCAACGATTGTGTTAGTTTACAAAGTCTTATAATATTCTATGTAGTGTGTTTGGGTGGTGTTTTACTTTTAATGTGATTGGGGGAGGGTGGAGTGTGTTACCTTTATGTTTGCAAAAGCAAGTATTCTTGTCAATTCTTATGAAATCCAATTATAACTAAAATCCTTACGTGATTGTAGCAAGGATCCTGGGTATATTAAAGCCAACGAAGTTTTGTTTCTGCAGCTTGTTGCAATAGTTGTAACATTGTTCAGCTGTTCATACTTTCTTTTCCCTTGATGGACAACTTCAACGATTGTGTTAGTTTACAAAGTCTTATAATATTCTATGTAGTGTGTTTGGGTGGTGTTTTACTTTTAATGTGATTGGGGGAGGGTGGAGTTTGTTACCTTTATGTTTGCAAAAGCAAGTATTCTTGTCAATTCTTATGAAATCCAATTATAACTAAAATCCTTACGTGATTGTAGCAAGGATCCTGGGTATATTAAAGCCAACGAAGTTTTGTTTCTGCAGCTTGTTGCAATAGTTGTAGCATTGTTAAGCTGTTCATACTTTCTTTTCCCTTGATGGACAACTTCAACGATTGTGTTAGTTTACAGAGTCTTATAATATTCTATGTAGTGTGTTTGGGTGGTGTTTTACTTTTAATGTGTGTGGGGGAGGGTGGAGTTTGTTACCTTTATGTTTGCAAAAGCAAGTATTCTTGTCAATTCTTATGAAATCCAATTATAACTAAAATCCTTACGTGATTGTAGCAAGGATCCTGGGTATATTAAAGCCAACGAAGTTTTGTCACAAGAGCAAAAGGACAATGTAAGTATTGCTTGACACTCCTTTTTTGCGTTCCAGTAAAACGATGTGGTTGTCATTGTCTATGTGAAGATTTGAACTGGGCATGGAAGGATGGTTGAAGCTCTTTTTCTAAATAAAAACAAAGAGCCTCATTCCAGTAATTTCTTAATTTCTTACAACTAAGCTAGTCTGTAAGATTTACTCCTTTGTCTTATGCATCTTTGGGCTGCCTTTTCATACCATAATCGGTTGCTCGTGATTTTTAGTCTTGTGGAACTTTTATTACAAGCTTGAGTGTCTCTCCAACATGATGGGCTGATGACTTTCTTAAGTTTCTTGACCAGTTCATATATTAAACGATATTGACGATCCTTTTTTCTCTATGGTAGGTATAGTATAAGTTGTGCATACTTCCTGCATTCTATCAACCTTGGCTGAGTAATCTTGACTTAGATAAGTAATCGGTAGTACAATTCTGCAAGTATTTATAACCACACCAAGGACTTGAGTTCTCTCTCTCTCTCTCTCTCTCTCTCTCTCTCTCTCTCTCTCTCTGTGCGCCATATCCACCTTGTTTAGCACTTGAAATATGTGGGTTGTATTGCGTCGACTCTATTCAGTAGTCAAAGATACAACAAACAAAATTACAGCAAGGATAAACTCCCTTGCACCTGTCATAAACCAGGTCAACTGACTTCTGAAACTGGCAGGCATCCAACTACCTGATTCTAGCCAATTCCTGGCAAAAAAGCATCCACTTCAGTACAGAAACTCTGTGCTCTGTAAATCCACAAGAACCTTCAATGAAAAATAACCCTCTTTGGGCTGCCATGGCATCAATTCCTAGACTCACAAGGCCTGCACACAGCCCAGAGCTGTCACTAGCAGCCCAACTCAGCCACACATTTCTCACAGGCTGTCACTTATGCCAAGTCCCTTGCTGTCACCTGGATACTGTAAGCTAGGCGAAATCCTTCTGGTAGTTTCTGGCAACCCACAAATCTTCATGGCTGCACCAGGTAGCCCTGCATCAGCAAACGAATCTTCTTGGCTGCACCCAGCAGCCTTGCAACTGATTGCGAATGGCATTATTTTCTATCGCTAGAAACAAAACAATACCCTCGATTAGTGAGTTACTTGGGTGCAAAAACCATTTAAATGAGAAACATGAAACATTGGGTGCACCTTACAACCCTGTGATAATTCCAATTTATAGGCTACCTTCCCTATTGTTTTAAGAGTTAACCACGGCCCACAATATCGGGTTGACAGCTTAGCACACTCTTCTTCAGTCAGAGCCTTGGAGTATGAGCAAATTTAGAGAAAAACTTTTTCACCTTCCTTAAATTCTCTTAAAATATTATTTTCATCCCCATATGTCTTAGCTCTATCCATAGCTTGGCGGATGTTAGCCCTCACAAGTGCTAGCATCTCCCGCATTTGAACAACATAGCTCATGGCACTAGGTAATTTCTGAGGTATCTCAACTGTGGTTGGATATGCTTGTCTATAACCATAGTTCAATTCGAATTGACTCATTTCTGTATAGGAATGTTTTCTATCATTGTAAGCAAACTCTAATAATGGTAACCAATTGTCCCATGTGTGTTGCCTCAATGATACATATGCTCTAAGCATATCCTTAGATTTGGTTGACTATCTTTGTTTAACCATCCATTTCAGGATGATCTCCTCTACATTTTCAACTCAGTCCTTAGTGTCTCAAACTGTAGTCCAAAAATGATTGGTAAATTTAACATCTCTATTCGACACTATATATCTGGATAGTCTATGCAGATGAAATATATGCTTAATAAACAAATCCGCAACTTGTTGGGCATTAGTAGACTCCCTAGTCGGAATGAAGTGAGCCATCTTCACAAAGATAGAATGGGAGAAATCTTCTTGCTTTCGAAGGCAACTCTGGCTTTTCCTCTTGGAGAGGAACCGTCCCTAAAGACTTCCAAAGGCAACACGAGGCCTTCCAAGGCAACACGGGGCCTTTCCACAATTTCAAGGAACCAAAAAAAGGACTGTTTCGTTGGAAATAAAAGAAGTCTAGCGCAATGCCACTTGCATCGGTTTCTAGGAAAAACAATTTCTGGGTAGCTACAAATTTTAACACTGGAGTGACTACTTTCGTCATGCTTATGATTAACTTATGGGAAGTTTCTAGTAAATTTTATTGACGATATTCTTGTTTACAACAAAAGTATTGTTGAGCATTGTAAACACTTAAGAAAAGTGTTTGAAACTTTGAGGAAAGCAAGCCTTTATGTGAATAGAAAGAAAATGTTGCTATGCATGGTGTAACTTGAGTATTTAGGATTCATTATTGCACCTGCAATAGGAACATTCCGAGATAGTATCACCTTTGATTGAGCTGACCTTAGATAAAGCACGTTTTGTGTGGGGACAAAATCAACAAGAGAGTTTTAACGCCATAAAAAAGGCTATGGTCTCTGGAGCATTGGTAAGCCCAAATGGTATTACCAAAAACTCGTAATGTCCAAATCTACTTCTGAAAGTGGTTTTATGCACATCCTTGGTCCTAATCCGGATTTGATTGGTAGCCACTCTTAAGGTCTATCTTGCTGAAAATTTTGGCTATATGTAATGCATTTAGCAAATTATCAATTCGAGCCATCGAATACCTGTGCTCAATAGTGATATTGTTTAACTCTATAATCTATGGAGAGACGAAAGGTATCATCTTTCTTCTTCTTTAATATCATTATTCTTTCAATTGCCTTCACACCTTAGCTTCTTCTGTAAAACTTAAGGCCTATTTATGGATTCTACCCTCGTGATAAGTTTAATATTATGTTGAACATTCCGCTTTGGAGGTAAATCATAAGGCAACTCATCCCTAAAACAATCAGAGAACTCCTCTTTGATCCGATCTGCCATTTTGGCCAGCTCCCCATCTTGGGTAGCGTTAATGCAAGTTGATGGACCATCAATTGACTCTATCGATGCTTACAAAGAAACAAAAACTCTTCATGAGTTTTTCAAACTTCCATCACTGATAAATGTGCTTTTTTCAACCAATGGCTGGAATGCCATGCCTTTCGTAAGGCTATAAGAACTAACATAAACGAAAACTGAATTCAAAAGGACATAGAAAGATCCCCTGTTCGATTTAGTCCATGTGCAGCTTCCACATCGCTTCAATTTTACGCCCAGGCGTTCAAGGATGGTGATAACCCCACAAAAGCGCCTCCAAATTGATTTTCGTTCAAGTTTTGTCTAGTTCTGTCCGTTTTTTGACTGAAAAAAACAGAATTCCGTCGATGATTGACGAAAATCTCAAAAACAATAATTTTTTGAGCAGGTTCTGCTAACAAAGCCATAAACTATTCTATCTTCCACTGGTCACATCTGGTCACGTAGTTGCATTCTTTTCAAACATCATGGATCCTTATTTGAGTCTTTTGAGCCTTTTAACATTGGATCTCCCAATGGACGTGAACTTCCTAATGCAAATCCAACTTGTGTGCTCTGTGTTCAACAACCTCGGATGCCAGGTTAGTATTGACATTACAGCAAAGCAACAGATCACCCCGGTCCTTGAGAGTGTTCGGTGCAAGCTTCTCCACTGGAGCTCGCGGCCAAACTCTCCCTAGCAGGTCGTGCCTTAGTAGCAAACCAGGTCCTTCTTGCCATGGCCTGGTATATTGCCTCCTGCTAGTGTTTTCACATCGGATGCATTGGGTAGCTCCAACGGTTGGTTCGGAACTTCCTTTTGGCAGGTTCGGACGGCACGAGGAATACTAGAGCTCGGTTCGCTTAGCAGAGGGTGATCATGCCGCAGGCACTAGGAGGCTTGGGTATCATCGATCCAGAGATGCAGACTAGAGCCCTCTTAGGCAAGTTGGTTGTTTGCGGCTTCACACCAAGTGCAGAGCCTTAGAAGCTCCTCTTACAGCGAGGGCTTCTCAGGAACACCCCACGCACTGGGGGGCAGTGGCAGCTTTCACACAGATGGATCTACTTAGAGGCCGCCTTACGAGGAAGGGTTCCCCCTTGATGAGGAGCCTCCATAGGGTCTGACAGAGATTAGCACGGGGCCTTATTCGAGCTCAGCCTAGATGCAGAGAGCAATTCGAGCTTCAGCCCCTTGTTTGTTTGGCACCCAGAGATTCGAGATCAAGAGGGACGTATGCTCAGATAGCAGACTCACATTGGTTGGGCACAGTGGGACAATGGACCGGCTGGATCCTTTGGCAGATGAAGCATGGAGGGAGAGGTGAGACTTGGTGCCGTAGCACATCTGCGAGGGGTAGGGTAGAGGATGAGAGAGATTGACATAGCTATCCCTGAATCCTGGTGGGAGAGACTTCGCGTGTGGATGGATAGCAGATGGTTGGGCCGGTTTTCTCGGACTGGTGTTCCATTGAGGATGATGATGCAGCGAGGCAGTACGCAGTCCGGTGTTTTTCTAGTAGGACCTGGAGGCCTACTCCAGGCACTCACTGAGAGAGACCCAGAGTTGGATAGGAGTCTGGATGGGATTCACTGGCAGATGATCAGAGTGGTGAGACGTTTGGGGAAGGAGTGGCACATTGACCCTCCCAGTATCTCAGAGCAGGATGCCTCCAGATGGCGCCTCCGGCTTTGGGAGGGTAGGCCCTTGAGGGAAGTCCAGTGTGATTCGGGAGAGTGATTCTGGCCCTCCAGGGGCGGCCTTGCCAAGCAGGTGGACAAGGTGCCCTTCTTTTCCTACACCACACGGATTGGCAGGAGGCTTTGGATGGATTTTTTGACGTGGACCCCTTCGAGGGAGAGGCATTGGGTGGCCCAGAGAGTGCCTGAGATGTGCGTTCCAAGTTTTGGACACGGTTATGGTCCAGTTTGTGGTGAGGAAGATATCCTACTTCTTTTGGTTGGCCGCTCATGGAGGCTTGCCCATCGGCCTGTGGTTGGAGCAGATGTGGGTGGAGGAGCAAGTGTCACTGTTGCTCTGCTGGTTTTCTAGAGACGATCCCGCACTGCCTCTGGAGCTGTCCTAGCGCATTGATGATTTGGATGGGAGCCCTCAGGATTATGACCCGTATGCAGAATCTTCAGAGGGACTACGCTTGGGGGATGGTGGCCTGGTTGACTGAGGGAGGACACGCGTTTCGGATTGATGAGATCTACCCAGCTTATTAGATACAGGGTCAAAGCATTCAGAGGATAGAGCTCCATGAGACGGTCCCCCTTGATAGCCTGGCTCCTCCTCCTCCTTCGGAGGACAATGTTTGGGAGGTAGTAGCCAGTATCACTGTGGGGAATGTTTGGGTTGGTTGCTGTAGTCTGGTGATGGGTGAGCATCCGGTTCCACCCTCAGCTACCTCTATTGCCATCTGGTAGGATATCATCTACACCCTCCGCTCCACCTGGGAGTGTGGGATCCCAAGCTCTAGGGCGACTGTTGTGAGGCGTGCTCGATTTTGCAAGGCTTGGCATGCAGGAGTTTTTTACATTTTCACTCCGCGAGGGATTCACTGGTTGTATAGTCCCCCCACCTGGCTGTTAGCCCTAGTACCAGAGATCCCCTAGGCAGTGAGTTGGGTTTCTCTGGAGCACCTTCGGGGCTGCTGTTTTGTGTGAAGTTTTTCAAGTATTAATAGAAGGTTCCTTTCTTTGAAAAAAACAAGCTCTCAAGCATCACGTACATGTGTTCTTCTTGCATTGCCTCTATCCTTCTGATAAATCTGGTCATCGCACAATGTAGACCACACCAACGGTTCCGCCAAGTTTCCTTGTTGACACCTCTACTACCGGATGATCTCCCAAGACCTCCACCAAGAGGATTTAGACATCACCTTCACCATCCTGAGCAAAGCATCGCTTCACACAGCCAAAAGCTTTTTCCATCGACCAACTTGATGCTCTGATACCAACTGACAAAGACCAAAACAAATTCTGATGACACAAGCAAGAGAATCACGGGTGATCTGCAGGATTTTCCTCCTAGCCATGCTCTACAACGATTTCTCACAATACGAATCATTCCACATGTTTTTTTTCTTATGTAGAGTCCCCAATCTCCCTAGATGAGCCTAGATTGCCATAGATGTTCCTTTTTACCCCTTCTTTGGATTCCTTTAAACCATTTGCCCCTTGTCACAATGTATAACTAGGAACACCTAGACCTAGAGCCTTTAGACCCACATAGTCACATAAATCACCCTCACCAATGACCTTGACATTGAATCCCTTTGACCACTTACATAATGCGTAGTGCAGATTATTTACAATTGCTCCTCGAAAGGGAAAATGCGGACTAACCCTTCTAAGGTCATGTTATCTCAGCTTGAGCATAACATTAGACATGGGTTAGAGGACACACAGATTGGGTACACGGTCACCCATTATGGGAGGTATTGTACTACAATAGTATGGGAGATATCAGACTATAGATGTATTCAATAGCGTTGCTGATATTCTGTGAGAGCCGAGACATGAAGGTCAACTTGTGTAAAACCAAGGTCATGATCTTCAACACCAAATGACACTCAGCTTCAACGCAAGATGTTCACTCTTGCAGGGATTTGGTGGAGATAGTCAGATCTGATGGATACTTGAAATGCATCTTCACAGGTCCTTAGTTCACAATGAAACCGGCATTGCAAATAGCATGACTAGAGAGCACGTTTCACTTGCGAGATCGGAGGTACAATGCTTCTAGGCACATTTCCAGCACGTGAACCTGAAGCCATCCTATGTGCAGGTCTTTTTTGGGTTGTAGACCTCAGAGAGGATGAGAGGACCAGTTCTGTTAGAAATAGAGAGTGAGAGAGCAAGAGAGCTGAACGTTTAGTTTGCAATATAAAGAGTGAGTTATACAAGAAGTGGGGAAAGGTTTTGTCTAAGTGACAAAACCTTATCCTTCACTAACCGTAGTTAGTGAACTAACTGTGGTTAGGGAAAAAAACCTCTAAACAGGAAAAAGTGCCTCTAACCTAATCATTACATTATATTGGTCACTGCTAGAATATAATAATAATTATAACACCCCCCTGCAGTGCCAATGTCATGTACAAGGAAATGATCAATCACCAAAAGGTGATAAGTTTAGGGCACTGCGAAATGCCTCAAACTTTTCACGTGGAAGTGCTTTGGTGAAGATGTCTACAACATTGTCATGTGTTGACACAGATCATACTGTGTAAACCTCAATGTGCTTCGTGCGAGCATGAAACACAGGATTCTTTGCCACTGCTATAGCACTCTGACTATCAGTGAGAATCGGAGAAGGACCCTCCAATGAAAGATGAAGATCAGCAAACAAACGACGCAGCCAAGCACATTCAACTGTTGCTGTGAACGCTGCCCTGTACTCAGCTTCACATGAGGAGGTAGCCACTGTAGACTGTTTCTTGCTCAACCAAGAAATGCAAGCATGTCCTACCCACTGGTGGACTGCCTAGTATCATAGTCTCCAGCCCAATCTAAGTCACTGTAAGCATGCATTTGCAAGTCACCCCCCCTAGGAAACATCAAGCCAAAAGACTTTGTACCTTGCAAGTAACGGAAGATGCGTTTTACAGCCTGCTCACCTGAGAAACTGAAAACTGAATATCAGGTCGTGTATTGCAGAGATAAATAAGGCATCCAACAGCTTGACCATAGAGTGTGACATCAATTGATTCACCCGCATCATGCATTGTAAGCTTCAGCCCCAGCTCCATGGGAGTGGACATAGGCTTGCAATCATGCATGTTGAATCTGTCCAAGAGTTTTTGAACATACTTGGACTGAGACATAACAATGCCATATTTCTCTTGAATAAAGTGGATCCCCAAAAAGAAATGTAACAAGCCCAAGTCTGACATATCAAATGTAGCTTTCAATTGGACTTTGAAATCTGCAATTACTTCCTCATTTGATCCGGTGAGCAGCATGTCATCTACATAAAGAATGATGACCAAAATATCCCCCCCATCCTTCTTGAGTTAGAGGATGCTCTCAGTTGGACTATTGTGCAGCCCCTTGCTGGTTAGAAAGGCATCAATTTTGGCATACCATGCACGTGGGGCTTGTTTCAGCCCATACAAAGCTTTATTCCGCTTGCATACCTACCTCTTCCAATAAGTCTCCATTAAGGAAAGTTGTTTTAATGTCCAACTGATGAACATTCCATTCAAAATTTGCAGCCATTGCTATAACTGACTTGATGGTGGTCATCCTGGATGTAGGAGCAAAAGTCTCCTCATAATCTATGCCCTTTTTCTGAGCATATCCTTTTGCAACCAGCCTTGCCTTGTACCGATCAATGGACCCATCTGGCTTTCTTTTGACTTTGAAAACCCAACGTGTACATATGGCATTCTTACCTGGTGGCAAATCCACGACATCCGAAGTCTGATTTTTATGAATGGACTGCAATTCACGTGCATGGCATTAATCCAATGCACATTATCCTTTGCTTCTTCAAATGTCTCAGGCTCCTCCTCATCAAGAAGAGTACTTGCATAAGCTGATTCAATGGAAAGAGCCCCCCCCATGTGCCTTACTACACTATGAGTTTTGCCAGGCAATGGAGCCTTAAGCCTACTCTCCCTGAGAGTTTGAAGCAACCAATGTGGGACTGTTTTGGCTGTGTGTTTCTCTTGAATTTCTTGCCTGACAACTTCATCCACACCTTGAGGTTGTACTAATTTAGCTAGGGGCTGAATTTGTACATGTGGATCTGGCGGAGGCTGCTGTAAATTTTGAGTTTCAACGGGGGAACCAAATGCTATAGGAAGCATCCCCTCAAACACATCATCTGAAGAGGTTGGAATCTGAAATTCAGCATGCGTATGTGCTGAATTTTCAGAGAATATAACATCTCTACTAACAAAAATCTTGCGTGCAGCAGGATTGTAGAGACGATAGTCTTTGCTCTGTGAACTATATCCCACAAAAATGCATTTGAGTGCCTTGTCTGACAACTTGTGTCTGAACTCCACAAGCACGTGGGCATATGCAACACAACCAAAAACTCTGAAATGGTCCACTGAAGGCTTTCTCCCATGCCATGCCTCATAGGGAGTGATTGTCTTCAAAGCCTTTGTAGGAGCCCGATTTAAAATATAGTTGGCACACATGAGGCCTTCCAGCCAAAATCTGTGAGGCAACTTCTTACTTGTGAGCATGCATCTATCCATTTCCATGGCGGTGTGATTCTTCCGCTCAGCTTTGCCATTTTGTTGAGGTGTAAGCCTCACTGTAAGCTGATGCATGATGCCTTTTTCTTTCAAAAATGTCATAAATTCATGAGACATATACTCCCCCCCTCGATCTGTGCGAAGTGTTTGCACCTTGAGTACTGTCTCATTCTTAACCATAGCCACAAAGTGTTTGAAATGCATAAACACTTCTGATTTTGCCTTGAGACCATAGACCCAAGTGTAGTTGGTAAAGTTATCTATGAATGTAACAAAATAGAGATAACTCCCAAAAGCAGGTGTCCTTATGGGACCACAGACATCACTGTGAATAAGCTGTAATTTTCTTGTAGCTTTTATTGCACCATCTTTTTTGAAGGGAAGTCTATGCATTTTACCAAGAATGCAGCCTTCACATGCATGAGGAGGAGGCGACTCCAAAGGAGGCAATGCATCAACCATATCATACCTCTGAAGTGTCATTAAGCTGCCATAGCTCATGTGCCCATACTTGGCATGCCATAACTCTGCATTTTGCATCGCAGCAGTGGGAGTGCTAACTGATAATGCAAGATGAGATCTCTTTTCATATAGATTAAGCTGAAAAAGTCCCCGATAGAAAAGTGCCAGACAACCTCAAAGCATAGTCATTTTCTTTGTCTTTGAGTGCACACTTGTCATCATAAAAAACAACCTGAAATCCTCCTTTATTGAGTGAGGACATTGAAAGCAAATTCTTCTTTATCCTTGGCACATAGAGTACATCTGAAATTTTGAAATCTGTGCCATTAGTGGATGTGAGAATAATGTCTCCCACTCCACACACTGAATAAGAAGAATTATTCGCACAAGTTACCTTCTTCTTGGTAGGTGAAGAATGCAGAGTTACAAACAGACTTTTCTTGGAAGTGATTTGTTTTCAGCACCACTATCAAAATACTAAGTATGTAGTGTCTCATCGACACTAAAAGAGCATTCATCCTTTGAAGGATCGTAACTGCAAGTCAAGAAAGCATATGGGTCATCATCATTAGTGGCTGTAGTATCTGAACTACCCACTAAAAAATTTGAAGTGCAAGACAGAAAGGCATAGTGCTCTTCAACCAAGTTGGCTGCAACATCTCCTCCATCATGAGAATGTGGAACTGATGCATCTGACACAGCCATACCGGAATCCCTTTTCTTCTCTTTGGCTATGCGCTTCTTACACTCTCCAATATAATAACCTGGCTTTTTGTAATAATGACAGATGCCCTTCTTTTTCTGCTTATTTGTATCACCCTTTGCCTTATAAGAAGGCTGTCCAGAATCAGCTTTATGCTGATGTGTGGGCTGATTGGCATGTGGCTTTTGCTGCCCTTTACCCTTGGGCTTGAACTTGTAGAGCATAGCATGCTCGCAAGCCCGGGTTGCCATATTTCGGCGAGTTTGTTCCTCCTGCAATAGAAGTCCTACCAACTCGTGAAAGGGGAGAGGATTGCTGCCCCCCCTCAATGACAAATTCAGCGAGGTGTGGAAACCGAGATAGGACTCATGAAGAGAGTTTAGAGTGGTGGTGATCATCTCTGAATCTGGAATGACTTCATCAATATTCAGCAGTTGTTTCCTGAGGTCCTGAAGCTTTGTGAGGTGAGAATTCATGGAATCTCCCTCCTCCATATGTGTGGAATGACTTCATCAATATTCAGCAATTGTTTCCTGAGGTCCTGAAGCTTTGTGAGGTGAGAATTCATGGAATCTCCCTCCTCCATATGTGTATGGGAAAGTTCTCGCTTTAGAAAGGAAACTCTAGCATCATTTCTTGCTGCAAACATACTCTCTAGTATTTCCCAAGTTGCCATAGATGTCTTGCATGACTGAATATGAGGTATAATTAACCTCTTGACAGAGAGAGAAATTACTAAAAGAGCTTGTGCATCTCTCCTGGAGCGGTTGCTCCAATCACCTGTGCTGTATTTGTACCTCTACCCCTGCCTCCAGCTGTAGGAGTGACAGGTGTAATCGCTGTATCTGGTCTTTCTTCATCTCCATTGACATAATCCCAAAGATGTCTGCCAACCAAGATATTGCGAACCATGAAACTCCACAAGGAGTAGTTGGTGCCATCCAAGTTATCCTCCTATGTGAGAACTCCGAACACCTCATTTGAGTTGTTATGAGCCATTTACACCAGATAATCTCAAAAAAAAAAACAGTGACCAAGTGAAATCCTTTCCTGGTATATAAAATGCACAAGTAAAATCTGCAAAGAAAAATATGCCCACAGTGACAAATACTGTCACAGCCTGTCAAAGGCTCAAAACTCACCACAATGCTCTACTCAATGCCCAAAAATCTGCAAATAGAATCTGCAAAAAGTGGCAAAAGTCTGCAAATTGACTCACATTGAGTCCAAAACTGTTTGCAAACTTCCAAAATACTCTTTTACCTGCAAAATTGCAACCCAAATGCAAAAGCCCCAATTTCTTGTGGGAAATTGCATACAAAAGAGGGCAGATGATCTAAAAGCCCCAAATGTTGCACAAATTGCACTCTGCCTGCAAAAGCCCCAATGTTCAGTGCAAAATTGCAATGTAATTGCAAAAGCCCCAAATTTTTGGACAACCTGCAAACCAACTGCAATGTCTGCCCACAAATACAGAATGCCCCAAATTCTCTGCAAGATCTAAGCCAAACAATGGCTATCTGCAAACAATGCATGCCAAAAAACCAGCTGCTAGAGTACCTGCAAGAATAAAACCTGCACAGAAGTGCGGACGCCAACGAAGAGTACAGCGGCATGCAAAATGTACGGAAATCCATACTGTGTACGGATTTGCAGCAATCTGTACGGAGATAATTGTACGGAGTATGGACAACCAGCGCTGTCAGGTACGGAATGGCGACACGCAGTACAGACGATTGCATATGGAATGCTTGTGTATAGACGCCTGTGTATGGACGGCGCAGTACGGCACAGAGCAGCTGGTAGTACGGAATACAGACAGTCCGTACGTCGTATGATGCTGTACGAACACTGATGGTGGCGATGTACGGACACTGTACGGGCTGGCGCAGATGTATGGAATGCTGGTGGGCTAATCGATGGTACGGACTGTACGGGCTGGCACGAATGTACGAGCTATACAGAATCAGTCTGTACAGATTGTACGGACGGGCTGGAGAGCTACGAGTAGGGTGCTGGGAGCAGGAGGAGCTTGCGGGCAAGGGGTAGGGAGCTGGGCAGGAAGCTTGGAGCAGGGTCTTGCTGCTCTGATACCAAATGTTAGAAATAGAGAGTGAGAGAGCAAGAGAGCTGAACGTTTAGTTTGCAATAGAAAGAGTGAGTTATACAAGAAGTGGGGAAAGGTTTTGTCTAAGTGACAAAACCTTATCCTTCACTAACTGTGGTTAGGGAAAAAAACCTCTAAAAAGGAAAAAGTGGCCCTAACCTACTTATTACATTACATTGGTCACTGCTAGAATATAATAATAATTCTAATAGGTTCATCACTATCTGGATGTTGGAAAAAGTGATGAACTATGGACTTGTTCACTAAATGATTGTCAGGGTAATTTTGGGTTAGGACTAATAAAAGATCAAAAGGAGTGGTAGGTAGACCTTAGGTCCTAGATAGGACATCCATGATGTTATGTCATGGACAAGGATTAGAGATTTTTTAGGGGCCACATCACATGATGTGGCAAGCCCCCACACACAGCCATCATGGATGAGGGGGATTGTTGCCACATGACACCATCCTATTAGTCTATTTGGTGTGGCTTTGCCACGTGCCACACAAACATTCACTCACCATCTCACTCACCCTAGGGCAAGCAATCGGATGCAACTAGTGCATCTAGTGCATATCTCTGGTGCATTGTGATTGGGCACATTATGTCAGTGTGCCACGTAAGATGGGGTTGAAGCTTTGGCTTCTATGAGAAGCCACTGGTTCCTCACCTCCACACCTCCTGAGTTGGTTTATTCTATTTGGGATTCATTTTGCATTTGCGGTTAGTTGCTTTCATTGTGCATTTGCAGTTAGTTGCTGCATTTTCAGTTGTATGCTTTTCATTTTAGCCATTGTGCATTTGCAGTTACTTGCTGCATTTTCAGTTTCATGTCTACAAGGGTTTGACAAACAGATTCATTGCAGGCTGGTAAAAGAAACAGCCATGGATTGTGCTATGGGAATGTCTTGAAATTGAGATATGAAGTGGATGCTATAGACTTCTTGCTTACAAGTGATATTGTCTTTATTTATTACAGCAACCTTTGTTGAAAAGTGAACTGAGCAATCCGGCTCTTTGGGCAGGGCATTGGTCTCAATTGTGTCCAACTTGCAAGGTGCTTCCATGCCATGAAATTGTTTGTGTCTATTCAAGAGTGCAAGTTTATGTCTTTTGTCATTGTTTATTCATGCATTTTTACTGAATGGACAGATAGTAAGGCCTCTACGGTCCAAGCACTGCTCCTCGTGTAATAGATGTGTAGCACAATTCGACCATCACTGCCCATGGATCTCAAATTGTGTTGGTAAGGTAAGGTTTTTGTGGATGGTCATTTGATGTAATGCACGTCTCAGGAAATGAAGAGAAAAGCTGTCAGGTTTTTTAGTACCAGAGATCTAGAGAATCATGTTGTATTTTCTGGTTTCTGGATCGCACAACGTGACTGATGTGTGTCTCAAGGAGCTTCTTGAGTCAAAAGAGTGAACACATTTGCTAATAAAGTTTGTGAAATTAGCATCCTCCAAGACATTGAATATTGCACGAGTACTGTTTTGCCTTCTGCATGAAATAGTCTGGCCTTCCATTGAGAGCGGTATTTATTCAGTAGGTTTGTTTAAAATGATTATTGAAGTGAATTTTTATAAGTTTATTTTGAACTGGGTTTCTACACAGATTAGTGCTGTATATAATGTCCAGCCATAGCTTTTTATCTCACTATGGCCCTGTTAGAGTACTCATGTGAACGTATAACCAGTACATATATATACTTATCTAGTAAGTGTCTATCTCTCACTGAGACTGATTCTTTGGTACTCGAACGTGTGTGAAAGTCCCTAGATTCATGAATATGTAGATGGACGTATAACTTATCATAGGAAGCACTGCCAGTTGCTCCTGATCGGGAATTATCCTCCTACCCTGCGTCGGAAAGAAACCTCGACTGAGAAAAGGCCCCATGATGCGTCTCCATCTCATCGCCCAGTTGCTCCGCCTCTTGAGACTCAGGGAGATAAAGACGATGTTGATAGATAACAAGGAAAATTAGGTCTTGTATTTTACGGATATATAAGTACACAATTGAACTATAACTCGTGTATGTTAAAGATGAATGAAGAGATTTGGACTACTTTTTGATTAGCCTTCTCCTTTAGTGCTAGCCTTCGTCATGGCTGAGTTTGCCCTTCACCTCCGGAGTGCCGACAGAAACTTAGTACGAAGACTTTGTATAAATGGATGCTCAAGTATGTGTGGGTGTGTGGATTTGTATGTGTGAGAGCATACTTTTATACTAAGGTGTACACGCACTGTTGGGCGCTGATGACATCAATGGGGATGTCATAGCAGCTATGTGTGGGTGTGTGGATTTGTATGTGTGAGAGCATACTTTTATACTATGGTCTACACGCACTGTTGGGCACTGATGACGTCAGTGGGAATGTCATAGTAGCTAGTCCCTACTACGCGTGATGGAGTTTATGGTTTTCAATCTTATGAGTGACTCTCGTGAGATTGAAACTGAACTATGTTGTGTTTTTAGAGGATGAGTTTGGGAATGTTCCTGGATTCATCTAGGTATATGCTTCTGCCGTATTAGCGGACATGCAAATTTCACCTTGTGAAGTTTTCGTCAAGTTGCGGCCTGCTGGTATTGCGATAATTCTTTCCATCTTAAATGGTGCATGGCCCTATCAGCTAGATTTAGATTTAGATGCTCATTTGGGAGAGACTAAAATGAAATCGTTTGGACTTCACGAGCAGTTGTAGCTTGAATGAAGAGATTTGGACTACTTTTTGATTAGCCTTCTCCTTTAATGCTAGCCTTCGTCATGGTTGAGTTTGCCCTTTACCTCTGGAGTGCCGATAGAAACTCAGTACGAAGACTTCGTATAAATGGATGCTCAAGTATGTGTGGGTGTGTGGACTTGTATGTGTGAGAGCATACTTTTATACTATGGTCTACACCCAATGTTGGGCGTTGATGACGTCAGTGGGGATGTCATAGTAGCTAGTCCTTGCTATGCGTGATGGAGTTTATGGTTTTCAATCTTATGAGTGACTCTCGTGAGATTGAAACTGCACTATGTTGTGTTTTTAGAGGATGAGTTTGGGAATGTTCTTGGATTCATCTAGGTGTATGAAATGAAGATAAGTTTGTGTCCAAGCTAAAAGATTATTTGAAGGTGACATGAATTCATAATTGTAGTTTGAAGCAATGTATTGGGAAAAAGTGTTTCCTGAACAGGTGTTTAGTTCTAAACCATTTTACATCAAGAATGAAAATACTAAATCATCTGAAATCAATTTCATAGATTTCGCAGGGGGATGAGGAAGATGAAGGTGCAAGGAGGAAGGAGAAGGGAGGATGACGAAGAAGGAGAAGCGAGGATGATGAAGATGAAGGTGCAAGGAAGAAGGAGAAGGGAGGATGACGATGAAGATGCAAGGAAGAAGGAGAAGGGATGACGAAGATGAAGGTGCAAGGAAGAAGGAGAAGGGAGGATGACGAAGATGAAGCTGCAAGAGTTTCTCTTGAAAAACTAAGGTTGGGTTGAGATAGCGCCTAGAAGGGGCATTCGCTGATGTGGCATTGCCATGTCATTGCCTCCTCATCTCCACTCCATACACGAGTCGTTACGACGGGTCTAACAACTCGTGTATGGAGTGGAGATGAGGAGGCCTTCTCCTTCTTCCTTGCACCTTCATTTTCGTCATCCTCGCTTCTCCTTCTTCGTCATCCTGAGGGGAGTTTTAGTAGAGGGACTGTGTGTGTCTAGAGAGACTATGTGTGTCTAGAGAGAGAGTGCATCTAGAGAGAGAGGGTGAGAAAGTTTTCTAGAGAGAGTAAGATAAAGTTTTCTAGAGAGAGAGAGTGTCTAGAGAGAGGATGCATTTAGAGAGAGAGAGAAAGTGTGGATATTGACACACGTCTTCTTTCAACGTCTTCTGGCCACATGGGTAGAAAACCAACTTGAGTCATGAGATGTCTGTGTTCCAAAGCTTGTACGGTGATTGCTGTTCTGTTGCACCTAGAGTGACTGAGTAATGATATGCCATATTGTGCAAGTTGGCGAGTGACTGTGTCATGTTGTGTCCTCCGCCCAGAGTGATTGATTCATGATATGACATATGTCCCAAATTGGTTGGGTGACTGCACTATGTTGTGTCCTGTGTCAAACAAAGTGACGGAGTTAAGATATGACATATGTCCCAAGTCATGGAAGTATGGATAGGTAGGTCTTGTTGCAATATGAAGCCAAAGTGAGTCTAAAATGAGTATTCTAGGTGGTCTAGGAGTGGTTTTATAGTCTAGTGTGTCCTAGACATGCCACGTGTCATATTGGGAGATATCCCATAGACATTGTGACTTTCTGGAGTCTAGTGACACACTATATAGTGTTGTACTTGTCTATTGTCTGTCTTCATGTCCTTTTCGCATGGATGAAGTATATGTGCTCAAAAGTCGGTAATAGGTTGACAAGTAAGGCATGCATAACATCCAATTGGCACCTTTTTCTATGTTAGTTCCAATAAGAATTTGTCAATTTTGTTTCTGTTCCCGTGTGATATTGAAAACACAAGTCTTAAACAAGGTACAACGAATTTGGATAGATACCTGTACATAAATATGAGGTGTGAATCATGGGAGAATCTCATGCTGAGGAAGTGGTCCTTGTGGTATGCTGTTGAGTAAGATGGATTGTTAACATTAAATTGGCCATGCCAGTGTCCTTGGCATGGACAGTAAGCATCGAATAAAGGAAATATGCAAGATATTTTCCTTGAACATTCTCTTAGTAACTGTTGAGAAAAGAAACATCCCAACAAGAAATGTCTTCTTTTTGCCTGTTGACCAATTTGGCTGCTTGAGTTAAGGGTACTCTAATGGCAATCCCGCTTGAAAATCTAGGATGTAGGGGCCTGGAGTCGTTACCACCAGCCATTGGGCAAGGATGTTTTCATAGCATGAGAAGCCTTTTCACGAGAAGACTTTTTAAAGTAGCAGCCTACATGAATGCAGCAAAGGGGATGCAATGTATGCAAATGACAGGTGATCATTAGTACTAGTGGGAAACCCGTGGGCAAGCCACGGAGAGGGAAGAATAGAAAGCTCACAACTTATATAGCTAGGGCATAAGAGGCTTCCCTACAAACTCAGTTAAAATACTTTGTTGTAATGCCTCTTTTCACAACTTTGTTGACTTTTGAGTATCTATGAAGAAATCTGAACATCGCTTATACACCATGATCAAAGGTATTGAAACCTGCAGCAGAGATGGCAGGACCTTCATACCGTCTTTTCATTCTTTTGAGAGCCTATAGACAAGAAATCCTGAAGTGTCAGTTTGCCAATATGCCAAGAGAACGTTTGATCCTGCAATAGAAAGGCATTAAGTTAGCTAACTTCGTCAACGAAGGGGAAGATTAAAATCTGTTGCAAAAAATTCCGGAGAACAGACCTGTTCTTTTACAATGATCAAATCATCGTGAAATATTATGGGATGATCGTCTTGAGTGACCTGCAAGCCAATCAGGAGAGTTCAACACAGGCACAATTAAACTTTGACAAGAATCCATCAGTTTTCATTGCAGAAAACAGTTTGTTCATCTCCTGAACATCAAATTCAAAGAAGTCTGCCTTGAAGTCAGCTGGTAAGTTGAAAGAAACAAGTATTCTCTTTAACTGATCGCCTGTAGACAGGTGCTCCAATCTGCACATTCTGTTTGTTCCACAGCCTCTATGGCCAATTACAGGCAGCCTTAATTTACGCTCAGCGGTGGTAGAACCTGTCATTTTTGCGTGACATGGGAAAGATCTTTACCAACTACAATCCATGGACAGGCAAGAATTCATACGGGCATAGAATCTTACCACACCAGAAACTCTCGAGTGTCCACAGTGCTGCACAAGGCAAAGAAATGAAGGGGCGCTATCTGGCTTTTCCTTGTTCCCTCATTTGAAAACCATTCCTTTCATTGTCAAATTGTGAAATGGAGATTAGTAAAGTGATCTATAAATCTCACATCCAAAAAATGATATACCTTCCGTGATCCGGTGCCATTGGAACTGAATGCCTTCACTTTTTAGATTCAGCACAATTAAGGAAAGGTAAAGTTGCAGATGCTTTTTCGTCAAGATCTCAAATGACTTCAATTGAAGCACCTCTGCACGAGAAATTAGAATGGATGAAAGATGCTACAAGGATGATTCAAATTTTATACAATTCGGCTAAGCTTATGGACAAAAATATTGTTATATCAGGGTTGGTTATTTATGGAACCAAAGAAGAAATTGTGACTAGAAAAATGGAATAATTCACCTTTTGTAGGCTATAGAGGAACAACTTTGGCTCAACTTGAGGAGATTCTATTGGCCACAAATAAGGAAAGATGTGCACTCATATGGTAACTCTTGCACGATCTTCAAAAAGCGAATTATGATATGATAGGGTTATTACAGCCTTTGCTAGTACCTACTAGTGTATATCATCTGGTGGAAGCCTGAAGAAGTATGCATAAAAGACCCTAGGATTCGGTCCATTTATTGGGTCAGGAAAAGGTCAATTTCCAGGAACGGGAATCCTATGATATGTTAGGAATCACGCATGAGAGTCATCCGCATCTAAGATTCTGAATCAAACCTTAGTGAATAGAATACAAGCAGCGAGACCTTTTGCAAGTTAATAGCAAAAATCTCATAGAGTTGGGTGTCTCCTATAGATGCGATGGGGTGTTGCATACTAGGATTCTCGTCTTTGATAGGCAGGTGGTGAAACTTAACCTTTCTCATGGCCACTTGAAGTAGGATTCAGGGCTTCTCTGTGGGCAGGAGAGCATCCTTTATGAGGAAGAGGAACCACAGTTCATTTTTCACATACGCGGCCATAGGGCTTCATGGCATTTCTATTCTCTGGATTGGTTGTGACATTTTGTTACTGCATCATTTTGTATGAGGTTCTCACAAGAGTTTATCCTGGTTCTCTTTTTTTGGTTAGATGCTCGTTTGGGAGAGACTAAAATGAAATCGTTTAGACTTCACAAGCAGTTGTAGCTTGAATGAAGAGATTTGGACTACTTTTTGAGTAGTCTTCTCCTTTAGTGCTAGCCTTCGTCATGGCTGAGTTTGCCCTTCACCTCCGGAGTGCCGACAGAAACTCAGTACGAAGACTTTGTATAAATGGATGCTCAAGTATGTGTGGGTGTGGGGATTTGTATGTGTGAGAGCATACTTTTATACTATGGTCTACACACTGTTGGGCGTTGATGACGTCAGTGGGGATGCCATAGTAGCTAGTCCCTGCTATGCGTGATGGAGTTTATGGTTTTCAATCTTATGAGTGACTCTTGTGAGATTGAAACTGCACTATGTTGTGTTTTTAGAGGATGAGTTTGGGAATGTTCTTGGAGTCATCTAGGTATATGCTTCTGCCGTATTAGCGGACATGCAAATTTCACCTTGTGAAGTTTTCGTCCAAGTTGCGGCCTGCTGGTATTGCGATAATTCTTTCTATCTGAAATGGTGCGTTGCCCTATCAGCTAGATTTAGATTTAGATGCTCGTTTGGGAGAGACTAAAATGAAATCGTTTAGACTTGACAAGCAGTTGTAGCTTGAATGAAGAGATTTGGACTACTTTTTGATTAGCCTTCTCCTTTAGTGCTAGCCTTCGTCATGGCTGAGTTTGCCCTTCACCTCCGGAGTGCCGACAGAAACTCAGTACGAAGACTTTGTATAAATGGATGCTCAAGTATGTGTGGGTGTGTGGATTTGTATGTGTGAGAGCATACTTTTATACTATGGTCTACACCCACTGTTGGGCGCTGATGACGTCAGTGGGGATGCCATAGTAGCTAGTCCCTGCTATGCGTGATGGTCTTGGATTCATCTAGGTATATACTTCATATAAGTTCTCTCTTTTTCCACAAAAAAGTAAAAATGAAAAACTGTTAACCTTTCGTTCACCAAGAATATTTAGCATTATCAAGTGTTTGTCTGCATTACTTGGGCTGCACTTGCAAATATATCTTCTGGTTCTAACTTGCCCTTGTGAATTGAATGCAGCTGAATAAGTGGGAATTTTTCATTTTTCTTTGTTTGGAGAGCTCTGCCATGCTTCTCAGTGGAGTTATAACTATTCAAAGTACGGCATTTTATGCTTTTCCCCAATGTGGCTTCTCTGTCTCTCTCTCTCAGTATTCACTTTAACTTTTAGCATTTCAATATTTTCCTTAAAATTTTGCTCTTTTTTTCAAGGGGTGGGGGAGGGGGCATGTAGTGGACCAGTGGGGCTGTAATTCTGTCAGTGTAGTGGAATATATCATATCCTATCTTTGTACAAGCCGCCTTTTGGTGTTCCTTTCAAAGCAATGCAACACATGAACTTAAGGTGGACATGTATGCTTTTGTACTTTTGCAGGGCTGTGGACTGACCCGTATGCTCCCCCTTCATTTGGAGCATGGATTGGTTATGTTGCAACTCATCATGCTGGCGCATTAGCATTTCTTATTGCTGATGTCTTTATATTTATTGGTGTGGCAACATTGACAGGAATGCAGGCAACACAGGTAAAGTTTTCATGGGACATGATACACTTTGATACGTGATTGCTTTTTTACACGAGCATGAGGCATTACTAGTATTGCAGTTTTTATGTGTATTAGCACGAACTTCTAGGTAGTGGTATTGCAATCGAATGGCTCATTTGATCTGGAAGCATTTCTAATTTTGAATGCTTTGGCATATCTAGATGCTTATTGGATGTCTTGTTTTCTTTTTTTGTTTTGAATTATTTTTGGGTTGTCTCCCTTGAAAACCTGAAGGTAGTGCTAGTGGACACCCATGCTCCCTTTTTTTGGGTGACTCAGTCTACTTCATATCCAATGAATGCAAGCAAAACTGCAGATGACTTTTGACTGTAGTTCCGTAGAAAGGTTTGAAATCATCAAGTGTTTTTGTGAGATCCAAACATGGTCATATTTAAGCCCTACCCAATCAAAAGACGCCTTGGAAAATAATTCAAATCTCTCAGATTCACTGTTGGGACTTTAACTGAGTGAGGGAGCTTGGGATGCATCCAATGATAAAAAAATCATGAACATGCATGCACGTGTTTGTGTCTGTGTTTGTATACACATACTTTGGTGGGCCCGTGCTCATGGGAATGGAATGATTTTGCTACTGTTGGGCACTGCCCAAGTCCGTGGGGATGTCATAGTAGGTAGGCGTTGTGTACATCCATAGTTTACATCCTCGAGGGGATTAACACGAAGGTCAAGCCATTTGTGCTAGTTTTACAAGGTGGGTTTGGGCACAGTTCCCAATTCATACACATCTATTGGAGTCTTCCCTTGGCCTCCAGAGAATGATAGGAACTGATTATGTTGGTCTATGTATAGCAAAAAGAATAGTATATTGTTTCATGTCTATGATGCAGCCTGACATGTGTTTTGGGAGTTGGTAACTCAAGTAGGAACGTCATAACGTACTTCTTGTTGTATGTATGGCGGCTTTATGCTCTGAATCTGTGTCCATCATTAAGGTTTCCTGGTAAGGGATAACTTTCCCGTATCATTTCCAGGGATCCGCTTACTGTATTAAGAACAAAAAGTGGTTCATAAGCGTGTTTGTTTCAAGTGCTGAAAGAGTCCTAAAGTTGGGAAAGGCATTAACATGTGCCAATTACAAGAAATATGAATCTCCGAGACCTTAATTTATTCAAGCAGATTTTTTTAAAATGGTAGTATCAATGGAAAATTTTGATGGACGTTAGTTCAATTGGGCTTTCTTAGTAGTTTTAAACTGATGTATTTCAGTTCTGCTTGTATTTTACTTGGATATTTTAAACCTCATTTAAAACTAATGCACTCCCCCATGCCTGCAGATTGCCCGAAACATCACCACCAATGAGCTGACAAATGCCATGCGCTACAGCTACCTGAAGGGTCCAGATGGCCGTTTTTACAACCCGTATGATTATGGTTTAAATAAGAATTGCAGTGATTTCCTGCTACATGGATATAATGAGGATGTTGAAGTTCCCTGGCAGCCCTTACAGCAGAATGGGATGGGTACGGTGCAGCTGATGCAAAGGTCTGGGCCTTCTAGTGCATCCAATCAAGATACCACTGCTGCGAATGGAGTGAGCCCAGGTGGTGCAAGGGGTCATCAACATTCATCAGGATGTAACCATAGCAACACCCATGGACAAAATGGTGCTACACCAGTAGGCCTAGGGTTGGGGTTGATGCGTAATAATCCAGGTTCTCATTACACACGTCCAACATGAGATTGAATTTCAGATATGGTGTTATGGATGATGCCTTTGCCATTGCAGGGCAAATGCAATCTGATGGCTTTGCCTATTGATGGAATGGGGAAGATGTTATGATTGCTCCACACTGCTCTTTATGATGTATCACTAATGCTCTAATGTTAGCGTAAGCTTCTGGGTTTTTGGACTTTGGTGAAGTTTTTACTTTACATCAAATCTACCGAGTGTCACAGGTGGGAGCCTACAGGACGCCTAAGGTCATCGTGAAGGAAAGTACAACCTCATACTTTGTCCATAGTATGATATGATCATTGTCCCTTGTTATAGGAACTCCTCCCTTACTTTCCACAACCGGCCTTGATTTGTTCATGTGGCCTTGTGATGTGTTGCACAGAGAGCATGATGCCAGAGTCTCTCTCTCTTTCTCTCTTACAGCCCACTATCAATAAAAAGGGGTTGTTAAGTGTCAGAACAAGGCGGAAAGACACAATTAACAACCCCTTTTTGAGACATTCTGATATCTGATATTCCATCCTGCATTTTTTTTTTCTCGTCAGATGAAAGCTATTAAGCCCCTTTGTGCAGGTGTCGGTTTCATATTTGTTGACGCATGCAGTTTTCCTGTTTATTCTCATTCTATTTGCTATTGTAATGCCTTATCTATGTGCCTATGGTCTCTCTTCAATTCTTTTTGTGGTACTCCTTACCAAGGCCTCTGTGAAAGTGGTCCTCTACATAGTGTTTTGGACCCTTGACAGTGTGATTTTAGGGTAAGGCACCAAAGCTCATTTGAGCAAGATCCCTTACCTCTTGAAGACTGAAATGTATTTTCGCATTGTGTAAATTATTCATTAATGTATTTGTACTTCTCGCAACATGAAATAATTCAAGGACTTCTTTTACGATGGCTCTAACCAACTAAGATGGTGTATCACTTGAAGGAATTTGAAAACTCAATTTGTGTGCAAAATTTGAATAATACAGTTTGCTAACCATTGTGCCCGTTGGGAGGTTTGAGTATCTCTACCCCCTCCCCCAAAACAATAAAAGAGTCATCTAAAAAAACGGGGAAAAAGAATAATAGAAAGGCTCTAGATTTTCTACGCCTTTGTTTCCTGGTCTCATTGGCGTGCCTATTCTGTGCCTGTCATGTGCACGGATTGGTATCTGACGTGTACTGGGTACACAAGACTAGCTCAGGTAGCCTGGGGAGGCTTAGAGCTAGGCAGGCTTGATTCTCGGGTTGAGTGGCAAGGGTACGAACCATTTATAGGTCTTCGCTATTTTTGGCGCTGGGGCCCAAGTCTATAAAAGGGGCCCAGGGGGTTCAGTTCTCAGTGGGTCGATGGGAGCAAGTTTCGTTCCCAGGTGCTAGGTCTGATCCTGGATTGAGTCGCGGATGCGCGCCTGCATCTTAGCATAGCTCAAGGCCCAGTGGCAGATCCCAGGCTTCACAGCGCCACCTGGTGGTATGGGACACCAGGCTGGTTTGGATCTGATAGGGAGTGTTGGAGTAAAGGCACATTGCCACCCTTTAAAAGTTATGACCCCTATGACTGTCTTAAGACAGTCATAGGGTGAATCCCTAATCCTAATAAAACCTATGAGTTTGTGGTGTGGCTCAACACATTTTTTGACACACCCACACTTCTTGTGACTCCCTCTCTCTGTCTCCATCATTCCACTCCCTCTCTCTTTCCCTCACAAGTGGTATCAGAGCCACTCTCTCCCTCTCATTCCGGTCTACCCCTCCCTCTATCCCTTCCTCTCCCCTCGGGCCTCGTGCCCTCAACAGCCAGCAGGGCAGCAGCGCCCAGGAGCAGCCGCACGCAGCATTTGCGCGGGCAGCCATAGCTGCAGCAGTGTCGCTAGCTGCTATCCGCTACCCAGCGGTCGCAGCCTACCAGGCGGGCGTAGCCAGCGCGCGTAACGCACAGCACCGGCCGCGTGCAGCCAGTCGATCGGTTGCAAGGCAGCAGTCGCGACAGGTACGGCCAGTCGTACCGGTTGTACGGAAGCCGTACAGGCAATCGTACCGTACCAGTTGTACAGACGCGGCTGTACGGATGCCTCGACAGGCAGGTACAAAAATTAAAATTTTTTTTTTGGGAGATCCGTGCCCTTGTAGGTACAGGGTACAGCAGGTACCCTGCGCAGGTAGAGAAGGTACAACAGGCACATTTTTTTTTTTTTTTGGAAGAAGGAAAAGAGCACTCTGCTCGGCATTCCTGGAATTTTTCAGTTCTAAAACTGTGTTTGAGGTACAGCAAGTACACTCGTGTCCCTCGTGCTTGAGGTGACTAGTGCCACAATGTGTGGTGGTTGCACAATTATTTTGTTTCGGGAAGGTCAGATGCCTTAATTTGCAGAGGGCTTTTATGCTTTTGCGGAGTGCAAATCTCAGTTTTCGGGTGACAATTTCAAAGGGCTTTTGCCTGGAAGTGTATGCAGTGTATGCCTTGAGGCAGTGTGGAGCCAGGGTGCTCACATTGGTCTTGTTTCCGCAGTGTACTCAGTGACATTTCTTGCAGGTCACATTTTGTGTACGACACTTTGAAAATCTCAGTTGAGCCACGCTTGGCCAGGGCGCATCGAGTTTACTCGGTCCCTAACTGTCCATTGTTGACAGTGCTCAAAAGATTCTCTTCAGTGTTTGTACGTTGGGATCTGTGTTGTTACTGTGTACACAGGGCAGTTTATGCATCACATTATCAGGTGATTGTGCTAGAGAACTGTATTTTGTATGCTACCTTAGTATTGAGGTGTTTTTCACTTGGTACAGGTGTCAAATCAAGGGGCTTTTGCCCAGATTTTGCTTGTGAGCACTTGAGTTACTGTTTGAGAACTTCAGATGTCTTTTATCCCCTTGGCAGAAGGGTGATTGTTTGGGATTTGTCCCATACTTTGTTGCAGGTTTTGTGACAGCAGGCTGAGGTGTTTGGAGCCTTCTTCAGTGGACAAAACAGTGTATGACAAGTGGTTTATGCATATAAAATCAGTGCAATACCTCATCTGAGGTGGGAGAAGTGTCCAGGACAGCAGTGTTTTGTGCTTCGTCAAATGATGATGCACTGATAAAGCACTTGTGGAACAGCTGTAGCATTCTGTAGTTACTGTTTTATGCCTATTTGAGCACGGTACAGTGTGTCAGAAGGTACAGTGATTGGAGGAAAAATTTTCTGTTTTGCTGCAGATTTTTTGACAGTAAAAAACAACACTATTGTGAGTGCTCCTGGCTCTTGATAGAGCAGGTTTTCTGAGAAATCAGAATTTTATTTAGTCATTTTTGACTTACAGGGAGTCAGGCACTTTTCTTATCTGATATGGCATCAGGGGGAAGTGAATCTTCAATACTGAACATAAAGAAATTGGAAGGGGCACACAATTATGCATTATGGGCAGAACAGTGTTTGAATGTACTTCTGCTAAAGAAGATTTCTAAGCCCATAAGGGTGAAGGGTGTCAAGCCATCTCGGTTGGCAGATGATGAGTGGGAGGAGCTTGATTTGTCCGCAAGGGCTGCTATCATGCTTACTCTCACTGATTCTCGTGTTCAATGTTCAGGCAGAAAAGACCTCTTATGGCCTATGGCAGAGGCTAGAAGAGTTGTATGCCCAAAAGAGTTCAGCCAATAAGGTTTATTGGTTGAAGAAGCTTGTCGACCTTCGCATGAAGGAAGGTACAGCTATGACCTCACACTTGAGTGAGTTCAATGCCATCTTTACACAGCTTATCGCACAGGGATTGAACCTTGATGAGGAGTTCAAGGCTACTTTCTTGTTGTGTATCCTCCCTGAGAGTTGGGACACTTTTAAGACAACCCTGTCTAATTCAAATGTCACTCTTATGTATGCTGATGTGGAGAGCTCTCTCCTTATGGAGGAGATGAGCAGGAAGAATAATGCGGGCAGCAAGTCTTCCAATGCTTTGTAGGTACAGGAAAGAGGTAGGACTCAGCAGAAGGGGAGATCTGCTGGCAAGTCCAAATCCCGCAGTCAGTCCCGTGGCAAAAAGGATATTGAATGCTTTTACTGTGGCAAGAAGGGACATGTGAAGTCCAAGTGCTTCAAGTTTATACGGGATCAGAAAGCCAAGAAGGCTGAGACAAAGGATGCAGGCAGTGGAAGCAAAGGCAAAGGCAAGGCCAAGGCAGATGACTTGGATGCAGTTAATGTTGCAGCAGAGGACAGTGACAGTGACAGACATGATGTATTATGTTCTTCTGCTGTAATTGCACATACATTGGCTGTTGATGGCCATGACATGCACACCTGGCTCTTGGATTCAGGTGCTTCTTTTCATGTTACGCCTCATAGGGAGTAGTTTACTTCCTACATAGGTACTCATGGAGTTGTTCACCTTGGGAACTATGCATGTCAGATTGCAGGGATTAGCAGTATACAGATAGTATTCCCTGATGGACACATATTTATGCTTGATGGTGTTCGCCATGTGCCGCAAATCAATAAAAATTTGATTAGCACTGGCTTGTTGGATGACAGTGGTTACCACACCACATTTGGAGATTCCAACTGGGTGATTACTGATGGCCAGGTTGTAGTGGCTGAGGGTTATAAGAGTGATACCTTGTACCCTCTTTATGTTTCCAGTGTAGGTAATCATGTTGTTGCCATAACCGAGCTGCTGAAGGTTTCATTGTGGCATAGCCGGTTGGGACACATGTCCGTTAAAGGAATGCAAGAACTGTCATGTTTGGGTTATCTGCTGTCTCTTTCATTTTCAGATTTGCCTACTTGTGATCATTGCATTTTTGGAAAGCATTCTATGACTCCTCATAAGAGGAGAACTCCCTAGAATAGAGCACCGCTTGATCTAGTGCACACTGATTTGTGTGAGATGCCACAGCTATCACTAGGGGGTGCAAAGTATTTCATTACTTTTATTGATGATGCCACACGCAAAGTGTGGGTCTATTTCTTGAAGCATAAGAGCGATGCCTTAGATGCCTTCAAGAAGTTTGTCGCTCTGGTTGAGAATCGGACAGGACGCAGGCTGAAAATGCCTCAGATCCGATAATGGGGGTGAGTATGTGTCACATGCTTTTGTATAGTTATGCGAAGCTAAGGGCATTAAACAGGAACTCACAGCCCCTCATAATGCATCTCAAAATGGTGTGAGTGAGCGGATGAATCGAACTATTCAAGAGAAAGTTCGATGTATGTTGTCTTATGCTGCATTGCCCCATGGCTTTTGGGTAGAAGCCGTGCAAACAGCAGTTCACCTAATTAACAGGTCGCCGAACAAGGCTTTGGAGTTGAAAGTGCCAGAGGAGGTGTGGTCTGGCAAGCCACCTTCATATAAGCACTTACGTGTGTTTGGCTGCGAGTGCTTTGCTCATGTACACAAAGAATTGCGCACCAAACTGGAGCCAAAGTCTTTCAGATGCATCTTCATGGGTTACGGTGACGAAGGTGAAATGGGGTACAGGTTATGGGATCCTATCAAACGGAAGATTATACGCAGCAATGACGTCATCTTTAAAGAGGATAGTGTACACAAAGAACCCGTGCAACCTGTGGAATACAGAAGGGTTGTTTAAGATGATGTCAGACAGCAAAGAATGCCCATTAATATGCAGCAGCAGGATGCTGTAGATAACCCTGTTCAAGAGGGTATACAGGCTGAAAATTAGCCAGACAATTTTGCCAATGATGCACCACTAGATATGCCAGCAAATGGCGCTGTAGGATAGCCAAATATGGTGGTAGAGCGACTCGTCATGCATGACGAACAGGCTAGACAGCAGCCTAATACGGAGCTTTTTGTTAGGAGGAGCACCCGTGTACAACGGCCTCCTGACAGGTTTGTTCCAGGAGCCAATAATGTGGCTGATTTTATCATGCTGACAGATTGTGGTGAGCCTTCCAGCTTCAAGGAAGCTATGGAAAGAATAGAGAAAAGGAAGTGGGAGAAAGCCATGCAGTCAGAAATGGACTCCCTACTTCAAAATGATACATGGGACTTGGTGCAGCTACCTGCAGGCAGAAAGGTTTTGCCATGCAAGTGGGTTTACAAAGTCAAAGTGGATTCAAATGCTTTACCGAGGTATAAGGCCAGATTGGTTGCCAAGGGATTTAAGCAGGAGAAGGGCATTGACTTTGATGAGATCTTTTCCCCTATAGTCAAGATGACTACTTTGAGAGCAGTGTTAGCTCTTGTTGCTCATGAGGACATGGATTTATGTCAGATGGATGTGAAGACTGCTTTTCTTTACGGAGATCTCCATGATGAGATCTACATGAGTCAGCCAGAGGGATATGCTGTTAAAGGGAAAGAGCAGCTTGTGTGTAAGCTCAAGAGGAGCTTGTATGGACTCAAGCAGGCGCCAAGGGAATGGTACGAGAAGTTTGATGCCTTCATGCAGTCCCAAGGGTATCATAGGTGTGAGACTGATCACTGCTTGTACACCAAACGGGCAAAGGATGGCAGTTTGATGCTACTCCTTCTATATGTGGATGACATGCTGATTGCCAGCAAATCTAAGCAGGAGATTAGTGCTTTGAAGGAGCAACTGCATAAGTCTTTTGACATGAAAGACTTGGGTGATGCAAACCATATTCTTGGTATGCGGATTATTCGTGACAGGTCCAAAGGACTTTTGTTTCTGTCACAGAAGGAGTACATTGACAAAGTACTGCAGAGGTCTATTAGTACCCCGTTGCCTCCACATTTAAAACTCAGCAGTAAGGACAGCCCCAGATCAGATGATGATAAGGCTGAGATGGCCAAGGTTCCGTATGCATCTGCAGTTGGTTCTTTGATGTATGCCATGGTTGCCACTCGTCCGGATATTGCTTTTGCGGTGGGAGTCATCAGCAGGTATATGGAAAATCCAGGCAAGCGGCACTGGGAAGCAGTGAAAGGCGTCTTGAGGTATCTCAAGGGTACCAAAGACTTGTGCATATGATATGGTAGGCAGGACGCATTGGTGCATGGTTTTACAGATTCAGACTATGCAGGAAATGCAGATAACCGGAAGTCTACTACCGGTTATATTTTCACATTTGCAGGAGGTGCTATATGATGGGTGTCTCGGTTGCAGAAATGCATTGCACTGTCAACCACTGAAGCTGAATATGTTGCAGCCACTGAGGCTTGCAAGGAAGCAATATGGCTTACTCGGCTGGTGGGAGATTTGGGCATTATAGGAGATATGCTAGTTTTGCATTGTGATAGTCAGAGTGCTATCATGTTGGCAAAGAATCCGGTCTTTCATCAGAAGACCAAGCACATAGATGTGAAATACCATTTCATCAGGGAGGTACTGGAAGACAAGCGGTTTGAGCTTGTGAAGGTGCATACTGATGATAATCCTGCAGATTTGCTCACTAAGAGCTTGCCTACAGAGCGGTTTGCACATTGTCGCCACATCATGGGATTAGGATGAGACCATTCTTATTTTATGGTCTTGTATACAGTAACTGTATATTGCTGTAATTTTTATTCTTTTCTCCCCTTTAGGCACATTGGCCTTTAGGTGGAAGGTTGTTGGGGTAAAGGCACATTGCCACCCTTTAAAAGTTATGACCCCTATGACTGTCTTAAGACAGTCATAGGGTGAATCCCTAATCCTAATAAAACCTATGAGTTTGTGGTGTGGCTCAACACATTTTTTGACACACCCACACTTCTTGTGACTCCCTCTCTCTGTCTCCATCGTTCCACTCCCTCTCTCTTTCCCTCACAGGGAGTTCATGCCAGTAGCTCAGCTCGTGGCTCGGAGGGGACATCTCTTGATTCGGGATCACATCCCGTAGATGTCAGGGTTGGGTGGTGAGCAGCCTGCTTAGTTTCTCACGTTGTGTGAGTTTGTTTTGCAGATCAGAGGTTTCAGGAGTGCTGGGATGTGTTAGTTGGTATCAGAGCCAGCTCCTGAGGTAGGAATTTCTGATGCGAGTACTTTGGACGATTTCTTCCTCCAGGTATGTCCTAAATTTAAAAACTTGCTGCTGCAAATTCTGGTTGGTTCATGGGTTATCAGGGGTGGTCAGGATGTATGAAAAAAGGTAGGAGAAAGAGAGAGTCTAGATTTCGGAATTCCTGAAGGGTTGAGGTGAGAGAGGGATGAGCATAGCTGGGAGAGAGCAGAGGTGTAGGAAGGAGAGGCGATAAAGTAGCTGAGTGGCGGGTGTGCAAATCGAGGCTGATCGGGGCTGCGTGGGGATCGAGAACGCAGAGGTGGAGGTTGTGTTGGTGCGCCATGGTTGGAAGGATTTTCGGCCAGGGCAGGGAGAGGCGCAAGGGGCAGGAACAGGGTGCGGCCATCCTGTGGGAGGTGCTGTTTTTTTCGAAAAAGCACCACCCTCTAAAGTTGGGAGGATGAGCCTTTTTTGGAAGTAGGGCTTCCTAATTTGGCTGCCCTGTTCCCTATATAGTTGGACAAGGTTCCAAGCTCAACCACAGCCTTGCGAGAAGCCCTCCTTGCCTAACGTCTAGACTGCGCCATCAGGATTCGGGACAGCCTGCGACAGGCTGTCGTACAGCCCGCGTCATCTGCCGTACACATGCGTCAGGCTGTTGTATACCTGCATCAGGCTGTCGTACACCTGCGTCAGCCACCGTACGCCCACGTCAGCCATTGTACGGATCGCGTCAGCAACCGTACAACCACGTCAGCAATCCGTACAATTTGCGTCACCTGTACGGCCAGGAGGATTCCGTACAGTACGGATACTGTAGATCTCCGTACATTGCAGCCTCCAGTGAATTCAGTAAGGGGAAGTCTCCAGGTTTATTGCGCCCGCGGTTTGCCAGTTTTCAGCATCTTCTTCCGTCAGCATCTGTTGGAACGGTTTTTCTCTGCTCCACTCTCCTTTCAGTTTCGATTCCCTTAGTTATTTCTCTCAGTTTATATTCGTTCAAATCAGATTTCAGATATGTCTGATTCTGCAAATCCTGAGTTCACCATGGGAGATCAGGATTTGGATTACACTCCTGTGGGAGAGGAAGACCAAGGTCTTTATGACGATCTGATTACGAATGCGGCCTTCAGTGAATTCACCACTACTCTGGATGGAAAATTCGAGCAGGTTAATGCGAATCGAGCGGGGTTGACACAGCAACTCCAAGGGATTCAGGCGACTCACCCTTCTGGCTAGCACTGTGCAGGCACTCACGCATGTGGATGCCATGGCTTCAGTGCTAGGTCCGAACATAACTCCAGATCCTTTTTCAGGAGATCAAAAGTCTCGAACTAAGGAGGTGGTTGACACTTGGTTACACAAGTGGCTGGTACACTTCCAGTTCCACCCGTACCCAGATGAGAAGAAAATCTAGCTTGCAGCCGGTTTCATGTCAGGTAAAGCGTTGCTATGGTGGAAGGAACTCCAACCTAAGCCGGATACATGGATAGATTTCGAAGGGGTCTTCAGGAAGGAGTTCCTGAAGGAGGAGGACGATTATGATATCGTTGGCAAGCTTAAAGCCCTCGATATGTCAAAGCTGAACTTGTCATTTGAAGTTTATCTTCAAAGGTTTCGAGATCTGCAGACCAGGGCCACAAAGATGGATCCAGTGACCTCGTTAGGTTTCTTTGTGGATGGTTTGCCAGATTCGTACAAGTTGCAAATAAAGAACAATAAATGCACGACGTTGCAAGAGGCCATGAACTACGCGTGTATTTATGATGATACCATGGCCGGTCCAAAAGCAACTACAGTTTCCGACACGAGTGGAAAGAACAAACGCAAGTTCTTTCAGCCTACGACTGGTACCAGGGAGACGAAGTCTACGGACAATGCCTCCAAGAAAAACTTGACTCAGGCAAAGAATGGTCGAGCCTGTTTCCTTCGCACATTGAAGCTTAAGAAAGAAGGACGTTGCTTCTATTGCGAGGAGCGGGGCCACACCAAGAATGAATGTCCAAAGCGCAAGAATCAAAAGTTAGTGCTTGGACCGAAGCTCCAGCGGGTCTAGGTACCAAAGCCAAGGGAGCGAACCAAGTTTCGATGACAGGTATTTCTGTAAATGTCATTACCTGCCCACTTTATTGTAATTGCACTTTCAATACTTCGTTGTTTGGTTCTCATGATCTTTTCCGAGTTTATGGAGAAGTTATGGACCAACAGGTTCACATTCTCTTTGATCCGGGCAGCTCTCACAACTTTGTTAATTACAAATTTGTGCAGAAGATGGGGCTGTCCACAGTACCTAGCGATCACACCTATGAGGTGCAGCTTCCAGCTGGGAAGCAGTTTTGGGATCGCAAGGTTGAAGCGCTTCCTATCCGGATTCAAGCTTACATAGGGGCTCTTACGTGTTATGTTATGCACCTGGAGCATGTAGACTTGTTAATCGGAATAGAGTGGTTTAAAACCCACAATATTCAGATTGGATGGACGAAGCATACACTTTCTTTTGTAGATAAGGACACCCAATTTTGTATTCAGTGTGATAAAATTCTCTCTTCTCAGGGACCTATTGTATCTGCGATGCAGCTTCGGAATATATTAAACACTTCTCATTATGATGTCTATCAGTGTGTTTTGATTCCGCTTTCTTCATTTCTTGTCTCTGTAATAAACAAAAATGATTTAAGTGTGTTTGAACACCATGAATTGAGAATGTTGTTAGATAGTTTTCAGGATGTATTCCTTGCTCAACTGCCGGAAGGTTTACCTCCAGAACGGGCAGTAGATCATTACATAGACTTAGTCCCAGGGGCTCAACCTATTAGTGTACCACCTTATAGGATGAGTTAGGTAGAGGAGGATGAGTTAGCTTCACAGCTCCAGGATTACCTGAATATGGGCAATATACGCCCAAGTAAATCACCTTGGGGTGCCCGTGTCCTCTTAAGAAAGAAAAAAGATTCTACCTGGAGAATGTGTATAGATTATAAACGATTAAATAAAGTGACAATTAAGAATCGATACCCTCTACCTCGTTCCGATGATCTGATAGACCGTTTGGCTGGAGCGAATTATTTCACTAAGATTGATTTGCGTACGGGTTATCACCAAATCCGTATCTATGCTAAACACATAGATAGAACCGCATTTCGAACTAGGTATGGTCACTACGAGTTTCTGGTATTACCTTTTGGTTTGACCAATACTCCTGCCACATTTCAACAGATGATGAACGATTTGTTTCGGGAATATCTGGAAAAATTTGTTGTAGTGTTCTTAGATGACATCTTGGTATATAGTCGAACACTTGAGGATCACATAGAACACCTCCGGATTGTCTTAGTTATTCTAAGACATCATAAGCTCTATGCCAAGATGAGTAAATGTGACTTCTTTATGAAGGAGATCATTTACTTCGGACACAAGATTTCTTCTGAAGGTATTAGTATTGATCTGGATCGTATCCAGAAGGTTTTAGAATGGCCTATCCCTCAGACTGTTAAAACAACTTCGTTCTTTCCTAGGATTTACGGTATTTCTATGGAAGTCTGTGCGTGATTATTCACATATCATGGCACCCTTGACAAACATATTGAAAGGTCGCGGACGCAGGTCTACCCAGTCGATCTCTTGGAATGATGCAATGAACAAGGCTTTTGAAACCTTGAAGTTCTCTATCAAGGAAGCACCTGTTCTTGCATTACCCGATCCTACCCAGCCTTATGTTCTAGAGGCCGATGCGAGTGATTATGCGATTGGGGCAGCTCTATTCCAAGAGGGCAGACCTGTAGCTTTCGAGAGTAAGAAGCTAGATGACACTCAATATCGTTGGCCCACACTCGAGAAGGAACTTTATGCTGTAGTGTATGCCCTAAAGGTTTGGAGACACTACTTGTATGGTTCAAAGTTCCTTGTATTGACTGATCATCAGTCAATTAAGTATGTGTGTGACGGATCGGAATTCATGAGGGGACGGAAAGCTAGATGGGCAGAATTAATGCAAGATTTTGATTTTGAAATACGTTATCGTAAGGGTTCATTGAATAGTGTGGCAGATGCCTTAAGTCGAGTTAAGCTTGTAAATGCTCTGTCATTTACGGAAATATCCTCATACCTATTTCAATCCTTGAGAGGGCTATACGCAACTAATAGTCATTTCAGTTCTTATTGGCAGAGAGTCCAGGATGGGAGCTCCATGGTTGACCAGGACTCAGGGATTGTGCCACCTATGGTACAGGCGGCGGGAGGTCAGTGGATGATTAGGAACGGCTTGTTGTTCCAGAATGAAAAGATTTGTGTGCCAGATGTTCTGGACCTTAAATCCAAGATTCTCTGGGAGTGCCATGATGCTCCTAGTGCTGGACATCCGGGTATACATCGGACTCTGTCTCTTGTGAAGCATACCTTTTATTGGCCTAAGATGCGTGCATTTATTGAGAACTATGTAGTAGGTTGTCGGGTTAGTCAGGTTACTAAGGCAGAACGCCTTAGAAGCGTGGGCTTATTACAACCATTATAGATTTCAGGTAATAAATGGGAAAGTATTTCCATGGATTTTATTACTGGTTTACCTCGAACGCGCAAGGGTCATGACTCCATTTGGGTCATAGTCGACCGTTTGACAAAAATGGCTAGATTCTTACCTACTAGAACAACTATTTCAGCTGTTCAGCTGGCTCACGAGTTTGTGGACCACTTGTTTAAGCTGTATGGTTTGCCATCTGACATAGTCAGTGACAGGGACTCAAAGTTTACAAGTAACTTTTGGACACTTGTTTTTGAGAAGTTAGAAACTACTCTAAGTATGAGTTCCTCGAATCATGCACAATCCGATGGCAGTACAGAGAAGGTTAACCAGTTGGTTGAAGACATGCTTCGGGCATATGTATCTAAGAGACAGTCTTCATGGGAAGATTATCTACCTATGATAGAATTTGCTTACAACAGTGCAAAGCATTCTAGTACTGGTTACAGTCCTTTTATGCTTATGTACGGGTTTCAACCTAAGTCACCAGTTATGGTTGGGTTAAAAGGAATTCAAAATGATGCTGCTTAGAACTTCTTGCTAGACATGCAGGAAATGTTGTAGTTTGCCAAGGAGTCTATTAGAAGTGCCCAAGATCGGGACCGATTTTATGCTAATAGACATCGTTCACCTAGAGAGTTCTCTGAAGGAACGATGCTATATTTGCGAATTCCTAAGGAATCCAAGAGCCTAAGTACTGGTTTGGTTCCGAAATTATCCCCCAGATACTATGGCCCATTCAAGGTCATTAAAAGAATTGGACCAGTTGCATATCGACTCGAATTGCCTCCTGATGTTAAAGTCCATCCAGTCTTTCATGTCAGTAGAATGAAAGAAGTTTTGGGTGCGGATGATCAACTTGTTTCTCCTCACGAGATAATAGAAGTTACTGATTTGACTTTTATTCCACACGAACCTGAGTGTATTCTTGAATTTCGTGACAGATAGATTCGTAATCGATCTATCACGGAATACAAGATCAAGTGGAAGGATCGTGTTGAGGAGGATGCAACATGGGAGACATTACAGAGCCTCCAAAGAACATTTCTGGGTTTTTTAGCGAACTCAGGAGTGAGTTCTTAGAGGAGGGGGAGTATGTCATGTGCATGGATTAGTATTTGACGTGTACTGGGTACACAAGACTAGCTCAGGTAGCCTGGGGAGGCTTAGAGCTAGGCAGGCTTGATTCTCGAGTTGAGTGGCAAGGGTACGAACCATTTATAGGTCTTCGCTATTTTTGGCGCTGGGGCCCAAGTCTATAAAAGGGGCCCAGGGGGTTCAGTTCTCAGTGTGCCGATGGGAGCAAGTTTCGTTCCCAGGTGCTAGGTCTGATCCTGGATTGAGTCGCGGATGCGTGCCTGCATCTTAGCGTAGCCCAAGGCCCAGTGGTAGATCCCAGGCTTCACAGCACCACCTAGTGGTATGGGACACCAGGCTGGTTTGGATCTGGTAGATCCCAGGCTTCACAGCACCACCTAGTGGTATGGGACACCAGGCTGGTTTGGATCTGATAGGGAGTTCATGCCAGTAGCTCAGCTCGTGGCTCGGAGGGGACATCTCCTGATTCGGGATCACATCCCGTAGATGTCATGGTTGGGTGGTGAGCAGCCTGCTCAGTTTCTCACGTTGTGTGAGTTTGTTTTGCAGATCAGAGGTTTCAAGAGTGCTGGGATGTGTTAGTGCCCTCCCAGTAACCTCTTTTGTATTTCACCCTGGTCGGTCTCCTCGTGTCTTTATTTAATTGAGCAGAGAACAGAAGCTAGCTATCACCACAGCTTGTTTCTGTAGTAGGCACCACTTGCTAAGATCCCTTGTAAAAGTGACCCTTTTCAAAGTGGTTTGGACATTGACAAACCGATTTTATAGTCTGTTACAGGAGCTGAAATGTACCTAGCATCTACAAGCAGTTAATGTCCAAATTTTACGTTTGTAACCGTTGTGATGCCATTTGACATTTTTTTTCCATAGGTCTTGCCAAAAACTACTACAGAAGTTTTTGCTAGTTTGAATAATTTTGGGCAAAGCTGTCTTCATTGGTTTGGATCTAGTCCTTGTGCAATTGAAACTCTTTGTTTGGTGGTCGATTTATTCACAGATCCTTCACTTATGGCACGGAAATGTACCAAGCATCTACATGCAGTTCAATCTTCATATTCTTTTTATTAGACCTATTGTGTTTTATATTAGTTTGTCCAATCATTACTATGACAAGCAATATCACACAATTGGTCTCTATTCTTTTTTTGTGTATTTTGCTAATTATAATCATTTTGTACAAAGCTACCTTTATATGTTTGGCTCTAGTCATTGTGTGAGTCAAACTCTTGCTTTGGTGGTAACACTTTCAAAATGTCTCCCTCCTTACTCTTTCAGCTAAGAAAGGAAAAGAAAAATTAAGCATTCAAAGTTTTCGTATTATATTTCACGTGAACTGGATGTGTAGTCAGAACTTGATAATTTTTTCAGAGACGCTAAAGCATAGCTGAATCTGATTTAAAACTCAAATGTTAAGCCTTTTGTCTTCATTGTTGATTTTGCTTTTCATAAGCATTTAGATATTTGATGATTAAATTGTCACATGTCTTTTGTGGGTTGGATTCTTAAGATACATGAACTCTCGTGTGTGTGATAACTTGGTACTATTTCGAATCCAAGGCCAATGTGTATTGGGGCTTTAGTATTTTGTGAGAAGCATAGAAACGAACATGCCTTGTAAGGTTGGTAAGGCCGGTTAGAAGGGAGAGCCTTATGCTTTACATTATTCAATCTTGGGGGGTAAGGAATACATAACTTGAGCTATTTAATCATTGTTGAATGCACTTTTGTCCATGTGCTCTATGGTTGTTTGCAGCCTTATGCATGACTACGCACATAAAACATTGAATTGAGTATGTTTCCTTACTCAACAAAATATCAAAGTTGGAAAATATGTTGTGGAGAAAAGAAAGGGCAGAAAAGGAAGAGGACAAGTGTGGAGGTGGAGGGAGAAAAGGTGGAATAATGCGGGCTTGGGGTGCCAACTCCCTTTAGTGAGAAAACCTATTAAAATCTTGAGTATGAGATGAATTTAAAAAATATATATATATATATGCCATGCGTAGAAATTATTCAAATTAACATAGTTGTGCTCTACATTAAAAGAGCTAAAAATATGTCTTTACACTTTGAAATTTGGGTAACACATGCAAAAGTTATATTCATTTGAAAGAGGATGAGTGTATTTTAAAATCCCTCATCCAAAAGACCTCTCTAATTGGGTCTCACATACTATTAAAAATATGTACAAATCTTGAAATCTTGCATATTTTTTAAGATACATACCTTATATTTTATGGGAGGGGGGACATGAAATTTATATATTTTTTACTTGCATATTTGAAAAATTTTAAGGAAATCCATACATATTATTTATGGACCATGTCTTCCCATACCTTAGATTATTACATGTTGAGTTGGCGTTCCAGGAATGCGAGCAACAATAATGGACAAGAGCATTAGAGAGAGAGAAAAGGAGGGAACGAGCATTAATTGTGTGGTTAGCTTTAGGTACATACAACAGTCATCTATGTTTGGTTGTAGATCTTAGGTGCATAGAAAAGAAGATGGTGGGTTTGCTTCTTTAGGTAGGGGGCATAGTGGAATCAAACGTCCTTTTTGTCCTCTCGTTGAGCCACGTGGCACACTATAAAAAGTAGTCTCTCTTCCTTAGACAGTAGCACCGTGGCTTGACACCGTTCACTGTTGCCTATCTGTTTTTAGTTTATTAGTAGTGGCTCGTTAGAGTCACTCGTTAAGGAAGGAATTTGGGGGTGGTTGAGCCAAGTAGTGTATGGTTTATGTGGTAGTTTTTTTTTGCCTTTACTCGAGTTAATTTGAGCGGTGTTTACGTTATTTTGAGCAATTGCATGCGAAATTCGTGCATGAACTTTGCGTTGCACGACGAGTTTGCATCGCTATTTCGATCGTGAAGTCTCCTAATTCTCCTCAGTTTCTGCGTCATCTCTCCTTGATCGCTAGCAATCTCTGCAAGCGTCGTCTCTAGTTGATCTTCCGAGGTGGACTTCGACAGGGAGACCGAGGAGGTATAAGTGGCTGAAAAGCGATTGAGTCATCGAAGCAAAACAGATTTTCCAGTACGAAACTAGTTTTTGCAGCAAATCATCTCTAAAGCTTATTTACTAAGAGCAACATGATTTCTCACCCCCGGGCTAGATACAAACGGAAGTGGGCAGCATTAACTCTTCACCCATAAATATACAGAGCAGGCAATAGAAAAAGCTTAAACCTTCCCACTCAAAAAAGACGTAACAATTACCAGCAGCATGGTCCCTAAATTATTGGGAGCGGTGATGATTGCGAAAGTTTGCAGAGATTGCTGGCGATCAATTGAAGGTGGCAACCACCCACTATTGCCAAACCTTCTGTTTTACAACCTCAGGTTCGGTAGGCAATGACCTTCTTGGGATGGTTTGGATGGATGTTTGGTGCAGTCGACCTCTGCACTGATTGTTTCGGTTGCAATGATAACTGGGTTCTGTGGCATGTAGCGAGCACGATTAACTTGTCCTTTATGATTAATTTGCTGGATAATTTGTACCTTTTCAAACGCAGCATCAAATCTACCAGTCTCGCCTCTATCCTCTTTGTACTGACGAGCATGAGTCTCCACGTCTTCAAGTGGAAGTTGCACCTCGGTTATCATCAAATAATTAGGCTCATTGTCGGATGTGTGGGCTCCAAGGATAAGTTTTGACGCGCATAATCCTTGCCAGGAGACTCGACTCTATCAGGCAACCAATGGACGGTGAGAGAAGGCCGTTCGAGGGCATGGGTGATAACGAGGTCGTAGAGGGAAGGAATGTTCTTCTTTCATATCTTGTATTCCTCATTCAGCAATCTTTGTTCCGTCTCATCTCGAAGTCGTCTTCTTCTCTGGCCACTGAAATCGGTTTACAGAAACTCGGGCTTGAGATGCATGTGGATTAGATTCTTGGCATGCAAGATCTGTAGCGCAACGCCTATTTGTTGCATGTCTATAGCCTTCAATTCTTCCGCCATGTTGCCCATGAGCATGCGAGAGCCATGCATGGAATGCCTTAATAAAACGTGACTTGCTTCTTGTGTGGAGGTGGAACTGATGTTCTCATTTGAAATCTATATTTTCTTATGGACCTTCGTGGAATGCACAGAGTGGAGAGCAATATGGCTCATGAAGCCGTGAGTGTGAAACATTGGAAGTCTCTGCAAGAGGGATTTGGCTAAGTAGGCATGAGGTTGTAGAATTTGCTATTTGTGCAGAGGTGGCATTGATGTTTCCGCTAATCAAAAATATGTGACGTGACGGGGCAGACGGCCAGGTAGGCAGCCACGAAGGTTGGAGGTTTCACAAGAAGAGTCTCCAGGTCTTGATGGTTAACGGCCAAGAGAGACGTTGGCATTTCTCGATGTAACAAGCACTCTACTTATAAATAAATGGGAATACAACTAATCGGTCGGATAGCTTTTTCGTTGGGCCTGCCTTCGTCCATCTTGCTTGCAAATCTGTGTCTTCTCTGTCCATTGTCTTGTTCCCGGGTCGTTGCATCGACTTTGGTGGAGATGCCGAGCACAATGGACGTTGAGATGCGAGAACAATCTTCACTAGCGAGATCACAACAGCCTACCGACATGCTGGCAACGTTACTATCAGAACTCGTCCAATCGAACATGCATGTCGCGAATCTCACGACACATCTGACTTCACGATATTGGGACATGATGCTCGTGTTAGACCAAAGTCGTTCCCGGGTACTTCAGAAGAAGACGTTTACTTGTGGATGGATCATTTCCATAATCTGGCCGAATACCATAGGTGGTCAGACCCGCAAAAAGTTGAAGAGATCAAGTTGTCCTTCCAGGGGCTGGCGGTACCGCTAGCTTGACGACGGTGTCAAGAACTCTTGGCCTCACCTGCAGCATGCCCTCACGACTGTCTTTGGAAACACAGACATCGTGAACGATGCACTCACAGAGCTACAGAGCCTCGAACATCTTCCGAATTAGTCGGTTCTGTCAATTTGGCGTGAAGTTGACACACTTGCTGCTCTGGATTGACCCTCAGATGGTGGCGGATTACATTTTTTTTTAAATTTAAATGGTCCCGTTTGAACTCCGACATCTCAAGGCGGACCCAAGATCAAGGACCTAAAACTCTCCATGAGGCGTGCAACGTATCGAGTTCACCACCACAAGTAAGTCTGGTTCCAAACCACCGAGATAGTCCATACGCAAAATGCTCAAGGAGTGGTTTGCCAATTCCGACCCAAAACGACCACCAGTACATAACGCAATAAACTTTCGGATAGTGATGCCCAAGGTCGCCCACGTTGTTTTCACTACAATCGAAATGGCCATGTGAAGAGATATTCCCGGATGCTACTGAACGCCCAAAATGATCAAGCCGTGGATCAATTGTTGGTGTCGGGAAAAGGACAGCAGGAAGCAACTTCCGCGACCAATCACGTTCGTCATCAAGGCTCTATATAAAAATCAGCTGTTATTGGCATTGGTTGACTCAGGTAGCTCTATTACTTCTGATTTTACACCATTCATCTCTGATCAAAAGATTCCCCTCTATTCATTGCCCAAAAGCCGTATAACGTTCAGTGATAACCCAACTACAGTCGAAAGTTCTAATGGTGTAGATGTTCAGCTCCAATTGGGAGGACAACTGTTCAACATTCCGGGTTGTGATTGGTTAGCCGCTCATGAAACTTCAATCGATTTCAAGCATAAGTGTTTGCGACTACCAAACACTCAGATCCCTTGGCTCCTCTACATCCTTGCACGCTGAACTCTGTCAGCAGGCTGACGGACAGTACCATGACATCCCCACGGGGGATGCAGGTCCAGTAAACACCGCTCCTCGCCGCGACGATTCAACACAAGATAGCAGTCCTACGGACTCATGTTGAAACCATGCTCAGAGAAAACATTATTTATTCTTGTTTGTTGATGCATGAACTTGTTTGCTGCGTGCTTTTAAGATGTCCTGCCATAACTTCCCTAATGTCAAAAGAGAGATTTGTGGACTGTATGTTCCATGTGCTTTTGATTATTCCTACAAGGACTTGCACAAATGGCATATGGAATACATTTCATTAATGTTCTTTGTTTTTTGGAATAAACGGTGTTGCTTTAGGCATGTTATTAGTGTGCATTGTTTCCATAGTTATTTTGAGATCTACACATGTGTAACTTAGATGTTTCCTTTAGGTCATGTGAGTCAACATGTATTTTATACGCACTTGCAACATCCCGATGTGCATTTCATGTGCCTTCAAGTATTTGCATACAAGTTTACTTATGGACTATGTACATAAATTCAGTTGTGTGATTATTTGATGTAGATTCTCCATATATTCGTAGAGTTTGTATGCTATGTGTTCCATGTATATTCCTTGTAATTAGCAATGAGGTATAGGTCGAAATAGCAATATATTCCATGTATATTCCATGGGATTGGCAATGAACTACAAGTGGAAATAGCAACTAGTGTGGGTTAAAGTTCGTGTGATTTGGTTGCAAATGACACATAGAATGTGTATAACAAGTGTTTCTTGGAATATGTAAGAGTGCTTTGAGTTATTTTTTGAAAAGTCTAGTTGAATGCTACAAGAGTTCGCGCTCCCATTCATTAGTGTTTGCATTGACTTGTTGTTTATCCTCTCAGCAAACAGACATGGTTTCAGTTGAAGCCCCAAACCCATTTGGTAAGCTGTGCCGGAGTGCTACAATTGTTTTTGCGCTCTACCTTATCGACGATTTGCCTCATCTTTGATACTTGCCCAGTAGAGAGATATTATATTTTCATGGTGACGAGGTCACTTGGGGTGAGGAGGTGGTGCCATCCTTAAATGCTATGGCCATTATTTGTTCCATGGGCATCGTAAAGTGGTTCGACGTACATTACAGGTGAGCAAATACCTTTCTTAGTACATTGCCAAAAATTATTTGTTGGCTACGTGCCAAAAGAGAAGCTTAGAAGTTTGATGCCATGGAGTGTGTGCCAATCCTAGGCTTCCAAAATTGAAATTGCTATTTAGTGTTATTAGAGTTCGGCTCTAAGGAAGCCTTTATGTAACATGAAGAAACCTCTTTCCTCTATGCTCTTTTAACAAGAAGGAACCTCTTTTGCTATGCTCTTTTTAAAAGCATAAGACGTACTATTATAAAAGATATGATCTATCCAATTAGCATTTAATCTCACATTCATCATGTTGTTGCAATATAGAAAGATGAATGGACATGGGCCGTTGCCTGGAAATTTGAATGTTATTAGTGAACAATTAGTGGGCTCCGGCTTGTATAATTGCAGCAAGAAGTTTGGGAGTATGATGGAATATGGTTCTGTCAACTAGATTTGTGCTAGCAACATAATAACCCAAGCAACTTTTGTGAGTTGCAGAATTGAGATTATATTGAGTGGCACCCCTCCCCGATGGATTTTGCTGTTGTAGGGTGCCACATGTGCCAACCTTTCCTCCATGGCTCTTAGTATTTGGTAGGGTTGGGACATTGCAGGTAGGTCGAACGCCCTCTGGATGGTCTCCATCGTAAAGTGGTAGTAATGAAGCTGACCGTTTGCATGCAACTAGGTCGTGGTGCTTGTCGCCTTGTTGTAGTTGGCTACCAACTCCACAACCTGTCAGAGATTGAGGTGCCATGGGAGCTTTGCTGCCACTGTTTGTAGCCCAACTGCTCTGATGTATCGCTCTATCTCGGGATCTTGTAAGGCCATGTATGTTGCTGTGTTGTGGTAATATAATATGTGATCTTTAAGGTTATGCTGGAACTGCGAGTGCAAGATGATCCTTTATAGCTGCTCCAGCCATTCTTGGCCTAACTGTGGTGAGAACCTTGTAACTTGGACCCCATGTTCCAAGAAATTTTGCACTTCTTCACTATCTCGTATCTGCCTTTTCCAGAGGGTACGCATGGTAGATTGCTAGGTGGATGATTCCGGCTCTTGCTACTGCTATTGGTCCATTTGTTTGGGTAGTGGAATAGAGATTGTGTGGGAGGAGGAGGGTGTAACTAAGTGCTGGAGGGCAAAAGTGACATTAATGAGCTCCTCGATGCAAAAAGTATTGTGAGCAGATATGGAGTGGGAGGAGAGTGTGGATATGTATGAAAATGGTGAGCGAGAGTGATTTCGGAGGCTTTTGGGAGCTGTGAGAATTTGAAGAAAAATTTGCAAAGTTTTTGTACAACAGAAAGTGAGCTTCTGAAATGAGGTAGCTTGTTTATATAGGGCACTTGGTAAATAGCATAGCGATTGGCTTTATTATAGCTGCGACAATTAGCATTAATCTAGGTTCATAGTAGTGAATAAACATGATTAAAGCAATGAGTAAGCATTATTAAAGTGGCTTTGTTAGAGGTGGGTGCTTTATCCATATAGTAATGTGTGGGGTTATTTATGGTAGCGACAGCTGCTATTATTTCTTAGTGCAAAGGGTGGCGTTATTTTTTTAGTACAATGGGTGGGGCAGTCACGCTGTGTTAAGATTATAGCAGTGACTCAGTTTTGAAGACCCTGGTGATGATTGTGGGACCTTTTGCAGCTAGACTTCACCTTAGTGTTTGCAGTATAGAATGTGGTGTGGACTTCACCTTGGAGCATGCAAGGATGTGGTGTGGACAATCTTGATCGACGAAAAGTGTGTATTATGTCCTTGGCCACGTGTCGGCAGGTGACAGATTTAGTGATTGAAGTGCGAGTGGACAAATAAAGCCCAATCACCTAGCCGTGATGGACTGCCTATTATGAAGTGGTGGATGAAATTATGGAAGTGGAAGACCGACTTGACCTTGTTCTATTCTCACCTAAGACTCACACTTGCTATTCTCACCTAGGACTTAGACTTGCTATTCTCACCTAGACCCTATGCATGGATGGTGGACTGCATCCTTAAGTCTAAGAAATACCTAGAATCCCTCTAGATGATGTATTTGCTCTGAGCGCTGTGCGGGAAGGCTATAGAAGTGGTGTTGCATGTTCGCTGGTATTAGCTTCCACTGATTGGAGCACTACGTGGAGTTTGGCATAGACATGAGGAATCCATTGCTTTTTAGGTGACTCGATGAGAGCATTGTCGTGTGCAACAGATGCTAGTGTTGTAGAATGTATCTAATGGATCCATTATGTATGTTGCTTTTGTAAATGTTGATGCTGAAGTTGATTGTGTGGTGGGGTGCCTCAGAACCCATTGATATTCAATCTCGGCCTAGAGTGCAGCAGGTTCTTGTGGCACTACCCTTTTTTTAGGGGTAGGTTCTTGTGTTGCCCTAATAGAATCCCTGATCTTTCAATAGTTGTTTCAATATCCATCTAGAGTGGTGATTTTGTTGACCCTTTGGTTGCTGGCATTTTCTTGTCCTATTTCTCTTCAGGCATGCAACCTTAGCCTTTGCGGATGTAATAGGAGAGTTGGTATCCCGTGGTGGAACTTTTCTCCTTCTTGGTGGAGCTTGGGAAGAGGAATCGAAGTTTGAGTCCTTCGAGAGCCAGAGTGAGCACCTTCCTCTAGGTGCCCTCGATGCTACTTGGTTAGGAATATCATCCTTCTTGGATGAGGCTGCTGTGGGAATAGCTCGTGGAACCGTGGGGTTCGTCGGCTGCTCTCCTGCCTTTCTCTATTCATAGGGTGACATAGATGAAGCCTTGGCATCGATTGGAATAACCAAGGTGTGGTCGTTGTAGGTTAGGGTTGCCGTTTGCTCTTGCCAGTCAATCTGGCAATTAACTATCCAAGACCATGTTCTTCCTAGAATTACCTATTCATCCATGGCACTTGTTGGTATAACATAAAATTGATTTGCCACACAATGGTTGTTAACGGACAAGGGAATTTCAAGATAATCAATAGCGGGGAAAATCTCTCCATTTATGGCACGAACCATAACAGGTTTGGGTTCTAGGGTTACCTTGAAGGTCAGGAGTTGAGTGCACATGTCATAGGAGATTAGATTATGGATGGCACTTGGATCAATGAATGCATGGGCTAAACATATGGTTTCCTTGCACAATTCACACCCTTGTGGGAGCAACGGTTAGGTCTTCACATGGGGTGTAACCCTTCCAAGGATTCTTTATAGATAGATATAAGTCCTACATTCTTTGCCTTGGCCTGACATGCTTTAGCTTCTTGTATGACTTGCCACTTCATATGAGCGACCTCTAGTTTTAGCTCCTTTTCCCGATGGCACTCTAAGCTGGGCACGATAAACTCCATGGGCTTTACAACTTCGATCCCAAAATGTGAGACTGAAAGATTTCGATTAGTGAACTACTGTACCACAAAAGATTTCGATTAGGCAACTAATGTGAGATGAAAGATTCAGATTAGACAACTAACATGAAACTAAAGAATGAGAAGGTTGGGCTCAATGAACTCTCTCCATATTTAAGTGTAGTGCAGACACAACTAAGAGCCCATTACAAAATCTAGCCCCAAAACTCTATACGCCAGTCCAAACTCTATAACCGATCCACCTACTACGAATCTATGGCATACCCAAAAGGCTTTGGAATCCTTTTGTTCTATCTGAAAACGATGTTGGATCGAATCCTCGCAAAAACAAACCTGGAGAAGGAGGAGGAAAATAGCTGCAAGGAGGACATCTCTTATTTCCTCTCTTCTTTCGTCTTTTCTCCTCTCTTTTCTCCCCTCTCTTATTTCCTCTCTTCTCCCCTCTCTTCTCCTCTCTTTTCTCCTCTCTTCTCCCCCATTTTCTCCTCTCTTTTCTTACCTCTCTTTCCCCTCTTTTGCCCTCTCTTATTTCTACCTCTTCTCTTTTTTCTCCCCTTTCTTTTCCTCTTCTATCCTCTCTTTTCCTTCACTCCTCTCTTTCCACTTTCTCTTATTTTCACATGCTTTCTCTTTCCTCTTCCATCCTCTCTTTTCCCCTCTCTTTTCCTCTTCTATCCTCTCTTTTCCTTCACTCCTCTCTTTCCCCTTTCTCTTGTTTTTACATCCTCTTTCTCCCCCCTCTCTTTCTCTTATTTTCATACAGCATAGCAAATAACAAAGAGAGGGATACAACATAATGTCATCATAGAGTATAACAAATATCCAAGAGGGGTTACAACAAATATCCAAGAGAGGGCTCCCTCTTATATACTAGAAGCTGTAATTACATTCTCCAAATCGGAGCACTCTATAAACTGTAATTGCATTCTTCATCGTTTGGTCTTAGATGAAGTGCTACCCTCTCCTATGTCATCTCTCTTATTCTTCTTATCCTTCACCTCTTTTTTCTTTTGCTCCTTACTCCAAGGAGCTTCCTTGGGCATGTGGCCTTCCTCTTACATGTAGCTCAGCATCTCCTCAATAGAATCCTCTAGGATTTTACGATTGGTCTTGTCCTAGTCAGAATGATCCTCACCCTCGATGTGTGTGGAGGGACACAAATGCGCCCCAAGGAGTGATGGTACATCTACCTACCCATCCTTCATATCATAATACTGATGGTACAGCTCCTCCAAGTATGCTATCCGAGCTTCTTTGCTAGGGTCCATTGGGAGTAGTAGAGAGAGAGCGATGAGAAGAAGGCAACGAGAGTGACAAGAGAGAGAGAGCGAGAGAGAGAGAGAGAGAGAGAGAGAGAGAGAGAGAGAGAGAGGGAATGGTTTGGGGGGCGGGGAAGAGTAATAGTTCGGATAGCAAGGTAAATTAGTTAAGGAAGGGGGGAAGAGGGAGGGGGGGGGAGGGCTGGTTCGACCAGTTTAGTAGAGTTAGGTAGGGAGAGTAAAAAGCGAACAAATGAGAGAAAAGGAAAAATTGGCTTATAAAACCAAAAAAATAAAGAATAAATTTTTCTAAAGGAAAATAAGAGAGAATTTAAGGAAAGTAAGAGAATTTTTTATAAATTTAAAAATTAGGAGATTTAGGAAAATTTTAAGGGAAAAATGAGGGGGTTTTTTTTTTAGGGGTAGTTAATGGATAATTTAGTTGAGTTTAGGGACTTTAAACTAAAGGGGGTTAGGAATAGTTTAGGAGTTTTTTAACTGGGTGGAACTTTAATCAAAGAGTGAGAAAAAACCAAAGAGAATTAAATAAGGAATAAAAGGGAGAGTTTTAATTAATAAAAAGGAAATTAGGGAGAAAAAAAATAAAAAAATAGGAGAAAATTTATTAAGGGAAAATGCTAATGGGAAACATTAAAGAAAAAGGGGGGGGGGGGGGGAGGGGGAAAAAAAAGTTAAAGTAAATGTAAAGGGGGAAATGAATAGGAAGTGTATGTGTGGGTGTGTGTGTGTGTGTGTGTGTGAGAGAGAGAGAGAGAGAGAGAGAGAGAGAGAGAGAGAGAGAGAGAGAGAGAGCATTTATTAATGTCTACAAAAGACCAAAGGGTCTATGAGACTAAAAGAAACTAGATACAATGAAACCTATGGGTAGGGCCACTTAAATGGGCTCCTCTACCTAGGGCTAATGCCTGTGACGAGAAATAATAGTACATCATGCTATCACTACAAGAGAAACCCACAAAGGGGGGAGCAAACACCAAGAAGAATTCCCTAATTTTCTATTAGTCGATCACTCCCCCCCCCTCGAGTGACTGGATGTATGTATGCTATCTCTGGGACCAACACGACTACACAACTGTGGAGAGACATGAAGAGCTCATCTAATAGTTCAACAGGGGAGAGAGAGAGAGACAGAGAGAGAGAGAGAGAGAGACAGAGAGAGAGAGAGAGAAGGGGGGGAGGGAGCGAGAAAGAGAGAGAGAGAGAGAGAGAGAGAGAGAGAGAGAGAGAGAGAGAGAGAGAGGAGGGAGGGAGGGAGGGAGGGAGGAGAGAGAGAGAGAGAGAGAGAGAGAGAGAGAGAGAGAGAGAGAGAGAGAGAGAGAGAGAGAGAGGTAGTTTAAAAGGGTTTTCAAAGGATTATAAAGGGAAGGAAAAGTAAATTAGTATGGTCAAAAGAAAAAAAGGAATAGTAAGTGTATGTGTGTGTGTGTGTGTGTGTGTACCCACCTTTGCCCAAGTAGGATACAACACACTAGGTGAGACAATAGGTCATCACCTCGTGTGATGACCTACTATCTACCCGAAGAGAAAAAGCAGTATTGCGAAGTGCAATTCAAAGTAATGGACAAGGAATAGAAAAGTACTTGAGTGCGGTACGTAAAACAGTATGGAACCAAATTGGTTTAATAGATATATGGGTAAGTGGACAATTATGTTAAATACACGTAAGGGCATTAGGTAGTATGGGTGAACAAGAGTGAAATTAAGGATTATGGTGGTGAAAAAATGGACCAATGTAGGAGGGTGTAACTAAAAGGAGTGGGGGGAGGAGAGAAAAACATGGAAGAAAAAAAAAAAAGGAGGGGGGGGGTTGTTTAGAGGCCATAAAGTTTGAGGAGGGTAATGGAGTTGTGGAAGTAATAACACAAGGGGGTAATAGAGCACATAGTTAGTGAGACAGATGTAAAGGTGTGATAAGGCAATAGGGTAAAAGAATGTAGGTGTGTGGATGGGGAGAACAGTGTAAGAGGAGTGTGATAGGTAGTGGTAAGACAAACTGTGACTAGGTAGTAGTATTAACATAGGTAGAAGGGGGAAAGGATTTAGTTAGATAGCCAAAAAGAATTGTGAGGGTTGGTAAAACATAGGTAACTAGGGCAAAAGATAGGTTGATGAGTCATAAGCTAAGCTAAAAGAGATGGTAAAGTGTAGTAGATAGGCTAATAAATCATAAGATAGGATAAAAATAATGGTAAAGTTCAGTCAATAGGTTAATGAGTTATAGATCCATTGCTTAAGATGAAAATTAGGCTAATAGTACTTGCAAAACTGTAAGAAAAAATAAGAGGGATAGGAGAAACACAAGTAGAGAAATAAATTGGGAACCTAGAGTAAGTCCAAAGTTTTACGGGGAAATGATAAGGGGATGGGAATTATAAGAAGTGAAAACAAGAGAAAAAGAGGAAGAAAAGGGAAATAGACAAGAGGGAAAATATAAGGGTAAACTTTAGAAAAAGAGAGGTGAGGGAGAAATAAGCTGGGGGGTAAAGACAAAGAGGGGGGGTGGGGGGGTTTAAATAGCACGAGGAAGGGAAATGAGTATGAAGTAGAATATAAAGGAGAAGTAAGGGGAGGGGGGGAAGAAATAAGTAGAAAGCGAGAGGGGGGGGGCAAGGGGAGAAATAATTTACAAATAAGAAAGCAAAAAAAACCTGAGAGTCCATGGGTGGTGACATGGAAGGCAAAAGTTGATGAAGGGGGAGCTAACAGTTAGCACGGATCACGTGTGCAAGGGGGAGAGAGAAGAATGACAGCACGGGGGACGAGAAGTTCGTGTTGGAGAAGGGCTCTGAGCCACACAGTATCCAGTTTAGGCAAGGGGATTTGCAATTGGTGTTAATGCACCGGATTCAGCATTAAGGGAGCTATAAGGTGGTTGAAACACGAGTACAGCCAGGAGACAAAGCCCAACGATGCAGAGAGGACAATGCAAGCCCACAAGGGAGCAATAAAGTAGGCCATAGGCAATGCTTGCAGCAGGTACTGCTAGAGCATAAGAGAGATGGAGCACTTAATGGTGAGGGCTTAGGAGGAAAGTGTCATAAGAGAGGAGTTTAAATAGCAAAGGGATGGGAGAATCGAGGAGGTCGAGAGCTGGTTTAGTCTGACGGGGGATGTGAAAGTCAAGGGGTTGCGTAGAATACAAAGGGAGGGGGGGTGCGGTCAAGGGGGGGTGTGCCACGTAGTCAGGTAGGGGGGTTCTATATAGGTAAGGGTAGGGGAGTGGCTAGGGAGGCAAAGATCCAAGGTAGTCGGAGAGTTAGGAATGGGAAGACTCAAAGGCAGTTGGGTTAGGTTAGGTGGGTTTGGTGGAGTTTTAGATAGGGAGAGCAATTCAGAATAATTTAAAAATGGAGCAATTGCGGGAAAGAAGGGACAATGCGAAAAAAATTAGGAGGAAATAGGAAAATGGGAAAAGTTAGGGGAAAATGGGAGAAATCGAGGAGAAAGATGGAAAGTTATGAAATGAAACGGCAGGGCTTTGGACGGGATAGAATAGGAATAGATTAGGATTATAAGGTAGCGGCTTAGATTAGAAAATTTTAATTTGGAAAATATAAGAAAATACTAAAAAATAGGGAGTTTTAAAGGGATTTTTGGTTTATATATTTAAATGAAAGGAAGAAATCAAGTGGCACCAAATAAGAAAGGAAAAAGTGAAAATAAGAATAAATACAAGAAAAATTTAAGGATATTAGGGAAAAACTAAGAAAGGAAAAGTAATAACGAAAATAAAAGGAATTTAGAAAGGAAATTAAAATAGGGGATGAAGAAGAGAAATAAATATAAAAAAGTTTCAAAAAAATTGGATGATAGGAAAAAATAAGATCATGAAAATTTAAGAAGAAAATGAAAAATTAGGGAGAGACAAGTCTAGAAAATATGAAGGATAATAAGAATCATGAGAAAATGAGAAAGGAAATAGAAAAAATGAAGGATAATAAAAATAAGCGAAAGTAATAAAATCAATTAAGGATAAATTATAGGAATAGAGAATAAATTGAGTAAATAGGGGAAAACAAGGAAAAAGTAAAATCATAATAAGAAAAAATTAAAAGAAATTACGAGAAAAATAAATTGAGAAAAATAAGAAGAAGATACAGAATAACAAATTAGAAGAAACTAGGAGAAAATTTAAGAGGAAACTAGAAACTTAGAACAAAATAGAGAGTAAGCGGAAAATTTAGGAAGAAACTAGCAAATAATCAGGAAATAATGGAAATAATTAGGGAGAATTGAGAAATTAAGGGAAAAAAAGGCAACTAGGGAAAAAGGGAATATAGGAAAAATATATAAAAAATTAGGAGAAAAAATTAGGAACAAATAAGGAGAAAATTGGGCAGAAAATAGGAAAATTTTGGGGGAAATTAGGAAAACGTAGGGAAAATTAGGAGGGAGAAAAGAGAGGGGGGTAAATTAGGAACAATTCTGGATATGGAGAGAGAGAGAGAGAGAGAGAGAGAGAGAGGTAGTTTAAAAGGGTTTTCGACGGATTATAAAGGGAAGGAAAAGTAAATTAGTATGGTCAAAAGGAAAAAAGGAATAGTAAGTGTGTGTGTGTGTGTGTGTGTGTGTGAGAGAGAGAGAGAGAGAGAGAGAGAGATCATTTATTAATGTCTACAAAAGACCAAAGGGTCTATAAGACTGAAAGAAACTAGATACAATGAAACCTATGGGTAGGGCCACTTAAATGGGCTCCTCTACCCAAGGCTAACCCCTATGACGAGAAATAATAGCACATCATGCTATCACTACAAGAGAAACCCACAAAGGGGGGAGCAAACACCAAGAAGAATCCCCTAATTTTCTATTAGTAGATCACCCCCCCCTCGAGTAACTGGACATGTGTATGCTATCTGTGGGACCAACACTACTAGATAACTGAGGAGAGACATGAAGAGCTCATCTAATAGTTCGGGAGGGGAGAGAGAGAGAGAGAGAGAGAGAGAGAGAGAGAGAGAGAGAGAGACAGAGAGAGAGAGACAGAGAGAGAGAGACAGAGAGAGAGAGAGACAGGGGGGGAGGGGGGGGCAGGGAGGGAGGGAGGGAGGGAGGGAGGGGGGAGAGAGAGAGAGAGAGAGAGAGAGAGAGAGAGAGAGAGTTCATGACAAAACATTAGAAGCGTCCATTCGAGAGTCATAGTCCAAGTGCTTTGAAATGGTAGGTGCTGAATTGGGGCACAAGTTTTGCTATTAGTGCATTTAAAAGGCTCTTACTTTACAGAATGCACATAGCACAAAAATCATCTAACTACATGGCTTCTTTGCATGGTTTAAAACTTGAACCAATCAATCACAAATAGACTATGTTGAATCTATTGTAAATTACTTGCTTGGTTATGACAACTTGGGAGGGACGTTTTGTGTGTGTGTGTGTGTGTGTGTGTGTGTGTGTGTGTGTGTGTGTGTGTGTGTGTGTGTGTGTATGTGTGTGTGTGTGTGTGCGCGCACGCGTGTGTGTGTGTGTGTGTGTGTGAGAGAGAGAGAGAGAGAGAGAGAGAGAGAGAGAGAGAGAGTTTATTAATGTCTACAAAAGACCAAAGGGTCTATGAGACTCAAAGAAACTAGATACAATGAAACCTATGGGTAGGGCCATTTAAATGGGCTCCTCTACCCAAGGTTGATGCCTGTGACGAGAAATAAAAGTAGTACATCATGCTATAACTACAAGAGAAACCCACAACGGGGGGAGCAAACACCAAGAAGAATCCCCTAATTGTCTATTAGTCAATCACCCCACCCCCTCTCGTGTGACTGGACCTACGTATGCTATCTATGGGGCCAATGTGACTAGACAACTGAGGAGAGACATGAAGAGCTCATCTAATAGTTCGGGGGGGGGGGGGAGAGAGAGAGAGAGAGAGAGAGAGAATTCATGACTAAACATTAGAAGCATCTGTTCGAGAGTTATAGTCATAGGGCTTTGAAATGGTAGGGGATGAATTGGGGCAATTGCATTTAGATAATGGAAGATGGTGGTGAATTCTCGGCAAAGTTGTTCCTCAGCCTACCTTTGACATTTATGATATGCAACAACAATTATCATGGGTGTCCTCAAAATAAGAGGATTAGTACAAGCGGTGAAAGGGGAATTGTTTATCCTTCGGGAAAAAATCGTTTTGACTAATTAAGCTTATTGGATCTAATGTAATGACCATTTTTGCATTCACGTGATATAGTAGTTAATATCATATGATTTATTTATTTTGGTTAACCAAGGGCTAGATGGTGTAAATTAAAAGGGAAAAAGAAGAATCAAGGGCTAGATGCTATAAATTAAAAGGAAAAAAACGGAATCATTGTGGTTCAGGAAAGGAACGGCTAATGATCCTTGTAAAATGCAAAGAAAATTACATATGAGAGGGGCATTGCCAGTCAAACGAGGCTAAGATGGCCCAGAAATATGAGAAACATCTTGGTAAAGGGTGATGACCTTAAAAGATTGCCTTGCAAACTAGGCAAAACAGAATTTTAAGCATTGGGCATCAATGCATGTGAAGAACCACCTTGGCTCCAAAACATCTAGTAGGATCATGATAATCAAAATCTGGATATGAATAAGGGCAAGTGTTGATGGACACCTTGGTAGAGTTACCTTGTATACCCATGAAATCCATTTGTCTTATGTGAGGTAGGAATAATGCATTGGTTCACAAACATAATTCAATGAGGCACATAGGTGTGGAAGGCTTTGGCTTCTTGGACAAATATGTTTGAACTTACCACCCATTTGGACTCTTGGTGATAGTAGTCTCCCTTAACAAAAATAGGCTTACATACTATCCCATGCCAAGAATGTGCAATACTTGAGCTACATGTGGCCTCCACCTTGAAAGGTGATGTTGGTGGCTCTATCACATATCTTAAGGTCGTATGGAAGAAATTTCTTATTGTTTCATGGAATTTAAAAGTAAAATGTTAGTGAAGGTAAAACATGGGAAGCAATACCCTTTTAAATAAAGGGGTGGCAACAACATGTTATCTTTTGTTCAGGCTCTCAAAAAGCACCTCAAGCATTCCATATGATGAAAACACATGACTTTGTAATGTAGGTCATTAGAATTTGGCATGTCCTTGATCTAGGACTACCTAAGGACATTTACAACTAGAGAATGGGACCCCCCACCCAATTTGGACCCTTACATGGTGGCTAGGATTGCTTCGGATCCCTTTGCTTGCACAATTGGCCTTAGTTGGCCACTACATATATTGAGCTACTTAGGGGCCATAACCCTAACTACTTAAGGTCTAGATTGATTCCCCTTCAAATCCACTCAAGTGTGCACTCAATACGGCTCATGTCTCTTGTGTGCTCCATTGGGCTGTAGCTAATGTTGAAGGGAGATCATTAGCCTCCCCAAATGGTTGCAATGCTAAAAGGTCACTAAAAGAAAGCTCTCACCTTCCTCCAATGCAAACATTGATAGAGGGAGGTCCTCAACCTCCAACACTAGTGGAGGGAGGTCCCCAATCTCCAATAGTGGTTGCTTCTTGATTGGGTGTCCTATTGCAAAGTCTTGGCAAGCAAGCTCCTCCTTGCACCTTCACACAATGTCATGCTCTCACGTGAGAGACTTGCAACTAGAATAGTGTTGGGATAAGGGATTGCATACGTTGCTCTTGACACCAACTCAAGTGTTGGTGCTTGTGCATGCTGCTATTAGGTCCCTAGATACAATGCTAGCAAGCTCCAAGTTCTTCACTTTGGGGTTTTGAAATGCTTCAATTGCCACTTGGCTAGACACAACCAATGGCCAAATCCAAATAGAGAATGTCCAACGCCCATCTCTCTCTAGCTATCTCCATGACATTAAGATCTTGGAGTTTGTGCCACCTTAACAATCCAATCTCATTAGCATTCATGTATTACAAGGGTATACTAATGTGTGTCACATAAGAGCTTTGATTATCATGCAGTGTTCTCACAACCTTTGACCTTAAGTGCATATCCTATGACGTGTCTAATCTTTTGACCACTTTGAATTAATAGGTTGGGATACCTTTTCTAAAAACAATCCCACCATCCTTTCCTCGATACTCAGTTTTTGAAAGAGATATGTTTTTATAGATTTCAACTACTGTGAACCTCCTTATGGGTAGAGACACTCCATGCTTGCTTTTCCATATTGAAAGAACATTATAATAGTGCCTCCTCCTCCAACTATGGATGGTGCTTGGATGTTGCATTTGCTTGTGGGTTCTTCCCTCATTATGCATTGATAGTAGAAGTGGTAGTTCAATACATCGAACGCACTCTCTTAATGATGCACCATTGTCATAATCATGGATGCAGGATATTGGCCGTATATCTTGACCCTTCTCTTGGGAGACTTTGGCAAATGAAAAGGGTAGCCCATGCATTCCACGTGTAATAACAGGGGGGGACATGGGGCAATGTGGCTAGTGCAATCATGGAGCACATGGTTGATGAGGAGAATGTGGGTATGTCGATTACCTTCTTTGCTACCCTATGGACCCTTCATGGAACTCTTGCAGCTCCTATGTAGTGTTTTTTTAAAATGAAAATTTTAGAAAATTAGGCACTCATTTGGGTTTGGGACAAAAAGTTGGGCAACCATGGCAATTCACTTTTTTTGTGTGAAAAATCTTTGTTGATTGCTAAAAACAACGAAAATTTGACAACATATCACTTTTGATTGACGAATCCCAAATTGGGTCATGTAGCATATCAAATCGAATGGTAAGGAATGATTTAGATATTGATCATGTTTTTTGCATCATTTAATAAAGTTAGATGCATCAAAATAAGAATTTTATGGCGTTATGACTAATTTTCTCCACAAAGTTTAGAGCATAGTCGCCATTTTAGGCCATAATTTCTCAAGTGTGAAGATGGTAGGACACATCAAGGTGACTATAGGGGTGTAAATCTACATCAAGATGATTGGTTGATGGGGATAATGGACAAGATTTGGATTGGGTAATGGAGGCTTGGAAGCCTATAAGCCTAGTGTGCTTAAATGTCTCAAAGTCACAGCTACTACTACTAGTCCAATGTCGTTGCTACTCAAAAGTTGTTGCTTGTCTTTGTTCTTTAACTTTGGAGCTTATTACTGTAGTGCACATTGAGAAATATGCCTGCCAAGGTGTGACAAATTTCATTTGAAACTTATAATATCTCAATCGATTAAAGGCTTAGCATAGATAGCCGGTATGAGATAGAAAGGTGGTGTTCAATGCATCTTTAGCGGTGTATAAGTCCAAGCAACCACACTATTATAAAAGAGACAAACGAGGCAGCAGTTGCTGCACTATCATTTTTTCTCAACAAGGAAGCACATAGAAGGCTTACAAGATGGGAGAGGGAGAGATGGAGAATGGAGGACCACAAATGTACAGTCAAGACATAAGATGGCATTGAGTATAACCTTCATCAAAGAGAAGGCTAGAAGTGATCCACACAAAGCACACAAGAAAGGGTACAAACGTCTCCAATGAAGTATTTATACTAAATTCACTTCTTTTAAATGCTCTTACTGTAAAAAGAAAGGGCACACGAAAGCTAAATGCTGCAAGAAGCACCCTATGCTTAAGAAATGTGGAAATATGGCAAGCAAGGCCACTTTAGTAGAGAGTGTACCACTAAAAAGGAGGCCACTTTAGTAGAGAGTGTACTACTAAAAAGGAGGAAGGGAGCCTTGTTCTTCTTTGTCATATACATTTCTCTAGTTCTTTTTGGTCGCATGTACTACTAATACCATGTCTCCGTAAATAACCCAAATAAGCCTGTAATTTCATAAAGACTCCTCCTAATTTTATCACCTAATGTTAGTGCAATATCTACCCGTTTTGTATTGAGGGGTGTGTTGAGATTTGTACATCAAGGTGACTAGAGGATTGCAAATCTACATCAATGTGATTGGTTGATGTGGATCATGGATTGAATTCGGATTAGGTTATGGAGATGTGGGGAGCCTATAAGATACGTGGTACCTTGTTTGCTTTGTGTGGATCCCTTCTAGCCTTCCCTTTAATGAAGATGATAATCAATGCCATCTTATGTGTTGACTCTACATTTGTGGTCCTCCATCCTCCATCTTTCCCTCTTCTATCTTGAACACTCATCTAACTTTCAACATAGCCCAATTAGGTGCTCTTTTCAAGGGGGGTCTCCGTAGAAAAACACTACTCCTAGGATGCAATTTGTTAAGCTTTTGGTAGCAACAAGTACAAGTAGTAGAAGACAAGGTGGGATATGGGTAGCGCAATGCAAGGGCAAGAACAAAAATGGCTAATTATTCTCAAGTGCCCGTGGGTAGCAACAAGCGTGAAGAACAGGTAGGTGCATGGGAGGGAAGCAATGCCAGTAAGAAATGGGAGGCACATGACACATGAAGATTGAAAAGCTTAAGATAAATGGAAGCAATGGGAGGAGAGGATAGTTGGGTAGATTCAAGGGTGGGAACTTTGGTTGGGAGGGGCGTAGGTTTGGCAGGCTTCTTGGGGAGACTTAGGTGGGGGTGGATGCAATGCAAAGCAGTGGTGACCTCATGTGGATTTCCCCCCACACACAAGCTCTCCTTCCCTTGGAATCTAATTAGCATGGAGGTGCAAAGAATGTGTGCTACAAAGGGGTTCGTTTTCACTATATAGTCTCATACTTACAACATGAATGGGTGCTAGTGCTACAAAGGAGTTCATGTTCACTGTACAGTCTTGATACTTGTAGTTGCAACATCAATGAGAAGGAAAAGAGATGAGAGTGGGAGGGAGGGATGGATAGAAAGAACATGCCTAGCAATGGGGAGTTATTAGGATTAGTAGGGCTCAAGGATATGGCTTAGACTTTGGATCGCTTAGTAGCCTGTATGGACTCTTATAGGCAAATGGGCACAGGGGTGGTTTTGTTAGTGTGGCTACATCCATGAAAGGAAAGCATTTTAGCCATGGATTTTTGGGGCTATTCATGTGAAAATTGCTGATTTCAAACATGCAATGATTGTTGTTTTAGTTCAACCATTACGAAGTTATGGATGGGTGTCTTATCAAAGAGAATGTTTAAAATTCGATGGTTTCAAAGAGAATATTTCAAATTTGCTCCTTTCAATGCTATATTATGTTTCATTTCGTGCCCCTTTGTGCTCTCTCAAGGTTCATTATGTAGGAGGGTTTGTTTTGGACATGTTGCATGGGTGGATGTGTAGAGTAACTTGCATGGTTTGGGAAAGTTGTGCTCCATATTTGTTGACGCGTAACGCTAGTGCTGAGCATGGGATGGACAATATAAGAAAAAGGAATTCCACATTTATTGCAACAAGGTGTCTTTGCTTACTTTTAGGAGGGGGACCTGCTCTCAATCTCCATGGCCAATAGGGCTCCCCAGCGCCATTGGCTGGTGCGGGAAGGGCCTCTAAGAGCAAGCTCGCATGCACTGCCAAGCGAGCGATCACAATGTGTAGACGCATTTTCTTGTATGCCCAGCGAGCGAAAAGGGGCTGCTGAAATTTCAGGAAGAAGCTGGCCAATTCTCATGCGAGAAAAGGAGCTTGCCTAATGTAGAAAGCGGGCTGTTGAGCAGAGTGAGTTGGAACAATGGTCCTCCGTAGCTACCGGACGATCTTGCCTTGTGTGATCTAACAGCGTCCTCGATAGCAAGCGCCAGGGAGCCTTTTCTGCTGAAAATGACAACCAAAAGTCTTTGCTTAAGTTATGGCCTTTGGGGAACTCTTCCCCTAGAATCTTTGATGTAGGAATGTTTGCAAGGCTAACACCTAGGATTCTGCAGTCTGAATTCCAGACTGCTGGAATTTTATAGGTTTGCGGGTCATAAATGACCCAGGGACCATGACGTGTGGAAGTAGAACAATCTCCAGAGGAGAGGGATAGAGGACGCCGATCTTGTATGGGTGAGAAATGGGTACTCAGAACCTGCCTAACCAGCAAACCCCATCAAACAGACGGCATGGTAAACAAGGTGCACGGGCGAAGACTATCAACGGCTCTGGATGGCACTCCTTTAAACCAGACTGCGCATGCAGTGACGGCAATTTCGGAAGGAGCACCTCTCAAGCAATTGTCATGGAAGGAGACTCTAGATCAGTTACACCGTCCCGACTCTCGAATCGATTTTGGTACCTATGCTTTTCTTCTGCGTTCTTGTGGGAATGCGAAGGCATTAGGTGAAGGCAAGCTCGTCCATGACCATATTATCAAGAGCGGACTCGAGCGAAACAGTTTCATTGGCGGGCTTCTCGTCCAAATGTATGGACGATGTGGAGCTCTGGAAAATGCTCTAGCTTCGTTTGATAATGTGAGCCAACGGGATGCTGCCGTGTGGAATGCTATCATCAGAGCTTGTGCCCAGCATGGGCATACTCAGAAAGCTCTTTGTCTTTTTGATCAAATGGAGCGGGAAGGAATCAAACCGGACAAGTTTACATTTGTTTACATTCTTGCTGGATGTGCAAATCCGGCCGCTTTGACTGAAGGCAAACGAATCTATGAACACATTGAGGACTCTCGCTTTGAGGCAGATATTACCGTGGGGACAGCGCTTGTCAAAATGTATGGAAAGTGTGGCAGCCCTGAAGATGCACTAAGAATTTTCAATAGAATGCCGGAACGGGATGTATTTACTTGGACAGCTATGATTTCAGTGCATGCCCAGATAGAGCAAGCTAAGGAGGCCCTCCAACTCTTTGAACAAATGAGGCAGGAAGGGATGGAACCAAATGCTGTCACCTTTGTTTGCATTTTCAATGTTATTGCCAGCTGTGCAAGGATAGCTGAAGGTCAGCGGATGCACAGCCTCATCTCAAACAGTGGATTTGAGCAGGATGTTGCTGTGGGGAATACTCTCATCAACATGTATGGCAAATGTGGCAAGCTGGAGGATTCAAGGCGAATGTTTGACAAAATGGGTCAACTCAACGTGGTCTCATGGAATACCATGATTGCAGTCTATGCACAGCATGGCCACAGCAAGGAGGCCATACGACTCTTTACACAAATGCAAAGAGAGAGCATCAAACCAAATAAGGTCACATTTGTTTGCGCTCTGGACGCATGTGCAAGCTCTTCTGCAATAGCCGAGGGTGAGCGAATTCATTCATGCATCCTGGACAATGGATTTGAGAGGGATGTCATTGTTGGGACTGCTCTTATGACAATGTATGGTAAATGTGGCAGGCTAGAAGATGCACAAAAGATATTTGATGAACTACTTGAGCGGGATCTTTATTCATGGAATGCCATGATAGCCATGTATGCTCGTGATGCACAAGCCAAGAGGGCCCTCCAGATTTTCAACCACATGCAATTGCAGAAAATAAAGCCGAACAAGGTGACATTTGTCAGTACACTTGATGCCTGTGCTCGCAGTGCAGCACTTGCAGAAGGTGAGTTGATGCACAGGCGCATCCTGGAAATGGGGTTCGAGTCTGATGCTGTTGTTGGGACTGCTCTCGTACACATGTATGGCAGGTGTGGCTGCATTGAGGATGCACGGAAAACATTTGACAGGATGGCAGGACGAAATCTGGTTTTATGGAACGTGATAATTGCAGCGTATGCTCAGCATGGAAACCGCAAAGAGGCACTTCAACTGTTTGACCAAATGCAGCAGCAAGGCATAAAGCCTAACAGAGGAACATTTATTAGCATTATTGATGCTTGTGCCAGCCCTGCAGCTTTAGCTGACGGTGAACAGCTGCATGCTTTGATCTGTGACAGTGGATTTGAGATGGATGCTATGGTAGGGAATGCTCTACTGAAAATGTATGGGAATTGTGGCAGCCCAGAAAAAGCACGTAGAGTGTTTGAAAGGATGCCAGAGCGAGATGTTGTTTCATGGACAGCTTTGATCTCTGTGTATGCTCAGCATGGGCAAGGCAAGGAGGCATTAGAGTTGTTCAACCGGATGCAGCAAGTAACAAAGCCAAACGAGATTACCTTTGCCTGTGCTCTTGATGCATGTGCCACATGTGCAGCTTTGGCAGAAGGTAAACGGATGCATTCCTGCATTTTGGACTGTGGATTTGAGCTAGATGTAGTATTAAATAATGCTCTTCTCAGTATGTATGGAAAATGTGGCAGCCCAGCAGATGCACACAGGGTTTTTGACATGATGCCCAAGCGGGATGTGGTGTCATGGACGTCTTTGATTGCAGTGTACTCCCAGCATGGGCTGGTGAAGACAGCACTTAGACTCTTCAAGCTAATGGAGCGGGAAGGAGTCAGGCCTAATGAAGTCACCTTTGTCAGTATTCTTGCCGCATGTAGCCATTCTGGGCTGGTGAATGAGGGTCGTGAGTACTTTTCCACCATGACTCAGAAACACGGAATCTCACCAGGAGTGAACCATTATGCTTGCATGATTGACTTGTTTGGGAGGGCAGGCCTGTTGGCTGAGGCAGAACGCTTGATTCATGGCATGCCTTTTCAACCAAACATTTCAACATTCAATGCTTTGCTCGGTGCTTGCAGGTACCAGAATGATGTAGAGCGAGCAGAACGTGCTTCAAAGCATGTACTTGAAATGGATCCGGATAATGCTGCAGCTCACATAACTCTATCAAGTATTTATTCTGCCGCTGGGAAGGAGGAGAGTGCAGCAAAGATAATGAGTCTGTTCAGGGATAAGGGTCTCAAGATGCAGAGTGGTCATAGTCTGATAGAGGTGAACGGAAGTGTGCATCGGTTTACAGACAATTCTTTGCATGCTCAAGAGAAGCTCTATGCTGAGCTGCAGAGATTAAGTGCGCAGATGGAGGAGGCTGGGTTTGTGCCTGACACAAACTTGCTGTATTATAATGCTGATGAATCAAAGGAACATAAGGTCAGCACTCACAGCGAGAAGCTCGCTATTGCTTTTGGACTTCTTAGCACACCTGCTGGAACTGCTCTTCTTATAACCAAGAATCTTCAGATTTGCATAGACTGTCATGCAGCCATCAAGTTAATATCAAAAATTACTGAACGTAAAATTGTAATTAGAGATGCCAATCGCTTTCATCATATGCACGATGGTGTTTGTTCATGTGGAGATTGTTGGTAAGGCACCAATTAAAAGCTTTGATCTTACTTGGGCCGCAATCAAGGATAAAGATGGCCCCTCAGAGAAGTCTGAGCCCTTAGAACTAACTGCACCTTCTGAGCTAACAAGAAAGCTTTCCTTTCCCCTTCGAGAAAAAACAAATTATGTTCTTAACCTAGACTGAGCAGTATTGGTAAACGATAACCACCTTCATTCTTAATGCAGAAATTTGTGCTGCACTCCATTCTCGAAGGGCAGTATGTAGTTTTTAAGGGCCCTGTGAAAGATAACTGAGTCGTAGCACAAAGTGCTGCCTCACCTGGCTTAGCCAGAGCAAGAAGGTTTTCCTTTCCTCTGTTCAAAGGGCTTTTTTGTTTTTGAAAAGTGCATAAGAGAAGCAAAAAGGGCTACAACAATAAAAGTGTGCGCATTGATTCGTCATGGAAGCTAATGTGTCCACAATTATAAAAAATGTCTTCCAAAGGAGACACTCGAAATAGATTTTGCTAGGGAGTTGTTTTTTTGTAATGAAAGTCCAAAGCTAGTTCAATGAGAAGTCGATTCATTACATGCAGCATTAAGCGGTTCTAATGACTGCAATAAGCGTTGATTGAAAACCGAGAAGCCAGGGTCAAATAACTATTAAGGCGTACCCTAGAGCACAAAGCTTTACCTTGCCTAGCAAGAACAAGAGTGCGTAACCTATTTAGAAAACACATCTTTGAGGTCAATGATTACACTAATGCCACATTGTATACCAAGCACGATGGACTCACAAGATGTTAGACTTAATCAGTCGAGTAATCTTGCCTTGGATGGGACATTTGCAGAGACTTTGATAGCATTAGAGCCCTTATGAAGTCTCTTGTACACATGGAAATCATTAACCATACATTCTAGTAGTCAAGCAAAGCTCAGGAGTGGGAATCTAACAAAAGCATTAGAGGCAAAGTGCAGCGGTTACTTCGGAGATGGAATTGTCTATATTTTAGTTCTCGGAAGTCTCCGCCAAGGAAGCAAGAAAAATACAACCAATAATCTTTGCTTTGCTCCATAGATTGGGAATAGAACGCGAAGCGACGTTTTTTGACTCGTCAGTTTTTTGCATGCCGCAACAGTTTCCTATTGAAGGGAGGTACATCATCTAGACTATCTTCTATCCTACTAGAAATGGATGAATCTCCCCACGTGGGATTCAAACCTATGATCACTCGGTCAACAACCGACCACTCTATCGCTTGACAGGTGGGGAGTTAAAACCAAAGCTACATGTGTCTCCATAGGAGAATTTGGGATATCTAGCAGTGGGAGATGGATTTGCTTGGCTGCTATCTATCTATCTATCTACCTACCTACCTACCAATTACCCACGGACAAAAAAAAAAACGAGTTTGGGTTAGTGATATGTGGAAGCTAGGAGGCGAAGAGCTTAGGAAATGGTGCCACATGCCACCCTTGGACTCTTGGACTTTTATGGGCTCATGAACTACCACAAACTCTTAGACTTTTACCCTTGGTCTCTTAGACGAGCATGAGGTCTTGGACTACCACAAGCTCTTGGATTACCACCCTTGAACTACCACAAGCACTTGGACTACCACCCTTGGACTCTTAGACTACCATGGGCTCTTGGACTACCACCCTTGGACTCTTAGACTACCATGGGCTCTTGGACTATGCTACGTGCTGCGCTTGGACTCTTGGATTGTCATTGCCTTCGGATTACGTGCGGCCCTTGGACCCTTGGACTATTATTGCCTCTTGGATTACCACCCTTGGACTCTTGACTTTTATGGACTCATAACTACCACAAGCGCTAGGACTACCACACACGTACACATATGTATACGTGTATGCAACACACATACACATGTAACATGCAAAAACATACACATGCGCATAGTGGCCATGGTAACAATTTACAAGACCCGCTAAAGGTAGGTCATGCAAAATCATAAGGGGTAGGCCGCATTCTAGTAGTCCTATATGTAATGAATTGATGGTATTTTGGACTCAAAGAATCTCAAGTTAAAAGGATTAAAAAAAGGAATCTTAAAGGGTATATAGGTGAGGCATAAAATTTACAATTCTCACCCATCAGGGTCACAACAATCCTGGCTTCAAAAGATCTCACTAAGTGTAACGTGTAGAGGAGCCTTTCTGCAAGATTTTCAGCATGGTAGTCTGGAATATGTGAGTAAAAGTATCATCAAAACGATATTTTATGGGGTTGTCTTTGGGTACCACCACGGTAAGTGTGGAGCTTTATACATACATACATACAAACATATACATGTACACATATAGATTTAATAGTGATGAGCCACCCCTTTTTTTCTGCGTGAAAAAGCGCCACCCTATTTCTATTAGGTTGTTCCCAAATTTCGCAAAGAGAGTCCCATGGATTGTGATCTTGCATTAGAATTAGCATATACTTACTTTTTCTAGCAAAGGAAGTTTTGCTAACCCTAGAGGAATTTTGTTTATGCCACAATTGAAGTAGATTCATGTTCTTGTGGTGTGCACATTTTAAAGTATTTTGACAAAAAATCCAATCATTGTATGAAAAGAGCTTTGTGTTCCTATTGTTGTATGGGATGGCAGTGGAGATTTACCTTCACTAGCACTATCCTCTAATGAACCTAAATTTCTTAAAGGTAGGAACCATCAGCCCATGTTGTACTTTTATCATGAGTTGACAAGGTTGTGTTAGAACTTCATAGAGGCTAGAGTTAACTTTGATGACCTGGGATCATATGCACTTCATGAGGTTTCCAATGATTCCTTGTGTCTGAATAAAATAAAGTGTTTTTTTATGTTGACATGTAAATATAACGAGACTATTTACACTTAGTGCAATCTTTGAGGATCACTCCAGAGAATATTACACTTAGAGGATATGAGTTTTTAACTAGAAATGTTGATCAAAGCTAGGAGGCAAATGAAAGGCTATGATTAAAGAGGATTATGATTATCAATAAGAATTTTACAATAGGAGGCCTTATTTGTAGATGTGTGTTATCAATGTGAACGCTTTCTAATATCACTAAATGGAACATGTTGGCCATCTAGTCCATGTAGCTAGTTTAGGTTGCCTACTTTTGCTTCTTTTGCTACACAACCGACCTAGTGGTACAAACTTAGCAAGCTTGCTCGGCAACTAGCCCATGTAGATTCATGATTATATTTTGCATATACTGTGACATTCTAAACTTAAGATTTCACATTATTTGGAAAAAACGTATTGCATGTTCAATGAATGTCCTTGGAGGTAGGGTATAAATTTTTTTACATTTTGTAAGAATGAGCAAATAGGATATGTGCCTTTCTAGTTTCTTTGATACATGTGTCTTTGTGAAAAATTACTCATTTAAAAAAAAAACAAAGTGTACACTAGCATTCCCTACACCATCTTCATGATACTATGATAAATACCAATTTATATATTAACTTTGAGAAGCATACATACCATTTTTATATTTTTTAAAGAAAAGAAGATACTCAAGTATAAGGAATAATTAGATAACACTGGGTGTGGTCAAACAATGTTTCCTTTCATGTATTTAGAAAGGTGTACTTTGGGGGAAGAAGTGCAAAAGAATCTTCAAAATGTATATTGACACGCACAAGCACATCTTGGAGGTGTCTTAAAGTCATCAAGGAGCATTAAGCTAGCTCTATTGTGACTGACTTGTAGAATTGATCCTATTACCTAGCGGCATCAACTAATTTATGCATGTATATTTTACAACCTAAAATGTACTAAATTCTCATTGCAAAACAATAACAACTAGCAATCCTTTGTTCTTCAAAATAAACTAAAATTCCTCAAATTTACAACTTGTAGAATGGAGCTAGTACTCTATTCTCATTACAAAATTCAGCAAATACTTTCCAATTCTCTAGCTCTTTCAAAATCAACTAAAGGCTCTTAAAGGTACATACTAGAGAACTGAGATAGTATATTATGAGTCCCATTACAATCCATTGTCCTCTATCAAAACCAACAAAAACTCTCAAATGTACAACCAATGTAAAGATTAATTCTCATAACAGTAACCACCTTCTTGCAAACCAAGGTCTTCGTTCGTGCATATCTTCAAGGGGTATTATAGGTGCTTTCTTGAGATTCTTGGGCACTAATAACTCTTCCTACACACACCATCCATGATATTCTTCCCTTAGATGATTTTGAATCCCATCCTTACGATGATGGACTGACAACATCCTATTAAATTTTAGGCTAGCTTGCTAGAAATCAACCACCTTGCAAATTATGTTATTGATACGTGATTCATATAATATAGTTCAATCCCATCTCAAAAAAAATCTAGGGCATAGATATCAATACATCAAGGTGTGAATGAATAGATCCAAATTATATGACAAGGAGAATGTGATTTATAAATTCTTATTGCTATCAATTCCAATTGATAATAGAAATCATCATAATGATAGTAAACCAATTGAGTAGCCGAATTAACCGACTAGAGCAATTTTGCATTACCTAAGAATCATTGCTCATCCTTGGCTCATCTTGGTTATGAGGGATCCTTCATGGAGGGGCTTGTTTTTGCCTTCTTTTTGGTTAGATGACAAAGAGAACCACATATTGCCCTTGTTGCTAATACTTTCTTCATAAATACTTTCAATAAGGAGGCATAATTTCTTTATACATGATTAAGCAAACAACAATCGAAAAAATTCACATCTCAATGTTGTTTTTGAATTAGTTTGTGGCCCAAATCATCTACCTCATTTGCAAATTTAAGTTAATTTTTGCATAAATTGATCAAATTTATGCTAGCATGTCTTTCAAGGCATCTTGGTGGCACATGTCATTTCTCAAGGTAGGTGGAATTTAGTTGTCCATCTTAAGCATAATCATAGTTATAGGTGCCAACATAATTATTGCACGCCAACCTATTGGCTATCTTGCAAAGTGAAGTGATCTACCATATTTTGCCCTCACATGTACAATTAACACGTGGAACATTTAAAAATATGAATATTATAGAGCAACTACAAAAGGATAATGAGAAGACCTTAGTCATTGCAAGAAATCTTGATATCCACACATAGTGCAGACTTAAATCATGTAGAGAGTCACCAAGTATAGTGTGAACATAGATTTGGCAGAGATCCACCACATTAGAGCACTTTCAATGTGTGTTTTATCGACAAAATATGCACAATTCCTTTGCTATGGGACTACATTTGATAATGCAAGAGATTATCTAAGCTCTTGATCGCACATGATTACGTTAGCTCTTAATAGCTTACATATATAATTCTCACAACTTTGTGAAGTGGAGGCTAGAGGGATACCTTGAAGGACCCTTGCTCAATATTTTTAGAAACTTTAGAAATAATTGCAACAAAACAATTAGATATAGCTATATCACCATGAGATACCAAAGGGGGGAGAACCTGAAGGAGAACTTTTGCATCCTTAGTTTAGGGAGGTAACAATCAAGAAGCAACTACTAGTGAGCAAGTCAATAGTGAGCAATAATTAAGGAGTGAGCATAGTGAGAAATAATCAAGAAGCAACCTAGTAGTGAGAAAAGTAATATAGTAGTTCTAACAATAGCATGTCCTTCTGAAGCTTGTTTTCTTCACATCATCCAAGTGCTCAATGCATGTAATATAAGTGCCACATCTTAATGAGAGCTCAATCCAATGGCCCTGATGGGGCCACCCTTGGCATCTCTTTTGCTTGGGGATGTAATGAAACCTTAAAAGTTGAAAAGTCTCATGATTCAATCAAAGATTTGTTCTTTATCAAAGGCCATTGAGCAACCTAGTTAAATGTGATTGGCATAAAAGTGAGTATATCTACATAATTTGCATTCAATTAAGGTAGGACTTGATTATAAGCATGTTTCTATGCATGTATCCACAAGCATAGTGTTATTCAAGCCTAGTGATTCACAATCATGCTAGAGAAATTGGCACAAATGACTTGTAGTTGGCATCATGAGTAAGGCTGAGGTCTACCTAAGCCTACATGAGTATTTGTTTGGATTTGAAACACCATTCATCCTTGTGTTCCACCCTCATCCTCAAGATCATCTTCCACAATCGTCTTCTAAGCTGTAAGCATCCTCTATCACTTGTCATGACAATGTAAGTCCTTGCATCTACATGCATGTAGGCTCATCTCCTTACTTTATGTTCTATTTTAGGTCCATGCCTCTTATTTCTCCTCCTTAGATCTAAACACACATGATCCTTGTCTACTCAAATGCCCATGTTAAGGTGGATTGCCACCACCTTGCAATGTCCTAAAATGTTAAACTCCAATAGAAGGAGGGCGCATATACCATGAATAGTGCAAATAAGGCACACATACAAATCAATGTGATATTAAATATTTTTACTATTTTATTGAGAACTTTTGTTGTAGTGGACAAAGCTATGAGGGTATACACGGTGGAATTCCTTTGATTTGCCCTCCCAAAATGGACCTTAAAGTCTTTTGATACCTCCTCATACCGTCTTCTAATAGTATTTGTTATGGACTATCATCTATGCCCTTTTTTTGTGTAAATATTCCCTAACACTATTTTGTTTTAGGTTGTCATCTATGCCATTTCTTTAATTGTATGTATAGTGTTTACTACCATCAGTAGAAGGGGTGTCTACATAATCCCTAACACTATTGCTTTTTGGGTTGTCATCTATGCCATTTTTTCAATTTTACATATTTTGTCTACTACCATCAATACAAGTTCTCTTACTATTGGTAACATAAAAGAATCGAAGGGCAAATGTCTAATTATTGCCAATAAAACTATTAATATTGATAGTAAATTGGTTGAGAACTATCACACATATATTATGAACTTTAGCATTAGCAAATGAAGCCCTGCCACTGTTAAAATTGGTATTACCGATAGTAATAAGCATATTATCAATGGATATTATTCATATTTCCACCAATAAATGAAGACCTACTACTAGTAAAATTAGTATTACCACCAATAGTACTAAGCATTGTACCAACATTACTTATACTAATAACAATGGCGATAGAATTGGTATAACTGTACCAATTCTTTTCACTTGCTTTTGATTTCAAAGGTAATATTCTTCTCTACCCTAGGCCTAGCCTAAGGAGAGATTCCTAGTTCCTGTACCCATAAGGTAAGGGTAGAGAGGACTACTCCTTAGATGCAAGTGCCTGGAATCTCCCAAAGGGAATTGCACATTTAGAGTTTTTTCAAATGCACAAGTAGAGTTTTTTAATTTGCTTGCATGTCTAATGCATGTGTAAAATGAATATTGTATCATGCTGCATGCATGCACTTTTGCATTCGTTGAGACATTGCCAATATTATGCATGCACTTTTGCATTCGTTGAGACATTGCCAATATTATGCATGCACTTTTGCATTAGTAGCTTAAATTGTTTCATAGATTCATGCATGTTTAATATTTCATGCATGCAATCATGTGTATATGTCATCATGTGTTAGAAGCAACTTTTCTAACACACACACACACACACACATTCTATCCTTACCCCCTTTCCCTTTACTCTTTCTAATTGTAACCTTTATCTCTGCATCTTTCTCCAATTTTTCCCTCTTTCTCTACCTAGCCCCCCTCTTTCTTCACCTCTTGCTCCTTGTCTACTTACCCCCCCCCCCCTCTCTCTGCTCTCTCTCTCTCTCTCTCTCTCTCTCTCTCTCTCTCTCTCTCTCTCTCTCTCTCTCTCTCTCTCTCTCTCTCTCTCTCTCTCTCTCTCTCTCCCTCTCCCTCTCCCCCCCCCCCCCCCCCCTCTCTCTCTCTCTCTCTCTCTCTCTCTCTCTCTCTCTCTCTCTCTCTCTCTCTCTCTCTCAACTCCTTAACTATGTTACATGTCTAAACTTCATTGAACTTCACTAACTCCTAAACTAACTAAATTATCTCTCTCTCTCTCTCTCTCTCTCTCTCTCTCTCTCTCTCTCTCTCTCTCTCTCTCTCTCCACTCCTTAACTATGTTACACTTCTAAACTTCATTGAACTTCACTAACTCTTAAACTAACTAAACTAACTATCTCTCTATTCTTAAGTATAACTCCTAACTAACCCCCCCTCCTAACTACTTCCTAATTAACCCTTTTAACTCCCTAACTATACTCCTAACTACACTCCTCATCCACTCTAACTATGTTCCTAAAATTCCCGTAACTACACTACTTTCCCTCAGATTCCCCTGACTACTCTCTCTAACTGCCCCACCCAACCAAAACCCACCCCCCCACTACCCGACTGATTACTCCCACAACACTCCTCACTTCCTAGCCCACAACACTCCTCACTCCTCCTTTGCTACCCAATAAAAAATCTACCACATTTACACACTGCTCCTAGCCATAATCATCAATTGTGTCATCAGCCATGACCCTTTCCTTCATGGACCACTCACTAATTCATAGGTACTTTCACTATTGAGCATTACCCTCCCCGCCCCTTTTCTTCTTTTACTTATCCCTCTTTTTCTTTTTAATTCTACCCCCTTCTACCCCTCCTTACCTCTTTTGTTTATTTTCATAAATTTCATTAATTAAAATTTCTACTCCAACCCCCCTCTCTACTATAACCCCCTTTTTCCCCTTTCTTTATAATTAAACTTTTAACCTTTCTAACCACATTTTCACTACTCTAACCCCCCCTTTTTCTCATCCCCTTACTAAGCTATTCATTTATAAAGCCTAATTTTTGTCATAATATTTTAACAAAAATTCAAGGCCAAACCCAGCTTGTATACATATTACGGATGGGGGTTCTACCTGAGAGACTCTTAGGCCATGCATAGTAACTTCAAACTCTAGGTGTGATATTTCAGGAGAGATCTCAGCTCACAACCTCTTACACAAACTGCGCCATAATGTGCTCCACAAAATTCTCTACCACTCTGTGCTCTTATATACATATAGTGTGGTCAAGTATACGTTTGACACGATCAATCTCTATATACCCAATGCACTGCTAAAATATTTAAGCAAGGTGCTCCCTAGTGTTCCTTTAGGCTATGTGGCGAACTAGATGCACCTGGGTGGCCATTCAGGGTAGGAGTGGTCTTGCTACCATGCAAGGTAACACATTTATGGACTATGGGATTATCGCCTCTTAAGCGATGTGCGGAACAATGGCAAGCTAAAAAGCCCATGCATGTACACACACTGGCTAATCTTAGGTCCCCATCTTGAGCTTGAGATGTTCATTGGATACTATGGGTAATCCTCTTCTTCAGATAATCCTTGGCGATGGCACAAGCAGCCTAATTGCATGCTCTTAGCTTCTTATATATAGGGTTGATGGTCCATTATAGAGGTATATATACCTTGCATGGGAGTTCATGCAAAGCCTTTATGTGCAAATGTGCTCTACAAACTTTGCATGCATTGCATGGCAAAACATTATATGGATTAGTGGAACATTCCCCCTCATATAAGAATTGCCTATCCATTATAATAAAAGGTGGATTGCATATGTGGCTTTCCATTCCAAAAAAAGGTGGAATTTCTCTCGTAAACCTATGGCATATTCTCTTATATATGTAGGGTTATGACATACTCCCTTATATGCATAAAGATGACTTGTCCTCTTATATACGCTCCTTCTTTTACATATGTACATTCTCTTATATGCACATTATCTTTTATGTACATGATGCTCCACAGATAGGGTTAGGAGATATTCACTTATACATATGGTATTCCACATCTATGGTTATGACATGTGGACATTCTCCTTTATGTTCATGTTGTACTGTAAGCAAAATGCGAGTGAGGATCTAGGAATTTGTCCTATCCATGTGTTTTTTCCTTATTTATTCTTTTACTTTACTTTGGAGATCGATACCCTTTTTGTTTTGGTACTAACTTAAACTTTTTGGATGGCGGTACAGGTATCAGCATTACTGGTTGAGGTTTTGTACAAAGGTTCTACCATGGAATTTTTAATTTAAATCCTATAATTTTACTTTTTTTTAGATCAACTACATCAACTCTTTATAAATACCTCTTTTGTATATATCATGTTTAGCTTCTTTACTAATCAAACTTCTAACCTTTCTAGCCACATGTTCACTTCTCTAACCCTCCCTTTTTTCTCCTCCCCTTACTAAGCTTTTCATTTATAAAGCCTAAATTTTATCATAATATTAAAAGAAATTTACCCATATTTTATTTGTTACCTTGCCCTATTCCTTTTTCTTACATTACCTCTATATTGTGTGCTTTAATATACTCTAGTCTTCATTTTTTCCATCCTCTCTAACCTTTTATTTATTAATTCTATTTTTCTAGGACTTGTATACCTTCCCCTATGTTCTTATGACTAACATTGAATAAGGAAGCTAGCCAGGACTATCTTGATATGATAAACTGGTGTCAAATTTCTTAGTTTTATAGCATATTCAGATGTAATGGCTGGTTTGGTAGCGGCTAGGAAAATTAATTGTCATGGAAAGGTCAAAGGGGCTTGCATGGAAATGCTTGTCTTATGGAAGGAATAGGGTAGAGTAGAACTGCTCATTCGAGTGGCAAAGTAATTGTGTGGCATGATCTTCCTAGGGCCTGTAATATGTTTAAGAAAGGAAGTAATAACTAGACTGATATTTGGAACCCGCACCATGTAGATTGGCGCTCTATTGAAAGTCCCATTTGCAGTTTGCTTTAATGGATGGTGAAGATCTCCTACATGCTATTTTAGATCATGTTCTTAGCAGTTGGCCTTCCACTTCCTTGTCTCAATCAAGGCTAACTTGAGAGACCTTAGTTGATTTTTGGTTCTAAATATGATCTCATTAGTCATAGCATATCACAGATAGGCATTTATCTCCTTCTATCAAGGCAAATCTACCGTGTGCAATGTTGGCCTAGGGCTGGTAGCCCATTGTTGGCCACCTTTTGTAAGAAGGGCCTTTTTTGGGCTTGGCACCCTGTCTTTTAATATGCTCGACATTTTAATGGGGGGGAAAAAGATTATCATACCAAGTTGAAAGCTAAACATGGGGTCATGCAAAGGCCGTGGACATCTCAATGACTTTAATTGTGCCTAGCTTTGAGTGTAACAAAGGAAATTGTCCAAGATGTTTGGATAGTGGACTCAAGTGCATCACAACATGTGTGTTGTCGATGTGATTGGGTCAGAACACATGATCCAATCAAGGAGTTCTAGATGTTCATCTCGGAGACAATCATCCACTTCCAATTAAAGGAATTTGTAACATACTAGTTCAACTTCCACATGACAACATAAAATCCATTGTTACATTCTTTATGTGCTGAGACTTGGCCATGAATCTGATGTCAATTATACAATGTGTTGATCAGAAGATCTAGGTTCTCTTGATGACAAGAAGGTGGCATTCTTTACTTGGAAGAGATCATTGGACATGGATTGAGATATGGCATCCATTACAAGTAGACGGTTGCAACCTTTGAACAACAAAGAGCATGGCATTTCATGATTGCATACAAACTCTCAATTGTAGCACCACATATGGACATCTTCACGTTAAATCCATCGAGTCGCTTGAACACAAGAACATGGTCAATGGACTGCCCTCTATGAGAGAGGGAGATTTGTTTGAAGGATACCTTATGGCAAAAAAAAGAGAGAATATTTTCCCAAGGGTTAGGCCACTAGAGGCAAGAGGTGATTGGAGCGGGTGCATAGTAATATTATAGAGTACATGACCACATGACCAATATGCCATCACTAGGTGGTAGCAAATATTTTGTCTCTTTTATTGATAAGTATACTAGAAAGATATTATTCTACACCCTAAAGCAAAGGTCTAAATTGCTTGATAAGTTTAAAGAGATCAAGACTATGTGGTATAAACCTAATCTACTTGTTGTATCAAATGCCTTCAATTCGACAATAGAGAAGAATATGTCTCTAAATAATTTAATAGGTCTTACAAGCATTCAGAAATATGGAGAGAGTATTCCTTGCCTAAAATATAGCAGTAGCAAGATGGAGTATTGAAAAGGAAGAACTACAACATTTTTGAGTATGCAAGGAATATGATGTAAACAAAGGACATGTCTAACAATTTTTGGGTAGAGTAGTTTGCACAATGGTTTATTTGTTGAAGCAGTCCACTACTAATGCTTTACATGATATGACACTAGAGGAAGCATGGACACATAAGCCAAATTTTTAGCATCTCAAAGTTTTTGGATCAATTTCCTATGCTCATGTGTCAAAGGTCAAGAGAGGTAAGTTTGGTTCCAAGAGTGAGGTGTGCATTTTGGTTGGGTATGTAGAGGATCATAAAGCTTATAAGTCGTACAATCTGGCAACTCATAAAATGTTTGCTTCCTATGATGTGGTGTTTAATAAGTTAAAGCAAGATATTACCATCATGGTTATGAGGAATCAAATGGAAGAGCAAACCAACAAGTGGTTGACAATGCTAGAGATGCAAATTTTCAAACATCCATAGAATGTGGAATATTTGATGACATGATACCTAGTGTGAATAGGAGTAGTCAATAGAATGGGGGAGCATCTTCTAGATATTTTGCAAATTCTTAGCTAGGAAATGCATTTCATGGCTGGTAGGGCCAAGAATCTACACCATCCAAACAAGCGTCGAGGTGGGCAAAGAAATTAGTCGATGAAATAGAAATCGTTGTCAAGAACATTAAATCGAGAAGAATGCAAATAGTTTATGGATGTTGCATGACACAGGTTAAAGAATTTGTCAACTTTTAAGATGAAATAGAATGAGGAATGGGTTGATGCCCTAGAAGAAGAATATAATGGCATTTTGAAAAATGAAGCTTGGGAGTTGGTGGAACCACCCACAAGGTCAAGCATAAAGACAATATAAGGCAAGATTAATAGCAAAATGGTATGCTATTCAATAAGAGGGCTTTGACTATGAGGACGCTTTTGCATCGATCACAAGGATGAAGACAATCCACCTCATTCTTTGTCTTGGTCCTTATTCTTTCTCTTACTTGTAGTATGGGGTTACACTTGCATCAGATGAATGTCAAGTTTACATTCCTTAATGGAGAACTGTAAGCAGACAAGTGAAAGGATTTGTGGAAAAAGGATTTGAGCATTTAGTGTGCAAGTTAAATAGGGCAATGATGATCTCAAGCAAGCCCCATGGGCTTGGTACAACAAGATGCATAGTTATTCAGGAAACAACTATCCATGAGAAGTGAACTTAATCATGGGGTAATGTGAAGTGAAATGTAGATGCTCTTGTAATCATTACTCTATATGTGGATGACCTCATTATATTGGGAAATGACAATAAGTTGATCAAGGAGGCTAAGGTCACTCTTTGCAAAAAATTTAAAATGTAAGATTTGAAATTCTTGCATTATGTCTAGAGTGTTGAGATAAAACAAACAAAGGAATGAGCAAAAAAAGGTACATGGACTCCACGTTGGCATAGTTTCCAATGTTGGATGCCATATCCCTAAATACATCTATTGAGATTGGGCACAACGTGCAAAAGTGGGAAAGTGCATTATTTTTAGATCCTCTTATACCAACAAGTGGTGGGTAAGCTCACCTACTTAATGACATCGATATGGCCTGATATTGGATATGCAATAGGGCTTGTGAGCCACTTCATGGCAGAGCTGTATAGAATGAGCTTCTCAAGGAAGCACCATGAGCTATAGAATCACACAAGCGTCACATAAGCAAGTGAACTTGCCATACGATCCATGGTCCATGGACTCGAGTTTGTCCCAATTGACCCTCAAACTCTAGTTAGTCTAATGCAAAGGGAAGGGGGGCCTATAAAAGGTTAGCCTCCTCCACCTTGGGAAAACCTCTAGACTCTTAAATTAGCATTGATAGCATAATGTGGTGATCAAAGATGTTAGGGTTAGTAACATTCACTCTAACCCTTAAGACCTATCCATCTCGACTACGGAGGAAGGAACTGAGAGGGGAAACCTTTATGACCACTTTGAAGGAGGATCCAATTGTGGCTAAGAGTTGTGGTAAATCTAAGGAATATCAAGGAATCTAGAGTTGGTGGTAAACCAGAGGAATATGGACAAATTTGTGTTGCTAATGGTGTCATGGAAGAATGGGAGGCTCTTCCTACATCAATTTACTCCCACTATTTGGATCCCATTGTAAGTACTTTATGGGGACACCCCCATAGAGCTATAAGATCCCAGATGGATGTCCTCTAGATGGGGGTTTGAATACCAGCTAGAAGCTAAAAAGCACCACTCCATGTGCTCCACAATTTTGACTAGCTCAAAACAAGCATCCATGAGAATATCCTCTAGTGATTGGAGCCATCATAATGTAGACAAGAAAAAAGGGTTGGTTTCAACTAGGCTGTAATGCAAGCCAGACTCTGTCATCGGTGTGATGAAATTATTCCATAATGGAAAGGGAGTGTTTGGATATAATCTAGTCCTTGGTAAATTCCAAAATTATGTGCTGGGCAATATTTGGTGAATAAGCCACAATCCACAAGAACGCGTTGTAGCATGTTGAATACTATTATTACAAGAATTTGTCTACAGAGTTGTTCACCTAGAAGTTAGTACTCGATTGCTTATTATCTTAGCAAGTCAAAATTGAAAGAAGTTTCGATGGAAGGAATACCCAATGAATTATCAGATGCAGCATGTTTGAAGTGGAACCTATTCAAAGTATGCATTGGTATAATTGGATGATATAATTTTTGACAAACGGTGTCTTTTCAAAGAACATGTCTAGATTAAAGGCAAGGACTTGCTTGAAGCAGATTTTGAAGCTAACAGTTTTAGAGAATAGAAAGGATTGGAATATGAAGCTAGATTTCACATTGTGGGCCTTTATAAATGACATTCAAGGTTAGTATATGAATGACCCAATTTTGGTTCGTTTATCGGGTTTAGAGGCAGTTGTGCCCATGGAATTCATTTTAAACTAGCTTACGTATTGCGGCAAAAAACCTTAGACTGCAAGATTCATGGAATTCCAATTGTATCAATGGATCCTAAAGAAGAAGACTTGGACTTGATGTAGAAATTCAAATTGGGCAAATTTCTCAAAAATTTGAAGCTTAGATATGATAGACCATTCCAAATTGTCCAAGACATGGGACAAGTAACTTTTTGTATTAGCCTACATGGAAATATAATTGGTAAACTAGTAAATGGATTTTGTCGAGATCTAGAGTGATCTGACACAGTCCGTAGTTGTTAGATCTACTTTTAGAATCAAATATAGGTAGATTCATTAGAATTTTATAGTTGATTGGTCACACGTGTTATCGCATGTCCCATATTTTGATCTCTGTGTTCGAACTTCAACCTCAACTCCTATTATCTAAAAATGTGGGGCACCTATTGATGAACTATCTAGGGAAGGAGCCACAGGTAGTGTGTCATAAGCCTTTAGTTGTTATCTGAAACCAGTGCTTCATTAGTAGTGATGGGGAAGCACAAGGTCACATTTTCTGCTAGGAAGTGTCTATGAAGTTAGAGTGACCAGGTCCATAGCGAGTAACAAATCATTGTGGATTTGGTGAGCACTCTCCAAAAAGGTTGGCAACAAGAAATTTCAGTTTGAAGACTTTAGGTATCATCTAGATGAACATATGGCACAAATATCACCTGGCTCCAAAGGATTAGATTGTATGATTATCATATGTTACCATGGTGCAATTTGCAATAAATTTACACATTGTAGAGCAATTTAATAAAGGCTATTTGACACTAGTTATGCCAATCATAGCATAATTAAAATTGCAAGTCTTTAGATTCAAAAGCACCAATAAAAGTGGGGGTTAGGTTTTCAAATGAAGTGATGGACAATGAACTGGGTAGGCTAGTGCACACAAAAGAGTATTTCATGGTGAAGCACTATAGAAAGAACATAAGGTAGATTCATTTTCTTTGTTACTTGGAGAGAATACTACTTCTCACTAAATACAACTATATGAGTAAGGATAACTACCCATTGCTACATTAGAAAAATTCAAGTGGGCTCAGGTGCTACATGAGAGAATTATGAGTGAGATCCTAGGAAACTAGGAAAGGATAAAAGGAGAGCAACATACCAGTAACCACTCAAAATTTAGGAGTATTTTGAAAGCCTTATTTAGTTATGTTCAACATGCTATGAAGTCATAGAAAGCTTGTTGTATCTAAAAAAATAGACTCTTCAACACATAAGAGAAGAAATCATCAAAAATTACAATCAACAAGACACTATGAATGCACTAAAGAATGTGGTTATTCAAAGGAGGCAATTACATTGGCTAAGTCTGAAAAAAATATAGAGAAGATACATATGCGCTCAGTAGGGAGTCATAAGATCATACCCCAAGCAAAAGGAATATTAAGTTCTGCCTTTTTCTAGTCACAAACCACTACTTTAAGCTCCCGCCTATGTACTCCCTACTCTTTGCCCACTGCATTTCACTTCCTTCTGCTCCAGTCGCTAGTCTCTTGTAAGGTCTGATCTCGCCTTCCTACAGCTCCTTGACGCTCTTCTTCACCACCTCTTTGCTTTGCGCCTTCACCATCATGCTCCCCTTCTGGTAGCTTGACCTCATGCACCATGTTAGCTTTTTCTCTGACCTAATTTACACACTAAACTACGTCTTCTACGTAATGTCGTCTACCTTTACATCTTCTACGTAACTTCCCTCCTCACTTCTCTGTGCTAACGGGAAGAGTCTACTTCTCTTCTCCTCACACTAATGACAAGAGTTTGTGATCGCTGCTGCTCCTTTATTCACACCTCGCCACTCTAGTTGTGGGCCTTATTAAAAACTTGATTTGGAAACTCCTTGGCTGCGCCTAGCTCTCAAGTAAGTAAACCCTGACCTCGGAGCTTGGACTATCGAATGGATTCTACACTTTTATAAACCTACCTTATTTGGCTGTAATACCTTCAAAATAAAATTATATCTCATTTCTTTTAAATGTTTAAATCTCCATATTTGAATTATTTTTTAATTTTAATTGTTTAGTTTAAGGATGAATCGATTGTATGGTTCAATTATTGAGGAGAAAATGAATTCTAAACACACACACAAACACACACACACACAAAACTATTACCGCTTTGCTAGTTGTGCGTACGCATGCGCACACGCACACACACACATTTGTTTTCCTTTTTTCTAAAAGAAACCTCCATTAAGGAAATTTAACATTTGTAGCTGTCCCCAAGTGAAACAGCTACTACTCAAAACTAAACATGCATTAGGTTTAGCTAGTCTAATTGATGTTACATATTTATTCCAAGAAAGAGGTTACTAATTTCATGGGCTTTCAAACCATGAACTAAGAAATAAATCTTATTAGTTGGAAACTTAGTAAAATGAATGTATCTACTACTAGAGGATGGCAAGGGGTGTAAAAACATTAAATCCTTAGTTGTTTAGGTATGTATAACAACGTTACATTTGAAACACAATGTTACATCAAAAAATGATAACTAAAAGGATTTTTTTGGAAGATCCTCAAAAAAGTATTTAAAAACAAGCCATTTTATATATTTAACCTTTTCTTTGCATGCAAGTCTCTAAAAAATAAGTGAACTTGAAGATAATAAGACTTTTTGTATATGACAACATTGAAATTGCATTTAAAAATGACATTTTGTAAAATGTAAAAGCTTGTAAATAGTGTCAAAATCTTCACTCTATTCTGAGACAAACCAAATAGTTCTTCTAATGTCCTAAAAACACAAAATTATGTACATCGGTGTAAAGCATTTCTTTCATAGTTTTGGTAGTACGATGATGACATCAATATTTTAGTTTCAACCTATTTTTGGAAAAATATTAGAGGGGGATGGGGTTTTTACTCTCTTGGTTGATGCTAGCATCGAGCTGGATATTGCCAAACCTTTTCTTTTTGCCTGATAGAAGATTGCTACTAGCATCAAACTTATGATTCATAAGTTTTTCCTTATTTTACGTAGGGGATGCTAGCATCACCTATATGATTGCATGTGCAAGATTTTAGGTGATGCTAGCATCACTGATTTTATGGTAAGGATATGTAGTGCCAAAATTGTTTTTCCATTTTTTTGATTCATCATGCGATGTTAACTTGGTCCGAGGGATTAGATGTGTGCAAGTATATGTACCATTATAAGTGTTGTTTCTTGTGTGATTTGGCATGTGATTCTAGTGTCACCCAAAAGGTTACAGCCATGATAGATATTTGTATACATACAAGTTACCTATACTACATACTTATGTTCATATCATGCACTAAGCTATTCCATTCCACTTAGTATATTGATTTGCATTAATTTATGCTACTTTGCACTAATGAAATACTAAATAGTGATGATTTTACGTTCTAAAAGGCTCTTATATGAGTTTTGATATTTGAAAAGTCTCAAACATAAATTTTATCCAAAATATGTAAGTCATAAATGAAAAATATCAAAAACTCTTTGCTAGTGATATTTAATTTTTACTAGATTGGAAATACCTTTTCTATTTTCAAGCATACGAAAGTTAGCTTCTTTTTAAGATTTTAGACAATTGAAGGATAATTGTTCTTCGTATGTCAAGTTTTTTACAAAGAGCTGTGAATCTTTCAAACCTTTATGTACACAAGGGCTCAATGCCTTTGTAGTTCCTAGACAACTGGTTGTCGCTGCACCATCCCAGCAGTGGATTAAGTACAAGTAAGTTAGGATGATGCCAATGTATTGGATAAATTAAGCATTTATTTGACCCTTGGTTGGAATAAGAAAGAATCAATGAAAAACTTACGTCTTCAAAATTTAAGAAATGACAAACCACTTGAGAGCATACCGATATTGATCGTAATCGTCTTATAAAGGAGATATTGAATGCGTCTTTGCAAGATGTTGAAGCATTATACAAGGAATACCTCTGAATGTAGGTCATATTATATGAACAAAACTATTATAAGAATAATAATTCCAAAGGGACGTAATAATACAATTCCTCAAGCATAATAGTAAGGGTATTCTATAAACATGGATGCAATATTTTAAATTGATGTTATATGTGAAAATATAATAGAAAGAAAGCTCTAAAAAATAGAGCATGGATTAAATCTTCTTAACTTGAATACATTTTGGAGAAATGTATGTGTGAAAATGATTTTATTAAAAAGTCTCTATAAATTTAATATTGATGTTAACGAGAGTAATTCTGTGAATGTTTGGGGATGGAAAGATGATCTATCATGGTTAAGAGATGGAAAGATATTATGTTATGGTTAAGAGAACTATTTATGTACTCTGTTGCAACCACCTTCAAGTCATGTTCAAAATAGAACTTTTTAAAGGAAATTTTCCAAGACAAAACATAGTTGTATCAAATGATTACTCCAAAGCGTACTGGGAGTAAAGGAAAGTATTGATATCTTGCAAAGAAACTCAAATACATCAATAATCCAATTGAAAGAGAGCATAAGCCCTTCACAATACCTTTTGCTTTATTTTTGACGCCCATGAATTAACCTGAGTACCCAACTAACACGTTGACCATACTCAATAATGGTTTTTGAAGTACATGTGTCATAATTGTATCGTGTAGATGTAATGTAAGTGAAGTTTTCTCACCAATGATGTGATGTAAAGAAACTTTGTCTCAATAACATGAATTTTAGACTTTCCTTTTTGTAATCTCTCTAGGAACATAGAGCCATGAAAACTTTATTGTGCTTATAGAATATTATGTAATTTTTTTTAAAATTCTAAATTTTGATGCCTTTTACAGAATACGTTGTGCAACTTTGGATTCGTGGAGGCACAAGTACGTGTCCCGACACCATTAAGGTGCCACTACTACCCTATAAAGACCCTTAAGTGTTTTTGTTAAAATGATATGATTTCTTAGATTTTTTTGGGGATCTTTAAAAATTCAAAATGGCAACTAAGTAATGTTGCCATTTTAGATGTTAACAATGTCTGTATGTATTAAAAGGCACAAGTAAGATCTAATTTGAAGTAGGTATTGGCATAGCATTGAGACCTACACACTAGCAAAAGCATGCTAAGTTACATATTCCAAAATTGATTATATTAGGCAAACTCATAGTCTTAAGTTGATCTAGCCACTAGGATATCAAGATGTTGATACTATATGGAATATAACCTCATGACTTTGAGACACTTGTTGGCATCAAGTTAGGATAGCAAGCCTTCTAAAAAGAGACTAGAATTAGATGTGTACAGACAACATATAGGCCTTAAAGCAAAACTTCATAGCCATGTCACGCTTTTAATGAGGGCTTGTAGTATAGGATGCAAGTGCTTATTGTCGTAGACTCAAGTTAGAGAAATTCTAGACTCCAACCCAAAGCTTTGCTAAGCTTATGGCTAGTTGATGAGTGTCTTACCGATCGTGCTCATGTTAAGCTGGGGATTGATTGTAGAATTCTACACATAAAGTGCTTCCTACTCATTTTAATTGAGCGAGAAGCTTAGGTGAAAGCATCCTACAATAGATACTTCCGATTTGAAGTCCAATGTTATCAAATAAGAAGGTTGTGAGCATTGCTTCACAAGGTCGACAAACAACTAGGCTCTAAATATAATTCAGTATTGGATACCTATTCAAATGGTGTAAGGGCACCTTATAAGGTACATTCCATTGAAGATAGGGGATTTCATGATGACTCTTAATCATTCAATGCATCAAGTTTAGTTCAAAATCCTTTCTTATTATATCCAATTGGATTCACACACTTACATAAGGCTTTGACTATTCTAAAAATTCAACACCATGAACTAAAACACACTTAAATAGTAAGGTGTCTTACCAATGCATCAAGGTTTTTTCAACAAAATATGTAGGGGTCTTATTGATGCATCAAGTTTAGTTCAAAACGTGTTATTATTATATTCGCTTGGATTCATAAACCCATATAAATTTTATGATTACCCAAAAAACTCAACATCACAAATTAAAAGAACAACATTTTAACCTTCAGGGTTCTTATTGAAGCAAAACATATATGGAATGAGTTAAAACGGGTGCATTGTAAATAGCATAGCTTCATTAATAAACTCTATTTGAAAGCATTTCTAACAAAGTTCTTCCTTGCTGATCAAGGACAACTCTATATCATTCCTTAGCTCTTTAGCAGTGGTGAGCATGCGGCTCCACGTATCCAGGCTCCATGGCGGCTCTCTGATGTGATGCAAAGAGCTCACGTATCTGCACTTGTTGGGATGCCTCTCGTGGTGGTGGAGGGCGTGGTCTCGATCTCTGGATCCAATGGGCTATGTCCAAGGTGACGCCTCGCCTCAGTCGATTTCCCCTAAGGAGAGCTAAAAGGTCGAACCTCGATCGTGTGTGCTCTGGTCGCCTGTTGTGCCATGTACGGTATCTGTGTCCCTCGCCTAGCAGTGTTGTGTCGGATCTCTCCACCAATCCATATATCTCTCACTCACCACTCCCCAGACCAGAACCTCTGGAATCTGCATATCTTGTAGTCTCTCGATCATGCAGGATCGCAGGACAGTGTCGAAGGCCTTCCGAAAGTCTACAAAACAACTGTAGACTTTTTGGCGTCTCGACCTCGCCTCCTCATCAATGATAGTCCTCAGGGTGAAGATGTGGTCTAGAGTGGAGTGCTGTCTCCGAAAACCTGCTTGCCCTAGAGCACGCTGCCCATGTGCCTCTATATGGCTGCTGATCTCCCTCTCCAATATTGATCCATAGGTCTTGGCTAGCGTGTGGCCAATCATGAGAGTGTGATAGTTCCCAGTATCCATGGGGTCGCCTGCCTTGTGTATCGGTACTATGGTGGTGGTACTCCATGAGGGTGGGAAGCCATGACATATGGCGTGGTTGAACATCTATGCTAGTACTGGAGCCAAAACCTCCTGTCCATGATCGAAATGCTCATTCCGTAGCCCCTCATGGTCCTGTGCTCTCATGTTATGAAGCTGGCTGAGTGCAGCCCACACATTTTGTGCAGTGAACAAGTGGCAAGTGGTGGGCCTGGGCATAGTGGACATATCAGGTGGTGCTTGCATCGAGACATCATAAAGAGAGCATGCATAAGTGTGCCAAACACCTGGGTCTATGATGGGTATAGGTGGCTTTCCCTCCGATAGAAGCCCCCAACTATTGGTGGGATCCCCCTCTCGAAATGAACTGATCACCTCGTCCATTCTGTGGGTGAGGAAGGCCTACTGCTTACGACATGTCAATCGTCGTGAGATCCGTTGTGCCTCGGGTGATGTCAAGTGGCCAAGGGCTCGCTCGTGTGTGAGGTGAGATCTCATCTCTCTGCACTCATCATCATACCAAGGATTCTATGGCATCTTCCCTAGTGAGGCACGTGCAGATCGAGTCGTGGGGAAAGACCTGATGGCTGAGTCCATGACTACTGTGGCAAGAGTGTTTGAGGTCTATAACATCTCAAAGCAATAGGGCTACAACATCTACAAGCAATAGGGCTGGAAGTCCCTTCGCCAACAACATCTCTAGCAATGGGCAAGGTCTACAACATCTCCAAGCAATAGGGCTAGAAGTCCCTTCGCCATGTTGCTCACATAGATGGGATCTAGGGCACGATCAAAGTGAACCTGTACACAAGTGGGTGTGGGGGGGACCCTCCGTGTGACTGGCATAGTTGTAGGGATACAAAAGGCTAAGTACGAGTGATCAGCACTGAGTGGAGGAGGGGGCACAATAAAGTCGTATATCCGTGAGGTAAAGGCCAAGGGACCCAATAGGTAGTCCATTGTGCTTGTCCCTCCACCATGTGGGAAACAAGTGAGACCACCGGATGATGGCCAGCCATCTTTGTAGACCATTGTAAATGATCAAATCATGAACAACCCCTAGCTCAAGTAGATGTTGTCCATACTTTTTCACCTGTGGTGCATCTGCAGAGTGTCCAAGCTCAGCTGCATCTAGTTCAGGTACTATGAGGGAATCCGATGCAAAGTCCAATAGGCCCACTTGCCTATTCCCTGTGCGTGCATTGAAGTCACCAAGAAGGAGGATGTCCCCCTGCTTGGAGAATTCAGTGATATCATCCTGAATTGACTCATACGGGCTGTGCCCTTCTGTGGTGACCTCACGTGCATAGGATGAAGTATCTGGGGGGAAATAACTCACTGCTATGAGAATCGGTCGTGCGCTGGTAGCTGGACTCGTATCCACATGTGTCGCACATGCTCCTCTTTCTGTGCCACTGATATGAGAGGTCTCATGTGTGATCTAAAGAGGATAGCGACTCCCCCTAAACTCCGCACACCAGTGTCTCTCCTCGTCTGCTTCCTATGAGATGACTCCCATGTATATCCCGCCACAGTGGGCAGTCCCCAGCTCGCATGTGTCTCAGTATAGAAGACCATGTCTCTGTCAGTGTATGTCTCCGAGAAACCACTTGGATCATACCAGAGTGTGCCATTGCAATTCCACACTGCAATTCTCAGTTCACTTTGTGTCCCCTTGGCCCGACACCGTCATAATTCACCCTCTTCTTTCTCTTCCTTTTCTTCCTTCTTCCCCCGGTCCTGATCTCCTCTCTTTCGGATGATCACCCTACCAGCTCTGTATGCAGCCAATTTCCCTGCTTCTCTCGCTGCCATGACGTGTACCATACCTTCCCTCCGGTGTTCCTGCTATAGGAGGGTGAGGTCATCGTCTAGGTGGATCCGGGTTCCTTTCAAGGTCACCCTCGTGCTCATGAGGGTCTTCCTATCCATGGCTTCATCACAAGTGGCCTTGTGGGTGCGTTGGGCTTGCCAACTCTCCAAGCTATCTCACATGTCAGGTTCACACCCATTTTGGTGAACAAAGCATTTGCATCTGCCATAGGAGTATCTCCTACTGTGAGGCCTTGGACTAAGACATTTAGGGCTTTATTGTTTCTCCTTTTATCCTCCTCTAGAGCATCTGAAATGAACTCTTTGGGACAGCAGTACCTTTCGTGACCACATTGCTCCATTCCAAGATTGCAGACTCTTCCTTCTTGATTTTCTAGGTGAATTCAGCATGTTTATCCTTCATAGTGTCTTGCAAGAATGCCAAGTCTTTTATGAGTTTTTCATTCTCAGATTTCAGTTCATCTATGATCTTGCATCCTTCTTGTGAAGTCCCCTTTGCCCCTTTGAGCTGCTTCATTTGTTCCCTAATGATGTTCAACTCCTCGTGTAGGGATGGCTGAAGCTCCCCTTCATCTCCGTGTGTATTTGCCTTCAATTTTGCATTCTTGTCTTGAAGACTAATCACCTTAGCTTCCAAGCTCTCTATCTTGGATGTAAGAAGACTGTTTTTCACGTCCATATCTCGCATCATATCCATTTGCATTTTCCCAATTTGTTTTGACCATTTTGCATGCATTTCTTCTTGCCATCCCTTCATGTCGTGGGTAGAGATTTTGTATGAGGATTGGCTACAATTTTATTGAGAGTGACACCAATTCTCGGTCCATTAGGAGATATAGAGCAATGGATTTGAACTTACCCTATCAAAATTGTTTCAGTCCATGGTGTGGCAAAAATAAACCAATATGCTACGCTACTTGAAATGAAATAAAAACCTAGCCAAAATATTTATACCATCATATATTAGAGTCGTACTAAGTTTCATCTTCTTTCGACCATCGGTGTCCAACATGGTTATTGAAAACCAATGTTGGTGACCCACACATGTTCTAGTGTGTGCGACGAGGTTCTTTAAAACAAAAAAGCGATGTATAGACCTATTTATGGGACAAAGCTTGAGACTGGTAGAGTGTCCTCTCAACTGAGGCTCCAAAATAATCAATACTCATCTGAAGTGGATATCCCAGTGGAAACGCATACTAACCCACCTCTATCTAGATTCCATTCATCAACATTAAATCTATTAAACCGTGTGTGGATAGGCATCTACAGCCTCCTGTTTGACCACAAAACATGAGTGCCTATGGCTGAGTGTGAAAGGCATCATCAAACCATGCATCTCTGCCACTAAACCAAAATAGGAAGGCATCCGAGGCTGCTCTCTCCAAGAAGTGAATGCCACCCTCTCAACCCACTTCTTATCTGAGGGCAACTCCACCATGTTGAAGTCACCTCTAATAACCCATGAATCTACAATGGGGGTCCAAGAGAGCAACTCCATCCACATAAGGGAACGATCCCCTCCATTATTAGGGGCGTAAAGGTTGAGGAACCCAACCTTATGTCCCCCAATGAAAAGAAGGATCCACTAAGCTCCATAGGGGATGATGACTCCATATCCAGCAACCAAGGGAGAAAAGAGCGTGAAATCAAAATGCATATAGCTCCCCTAGTGCCTACCGCAGCTGACCAAGTGTATACTGAAAGCATCTTACATGACTTGGCACAATCTTTGGCATCCCATTTGTGTTCTTGAATAAAAAGAATATCACTAGAACCTCCAATAATGCCTGGATGAAGCTGATTACGAATCAACAGCATACGTGTTGGCTATGACAAGCAATGAAGCAAGAAGGAGAAAAACGAGATGCTGTAATAGATTACTCTGCAAAACTGAGAGTGGAGGCTCAAGGGAGAGCCAACATAACAAAACCCTAAGGCTAGCTGCACTAACTGGACTAAGTGTCCTAACTGACCTAGGTGGTACATGTACTAACTGTACCAATAGTCCTAACTGACTATAACTAGGCCTACAAGGCACATACCAAGGAATAAGTGGCACCTATGGATAGCCCATAGAATGGCCTACAAACCCCCCTCCATGGTATGGGCTGAAGTATCCTAAATATGGCTCAGGATACCTAAATATCTAATGTCATGGTTGCACATGTTCGTCCCATAGGGATATAGCAACCTATGACTGTATAGAGAATAGATCAAGTTTTCACGTTCTCATGCTTCACGGATGATTCACAGTAAGCCCTTTGTCTTACATCAGATAGTCCTGGCTGAGTTCGGAGCATTCCCTCTACAGCTCAATGCGGCCTTTTAGGTTATCACGTATCTATATTGCATTAGATAGTATGGCTCTTGCACCACAAGGCAACGTTGGCTTCCTTGGTTGGCCTTGTCCTCCTTCATGGCACTAGCGGCAGAGGGTGACCCAAGGTGCTGGTATGCACTCACATGCAAATGGGTTGAGAGCCTAGGACTCAACATAGATGGGTTACCTCCCTTTCTGTATAGCGTCAAGGCCGCCTCGATCCCACTTACATATCACAAGGTGAAACAGGTCATCCAAGAGGATCTCTTACAGCTATACACATTTAGGACTTTGCTAGTACCACCAGGACTAGAGACTCTGGATTTGGGAGGGTCGCTCCTTGACAGAGGTGGAGTGGGACCCAGGGGAGTGGCACTGGCCACCACTGGAGACCTCAGAGAACCCTACCCCCTTCTTCTCATACAGCGCGCGTACCGGTAGGCGTGCTCTTGGGGCTCTCCAGCGCAGGCTACCCACCCAGGCACATAGTTGGTATGCCCAAGGGATATCTTTGGTTTTTCTTCGTACATTTTGAAAGACTCTTTGGGCAAGTTGGCGGCCGAGGAAGATCTCTTATTTTCTTTGGATGGTGGTCCACAAGGGGCTACCAGTTGGGAGATGGCTGAGGTAGATGGGGCAGGAGGGGCACTGCCAGATGTGTTTTCAGGAGGAGTCGTCCCTGAAGCACTGCCTTTGGAGCTGCTCGCATGCTCGGACAGTGTGGAAGGGAGTCATGGGGATCTTAGCGAGGGCTGCACCTGAGCTAGGACCGGTCACTTGGGGAGCCGTTTGCTGGTGCAGCACCGAGATGGGACATCACTTGGCTTATGAGTTCTCCCGGTAGGATCCTGTTTTCTTCATCACGCAGGCCACCTGGGCATACATGGACAGCTTCCCTTGGCATCTGACAGAGACAAATGCAGGAGCAATGACTCGACACCTAGTTTGGGAGATCATAGGGAGTATTGTAGGCTAGCATATATGGACTTCCAGATGTGCGCAAACCCTAGGAGATCAGGTTTCCTCTGCTACCCAGACCCTAGCAGACATCTGGAGCATGATCATTCACATGCTCAAGGGTCAATGGGATCAGATTCAGGGGGAGACCCGGGCAGGGAAGGAGAAGCGACGGCGCTTCCTTTGCGACTAGGACCATCAAGAGTTATTCTTCTAGCACTCTGCTCAGAGTCTTCAGTGGCATTACTCCCCCCCACCGTGGCTGTTTGTCCACACTCAGATGATTATGCCCTGAGAGGCTTGTAATTATTTTGTTACCACGGGCTGTATCCGTTTTGTGATTACAGCCCGCTGGCCTTTAGGCCTTCTTGTACTCTCGTTTTCAAGCAATATAACTAGCACTACTTTTTGCGCAAAAAAAATCATTCAACTTGGTGCGTGTCTTCTGAAGGCACATGAGCATAAGCTAAGCATCCAAAAGTCCTCATGTGGGAAATGCGAGGCTTACGACCCATCCAAGCCTCATAAGTTGTGATAGTCTGCAATGCCTTTGTAGGACATCTGTTCAAGATGTAATTAGTACACATGACCACATCCAACCACAACTTATTAGGCCAATGTTTGCCTTTCAACATGCACCTAGCCATCTCCATCACTGACCTATTTTTCTCTGCTCAGCCACGGGATTCTATTGAGGAGTATAAGGCACTGTGCATCGATGATGTATGCCACGGGAAGCCAAAAAAACAGCAAACTCCTTTGACATGTATTCACCCCCCCTGTCTGTATTAAGGTGAGCAATGTGCAGCCCACTCTCATTCTCAGCCAAGGCAATAAAGTGCTTGAAGCATGAAGAAACTTCAGATTTGGATTTAAATGCAAAAATCCAAGTGTACTTGGTGAAGTCATCAATAAAAGTGACAAAATAATAGAACCCCCAAAGAGCTGTAACCCTCATGGGTCTACAAACATCACTATGAACCAGATAAAGCTTGCGTGAAGCACCAACTCTCCCATCCTTGGGAAACGCAGCACGGTGCATCTTACCAAGCAAGCATGGTTCACAATCATGCTTTGAAAGCATATGCATTTTGGGAAGATCAACAACCATACTATCCTTATATAACTTCACCAAGGCTCCAAAATTGAGGTGCCCAAACCTCTCATGCCACAGATGGGTATCTGCCATGGTAGAATCAAGAGCAAAGGCATGTGCATCTGCAAGTGTAGCATCATCATCCAAACATCTATCATAAGCATCAAGTTGATAAAGACCTCTAGTCAATGTGCCAGGCTATGGCTGAAATAGAGATGAGGTTCTTGCGAATGCCTAGAACATAAAGCACGTTCTTTAGAGTGACAACACCACCAGAGACAGAAGTAAGAGCAACTTGCCCAATACCTTTTACGGTATATGATGCATTATTGGCACATGTGACACTGCCCACCTGATATGTATGCTCTAATGAGCTGAATAACTTCCGGCAGGAAGTGATGTGCTTGATAGCATCACTATCAAAGAACCAGGCATCATGAACATCTGAAACTACCATACAAGCATCATGAACATCAGGATTATATAGACATGTAACCAAGAAAGCCCAATGCTGGTCTTGTGTGAAATTAGCGGACTCATGTCGATCTCCTGCACTAGAAAAACTAGATATTGCAAGACCAGACTCTTTCTTCTTCTTTTCAGATGCAATGTGTTTTCTGCATTCAAAAATATCACGCCTAGGTTTCCTGCAATAATTACATCTCTTCTTCTTTTTGTTATCCCCTGAAGAAGAGGTACCATGTGAATGATCAACATGGGAATGAGAGGGTTTTCTAGCTGAAACCTTACCGTTACCTTTGTGTTTGTGATGGGCAGCAAATGCTTAATCACTAGCCATAGAAGCATTGCGATTTGCACGACTTTACTCCTTCTGAAGAAGAAGAGCAACTGGCTAGTCAAATGAGAAATGATTGGCATCACCCCCTGCAACCAACCTCAATGTAGTAGCAAAGCTTTGATATGAATCAGACAACCCATCAAGGGTATTAGAAACAAGCTGAGAATCAGGCATAATCTCATCAATGTTGGCCAACTGCTCTTTCAAATCCTTCACATTAGTGAGATAGGCATCCATGTTACCACCCTCTTCAAGCTTCAAGTCTTTCAACTGCTTGAGGAGATAGGCAACCGTCATTCCGCGCCTAATACAAAGATGCAGGCTGATCCCATGCTTGCTTAGCTGTCTTGCAAGACCGGATATGAGGGATAATAACCCGTTTCACAGAAAGAGCAATCAAGGCATGTGCTTTGCAATCACGACCATCGCACTGAATCTGCTCCTGTGTAGGAGGCAAAGTACCTGTAGCAAGAAGTGCAGGTGTTCTGGAAGTAGCATTAGAACCATCACTTGAAGAAGAACCAGAGGCAGTAGGTGCAGCACCACAAGTGGCAGTACGTGTAGGCATGGCCTCAGAACCTGAAACAATATGCCATAGATTCTTGGCAACCAAAACATGTCCCATCATGTATGACCACATGGGATAATTGGTGCCATCGAGCTTGTCATCAGCCCCAAGCATTCCAAACAAATCATCTTTGCCACTAGACATGGTGATGAAATTCAAGACAAATGCACCAACTGGCAAAGCAAATGAGAGAAAGGCATCCTCTCAAAATCAAGTAACAAAATTCTGCCCAAGCTTCAAAGCTTATGCCTGCAAGAGACTCTGCTATCCCAAGGTGTACCTGTTGCAAGAAAAAACCCCAGAGGCAACACAAGGTCTTTTCCAAAATGCAAATGAAGGAGAAACCGGAAAGAACCAATGCAACAACAGCTTACCCAATGATGTACGAAAGGACAGTAGTGTAAGGCTTTGAATGCGAGCAAATGAGGGTTGGAAATGAGAATTATAGCAAAAGAAAGTGCTCCCACGAAGAGGAGAGCACTTAGAAATGGAGAGAAAGAGATCCAATGGAGGGGAATTTGCAGCCCGAGGCATAGGGATGCCAAAAGAGGAAGAATGGGCTCAAAGAGTAGACTCTAGATTGTTGGAGGTGCAAATCTCTCATGGACAAAGGGGATAAGAAGAAGGAGAAAGGGTTGAATTATCCCACATACAAAGGTGTGTGGAAGATGAAGGGACATAAATAGTCCAAGTTGCCCCTCCTATCTTCAATTCCCCCAAGCTTGCCTTTTGTGGAGGTTGGAGGGCTGGCTAGGCAAGGGTGCCTTATGGCAGGGGTGGGGACCTGCCATACACACATGCCAGAGCCTCCGTAGTGGCCATGAAGGTTGTGCACTTCCGTGAGGTGCTAGCGGTCTTGGCGGGGGGCACGCTAGGCACATGCTCTTGGATTCTAACATGGTATCAGAGCTCAGGCTATCTGAGTAACGACTTTATTGCAAGTTCAACGAGCTTTGTTAGCAAAGGCTACTAGGAGTGATGGCTGCACCAACCCCGTTGCGAATTCGTCCACCTGCCTTCAATGAAGGCAAGCTCGATGGGACGAATTATACTTTGTGGAAATTCAAGATCAGCGCGATCTTGGATTCATATGAGCTTCTGGATACTGTTCTGGGATTGGATCCAGAACCGGTTGGATCACCGAATCCAAACAACCCCAACGTCATAACGCCACCGAATGCAGATCTTCTTCGGGCATGGAAACGAAGGAACGCAGATGCACTCTGCGCTCTTGTTACCAGTTCAAGTGATTCTGTTTTGACTCTGATTCAGCATACAGACAAGGCAAGTGAGGCTTGGAACATACTGAAAGGTCAGTATGAAACGCGGAATCAGACCAGAATTCAAAATCTGGAGAATATGCTTGCTGCAGAGAGGTGCTCTGATGGAGAATCAGCTGAGACATTCATCACACGGATCAAGAATCTACGTGATCAGATGGCGGCGGTTGGGATTACAAAGACCAGCGAAGAGTTGGCCAGAAGGTGCATTCGGATCCTTCCACAAAAGTACGATGCGTTGGTCACGACACTCAACACGCAGGTAAGAAATCCACCCCTCACTTTTGAAGAGTTCAGCGCGATGCTTCTAGAGGAGGAGATGCGAATGAAGACCCGCGATGGCGGAAGTGATGCAGCATTCTCAACCACATCCAAAGGGAAGGGTGGAGAGAAGAAGAATGGTAAGAAGAAGAAGTTTTCAGGTAAGTGCCACTACTGCAACAAAAGCGGTCACATGATCAAGGATTGCAGAAAGAAGTAGCAGGACGAAAAGAATGGCACTACACAGTCTTCTTCGAAAGGCAAGGAATCTGCCAACACAGTTGAAACTGAGTTGGAGCTATGGGTTGCAATTGAAGAAATATGCTCCTCAACAGAAGTTTCAACAACGAATGATTCGTGGCTCCTTGATAGTGGAGCGTCCCGTCACATGACCAGAAAGAAGGACTGGTATAGCTCTTTCAAGCCTCTACAAGAGCCCATGAACGTGACGGTCGGTAATAATGCAAAATGCCCTGTGGAAGGTACAGGTACTATCTCTCTTTCCATTCAAGAGGGTGAAACTAAAGAGCTTTCTGATGTATTACTAGTTCCTCAGCTAAAGAAGAACTTGCTTTCGGTTGCTGCGATAACTGATCGCAACTTGGAGGTGCGTTTCACGAGGACCGGAGCAGAAATCCTTAATGCAGCGGGCAAGGTGGTCGGCAAGGCAGTAAGGAAGAACAATCTGTACGAGCTGACGGCACTAACAGTCTCTTCAGGAGTGGGCATCAGTAAGGTATGGCATGAAAGATTTGGTCATCTTAGTTATCCTATTCTTTTGGAAATGCAGAAAACAGGGATGGTTGCACACTTGCCTGCACTCTCAAAGGTGCAGGAACCTTGTGAAGCTTGTATGATGGGCAAGCAACAAAGGAAGGCTTTTCCACATGAGAGCGGCTATCGGGCAAAGGCTCCTCTAGAATTGGTTCATGCTGATCTCAGTGGGAAAGCTCCGACTCAAGCTTTGGGGGGATGTAACTACTACATGCTTATCGTCGACGACTACAGTAGATACATGTGGGTGTATTTTTTACGAGATAAGGCTGAAGCTCTTGGAAAATTCAAACAGTGGCAAAAGATGGTGGAAAACGAAAGCGGGCTGAAGGTAAAGAAGCTTCGCACGGACATCGTCAATCGAAGCTTCACAAAGGCCTTGACGGGCAAAACACTTTTGGAGGCTTACTCAGGTAAAAAGCCTTCCGCTTCTCATTTCAGAACATTTGGATGTGAGTGTTTTGTTCATGTTCCAGATAGCACCAGAAAGAAATTAGATCCAAAGAGCAGAAAGTGTATCTTCATGGGCTATAGCCAGGAGTCAAAGGCGTACCGGCTATATGATCCAGAGGCAAAGAAGATCGTGGTCAGTCGTGATGTGGTGTTTTGGGAACAGCCACATACAGTGGAGGAGGAGGTATGCCCTTCCACTTTATCATCAGCCGTAAAAGTAACTCACCTTGTGCCCGTATCTAAAGCAGAGTTGCAGAATGAGGAGGAGTACTTCGAGGAACAAACTCCACCAACACCACAACATGCCTTGGCTCCACAAGGTAAGCCACTTCCAAAGTGGGCAAGGCAGCTCTTTGATGAGAAGAATCCGGTTCCAGACTTGGCGGAGTCATCTGCAGATGGACTTCGACGATCAAAGAGGATAGAGGAGCAGAAAAGGGCTTCTGAACACATAGTCAATATGGCCTTGATGGCTGAGATTATGAAAGTTCAAGAGCCTATGAATTTGGATGAGGCAATGGCGGATCCAAATTGGAAAGCTGCCATGCAAGAGGAGTATGACAGCATCATGAAGAATCAGACTTGGGACTTGGTTGATCGTCCAGAAAAAAGGAAGATCATTGGTACCAAATGGGTATGGAAGGCCAAGTACAAATCTGATGGATCTTTGGAAAAGTACAAAGCTAGGCTTGTTGCACAAGGATACTCTCAAGTTGAAGGCTTTGATTTTGAGGATTCATTTGCTCCTACAGCAAGGATGACAACTATTCGGGTGGTACTTGCCTTGGCTGCTCATAAGCAGTGGCCGGTGTTTCAAATGGACGTGAAATCTGCGTTCTTGAATGGACATCTCAAGGAGGAGGTATATGTGTTCCAGCCACCAGGATTTGAGGTGCCCAATTCAGAGAACAAGGTTTGCAAACTAAAGAAGGCATTGTACGGGCTGAAACAGGCCCCAAGGGCATGGTACCAACGGATTGATAGCTTTCTCATATCTATTGGTTTCTCAAAAAGTGCTTCTGATGCTAACCTGTATGTTTGTAAGCAGGATGGCAAGTATGTGGTAATAGTCCTTTACGTGGATGACTTGATCATCACAGGAGATCATGAGAAGATGCTGCAAAAGTTGAGGGAGTCGTTGAGTTCCGAGTTTGAGATGACAGATTTGGGGCTCATGCACTTTTGCCTCGGCATTGAGGTTTGGCAAAAACCTGGCAGGATTTTCATCTCTCAGCAGAGATATGCTCGTGAGATCTTGAAGGCATTCGATATGACCGAGTGTAAGGACGTGGTCTCTCCCATGGAGGTGAATGGTAAGCTCTCAGTGGAGGATGCATCACCACTTGTCGACATCAAGGAGTATAGGAAACTTGTGGGGAGTCTCATTTTTCTGTGCAACACTAGACCTGATATCAGCTTTGCAGTTGGTGTACTTAGTAGGTTCTCAAATCAACCTCGAGAGAACCATTGGAAAGCAGGGATGCGTGTGCTAAAGTACGTGAAAGGTACACTGGAGTATGGCATTACCTACAGAGCAGGGAAGACCTTGGCGGGTTACTGTGACTCAGATTGGGCGGGAGATTGTGATTCTAGAAAGTCAGTTTCTGGATATTGTTTCTCACTTGGTTCAGGAGTGTTCTCTTGGATTAGCAAGAAGCAACCAACAGTGGCACTATCTTCGACGGAAGCTGAGTACAAGGCAGCATGCATTGCTGCTTGTGAAGCAGTTTGGCTAAGGAGGATCTTGCAAGACATAGGAGTTCCAATCGAAGATGCGACGGTTCTAAAATGCGACAATCAGAGTTGCATGGCCATTGCAAAGAATCCTGTGTTCCATGCTCGTACAAAGCACATAGAGATCCAGTATCACTACGTACGAGAGCTCATCGAGGATGGAGTCATAGAGCTGGAGTATTGTCCCACAGAGGACAATTGCGCAGACATCTTCACGAAGGCTCTTGGGAGTGATTTATTGTTGCGGCATCTACATCGACTCGGCATTGGTCCGAACACGTAGTTCATCTTCGGGTGAACATTGAGGGGGGGTGTTAGAGTTAGCTCAAATGTCCACCTCTCATGTAACCCACCAATATTCTGTGTACCCAATGTTGTAAGGCCCCCATATGAGGAGAAGCCATGATGGGTATCAGATATTGGGAGGGATCCCCAGTTTAGACACTGGAAGGGGTCTTAGAGTAGACCAGATGGTTATGAGACGGCTTAGGAGCCAAGAGTAGATACCCGTCTGCACAAAGGGGGGGTTCGGGGGGGCGATAGCCCCCCCGATAGCAGGGGGTCCGGGGGGCGCAGGCCCCCGGTGGGGGTCTGGGGGCATGTTTTCTTCATCTGCCCGACGGCATGTTTTCTGAAGGGTCGGTTGGTCTTCCAAGCCGACTGTCTATTAGGCCGACTGCCTATTACAGGGCCGACCGTCAACCACTTACACTATATAAGTGGCCACCCCCCCGATAGCAGGGGGTCCGGGGGGCGCAGGCCCCCGGTGGGGGTCTGGGGGCATGTTTTCTTCATCTGCCCGACGGCATGTTTTCTGAAGGGTCGGTTGGTCTTCCAGGCCGACTGTCTATTAGGCCGACTGCCTATTACAGGGCCGACCGTCAACCACTTACACTATATAAGTGGCCACCCCCTATCATCAGATCACCAGTTCTTCACGCTCATAGTCCTCCGTCCAGCATCTGTCTAGATCACCATCGAAGCTCTGTCTGTAGAGCGCACGGGTGGACAGCCAACCATCAGTTGTATCAGCAGTTTGGTATATCAGAATTTTTTGTATTCTCTCCAGCTTTCCATCGTGTACTTGCGTTTTGTTGTTATCTTCCGCTGCGTACTATTTTCTTACATGGTATCAGAGCCCGGGTCTGATCCCCGGCCACCTCTCTCCATGATCGATTGGAGGGGGGTGTTGGAGGTGCAAATCTCTCATGGACAAAGGGGATAAGAAGAAGGAGAAAGGGTTGAATTATCCCACATACAAAGGTGTGTGGAAGATGAAGGGACATAAATAGTCCAAGTTGCCCCTCCTATCTTCAATTCCCCCAAGCTTGCCTTTTGTGGAGGTTGGAGGGCTGGCTAGGCAAGGGTGCCTTATGGCAGGGGTGGGGACCTGCCATACACACATGCCAGAGCCTCCGTAGTGGCCATGAAGGTTGTGCACTTCCGTGAGGTGCTAGCGGTCTTGGCGGGGGGCACGCTAGGCACATGCTCTTGGATTCTAACATAGATCACTTCAACACGCTCCAAAGAGCTTCAACAGCCGGCACGCAGCTCGAAGCATCAAGAAAACTGCTCCAAAGGGCTTCAACACTGGCACACAGCTTGAGGCAGCTCCAAAATGCTGGCACGCACCACGAAACAGCTCCAAAATGCTGGCACGCATCCCGAAACAGCTCCAAAATGCTGGCACACACCCCGAGACAGATTGTACAGCTCTAAATATGAGTTCTACAGGTCCGTACGGTGCTGTGACAGTTCCGTACAGTCATAAATGCATTGTACAGAACCGTACAGCATTAAATGTAGAAAAAAATTATCCGTACAGCCTTCCGCCGGCACAAAAAACGATGCAGCAGGTCCGTACATTGGCACAGCAGGTCCGTACAGGGTGTATGGACCACACATGTGAAATTCTTTGCAATAAATGCAGCCTGCAGCATCCGTACAGTCCCATACAGAGTGTACGGAATCTGTACAGCTAGGTATGCTGTAGAAAAGTGCTCAAAATTGCTCCAAAATGCGTCTCCTTCGCAGTAAGGGCTCCAAAATGCAAACTCCTCACGCCAAAATCAAAGTTTTCGCGATGGAAAAGCTTGGAGAGGCCTCAAACGGAGTGTGAAAACCAGCAAGACCAGCAGGAATGAGGGTTCCAGAGGCTGCCAAACAGCTTGGGAAAGCTGTCAATGGCTGAGGGAATGGATTCCCAACCTGCTCTGATACCACTATTGGCTCTGACAAGCAATGGAATCTAAAAAATGGAAGCAAGAAGGAGAAAAACGAAATGTTCTAATAGATTGCTACAAAACTGAGAGTGGAGGATCAAGGGAGAGCCAACATAACAAAATCCTAGGGCTAACTGTCCTAACTGACCTAGGTGGTACATGTACTAACTATACCAATACTCATGACTGACTATAACTAGGCCTACACGGCACATACCAAGGAATAAGTGGCACCTATGGATAGCCCATAGAATGACCTACAATACGGAGGCAATGTGGCACACACCACCGAGACCTTGTTTTTTCCAAGTAGCAATCCTCATCGGTGGGAGGAGGTCAAATGGAAAACCTTATTTGTAGGTTTATGTTCAGAAGAAATTCTATGGGTTTATGTTGTTGGCTCTATAGCATGGCTTTCACGTCTTGCTACATGTTAAGACCTTTTCCCAGTATTTTCTTGATAGGGTTTGCCCTCCAGCTGTGTGAGTGTTTTCACATTATTTATCTATTTCTCTACACGTGTGAGGATGTTTGCAGTTTCTCTCAATCTTAATACTTTGTCTTCCTCATGCCTTGCTTCCAAATGTTCAATATTGCTGCTACTCTAAACCTGTCTATTGGACCTCAAGTCACCTCTAAAGGAAGAAAGGTTTAGTGATTTAGACGATGGAAAAGGGGAGGGGGAATGCAATTTTCTGCAGTCTGCCTTTAAATCAACGATACTGAAGCTCTTAAAGCAAATAAAGAATAAATGGTAAAACTACTGGGCGAGATGCACTTCAATTTTCCATCTGCAGTCCACCTTTAAATCAACGATACTGAAGCTCTTAAAGCAAATAAAGAATAGATGGTAAAACTACTCGCCTCCACTGCTAATTCCTTCTAAATTCTGGTTGGAATTTAAGCAGCTTTGGAGACATCGCCGTATTGCTGATGTTCAATTCATCTCCTGGTCTCGTTATTTCATTTTTGACTGCCACATAAAAGTCTCAATGTGCATAAGCTTAAAAGAATATTCAAAGAGCCATACTTATCTGATGAATAGCACAATGGTAGAATTGAAAAATGATGACCTTCTTCCAACTCAGGGGAAAGCCTCAAGTCTATTAAACTTGAAGGTATATTAGAGGCCTCGGAATGAATCGGATGCTCCTGGTCCACCACATCAAAACTTTCAGGTGCATTTTCTTCAACTGTCATACCTGTGACCACTGCAATGCAAGAATGCACTCATAACTACAGCCAGTATGCCTTTAAAACATAGGGCCTTTCTGTTTCCAAATCACTTCATTTTTAACATGTTAGGGCCAAAAATAGCCTCCCTGTCCATGAATTTCAATATAAACCAGGAAAAATGGTAGCCAGAAAAACTTTAGCAAGCTCCTTTGATCAGTTTCTGGCAACAATAATATTCGCATCGGAATTCTAGGCCTTTGGCATGCCTAAAAGTAAGAAGCATGCTTCATCTGTCACCTATTATAATACATCTGACATCCTTTTTATAGATATAATTCAGCAGTGACCAATGTAATTTAATAAGCTAGTTAGGGGCACTTTTCCCTCTTTAAGAGGTTTTTCTCGCTGGTAAATCAAGCCACAAAATCCCTGCAGATTAAATTTTCATCCTGACCCAGGTCCTACCTTCAGGTTGTATGGATGACTTTTCACCTTCTAGATCATTTAACAAGTCTTTGTCGATGTAAATATTTGTGTTCATGTGATATTCCTTTCTTCATTCTGGAGAGTTGTGCCACTGCAATTACTGGCTATGTTCATAACCCCACTACAATGCACCGAGGAGCTTGCTGTCTTCAAAAACATTTCCATTGATATTAAGGATATCACCATTAAAGTGGTTCTTTTCACCATCCTGATTTTCCTGTTTAGTATCAGAATCACTTGGTGGAGTGATCCTCTCTGCAGTGATACATTCCCTTGCTCCAACCTGTCGTTGAGGATGGTGAATTCCCCTACTCTGTAATTAATTGATTCTTTAATTGTATACTCTCATCATTGTTCAACAAAGCAGACCTTGAAAGCAGAAAAGCTCAGAACAAGAGATAGGAATTAAAGCACCCTATACTAAGAGCGTACCATCAAAACTAACAAAACCTTTTGGGCAGCATCCTTCTGAGCTGTTTTCTTGTCTTGCGCTCGTGCAGTCTCAGTGATAAGATCGCTTTCAAGTTCTACTTCAGCTGTAGCAAAAGCCATCTGCCCCTCTCTCCCTGTCTCCTTCCAACAGAAAGAAAATCCTTTGTACTGGATCAACTCATGCAATTCTCGAACAGGATGAAGGGGTAAGGTCAAAGGTGTTACTATGGGTGACAGAAGAGGCTTCATAACTTCCCATACCCTATCCAAATCAAAACCACTGTCAACTAATATTGCTCCAGAGATACTTTCAACAATGTCCCCGAGAACCTGCATTACCACGTAGCGGTCAGCAATCCATGCAAGCAGTAAGAATTTCAGGGGAAATCTTGATAGAAAACAGGTTATTTAACTTTGTTAGTAGACTACCTTTGGCCCTCGTGCACCTTCCCACCCAAAAACTTGGCCTTGGCCTTGCTTACTTCCTGTCTTAACAGCCTTAACAAAATTAGTTATCTGGTATAACAACTCCCTGGAACCATGACAAAGGTATCTCTGAAGGTTATGCTTCACAGCGCATCGAGCAAAACATTCATTATTAACTGCTGCAGAGCGAAGGTCTGAAAGGATGCCTGGAGATAGGCCAGGGTGAGCTGAGAAAAGATGGCGAGTGATAAGAAAGTCAAGCACTGCATCCCCAAGGAATTCAAGTCGCTGCCAATTGTACAGAGTTTAGACACTTCAAGTATAATTACTGACCATCAGCCTAAAAAAGGCCACACACTGTATATTCTCTAGCACTAAACTTGGCCTTAATGCAAATAAGGGACTTGTCATATTTTTCACATGTCTCCAGGAAGAACGTTCACAAAAAATGACCATCTCTTGCACAGTGGTGGAAATTGAACTTTTATATACAGTACCATTTGTTTGCCAAAGAGGAAACTTTCCTTTTTGTTTTTCTTATAAAAGGACCTATATTATGCTTTGAAATTCAATACAAAATTAGCTATGTACCAGAGACCTTGCAATCTGCTTCTCCGGGTTTGGCCTCTATGCCTGAGGTAACCGTAGAGCATGTGCCAACAACCAATGTGATGGCTAAACAACCAATCTATTTCTAGATCCATGTGAGGATACACAAAGAGGGCTGAGTTCTCTTACCATGCACGAAGTCTTTTTGGATGCAAATGGGTGGAAGAGTCAACAAGCACTTCTTCTCAACCTTGGGCACTTGCCGTGGTAGAGAATGCATTAAACATCTCCTTGACTCTGATGGCATAGTCTGAGAGTCATGCAGATTGCTACTAAGTACTATGCCTCTCTACTTACTGCAAAGCCTGACACCCCAGGTAAAGATAGGGCATGGTTGACGGTCTAGGACACTATCCCCTTGTTAGTCACTCGAGATGAATCATGAGCCTTATCAGTTTGAGGATGCCAACTTGTCCCTTGCTCATATGGTTTGAAACCCTCTTTCTTACTCTTCCGGACAACGTTGATAATTTTTCTTCATGATATTTGCGACTTAATAATATGCCTTTGGGTCTCTTTCAGGGTCTCTTAGTGATATGCCTTTGGGTCTCTTTTAGGGTGTCTAAAGGGAGGTGTGCTTACTTCCAGAGGTGTTACCGGAGGCCTAAGGCTACTGATGTGAGAAGCGTGAAGTGGGTGATGCATGGACCTATGACACTGTACTACACTACGTGATGCGTGAACCTATGACACAACACTACGTTGTGCAAGGATCGCGCGTGGTGACATGGGAGGTGCTATGGAGTGCTGTGAATTGTGGGTGGTGACATGGAGGTGCTACGGAGTGCTGTGAATCGGAACAGAAAGAACAAACTCTGAAAGGATACAAGAAAGAACAACACTAAGGACAGGTAATGGAGAAAATAGTAGACAAAGAGCATAATGCGAGCGAGGTTCATAACATAGGATGAAAGGGATCCTCGTACACCAATCTCTCTGAAGCAGAGATCACTCACGATAGCAATATAGCATAATAATGCAACAAGCGAGCTCGTAGCTCTCACTCTCAATCCCTGTACAATGCTGAATGAATCCCTACGCCCTTCATCTTTGCTCTTCACCCTCGCCTTCCCTAGTGGAAAATTCCCTCCCTCTCTCTATTGGCTGTCCCCTCATCCTAAGCCATCCCACTGCTGAGTCTCTTCATGTATTCTGCAACAACAGGCAGCTTGTGCCGAGTTGGTGCATCGTAACTACTCCATGTGCACCACCTGCAGCCATGCTATATCTAGCAAGGCACTGCCGGATGAAGCATCTATGCCACCTATCAGCCTGATAGAGGTTGGCAAAGGTCGACTGCGTGACATGAAGATCCTTGACGCATGGCCATGTGCTTGGGTGATATGTCCTCCTGATGACCATGTCCCATGTGACTATGCCATCCTGGTGACCATGTCCTCTTCATGACCCGTGTCACCTCCATGTGACTTGTGTCATCCTTGTGATCATGTCATCTGTGACCAATGTTGTCGCTTGACAACCAAGTGACTAGGACAACCACCTTTAGTTCACTTAGATAGTTCGTCCCTCTATATAACAGTTTCCCCCACCTCTATCATTCATTGTCCCAGTGAATAGGTCATGTAGGTGATTCTCTGTCTCTGAAGGGCTTGGGAAGAAAAAGTAATCACTGTTGCCGAAGAAATAGGCTGAAAATATAGGGCTAGAAAAGAATGATTGTGCTTAATATAGGAATGCTTATAGGTGAAGCAGAAATCCTATCTAAAACATATGAGAGAATGACCCGATTTATAGAAGTATCACCAATCCAGATCGACTGAGTTCTACAAAATGACAAAACCCCGCTGAAAACTCTATCAAATCAATCACTTATAAAACTTTCTGAGCATCCAACAAAAACCAACGCTATACAAAAACCACTTGAGAAGCCAAAAAGCCAACAGAAGCCTCTTGAGGAGGGAACCGAGCCAACTATATACAAAAACCCCCGGCTGAAAAAGAGATAGCTCTACTCATCCAGACAGTGTATCATCTTCTTCTTCTATGGTGTCCATCATGTTCCGGAGGTCTTCATACTTCCCCTTGTAGCGGTGGTATTAGATTTGTACAGGTCATGCTTTGATTGCGAAGTAACATGCTCTGCCTATAGGGAACTGCATGAACTATGGCATGGGTATGTTCCAAGGCGGCCTGTAGGAAAAGTAGCTCTGCATGAAATGTGGCATGGGTATGTTCCAAGGTGGAGTATCAATCCTGGATCCCCTTATGGTTCTGCTCCTGGAGCCTTAGGCTGAGACTCCAACTCGGCCACCCTTTACGCTGATGTAGCATGTAAAGTGATAAGAGGGTCATGGCTGGCTTGGAGTACACTTAGGCCCTACTCTAGCTTATTGTGCTTTGCTGTATGAATGCGAAGTATGTCTTGGAGTTTAGATTCCCTCTACTGCAGTTCGAGTGCATGTTGCGCTTTCAGGGTATCCATCTTCGTGTTGTAGGCTCTCTCCTTTTCTTAGAGCTGTTGTGTGCAGTTTTGCTCATGATCTCGTGCTTCCTTTTCTTTCTCTAACTGCAGGATACCCTCTCCGTGTTGTGGGCTCTCTCCTTTCTTGGAGTTGTTATGTGCGTTTTGGCTCATGAGCTCATGCTTCCTTTTCTTTCTCTAACTGCAGATGTTGTTTTGGGCACGGTAGCTTTTGTGTATGCCCTGTTGCATTGAAGAGAGCAGCCCCTAATTGGGCAAATGTGTCATCCATGATGCTCTGATGTAAGTGCAATGATTGTTTGGCCCGGGCATACCTGTCCCTAAAGGACATGTGATCATCCATATTGATGATGTTTCCTAACTCTTCAAATTTGGCCTGCATACCTTTTTGTTCCAATGGTTCCAAAGTAGCCACATGTCCCAGATCGTCTAGGCCGATGTAGTCTCAGGTGCCTGGTAGCATGGTTACTTCTTTTCAAGGCCTCATGCAGAGGAATGATGAATATCTGGTCTATATCCTTCTCTTTAGGGTTCATCGGAGACCTTTTTCTTTTCATCCCACTTAGAAGGCGTTTGTAATCTTCCTCCTGCATACTTGTCTATGCGACCGTGGAGAATGATTGCCCCAATGATGAAGCAAGATAAATGGACATCATGTCATTCTCATACACGTGAGGACACTCCATAGCCTTAGACAAATAACCACCCTCAAAGATATAACCTGAAATAGAATCGACCTGTGTAGCAGCACTGGTACATGTGACATCGGAAGTAGTAGGTCCTACGTAGCTAGTACGTGGTCGTCGAGGAGGCGTGGGAATTTGAGGGTAGTTGGAGGGACAAGTGGGGGGCTTGTATCTATGAAGAGGGACTCTGAAATGCACGAGGCCCATGAATAGCACTATCACTGCTAGGAGCGTCCATACCCAATGTAAGGTTGAGATCGAATGAATGAGTGAGCTATGGTGGACTAGAAGTAGAAGATACATGTGGTGTGCATGATGTAAGAATGTGTGAAACATGGGATGAATCCGCACCAACCTGGCCCTCATGTAATGGCGGATCATGTGGCTCCATAGAATCCTCTCCCTCCCGAAGAGTATCAATAATTGAATTAGTTACCGTGTTGATTACTGAGCAGACCACTGTGAGGAATAGATGGGGTCATTGAAGAAGATGCCAAACCCTCTGAGGAAGCATCCGGCAAAAGAGGATGACTCACAACCTATGCAGATATGACCACCAACTAGGCTCCGAAAGCCCATGAAGAAGTGGGATCCACATGAGGAGAGGCATAAGGAGAGCTGGTGGTGTGGTGGATGTAGCACTGAGGAAAAGAGGCTGTGATGTTGGAGAGGAAACAATGGCACTGGTAAGGGAGGTGGAAGAGGGTGGGAATGAAGATGCCATCACAAAAATAGAAGGGGCCAGGTGGTGAGATGGGAGCCGTGCTGCCACAATAGGAGGGGCAACTTGCCACTGATGGAGAAGTTGGGTAAGATGTGCATGTATGTGTCCTCCCACGACGTTTTCACAGAGTGGCACGAAAGGTGGAATGAAAGTGTTTGGAAATGGAGTCAATTTGAGTGACTTTTTTTTTGCCGAAAAAACAGTGCTAATTATATTACTTCGAGAACAAGATACAAAAGGTCAGCATATAAATAGCTGACGGGCTGCGTTCACAAATCGGACACAGCCCTAAAAGGTAACACAATAAATCACTCTCTCACGTCGGGATAAGGCGAGTGTGAATGAACAGCCATCGCGGTGGTGAGTAGCACCACCGAAGGCCCTGCGAAGTCTGCTCGAAGAAGAGGCCCTGAGTGTTCCAAGCCCGGAGGAAGCGTCTCCGCTTCTCTTGACTGGACCGGGAATCTCCCTGAATCTGGTCCCGCTGGCCTCTGAGGGTATGAATAATCTCGCACCAAATATCAGTCATGATGTGGGCAGTCGATAAGGAGGTGCCACCGAGGATCTGCGCGCAACGCGAGGTCCAAATGTGCCACCCTGCTATGCTGCTAATAATCTCCCAGACTGGCTGCCTCTCTTGAACTCCCGTATCCGCCTCTGCTAGGTGCTGCGGGATACCCTCGAGCGGCCCCCATGTACCCTGCGTGATAAGGAAAGTGGGGTCCTGCTGGCATGCCTCGAATAAGTGATGTAGACCAAGTGCGGTGCTGCACCAACAGAACGCGTCCCACGTGATCAAGCCTAGCTCTGGTGCTGCGCGAGTGAGAATCCCGAAAGTCCACCTCCACACTTCTTGGGTGCGAGTGCAGCTCCACAGGCAGTGTTTCGGTGACTCCTCAACCTCATGGCAGATCTGACAGCGTCCGTCCTGGCCTATCTGTCTCAACCAGCTCCCCACCGGAAGACCTTTGTGGGCGAGAAGCCACAGGAAGTAGGAGATCTTCCGCGGCCGCCAGCTCTCCCACAAGGCCTTCCAGAAGGCCTGCAAAAAGAATATGGAAATACCCTGTGCATACCAACTGGGCCGCTGGGTGGGGGGGCGGCTCTGCATCCTCCCAAGAACTCGCCTGCCCAAAGTCGTGCTGTAGGCAAAGAAGGAGGTCGGCCCCTGTCCTGTCACAACCTCTGGCCAGCTCCACTCTCTTGGGTCCCAATCAAGCTCTGACAAGGCCCGCCCCTCCCAGAGCCAGAGTCGCCAAAGCTGCAGCTGATCCTGCTCAATGCTAGGATCGGTACGCCAGACCTTCCCCAAAAGACCTACGATCCGAACCCTCTGCCATGGGAGTAGGGGGTCGATGAGTGCATCCTCTCTCCTGAGTCGTCCATCCCCCATAACCGCGAAGAAAGAAATAGAGGAGTCGTCCATACGTCCTGCGACCACCAGTGGGATGCCACGGGGGGTGAACTGTCCCAACCAACGGTCGTCACCAGGCATGAGGATCTGAGGCTCAGGTGGAACCAACCAATCAGCTGGGATCGCGCCGTCGATATCCATGCGTCTCGCCTGGGCTCCACGTGCACCTCCAGCTGCGTCTGCGAGATCAGCCGTCTCCAAATGTCTGTACGTGTCCCTCCAAACTCGAAGGGACCAGGCTGGCCCCCTCATCCAACCATCCCACCTGATATGTGATCTCTCCCCAAACTGAAGGCCCTCGGCATCTCTAACCTGATCATTCCAGATAAGCGGCTGGCGATCGATCTCCTCCTGACAGCGGGGAGGGGACTGAATGAGACTGAGGCGGAGCCGCCTCCAAACCATGAGGAGGCTACGAACGAGTGGGGAACGGGGCTGAGTAAGCGGGGCGGAAGTGAAGATCCACCCGAGGGACGGGAGCCACTCTCCACCTCAGCGCGGGACACAAGAACCGACCCCCTGCTGAAGTAGCATCTTCCACGTCTGCCCCCCCGGGGTCAAACCACGGATGACTAACTTGCCTAACAAGGCCTGACTCTGCAGCTCTGGATCGATGACTCCCAGGCCTCCCTCAGCCTGCGGAAGAATAACTGTCTACCAAGCAACCCTGGCTCTGGTATCTCTGAGGCCATCCTCCCCGGACCAAAGGAAGTTCCGAACCAGCCTCCTAAGCTGTGCCACACTGGATCTCGAGAAACACCAACAGGAAGCCACGTACCAAGCCGTGGCAAGGAGGACTTGGTTGACTACCAAGGCACGACCTGCAAGGGAAAGCTTAGCAGTGCTCCAGAAAGCCAGCTTCCGTCGAATGGAATCTAGCACCGGGAGAAACTGCTGAGCTGGCGTGATGTCCAGGCCGACCTGAAAACCCAGGTATCTAGCTGTCTGTCCCCGCGGGATCCATCTGAAACCCAAAAACCTCCCCCACTGAGAACGCGCCCCGGGGACTGTGAGGAAACCAACTAATTTGTTCCAGTTGATTTTCGCACCAGCAGCCGAGCAGAAGACCTCCAGGGCCATCCTCACCCTCTCCAGCATCAACTCATCGTCCTAGACATACAGGGCTGTGTCATCCGCGTACTCCGAGTCCAAGAGCTCCGTGTCCTCCCGGAGGGGAAGGCGAACACCCCTGATCCCTGTAGACCTCGCCCGGAGGTAGTAAGTCATAGCCTCGGCGAAGAAGAGAAACAGGTAAGGAGCAAGGGGGCAGCCCTGATGCACTGATCTCTCCAAGCTAAAACGCTCACCCATCCTGCCTCCAATGATGACTCTGCTAGAAGCTGTCCTGTACAAAGCTGAAATACCCTGAATCCAACCTGCTGGGAAACCTAGCCGCTCCAAAGTCCCCTCCAGAAAGGACCAGTCCACCCGATCGTAGGCCTTCTCAAAGTCGAGAAGTAGGATGGCAAGGTGTGATCCGCTGTGCTGAGCCCACTCCGCCGCCTCTGAAAAGATGAAGACATTATCCAGGATACTGCGATCCTGGACAAAGCCTGTCTGAGTGTCATGAATGAGGTCTGGAAGTAGAGGCCGAACTCTGGCGCTGATCATCTTGGCTAGGATTTTGTAGGCAGTGGTAAGGAGAGTGATCGGGGGCCACTGACGGATCTCCTGTCTATCTCCTCCCTTCGAGATGAGGCAAATCAGTCCCGAGGAGAGGCTCTCTGGCATATAACCGCTGCTGAAAATCCTCTGAAGAGCTGCTAGGAGGGGCTGATGGATCTGGTCCCAGAAGGAGGTGAAGAAAGCCTGGGATAGCCCATCCTCACCTGGGCACTTCTGTCCATTGATGGCCATCAAGGCCTCCAGCATCTCATCCGTGGTAAACGGTGCCAACAGCGTCGCCTGCATGCTAGGCTGGACCAAGGAAGGAGTGTGTCTCCACACCTCCTCATGGGCTCGACGAGTACGAGGAGCAAGCGGCTCCTGCTGGAAAAGGGTCCTGTAGAAGTCGGTGGCCAATCCCAAGACCTCTCCCGGATCCGTAACGATGTGTCCCTCCGCTGTCCTGAGACTCCGAAGCTGATCACCTGCAGCTCTCTGGCCATGTGTCCTGAAGAACTCCCTGCACATCCGGTCACCCTTCCGAGCCCAGAAGGAGAGAGGCGTGATAGGAAAACTCTGAGCGACGCTGGAATGTCTCCTCAAGAAGGGCTCTGGCTCGAAGGGCCTGGATCCGAAGCTCCTCCGAGCCCGTGGATGCCTGCTGGAGCCGCTGAATGGAGGCGAGGTCCCTCCGAAGAGCTCGCTCTCTACCCCACCACTCCTGTCGAACCTGTAGGGCTGCGAGCTGGCAGATCTGGCTGGACTCCTGCAAAGCCTGCGCCACCGAATCAACCAAATCCGCGTACTCGCCCCAGTCTCTATCCCAAAGACTACAAATACTGCTGCGCACGTCCTCCCTCGAGAAAATGGAGTCGGGAATCCGGCATGAGCGGGGGGGAAGGGCCTGAGCTGCCGAATCTAATGATAAGAGCACAGGCGCATGGTCGGAGAGTGTCGTCCCTGGAACTATACCGGCCTGACCGCCTCTGCTGATGGCCCAATCACTAACATAAAATCTATCTAGCCTCTCCAGGAGTCTGCCTCCTTCCCTACGGAAACCCCATGAGAAGTCCAAGCTCCCGTGCCAACGCCGGAAGGACGGGTCTCGCCAACAGTCCCTTCCTCCTGTCGCAAAGATAAAAGAGTCCCAAGCGGACTGCTCTGCCTGAGACAAACCTGTAAACTCCGGTCCTCTGCCCTGCTGGTCCTCCAAGGTCTCCAAATTGTTGAAGTCACCTCCAACAATCCAGGAATCCATGTCTGGGAGAATCCCTGTAAGTGTCCTCCAGAAGGTGGCTCTACAACGGAGATATGTGAGAGCATAAATGTTGAGAATTCCAACTCTGGAGCCCTCCAATTCCAGGCCTACCCAAAGGGCACGACCTGGAATCAACGTGCCATGACCGAAAACTCCCTGGGCTAGCTGCTCTCCCACGGAAGTACAGACACCACCACTCCTTCCCAGTGCGCCGATCGAGGGCTAATTTGAGTGACTTTTAGTGTGTTTCTATTGAGTTCTAGAGTAGTACTATACTACTTTATATCCTAGAGTGCCATGTGTCACTATGAGACTTATCCCATATGCATTGGACACTAAGAGTGTGTGTGTGCCTATCCTATAAAGACATTGTACTTTCTCATGTCAAATCACTCAAGCCTCAAGCCTTTCTTGGTGATGTAAGTACTTTACTTCGGTTGTACATTTCTTTCTAGCTTTCTTTCATTTCCATTATGTTTGGTTTTTTGGATTACATTAAACAACTCTACAGTCTAGGTGAAGTTATTTGAGAATAACATCAATGCATGATCGTGTTACATTTAATTGGGATGCGATTAAAGTTTGCCTAGATTCATATATTGAAAAATTTGACGTGTTAGCAGAATTGTTTTTGTCCATATGAGGTATGGGACACATTATGATTATTTTCCTGACATGACTGACACTTTGAAGCACTTTATTCAGGCCATCATTTCCTAGGTGTGTATTCAAATGAGATCATCATATGATCGATTTGTTTTATATAAGAAACTAGCAGAGGATGGTGCTCTTGGAGTACTATTATTGCCCTCTTGGTCTACTGTTTTCCGCAGCCTTCCATTTTGTACATTCTAAATTTTTGTGTATTGAATGAGACCATCATATGCTAGATTTATTTCAAACAAGAAACTAGCAGAGGATGGTGCCCTTGGTGTACTATCATATTCCAATTGGTCTACGGCTTCTCAATCTTACATCTGTACATTCTAAGTTTTTGTGAATTGCACGTTTAGCAAACTGCTTACGGATAACTTGATCTATAAACCTTGTGAGTTCACTTGTACGATTGACTTATATGGCAGGTTGTGAATGATGGTGATATGGTGATGTGGCGGCAGCTTGGTGTAAGTTAGTCTTGCTTTCACTTTCCATTCCATGGCTTGCATCTACATGTCGTATCAAAGCTAGGCTTCCTTCCAAGAGGTTGAGGCATTGTACTTTCTCATGTCCAATCACTCAAGCCTCAAGCCTTTCTTGGGGATTAAGTACTTTACTTGGGTTGTACATTTCTTTCTAGCTTTCTTTCATTTCCATTATGTTTGGTTAGTCCTGCTTTCACTTTCCATTCCATTCCATTCCATGTCTTGCATCTACATGTGGTATCAGAGCTAGGCTTCCTTCCAAGAGGTTGAGGTAAGAGATTGAGGACATTGAAGCCTCTCTCCCTCATTCCCGTTGGAGGAATGCCTTCTCCAATGCCACCTTGAGCCTCACCATTGGAGAGCTTCACCAACGTCCTCAATACTCTTCTCCAACAAAGCTCTACTCCAACAAATATTTCTTCAGCTTGTGGTTTCAGCCCGTGCTTCAGCTCGTGGGATTCAGCTCCTCGGGATCTCCTCGGCATTCAGCTTGCCATTCCAGTCTCTACCCAGTTCCTACACGTCGGCATTCAGCTCAGTTCTGTACATATCTACACATCACCTCAGTTCCATCTCTACTCAGTCACTTCTCTGCCTGCCATCAGTTCTGTCCGCCTACAGTTCTGCCCGCCATCTCAGACAGTAGCTCTTCCTCTACTACTGCCATCCATTGTGCCGGCCATCTACAGCTGCTTCAATCCTTCCATCACTCTTCTTATCCCTATGGGTTCGATTTCCACAAACTCTCTACTTGTGGACAAATTCAAGGGGGAAGGATTCCCCACATGGCAAACAAAAGTGCAACTCCTTCTCATGAAGGAGAATGTTTGGGATGCCATCGAAGATGATGAAGGACTTGAGAAATCAACGGAGCCTCAAATACGCAAGATTTGGAAGCAACACAACTCGAGGGCCGTCACAATCATCGGGCTTTGCCTAGATGATTCATTGATTCATCATATCAACTTCAAGTCCATGGCTAAGGAGATTTGGGCACGCCTCGAGAATATATTTGGTAACAAAATCACCAACCCCAAGGTTTTTTTGAAAATGCAATTTTATAAGTTGAAAATGAAAGAGTGTGATACCTTGAGTGCACATATAGCAAAAATTCAATCTTTAGTTCAACAACTCTCCAACTTGAAGTGTCCCCCAGATGACGAGGACAAAATGGCTGTCCTCATGACGAGTATGGAAGAGATCTCTCGCTTTGAGAATGCCCTTGAAGTGCTTCGAATTGCATCGACTACCTTCGAAGATATGGTGTCTCTTCTTCTTGAAAAGGATCGCCGCAACAAAGAATCTCCATCCTACTCATCGGATACTACACAGGCTCTTGCCTCCACCAACAAATTGAGACCTAGGTCATCACCTCCACCAACACGAGGAAAGACATTCAAACCGTTCAAGTGCACATATTGCAACAAGCTTGGTCATGCGGAGGACAGATGCTACCAGAAGCTTGCCCAACAACGATCGAAGGATCATGCCAGTTGGGTGGCATCCGCCACCACTAGTGATGATGCAGACGAAGATGACCATTCGACACAGAATCATGCTCTCACTACTCAAATCCGACATGTCTGTCTCCAACATCTAGAGGATGATGGAGATGATGATTCATTTGCTTTCTGAGCATGATGTGTTTGGGCTCTTTGCCCTGGGGGTGTTTCCAAAAAATGAATGCAATAAATCATGTGTGTTGAGTCAATAAAGGTACTCTGCCTTGGATAGTCCTCCTAAAATAATGTATTTCTTTTTTATTTTTGTTGTGTGGCTCCATGTTCCTCATTAGTCTTTGGAGCCAAGAGAGGATGTACTGTGGGAGCCATATGTTTTGGCTTTGATAGGTCTATTTGTTGGTGCATTGGTCTCGTAGACCTCTAAGTTGATCATGCATCCATGCATGATGAGCCTCTGAGCCATGCTAGATGAGCATGGGTCACTGGGGAGGGACGTGAAGGGGACCCCTGTGAAGTCATTTTTGCATAAAAGGAATAAATAGCTTGTCTTTGGGCAAGCGAGGTTTGAATTTGGTGTGTTTCTCTGGCATAAATAAGGGACAAAAGGACGAGATGGCAAGGAGGAGCCAAGTAGCATGAGCAGGTTGCTGCAGGAGGAGGAGGGGACCCGTGGAGGGTTGGCCCAAGAGAAGAAGAGGGGATGAAGATTGGAGGGGTGCAGCAGAAGTGGTGGGAGAAGATGGCTCAGGAAGGGCCAGGAGGAGGGGAGGTGCACAGGAGGGGAGTGGCGGCGGATGACTATAGTCGCAGGAGAGGGGGGGGGGGGGGGGGACTGTGGGCGCAAAGAGAGGAGGTGGCGAGGGGGGCTGTAGGGCAAGGGAGAGGGGGGGGTATAGGAGGTGAGGGGCTTGTAGGGGCAAGGAGATGTAGGCACAAAGGGGGGGCACTGGAGGAGCAAAGAGGGGAGCGATGGAGGGAGAGGGGGTTGTAGGAGATTGAGGGGGGGGTTGTAGGAGCAGGGAGGGGAGCGATGGAGGAGGAGGGCACTGTAGGAGATGTAGGCGCAAGGAGGGCTGTAGAAGTAGAGAGGGGGGCGATGGAGGGAGAGGGGGGTAGGGGGAGAGGCAATGATTGAAGGAGGGGGAGATTGAGTGGAGGGGCCGCCTCAAGGGAGAAGGGGGCAGGAAGGAGGGGCGCTTGAAGGGAGCAGGGAGGAGGGACGATTGCAGAGGAGGGCAATGGAGGGAGGGGGAGCTGAGGTAGAGGGGGAGGTATGGAGCAGCCAAAGTTGCAAAAAGCAACCGTGCGAAAAATAGCGGGTGAGGAGAGGCACTCACAAGAGAGGTGAGGGATGTAGAGAGAGGTGGGAAAGAGGGGAGAGAGAGAGGGATGAAGTTAGAGAGAGGTGGGGATGAAAAGCGAGAAGTGATGGGATGGAAAGAGAGTGTGCTTGTAAGAGAGAGGTGATGGAGTGGAGAGAGAGTCAATGAACACCACCAAAGCTAAGTGTCTTGAATTGACCTTTTGCATCCACCACTGAACCTAGAGGATACTGAACCTCCTTGTTCATCCACCACCGAAGCTAGAAGACATCGAGCCTCCTTGTTCACTCCACCACCCGAAGCTAAAGGACTTCGAGCCTCCTCATTTACTCCACGAAAGCTAGAGGACACCAAGCCTCCTTGTTTACTTCCAAAGCTAGATGACACCGAACCACCTTGCTCCCTCCACCGAAGCTAAAGGACACCAAATGTCCTTTTCACCTGGTGGAGAAAGAAGGCAAATGTCACTTGGAGAGAGAAGGGAGTTGTGCACCCATGGAGAGAGAAGATAAATGTCACCGTGGACAGAGAAAAAATATATCCAAGGTTCTTTGGCACCGGGGAGAGAGAAGGTTGCGTTTAGAGAGTGCACTAGAGAGATTGAGGGAAGGGATTTCTAGAAAGAGAGAGAGTGTGTGTGTGTTTTGAGAGAGAGTGAGGAGAGTTTTAGTAGAGAGAGTGTGTGTCTAGAGAGAGAGTGCATCTAGAGAGAGTGTGTGCATCTAGGGAGAGAGAGTGAGAAAGTTTTCTAGAGAGAGTGCGTTTAGAGAGAGTGAGATAAAGTTTTCTAGAGAGAGAGTGTGTGTCTAGAGAGAGGATGCATTTTGAGAGAGAGACTGAGAGAAAGTGTGGATATTGACACACATCTTCTTTCAACGTCTTCTGGCCACATGGGTAGAAAACCAACTTGAGTCATGAGATGTTTGTGTTCCCAAGCTTGTACGGTGATTGCTGTCCTGTTGCACCTAGAGTGACTGAGTAATGATATGTCATATTGTGCAAGTTGGCGAGTGACTGTGTCATGCTGTGTCCTCCGCCCAGAGTGATTGATTCATGATATGACATATGTCCCAAGTTGGTTGGGTGACTGCACTATGTTGTGTCCTGTGTCAAACAGAGTGACGGAGTCAAGATATGACATATGTCCCTAGTCATAGTATGGATAGGTAGGTCTTGTTGCAATATGAAGCCAAAGTGAGTCTAAAATAAGTGTTCTAGGTGGTCTAGGAGTGGTGGTTTTATAGTCTAGTGAGTCCTAGACATGCCACATGTCATATTGGGAGATATCCCATAGACATTGTGACTTTCTGGAGTCTAGTGACACTATATAGTGTTGTACTTGTCTATTGTCTATCAAATCAGTCAACATCAAGCTCTTTGGTATCATATGAGTACTTGTCCATTGCTTTCATTTTCTTTCCATTTCATTTCCATTATGCTTGTTATCTTTCCTTTCCATTCCTAGTGTTAGCTTGCTTCTCTCCCTACCACCATGATCTTTCATGTGGTATCAGAGCCATGTTCCTAGCTCTACTCTCTCTTTCCCTTTCCCTTTCCCTTCCCCTTCCAAGAGGTTGAGGTGAGGGAGCTCCTCCTCCTTGGAAGGCTGCCCTCTTCTCTCCTTCCTTGAGCTCTCTTCTTCACACCATGATCTCCTCTCTTCTCCTTCCTTCAGCTACATCTTTCTGTGACCTGCGGATCTAGAAGTAGTATCACGGATTTGTGTCTTCAGCAAAGTTGTAGAGAACATTAAGTACTACAAATTTCGTTTTTACATCATTGCAATCCGAGTTTTCTGTGAAAAGTTACAGCCCTTGTAAGAAGTGACGAAATTTTTTTCTGTGCGCGAATTTTGTTCTGGAGCTCAATGATTTGACAGCCCAAGCATGATGCAGCCAGCTCAATGTGGAGCTGTCCATCCTCTTCATCAGTGACCTTTGCTCCAGCCCGCCATTTGCTCCTTCTGCCCGACATTCTCTTGGAGCTGCTGTCCGCAAGTTGGTGCCTGTATTTTGTTTGTTATTCTCTTGGAGCTGATGTCCACGCTGCCTCTATCTTCTCTGCCCATCACTTGATGTGAGCTCGAGTCGTTAGACCCGTCATCGACAGGTTTGGGTCAAAAGCAAAAGTGTATCAACAGAATCAACAAATTGTAGTTCAAGGAGAAGGGGGGATGAGGAAGATGAAGGTGCAAGGAGGAAGGAGAAGGGAGGATGACAAAGAAGGAGAAGGGAGGATGATGAAGATGAAGATGCAAGAGTTTCTCTTGAAAAACTGAGGCTGGGTTGAGACAGGGCCTGGAAGGGGCATTCACTGACGTGGCATTGTCATTCATCTTCGTCATCCTCCCTTCTCCTTCTTCCTTGCACTTCTTCGTCATCCTCCCACGTCAGCGAATGCCCGTTCCAGGCGCTGTCTCAACCCAGCCTTAGTTTTTCAAGAGAAACTCTTGCATCTTCATCTTCGTCATCCTCCCTTCTCCTTCCTTCTTGCACCTTCATCTTCGTCATCCTCGCTTCTCCTTCTTCATCATCCTCCCTTCTCCTTCCTCCTTGCACCTTCATCTTCCTCATCCCCCCTTCTCCTTGAACTACAATTTGTTGTCAGCGAATGCCCCTTCCAGGCGCTGGAGGAAGGAGAAGGGAGGATGACGAAGAAGGAGAAGGGAGGATGACGAAGAAGGAGAAGCGAGGATGACAAAGATGAAGGTGCAAGGAAGAAGGAGAAGGGAGGATGACAAAGATGAAGATGCAAGAGTTTCTCTTGAAAAACTGAGGCTGGGTTGAGACAGCGCCTGGAAGGGGCATTCGTTGACGTGGGTATTAGCAGAATCAACAAATTGTAGTTCAAGGAGAAGGGGGGATGAGGAAGATGAAGGTGCAAGGAGGAAGGAGAAAGGATGATGACGAAGAAGGAGAAGCGAGGATGACGAAGATGAAGGTGCAAGGAAGAAGGAGAAGGGAGGATGACGAAGATGAAGATGCAAGAGTTTCTCTTGAAAAACTGAGGCTAGGTTGAGACAGCGCCTGGAAGGGGCATTCGCTGACGTGGCATTGCCATGTCATTGCCTCCTCATCTCCACTCCATACACGAGTCGTTACGACGGGTCTAACGACTCGTGTATGGAGTGGAGATGAGGAGGCCTTATCCTTCTTCCTTGCACCTTCATCTTCGTGAGAAGGGGGGATGAGGAAGACGAAGGTGCAAGGAGGAAGGAGAAGGGAGGATGACGAAGAAGGAGAAGCCAGAATGACGAAGATGAAGGTGCAAGGAAGAAGGAGATGCAAGAGTTTCTCTTGAAAAACTGAGGCTGGGTTGAGACAGCACCTGGAAGGGGCATTCGCTGACGTGTCTCAACCCAGCCTCAGTTTTTCAAGAGAAACTCTTGCATCTTCATCTTCGTCATCCTCCCTTCTCCTTCTTCCTTGCACCTTCATCTTTGTCATCCTCACTTCTCCTTCTTCGTCATCCTCCCTTCTCCTTCCTCCTTGCACCTTCATCTTCCTCATCCCCCCTTCTCCTTGAACTACAATTTGTTGTCAGCGAATGCCCCTCCCAGGCGCTGTCTCAACCCAGCCTCAGTTTTTCAAGAGAAACTCTTGCATCTTCATATCAGCAGAATCAACAAATTGTAGTTCAAGGAGAAGGGGGGATGGGGAAGATGAAGGTGCAAGGAGGAAGGAGAAGGGAGGATGACGAAGAAGGAGAAGCGAGGATGACGAAGATGAAGGTGCAAGGAAGAAGGAGAAGGGAGGATGACGATGAAGATGCAAGGAAGAAGGAGAAGGGATGACGAAGATGAAGGTGCAAGAAAGAAGGAGAAGGGAGGATGACGAAGATGAAGATGCAAGAGTTTCTCTTGAAAAACTGAGGTTGGGTTGAGATAGCGCCTGGAAGGGGCATTCGCTAACATGGCATTGCCATGTCATTGCCTCCTCATCTCCACTCCATACACGAGTCGTTACGACGGGTCTAACGACTCGTGTATGGAGTGGAGATGAGGAGGCCTTCTCCTTCTTCCTTGCACCTTCATTTTTGTCATCCTTGCTTCTCCTTCTTCGTCATCTTGAGGGGAGTTTTAGTAGAGAGAGTGTGTGTGACTAGAGAGACTATGTGTGTCTAGAGAGAGAGTGCATCTAGAGAGAGAGAGAGGGTGAGAAAATTTTCTAGAGAGAGTAAGATAAAGTTTTCTAGAGAGAGTGTGTGTGTGTCTAGAGAGAGGATGCATTTAGAGAGAGAGAGAGAGAAAGTGTGGATATTGACACACGTCTTCTTTCAAAGTCTTCTGGCCACATGGGTAGAAAACCAACTTGAGTCATGAGATGTCTGTGTTCCCAAGCTTGTACGGTGATTGCTGTCCTGTTGCACCTAGAGTGACTGAGTAATGATATGCCATATTGTGCAAGTTGGCGAGTGACTGTGTCATGTTGTGTCCTCCGCCCAAAGTGATTGATTCATGATATGACATATGTCCCAAATTGGTTGGGTGACTCCACTATGTTGTGTCTTGTGTCAAACAGAGTGACGGAGTTAAGATATGACATATGTCCCAAGTCATGGAAGTATGGATAGGTAGGTCTTGTTGCAATATGAAGCCAAAGTGAGTCTAAAATGAGTGTTCTAGGTGGTCTAGGAGTGGTTTTATAGTCTAGTGAGTCCTAGACATGCCACGTGTCATATTGGGAGATATCCCATAGACATTGTGACTTTCTGGAGTCTAGTGACACACTATATAGTGTTGTACTTGTCTATTGTCTATCAAATCAGTCAACATCAAGCTCTTTGGTATCATATGAGTACTCGTCCATTGCTTTCATTTTCTTTCCATTTCATTTCCATTATGCTTGTTATCTTTCCTTTCCATTCCTAGTGTTAGCTTGCTTCTCTCCCTAACACCATGATCTTTCATGTGGTATTAGAGCCATGTTCCTAGCTCTGCTCTCTCTTTCCCTTTCCCTTCCAAGAGGTTGAGGTGAGGGAGGCCAATGAAGCTACTCTACCTCCTCCTCCTTGGAAAGCTGCCCTCTTCTCTCCTTCCTTGAGCTCTCTTCTTCACACCATGATCTACCACCTCTCTTCTCCTTCCTTCAGCTACATCTTTCTGTGACCTACGGACGATGTGACGCTTCTATCCGGATCTAGAAGTAGAATCACGGCTTTGTGTCTTCAGCAAAGTTGTAGAGGACATTAAGTACTACAAATTTCGTTTTTACATAATTGCAATCCGAGTTTTCTGTGAAAAGTTACAGCCCTTGCAAGAAGTGACGAAATTTGTTTCTGTGCGCGAATTTTGTTCTGGAGCTCAATGATTTGACAGCCCAAGCATGATGCAGCCAGCTCAACGTGGAGCTGTCCATCCTCTTCATCAGTGACCTTCGCTCCAGCCCGCCATTTGCTCCTTCTGCCTGACATTCTCTTGGAGCTGCTTTCCGCAAGTTGGTGCCCATATTTTGTCTGTTATTCTCTTGGAGCTGATGTCCACGCTGCCTCTATCTTCTCTGCCCATCACTTGATGTGAGCTCTTGGCATTACATTGCGGTGACTCCTTCACGTGACTACTACAAACTTTGGTGAAGACTTCCCGAGCTAGATGTGAGTTCTCTTATACTACTCCGACACACTCCACTACAATGATCTCTCTGATTAGTGCATTACATCGAGCTTGATGTCCCCATGAAGGCAAGGTGAGAGACTACTGGAATGGAGCTAAGAACAGAACATGACAATGAAAGTCATCAAACCGTGCACCCTATGTAACTCAGAGGCTAAAGTCTAAGCGTGTTTAGAGGTCGATCCAAGCAGTCTCATGGCTTGAGTCAGAGGCTCACGTTATAGCATGGCTACATGACCAGCTCATTGGTGTAATAATACACCACCATCCTGGAACTCGGCCAGGCCTGATAACGAGACCTATCAAAGCCAATACATATGGCTCCCACAGTACATCCCCCCTTGGCTTTATAACAGGACATGTTAGGAAGCCACACACCAAAATAGGAAAACCAATACATCTTTTTAGGAGGACTATCCAAGGCAGAGGACCTTTAGACTCAATGAAAACCAAACACTCACTACATATCATTTTAGGGGGACTACCCAGGGAGAGGACCCCAAAATACATCAAGTTGTAGTAATAAAAAAATAGATCTCTTATGATAAGAGATGTCCTCCAAGTAGCCACTGCACATGTGTGCACATCCCTGCGAGTCGATGACGATGTCGATGAAGCGCTAGGTAGGAATGATCCAAAATATGTGTCGATGAAGTCCATGGAGCAGCTACATGGAGCACTCACATGATGACTCTCAAAATGCCGGAAGGAGAGTCACCAATGTTGAAGTAGAAGCCTCAGGTACCACGACCAATCGGGAAGTCAATCACTAGGTCTGCTGCCTCCGGGTATAGGTCGATGCGGCGCTCCCTTTAAATCTTTGTATGACCAAGAAAAGACATCCACAAATTCTTGGAAAAAAACAGTTAATGTAGCAAGAAGATACTCATGCTCCCAGACCCAACTTGCTACCTTCAAATGTCAAGGGTCATCCTCAGTCCAGATGTTGAGGTACCTACTGCCAAGCCCGTGCCTAATCCCACCTGTGGATTACTTGTGGATGTGGGGTGGGGGTTGCCCCTTCTTCCAACCCTACATGTGCGGGGGTGTCTTCGAGGGGAAAGTCCCCGCTCACTTCCCTCAACCAAGATGGAGGAAAGGATGCTGGTGTGATCTCCGGAACTGGTTGAGATGTACGAGCAAAGGATGCTAGTGCCCATCCAATACTCTTCAGGTCCTCTATCCATCCAATCCTCAAGAGCTAGGTCCAAGGTTGACACACGACATCGGCAGCACCAACCCTTAAGAGTTAGGTCCAATGTTGACACATGACTTGGGTAGCAACAACCCTCAAGGGAGCCATTCCAGGTCCTCTGCGTCCTCTATGTCCCTATCACTGGTCTCCATTGTACTATTAGAATCATGAGTCTACTCATCTGCAATGGTTGTGGAATGGTGGCTCCCTTGAGGGTTGTTGCTACCCATGTCATGTGTCAACATTGGACACAAATCTTGAGGGTTGGTGCTGCCGATGTCATGTGTCAACCTTGGACCTAGCTCTTGAGGATTGGTGACGCCCATGTCGTATGTCAACATTGGACCTACCTCTTGAGGATGGTTGCCGCCCATGTCATGTGTCAGCATCGGATCATCCTGATCATTGGCTCTGGTCATGCTAGTGATCTCAGCATCACCTTCCTAGATAGTTGTGGAGAACATCCTCTAACACATGTGAGGATTGTTGCAGAGATCGAAGGGCATTGTGTGATAGGGGTCAGAGATGTATCAGGGCGTTGGAGGCTGGTTATCACGCTCTGTAGAACTTATTTCCACCATGTTAACGGACAAGGAGCCCAAGGCACCCATCCAATCTAAGATAACAGCTTCATCTTCATCTGGGACAGCATGATTTAGCGAGTAGGTAAAGCTTTTGAAACCCTCCACCACTTGTGCTTCCTCTCCTCTGCTTGGTTATCCCCAATGGGCCAGTTCCAAAGAGCCCAACGCTCCTCTTCCACTTCAGCTTGCTCTTCAAAATCCTCTCCCCCTAGTTTGATGGGTCGGTGCTGTGCCTTTCCCGTAACTATATCTTATTCTAGGGACGTGGGTCCGAAGGGCAACCGAACTTCATCTGTTGACCAATCTTGAATAGTCTTTGCTGATCGCAACCATGGTCTACCAAGGAGTAAAGGATAGCTTGGATCAAGGAGTAGGGCCGGGTAGTTGCCTTTTGTGGCCTCATTCTCCTATTTTCTATCCGAGGGTCAAAGCTCACACGAGATGGAGGGTGCAAATGTTAATGCCCAGCAATTGATTCATATAATGGTTCTTCCATCACCTGTCGTACCATGTCTCAATGGCTTCCCTCCTCTATGTGAAGTGTCCTTCCTTAGGGAAAATTGAAAGGTCCTGCTTGCTCCTCCTTATCCTTGTTCTGTCCTAGGGTTGTCACCTCCTTTGCGAACCTCACTATTTTGAACTTTCGAGAAGGAAATTGAGGTGTGCTTCCCTCGTCCTCTTAACTAGATTGAAGATCTTTGATGACACTCTTAACCACCACCTGGTACCTTGAAGGCATAAATTGATCGCGTGAAGGTAGGCCACTTTTAGAGCTAGTGACAGGCTTGGAGGGATATGAGGACTTCAGGGTTCTTTCAGATCCCCTAATAGGAGAGGATGAGGGAGATGTATTTCTTGGCCCACTGTCCACCCTAGAGGGAGGCAGGGGATGCATCGCGAGGGACAGAATTGATACTAGTCGGTGAGCAGGCCTGTGGTGTTGAGACTGAGTCGTCCGTACAATTGCCACCTTTTGTTTGTGACCTTGTCATAGCTCCCAACACAGCACCAATCAAATGGGGTGTGTCACCCTCCCGCCACTACCACATCAACCATGTTGACTTAGGATGTTCGTTCACCTCTACCATTGGGGCAGTCTCTGCTGTAGTGATTGTTTGTGTTGCACTGTGTACAAGAGGGTCCTCCAAACGGCTGTGTACAAATCATCTTGGTAGTGGCTCTCCACATCGATAACACGTGATAGATCTTCGAAGGTTGGTCCCTCTATCAGTGCCTCCCCGGCCTCCTTGAAAACCACCCCATCGACGTCGTTGATAGTATGGTCCATACCCACCTCTTGGAGCAGGTGGTTGGTACGGTGCATAATAGGGCTGAGGATAAAAGTATGGGGCTCCAATCAGACTGGCTATAGGAGCTTGAAGCAAGGGGGGATTGGGCAGTAGGTGGAACAGTAGGAGGGCTAAGTGGTTGTGATGCTTTTAAGGGAGCAAGGGTGATAGGTACGAGGCCGGAAGTGGCCTGTGTGGCTCTTTAGAGTGTAGCAACTAGGGGCTCACTACTAGAATATTTGAGTAGAAGCTTCCGCAACCCCTGGAGATAGCGACACTCAGAGGCATCGTGTCCATGAATTTCACAGAAGATTGAGAAAGTGGGTACCTTATGTTTTGAGGGGCATTCCAGTGACCATGACCTGCCCCTTTGCATAAAGTCCACTTCTGAGCTGAGTCTCAAAGGATGAGGGACCCTCTCCCCTTGTTCTTTCTTTAATTCCTTCTTCGATCGTCTCCAACTCTTTTTTGAGATGCTCCCACTCTGATGAGCCTTAGCGATTGGGAGTTTGAAGGTGTTATGGTGCAAAACTCAACTGGGACCTCGCCTCCTACGCCTTTTCCTACCTACTGCCTTTGCTGGTCATTTTGCTGCTAGTCCCAGTTTCGACTCGCAACCAGCCAAATGCCTTTTTAGACAGTCGAGTGCTTGGGCAGCCTTTACCCTTGCTTCTTGACCATCTTTCTTTAAGCTTTCTTATTACACTCCTCTTCCTTCCGCGTAGCTTCGGGTTAATTGCTTACACCTCGGAGAAAGTAAGCTTGGTGGTGACACTTGTCTTGCTAAATGGCAACACCTTCGAATCCTACAGCCGTCAAGGTTATCCTTTCTCCAGCAGACAAGCAACAGGTGCAGCATGCAGTCCAGTTACTTCACGAAAAGGCAATTGTGGGCACAATAGTGGGCCTCACTCCCACAAGGACATCCTTTGATAGGGGTAAATCGCTTTCACTATTCGTGCCCATGCCTCACCCAAATAAAGAATGCTAGGGGCCTCAATAGAACAAGAAAAAATCATCCAATTTTGGCTTGCCATGGTCAATTTGGCTTGGTTTATTCAATTTTGCATCCTATCAATTGTGCTTGGTTTATTTGCAACAAAAACCAAAATCATCGAATTTGGCATGCCGTGGTCAATTGGATCTGTTAGCCCACTTTATGTCCTTATCGTATGGAGAAATCATAGGTTCTTCAGGAGCAAACCATAAAAGAAAACACATAGTAATGCCCGTGTGGCAAAGCACATGTATCCTATAAAGAACATGCCCTACATTGCTCTCAAACAAAGATTGAGTGCCAAGTCAAGTTAGAAGAGCGCTTTAGAGGGGTCATAAACATGATTACGTATGATTTAGGTATGTTTTTGTTGAATCAGGACCCAAGATCCCAGATATGGAAAAGACATTCAAAAACTGCTGTTATTAAGGGGAAAACACATTTTAAAGAAATGGTCCACTGTAGAATTTATTTCAAACTAGCAATTTTAATAAATATATTTTCAACGTAGTCCAACATGGGAAGATTCGAAGACTAAAATGTACTTTTAAAAGATGGAAAAGGAGGGGAAAAGAACATAAAACCTTGTACATTGCATACATCATATTATGTAAGCTATAGGATCAAGTTTGTGCATAGCTAAAGGTGCAACCCTATCTACTTAAGGGACTCTGATACAATGCCAAAACAGTAACCAAATTAATTTGGGTTAGGTCTGTTGGAGGGTGGTCAGATCAATTATTGCTAGCCTAGGTATGCAAGAAGCTAGTTCACCTGATTGACACAACACAAGTCCAGGACAAATGCTGCCCATGTAATGAGAGAAGTGCATGGAAGAGAAAGCACCAAGGAACTTGAACAGTGTGAATACACAAAGGAATGAAAAACTCTTTGCATTAGAAACCCAATAAAGCATTACCTTTAGGTGATCTCTTGGCTTCAGCTTGTAGCATTCTCCTCCTAATACTCACGCACCCATTATCCTCCCCTCCTCCCACTGCTTGTCCCCTTCTGCCCCCTCTACCGCCTCTTATGGTATCTATCTCCTACTCCATTGTAAGGTTGAAAATGCTCCTTTGTTGCTTAGCAAGACCTGCTTCCTCGTTATTGGCTACCCATTACGGCTACCACTAGTCTAGGATACAACACAAACGTACACTTCTCTATTGTATAACAATGTTGAGAGAATTGGGAGAAGTTGTGGGTGAGAGGAGGATGGATACAGCTACCACAACTCTAGGATACAACAAAAATTTACACTTCTCTATTGTGTAACAATGTCCTACCTTGGAAACCCTAATAGGCAGTTTCCACCTGATCTTTACATGTCGGACATGCCCATTTTTACCACTCTTGTTACATATTTCCCTAATGCAATTTACATCCCCTCTTAAATTGCAATTACAAGGTGAGAAAGAAAGAAAGAAAGAAGGAAGTCTATATAATGTCCACGGGAGACAACCAACAGAAAAAAAACCAGCTCATACATCCGTTTAGGGAGGGCACAAGGCATCTCCCAAGGATGCAAAATAAAAACTGATGCAAGAGCGAAAATTGCAAAATATGATACTGCTATTAACATGGCTGCAAAAAATTGGACCTTGAAGCAACTTATCATCCTTAACTCTCCCTTTTAAGTTGGCAAATACCAAGTCAATTTCTGAAGTAGAGCTTGTCAAAGCTCAAGGGCTTTGAGCAAATGTTTACCACCTTCTCATTGGTGGGGCAATAAACCAACTCAACTTCTCCAGAAAGTACCTTTTCTCGGATGGAGTGATGATGCACTTAATGTGCTTGGTACAGGCATGAAAAATAGGCTTCCTTGCCAAGTGAACACTACTCATAAAGTTAGAATATATGGGAGTTGTATTCCCATCAAACAAGTCCACAATTGTGATGAGTCTTTCTAACAGCACAGCTTCACAAGCTGTGTTTGTTGTAGCATGATACTCAGCTTTCTTAAGTTTATATATTGCGTCAGTTTGGTGAAGTGGCATATTGTGACAACTAGATGCATCACTCAGCTCAAAAGGCCTACAAAGAATTTTATATGGACTTGGGTAGATGGTTTGTCAGACACCAAAGCTAGGATGGCTTGGGAGAACTTGACCCTCCCCACGCGGGAAGGGGGCTCAATATCATAGATCCAAGCTTCTAGAGTAGGGCCTTGCTATGCAAGATGGTTGTCAAGGGGCTTTTGCCAAGACGAACCTTGGAAAGATTTTTCTTTCAAATGCATACAATCTCGTTCTCCTTCCATGAGTGGGAATTGGTTGATTAGAATACATGGGATTTTGCTTCACCCCATCTCAAGATTCCCTCCTCCCTTGTTATGGTTGCTATCTTGAAAGATTGGGCCAACTTCACGAGTACTCTTCGGAGAGTTTCCCCTTCCTCATGGGAAAAGATCGATAGGCAGCTTGTCATGTGGAATGACAATATTCTTGATGATCATGGTAGACCACTTGATACTTCTCACTATATGCAGTGGTCTAGATGGTTTAGATGGGAGAGAGGTCTCGCTTCATCTATGGACTCTTGGAAGGATTTCAAAATCTTCCAAATAATCGTAAACTCCAATTAGCAAGTCACCTCAAAGAAATTCAACAGATTGATGCAAACCTACCCTGGATTAGGTTGATATAGGTGACAAGCCGCTTTATTGGTCTACTTGGCTAGGGGCCTTTACGAGATCAGGTGTCCCACTTCAAGTCATAGCACTGCTATGTTCAGACAGGGATGCCTTGGTCTTTGATGTTAGAATGAGGGGTAGGTTCTCCAGGTCCACAAATGATATCCTTGTGGGCATTGTATTTCAATCTGTTGAGGTTGTAGGACATGTGAAGTAATATGCTTTGGCTTCAGGATAGTATCTAGACCCTAAACCGGATCACATTCCCTAGGGTTCATGGAGGATTTGGCTCTATGAAGGTGTCCCCATAAAGTATTTGTAGTGGGACCTAAGGGAATGGGAATGGATTGAAGTAGGGCACTGAAAGAAGAGCCTCCCCTTCTTTCACTACACGGTCAATAATGCCAAGAAATTTGAGCTCAGCATTGGATGTCGAAAGCCCTCTAGAGCTTCTGATTGGGAAGATTTTTCAGTCGTCTGCTAACTTGTAGAAGTACTTTTGGAAGGGATTCAGAAAATGCCTTAGGAATAGAAAAATCACTCTTTTCTTTTGGCTTTCTATCCAGGGAGGGATTAAAGTGAACTAGTGGAGGTCCTTATTCGGTGCAGCCTCTATTTTTTCTCATTGCTAATCTATTGAGGAGTCTATTCAACATTGTTTATGGGACTATAGATAGGCGAGGATCATCTGGAAGGGGATTGCTAGTGTATTAAGCATTTTTGTTCCTTCTCTCTTCTTCTACCTGGGGCTCTGTGGGCTTGGCTCTTTCTTTTGGAGTCTCAGGTGTTTTATGAGAGACATAATCTTCTTGGGCTCTTTTAATCTGATGACACATAGTTGAGTGTCATCAGAGTAAAAGAGCTTTTAATCTGATGACACATAGTCGAGTGTCTGAGGGTGACATTCCCAGCTCTGCTTACAAACCTGCACATGTTCTTGAGAGATTCTGGCAAACATTTCAGTGTGGTAAATAACAGCGCTCATCCAAGAGAGCTAGAAAAAATCCAAGGTTGAGGCTGAAATTGCACCTCAATCCTACAAAGGACTTCAAGAAAAATGGGGAGCCACTCCACACTCCAAGAAAAACAATCTTGTTGGTAGAAGCCACTCAAGAAGACCCTTGCATGTTCACCTAGATGGCCATCAAAGTGTGTGCAATATCTGTCACAATATTTTTTTTTTTTTGCCGAAAAAACAGTGCTAATTATATTACTTCGAAAACAAGATACAAGAGGTCAGCATTGCAGCTGACGGGCTGCGTTCACAAATCGGACGCAGCCCAAAAAGGTAACAAAAGTAAAGCTCTCTCTCACGGAGGGATAAGGCGAGTGTGAATGCACAGCCAGAGAGGTGGTGAGTAGCGCCACTGAAGGCCCTGCGAAGCCTGCTCGAAGAAGAGGCCCTGTGTGTCCCAAACCCGGAGGAAACGTCTCCGCTTCTCCCGACCGGCCCGGGAGTCCCCCTGTATCTGGTCCCACTGGCCTCTGAGGGTGTGTATAATCTCACTCCAGATGTCAGTCATGATTTGGGCAGTCGATAAGGAGGTGCCACCGAGGATCTGCGCGCAGCGCGAGGTCCAAATGTGCCATCCTGCGATGCTGCTAATAATCTCCCAGACTGGCTGCCTCTCCTGAGCTCCTGTGCCAGCCTCTGCCAGGTGCTGCAGGATGCTCTCGAGCGGCCCCCACGTCCCCTGTGTGATAAGGAATGTGGGGTCCTGCTGACATGCCTCGAATAAGTGATGAAAACCAGGTGCGGTGCTGCACCAGCAGAACGCGCCCCAAGTGATCAATCCTAGCTCCGGTACTGCGCGAGTAAGGATCCCGAAAGTCCACCTCCACACTTCCTGGGCGCGAGTGCAACTCCATAGGCAATGTTTTGGTGACTCCTCGTCCTCATGACAAATCTGACAACGTCCGTCCTGGCCTATCTGCCGCAACCAGCTCCCCACTGGAAGACCTTTGTGGGCAAGAAGCCACAGGAAGTAGGAGATCTTCCGCGGCCGCCAGCTCTCCCACAAGGCCTTCCAGAAGGCCTGCAAAAAGAACCTGGAAATACCCTGTGCATACCAACTGGGCCGCTGGGTGGGAGGGCGGCTCTGCATCCTCCCGAGAACTCGCGTGCCCAATGTCGTGCTGTAGGCAAAGAAAGAGGTCGGCCCCTGACCTGTCACAATCTCTGGCCATCTCCACTCTCCTGGGTCCCAATCAAGCTCTGACAAGGCCCGCCCCTCCCAGAGCCAAAGTCGCCAAAGCTGAAGCTGATCCTGCTCTATGCTAGGATCGGTCCGCCAAACCTTCCCCACGAGGCCTACGACCCGAACCCTCTACCATGGGAGTAGGGGGTCGATGAGCACATCCTCTCTCCTGAGTCGTCCATCCCCCATAACCGCGAAGAAGGAAACAGAGGAGTCGTCCATCCACCCTGCGACCACCAGTGGGATGCCACGGGGGGTGAACTGTCCCAGCCAACGGTCATCACCAGGCATGAGGATCTGAAGCTCAGGTGGAACCAACCAATCAGCTAGAATCGCGCCGTCGATCTCCGTACATCTCGCCTGGGCTCCACGGGCACCTCCAGCTGCGTCTGCAAGATCAGCCGTCTCCAAATGTCTGTACATGTCCCTCCAAACTCCAAGGGACCGAGCTGGCCCCCGCATCCAGCCGTCCCACCTGATGTGTGATCTCTCCCCCAATTGAAGGCCCTCGGCATCTCTGACGTGATCGTTCCAGATAAGCGGCTGGCGAATCTCCTCCTGACAGCTAGGAGGGGACTGAATGAGACTGAGGCGGAGCCGCCTCCAAACCATGAGGAGGCTACGAACGAGTGGGGAGCGGGGCTGAGTTTGCGGGGCAGAAGTGAAGATCCACCTGAGGGACGGTAGCCACTCTCCACCTCGGCACGGGACACAAGAACCGACCCCCTGCTGAAGTAACATCTTCCACGTTTGCCCCCCCGGGGTGAAACCGCGGATAACTAGCTTGCCTAACAGGGCCTGACTCTGAAGCTCTAGATCGATGACCCCCAGGCCACCCTCAGCCTGCGGAAGAATGACTGTCTGCCAAGCAACCCTGGCTCTGGTATCTCTGAGGCCATCCTCCCCGGACCATAGGAAGTTCCGAACCAACCTCCTAAGCTGTGCCACTCTGGATCTCGAGAAACACCAACAGGAAGCCACATACCAAGCCGTGGCTAGGACCTGGTTGACTACCAGGGCACGACCTACAAGGGAGAGCTTAGCAGTGCTCCAGAAAGCCAGCTTCCGTCGGATGGAATCTAGCACCGGGAGAAACTGCTGAGCTGGCGTGATATCCAGGCCGACCTGAAAACCGAGATCTCTAGCTGTCTGTCCCCGCGGGATCCACTTGAAGCCCAAAAACCTCCCCCACTGAGAGCACGCCCCAGGGTCTGTGAGAAAACCAACTGATTTGTTCCAGTTGATTTTCGCACCGGCAGCTGAACAGAAGACCTCTAGGGCCATCCTCACCCTCTCCAGCATCATCTCATCATCCTGGACATACAGTGCTGTGTCATCCGCGTACTCCGAGTCCAGGAGCTCCGTGTCCTCCCGGAGTGGAAGGCGAACACCCCTGATCCCAGAAGACCTCGCCCGAACGTAGTATGTCATAGCCTCAGCGAAGAAGAGAAACAGGTAAGGAGCAAGGGGGCAGCCCTGACGCACTGATCTCTCCAGACGAAAACGCTCACCCATCCTGCCGCCAATGATGACCCTGCTAGAAGCTGTCCTGTACAACGCTGAATACCCTGAATCCATCCTGCTGGGAAACCTAGTCGCTCCAGAGTCCCCTCCAGAAAGGACCAGTCCACTCGATCGTAGGCCTTCTCAAAGTCGAGAAGTAGGATGGCTAGGTGTGACCCACTGTGCTGAGCCCACTCCGCCGCCTCTGAGAAGGTGAAGACATTATCCAGGATACTGCGATCCTGGACAAAGCCTGTCTGAGTGTCATGAATGAGGTTTGGAAGTAGAGGCCGAACTCTGGCGCTGATCATCTTGGCAAGGATTTTGTAGGCAGTGGTAAGGAGGGTGATCGGGCGCCACTGACGGATCTCCTGTCTATCTCCTCCCTTCGGGATGAGGCAAATCAGTCCCAAGGAGAGGCTCTTTGGCATATAACCGTTGCTGAAAATCCTCTGAAGAGCTGCTAGGAGGGGCTGATGGATCTGATCCCAGAAGGAGGTGAAGAATGCCCGGGATAGCCCGGGCATTTCTGCCCGTCGATGGCCATCAAGGCCTCCAACATCTCGTCCGTAGTGAACGGTGCCAACAACGTCGCCTGCATGCTAGGCTGGACCAGGGATGGAATGTGCCTCCACACCTCCTCACGGGAGCGTCGAGTGCGAGGGGGGCAAGCAGCTCCTGCTGAAAAAGAGTCCTGTAGAAGTCGGTAGCCAACCCCAAGACCTCACCCGGATCCGTAACGATGTGCCCCTCCGCTGTCCTGAGACTCCGAAGCTGATCACCTGCTGCTCTCTGGCCATGCGTCCTGAAGAACTCCCTGCACATCCGGTCACCCTTCCGAGCCCAGAAGAGGAGAGAGGCGTGATAGGAAAACTTTGAACGGCGCTGGAGGGTCTCCTCAAGAAGGGCTCTGGCTCGAAGGACCTGGATCCGAAGCTCCTCCGAGCCCGGGGCTGCCTGCTGGAGTCGCTGAATGGAGGCGAGGTCCCTCCGAAGAGCTCTCTCTCTGCCCCACCACTCCTGTCGAGCCTGTAGGGCTGCGAGCTGGCAAATCTGGCTGGACTCCTGCAAAGCCTGCGCCACCGAATCAACCAGATCCACGCACTCGCCCCAATCTCTGTCCCATAGGACTGCATATACTGCTGCGCACGTCCTCCCTCGAGAAAATGGAGTCGGGAATCCGGCATGAACGGGGGGGAAGGGCCTGAACTGCCGAGTCTAATGATAAGAGCACAGGCGCATGGTCGGAAAGTGTCATCCCTGGAACTATACCCGCCTGACCGCCTCTGCTGATGGCCCAATCACTGACATAAAATCTATCCAGCCTCTCCAGGAGTCTGCCTCCTTCCCTGCGGAAGCCCCACGAGAAGTCCAAGCTCCCATGCCGACGACGGAAGGACGGGTCTCTCCAACTGTCCCTACCTCCTGTCGCGAAGATAAATGAGTCCCAAGGGGACTGCTCTGCCTGAGACATACCTGTAAACTCCGGTCCTCTGCCCTGCTGGTCCTCCAAGGTCTCCAGATTATTAAAGTCACCTCCAACAATCCAGGAATCCATGTCTGGGAGAATCCCTGTAAGTGTCCTCCAGAAGGTGGCTCTGCAACGGAGGTCTGTGGGAGCATAAATGTTGAGGATTCCTATTCTGGAACCCTCCAATTCTAGGCCTACCCATAGGGCACGGCCTGGGATCAACGTGCCATGACCGAAAACTCCCTGGGCTAGCTGCTCGTACACGGAAGTATAGACACCTCCACTCCTCCCCTGTGCGCCGATCGAGGGCTCCCAATAAGTGTGAGAACGTCCAGGGAGAATCTTCCCGCAGCTACGGGAGTGAGCCGCAGAAAGCTTGTGCTCCTGGAGCAGAAGTACATCCAAACGACCAATCACTGCTGGCTGAAGTTCTTGTCTCAAAATGAGCTTCCTAGGACCACGGGTGCCAGAACAATGAAACCCGTTCACATTCCAGGATACAAGGTGTAGGCTCATGGTGAGGACTGGGGGCTGCGAACAACTGTCTGCTCGCGGTCGAAGTCGATGAAGAAGCTGACATTTCGGAGTGGAGGCGCTGACGCTTATGAGAAGGTTTGGAGGGGGAGGCGGGGTCGTCCTGCCCATTCTTCAACACCTTCAGCAAAGGCGAGAGGCCTTTGGTGCCATGAGCAAATGCTTTCTCGAGCCAGCTCGAGATCTCTGAAGTAGTCATCCCGTAGAAGGCTCGGAGTTTCTGAGGGGTCCAGGCTCTGACATCCTGGGGGAGGGGCCATGACAGGGGGGGCCTGAGGATCACAATCAGTCTGAAGCGTTTGGCGGCGCAACGCCACCGCAGGCGCACGTCACCCTCGGACCACTGAGTCTCGAGAAGCTGCCCACCGGACGGGCCTATCCAGGAGCAAACCTGAGCGTGCATCTGCTCTCTGAGAGCCTCCCAGACCGAGTCGTCTGTCCAAGTCTCGGTGCCGTCGCTGAGGAACGTGAAAGCAAAGCTAGGGCCATCCCTAGGAGCCAAGGCGGCTATCTTCCCATCCGCCCCTTTGCGGAGCAGGAAGATATTGATGTCGAGACAAGCAGGGAAGGTCCCGAGGTCGGCCACATCCAAGTAGTCCCAGGGGCCAGATCTGTAAAAGTCGCGAGGAAGCTCTCTCTCCTGAAGCTGAGGCCCACCAGAGTCTGCCACTGAGGGGCTAGCGGACAGGGAAGCATGCTCCAGTGGTGGTGTAGACTCAGGGTGTCCTGCTAGTGGAGGGGGAGGGGGAGGAGGCTGGGGGGTAGGCGACTCAGACTCCACGGAGGCGACTAGCGGAGGAGGTGGAGGAGGGGGAGCGGGGGCTGCCCTCGGCTGAGGAGCCGTCGGTGCAGCTAACTCAGCAGGAGAGTTGAGAGAGGCGGGGGGGGGGGGGGATGGGGATGCATCTGGAACTGGGGCTGAGAAGGAGGAGGAGGAGACTGAGGAGGAGGAGGCGGGGGCTGAAGCTGCGGGTCGGGAGAAGGGGGGTGCAACTGGGGAAGGGGCTGGGACTGAGTGGAAAGGGGCTGGGAAGCGGAAGAGAGGGGGACCTGAGGCTGTGAAGGGCGGGCTACTGTCGAAGAAGAAGCTCTCCCAGGTCCCTGGGGCGGCTGCCTGTCAGGTCTCTGAGGTGCTGCTGCAGGTTGGGTAACCTCTGTCTCCTTGCCTTTATCAGAAATCTTCTTGTTCTTTCCTCTTTTCCTTCTAACCTCAGTCCACCAACCGCCAACTAACTCTGGACCGGACTCCCGGCTGCCTGTGCTCCTCTTGATGTGGCTGCCCGAAGGGGGGGGGAGGGGGCGGGGGAGGCCGAGAAGAGCTGGCGAATCATGGACAAACAGCCGCCAAGTGCCCAAAGCCGTGACACCTCAGGCACTGGCCTGGCTGTCCGGTGACTACCATGCTCTGGGTGATGTTGCCGGCATCTGTCACGATCTCGATCACTGTAGGGAGAGTCGCAGGATCCGCCACGGCCACACGGACTCAGGGGGCTCCTGCCGTAGTCACCGCGTCGGCGAAAGTGTCGTGCATAACCCAGCCAAAGTGGGAGCCCAGGTCCCTGAAAATCGGCCGCAGCTCAACAGCAAGACCTGGAAAAACTAGCGTCACTGGATGGCGAGGTATACGGAACCGAGCATCAAAATCCGCTGCGCTGAATCCACGGTACCACGGGACTATCATAATAATCTTTCCATCCACCGACGTGGGGGAAACAGCAATCAGGTTGCTCGCAGCTTTCGCATTGGAGAGTTTGAGCCAGAAGATGCCCCTTCCCATAAGGGCCACCTCCTCAATATGGCCGTCCTCTAGCATGAGAGTGGACTGGAGCCAGTCCCTGATGGCTGATCTGGAGGGGGAATGTCCAATGACTCTGCCATAAACAGAGGTAAGGGCAAAGTCATTGGCAACCTCCTGAACCCGAGACGATTGTTGCTCTGTCAGGATGACGGGGTAGGCATCTGGAGAGGGAGGGTCCGACTGGGCCTCCGGTTCCGGGCAGGGAGCCGCCATACCGCCAAGACAAACTGCGAGGCTTCCGATGAAGAAGAGGCTGCCACCCAGAAAAGGGGGGGTAGATGCGGGAGGGTGGAGCCTAGGTGTGAAGAAGACGGGTGAGGCGAGCCGGGGCGACGTGAGTCGGGCGGGGGAAGCAAAGGCGCAGTCGAGAGCGGAGGCGGAGAGCGGGAAGGATGTAGGGCGGAGGGCGGTGGAAACGGGGGCGGGAGGCTGGGAGGCAGAGGTGGCGCGGGGTGTGGGGGTGAGGACGGAGAGTGGGTGAGGTGAGGAGGCGGGAGCGGACGGAGGTGGCGCGGGGTGTGGGGGTGAGGACGGAGAGTGGGTGAGGTGAGGAGGCGGGAGGGACGGGAGGGGGCGGGGTGGAAGGGCAGGGCGGAAGGGGCGGGGCGGAGCGGAAGGGCGGGAGGGGCGGGGGCGGAAGGGCGGGGTGGAAGGGGCGGGGGCGGAGCGGAAGGGCGGAAGGGCGGGAGGGGCGGGGGCGGTGTAGCGAGGGGGCGGGGGGGTGAAGCGGGGGGGCGGGGGAGGAGCGGAGTGGGGCGGCGGGGCGGGTGAAGCGAGGGGGCGGGGGGGTGAGGTGAAGCGGCGAGGGGGGGGGGTGAGGCGTAGCGAGGGGGGGGCGGCGTGAGACGGGGTGAGGCGAAGGGGCGAGGGGGTGAGGGAGCGGAGAGGTGAGGGGTGAGGCTGAGAGGCGAGGGGTGAGAGCGGAGGGGGGCGAGGGGGTGAGAGCGGAGGGCGAGGGGGCGCGGCGGCAGCAGCGAGGTGAGGCGGCGGGTGAGGGGGGGGGTGAGGGCGGAGAGGCGGGGGGGTGGGGGTGGTCGAGGCGAGGAGGAGCTAGGGGGAGGTAGAGGTTGCGGGAGGGGAGGGGAGGCTCGCAGGAGCAGCTGCTATATCTGTCACAATATTGGCCAATGTGTGTGAAATTTGGACTTCGGAACTATCCAAAGCTTGTGTGCATCTAGATCCCACTCCTCCCGGGGGTCCCACTGCAAAGATTTAATGGGGATTCCACCATAGAGCCACCACCTCCTCGAACCCAAGGCCAAGAGAAGTGGGTCAAGGTTTGGGTACTACTGAGAATCCGAGCCATGCTCCATGTAACCAATGTCCCTAGTAGGCTGAAAAACCTCCTCTAGTAGAACATTGTTTGTAATCTAGACAGCTTTTCTCCCACTTGGACATTAAAAACCAAGGCATCCTCATGTGAGTGTCATAAAGCAATAACCTGAAGAGGGTGACTAGGTCAGCCAAAGTACACGAGTCATTGATATGGACAACAGAAGTCACAAGCCACAAATCACAAGAGGTGGCCATGTCTGCCAAAGTACAGAAGTCCGTACCCATAATGGACACAAAGCTACAACGGGCGAGCTTGTAGCTCAAGCTTCTATCTCTCCTCACACTCTCCTCTCGAGCGAGCTCTAAGCTCCAGCCTCTATCTCTCCTCACGCTCTTCTCTCTCACTCTCTTACAAATGCCGAATGCATCCCATAGTGCTCTCTCCTTCTCCTTTGTCCTCATCCGCTATGCCATGGTGGGTCCCTCTGCTTGCTAAGAATCTCCTCCCTTCCTCCTTATTGATGGTCCTTCTATCTCCATTAGCCATTGCGCCGCTCAATCTCTTGTTGGCTTCTCTTGTTGGCTTCGGCAACTTCCTGACTCCCCTCCCTCTTCTAGTCGGCGCTATGTAAATACCATATGAACTCCTAATGCATCTGAGTGCTTCATGTGCATCTATTATAGTGGCTTTGTGTAGTGAGTTGGACCACCTTAACAACACCCTTTGTCCTTTCTCTATTAATGTTTTGGACTACTCCATGTGTGCCGCTCAACATGAGATCGCCTTGTGGTGTGCTACTCCTTGGGTCAACATGTGGTCGACATATGTCCGACATGTGGTCAACAGATGGCGACATATGGTTGACATGTGGTGGACACATGGTCGACAAGTGACTGCTTGGGAGTGTCTTGTATTGTAACAGAAACTCTTTACAAGTGGCTCACGGTGGAGCATGAAGCTAATACAACTTGGATTCTCCATATAACTGGGAGCCTAGAGGCCCTTCTTTTATAGACTAGGCCAGCCAACTGGAAAGCATGTGCTTTCTAAAATATGGGCCTACTTTTCTTGTCAACAATAGGTGCTTTTCTCTAGATCGCAATAAATTTCTTCTCAAACATGCAATTTCCTTACTTTTAGCCTTGTGGGCCCTGTTTTAAGCCACTCACCCCCTTGCCACGTGCTTTCTTCCCAAAACTGGGCACTCCATTTCTCATGTGGGACCTGTTTTTTTGGCATTTGCCCTTAAAAACAAAGGCCTTTTTGCATTCTCCATGGTCCGGCCACAATATCCAACACACTTTAACCTAGTAAAGGTTAGCTAATGCATGCATTCTTGTTCTTAGACTAATCCTAGTCTCTTGGGGGCGTCCCCCATACTGTATTTGACCAATGCAACACAAAGGAAAATAAAACTTGTTCTAGGTCAACTTTTGACCGAATCTTAAAGATTTCTCTTTATTTCTTAAGAGAAGTATGATTTTGCGTCGCATGTCCTCTGGCTAGCCTAAACCCGAGCCATTGGTTTCATGCTGAACCAAGAACTTGTCAAAGTGCACCCTAGGTACACATACTATATGACAATATGGACCTGTGTCCCATAAAGGTGACTTAGTCGTGCCGGAGATGGGCATTACTAGTTCGAAGATCATAATCGTGGACTTCATGTCCCAAGTATCATAAAATGCATGTAAGGCCACCAGATGGCTCTGTAGACCTGTTGTTCTATCTAAGATCTCATGACAACATCATCTGCATAGAGTAGGATATAGAGCAAAGTCTTAGCAAGTGGAAAACCATTGCAGTGTGTCCACACCAACTTATCAATGTAAAGACCAAAGAGAGTGGGAGACAATGGGCATCCCTACTTCACACCAATGGTGCTACTCACCTCCTTAGACATGTCATGTGCATTACCTACTCTGCATGTGACCCTCTCATACAGTCCCATGACTTCCCAAATAAGTCAAATGCCTTGCAAAAGTTTACAAAGCAGCATTCTTCCCTCATCAATAATAGATCTTAGAGTGAAGATGTGATCCGATGTGGAGTGGTCCCACTTGAACCTTGTCCGACCCCCCCGCACACATGCATACTTACTCTGCCTACAAACTATTAAAGTCTGTGGAAGACCAAAGTGATCTATGGCACCAACAAAGTAACCATTACATAAGAGCTGCACATGGGAAGGGGTATAGCATCTCCATAGGAGGACAGATGGGCTGAGAGACTAAGAGAAGAAGAAGAAGAAGAAGAATATATTATCGTCCTCTGAAGACAAAAAATCGGCCTATGGGACCTGAAACAATACAAAACCTTACATACATAAAGACTCCTCCCTCAAAGGGGAGGGTAATAAGAGAAACTACCTTTATGTCTAGGTGAGTTTCTGTGCTTGAAAAGCTTAGATACAAATGTTCCTAAAGCTGAGGGTGACCCCTTATGTAGCAAATCAGCCAGTCTGTTATGTCCCTCAAGAAGAGAGCTGAAATTTTTCCTAATGTGTGCATAGTAAGGGCATATCATTACCATGTGTTCTTACGTTTCTGGCATACCCTGGTCGCATAGTTGGCATATTCTGCTCTCTTGGTATGTCTTTCCATCCTCCTATTTCAATTTGCAGCTGGTGTGATCGGGTGCGAAGTGGAGGCCAAAGCCCTCCACTTATGCATTGCCATAGGTGTGCAAATGTACTTCTGCGTGGCTGACTCCTCTGCCGTATAAGTGGGCCAATATTGGGGGTTGATAAATGTGCAGTAGTACTCGAACTTATCTATATTTTTAGCTGTTTGCCATTTCCTGTGTAGTGCATTCAGCAGGTTACGATGAAAAGCATCTTCATCTACCTTCTCTGGTGAGTAGTTCAAGTACTCCTCTACCTCCCACTTCTTGAACCAATTTCTCAGATCTAGTGCCCATTGAGATGCCAAAATCTTGCTCTTGTTTGTCTTTTGGGGCTTTTGACTTTCTCCCCATGCCCTCTTTGACAGCCTTTCAGCATCCATGCCTTTGACCTTTGTAATGTATCTGAGTACCTTCTTTAAAGCATGTAACTCTATGGGTAAGCATCCTGTCTCTAGAAGTAGCAGAGAGTAGGGTGTAGTAGCCTTGATGCCAAGGTGTCTCCTAATAAAATATTTCTGCATTTTTTCCAAATCATTCCATTTCGAGGATGATATACTCCCACCCCACACCTCTACTCCATAGAGCACTGTCTGTATCACATATGCCCCAAAAATCATGTTTCGTACATGCCATCTTCTTGTATTGCTATTACTGCAGTCATTTTCAAATTGGTAATACTTTCCCCATCCTGCATCAAGTCTCCATTGCACACAGCCGCTCCATTTATTATTGGCTGGAATTTCAATGCCTAGGTATTTGAATGAGTGCACTGTATCAACTGGTTGACCCATGTATGAGATTGAGGGGGGGTTGCTTGGCTATATAGTTTTGACTGTCATGAGTTTAGTTTTGGTAACATTAACAGCCAGCCCACTTTCCGAACAGAATATGCTGAGTATATCCATCATTTGTTGCATCTTGCTCTCACTATCAGTGAAAACAACCACATCATCTGCATAAAGAAGCAACCAATCTCAAAACCTGCTAGGTTAAGACTGGACAATTCTCTTTTACATGCTTCTTTGTGCACCAATTCCTCAAGTCTATCAATGCACAAACCAAACAAGGTGGGTGAGAGTGGGCATCCTTGTTTGACCCCCATATTACTGTAGAATTCTTGTGACATCCCATCCTTACATTTCAGCTGGCATTTTACTTTCTCATAAAGTCTAAAGACAGCGAACCTTATCTCCTCGGGCACTTCTATGCATTGCATTCTCTCCCATAGCACGTCTCTGGGCACTGTATCAAATGCCTTTTTAAAGTCAATAAAACAACAAAAGAGTGGCTTCCCCTTGAGGCAGCTTTCCTCCATCAAAACTTGGAGGGTGACTAGGTGATCCACTGTAGAGTATTTGGGCCTGAAACCCGCTTGTCCCACCGCCCTCTTCTTTTCCTTTTCTGCCCAAATACTCAACTTTGCCTCTACTATTGTACTATATAGCTTGGCTAGAGTGGAACATTTAGCTTGGCTAGAGTGGAACATACCATAATGGTTCTATAGTTTGATAATTGATCGCGGTCACCCCCCTTGTAAATTGGTTTGATCCAGTTCTCTTGCCATTCTATCATACTCTATGTCACATAGTATCATTATAATTAAAAAAAGAAAAAACTGATAAATTGCTATAAAAAATTGGAAGTTAAAACCATAGCTTTCAAATCATCATTAGACTTTCAGAAGAATCATTAAAATTACAAGAAATATGCATAGCTTGCTAGTTCACACGACAAACAATAGGGTTATTTGATTTAACAGCTTGAATGTAAAAATACATACAGGCAACTGGTGAGCTGCAGCTAAACGATGCAACGTTACATTGCAAATGGCTCGACTGCGCCTAGCCGAAAGCTGGCCCTCATGCTTGTTTTCATACACAAGAAATAGATATCGGCTAACAGCATACTTTAAATAAGAGTCACCTAGCAGCTCCAATCCTTCAAATGAAAAACCCTCCAAGCACCTTAAGGTTGTGAGAGCCTCCATCACCTTTCCATGAGCACAAAGGAGGAAACACTTTAGTAAGATGCCTCCCTTAGAAGTATATGCACATGTTCTTGATCTGGAGTGGCCTTACCAGTGATGCTGGGATGGAAGCACATTGAGGCATATCCTTAGCAATATTATACCTAAGCTGGCCTGCTAGCAACAGTGCATTAAATCGGTGCATGACGGATGGAACAAAATACAGAGAACGGACAACAGAATTTGATATCCCCACTAGCAAACAAAGCTCCCGAGGAATCTCCACAAAGGCAAATTGCTTTACTTTCTCTGTACAGTCCTTTTCTGGTATGACCAAAGTAAGACCACAAATAATTAGATTCCGTTTGATGAAGGAACTTGTACCATATTGGCATGCTAAATATAACTAAAGACATTAATGCAGCCAAGGCCATCACAAAATACATTGAAATTCCCCTCTGAAACAGAGACTAAGTGGACTGTGAACAAAGAACAGGCCTGAAGAGTTCGGAATGTGCTTCGTAAGAAGGTTATGTAAACGATGAGTTTGTTTCAGTTGAAGTAGTGACTGCTTGGGAAACTTCAATAGCTTTCCATACCTGATCACGTTGCAGATCAGAAGTGAAATCAGATTAATAGGAAATTGAATGAACCCAGAAAATTTCAATTCATACAGCTCAAAATTTCACTAATGGGTGAGCTGCTGCTCCTCCCCGCTCCCTTGCTGCACCCTCTCCCTCAGCCTGTCCCTCCCTCTCTCCCTTGCCCTCAGCCCCTCCCTCCCTTCTCCTCCTCCCCTTCAGCCCGCCCCCTTCCAGCCCGGCCGCTCCCTCTTCTCCCCCTCTCAGCCTGCTCCTCCGCCCCTTCCCTGCCTGCTCCTCCGCCCCCTCCCTGCCTCCGCCCCTTCCTCTCCCTCTCCTCCCCCTTCCCTTCAGCCCGCTCCCTCTCCTCCCCCTCTCAGCCTGCTCCTCCGCCCCCTCCCTGCCTGCTCCTCTGCCCCCTCCCTGCCTCTCAGCCCGCCCCTTCCTCTCCCTCTCCTCTCCCTCTCAGCCTGCACCGCCCCCTCCCTGCCCCTCCCTCTCCTTCCTCTCCCTCTCCTCTCCCTCTCAGCCTGCCGCAGCCCCCTTCCTCCCTCTCCTCTCCCTCCTCTCCCTCTCCTCTCAGCCCGCCCCCTCCCTGCCCCTCAGCCCGCCCCCTTCCTGCCTCTCCTTCCTCTCCCTCTCCTCTCCCTAGCCTGCCCCCTCCCTCCCTCTCAGCCTGCCCCCTCCCCTTCAGCCTCTCAGCCTCTCCCCTTTACCCCTCCCCTCCCCGCCCCTTCCCCCGCTCCCTCCCCACCTCCTTTCCCTGTTTTCTACCCCCCTATCTCCCGCAGCATTTTTTGGAGCGGAAGGAGCCTCCAAATTGTCAGAGTCGGTAAAGATGAGTTGCAGCAGCTCAAGAAAGATGTAGAGATTGAATGCTCTACCACGTTGCTAGCACGCATCTTCGGGTCTTACCCCTCCAGATCCCAAGCCAGAGACTGGATGCTTGCGGCTCTCCCCCAGACCTCACTCCACGATTGTTAGATGTTCGTCTTCTAGGACGAGGTTTTTTCCAGGTTGTTTTTGACACTCCAGAGGCTGCAAGCACTGTGCTCAAAGCTGAGTTTTTACACCTGGGACACAGGAAGATCTTCTTTGAAGCCTTTCATATTGGTTTCGACCCAGTGGAGGCAGATAAGGAAATCTTTGCGCTCTTCATCAAATTTCCAGGGCTTCCCCAGGTTTACCATCGACTTCTTTCTGTTATTGGGGAGCATTTTGGCACAGTTGCTGAGATCCCACCCCTCCCCAGGTTGCCATTGACTGCAGCAGAGGCAACCAAGGCTGATGGGGTACCTAGAGTTAGGGTTCTCTCTAAGGATCCTAACCTCAAGATGGATCATGTTATGATCTAGCGCCCGGATGGTTCCTTCTTTCGCCAGAGTAGAGATTTCAGGCAAACAGGACCAGTGCAGGATATGCAGAACCATTGGACACTTTGCCAAGGATTGCCCCAGGAAGAAGAAAAGGCCCAAGAAGCCCTCTAGTACAGCTACCGCCCCATTGCCTCGACAGGGGGGATAGGGGGGTGGTACAGGTCCAACACTTGCTCCTTGGCCTCGACAAAGGGGTGGTACTCCAGCACCTGCTCCTCGACCTTCGCATGGTGGTCCTCCTCAGGATGGTGGTGGTACAGGTCCAGCACCTGCTCCTCGGCCTCGACAGGGGGGTGGTACAGGTCCATCACCTACTCCTCGACCCCCACCTACCTCAGGGGCATGCGACGCTCTCTAGTGGGTTCCGGCACGTGTGCAGATCCCTCCTTCAGTTCTCGAGGGTACATTAGTGGACTCTGCTTCACCTCGAGCTGTCCCTCCAGTCTCACCTCGCACAGTCCGAGACACTGAAGCTTCGACCTCCTCCCCGGTTGCAGCTTCTTCCCTAGATCCAGTGGTGCCAGATGCTCCTCTTGAGGCAGTAGAGGTCTCCGCGGTTGGGCAGAGACAAGATAGAGAGCAATCCTCACTTCCTCCCTTGGATAGGGGGAAGGGGATGGATTACACTATTGATCCTCTTCCCTCAGAAGGGATCCTTTGCACTCCGGTGTCTGGCTTGCTTCACAGGAACTCTTTTTCAGCCTTGGCAAATGGTTCAGATTTCCCAGAGGAGGAGTTTGTGCCCGCTACTTTTGGGGAGCCAATGATTGGGTTTCTTGTTGACAGGGCTGCTTCTTCAGGTGGCAAGGTTCTTTCCCCTGTTGATTTTCAACCACTTGGTTCCATTCCTCCCTCCTCGAGCAGCAGGTCTTCCCCTATTGAGGGGTTTGTTTCTGCCACTAGGTCGGGTAAGGTGTTCCATTCTACATCCTCCCGTCAATGAGGATTATTAGTTGGAACATACAGGGCCTATGTGGCGTTCCACATTGCTGCCAAAGACAGCTGATCCGAGATCAGCTTCATCCAGGTGTTACTGGGGATTCCATTGATATCTTATTTATTCAAGAGCACAAACTGGATTCTAGAGATTGTGCCAAGTCAGGCAAGTTGCTTTCTGGCCATACGTTTTGGTCGCCTGCCTTGGGCACCAGGGGGGGCACTTCTATTTCAGTTTCGCAGTCAGTTCTCCCCTTAGTTGTTGGACACGGAGTCATTATTCCCTCTAGAGCTCAGTGGATTATTCTTTTGATTGGAGGGCGTAAGGTTGGTTTCCTTAAACTGTATGCCTCCAACATTAGAGGGGAACGTGTCCTTATGTGGAAGAATTTGCTCTCCTCGGCCCCCATTGCGGATTCATGGGTGATTGGAGGTGACTTTAACATGGTCGAGTTACCGTCAGACAAAAAAGGGGGTAGAGAAGGCAGACTTCACTCTTTGGAGAGAGCAGCTTGGGATACCTTCCTTTTTCACTTCTGTGGCAGAGATACTTGGTGGGATGATGCCTTTCTTATTCAGCCACAGTCCCTCCTGTTCTCTTGGTCGAACAGGAGGCAGCAAATGCCTATTCATGCACGCATTGACAGATTCTATGTAGATGATTGGGCACTAGACAGAGGTGGATCGGTATGCATTACTGCTAGGGTTTCCACTTCAGACCACTTTCCTGTTGTGCTGGCTATCTCAGAGCCTCACTTGAGAGGCCGGTCTGCCAGCATCAAGATTCCAGATGCCTTTTACACAGAGCAGGACCTTACAGAGGCAACCCTGCAGAGATGGGTTTCTCATGTCCAGGGTGGGCAGCCATATCCATCACATGTAGCTGCTGCCCTTTTTGGTATAAGCGACTTCTACCGCTCAGTTGCTTGTACCACTTTAGATGCTTGGATTCAGGAGCGCCTTGCTGCATCAAGGGCTCATCAGCAGATATTGCTTAATCAGAGAGCAGAGTATGCCTTTCATGCACGGGAGTCCATCTGGATTCAGATGGGTGGTAGAGTCAATAAACAATTTTTCTCTACTCTTGGCCCTAGATATAGTAGAGAGAATCCCAGCTTATTGACTCACATGGGGTTTTACAGACAGAGCCTGATGATGTCTTACACATAGCTTCATATTTCTATGCCACTCTTCTTACTGCTGATCCTGAGACACATGATAGAGAGGATGCTAGACAGGCTATTGGGTAGAGCATCTCTGTGTTGGTGAATCCGTGTATGCATGTTCTACTTGATGCACCTTTCACCAACACAGAGTTCAGGACTGCACTTTCAGCCCTTCACAAGGGCAAGTGCCCAGGTTCGGATGGCCTCACCCTGTCTTTTTTCATTGCATTTTGGGATATGATAGGAGACTATATTACTTCAGCCCTGCGGGTCATTTGGGACTCTGGCGAGATGCCTAGGTCGCTTATAGAGGGTCTCATCCACCTTATCCCAAAAGGAGGTTGCAGAAATTTAGTATCCCAGTGGAGGCCTATCACACTTCTGGGGACTTGTTACAAGATTCTGGCCAAGGCTATCAGCCTCCGATTGCAGCCCCTTCTCCCTGATCTTATTCATGACACTCATCCGGGATTTGTGCATGGCAGAAGCATTTTTTATAACATTTTCTCTTTCTGGGAAGCTTCAGAGTGGGCCATGCAGAGTGGCCAGAATCTAGCCAGTCTACTTTTGGATTTTGAGAAAGCTTATGACAGATTAGATTGGGGTTTTTTGGAGGACACCCTTCTACGCTTTGGCTTTACTGATGCTTGGATCAGAGGTGTTTCCTCTTTGTACAGATCAGCCCATAGCCAGGTACTTATTGGTGGGGTAAGGGGTGAGAGATTTCAGATTTCGAGATCGGTCCGTTAGGGATGCCCCCTTGCTCCTTTCCTTTTTTTGTTCGTGGCCGAAGCTATGAGTATCTATGTTAGATCTTAAGCTGACATCTTTGGGCTGAGACTTCCCATCAGAAGGGAAGAGGAGCTACTTGACAGTGAGTTGGCAGATGACACAACAGTTTACTTGGATGCCACTCCACAGACGCTCACTTCTTTCAGGATAGCATTGGATTTATTTTGCTTGGCGGCAGGCGCGCAGATAAATTGGCATAAATCCAATGGCTTTTGGATCAGTGATGAGGACACTCCAATTTGGGGGCTTGACATAGGATTCACTTGGGTTCAGAGGGGTGAGCCTATCAGGTATTTGGGCTGCTAGATCGGCTTGGTTATTTCTTCCACGCAGCAGTTTGCTCCCGTTTTGGAGAGCAGTAATGCCAGGAGATACCAGCTCAGTAGTAGAGGTTGGAGACCTTCTAGAGTTCCTCATTGGGAGACATTTGATATCACTGCGGATCTACAGAGGTGTTTTTGGAGGAGACTCTGGAAATCCCACAGGAATAGAAAGATCACTATCTTCTTTTGGCTTTCTATCCATGGTGGGATTGCAGTGAACCTGTGGAGGTCCAGGTTCGGAGCCGACCCTACTTGGCCTCGATGCCTCTCTACTTCGGAGACTATTCAGCATTGCTTATGGGATTGCAGACAGGCGAGGATGATTTGGATGGGGGTAGCCAAGATTTTCAGTCACTTTGCCCACTCCCTGTTCTTTATGACATGGGGCTCAGTGGCTTGGCTTTCTCTTACAGGGCCTCAAGTATTCTATGAGAGATTTGACTCCTCTCGGGCCATTTCGATTCGACGTCAGCGGACTGTTCATTGGATGTGGTACCACACCTTCCTTTTACAGCTGTACATGCCTCTGTGGATACTTCTTGGGAGATTCTAGCGAGCATAGCATCCTAGCATATCTGGAGAGCCAGATGCACAGAGGCTTTGGAGGGTACTCAGGTTCATCCCTCGCACACATTGGCTAGTATCTGGACAGACACCGTACATACTTTGATGGCCGTATGGACGGGTATGCAGGGAGACTCCCGTGCAGCCTCAGCTAGGAGGGCTTCTTTCTTCAGGGAATGGAAGGATTCTCCTTTCTTCTCTGAGACTACTACACGGTTGAGGTGGCACTTTCAGCCTCAGCCTTGGTTGTTTTCCACCTCATTCTGAGGGGGTTTTTATTTATCCTCATGATTTCATGATGTATTCCGCTTTGAGCTTGCTCTCGCAGGTTTTTTCTCTTACTTAATAGAAGTCTCTTTCTTGGAAAAAAAAAAAATCACTAATGGGTCTTTTGCCTTACTTTTCTTTGAAATAATCTGTGTAGCTGTGGTACTTTGAAGTTGTTGAATTCTGTAGCCCCTGCATAGGGCAGTCAGCATTTAGTCCCTCTAAAACATCCACAACAGAATAAACTTTCCCTGTATGAATTGTAATCACTGCCATGCCCTTGACTTTGGAAACGGGCAAGGGTCCACAAGCCATGTGAACTGTGTTTTCTTCATTAAATTCTTCGCTTTCTTCTGAAATAGGTGCTTCCTTCCTATTTTCCAGCAAGCTGGGAGATATGGAAGAAAATATGCTCGCAGTTGCAGCACAGTCCCTTATAGTTTTCCAGTCAATAGGAAGAGTGTCTGTTTCCTCTTCAACATAACCTGGTACCAATGGAAGCAAAAGGTACAGGCACGAAGAAATCCATGATGATTCCAACAAATTGGTTGAAGCAAACAAGTTATTCATTCTAAAAGATCCTCCGTCTCCTTCCTTGATACATGTCATAAGCTTTCCAAACATTCCATTAAAGACCAATTCATGATAGGCCTTGGCTTCTTTCAGCTGTTTTCAAGTTCAAGACAAGGAAGAACACACCTAATCAGTACCGTTCTAGACATCAGGACCTACCTTAGTAAGACTTTATATTTTCAATGATAGAACATACGATTAAAATCTTTTTTTTTTTTTTGTTTGCAAAAAAAAGGACTTCTATTAAGTATGAAAGAAACCAGAGAAAAGCTCAAGAGGAAATTACATCATGCAATCATGAGCAAATAAGGCAAAATCAAACTCCTGTGAGAGAGGTAGAGAAAATCCAAGGTTGAGGCTGAAAATGCCACCTAAACCCTGTGGGGTATTTTGAGAATAACAGCAAGCCACTTCATTCTCAGAAGAAGACTATCCTCTTGGTAGAGGCTGCCCGTGAAACCATCCAAATCATCTATGCATCTAGATCTCCAAATATGCCACACCTAATGAACATGACTCGACCAAGTGTCGTTGAATCGAAATAGCCTAAGAACAGTCATTTCTCTCTTAAAAAACATGAGGTCCAAATAGAGAGAGCCAAGTTACCAAGACCCAGGTCATGAAGAAGGAAGAATGCGTAAAAGTACTCGATAGTGTAGGGATCCCTTTCCAAATGGTCCTCGCATGGCTGCAGTCCCATAAGCAATGCTGAATAGAATCTTCTGCAGAAAGCAACAAATACATGTGGAATCTATCTTGAACCTTGACTCCACTGCAAAACTGTGGTATTCACCAATCCCTCTATGAATAGAAAGCCAAAGGAAAAGAGTGATTTTCAAAGTCTCTTCCAAAATGACTTCTACAAATCAGCTGAAATCTAAAAATCCTCCCAATGAGAAGCTCTGACAGGCCTTCAGCCTTGAGCATTATTGACTATGCATCAAAAGAAGGGGAGGCTCTTCTCTCGGTGCCCCACATCAATCGATTCCTATTACCTTGGGCAATCCAACTGCTAGTCTTTTATCGAGACACAACCATAGAGCCAAATCCTCCATGAAACCAAGGGAATGTGATCCGGATTCGGGTCTAGATACCATCCTGAAGCCATGAAGCATTGCTCCATGACCTACATTGACATGGCGACAAGGAAAATGCATAAGTATATCTTGTAGATGTGGACAGCTTGCCCCAAATGGATAAGTGTATCTCCGTAGATGTGGACAGCTTGCCCCCTTCAGTCAATTGCTCATTGCTTTGTCGTTCCTCCCCACCTTCCGCTTTCGCTTATGTTCCTCTTCCCCTTGCTCTTTCACTTCTGCTTCCACTCCTCTTAGTCTCTTTTCTATTGCACTCCTTTCTCCCTCATGGTCCCCTCTTCTGGTCCCCCCACCTCAAGTTGGGGCTGAACCCCTAGCCCACAACCCGGGGCTTATTCTCAGCTAGGGGATGCACTCAGATATAGGCAAATATGGAGCAGAGAGGCTTCTCAAAATCCCCTTCCCCCTCCTTCTCATGTAATCTTCACTCCAGCCAGCAAAATCCTGAACTCCCAGTTCCAACCTCGACAACCTCTCCCTATGCAAGGAAATACCAATGAGGGGGCCTTATCTGGCCCATCATTGGCCCCCAAGAACAGATTTTCTATCTCCAGCAAGAAGTACGAGAGCTAAGGTTGCGTGCACCTTCGACACATGCTACCAAACCTCTGACAAATCATCCTAGACCTCCGGCACCAGCCACTCGACCAGGACCTTCACTACCAGCAAATCCAGGACTTTGGGTACCAGTGAGGATTGGCGCTCATACTTCTGCACAGGAGGATGCCATTGGTGCCACGGATTATTCATCTTTACAGACAGGTGACATCCAATTCATAGTTTTTGGTGCTGATGTGGTGGCTCCTGTTCCCCCAACTGCAGAGCATGAGGGGTTACCTACTCATGGTTCTCTCATGGATAGAGTCAGAGCTGACAATCACACTGACAATCCCCTGACCTTCCACCTCAGCAGCCCCCTTCTTCTTCCCATCGTCATTTTACTTCTGTTGATAGAGGTAAGGAGGTTATCTCATCCACACCACCGAGTGCAGGGATTCTTCGCCCTTCGGTTCCTGACGGGGCTCACAAGAACTCTTTTGTAGCTCTGGCAGAGATGGAAGCTTTTGAAATGGAGGAGTTTGTTCCCTCCACTTTAGGGAAGGCTATTATCGAGATTTCTTTTCCCTGTTGATTTTCCTATTTCTGCAGGTGTTACCTTATCACACGACCACCTGTTGACAGGCGTTGACCACATATGACGACATCTGTTGACCACATGTTGACCATGTGTCAACACAAGTTAGCCACGCGATCACACGGGTTCATCCAGGAGTACTGTCCGAGGCTGTTAACCACAGGTCGACACATGTTAACCACAGGTCGACACAGGTCAACCACAGGTCGACACATGTCAACCACAGGTCATCAAGAGCTGCGCACATGGAGAGTGAGCTTAGCACATGGAGCAGTCAGGAGTATTTATATTACACAGTGGTTCAGTAATACAGTGGTGCAGTGGTGCGGTGAACCAGCTCACCTGCACATGGAGAATTTACACCATCGGGCTGGCGAGTCAGGGAGTCAGAAAGTCGCCGAAGCCATCAAGAGGTGCGGTGAACCAGCTCACCTGCACATGGAGAATTTACACCATCGGGCTGGCTAGTCAGGGAGTCAGGAAGTCGCCGAAGCCATCAAGAGAGCCAGCGGTGCAACGGCTATCCTCAACAGCTAAGGAGATAAGAGGATGACCAATGGGAAGAAAGAGGGGAGATTCTCAGCGAAGAAGGGACCCTCCGAGGCGGGGGATGAGGATGAAGGAGAAGGAAGAGAGAAAAGGGAGGGATTCGGCATTCGGCATTCGGCAGGGGAGCGAAAGAGAGGAGAGTGAGGAGAGATAGAGGCTAGAGCTACGAGCTCGCCAAGGAGAGAATGTGGAGAGACTTGTGTGTACCCTTTGTCTACTATGGGGATAGACCTGTGTATTCTGGTGATTTGCGACTTGTGTATTCTTGTGACTTGCGACTTGTGACCTGGGGACACGTCCAGTGATATGTACATTGGCCAACTCGGTCACTTTCTCATCTCTCTTGTCTCTTCCCGATATGGGGATTGTTCACCAGTGTAGGATTTTCTTATTTTGCTTATGTTGTGGAGTTCACCGGTGATTGTCATTTAGCATAGTGCACTCGTACGTCGTCGTTCACTGCAGTATAGCATACGACACTCGCACACTACTGCACGGTGCGCTCTGCACGATCCATCGCATTAGAGCATTGCACAACTCATGCTTCTCACACCAGTGGCCTTTGGCCTCCGGTAACACCTCCGGAAGGATAGGAACCCCTCCCCTCAAACAGTTTATGGCGATCACGGTGGGACACTGCTGGTATTGAGTAGCACGAGAGAAGTCGTGATCTAGGGTCCTAAAGAGAGGTCTTATGCCGAGTAGTTCTGAAACCTTTGAAGGAGCTAGTGAGAGAACTAGGAGGTACTTGAGGAGAGTGGAGAAAAGACTTCCGGCAGACCAAACTAGGTACAAGAAGCATTACGTGCGACGTAAGTTTGCGAAGCCTTCAACTCGAGCACAAAGTGAGCCCACTGGAGCAGTAGCCAGAGCAAGTAACTTCATCGACACTCTCATTGACTTGGATCAACAGGGACCCTGGTGGTCAGATCTGGACTCCGGAGAAGAAGAAGTGCAAAGCGGAGAACAGGTGAAAGAAGAGGGTACTAAGGACGAGGGCTCCTCAGGGACTCATCAAGGTCAAGGAAGCCCCTCTTCTCTTCCTGCAACGATGTCTTCATCAACCACCTCTTCTACCGGAGTGGTGACTCCATCTGCTCCTGCCTCAACCTCTTGTGGACAAGCTGCGACCTCATCTGTTATGCATAGCTCCGGGCTCCTAGCTAATCCTTCTTCTACATCTATTCCATTGGGGGGTACTTTTGCTCCGGCCATGCCTTTACCTGCCACGATGGTTTCATCTCCCTTTCCATCCACACCGGTGTTGCCTTTTCCACCACCTCCTTCCTTCCCTTCTGCCTACTCATCCATGACTTCAGCTCTGTCCCTCTCTTTCCCAAATGCTCTCCCATCCTCTTTCACCCCCACATCTTCCATGTTCTCACCCTTTCCCTCTGCAACACCGAGACCCCCCACTTACGCGCTACCATCTGGGTACACTCCCTCTATGACTACATCAGTAGTGACTTCCCCATTGTGGTCCTCCACAGGAGGAGTTGTCGGGGTGGTCTCCTCCTTGGGAACACCAACACTCATTACAGCCTCATCAGGACTCCCTCCAACTCTTGCATCTTCTCCAACCTCTCGGGTGGGGATGGCCGTTCTCAGTCCCCCAGACAGAGCTAGACTTCTTGAGCTACTCAACAAGGTCCACGTGAAGACTCAAAAGTTCAAAGGCCACCTCCATGAGGATGCGGAAGCTCATGTGAGGAAGTTCCTCACAGCATGTAAAGCTAAAGGTGTGGAGAATGAGCATGCGTTCCTTCACATCTTTCCTTCGTCATTGGAGGATGCAGCGGATGTATGGTACAGTCAATTTCCTCCGGACCACTTGCAGACGTGGACAGACCTAAGGGAGGAATTCTTACGCACTTTCAAGTTGGAAAAATTCGAACACATGATTGTCCAAGAGTTGTCCACTGACACCATGAAGCCTGGAGAAAGCATCTCTGAGATGTACACAAGGATGAGGGTCTTGGCGGCAAAGATGTCTGTGCCACCTAATGATGCTGTTATGAAGGGATGGTTTTTGAAAGCATTACCCCCTTCCATTGCTATAAGGTTGGTGGATAAACTCCCTGAACATGCCTCACTTCAAGACTTCCTAAAAGAAGCTGTCAAGATGGAACGGTCACAGTTAAGCTTTGCCTCATCAACGAATACGACCACCCAACTCCCAAGAGAGGAGGGATCATCCGCATGGCAGCAACTCAAGAAGGAGTTAGAAGAAATCAAAGAAGGCCTGAAAGATAGAATGAAGGTGGATGGCCAATCGTCCTTTGAGGCCCAAATTCGAAGTGGCCTTTGGTGCACCGAATGCAAGGGTTCGAACCATGGTTACTGGGAGTGCCCCTCCAAGCGAAAGGTACCTACTTCTACCTCATTTTGTACATTTTGTGAGATCCATGGACATGATGCCTCTGAGTGTAGGTACCTTAAAGGATTAAGGAAGCTTCTTCCAGAGTATACCTCGGGGGAACCTCTGGTTGCTGCAATCAACAGAACGGTACCCATAACTTCTGGTCCAGCAAAAGTATCTCCTGCTCCCCCTCTTGCACGAGCATCTGAGCCACCTCCTCCTCCTGTCATGCCACCTCCATTGCTTCCGACTCCCCCTTTGCTCCAAGCTCCTGCCCCCAATTCAATTGGTTCCCCTTATTTCTATCCTCAGCCATACTATGCCCCGTACCAACCACCTATGTCAGGAGGTGGCTATGGACCCTCTTATCAACGCGGTCGAAGGGGTGGTTTCAGAGGTGGACGCGGAGGTGCAGGCAGGGGTACAAACTTTAGAAGACCCATCATGTGTTACAGATGTGGCGAGTACGGCCACTACCAAGATGATTGTACACAGCCGTTCGGGGGACCCTCTTGTACACAGTGCAACACAAATGACCACTATACCAGAGATTGTCCCAATAGAAGAGTGGAACCCGCATCCCAAGTGAATATGGTTGATGTAGTAGTGGCGGGGGAGGGCAACAATCCCCATTTGATTGGCGCAGTGTTGGGCGCTGTGACACGGTCACATACAAAAGGTGACAAATGTAAGGGTGACTCAGAGTCAACACCGGAGACCTCAGCACCAATGAGTTCGACAAGTGTTCCCCCACCGAGGTCATTCTCCTCCTCCAAGGTACACAGTACGCCTAGGAATAGACCACCCATGCTGGCTTCTGATAGTGATTCAGAAACAAACTCGAAGGGCCCACAACCATTAAGGTCAACCACTAACTCTGGGAGTGCCTCATCCTCAGGGGATCACTCTATGCCTTTGAGGTATCAGGAGGTAGTAAAGGGTGTCACGAGAGATCTTCAAACAAGTTCTGAAGATGAAGGTAGCACACCTCAGCTTCCGTCCCGCGAGTCCAAAACTGTGAGGTTTGCAACAGAAGTGACAACCCTCGGACAGTACCGGGATAAGGAGACACGAGTAGGTCCTCCCACTTTGTCCCCAACAGCACTCAACAGAAAAGAGGCTATGGGGACAAGACCTAGTCCTGCCCAGGAAAAAGGGAAAGGAGTAATGGAAGAGAAACCACTGGAGACAATGACTCACAGTTCAGACCTACATCCACATCCTCGTGTAAGCTTCGACCCTCGGCCAGAGGCTAGGAGGATGAAGTTGCAGAAGGCTCTAATGCTAGTGTCCACCACTACTCCTTGTTTGAAGATCTTATGAGTTTCAAACCCAACCTCACTCTACGACAACTTTGCCTATTGTCCCCCCAAATCAAGCATCAGACTATTACATTTCTGAATCGCCTCCCAGGAGGTCGACACAAGGGATCTACTCCGAGTGGGCCACCACCAGAGACATTACCGGCTCAACATGGGTCTACACCGGACCACTTCTCTGCCTACGCTGCCCTCACTTGTGAACAAAGTCCCAAGCTCACCGTGGAGATCCATGGAGTGGAGCTGAAGGACGTCTTCCTCGATGGTGGGGCGGCTGTGAACATTATGCCAAAAGGTACACTCCAAAAACTAGGGTTGAAGTTAACAAGTGATGTTCACTTTCAGGTACGCATGGCTGATCAACGCAGAGTAAAACCAATGGGTGCAGTCAAAGGTGTTCACATGAAGATTGGCGGAGTAACTTTTCTCTCCAATTTTGTTGTCCTTGATATGACCGAAAATGAACAAACTTACCCTCTACTTCTTGGTCGGCCATGGTTGCGGTCTTCAAAAGCCATTCAAGATTGGTCAACTGATGAAGTTCGATTGCCCCTGGGATCGACATCCCTCGAAATAGATATGGTCACAGGGCAGGCAAGGCACATACCAATAGAACTAGGAGAGGAGGATTTTGAAGAACAAGCCGGAGTCGAAGAGGAGCATTGGGCCTGTGGGGACTGGCCCAGGGGTGGTGACCAAGGTATCAATGAGACAACCCTAGAAGGATTTGAAAGTTTGACCTACTTGTTGGATCGGGCTGATCAAGAAGACGAGGAGGCTGTCATTTTGGATTGGATGGGAGCCCTGGGCTCATTAGCGGTCAACATGGTGGAACTATGCCAACAAGAAGATCAAGAAGAACACCTACTTGCAGTATCAGAAATCCACCCAGAACGACAGGGTCTGGCTGAACTAGTTTACGAAAGGATGCCCTTTGGACCTTGCAATAGTCCACACATGTATAAGAGAATGGCCACTAGGGGTACTACAGTGGACACCACAGATCGTACTGAGGACAATGATGGTACTGTAGTAAACAACTGTAGTAAACATTGAGGATCGTCCAGTGGCCGACATGGAGGACATTGGTCAAAATGATGCTGACAATACTATAGGATACAATGAAGGATCTACTAGGGACGAGGCTAGTAGGGCACAACCCACCAATGGTACTTCAGAGTACAATCATGGTATTACAGTGCACAACCATGGTACTATGGTGTACAACCATGGTGCTGCTAAGTGCAATGATGGTGATAGAGAAAACAGGAACACTAATGAAGACGAGACTGATGATGATAGTGATTTAGACGAAAGTGACATAGACATTGCTGAACTTGAGGAGAATCACCACCAACAGCTTAAGGTCTTGGGCGGACCCAGGGTGCATACCGGATACAGAGATGAGGACATGGCCGATCTCACTTTGCTTGACCTTTTCTTATCAGAAGCCGCCGACCACCCCTCAATTCAAGACCGTCCGGAAACCACTTATGAGGTGGAAGGCTTACCTTACCGGAGCATGCTGAAACAGTCACCGAGGCATCGAAGGCACACAGCATCTGCGACATCTACTGATTCTACATCTCAGTCAATGCCTGAGAACCCCCCAGTTACTTACCCCTCATCTTGGTTGAGAGAAGTGGAGGGGGACTTTCCCCTTGAAGATACTCCAGCACATACAGGATTGAGAATGGGTGAACCAAGTACCTCAACATCCCAATGCATTGCCCCTGTTGATGAGGCACGGAACTGGCGGTATCTCAACATTGGAAGTGAGGACCAACCCAGGCATTTGAAGTTAGCCACTTGGGTCTGGGAACATGACTATCTTCTAGGTGCAGTCACCGACCTTTTTAAAGAATTTGTGGATGTCTTTGCTTGGTCCTACAAGGATCTGAAGGGGGTGCCCGCTGATTTCATGGAGCATAGCATCGACTTATATCCCGATGCAGACCCTGTGATTAAAGGTCCATACCGCATGAATCCCAACTACGGCAAGGCAGTCCAAACAGATATACAGAAAATGGAGCAAGCAGGATTAATCTACCCAGTGGATTACTCCGATTGGGTCAGTGGAATTGTCATTGTACCCAAAAGAGAGACCGGCAAACTTAGAATATGTGTTGACTATCGGAGTTTGAATGCTGCAACACGACGTGATAGGTTCCCTCTTCCTTTCACAGATAGAGTGTTGGAGACAGTGGCAGGACATGCTTTATACTCATTCATGGATGGATATAGCGGGTACAACCAAGTTCGAGTGAAAGAACAGGATCAGCCCAAGACTACCTTTGTCACTCAATGGGGAACATACGCCTACCGAATGATGCCCTTTGGACTATGTAATGCCCCGGCAACCTTTCAACGACTTGTAACCAAACTCTTTCAAGAGAATATCGGTAAGTTTCTTGAGGTATTTCTAGATGACTTCTCTGTTTTTAATGGTAAATCGGCCTCCCATCTTGATCCGGCCATACAAAATGATCATCTACATAAGTTGAGATGGGTCTTTGATAAGTGCAGAGAAGTGCGCTTGTGTTTGAACCCTGACAAATGTTTCTTTCTCGCACTCCGAGGTGTTCTCCTTGGTCATATTGTTTCTGCTGAGGGCATGACCACGGATCCCGCAAAGGTAGAGGTGATCATCTCATTGCCCATCCCTCGTACACCCAAGGAGGTGAAGTCCTTCTTAGGGCATGTAGGATATTACAGAAGGTTCATACGTTTCTATGCCGACATTGCTATTGCACTGACAGAACTCCTACATCAAGACCGATCGTTTGTCTGGGCCACCCCACAACAACTAGCCTTTGATGATCTGAAGCATCGCCTCGTGAAGGCCCCTATCCTCAGGCAGCCTGATTGGGATGTAATTTTTCATGTCCATGTGGATGCTAGTGGGTGGGCAGTAGGTGCTATACTGGCTCAACCTAACCAGGATACTAAGATTGATTTGCCCATCTACTTCGCGAGTCGACAACTCAATGGAGCAAAACGCAATTACAGTACCACAGAAAGGGAGGGCCTCGGCATGGTTTATGCCATGACCAAGTATCGTCACTACCTCTTGGGCAACAAGTTTGTGATCATCACTGATCATCAAGCTCTTAAGTATTTATTGAATAAGCCTACTCTTGGTGGCCGGATAAGCAGATGGATTCTTCTCTTTCAAGAATTTGAATTCGACATTGTGGTGAGGGCTGGGAGACTGCATCAACCTGCAGACCACTTGTCTAGGTTACATTCCGGGGAACCAGCCAGTGGTATCACCGATGACTTACCCGCCGATGCGGGCTTGTTCGGAATAACAGAACTACCTGATGAATGCCTATTTGCGGTGGACTGCTTTCCACCATGGTATGCCAACATCGTACACCTCTTGTCTACAGGTGGCTTTCCTCCAGGATTAACTCCAACAGAGAAACGCAAACGGATCCTTCAAGCTGCTCCTTTTAAGTTGATTGCAGGTCAATTGTACAAGCTTGGGAAGGATCAGATCTTGAGACGGTGTGTGCTTCCACATGAGACACAATCCATTCTTAAAGAGGCACATGCTGGCATAGGTGGAGGGCATATGGCCTCAGATGCTACTGCTCGTAAGATCATGCGAGCAGGGTTCTGGTGGCCCAAGCTCTTCCGCGACTGCCATGTTCATGTGACCAGATGTGATTCATGTCAACGAGCGGGCCCCAAGCCTACGAGGCGTGAGTACCTCCCTCTCAAACCATTCACTCCGGTGCCTCCCTTCTATCGCTGGGGATTGGATTTCATTGGACCCATCTCTCCTGCCACACGCCGAGGGAACAAGTATGCTCTGCTTGCCACCGACTATGGAACCAAATGGGTCGAAGCCAAGGCAGTCAAGAACTGTACAGCCCAGGTAGTAGCCACATTTCTATATGACCAGATCATCTCTCGGTTTGGTTGTCCTGTTGAGTTGATAAGTGATAGAGGGTCTCACTTCCTAAATGACACCATTGCTGCACTAGTTCACCTGCTTCAAATAGTTCACAAATTTTCATCTCCCTATTACCCACGTGCCAATGGTCTAGCTGAGAGCTCAAATCGCACAATGTGCGGGATCGTGCATCGACTTTGCCTAAATTCTCTAGCCGATTGGGACGACATACTTCCAGCTGCTTTATTCGCCTATCGAACGGCTTACAAGGCGAGTACTGGGTATTCACCCTTCGAGCTGGTCTATGGAGGCCGTTATGCCTTATGAATTTCATCTTGATACTCACAGGATTCTTCCAGACAAAAATGACAACCTTGAAGCCTGCACAATGGAACGCTTGTGGGATTTGGAAGCCTTGGCAGAGCATCGACGTGAAGCAGTTTTCGCTCAAGAAGTTTGGCAGAAGCAACAAAAAGCTTGGCATGACCGGAACCTCAGAAAAAGGAATTTCAAAGTCGGAGATTTAGTACTCTTGTATTCCAGTAAGTTTCTCAAACACAAACCTAAGTTTGTGAGTGGTTGGACAAGTCCATTTCTCATTGCCAAGCTTATCCCAAGTGGCGGAGTCTACTTGGCCACTTTAGAAGGCAGACTTCTACCTGCCCCGGTGAATGGGTCACGCATCAAGAGGTACCATGATCAATGAGAAAACACCCTCCTAATCCTTCTCCTTCCTGGTGACATCTTCTCCCTCTGAGTGAGGGCCACTTTCTCTTTCTACAAGGGTCCTCCTCTCTGCCCCTAGTGCCACTTTCTCTCTCTACATGGCTCCTCCTCTCTGCCCTTGGTGCCAATTTTTCTCTCTAAATGGGTCCTTCTCTTTCCACCCGTGTCACTTTCTCTCTCTAAGTGAGCCCTCCATTTTTCACCCCGAGCCACTTTCTCTAAGTGTGACCACCTTTTTTCATCCCGTGCCACTATCTCTCTCTAAATGACCACCCTTACAATGCGGCCTCCCTTTTTCACTCTGTGTTACTTTCTCTCTCTAACTACGGCCTCCCCTTTTCATCCTGTTTTACAAACTCCTTCTCCTTCTACCTTCTCTCCAACTCCTACCTCTCTCTTACAAACACCTTCTCTTTCCACCCTCTGTCCACCAACTCTCTACCTCTCTCTTACAAACACCTTCTCTTTCCACCCTCTGTCCAACTCCCTACCTCTCTCTTACAAAAACCTTCTCTTTCCACCCTCTATCCAACTTCTATCTCTCTCTTACAAACACCTTCTCTTTCCACCCTCTGTCCAACTCCCTACCTCTCTCTTACAAAAACCTTCTCTTTCCACTCTATGTCCAACTTCTACCTCTCTCTTACAAAACTCTTCTCTTTCCACCCTCTGTCCAACTCCCTACCTCTCTCTTACAAAAACCTTCTCTTTCCACCCTATGTCCAACTCCCTACCTCTCTCTTACAAAAACCTTCTCTTTCCACCCTATGTCCAACTTCTACCTCTCTCTTACAAACACCTTCTCTTTCCACCCTCTGTCCAACTCCCTACCTCTCTCTTACAAAAACCTTCTCTTTCCACCCTATGTCCAACTTCTACCTCTCTCTTACAAACACCTTCTCTTTCCACCCTCTGTCCAACTCCCTACCTCTCTCTTACAAAAACCTTCTCTTTCCACCCTATGTCCAACTTCTACCTCTCTCTTACAAACACCTTCTCTTTCCACCCTCTGTCCAACCCCCTACCTCCCTCTTACAAAACCCTTCTCTTTCCACCCTATGTCCAACTCTCCACCTCTCTCTTACAAACACCTTCTCTTTCCACCCTATGACCAAACCCCTACCTCCCTCTTACAAATACCTTCTCTTTCCACCTTTGTCACACTCATCTCCTTTTCTTCCATCTTCCATCATCCTATGCACGTCCAACCTATTTTTGGCACTTAGCTAAATGTGGCAAATATGCTAAATTTGGCAATAAGCTAAATTTGACGAATATGCTAAATTTAGTGGATATGCTATTTTTGGTGGATAAGGCTAAGTTTGGCGGATTTGCTTTCTGGCTTTCTCTCCCCTCCATTGGTTTCTCCACCCTTTACATACCACCCTCACAAGCGCGCTAGTTGGGTGGCCAACTATCCTCCTCCCAACTCTCCTCCCCTTGGCAACCAGCTCGCTCCCTCTCCACGCAGCTCCCTCTCTTCCCCTTCTCTCCCTCTACTACCCGCCACCCCGTCCCTACCTGCCCTCTCCCCTCCTGCGAAACAGCCCCCCTCTCTTCCTCTCCTCACCACCCCTCCCCTCCCCTCCTGCGAAACAGCTCCCCCTCTCTTCCTCTCCTCACCACCCCTCCTCTCCCCTCCTGCGAAACAGCCCCCCTCTCTTCCTCTCCTCACCACCCCTCCCCTCCCCTCCTGCGAAACAGCTCCCCCTCTCTTCCTCTCCTCACCACCCCTCCTCTCCCCTCCTGCGAAACAGCCCCCCCCTCTCTTCCTCTCCTCACCACCCCTCCTCTCCCCTCCTGCGAAACAGCTCCCCCTCTCTTCCTCCCCTCACCACCCCTGCTCTCCCCTCCTGCGAAACAGCTCCCCCTCTCTTCCTCCCCTCACCACCCCTGCTCTCCCCTCCTGCGAAACAGCTCCCCCTCTCTTCTTCTCCTCACCACCACTTCTCTCCCCTCCTGCGACACAGCCCCCCTCTCTTCCTCTCCTCACCACCCCTCCCCTCCCCTCCTGCGCAACAGCCCCCCCCTCTCTTCCTCTCCTCACCACCCCTCCTCTCCCCTCCTGCGAAACAGCTCCCCCTCTCTTCCTCTCCTCACCACCCCTCCTCTCCCCTCCTGCGAAACAGCCCCCCCTCTCTTCCTCTCCTCACCACCCCTCCTCTCCCCTCCTGCAAAACAGCTCCCCCTCTCTTCCTCCCCTCACCACCCCTGCTCTCCCCTCCTGCGAAACAGCTCCCCCTCTCTTCCTCTCCTCACCACCCCTCCTCTCCCCTCCTGCGAAACAGCCCCCCCCTCTTTTCCTCTCCTCACCACCCTGCTTCTCCCCCTCCTTCCTGCGCAGCACCTCCCTCCTCTCCCTCTACCTGCCCTTCCCCCCTTCTGCGCAACAGCCCCCCCTCTCTTTCTATCCTCACCACCCTGCTTCTCCCCCTCCTTCCTGCGCAGCACCTCCCTCCTCTCCCTCTACCTGCCCTTCCCCCCTTCTCTTGCGCACAGCCTACGTCCCCCTCTCCTGCGCAGCTCTCCCCCCTTCTCCTCCCTACACCCTCTGCATCTCCCCTTCTCCCCTCCTAGCTCCAGCCCCCCTCCTCCCCCCTAGTCTACATCCGTCCTTTTACTCTCCCTCTCCACCGACACCCCTTCCTCACTCTTTTCCTCTCCATCAAAGCCTGGGCCTGCACTGGTGGATCTGCTAAAGTATTCTCTCGTAGCAGATTCCGGGCTTAACCTCAACCTCAACACCTCCTCCTTCCTCCTTGCCTCTCCAGACCTCGACATCGACACCCCCTCCGTACTCTTTTACACCTCCTCCTTCTTCCTTGCCTCTCCAGACCTCGACATCGACACCCCCTCTGTACTCTTTTCCTCTTCATACGACGCCATCGTTCATGCCTATCCGTGCCTCTCGCCACAAGTTCAAACCCAGATTACCCCCCGATACTTTATTCGTTGACTTCATCGGGCTCGAGCAGGCCACACGACAGGATCGGGCCCATCTTCCATGGCATCACTTGGCAAGCGCACCACTGATGACCTGGGTGCCGGGTCTACACCACAAAGCACTTCGAAACGACCTCGAGCAGTTGCAGATTCACCTCCCTCCGACAGGATCACTATCATATCGGATGAGGAGCTATCCCCCTTTTCGAGTTCCTCTGATTCAGATCATGGAGGCTCTGACTATCTGCCCCCCACAGGTACAATTGAAACACCATCCAAGGCATCCAGTGGGCACAGTGGTCACAGTAACGGTGACGGTGATTTGGCCCCACAAAGTACGGCTTGTGATCTTCCACCCCCAGCTTCATCCTCCTCGATCATTCGGGTGGTTTTCAAACCTTTCCTCGATCCCACACTCAAGCTGTCTAGCATCTTGTCACCTGATGAGATAGCCCGCATGTCTCTCGTGGAGTTTGATGATGTCACACTTCCCCCGGTGGATGTCCAAATGTGTACTGCGTTCATTCAGTCTTATGACTTTGCAACAGACACATTCGGGTTCTTGAATTCCCGTCACATGTTCACTCCTAGTCTCGTATCCACATATCTCCGTCTTCCCACACTTCCCTTTTTGCCACCTCACACCGGCTCACCCACATTCCTGTCCTTCTTGTCTACCTGTAAAACTCATCGCAGAGGACATGAGTGCAAGAAAGTTCTCGAGGGAAACAGCCGAGAGGCGCTTCTAGCGAGGTATTTGTTCACACACTTCTACTTTGCCCCAGGCCACTTCTTCATCACCAAGGCGATCCATTCTGCCTTAGACTCCATTCTCTCGGTCACTCCCTATGATTTCGCCTCACTCTTCTACTCTGCCTTTCGTAACACAGTTCGCAAGCGTCGGGGCACATATACCTGTACTTGTGGGCCCCACCTCACCTTCTTACTTCATCAGTAGAAGGCCAACCCTCCTTCCATTGTCACAGGTCGCCTCCCTTCATCATCTCTCTCCCCTTCTATCACCCCCTTTTCCACATCGTTTACTGTCACTTCTAGTGTTCCTTCTCCCGGGACTGCCTCTTCTCCTCTTTCGCTCAGGAGGACACCTCGGCGAGCACCACCTCATGAAGTCTGCACCGGAGCTTCTTCAGTATATTCTGTTACCGGTGCCCCAGGGTTACCACCAGTGACATGTCTTGTATCTCCATCAGTCGTGCCCGTGCCAGGACTTGCCTCTCCATCAGTCACACTTGTCCAGGCTTCTCCAGGGATTGCACCAGGTACACCTCCTGTTGTACCCGTGACGATGACTGTTGTACCCGGGACTTCCTCGACAGGTGTATTGTTACGCAGGACTGCAGCTGTTTCGTCTTCACCCCCTACCACTTTCACCGATGCAGTCATCACCACAGTTCAGGCGACCTCTGACCATGTTTTGGACCAGGTATTGGACCTGAATCTTAGCCTGGGACCCGACTCCCACTCCCATGGGCTTTCTCAGGAGATGTCATCCCAGGGTGTACTTCACATTTCAGCCTCCCCAGGCACAGACAGGACTAGAGACGGGAGTGGGAGCCCCTCTCGCGGAGATGCTCCATCGGCCACTTCAGCATCAGATGAGGTATTTGAGGGAGGGATTTTGCCCAAATCTGTGGATTGCCCACCCCTTCATGAAAATGATATGTTCACAGCTTACATAGCTGCTTCATCGGGCCCCCCTATTTCAAATATTTCCCTGGTGGAAAAACAGAATGAAGATTACAGCCAACTACTATCTGTCCTTCACAAAAAACGCTCACCAGTATGTGGGGAAGAGGAGGATCTCACTCAAATCTTCACCATTCCCTTGCAGGACTGCCTCGCACAGAACAAGAAGATCTCCAGGGCCCCAACATGTTTTGTGCACTTGGACAAATTGGCACCTACAGGAAACCTGTCAACCGAGGAAGAGGGAGCTCTTCCTGACATGTTTGAGGAATTGGGGGACGTCATTAATTTGGCGGACAGGATGAATTACAGCGACAGGTATGCGTGGATCAAAAGGTCCCTGCATCTTGCTCAGCGTATCATGGATGACACCTTCACGCAGCTTGGGACAGCGGTCTTCAATTCCACAGGTTATGCTCATAAGCTCCTCTCTCAACAGCAACATTTAAAGTTAGAATTCGAGAGAGCTCAGGCAGCCCAGCAGCGCGCCACTAGCGTGACACTTCGACAACAGGAGGAAAGGTGGCAGAAAGAGAAGGACTCAGCAATACATGAGCGTGACATCGCTTGGAATATTCAGAAGGCTGCCCTTGAGGATCGCCTCCATAATCACAGGCAGGAATGGGAAGCAGCAATGACATCTTTACGCAGCCAACATGCTGCAGCTCTGGCAACTTTGCACAGCCAGCATGTCACGGAGGTGACCAGATTTCACCAGGAGATTACCAAGTTAAAAGAGTCTTTGTCTTCCTCCGAGATTGCCAAAGAAAAATCAGAATCCAGAGTGGCTGAATTGGAAAAGAAGCGTTCATCCATGGAGGAAGAATTCACAGCTCTTCGGATGCAGTTGGCCACCCTCCAGACTTCCCAGTCCACCTTGCAAGAGCAAAAGGATCATTACTACCGGCGATACCACCGATATAAAGACAAGTATGAAAATCTGAGAAATGTGATGGACACGCTTGAGTGTGAGGAGGAAGCACCCCATCCACAGAGACCTATGACTGAGCCAGAGCAAAGGGATGCGCAAAAAGCCACAGAGCCAAATACGAAGGCGGAAGAGGAGAAGGCAGAGGAACAGGCTGCAGAGGAACAGGCTGCAGCTTTACCACCCTCTGTAATCTCATAGAAGGGTTGATACATGGCTGTTGGTGTTTGGGTTTTTTTTTTTGCACTGTTAGATTTTGCCAAGCTGTTTGGCCCTCACTGTAAATATCAGTGTTTTACCTCAAGATGTACTCAGTTTTTTCTGCAATTTTCCATGCTGTCCCTTGTAATACAGCAGTTTATTTTTCACATCTCCACTTAATACAAATCTTGGATTACTCCCACGGCCAACCACATGGTCTGTACTCTTTCCTTTTCCCACTCCATCACCATATCCATGGTTTGAAAGTTCATCTTTATTTTTCTTTGACGGATTCGTCCAACCTTTCTATTCACCGGGACGGTGAATGATAGTGGCGGGGGAAACTGTTACCTTATCACACGACCACCTGTCGACAGGCGTTGACCACATGACGACATCTGTTGACCACATGTTGACCATGTGTCAACACAAGTTAGCCACGCGATCACACGGGTTCATCCAGGAGTACTGTCCGAGGCTGTTAACCACAGGTCGACACAGGTCAACCACAGGTCGACACATGTCAACCACAGGTCATCAAGAGCTGCGCACATGGAGAGTGAGCTTAGCACATGGAGCAGTCAGGAGTATTTATATTACACAGTGGTTCAGTGATACAGTGGTGCAGTGGTGCGGTGAACCAGCTCACCTGCACATGGAGAATTTACACCATCGGGCTGGCGAGTCAGGGAGTCAGAAAGTCGCCGAAGCCATCAAGAGGTGCGGTGAACCAGCTCACCTGCACATGGAGAATTTACACCATCGGGCTGGCTAGTCAGGGAGTCAGGAAGTCGCCGAAGCCATCAAGAGAGCCAGCGGTGCAACGGCTATCCTCAACAGCTAAGGAGATAAGAGGATGACCAATGGGAGGAAAGAGGGGAGATTCTCAGCGAAGAAGGGACCCTCCGAGGCGGGGGATGAGGATGAAGGAGAAGGGAGAGAGAAAAGGGAGGGATTCGGCATTCGGCATTCGGCAGGGGAGCGAAAGAGAGGAGAGTGAGGAGAGATAGAGGCTAGAGCTACGAGCTCGCCAAGGAGAGAATGTGGAGAGACTTGTGTGTACCCTTTGTCTACTATGGGGATAGACCTGTGTATTCTGGTGATTTGCGACTTGTGTATTCTTGTGACTTGCGACTTGTGACCTGGGGACACGTCCAGTGATATGTACATTGGCCAACTCGGTCACTTTCTCATCTCTCTTGTCTCTTCCCGATATGGGGATTGTTCACCAGTGTAGGATTTTCTTATTTTGCTTATGTTGTGGAGTTCACCGGTGATTGTCATTTAGCATAGTGCACTCGTACGTCGTCGTTCACTGCAGTATAGCATACGACACTCGCACACTACTGCACGGTGCGCTCTGCACGATCCATCGCATTAGAGCATTGCACAACTCATGCTTCTCACACCAGTGGCCTTTGGCCTCCGGTAACACCTCCGGAAGGATAGGAACCCCTCCCCTCAAACAGCAGGTGTGGGGTTTCTTTCCCATATTGATTTTCCTCCACTTGACAGGAGGGGTTTTTCGCAGGAGAGGATTGTCTCTGCCACCAGGTCGGGTAAGGTCTTTCACCTGACCTCCTCTGTCGCTGAGGATTGTCAACTGGAACGTTCAGGGCCGCCACATCGCCACCGTAGGCAGCTGATTCGTAACCAGCTTCGTCTAGGTGTAGCCAATGGTTCTATAGATATACTCTTTCTACAAGAACACAAACTAGATGCCAGAGATTGTGCTAAGTGTAACCGGTGGTTCTATAGATATACTCTTTCTACAGGAACACAAATTGGTCACACTTTTTGGTCACTTGCTTTTGGTACTAGGGGAGGTACTTGCGTTTCTGTTTCTTCTGCTATGCTTCCCTCGGTGGTTGGACATGGGGTTATTGTTTGCTCTAGAGCTCATTGGATTATCTTATTGATTGGAGGACGCAAGGTTGGTTTATTGAACCTAGACGCCCCAAACAATAGAGGGGACCGTGTCCTTCGATGGAAGGAACTGCTTTCTTGGTCCTCTATTGCAAATTCTTGGATTATAAGAGGAGATGTCAACATGGTTGAGATGCCTTTAGATAAAAAAGGAGGGAGAAAAAATGGAATTCACTCTTTAGAGAGAGCAGCATGGAATGCCTTCCTTTTTCAGTTCGGTGGTAGAGATGCTTGATATGATGATGCTTTTCACACTCAACCACAGCCACTCCTATTTTTTTGGTCAAACAGGAGGGTGCAGATGCCTATCCATGCACGGATTGACAGATTTTATGTGGATGATTGGGCTTTGGATAGAGATGGGTCAGTAAAGCATTAGCACTAGGGTGTCCACTTCATACCATTTTTCGGTTGTTTTGATGGTTTCAGAGCCTCGGATGAGAGGATACTCTACCAATATCCGGATTCCAAATGCCTTTTATGTAGAGGAGGGCCTCACAGAGGCTGTTTTGCAGATTTGGGATTCTCACAAATAGGATGGACAACCTGACCCGTCACATGTGGCTTCAGCCCTCAGTGATATTAGTGTTTTTTATCACTCAATTACTCACACTAGGAGACGTGAGGTTCTCATGTGAGAGGTTGGCATTCGTCAGCAATAACTGGCAGCCTTCAAAGAGAAGAGCAGAAACGGCCTATAGATGCTTGGGTTCAGGAGCACCTTGCTGTAGCAATGGCTCAGTTTCAGACACTTTTAGATCAGAGAGCAGAGAATGTCTTTCATACTAGAGAGTCATAGATAGAGCCAAAAAGCATTTCTTCTCTACCCTTGGCCCCAGACATAGTAGAGAAAGTGTCTTTTAGCTTATCGATTCAAACAACATTCTATAGACAGCAGATCCTGATGCTGTCATGCACATTGCTACAGATTTTTATAGCTTCCTTCTTGCAGCAAATCCAGACACGTAGGACAAAGTTGATGCTAGGGATGCTATTTGGCAGTGTATACCTATGTTGGTGAAATCTGATATGAGAGACTCACTTGATGCAAATTTCACCAATACAGAATTCAGGACTGCTCTTGCTGCCCTTCACAAGGGCAAGTGTCCAGGTTTAGATGGACTAACTCCTTTTTTCATTGCCTTTTGGGATCATATTGGGGATCACATTACCTCAGCCCTGCAGGGCATTTGGGACTCCGGTGAGATGCCTGACTCACTTACGGAGGGTCTCATTCATCTTATTCCGAAAGGCGGTTGCAGGAATTAAGTGTCCCAATGGAGACCTATCACTCTCTTGGGTACCACTCTATACAAGATTTTGGCGAAAGCAATCAGCCTTTGTTTGCAGCCCATTCTTCCAGACCTCATTCATGATTCGCAGACGGACTTTGTACATGGCAGGGGCATATTTGATAACAACTTCTCATTTTGGGAGGCTTCTGATTGGGCCATGCACAGTGGCATAAGGCTGGCCATTCTACTACTGGACTTTGAGAAAGCTTATGACAGGGTAGATTGGATCTTTCTAGAGGGAACTCTCCTTGGTTTTGGATTAGATCAGTTGTCAAGGATGCCCTTTAGCCTCCTTTCTTTTCTTGTTTGTGGCTGAAGCTATGAGTATCTACATTAGTTCTCAAGCTGATATTATTGGGTTGAGACTTTCATTGAGGCACGAAGATGAGCTCTTGGGACAATGAGCTGGCAGATGACACGGCAGCTATTATTTTAGATGCCATACCACAGAGGCTCACTTCTTTAGGACAGCCTTGGATTTGTTTTGCATGGCAGCAGGGGCACATATAAATTGGCACAAATCCAATGGCTTTTGGATCAGAGATCGATGAGGACACTCCAAACCGGGGAGCTGATTTTGGGTTCACTTGGATTTAGAGGGGTGTTTCCATTAGGTATTTGGGATGCCAGATAGGTGTGGGTATCTCTCCTGCACAACAGTTTTCTCATGTGCTGGAGAGCATAAGGAGGAAACTCCTCTTCTGGAGTTCAATCAAACTAGACTTGGCATCTAGGGTTTTGGTGGTCAACTAGGTGTTACTGGCCACAGCTTGGTTTGTTTGCTTGGTTGGTTTGTATCAGTCAGCTCAAGAGACCTATTAAAAACTTTTTATGGAGTGGACTTGATGGGACGGCAGATGCCATAGCCAGGGTGGCTTGGGAGACCCTCATACTCTCCACTAAGGAAGGGGTTCTTAATATCATCGACCCTAACTTGCAGTACAGGGCCTTGCTCCATTCACCAATACATAATTCATGACCTTTCACCAGATATGAGAGTCTCACTTGATGCCGGCTTGCAGTACAGGGCCCTGCTCCTTTCACCAATACAGAATTTAGGACCTTTCATCAACATAGAGTTCAGGACTGCTCTTGCTGCCCTTCACAACGACAAATGTCCAGGTCCAGATGAACTTACTTCCTCTTTCTTCAAATTTTTTTGGGATCAGATTGGGGATCACATTACCTTAGCCCTATAGGGCATTTGGGGACTCGGGTAAGATGCCTGACTCACGTACAAGGGGTCTCATTCATCTTATTCCAAAAGGGGATAGCAGGAATTTAGTGTCTCAATAGAGACCCATCACTCTATTGGGCACTTTATATAAGATTTTGGCGAAAGCAATCAGCCTACATTTTTTTTTTGCAAAGAAAGGAACCTTCTATTAATGCTTGAAAGAATTCATACAAAACAGCAGCCCCGAAGGTGGCTGAGTATGGAAAAAACCGAGAAAAGGCTGAAAGAAAAATCATACTGGAGAAACCCAGCTCACTACCTAGGGGATCTCTGGTACTGGGGCTAACAACCAAGTGGGGGGACTATACAACTAGCGAATCCCTCACGTGAAAATGTAAAAAACTCCTGCAGGCTAAGCCTTGCAGAATCGAGCATGCCTCGCAACAGTCGCCCTAGAGGGGTCCCACGCTCCCAGGTGGAGTGGAGGGTGTAGATGATATCCTGCCAGATGGCGACCAAGGTAGCTGGAATTGGATGCTCACTCATCACGAGATTGCAACCAGCCTATGTTTGCAGCCAATACTTTCAGATCTCATTCATGATGCGCAGATGGGCTTTGTACATGGTAGAAGTATATTTGATAGCATCTTCTCATTTTGGGAGGCTTCTAAGTGGGCCATGCACAGTGGCAGAAGGCTAGCCGGTCTACTCCTAGACTTTGAGAAAGCCGATGACAAGGTAGATTGGGGCTTTCTAGAGGGAATCCTTAATCGTTTTGGATTTACAGATGCTTGGATTAAAGGGGTCTCTGCTCTTTATAAATCAGCCCACACCAAGGTACTTATTGGAGGAGTCAAGGGAGATAGGTATCGGATCTCTAGATCAGTCCGTCAGGGATGCCCTTTAGCCCCCTTTCTTTTTTTGTTTGTAGCTGATGCTATGAGCATCTATATTAGATCTCAAGCTGATATTGTTGGGCTGAGACTTCCATTGACACAGGATGATGAGCTATTGGACAATGAGCATGCAGATGATACGACTGTTTTTCTGGATGCCACGCCACAGACGCTCACTTCTTTTAGGACAGCCTTGGATTTGTTTTGCATGGTAGTAGGGGCACATATAAACTAGCACAAATCCAATGGCTTTTGGATCAGTGATGAGGACACTTCGAACTGAGGAGTTGATATTGGTTCACTTACGCCTCAGCTCCCTACGCTCAGCAGCCCCTCGCTCAGCCCCCCCGCTCACCTCATCGCACCCCTCCTCTCACCCCTCCGCTGCCCCCCCGCTCACCCCTTGGACCCCTCCTCTCTCTCTCAGCCCTAGCCCTCCCGCTCACCCCCTCGCACTCCTCCTCTCACCCCTCCGCCCACCGCTCACCTCATCGCACCCCTCCTCTCACCCCTCCGCTGCCCCCCCGCTCACCCCTTGGACCCCTCCTCTCTCTCTCAGCCCTAGCCCCCCCACTCACCCCCTCCCTCAACCCTCCCGCTCACCCCCTCACTCAGCCCCCTCGCTCACCCCTCCTCTCACCCCTCCGCTCAGCCCCTGCAGCCCCTTGCTCACCCCTCCGCTCACCCCCTCCCTCAACCCTCCCACTCAGCCCCCCCGCTCTCAGCCCCCCCACTACCCCCCGCTCAGCCCTCCGCTACCCCCCCCCCCCAACCCCCCACTTGGGCGCAGCTAACCGCACCCCCCCCCCTTTCGCTCCCCGCTACCCTTTTTTTTTTTGGGGGGGGGGTCTCTTTTCTATAAGGGGCCAAAAAAAAAAAAAAAAAAAAAAAAAAAACCTCTCCTCCTCCTCCACCTCTTGACTACCTCTCCACTTCAGGCTTCCGCACTACCTCTCCACCACCTCGCACTGGACGTGCCTCCCATTATGGGGGGGGAACTGCTGCTCCCGCTCCCGGTTGAACATTAACACTACGATCTGCACCCGCACCCCAAGAGAATGGGGGACAAAGCCAAGAAAGACGAAAATAACAACAACAAAAAAAAGCAAACGACACAACTGAATTTGGAGGATGTGAACACATGTTACAACCGAAGTGGACTCGGGGTAAATAGCAAGGCAAAGTTAGGACCCGCCTCAGCTTCTTCAGCATCTATCTCTACCTCAACCTCAACCTCAACTCCTGCTACAGTGTCAGTTTCGTTTTCAGCTCCAACCTCAGCTCCCTCTATCTCTATCTCTACTTCGACTTCAGTCCCCGCTTCAGGCCCAGCTCTAGTTCCAGTCTCAGCTCCATCTACATCTACAATCAGTGACATACTCATGCCCATGGCGCCGGTTGTTGTTCCCTTTCCCTCTTCTCCTGTTACAGCTCTCACACAGCTTTTGACACCTACTTCCGAGGTGCCATACACTGTGCCACATTATGCTTCACTCTCCCCTCTCCCTCTCAGTCAGCCCATCCTCCCACACCCCGTTGGGACTGCCTCACCCATTCCACTGTCATCTCCGTTCCTCACTCAGCCACCGTCTAGTTTTCGGACTCAGTCTCACTCTTTCATGCCACAGGCACCACAGTTTCAGCATGGACATGGGTGGACTGACACACCAGAGGCGCGTGAGACCCTACTCACGGAGATACATAATTTTCGTGAGCGTGAGATGGAGCTGGCTCGCTTCGCACGGGAGCAAGTCCGCTTAACCAGGAGCAGAGCCGCATCATACAGGAGCAGGCTAGGGCCATTCAGGAGTAGGCGGATCTTATTCAGGGACTCAGACAGGATATCATGCAGCTCCGACAGGAGGTCACAGCCATACACACTGTCCCAGGGAGTACCCCGGTGGTGGAGGCACAGATTGCGAGCATGCAATCTGCTATTGAGGAGACTTCCAGATGGGTTGACGTGGCCAAACGGGAACCCGCAAGGGTCACCGTTTCGGCTACCCTCATGGAGCAGCAGCAAAGAGCCAGTAAGGCTCTCAACATCAGAGTACGCGGGATCCCACGCACTGAGGCTACACCGATGGTAGATGCGACTGCGTTCGTGACCGCTACCCTGGGTGTGGCTGAGCACAGGATAGAGAGGGCATGGCGGGTGGGGAGAGATCCCAACAGAGAGCAACCCCTGATCATACGATTTCATGACACTCAGGCGCGACTTTCAGCTCTACGACATAGGTCAGTCCTTCGAGATCAGCTAGCGATCTCTATGGATGAGGATCTCACACCTCTACAGGTTGAGGAGAGGCGCTCTTTGCTGCAGCAGCGGGATCAGGCCCGAAAGGAGGGAAAGTGGGCAGTGGTACGAGAGGGATGACTTCTTACAGGCCCCTGTAGGACACCTGCCCCCTCCCCTACATAGGGAAGCGGGGCCTATGAGACTCAGATATCCGAGACCCTGTCCTGCACCATTTGGAAATGTAATGGTACCTTATGGTCAGAACCAAGGAACTTCTCGGAATCCTATACAGGCCACGACATAGTCTTCTATATAGAGACACATCAGAGTCCAGAGCGCCCTCTCCCAATAGTCAGCGGACATACATGGGAGTCTGCCTACAGAGATGAGACAAGGGGTACAGGAGGAGTTCGAGGTTCAGGTGGAGTTGCAGTCCTTTTCAGATCCACACTTCGGGAGATCGTTTCAGTAGAGCAGAGAGATACACATTCCAGATTTCTTTGGATCCGGATACGACACATGGATAGCCAGGATTTGTTTGTCGCAGTTTGCTACTTCCCCCCGGAGACCTCCCACTTTGCCAGAGATATTCAAGGTGATGATGAGACATCCCCATTTGCTGTCCTTCATCAGCCCATTGTTGACTTTTCTAGCCGCGGAGAAGTCCTTCTAGTGGGGGACTTCAATGCGAGGACAAGGACCCGTCAGGTACCACTTCTTGATTTCAGAGATGATTCCACTCTACTGGCAGATGTGACCTTGAGGAGGCAGGTATGCTACGGGTTTCGGCTGACAGGTGAGGCCCATTTTCATCCTATGGGCAGGCCCTATTAGACCTGGGCAGAATACATGATCTCATTATCTATAATGGTCTTGACAGATGGCCCGCTTCAGGTGGTTTCACATGCTTTCCACATGGGGGGGGCTCTAGTGTTGTTGATTACATCATGGGATCCCCTGTCTTCACATCTCGCATTACTGACTTCACTGTAGCACCTCTCCCCCCAAGGGCTGATCACACATACCTTTTCTTTCGCATCTCCACCTCCCCTCGCACAGCACCTTCCACCCCACTCAGGGCTTACTCCACCTACCATGATATATGCTTTGATCGGGATCACTCACCTTCTTACTCTGGCTGTCTGTACATACTTCTCGCTTATATTGACTTCATACCCCTTTTAGAGGATCGTGCTGCCCTTGTCACCCGCTCACTACACAAGGCTTCCATTCACGCCTTTCCCCACACCACCCGCTCCACCCGCCCACCACCCCCTCAAACCGTACCCTGTAATAGTTGGTACGATGATGAGTGTAAGGCCTTACGCCATCAACTCAGATTCGAAACCAAAAACAGTCTTCTGAGTGCACCAGATACGCTACGTGAATATCGTAGACTGGTACGAAGGAAGAAACTAGACTTCGTTCGTCGAAACGAGGAGGAGCTACTGAACATTTTGTTTAGTAACAACTCTAAGGACTTCTGGCGGAGATTTCTAGAAGGACGGTCCCCTCCGCCACTCACTGACACCCAAATCTGGTTTGATTATGCACGCACACTTAATGACATCCCAAATCAGCCAGTCCCTAGCGCCTCACACATGCCTCGTCCCACATCTTGCACCCTCTTCACTAGAGGAGGGGTAAAGGATGTTATAATGAAACTTCATAATGGCCGAGCGAAGGATCATGAGGGACTATGTACTGAGTTCATTGCATATGGGATTAACCTCCTAGCCCTGATCTTAGCAAAGCTTTTTAATGAAGCGGTTTGTTTGGGATTTCCACACACTTGGACCATTAACACTATCTCACCCATCCACAAGGCAGGGGATCCCATGAGCCCGGAGAACTACAGGACCATTATGATTGGACATGTCATGTCCAAGATTTATGCATCAGTACTTGACTCCGAGGTTAGCAGACTTGCAGAGTGTCGAGGACTTAGAGCAGCAGGACAGGCTAGATTCTGGCGTGATCATGGAACCATGGACCACATTCTGATGCTCAGATGTATCATCGAGGAGGCGAGATCACGGAAGCAGAGGGTTTATTGTTGCTTTGTGGATTTTCGCAAGACATTGGACACAATCCCGAGAGCCCGCCTCATACGGCGCCTACAGGACTTGGGTTATGACCAGGAGATCATTTGGGCTGTCATGGCACTTTACGAGAGAGTTTTTGGCAGAGTTCGGGTAGGATCTGGGTGGACAGACGAGATCATGAGTACCATCGGGGCCAAACAAGGGTGTCCTTTGTCGCCTACCTTGTTTGGCCTCTACATTGACGAGCTTGAGACAGTGATGCAGACACAGGGGGGTGTAGGTTGCTCTCTTGCAGGCACGTTGATCCACATTTTGCTCTATGCAGATGACGTGGCTCTCTTGTCTTCCTCAGCAAAGGGGCTTCAAAGACACCTAGACGCACTACAGTCCTTTTGTGAGTCTCATGATTTGAAGGTCAACTTGGGTAAAACCAAGGTCATGATCTTCAATACATCTCGAGCCATCATGCGTCAGGAGCAGTTCACATTCGCGGGGTCATCTGTTGAGATAGTTCCATCATACACTTATCTTGGGGTTATCTTCTCCGGACCGAGCTTCACTATGAGACCTGTGATGCAGGCACGCTTGAGTAGAGGGTATGCCTCATTGGCCAGGCTAGAGAGGCAGTGCTTCCGCTCACACTTTCAGGATCCACACACCAAGGGGTTGCTTTTTGGCTCCTTGGCTCGCCCAGCGGGGATGTACGGCAGTCCTTGTTGGGGACCAGACTTGTCGGATACAGAGTGGGCCCGTGTGGAGCGGCTACAGGTTCTCATGCTATCACGGATGATTCATGGTAAGTCATCCATTCCTCACCAGATCATTCAGGCTGAGTTTGGGTCACCCCCTTTACAGCTAGATGCTGCATTTCAGGTCATCACATATCTGTACCGAGTTAGGGAATATGGGGATTATACCTCGGGGCGTAGCAGGCTACCATGGATAGCTTTATCCTCTTCTATGGCACTTGCAGCAGGAGGAGATCAGAGGTGCTGGTATGCACGTACAGAGAGATGGTTTGAGCGACTGGGGCTCCACATGGATAGACTACCTCCGTTCCAGTATAGCATAGATGCTCCGTTCTCTCCCCTCTTATCACACGAGGTCAACCAGGTTATCCGTGAGGATCTACTACAGCTACACACTTTTCGGACCTAGTTGGAACCGAGTGAACTCCCAGTGAAGCTTAGCTTCTACAGAGATCACTTCTTACATATCACAGCGGAGGGTTTCATTGACCCACCAGGATACACACAGATTCACCTACCCCACTCGATAAGGATCGCTCTTGGGCAGTTCCGGGTCTCTTCACACAGACTTCGCATCGAGAGCGGCAGAGTAGAGCGACTACCCAAGGAGCGGCGCATATGCACACTATGTGACATACAGGAAGTTGAGACAGAGGAGCATTTCATCTTCAGGTGTCCTGTGTACTATGAGATCCGAGGATGTTTCCACTGCCTCTTCAGAGATAGTTATGGGATTTTAGCCCATTTCCTCTCCTACCTAGACCAGCGGTGTTTGGCAGGTTTCATTCATGAGGCACTTAGACACCGCGAGAGGATACTCCGAGCACGGAGACAGGAGCAGACTTCTTCCTCGATTGATCCCTCTCACAGCTCTATCACGGAGTTCTTTCAGCTAGATCACATGGATCCCAACGAGATGAGGCCTCGACATGACCGTGACCCGGAACCTGTGACCCGACAGCTCAGACAGAGGGTCGACACACAGATCACACTTGGAGACATCCCCTCCTTGTTTAGAGTTGGAGCCCGACTGACCGGGGTCACAGTAGCCCTGGTTAGACGTAGAGCTACGACCAAGAGACGTGCCAGGACCGCACCTCTGAGTGGCCGACAGCACTCTATTGCCGACTTCATGCCTCCACTGCCTCATCCATCCTGATATCTTGCTGTTGTTGGGGATGATGATGATGATGATATTGATGATGATGCTGAGATTGATATATAGTCGACCACCGACATCACGATGTTGTACTTAGAACTTAGTACTGCCACTCTGCATTTTTGGCATTTTGCATTTTGCATTGGTATGGACGCTCGTTTAGTAGCTCCACTACCACAGCTCGTTGTATCAGGATTTTCACAGTCTCATAGACCCATCGGTCTTCCGAAGACTTTAATAAACTTTCTTTCTTTCTTTCTTTCAGAGTTTGGAGGGGATTGCCTTTCTTCTCTGATTCTGTCTCAAGGTCGACGTGACATTTTCAGCCTCAACCCTGGTTATTCGCTACCTCTTTTTGAGTTTTTACGTGGATGGGGACTTTCCCCTTAAGGATACTCCTGCACATGAAGGATTGGGAACACGTGAGACAAGTAACCCCACATCCCCAAGCATGAACCACGTTGATCAGGCACAAAACTAGCAGTACCTCAACATTGGGACTGAGGATCAACCTTGGCATTTCAAGGTAACTGGTTGGGTTTGGGAACATGATTATCTTCAGAGTAGTAACTGATTTTTTTCCAAGAATATGTGGATGTATTTGCCTGGTCGTACAAGGATCTGAAGGGGTTGCCGGCTGAGTTCTTGGAGCACCGGATGGACTCGTATCTTGATGCAGACCCAGTGGTTAGAGGTCCATACCACATGAATCCCAACTATGGCAAGGCAGTCCAAGCTGATATACAAAAAAAGGAGCAAGCATCTACCTAGTAGATTATTCCGATTAAGTTATTAGAATTGTCATCATCCCCAAAAGAGAGACCAGAAAACTCCGCGTATGTGTTGACTATAGGAGTTTGAATGCTGTCACACAACTTGATAAGTTTCCTCTTCCCTTTAACGACAGAGTGTTGAAGATGGTGGCTGGTCATGCTCTATACTCATTTATGGATGGATATAGTGGGTAAAACCAAGTTCGAGTCAAAGAACAAGACCAGTCGAAGACCACATTTGTCACTCAATGGGGGACGTATGCCTACCAAATGATGCCCTTTGGGTTATGTAACGCACCAGCAACATTTCAACCACTTGTCACCAAACTCTTCCAGGAGAATATTTGCAAGTTTCGTGAGGTCTTTTTAGATGACTTCTCTGTTTTTAATGGTAAAACCGCCTCCCATCTTGATCAGACCATATAAAATGATCATCTACAGAAGTTAAGATGGGTTTTTTATATGTGCAGAGAAGCCCGCTTGTGCTTGAATCCTGACAAGTGCTTCTTTCTTGCGCTCAAAAGTGTTCTCCTTGGTCATATCATTTGTGCTGAAGGGATGAGTACCGATCCAGATAGAGATGATAATCTCCTTGCCTATTCCTTGTACACCTAAAGAGGTGAATTGTTTTTTAGGGCATGTGGGATATTACAGAAGCTTCGTATGTTTCTATGCGGACATCACTGTGGCACTGACAGAACTTCTCCACCATAACTAATCTTTTGTTCGGTCCACACCTCAACAACTAGCATTCAATAATCCTAAGGATTGCCTAGTTAAGGCCTTAATTCTAAGACAACCAGATTGGGAAATCATTTTTCATGTTCATGTGGATGCTAGTGGATGGGCCATTGGTACTATACTGGCTCAGCCTAGCAAGGACCACAAGATTGATTTGCCCATCTACTATTTTTCATGTTCATGTGGATGCTAGTGGATGGGCCATTGGTACTAAACTAGCTCAACCTAGCAAGGACCACAAGATGGATTTGCCCATCTACTTTGCCAGCCGAAAACTTAATGGAGCAGAGCGCAATTAGAGTATCGCAAAGGGAGGGTCTAGGCATGGTTTATAACACAACCAAGTACTACCACTACCTCTTGGGAAACACGTTTATAGACATCATTGATCATCAGGCTCTCAAATAGTTACTGAATAAACCTACTCTTGGGGGTAGATTGAGCAGATGGATTCTTCTTTTTCAGGAATTTGAATTAGACATTGTGGTAAGGGCCAGCAAATGCATCAATCTACAAACTACTTGTCAAGGCTAAGTTCTGAGGAAGCAAACATTGGTATTAAAGATGAATTGCCCAATGTGGGTCTTTTTGGAGTGTCCAGGTCTGACCCCAATAGAGAAACTGAAGAGGATCATTGAGGCCGCCCCCTTCAAATTGATTGCAGGTCAATTGTACAAGCTAGGAAAGGACCACATCTTGAGACGATGTGTACTTCCCCAAAAGACAGTCTATTCTTGAGGAGGCACATGCTGGCATCGAAGGAGGTCATATGGTTCCGGACACTACTGCTCGGAAGATCATATGCGCTGGGTTCTGGTGTCCCAAGTTTTTTCAAGATTGCTACATTCATGTGCACAAATGTGACTCATGTCAACACGCATGCGTTAAGCCTACAAGGCGCGAGTATCTTTCCCTTAAACCATTCACTCCCGTGATGCCTCCCTTCTATTGCTGGGGTTCAGATTTTGTCGGCCCCATCTCTCTTGCGACACGAAGGGGGAACATGTATGCTCTATTGACCACCGACTATGGTACCAAATGGGTCGGGGCCAAGGCAATGGAGACATGCACAGCCCAGGTTGTGGCCACCATTTTATATGATCAAATCATCTCCATGTTTGCTATCCTTTAAAATTGATGAGTGATCGAGGAACTCACTTCCTCAATGACACCATTGCTGCCCTCGTCAAAATATTACAATTAGTTCACAAAATTTCCACTCCTACTACCCTTGTGCCAATGGTTTGGCCAAGAGCTCCCATCATACAATGTGTGGGATCTTGACTCGTCTATGCCTCACTTGTTTAGCAGACTCGCATGTTTTACTCCCAACAGCTATGCTTGCCTACTGGACCACTAAGAGAGACCCAGAGATGGGGAGGGGAGTCTTGATGGGATTCACTGGAAAATGATCAGAGTGGTGGGACGTTTGGGGAAGGAGTGGCACATTGACCCTCTTAGTATCTCAAAGCAGGATGCCCCCAGATGGCGCCTCTGGCTTTGGGAGGGTAGGCCTTTGAGGGAGGTCCAGTGGGATCTGGGAGAGTGGTTATGGTCCTCTAGCGGCGGCCTCGCTGCATCATCATCCTCAAGGCAACACCAGTCCGAGAAAACTGGCCCAACCATCTACTGCCCATCCACATGCGAAGTCCCTCCCACCAAAACTCAGGGATAGCTAGGTCAATCTCTCTCATCCGCTGCCCTGCGCCTCGCAAATGCGCTACACGCCAAGCTTAGCCTTTGCCTCCATGAGTAATTTGCTCTATCTGCCAAAGGACCCAGCCGGTCCACTGTCCCAATGTGCCCAACCAATGTGAATCCACTATCTGAGCATACGCCCCTCCTGATCTCGGATCTATGGGTGTCAAACAAGGGGCTAAGCTCGAACTCCTCTCTGCATCTAGGCTGAGCACGAATGAGGCTCCCTACTACTCTCTGCTAGACCCTATGGAGGCTCCTCATCAAGGGGAAACCCTTCCTTGTAAGGGGGGCTTGTAAGAAGATCCATCTGTGTGAAAGCTGCCACTGCACCCAGTGCGTGGGATGTTCTTGAGAAGCCCTCGCTGTAAGAGGAGCGCTCTGCACCTGGGGTGAGGCCACAAACAACCAACTTGCCCAAGAGGGCTCTGCTCTTCATCTCCGGATCGATGATACCCAAGCCTCCCAGTGCCTACGGCATGATCACCGTCTGCCAAGCAACCCGGGCTCTAGTATTCCTCGTGCCGTCTAAACCAGCCCAAAGGAAGTTCCGAACCAACCGTCTAAGCTGCCCAATGCACTCTCTGTGAAAACGCCAGTAGGAGGCGATATATCAAGATGTGGCAATGTTGTACTCAAAGTTTATGGCGACCCACCAAGAGTCACACCTGGGTCACGTCATGGTCACCTCAGCAACATGCCAAGTTGTTAGACCTTGGTCATACCTAGTCGCAGCGTGTTCACATGTGTTCACATCTTGGACTTGACATGGACATGACTTGGACATGACATGACTTGACATGGACATGACTTGGACATGACATGACTTGACATGGACATGACTTGGACATGACATGGACTTGACATGGACATGACGGAAGCAATACATGACTGAAGAGTGCCAAACCTCAACCTCGACTCACCATGGTCAAAGTCAATCAGAGGGAAGTATTGGCGCAATGGTACGCGGGATACACCTGTTGGTGCACATGGGAAGCAGTCCAACAGTTAAGAGGCATAGGTGGTGCACCAACCCTCTCAACCAACTAGTGTCAGGAGCGCAGGAGAACACATGGAGCACGGGATTCACTGACCCAGGACAGGCTGGAGTGTTGCAGAAGCCATCAAGGACAGAGCGGCCCACAAACGGTGGAATGGCTAAGGATGGCTAAGGGTGCAAGAAGACATCGAATAGGAAGAAGGTGTGGAGATTGGTAGCGGGGGGGTGGAGCAGAGGAGGAGAAGGTGAAGAGGGGGAAAGGGAAAAGGGGGAGGGGGACTTTTCTGGAGGGGCGAGAGGCGGGAGTGAAGGAGTGAGAGGCTAGAGTCAAGAGCTCGCCTCGTGTGTATCTTCTGGGAGTGTATCAGTCATCTTGCTTTCTAATGAGTTATGCTACTTCCCATCTCTGCTCGCTACTCTAAAATCTCTTTTCGTTGTGTTCTCCTCCCCTCCTCTCCCTTCACCTGGTACAACGGACCTGTGTCATGTGGTTGAAGTTCTTTGCTGTTCATGTCGAGGGATGGCTTTCATGATGTTGTTCCGCTTTGGTCTTCTTCTTGCTCACATCACTTCAGCACTTGTACCGCTTGCACATAGTTGACACCATCTTCCGCTTACACATAGTTGACACCATCGACAAGCACTCACCTACGTACCATCAGTGACACTTATGGCACGTCTTACTCGCTTCTCACACCAGTGGCCCTAGGCCTCCGGTAATACTTCCGGAAGTGTTAGGAACCCCCCCCCCCTCAGATAGTTTTTGGCGATCACGGTGGGACACTGCTGGTGTTGAGTAGCACGAGTGAAGTGGTGATCTAGGGTCCTAGAGAGAGGTCTTATGCCCAGTAGTTCTGAAACATTTGAAGGAGCTAGTGAGAGAACTAGGAGGTACTTGAGGAGAGTGGAGAAAAGACTTCCGGCAGACCAAACTAGGTACAAGAAGCATTACGTGCGACGTAAGTTTGCAAAGTCCTCAACTCGAGCACAAAGTGAGCCCATTGGAGCAGTAGCCAGAGCAAGTAACTTCATCGACACTCTCATTGACTTGGACCAACAGGAACCCTGGTGGTCAGATCCGGACTCCGGAGAAGAAGTGCAAAGCGGAGAACAGGTGAAAGAAGAGGGTACTAAGGACGAGGACTCCTCAGGGACTCATCAAGGTCAAGGCAGCCCCTCTCCTCCTCCTGCAACGATGTCTTCATCAACCACCTCTTCTACCGGAGTGGTGACTCCATCTGCTCCCGCCTCAACCTCTTGTGGACAAGCTGCTACCTCATCTGTTATGCATAGCTCCGGGCTCCTAGCTAATCCTTCTTCTACATCTATTCCATTGGGGGGTACTTTTGCTCCGGCCATGCCTTTACCTGCCATGATGGTTTCATCTCCCTTTCCATCCACACCGGTGTTGCCTTTTCCACCACCTTCTTCCTTCCCTTCTGCTTACTCATCCATGACTTCAACTCCGTCCCTCTCTTTCCCAAATGCTCTCCCATCCTCTTTCACCCCCACATCTTCCATGTTTTCACCCTTTCCCTCTGCAACACCGAGACCCCCCACTTACGCCCTACCATCTGGGTACACTTCCTCTATGACTACATCAGTAGTGACTTCTCCATTGTGGTCCTCCACAGGAGGAGTTGTCGGGGTGGTCTCCTCCTCGGGAGCACCAACACTCATTACAGCCCCATCGGGATTCCCTCCAACTCTTGCATCCTCTCCAACCTCTCGGGTGGGGATGGCCCCCTCTCCAACCTCTCAGGTGGGGATGGCCGTTCTCAGTCCTCCAGACAGAGCTAGACTTCGTGAGCTACTCAACAAGGTCCACGTGAAGACTCAAAAGTTCAAAGGCCACCTCCATGAGGATGCGGAAGCTCATGTGAGGAAGTTCCTCACAGCATGTAGAGCTAAAGGTGTGGAGAATGAGCATGCGTTCCTTCACATCTTTCCCTCGTCATTGGAGGATGCCGCGGATGTATGGTACAGTCAATTTCCTCCGGACCACTTCCAGACGTGGACAGACCTAAGGGAGGAATTCTTACGCACTTTCAAGTTGGAAAAATTTGAACACATGATTGTCCAGGAGTTATCCACTGACACCATGAAGCCTGGAGAGAGCATCTCTGAGATGTACACAAGGATGAGGGTCTTGGCGGCAAAGATGTCGGTGCCACCCAATGACGCCGTCATGAAGGGGTGGTTTTTGAAGACTTTACCCTCCACCATTGCTATAAGGCTGGTTGACAAACTTCCTGAGCATGCCTCACTACAAGAATTTCTGAGGGAAGCGGTGAAGATGGAACGGTCCCAGTTAAGTTTCGCCTCAACACCCGCTCAGACCGCCCAACTTCCGAGAGAAGAGGGCTCACAGGCATGGCAGCAACTCAAGAAGGAATTAGAAGAAATCAAAGAAGGTCTGAAAGACAGAACAAAAGTGGATGGACCGTCACCCTTTGAAGCTCAGATAAGAAGTGGTCTCTGGTGCACCGACTGCAAGGGTTCTGGCCATGGCTACTGGGAATGTCCATCGAAGCGTAAGGTACCCACCCCAACCTCCTTTTGCACATTTTGTGAAATTCATGGACATGATGCCTCCGAGTGTAGGTATCTTAAGGGGTTGAGGAAGCTTCTGCCGGAGTATCCAATTGGGGAACCACTGGTGGCTACAATCAACAAAGCTGCACCGACCACTTCAGGGCCAGTACCCCTAGCTTCAGCCCCTGTGAAGGCACCTGAACCGCCCACCCACCCTATCATTCCACCTCCACTACTTCCTAATCCTCCTAATCCTCCTTTGCTCCAAGCTCCTACTCCTAGTGAATTTGGGGCTCCATACTTCTACCCTCCACCCTACTATGCACAGTATCAACCACCTATGTCAGGGGGTGGATATGGACCCCCTTATATTCGCGGTCGACGGGGTGGGTTCCGAGGTGGACGTGGAGGCAGAGGTACCAACTTTCGCAGGCCCATCATGTGCTATAGATGTGGCGAGTACGGCCATTACCAAGATGATTGTACACAACCATTCGGGGGACCCTCTTGTACACAGTGCAACACAAATGACCACTACACCAGAGATTGTCCCAATGGCAGAAGGGAATTAACATCGCAAGTCAACATGGTTGACGTAGTAGTGGCGGGGGAGGGTGACAAACCCCATTTGATTGGTGCAGTGTTGGGAGCTGTGACTAGGTCACAAATGAAGGGTGACAGTAGTAAGGATGATTCAACATCAATATCGGAGGCCTCATCACCAACTAATACCAACTCAGTCACTAGAAGAGCATCCCCACCTCCTTCCTCCAAGGTGGACAGTGGGCACAAGACTACATCACCCTTGTCCTCTCCTGTAACTGGATTAGAAAGGACCCGAAGGGCCCCACAGCCATCAAGACCTATCAATAGCTCTAAAACTACCTCAGCTCCAAGTGAGCAATCTATGCCTTCAAGGTATCAGGAGGTGATCAGGAGTGTCACCAAAGATCTTCAATCTAGTTCTGAAGATGAAGGCGTCACACCTCAGCTTCCTTCCCGCAAGTCCAAAATAGTGAGGTTTGCAACAGAAGTGACAACTTCAGGGCGGTCTTCAATTCCACAAGTTATGCTGACTAAGTGTCCTATGTGGCCTAAAAGGCACTAACACTATAAGTGCCTACACTTATGTCTACAAGGCACATACCATGGCCTATAGGGCATCACTAGAACCACCAGAAGATGGCCTACAAACCCCCCTCCATGGGATGGGATGAAGTACTCTGGAAACGTCTCAGAATACCTGGTAGTTTTTGGTCATGGTGGCACATGTTCATCCAAAAGGATATAGCCACCTATGAATGTACAAGGAATGTCAAATCATGTAACAAAGGGAACCAAGTGTAAAGCCTGTCGGAAGACTTCGAACTTGGAACGAGAAAGTGCCTTTGTAAACATATCTACGATGTCCTCTGTGGGAAGATAGAAAAATACTAGGTTACGCGCAATGGCCAAAGCACTTTGGCTGTCAGTGTAGACAATAGTGGAGAATGTCTGGCAAATACCAAGATCTGTAAGTAACTGTCGAAGCCAAACACACTCTACTGTAGCGGTGAAAGCTGCCCTGTACTCAGCCTCACAGCTAGACGTGGCAACTGTTGGTTGCTTCTTGCTGAGCCAAGAGATACACGAATTGCCAAGCAAAAAACAATTGCCATTATGTGACACTATGGTGTCGGAACATCCTGCCCAGTCACTATCCGTGTAAGCATGCATGGTAAGTGAACCCTGATCACCATAGAAGAGGGCTAAATCCTGAGTGCCTCTGAGATATCTGAAGACTCTCTTCACTGCTTGCCAATGCTGTGAACTGGGCACATGCATGAATCTGCTGAGCTGAGATACTGCATAGTGCACGTCAGGTCTGGTGCGACATAAATAAATAAGGCATCCAACAGCCTGCTGATAAAGAGTGATATCACATGGTGGGCTCCCATCATGAGCTGAGAATTTGAAGCCAGGGTCCACTGGAGTAGAGATTGGCTTGCAATCCTCAAACTGAAAATGATCAAGGAGCTGTCCAATATACTTGGACTGAGACATCATGATACCCCCTCAACATGAGCAAACTGAATGCCTAAATAATAATGGAGCCGTCCCATGTCTAACATGTAAAAAATCTGCTGCAAATCAGCCTTGAAAGATTTGCTTTGAAAGCTGCAATTTGCTGAGTATCTGGGCCCTGGGCCCGTTATGAGCATATCATCCACATATAAAATCAGCACTAAAAAATGAGATCCACTCCCACGGACATAAAGAGTGGGTTCAGTGGGACTATTCTGAAAACCAAGGGATAGTAAGTGTGCATGAATTTTGGCATACCATGCCCTGGGTGCCTGCTTCAAACCATAAAGGGCTTTTCTAAGCTGGCATACCTTATTTTCAGAATTAACAACCTCAAACCTAGGAGGTTGTGTGACATAGACTTTTTCCTGCAGATCCCCATGAAGAAAAGCGGTCTTGATGTCACATTGGTGCACTTGCCAATGATGATGGGCTGCAATGGCAATGACACATCGAATGGTAGTAATCCTGGATGTGGGAGCAAATGTCTCCTCAAAGTCAATGCCTTGTTGTTGGGCATACCCTTTTGCAACAAGACGGCCTTTGTATCGATCTATGGCTGCCATCAGATTTCCTTTTTAATTTGTAGACCCACCGCATTCCAATGGCATGCTTGCCAGGTGGGAGATCTACTAATTCCCATGTGTCATTTTTGGCAATAGATTGTAACTCAGCTTTCATTGCATCTATCCACTCTTTGCTGTCAAAAGCATCTTTATGGCACAAAGGCTCTTCATTGCAAGCTGTAGCAAGGAGTGCAAACTCAAGAAAGTGACCATGCTGTCTATTCCCTGATCTTGTCCAGGCAGCAAAAGGCTGATCTTATTTGCTGTCCCTCAATGTATCAAGAAGCCATCTGGGAACTTGCCTGTGCTGTCTATTGACAGCTCTTTCTTCAATGACTGCATCATGAGTAGTGGGATCATTTTGTGCCAGAAGAGAAACCTGCAAATCAGCATGAGGTTGTGGCTGATTATTGCTTAGTGGAGGGCCTGCAGGAGGCTCATGTTGCTGCTCAAAATCCTCTTCTGATGATGGCAGAGGTAACCAAGATTCAAAGGCATCAAACATGTCAACATCTAGCTTTGCTTTGCAGTCCACAAGAGGAGAAGCTGAATGTTCAGCAAAGATCACATCTCTACTGACAATAATCTTTCCAGTATTTGGTTGATATAACCTATACCCTCTGCTCTCCTGGCTGTAACCAATGAATATGCATTTGATTGCCTTGTCATCAAGCTTATGTCTCAGCTGAGATGGTACACGAACATATGCAAGAGACCCAAAAACTTTCATGTGTGAAAGTGAAGGCTTCTTGCCTTTCCATGCTTCATAAGGTGTAATAGTCTTCAATGCCCGTGTAGGTGATCTATTCAGCACATAGTTGGCACACATTACTGCATCAAGCCAAAATTATTGGGCAAAGACTTGGCCTTAAGCATGCATCTGGCCAACTCCATTGTGGACCTGTTTTTCCTTTCAGAAACACGATTCTGCTGAGGAGTGTAAGGAGTAGTGCATGAGTGAATAATGCCCCGTGAGGATAGAAATGCATCAAACTCCTTTGACATATACTCACCCCCCCTATCTGTGTTGAGGGTGACAAGCTTGTTTCCTGATTCATTCTCAACCATATTCAGCCATCTCTGAAAGAATAAGAAAACTTCAGATTTGGCCTTTAAAGGATATACCCAGCAATACCTTGTGAAATCATCAATGAGAGTCATGAAATACTTGTATCCTCCAATGGCATTTGTCCTCATTGGGCCACAAACATCACTGTGTACTAGCTGCAATTTCCTTTGTGAGAGTTTTGGACAATTCTTTTGAAAAGGAAATCGATGCATCTTACCCAAAAGACAACCCGTGAACACATGTTTGGAAACTGTGTGAGTCTGAGGTACATCATTTGCCATCTGCTGTGAATGTAGCTTTGCAAGAGCTCTATAATTGAGATGGCCCATTCTCTCATGCCAAAGATGAGTTTCAGCAAGCTGTGAATCTGAAATAGCCAATGCTTCAATAGAAAGTACAGTTGGATGATGATCAAGGTGATAAAGCCCTTTTTACAAAGTGCCAATGAGAACTATGGCATTGTCATCACGAAGATCATATACTAGGCATCTGTAGCCATCAAAAATTACTCTGAAACCTGAAGTAGCAATTGCTGAAATTGAAATCAAGTTGACTTCAATGCCAGGCACAAAAAGAACATTTGTCAGAGTGACAAGATGGCTGGAAATGGATGTGAGCTGCACATCTCCAACTCCTTTTACAGCATATGAAGCATTATTAGCACATGTAACAGTCCCCCCTTGAGGTGCATCAGCTAGAGAATGAAACAACTGTCTGCAAGATGTGACATGCTTGGAAGCACCACTATCAAAGTACCAGGACTGAGCATCATTAGCAGTAAAGAGTGCATCAGCTTTGGAGGGATCAAATGATCAATGGACAGCCCATGCCCAATCATCCTGAAGAGCATGTGCATGTGAAGCATCTGCTAGCTCATGGGATTCAATAGCATGTGAGGCATTAACTGTCAATCCTGCTTTCTTTTTCTCCGAAGCAGTGCGCTTCCTGCATTCTGAAATGTCATGTCCAGGCTTGCGACAATAGTTGCATCTTTTCTTCTTTGCCTTATCTGCTGTATTTTTAGATGCATGGGAGGAATTGCAGCTGCTATGCGCAGAGGAATTGCAGCTGCTATGTGCAGATTTTGGCTTGCCCATAGGCTTGGAAGCCTTGCCTCTTCCTGTCTGTTGTGAAGCAAATGCATGATTAGGAATAATGGCTTGTCTGTTAGCTCTACTTTGCTCTTCCTGCAAAAGCAAAGTAACTAGCTGATCAAAAGAATAGTGGTTTGGATTACCCATGGCCACTAATCGAAGGGTTGTAGCAAACCCTTGATATGTAGCTGGCAGTCCATTCAATGTGGTACTGACAAGCTGTGAATTTGGCACCACCTCATCAATGTTGGCAAGCTGTTCCATGAGGTCCTTGACCTTTGTCAAGTATGCATCCATTGACTTACCTTCATTCATATTGACTTCCTATAATTGCCTTCTCAAATATGCAACACGAGCTTCATTGCGAATCTGATAAAGAGAAGCCAATTTATCCCAAGCATCCTTTGTTGTCTTGCAAGACCGGATGTGTGGAATGATGATTCTCTTGCATGATAAAGCAATGCATGAATGTGCATTTGCATCTCTTGCATCCCATCTTGACTGTTCTTGAGTTGGAAGAGCAGCAACAGGAGTGCTAGAGGAAGAGGCATCAGGAGGAGTACCCCCTGCAGAGGACCAGCAGTAGAGGCAACCACTGTAGCATTGGTTGGCCTCAGATCAGCCCCAGAAACAATATTCCACAAATGCTTTGCAACAAGAATATGTTTCATGAGATAAGACCACATCGGATAGTTGGTGCCATCCAACTTATCATCTTCACGAAGAACTCCAAAGCATAGCAAATGTGATACCCTGAAAACCCAAAAGCCTCAAGGCTATCACTGCAAAAAGCTGTCTGTCCCAAAAATGACAGCAAATATCTGCAAATTTCAGACCCAAATCAAAGGGCAAATGCAGATCTGACCCAAATGTGACTGTGACAGGCAATGTTCACCGCAAAAAACAGCAAATTTGGCAAAAGCCCCAAATTTATTGAGGGCAAATAGGCCAAAAAGAGGGCAAAAGTAGAAAAGCCCCAAATTTTGCTGAAATTTTTGCAAATGTGACCCAAAGTATGCAAATCTGACTCAATGTCCTGCAAAAGTGACTCAATGTTCTATAAACTGACTCAATGTCCTGCAAATTGACTCAATGTCCTACAAATGTGACTCAATGTACTGCAATCAAAAAGAAATTGCAGACCAAATCCCGAATCTCTAGTGTTCTTGCACGAAGTTGCAACTAGAGGAGATGAAAGGTATTGAAAGCTCCAAATTTTGCCAATGTCCTGCAAGAGACTTCACACGTGCAACACCTATACGGAGATCTCGAGAGAAGTACTAGCTGTACGGATAGCTCAAGTACGGTGTACGACTGTACGGTCAGCTCAAGTACAGTGTACGGTTGTACGGCCATACGTTGTACGGGGATCTGAAGTACTACAGTTGTACGGAGGCTCCCATGTGCAAGTACGAACGATCTGCGTAGATCAGTACGACGATGCACGTACTGATCTATACGGCAGCGCAAGTACGATGGCTCTAGTACGGAACACAACGCAATGAAGTACAGTACGGCGCAGTACTGAATGTAGGTGCGGACATAGTGCAGGTATAGATTTGTACGGAGTGCAAGTACGGACGCACGACGAAGGTACAGATTCAGTGCAAGAAACGTACGATATTTGTACGTGGCTATACGGACATCCGTACTATTGTACGGACAGTACGGACAAGAGGCACAGGAAGCAAAGATGGGCTCTGATACCACTGTAGGATCGGAGAGAAGAGAGAGAGAGTGCAGGTACGAAAGAGTCGAAGTAGAACAGCCGTCACGTCAAAGTCTTAGATAAATAAAAACATACAAGTACAAAGTACTTGTAGCTAGACCTAGGACTAAGTGTCCTAGGTGTCACATAGGACTAAGTGTCCTATGTGGCCTAAAAGGCACTAACACTATAAGTGCCTACACTTATGCCTACAAGGCACATACCATGGCCTATAGGGCATCACTAGAACCACCAGAAGATGGCCTACAACAGCAACATTTGAAGTTAGAATTTGAGAGAGCTCAAGCAGCCCAGCAGCGCGACACAGAGGTGACACTTCGGCAACAGGAGGAAAGGTGGCAGAAAGAGAAGGACTCAGCTATTCACGAGGGTGACATCGCTTGGAACATTCAGCGGGCTGCCCTTGAGGATCGCCTCCACAGTCACAAGCAGGAATGGGAAGCAGAAATAACAACACTACGCAGCCAGCATGCAGCAGCTCTAGCAACTTTGCAAAGCCAGCATGTCACAAACGTGACCAGATTTCAGCAGGAGATCACATAGTTAAGGGAGTCGTTGTCTTCCTCAAAGATTGCCCAAGAAAAATCAAAATCTAGAGTGGCTGAATTGGAAAAGAAGCGTTCATCCTTGGAAGAAGAATTCACAGACCTTCGGACACAGTTGGCCACCCTCTAGACTTCCCAGTCCACCTTGCAAGGGCAAAAGGATCATTACTACCGGCGATACCACCGGTATAAAGCCAAGTATGAAAATTTGAGAAACGTGATGGACACGCTTGAGGTTGAGGAGGAAACACCCCATCCACAACTATATATGACTGGGGCAAAGCAAAGGGATGAGCAAAAGGCCACAAAGCTACATAAGAAGGCGGAAGAGGAGAAGGCTATTGAGGACCTCCCTCAGTAATTTGATACATGGGTTTTTGGTTTTTTGGCACTGTTAGATTTTTGCCAGGCTGATTGGCTCTCAATGTAAATATCAAGGTGTTTTATCTCAGGATGTACTCAGTTTTTTTGCAATTTTCCATGTTGTCCCTTATCAAGCAGCAGTTCATTTTTCCGATTTCAATTTAATAGAAATTTTAAAATTACTCGCATAGCCAACCACATGGTCTGTACCATTTTCTTTTCCTACTCCATCACCATATCAATGGTTTGTAAGTTCTTGTTTCTTTGACGGGTTCCTCCTCCATTTCTATTCACCGGGACGGTGAATGATAGTGGCTGGGAAAATTGTTACAATAGAAACACCCCTGACCACACGACGACATGCATTGACCACCTGTCGATAGGCGTTGACCACATGACGACATGTGTTGACCACATGTTGACCATGTGTCAACACAAGTCAGCCACACGATAGGAGTAGTTGATCACACAGGCTCATCCAGGAGTACTATCCGAGGCAACCATGCGTCGACACATCAACCACTAGTTGACACATGTCAACCACGAGTCAACCAGGAGTATCATACCCAAGGCGATCTCATCGAGAGCTGTGCACATGGAGCAATCAGGAGTATTTACAGTTACACAGTGGTTCAGTGGTGCGGTGATCCAGCTCACTTGCACATGGAGAATTTACACCATCCTGATTAGAAGAGGCTGGCGAGTCAGGGAGTCAGGAAGTCGCCGTAGCCATCAAGAGAGCCAGCGGCGCAACGGCCATCCTCAACAGCTAAGGAGATAAGAGGATGACCAATGGGAAGAAAGGGGGAGATTCTCAACGAAGAAGGGGCCCTACAAGGCGGGGATGAGGATGAAGGCTAAGGTGGAAAGGGGAGGGGAGAGAGGGCATTGGGCATTCAGCATTCGGCACTAGAGTGGGAGAAAGGAGAGTGTGAGGAGAGATAGAGGCTGGAGCTACGAGCTCGCCAAGGAGAGAGTGTGGAGAGACTTGTGTGTACCCTCTATCTACTATAGGGATAGACCTGTGTGTTCTTGTGACTTGCGACTTGTGACCTGGAGACACTGGTCTAGTGATATGTACTTTGGCCATCTTGGTCACTTTCTCATTTTTCTTATCTCTTCCTGATATGGGATTGTTCACTAGTGTATGACGAGATTTTCTTATTCTGCTTATGTTGTGGAGTTCTCAGGTGATTGTCATTTAGCATAGCATTGCAACACTCATGCTTCTCACGCCAGCAGCCTTTGGCCTCCAGTAACACCTCCGGAAAGATAGGAACCCCTCCCCTTAAACACAGCAGGAGGTTTATTTATATTACTAGAATATGCTCCCAACTTTAACGGGCCTGCCAATCAAGTATTGAACCGCACATTGTCGTTAAAAAACTCATATCCATTAATGAAGTGGTATAACCGTTCATTTGTAGTAACATAGTCGTATAAAGAGAAACATGTTCTAGTCAAATGGAATATATAGGAAAGAAAAGCTTCAATATGAGCATTCTGCAGTTGAAGGAGAAACTACTGGATTATGTATGGTCAACTCCCACAACCTTTCAAGAAAAATGATGTAGTCTGAACCAGGTCTATGTGCTCGACCCCGAGATTGGATAGAAGCTACGCACTGACTTTGGAAGGTCAAATTGAATCACAGAGCTGCAACTCTGTATGTCCAGGCCTTCCTCAGCGATATTGGTAGCAAACAAAACATTCACCTAAAACAAATTGCAGATCATCCATAAGACCAAGATCTAAACCTGCTGAATACCAATACCGGAATGTTTTGAAAACTGCAAAATTCAACACAAGAAGTGCACATGCAGATGTGCATTTAAAGGAGCGCAACTGACCCTTCCAGAACGAAAATGCTCTATGGTGCGTTGTTGTTGTTTCTGGCCCATTACATCAAGCGAAGCAGTTATACCAGTGAGAAATTCACAGTTGATAAAAGATAAGCAACCTATATGGCTTGCCAATTTAGCAAGAACCATAGCTGCAACAACTCTCTCCACAAACACAATGCATCACATGTTCTTGACATCCCTACACAAGTCATGAAAGAAAAGATGGATCATTACAGCAAATGTCCTCTTTCATCAACGAATAACTAATTGCATTCTCTCAACCTGTATTCCAGAAGGGACTCCACAAGAAGCAGGATCTTTGGACTTAACAGACCATTCTCAACACCTCCTTCAACATCATATACACTGTTTATTGGCTCTAAGTTCCCTGCGATGCCAATTTCATATGTCATAAAGGCCTCTATCATACCAAATATTAGATTCAAGACAGCTTTCCTAAATTATGAGAGCCTTTTTCCCAGGCAATTGCGAGGATGCCATTATCATATGACAAGACTCTCTCATGAAAATGAGTAATGCTTTGTGAAAATTGGAGCCGGAAACATCACATGCCAAACCACATCTTTCAATTTATCATTAAAACAATTACACACACGATATAAAAATATTTAGGAGATCATCCCAGATTTATCATTCAGTCCAAATTCAAAGGTGCTCCTGCCTTGGGAGATAAGGTACTTCTAGCTTACCACATGTTCTTTCTTGAAGCAAGTTATAAAGTTATTTGCTCCTGCCTTGGGAGGTAAGGTAGTTATAGCTTACTACATGTTCTGTCCTGAAGCAAGTTATAAGGTTATTTGCTCCTGCCTTGGAAGATAAGGCACTTATATCTTACTACATGTTCTTTACTGAAGCAAGTTTCAACCAACCTTCTGAAAGGGCAGCCTCTAAAACTTGTGATGCCTCCCTAAGAAAGACTTCCTTCAAAATTCGAGCAGTATCATTATCTACCTCAAAATTTGCATTTTTGTCCTTTCTCAAAAGAAAATCAGCTGCGTGAAACGGGAATCTTACAATAATTGTTAGAAACCTGGGGATGGATTAATATAGTCCTTGAAAGTTTTCTTTTAAGAGCATAAAACATATAAACATGCAACCACAGCCATCTGGTGCAGCACTGTTAGTATTACCTTACAAGCAGACCACAGCCCCAATTCCTGTAAACGGTAACACAGAGAACCATGTAGCTCCCTAACTCTCTTCCGCAGCTTTTTTGCCAGTTCTTCATCATCTTTGAAAAGTCTATTATCACCATTGGTCTGAAGGCAGTTGTGGCGCTCCTCATACTATCTCGCCATATCAAAAAGGTCAGAGACATAATCGAGATGACAATGGACGTCATAAAATGTGTCTTTGCTTCCCCAGGTCAGTTATGCACCTTTTCCCTGATTGAATTTAATTTATGCTTCAAGAACTCAAAAGAGTGCCGGGATTTATCATAAACTTTAGTTTTCTGGATTGGATTTGGCACATACAACTCCAGCTCAACTCTGTCCTTCAAAGTATAAACCTGACAAAATAAATTCAGAAATCTATTTTTAGATTCCCTTGGATTAATTTTCATTAACAGAGGTTAAACAGCCTCTTCATCCAAGGACCTGTAATGCTGCAAAAAATTATCATTTTCTCCCGCTTGCAATAGGAATACCAAGAAAAGAACACAACAAGTATGTACCTATCTCTAGCATATACTTGTACGTTAAAGTCAGGACTAAATTCTAGGATCATGCAGGATTATTTTCAGAGAAGTTTCCAAACCAACTTGTCTAATAGATAGATCCTTGGTTTTGATATTCCAGGAGGCACAGACTATTCCCTTATGCACAAGAGCAATAGCCTTCTTTAGATGTTTCATGCACGCACCCCTCAATTATGAAGTCTTCCCATTGAGATATGCATCTGTATCTATCTTTGGCACATATATCTACATCAAAACCAGAACCGAATCATGAGGGATTTCCTCCAAAGTTTTGGTTTGTGAACACAACCTTTAGTACAACATTTATCACACAAACTCGCCTGTTTGAGATACCTCATTTGTCTTGCAGGTCCAGCAAAAAAAGGCAGGGAACATAGCCCCATGCAGATAAGAAATCACCCACTTAAAATGGTGCATGCATATAATCCCTCGACTAAGTAGTCCGTCTATTGGAATTTAGGGGAAAATCTTAATGTATATCATGTGTATAAATCAGATAAATTATGCATCAGATGACTTGTAAAGTTTCAAACAAACCTTTGCATCAAGGAGAGATTCCAGTTGATCCAGCTGCTCTGCACAGTCAGTACCTGAAGAAACTCCTGAGAAATTGCCACCAACAACCTTAATCATATAGCATGCCCGCAAACAAAAGAAAAAATAAAAGGAAGTTGGATTGACTACTTTGGTCACTCAAAAGAAAACTGAAAACCTTAAAGCAAAAATAGAAAGAATGGAAAACTGGTGAAAAATCTGCAGCACCTGCCCAATAGTATGGCAACAAGAAAGCTCATCAACCACTGACATGGTCAAACCTACCCTCATAATTTTTGCATATGGATGATCCTTCTGTGTATGATGGCACTCATCTAAAATCAGAAGCTCAATATTCTCCATTTTTATAAAGCTATGCCTCAAAGCATCCAGGAAGACTTGTGGTGTCATCACTAAAACCTGTAGCTCAAAGCAAGATGAGGATTACTACTACAGCTGCAGTAGGTCCTAGCCCAGCAATAAAACCAGACAGAATCATTCAAGTGAGAATCGCCTTGCAAAGTTAAAGCCATCAAATAACTTTATGCATGATGTTCATAGTCCCATCCGTGCTGAACTTTTTGAGAGAATAAAAGAGAGAAAAAATATTCCTCCTACATGATGGTCCCAATAGTTAATCTGTTGCTTCTACAGTGTTAAATATAATCGTAAATGCTAGTATTGAAAAGAGGAAAAAATTAAAAGGGATCACAACTAGAGGTCCAAATTCATTTCATGCATGTGGTACTCAAACAGAAACAATTTTATAATGTTCTTAATAAAACCACCTCATTTTTAAGAGTCTGTGTTTGCCACGTTTCAGCATTCCAATAATCAACTCCTTTCGCACCATAAAAGCTGTCCACTTTCAAATCTGTGTTGATTCTTAAAACTTCTGTTTGCTGCAAAGAAAGTGTTGAATCATCAGCAAAGAGATGAAGAAGCACTTACTGCAGGGAGCAACTCATCCATGTGAGGAACAAGAAACATTCTTTATACTCTGAAGGTATGCAAATCTAAAATAGTCCATACCTGCTCAACAAGATAAACAGTTGGTGCCAAGAACACAGCTACCACTTTTTGATTTCGATCTCGAAGTACAGGAGCAAGTTCTTTTACAAGAAGTACAGCAATGAGCGTCTTTCCACAGCCAGTTTCAAGATACACAATCGTGTTTTCTTGAAGAGATTTATTCAAAACTTCAATCTGATATCTGCATTTATTGTCGTTTACCATCAATGAAGCGATGTCAGAATAAATTAGTGACCAAATATGTCAGACAAAAACACTTTAAATGAAAGAAATATGCAAAGATTGGCAGCACAAGAGTACTCTTTATTGACCCGCGAAAAGTAGGTGTGTGGACATATGAAAACCACATGCATTCCAGTTGGCTTGCAACTTGCGGCAATCGGGCACATAGTTATCTTCTCATCTTGTTCATTGGTTGTATTATCTTATTTGCCACTTATAACCCTTTTCACAGCTTAATCATATGTCTTCCAGAGCATTCTTCGATGAAACATTATGAAATGTAAACTGGAATACTCTGAAGCATTCCAACATGTAGTCAATGGCACTAGACCAAAAAGATTAGAAGTGGAAGGGAAGCATGAGGGCGGGTGGAACATACAAAAATGGAGCCAATATGCTTCAATTACAAGTTGCAAAAGTTGAAAACAGCTGGAGGCCTTCATTAAAGAGGCTATTCGGCAACAACAAAAAATAAAAGAGAAAGTGACTCTATCTCTTTTCTTTATCCCCATGGGAAGCTACACAAAAAGAGAGAGAGAGAGAGAGAGAGAGAGAGAGATTATCAGGAGGCCCCACCAACTTATCCTCATGAGAAATGCATCTCCCAGATTCTAATTCTGATTCTAAGCCATTTTAAATGTATGCAGAAGCAACCATCCTAAAAAATTCACAGGCTATGAATGATATTGTACCAAACAAAAGTAACTACTGTCAATGCTTGGCCAGATGACGCACAATCCCCACTAAATTTTAGGAGTCAATTCCTGAGATGAGGACAACAAAGCGCCTCGGAAACTGGCCAAATAGTGACTGAACGTACGGGCATCAGCACCATGAGTTGTACAGACACCCCATGTTGAGGTTGTATGGGCTGTAGCAATTTTATGGAGGCACACGGCGGGCTATATGGTCAAAACAAATTCTATTTGTAGTGGCCCACGTAGAGGGATCGGGCTGAGGGAAGGGGGGTTGGGGGTGGGTAGAGGGAGGGGGAAGGTTGGGTACTCTACATCTTTATTGAGCACATGACAATTTTGGAATTAGAGTATTGCTCTTGGGACATTTTGAGGATTTTATCCTGATATTTGGAGCAGTTGTACCTTTGTTTACTGCCTATCCTCTCTGAACTTCATGACCAACCAAAGTGCCATCCTGATATCTGTTTATCATGACGCAATCTGAAGAAGGTTCCTATGTTTTTGCACTTGCCAATGATATCAGTTAGTTTTGATTTGAATGTATAGGTCAAATTTTATTAAGGTTCTTCTTCGATAACTCTGAGCTGAGATTCGTTGAGAAGAAAGCCATCATTTGCAACCAAGTTCAAGTATGGTCATCCTAAGGCTATTTCTGGAGCAGCATGCCAAGTTTGGTTGAAAAAGACAAAGTTGTGATTTATTTTTTAATGAAACACGATTCCCCCGTCATGCACCTATTTTGAATTTTCAGAGTTTTGTATTGGTTTGCATCAAGATTATTAATGCAATTTTCCCTCTCCTAGGAACTGTAAAACCTGAATCTTCTGTGGACTCTTCTGGCATAATATCATCCAAAGTCTCTGTGCGTTGTCTCTCCAAATATGCCATGCCATAATACTCGTCAGTATGGCATAATACCTGAGTATTACAGCATGGCATATTTGGAGAGCCAAAGCACAGAGACTTTGGATGGATTCCAAGTCCACCCTTCTTATACCTTGGCTAGTATATGGATAGACACTATACATACACCAATGGCCATTTGGGCGACCATGCAAGGGTCCTTGCGTGTAGTTCTGCTAGGAGAGCTATATTTTTCAGAGAATGGGGGGGCTCCCCTTTCTTCTTTGAGACTACTACAGGGTTGAGATGGCATTTTCAACCTCAACCTTGGTTGTTTTCTACCTCCTTTCGAGGAGTGTTTTCTCATGTTTTCTCATGCACCGCATGATGTATTGCTGACTTGAGTTTTTGCTCTTGCAGGTTTTGTTCATATTTAATAGAAGTCTTTATAGTGGGGGGAAAAAAACCCTGAATCTGGTCATGATTTAACATAAAAAACTCACAATTGAACTGATTGGTGAAAACTTTTTGGTTTTTGGAGTTGTTCTCTAAGTTAAGAGTACTTCACTTCTAGGGTTTTCACCCCCCTTTATGGTCCATCATCTATGAATACTGATGATAATGCTCCCCCTAAAATCTTGGAGAAAATATGAGCATGCCAAAAATGTGACAGTTTGATTACTGGGGCAGATAGGATTTTCTCCACAAGACTTGAGCATGGTTTGGTAGAAGTCTTCTTCAGCATCAAACAAACCTCTACAAAATATCCTTTTAAAGTTTCAATATTTGCTTGAAGATTTGCTGTTTTGCAGTGTTAGGATTAATGGGGTCTAATCTGGCACCTCAGCAAAGGGCTTTTTGAATCTGCAAATTGTCCTACCTGTAATTAACATCAATATACCAAGCCTGAAAATTTTGATGCACATCAGGTCTCAATTTTTTGAGATATGATATTTTTTAAAAGTTCAAAATTAGAAATGATATTTCTTGTACAGCAGTCAATATTCTAGATATGTATTAACGATTGCTCTAGAAGAGTAATGTCTTCAGTGAGCAATCCAAAATTTTGGGATTCTAGGAGACCAATCTTTCTATTGAATTATGCTACTTGCTCAATAGAAGACTTGAATCTGGGCATGCTCTAATTACATTGAACAAATACTTCCAAATTGCTTATTTAGATTGATGGGACCAAGAAAACAAAGAGAGACTTATAAAGATGAGAAAAGGTACCTTCAGGAAATGATGAGAGCAGTAAAACTTTGATTAGTTTGATTAAACAATATTGGGAGATCAAGCAAGAAGAGAAGTTGGAAGTTGAAAGAGCCTCCCTTGCCTGCTAAACTACACCCAGCTTCTCCCTATCAGCCCTTCCTGACTCAATCTTGTTTTTGCATGACCATGGTTACTCAACCTCCCCTCCTCTCTTCCACCCCCGACCCCCCCTCCTTCTAACAGCCCCTCCACCTTCCTCTCACCCCCCCGGACTTCCTAACCCACCTCTCAACCTCTCCCCTATCTTCCTAAACCTCTCTCAGCCCCTCCCACAGCCTCTTCCCTCAGCCCAGCCCTTATCTTCCTCTCATTCCGCCCCTCTCCTCTCAGCTTCCTTCTTTCAGTCTTGTATTTTGATGGACGGAGCTTTAGCGGTGTTTGAGTCGGCCCTTTTCTTTTGATTGAAAAATGGACACCAATTCATCTTTCACCCTTGATTAACAAATGGATACCAATTCAGCCAATCCTGAACCGCTTCCATTCACCCACGAGAACTGTTATATTATCAAAAGATGAGTTGCAATAGCTCAAAAAGCATCTAAAGCTTGAAAGCTCCACTAGTCCCATCCTTCCAAATCACAACGCCAGGGACTGGATGCTTTTGGCCTTACATAAAGACCTTTCTCCTCGCCCCCCTCGACTTTTGATTATTGGGGCGTGGATAGGACTAGATGTCACATCAAAACGTCCACAATGAGTGGTGGATGGGGACTTATATAGTCCCTCCACTGTTCCCACTAATTCTAGCTAAAGGGCTACTAAAATACCCCTTTTCTCCCTCATTAAGCCATCCCCTCCCATAGAATTTTTCCCTCGAAATTTACATATTGGCTGTTGCAAAAGGTGTAGCAAACAACAGCTAATGATCAGCCCGGTAGGAGATAGGGGTAGTCTTGGACAATGCTCTCTGGCTGCCAAGAGTTCTCATCCTCAAGGAGTCCCTTCCACCTGATGAGATACTCTATGTAGACCCTGTTTCGGAGTACGTGATCTCTGAAACCCATGATGCACTCTGGAACATAGAGGATGTGGCTCTCCTCATCCATAGGTGGCAACTCAGAAATCATCAATGAATGTCACAAAATATCTCTTGCCTGCATGTGTAGCCACATTGAATGCTCCACAAACATGAAATGTTCGAGTGCAAGTTTTTTTGTAGCTCTCACTACTCCATCCAAAGGGAAGGGCTGTCTATGCATGTTGCCCATAACACGTCCTCACAAAATCCATGTTTTGTACCCTGCACCATGTTATGTTTAGACAAGTATTGCAAGCTGCAAATATTTATGTGCCCAAACCGTGCATGCCAAAGAGATGTCGGATGAGTGACACTTGCTGCCATAGCTTGAGCGGAAATGGCTCAGCATCAAGTATATACACACCATTAGTGAATGTGCCTATAGCAACCACTGCCATATTTTTTATGGGATCCTTCTGCATTGCACATCCTGAAATTCGACGAGCATGCGTTGAGCAACTGCAAGTGTTGGCACGAAAATAAGATTCTCTTAAGTCCCCGCACATGCCACACATTGCAAATGAATTGTGCTTTGCCATTGGGCAACTGCACGGGAATATCACCAGTGCCAGATACCTCTTGCCTTGTATCATTGGCACATGTCACAAATCTGCCCACAGATGGAGAAAATTGTCCAAAACTCTCCCTGCAGGGAGTCATGTGTTTGGTAGCTCCACTGTCAATACACTAGGCATCCTGCACCGCAACCATGGCTTGATCACTAGTTGCATGTGTGTCATCAGCATCTTGCACTGCAACCATGAATTGACGACTTGTTGCATGTGCATCATGAGCATCCTTTGGCATCTCAGTGGCTGTTTTTTTGTTAGTGGCATTCCCCCCCTGCATAGCAGCTCTTCCTCAACACATAATCCTTGTCATCCTTGACAGTATGTCCTTGCTCAGAAGATAGCTGAATATCATCAAAACTTTTTAGCAACATTTGCCTTTCCTTTCTTGAGTGAATCAACATATTTTTTCTAACATTGGGAAGCTATGACCGGGCAGCCCATAGTAATGACAATTACCTTTAAAAGGTTTTGTATCAGATGAAGACTTGGCTGGATCTATTTTTGAGGCATTTCCCCCCTTTGGCTGCGATTTACCAGACACCTTTTGTGGCTGCTGTTGTGTAGCCTTGGCTGGCTTGTGATGCATTTTCTTTCCCTTACCTTTGTCTTGGACAGCATAAGCCTATTCAGAAGAGGCTGAACCTCTTGCAATGTTAAGAATACGCTGCTCTTCTTGCAACAACAGTCCTGCCACATCATCAAATGAGACAGGTGCAACCCGAAGAGTAATATTCAGGGAAATGACAAATATATGATACTAGGGAGCAAGACTATTCAATGTAATTGAAATCATCTTCCCCAAATTTTTCATCTATGGCTGCAAATTGATCACGCAGATCAGCCAATTGTATTTTCAGCTCCTTGAGCTGAGTTTCCAATGCCAACAATCTAGCCTCATTCTTGACATTTTACATACTGGCTAATTTATCCCATGCGTCCTTTCCCAATTTGCAAGATTTTAGAGTATGCATCACCACTTTCTTGACTGCATTCACTATCGCTGACATGGCTTGTCCATTGCGCTTATCAAAGTTATGCTCCTCCTTTGATGAGATAATAGAAGTAGTATTGGAGGAACCAGATGAATCTCCTTGCATAGGAGTTGCAAGCACATCAAGAGGATGAGTCTCCTCTCCCGTCATCACAATTTCCCAAATACCTTTGCCAATTAAAGCATGCTTCACCATGAATGCCCACATTGCATAATTCGTAGCATCTAACTTGTCAGACTTTGAAAAGTAAAAGAAATTCTCCTGTGGCATGATTGTGGAGAGACCTAAACAAATAGGAAATCGTATACCCAACTAGGAAGAATAATTTGTAGATGGCACTGGCAATCCAGCACTAGCAGTAGTTCACAGATGGCACTAGCAATCTAGCACTAGCGGTACACTTCAATCTGCTCTCCCTCACAGTGTGCAGGCAGATTCTTACAAAAGTTTCGTAGATAAAAGTGTTGCTACTATGTAACAAAGGAAGAAGAGATGTTGAAAGCATGTGAATATCCAGCCGCTTGCAAATCATCTTTCACCCATCACCTGTGCCGTCTCTCCTTACCAAGACTTTCGTAAGCAGCGCACTGTTTCCGTCACCTACGAGTTGTTTCACCCGTCACCTCACGTTGTTCTGAGGCAAGGCTTATGAGACTCTATTCGTCACTTCTCCAATGTGTGCACATCTTCCTTCCTCCATGCTCATAGCACCAGTCAATGCTTCAGAGGTTGAGCCTCGCATCAAGTATCTCTGTCACTTGCAATCTCAGCAAGTCTAGTACTCGACACCCCTCACCAAACTTGCTTTGATACCATATGTAGGAACACAACGTGAGAGAGAAAGAGCTAGACAGCAGCATGAGTATACATAGCAAGTATGAGAGAACCAAGAGCATGTACCGTGTGGATAAGGAATGAACACACTGAGTAACCATACATCTAGTGACCCCTGGGTATGTATATGACCCACAATGTCACATAACAAGAACAAGTCTAAATAAATGAAATAAATCTAGACTAACCTACATGTCCATACCAGTGACATAAAATTTCCTACAAGCCTAGTACACAGCCTCCTGTTGGTGCTTCCACTGGGGGCGCATGGGGCATAGTTACCTAGGAACGAGAATGTTCCAAAAATTTGGGTGCCGAAACAGGAACGTTCCGAGAAGGGGGGAATGGGGGAACAGGAACTGAAACGCCATGTCATACCCGACACATCATCATATGACATAAAACTACGCTAGAAAATGAAAGAAGCTAACTTTTTACAGCTTTAAGCTTTCTATATCAGCCCTAAAATATCCATTTAAAACTTTAAAAACAGCCCCCCCTTAAAAAAAGACGTTCAAGAGCCGTTCTGGTTCCGCCTTGCTTCCAGAAAGCATTCCAAACGTTTCTAATGTTCGAACACCATTCCATGGTAATTATGGTATGGGGCGCCCTAGACGCTTGGTACACTGGGCAGGATGGGATGGCACGCAGAATACTAGAGCATGGGTGGCATCGCAAACAATGATTATGCCACAGGCACGTGGAGGCTTGGGTATCATTGATCGAGAGATGCAGAGCAGCCCCAGATGCAGAGCCCTGGAAGCTTCTCCTCTAGCGAGGACTCTTTATGAACACTTCTCGCACAGATAGACAGTGGTAGTAGTCCCACAGGTGGATTTTTTGAACGGCTTCTCTCACAAGGAACCTTGAGGAGCCTCTTTAGGGTTTGGCAGCGGCTGGATGAGGGACTCGTCCGGGAGGAGTTCAAGAGGCAGCAGATCATATGGCAGCTAGAGGTCCAAGACTCCAGGGGCGTATGCTAGGCCAGCGGACGAACATTTTTTGGGCACAATGGGATAGTGGCCTTGGCCAGGTTCTTCAGGGCTTGGAGACAACTCACTAGGATGCAGAGACTAGGGTCTGGCTCTCTCTGTAAGAACATGAAGTCAAGTTGAGTGTGTATTAGTGTGTTCTACTAGGAGTTCTAGTAGATTCTTATGTGTGAGTGCCACGTGTCATATTGGGAGATATTCCATATACACTTTGGAATTCTAGTGTGTGTCTATCCTATATATGATTGTACTTGTGTGTCACATCAATGAGTCTACATCAAGCTTATCAATGTGAGCCTTTCCATTTTGGTCTATTACTCATTTGCATTTCCTTTCACTTTCATTATGTTTCCATTTGAGTATTCTCTTCTCTCTCCCTAGCCTACCCTCTCTCTCTCCCTCTCCCTCTCCACCATGTTCCTTCATGTGGTATCAGAGACATCCTTACTCCTCCCTTTCTTTCTCCCTCCATCCTTCCTTCTCCTAGTCTATTCCCTCTTGCTCCTTGCTCTTCCAAGGGATTGAGGTGCGAGAGGCCAAGAAAGAGGACCTACTCTCCCTCTTTTCCCTTGGAAGGCAGCCCTTCTTCCTTCACTCTTAGCCTCTCCATAAGTTGCAGATTTTGCTGGACATTGGAGCTGATTCATGGAGTTGGAGATGCTGTGGATTTTGTTGTGCCATCAGCCTCGAGCTTGCTGCACATTTGTGCTTAGATTTGGAGCAACTTGGTCACCATTATTGTAAGCATCGGTTGGCGTCTTCGTAGAGGAAACGATAGCTCTTTTTTGCTCAAAGACAGCTCGTTTTTGTTGTTTGGGGAGCGTTTTTGTAAAGGAAATAGTTGCTTGCTATTGTGGAGACGTTTCTACCACTATTCTACCTAAAACCAACCTCATTTGGAGCCTTAAAGGAAGGTGTGTGGAAGGTGGTTAGTGGCAATAGTGTAGAAGAGGTATGTATTGCATGCCCTTCAATGCATTTAGTTTGACTTTTTAGAAGAGGCGCATATTGCCCATAATTAGATTGGATTCTATGATCTAAGGGTTGCCACATATGGCGCCATGGTCTCATGTGAACCATTTGATCAAGAGTTGATCTCGGAGGTTCACATTAAAAAATCTTGTGTACCATGTGCATTCAAAAGGAAGTGTAGTTTAATTCACCTTTTGGAAAAAATTTAACAAGATTACAATAACAGTAGGGGTTTTTTAATTCAAATTTAGAAAAAATCCCATTAGTTCACAAGAAACCTGAGGCTTATGAAAAGAAAATTCAAACATGGGAAACTCTCAATGATTGATAGAGGTCTTTCTATCATTGGTTTGGGTTTGTCTGATGATGTTATTCATCACTTGGATTTTGATGACACTGCACATGAATTGTGGGACAAGCTAGAGTGCTTATTTGACAACAAAATTATCAATTCCAAAGTATTTCTTAGACAAGAATTCTGCAAGCTCCATATGAAGCATGAAGATTCTCTTAATGCTCATTTGAATCATATGAAATCCCTCATCACCTGACTTGTTGCTTTGAAGGCCCTTGTTGGGGAAGATGCTGTCCTCCTTTTCAGCATTGAGGATATTCCTCAATATCGTGATATCATATCAAGGCTTCGTGTAGCACATGATATGTCCTTTAATGAAATGATTGCAATGCTTCTCGATCATGAACGAAGGCACAAGGATGTCCATGAGGAGCACGCATTATATTCCAAGGGTAAGAAGCCATTCAAAACTTTCAAATGTACTTAATATAAGAAGCTTGGCCATACAGAGAACCGTTGTTTTCAGAAGCTTTCCAAACAACAATCCAGGGAGCATGCTAACTTGGCTACAGATGCCACTAGTGAAGAAGAAGAAGATAACACTCCTACACCATCTTTTGCTCTCACTGCTCATCTCCGAAATCTATCCTTCCCTCAAAAGGTAGACGAGGATGATGAATATGTCTTCTAAAATACGTCCATGAGCTTGATGTATATGGATACTCTGCCCTGGGTAGTCCCCAAAAAATTAAATGTAATAATCTCTTTGAGTCAATAAAGGTTCTCAACCTTGGATAGTCCTCCTAAAATGATGTTTTGCTATTTATGGTGTGTGGCTCCATGTCACCCTGTTTTGAAGCCAGGAAGGGGATGTATTGTGGGAGCCAATTATTGGCATTGATAGGGTCTCTTTATTAGGCCCGGCAGAGTTGGAGGATGTTGGTGTACTCCTAGAACCTATGATCTGGTCATGTAGCCATGCTAAGACATGAGCCTCTGAGTCATGAGTCTCAAGCCATGAGAGTGCTTGGATCAACCTTCGAACATGTTCAGACTTTAGCCTCTGAGTTACTTAGGGTGCATAGATTAGTAGTGTGTCATTGTCAGGTTCTGTTCTTGGTTCCATTCTAGTAGTCCCTCACCTTTCCTTCATGGGGGGGTGTTAGAACATGAAGTCAAGTTGAGTGTGTTTTAGTGTGTTCTACTAGGAGTTCTAGTAGAGTCTTATGTGTGAGTGCCACGTGTCATATTGGGAGATATCCCATATACACTTTGGTATTCTGGTTGTTAGGAAATGGAGTCAAGATGAGTCAGTTTTGTATGTTCTAGTGAGTTCTAGTCTAGTGTGTCCTATGGATGCCACGTATCACATTGGGAGTTATCCCATATGCATTATTGTTCATATGTGTGTGTCTCCTATATAAGAGCTATACTTATCTATGTCAAATCAATTAAGTATCAAGGTATAAGCTCTTTGGTCTACATGTGAGTACTTTCATTTTGTTGCTTAGTCATTTCATTATGTCTCTCTTTGAGTATCACTATCTCTCTCCCTAGCCTACCCTCTCTCTCTCTCTTCTTCTCCACCATGTGTCTCCATCTGGTATCAAAGCCTTCTTTCCACTTTCCCCTTCTTCTTGCTCTACCTAGAGGATGAGAGAAGCCTGCAAATGGAAGCTCCCCTCTCCTCCAAGGTAAAGCCTCCCTTCCCTTAGCCTCACCTTCGGGAGCTGTTGGAGCTACATCAGCCGTTCCGTTAGCCTCGCCATGGTTCCTCGCCATCAACTACCCCTTCACCTCCAAATGCCTTGCCAACAGCTGCTTCTTTAGCCTTGCCATCAGCTGCAAACCATGCTGTACAACCTGTTGTACGACCAGTCATACGGACTGTACGGTCTGGTACACCGTACAAGTTTGCCTGCTAGTCTGCCGTACAGGCCCATACCAGCCGTTGCATCTACTCGTATGATTGCTTGTACGACCTATCGTACAACTTGACCCGCCTACCTTACATCTGTTTGTACGTACGACTAACCAATTGCAGCTCAACTGCCCTCGCTGTTGCATCTGTTTTAGCCTACATCTACCTCAGGATACACTTCAAGAATCTGCACTTGATTCTGCCATAGATTGCCTCTGCTACCGTCTTCATTCGGGCTCCCATTGGTGGTCACGAAGTTGAGCTGAGCTGCCCTCACTTTGCTCCCAATTCGCAGGTAACCCTGATTCGTTGGTACCCACGATTTTCAGAGCCTTAGACCAGCCCCTCCATTTGCTGGTTATTCTTTTCAACCTGCTGCCTTATTGGTATGAGGCCAATGGATAACAAATTGCTTCATCATCTTGACCTCAATGCTTCAGCCACAGAGATCAAAGCCAAGCTCGAGAATCTTTACGCTACATCTATTGGACCTGACCAACAAGCTTTATCTATTCTATTGCATGATCTATCATTCTATGAAGTAATAGATAATGGTTAGTAATGTTTGAGTACTCTATCCTGGGTTGTTTCTAAAATATGAATGAAATAAATTATGTGTGTGAGTCAATAAAGGTCCTCTACCTTGGATAGTCCTCCTAAAATGATGTATTGCTTTTATATTTATGATGTGTGGCTCCATGTCCCTAATTAGTCCCTAGAGCCAAGAGGGGGATGTACTGTGGGAGCCATGTATTGGCTTTGATAGGTCTATTTATCAGGCCTGACATGTGAGTTCCAGGATGTTGGTGCAATGGTCTCCTAGACCTATGAATTGGTCATGCATCCATGTATGATGAGGCTCTAAGCCATGCTGGGTGAGCCTCTGAGTCTATACCATGCTCACTAGCCTTTGAGCCATGCTCACTTGCCTCTAAGTTAGCATGGGAGCCATGTCTAGTTCTAGAGTGTCATTGCACAGCCCGACGACTGTCATTGTCATGTTCTATTCTTGGTTCCATTCCAATAGTCACTCACCTTTCCTCCATGGGAGGGTGTTAGGAAATGGAGTCAAGATGAGTCAATTGTTATGTTCTAGTGAGTTCTAATGTGAGTTTTAGTCTAGTGTGTCCTATGGATGCCACGTGTCACATTGGGAGTTATCCCATATGCATTGGTGTTCATATGTGTGTGTGTGCTCTATATAAGTGCTGTACTTGTCTAGTGTCAAATCAATCAAGGTACAAACTCTTTGGTCTACATGTGAGTACTTTCATTTTGTTCATTGCTTAGTCATTTCATTTCCATTCATTGTGTCTCTCTCTGAGTATCACCCTCTCTCTCCCTAGCCTACCCTCTCTCTCTCTTCTTCTCCACCATGTGCCTTCACTAGTGTGTGTCTATCCTATATATGATTGTACTTATGTGTCACATCAACACACATCAAGGAGTCTATATCAAGCTTATCAATGTGAGTCTTTCCATTTTGGTCTATTGCTCATTTCCATTTCCTTTCACTTTCATTATGTTTTCATTTGAGTATTATCTTCCCTCTCCCTAGCCTACCCTCTCTCTCTCTTCCTCTCCTTCTCCCTCTCCACCATGTTCCTTCACTCGAGTTGGAGGTTCCTCGAGAGGTTGTCTCCCCCTTCTAGCCTCGTCTTGCATGAGACTACGAAAGATCTCCTATTTCTTTTGGTAGCTAGCTCATGGGAGATTGCCCATCGGCCCTTGGCTAGAGCAAATGCGGGTAGATGGCAGATGCTTCTGCTGCACAAAGGGAGTTCTGGAGACGATTCCGCCTTGCCTGTGGGGATGTCTTTCAGCTCAAAGGACCTAGCTAGCGGCCTTCAGGATAGTGGCTCACACGTGTGGATGCAACAAGACTTCACATGGGGGATGGTCGCATGGCTTATGGAGGGAGGGCATGCCTTCTCAATTGACCTAGTCTCACCAGCATAGAGGGCCCATGGCCGACACGTCTTTTGAATGAAGATGTACAACGCATCGCTGCCTTCTCGTGTTTGCACAAGGCCCTCCCCAGAGGACAGTGTTTGATGAGACGGCGTCCAACATTACTACCCGGAACATTTGGGTCACACAGTGTAGCTAGGTGATGGGAGGACAACATATCACTCCGACTACTACCCTCGTGGCTTTCTGGCAGAACATCATATTTACCTTGCGCGTCATTTGGGAGCACGGGTACTCCTAGATCGAGAGCAACTATCGAGAGATGGGAGCGTTTCTACAAGGCCTGGCTGTAGGAGTTTTCTACACCCTTTCTGTAGGGGAAATCGGCTCGATGTATAGACCACCACCCTGGCTGTTAGTCCTTGCTCCGGAGATTCCCTAGGCAAGTGAGCTGGGATCTCTGGACTCTCTTCTGACAGCTGGGTTCTTTCCCTTGTATTACCATCTTAGCTCCTCATGGAAGCTGATTTCTATGGACTAATAGAAGTTTCTTCTTTTTTTATTTTTTTACAGGAATACACTGAGCCTTTTTATTTTCCCACCAAAGTTTTGATGGTTATGATAGTTCCTGTTCACATGATAGACTGCATGATGATCTCTATGAGGTTTGCAATTCTTTTTCCAGAGACTCTAAAGGAGTCTATGGCAAAGAAATGGAATGCTTCCCCTCATAGCTATGGTTATGGTTATGGTTATGGTTATGGAATGCTTCCCCTCATGGTTATGATGATATACTTGAATGTACTACTTGAATGGAGTGCAATTCTATGAGCCCCCAATGGGTGTGTGTGAAGAAAAGAATCCTCCATGGAGAAGCTCTCCTGGCAGTAGTTGCCACGAGGAACCCTAGATGCTGCTCTAGGTGGCCCATGAGAGTATGTACAATTTCATGCCAAATGATACAAAGAGATTGATCACCCTTTCATTTTAACTTTGGAGATCAGTCTATCTTAGGCCTTAGTCTTTAGTAGATTATCTCATAATCCTCTCTCATGCAGCCCATGATATAAAATTATTAAATAGTAACAACAGTGTTTTGGAATCAGTGGAATCAGACCCCATAGAGCAATCTCCCTCTCAAAAGGCAGAAGAGAAATAAAAGCATGAAATCTCCACCAAGTTTGAAGATGATGTGATTGCAACAGACTACAATTAAAGGGACTAAGCAATTGGAAACTATCAGACATTCAGTACAATCGGTAGTGATGTGAAATTGGGGGAGAAACAGTCAAACAAATACTCACATGCTTTAGAAACAAAGTCATAGAAGAAGGAATCCTTAATGAATGGCAAGTTGAAAAAAGGTTTCAGTCTCTAAGTGAGAAAAAGATATAAAATTTACAAAACAATCAAATCACCACCTGACCATAAGGTAATGGATTCTGAGCACCATCTGAAGCCCGTTTCAAAGCAAGAAAATTGAACAGCTGAGCATAAAATAATGGGGTCAATGCACCATCTCAAGCAGGTTGACGGTAGTGTAACAATAAGAACTCCGCTTAAAGGGCCAAGGGTGAAAGCAATGCATTGTACTGGCTTTTGGTATTTAACACTACCTCCAAGAATCTTTAAGGAAAAGATAGCTAGAAGAATTGACAGAAGCCATGCTAAGTAGTTTTGGCTAGGAATTTGGTAAATGGATAAACCTTAATTTAAAACTTGTGGCAGGGACATTGAAGTTAAACGAGGGTATCCTCTATTGACAAGATAAAAAGAGAAGAGTCTTCTCATTGGATAAGGGGTCGAATTTCTGGATATGCCCTTCTTTTGCAATCCTCTTTGCAAAGGAGGAATGTGGATTACAAAGACAGCTGATGCCTTGAGTAGATTTTGCCGGTTCTCCAGCATCCGGGTAAACATCACTGAGACAAAGATTATGATCCTTGGGATTTGAAATGAATGAAATCTCCCTTGCATTTGAGGGAAAGAACTAGAAGTAGTTTCTTTATACACGAACTAGGCCTGTCATTTGAAGACAATTAGTTGTAATGCAAGTGTGGAAAAGAGAGCAATAGGTACTCTTTTTACCTTCCACAACAACTGTAAAAAGTGAGACCTATAAACCTAGGACATAAGATTGTTTTCATAACCCACATTGAAGCCAACAGACAGTCATAGTATCCTAGAAATCAAGGTCAAAGAGAACAAAGAAGCACATGGGGTATGATGTAGAAGACAAAATAAAATTACTACAACCAATTATTATGCACATTACAGAGTTCATAAAGATGCTTGCCCAGGAGGAAGTAGAAGGAGATAGCGCAAATGAAGAATGCCCATGATAACACCATTCAAATATCGAGAAAGAGTGAAGGTGGTGGTGGATTTTGTCAATACTCACCCCACAAGAATGGAAATTAATTTGCCTTGCAATTTTACTGAAGCTCAAAATACAAAATTATCCTAGAGCGTAGATTTAAAAAGATGAAAGGTGAAGCATGAGAAATCTGGCATGCTTAGTTACTGATAGTAATGGTTTTGATATCTTTCCAAATAAATCTAACTTTCCTCTTTAGGACAATGAGCATGTTACTTCATTAATATGGATAAATATAAGGAGGCGTCAAGTGTCTTTTTAATGTTTTGTCAAGTAGAATTGGAAAAGATTATTATTTGGTTTTATAAAGAGGAGAAAGACAGTTGAAAAATTAAAGGGTCTGTTAGACTAAAGAGAACTGGATACAAGATTGATATCTGAGACCATTAAAAAGCAAGTATTGAGACACACCATGGTGTCTTTGTGGAAGGATGCATGTAGTAAATCGTATCAGTCTACAAGAGGCCATGGAAGATCAATATTGAGGAGCCAATTGAACATTTGTTTATCTGTGTCAGGTATCTATATGTTTTCGGTCCAAGGCCATTGTATGGGGTCCTCTATTCATTGTCTGGGCAACCAAAGCCATTGGTTGATGGAGGATATCTCGATGGACAATGGCTCTGGGGAAGGTTGGCATTGTTAGGGATGAAATCAATGATAGGATGTTACTTGGTGGTTAGCCTAGGTAGCCTACACATGCCCTTCTCTCCTCTATGGGCATCAAGAAATAGCTCGTCGTCTAGCAAACCTAGTTGTCACTTGTGTCGTCTGTCTCCTCAAGTTAGAGAGTAGAGTGTCACCATTTGGGACTCCTCCTAAGAAACTAAAAGAATAAATCTTAAACAGGAATTGATTTTGGCCAAAGAAAGTTAAAGTGGTTAACCAAGAATAAGTATTATTGTTTTACTTTTGCGTTACATTAGTAAAAGAGAATTGTGGGGACGCCCACAAGGGACTAGAAATAGTCCAAGAACTAGAATGCATGCATTAGACTAACCTTTAATGGGTTAAAGTGTTGGATTTTGGATGTGTAGGTCGAAGAAGGGTGCAAAAAGGGCTCCAAAGCCAAGGGAAACCGCCCAAAAGCGGGATCTAAGAGACAAAAAGCACCAGGAGGAGGTGGCGCCCGCACATGTAGGGCCCCACAGGGCTAAAAGCCAGCGAAATAGCCTAAAAGCCAAGATTTTGGCCCAAAAAGCATGGGAATCAGCTTTTAGAAGCTCTAGAAAGCTAAAAGTGTAAAAGCCTAGTGTTTTGGGAAAGAAAGTCTAAAATTAGGCAAAATAAAGCTAGCCCCAGCTTTTTTAGAAAGCTCTGCTTTTGGGTTGGGGCCAAGCCTATAAAAGAAGAGCCTTTGAGCTCTAGAATCATTAAGAGTTGTACTCAGCCAAGCTCTTGTGAGAGCCAGTTGTACAAAAGTCTATTTCTATTGCAATAAAGACCTTCGGGGGGTCCATCCCTTTTTCCTGGGCCCTAGTGCAGTGTGATGCTTCTTCCCCTATTCTTCCAGCACTCTTTCTTGAAGGCGACTATGTCCTCATAGCTTCTTCCTGTAATCCAAGCAATCCCAACTCCAAGCTTCTTCCCCAGATGATTGCAATTTGTCCCAAAGTATTCCTGTTGTGATTAAGATTCAATTGCTGGCTTCCAGGAGCTGCCCTAGTGCTGTGATTTCATGCCAGGTGACCTTGTTTGCTGCGACTTGTGCTTTTGGCTGTGTGCTACGCCCGGAGGTGCCCAAGAAATATTCCTAGAATACCTAGAGACCACAACGATTTGATTGGGAAGGTGATCCTTTGCTGCCCTTTGCTGTCCAGCCAGTCCAAAGCATCCATAGTTGCTGAAATATTGTTCTCAAAGTGGACTTTTGAGGTGTAGTCCCGGTTTTAGTTGTGAAATTGCCCGACAGCCACTTTACCATAACCCCCTAGTTCGGTACCAAGGATCTTCCCTTGGTACAGAACTTAGGACTCCCTTGGCCAAATGGCATGCTCAGGCGGTTGTGACAGTCGGAGATTGGTTTAGGGAAGGTGTAGAGATTATCTTCACTCTCGCTTCCATTTGGGCAGAGATTATCTTCACTCTCGCTTCCATTTGGGTAGAGATTATCTTCACTCTTAGGAGTCAGCGGGAGAGGTGTACAGGCACTTCTTTGGCAGCTCGTGGGAGACTTCTATCCTTCATGAGGACATGGGACTGCTCTTTATTTTTTCACTTGACCCCTTTTGGGATGTCGTGGCATTTTAGACCACCTCCATGGCTTTTTTGCCACATCGTTGAGGCTAGGGATAGAGTACTTCTCTCCCACCTGTTGTATGATTTGTTTTGAATGGAATATATCACTCTTTGTTTTAAAAAAAGACACACCTAAACGAAATACTGTTTGCAAATATGCCAGACAGGTGAGATAGAAGATGAAGCCCACGTGCTCTTCCCTTGTTAAGCATATCCACACATCAGGAAGAAGCATAGCATTCATGCCATAACACCTACCAATTTGCATAACTGTCTTACACAGCCCACCAAGATAGTTCTCTAAAGGATCTGATGGACCAGTGAAGAAGGTTTTGAATACGGCACAAAATTTGGTCAGACTTGCTTTAGGCATTGACACCTGGCCATGCAAATCTCCTTATGTATGAATCTTTATTAGTATCTATGAGAGCTATCTACAGAGCTGCAATCGATGATAAGTGATGATGGAGTATTACTTCTGATCAATATATATTGTTGGGTCTTCAAGGGACAATGTGAAATTGCATGATCTCTCTCTCTCTCTCTCTCTCTCTCTCTCTCTCTCAAAATCTCTTGCAAAATGCCATCACCCTAGATAGCCTCCCCTGATACTGGGAGCTCCTGGATCCATGGGGCCCTCTCCTTGTGTTAAAATGTAACGGTCAATGCCGGAACCGTGAGCCCCCATATGAGGAGGAAAGGGGGCTTGACATGATGGATGTAGAAGGTGGCATGAGGGCAAATGATATTGGTGCCACATGGGCACATGTAGGTGGACGGAATGGAGCTGCCATGTGGGCATCAAGCAGGCTGCCACATGGGCAGCACACTGTTGTCTTTCTTAGGTTTCTCTTAGGCCAGCCACATGGACCACCCAGGGCAGCACATATGGCTGGCAATAGGCCCTGGTTAAGCGCTGGCCTGGGCCCTGGTTTAGGGCAGATAAATTGCCAGGAACAGGAGCAATAAAGGTGCCCAGCAGATGGGCCAGAATGGGACTGGGCAGTGCCTTAGATAGGCTTGCTGCCAGCCATACAGGCAGGTCGGCAGACTGAGGGTCAGTTGGCGAGATCTTGTCTGCTGAGCCCTAGTTCCCCGTTGGACAGATTAAGAGTCTTGCAGCATTTGAAAGGGCCCCTTGAGGGCATCCAAAGCAGTTCTAGTAGTGAGCCTTCTTTGGCACTCCAGTGTACAGACCAACAAAGGTTGGAGAGCAACTGGGAAGAGTGTGAGTGCAGCAGCAAGGACTTAACACATGAGCAGCCAGTGAAGCCTACGATGGGACATGGAATTTCATGAGAAGCTACAGTAGGTGGTACGGCAGCATATAGTGCCATTTTAGGTGCCTACCGCAGTGTTGGTAGTTTTTGGGTAGGGTACTTGGATCTACACACATATTTATATTTTCCCTTGGCTATACATCTCAGTACTTTCTCCTAGCTTTGAAGAGTCTTCCATCTACTTGTGTGCACTATTAAAACGAGATTAGGTGGTGGTAGTATTCTAGCATATCTTTAACCTATTAACCACGGACACCCAAAAAAAAAAGAGAGGACACGTGGCAGCTTGGAGGAGAAGAGCCTGCCACGTGTCACAAAGAAGGAGCTCTTGGATGGAGGCTTGGAGGGGGGAGGAGGTGGAAAGACAAGAGGTAGGCTTTGGGGAGGAGGTGGAAAGACAAGAGGCAACTTCAGGGACGAGGAGGAGATAGAAGGTCAATGGAATGTAAGAGATGGAAGGTCACCTTCGGGAGGAAGGAGGAGATGGAAGGTTAATGGAATGAAAGGAGGAGATGGAAGGTGAAAGGAGGAGATGAAAGGTCTCAGAGCCATGGGTTAAGCCAAATTTTCAAAATCCAATCCAAGTATGCAAGGTGAATTGATTAGCAATTTAAGAATCAAAGATCCACCTTCAGATGGGGAGTGGTTGAGGATGGTCATGCATCTTTGCCCGTGCATAGCACAGGTTCAATACTCGTCTTCCCAATTAGATGACTTCGTTCATCGTTGGTGATGCAAGGTCATTACTTCTCTACATGGTCTAGTTCACTTTCAATAACGCCAAAATGGAAGCTTCTTCATGGTCTTTGTCGTTCCCATTATGAAGTTTCAGTATGGCATCTTATTTTTCTTTCATCGAGAGTAGAGGTAGAGGTAGGAGCTAGGCTTAGGAATGATGGAGAGATCTAAGGAATGACTCTGAAGGATTTTGCTGAAAATTCTGGAGGACAAGTTACACTTCACATATCACAGGCCTAAACAGTTAGGCTGAGCACAAGGTTTGTGATTCGTCAGGTCTGGGAGAAGCTCCCTCTATTTGCAGTGGATTAGCAGCCTAGAGGTTAGATGTCCTTAGTCTTTTTTGGAAAGAGTTTGTGTACCAAGGATTCATGCCAGCTCTTTCAAGGGCTGCACTCCCTATAGGAGGTTTCTTGGAGGACCTAGTGGACTTTTTTGGATTGGCTTCATGGTTATTGCCAGCAGACGCACACTAGGTCGTGTTGGACGTGGATCTGGTATAGATCTCATGAGGTTACGGGCAGGACTCACGCGTACATGATCAAACTGTATGGTGAAAGTAAAGGTATGCATGATAAACTCAAAACTGTGTCATACTGCACCTTCCCTGATCAGAACAATGTATTGCTTTCCTTTAGCAAGCAGAAGAAGCAATTAAACTATCCCTTCTACCATTTCATGCATTGCATTGTAAGTCTTGTAAGCCATGTTGATGTTCATAACCCCCGCTCTCGTGCTCCCTCCCTTTGTCCCATGACCACACCCCCACACATAGAGTATGTGCCCGCATGGGTGCGTGCACCCATGTGCGCACACATTCACATTTCTCTTCCGTTGTATATGCTGGATGAATGTTTTGACAAGATGTAAGTTAAAATGTGTGACTATGCCTGAACGTGTAATAACACATACTTATGAGCCGTTGCCTAACTGACCTCCGTCACACAGCAATGAATATTGAGCTGATGATTTTTTTCCTTATCCCGTTTTCATAGTGCTAAAATTAAGCACCCTAACTCCTTGGTTTGACAGCTATACTCACTCAGCTTTTTTAACCATTATGTCGTGTGCACGTGTGTAGCTATATTGCATTGTAGACTAGCATGCATCTTCCGATATTGAGCATTTATCGGGCGAAAAGAGGCACATAGCCCAAAGCCCAAAGCATGTTAGATAACATACTCTTTGGGATGTTAACATGGAACATGGGTATGCACAGCTATTAATACTATCTAAGGTGGGAGGATCTGTCTCTAAGTTTGTAAGATGTAAATCTCATAACATGGGCTGTGGGGATAAAATGTATGTCCATGTTATGAGGGAAAATACTCTAATGCAATGAATGAAATGTCAACATTTGAACTATTTTGACGCATTGCCTCCCAAAATATTTAGTTATATCGAATTTTCAGACCTACGAGCAACTGTAATATGACTCTCCGGTAGAGGCTGCTCTACGCCTTTCTCGACAGCTGATCCAATATTTTTCGGAACCTGTTTCCCCTCCCTCAACTTCTTTTGAGCTTTTTTGGGTGCATCCGATTTGGGCTTCTTGTTTCTATGCTTCGGCTGCGTTACGATTAGAGGATCTTCAGCGTCATAGACTCCTTTCGAAAACGCTGTCGACTCTTCGTTGCGTTCTGAGCTTCGCAATTCAAATTCACATTCATCGCTCTTGCGCTTAAAACAACTCATCGTGACTGATGCCGAGTCTCTTCTTCTCAGATGCCAGTGACTCGATGTAGCGTGTATTCCAACTTTCTCTCGGAGAGATACACAAGTAAGTTGCAACTACTGAGGCTTCATGGGACATGATGTAGAGGACTGAGTAAATGAGCGTCGTCCCTTTGCTAGTTGAGAAGGCTTGTATCTTTCGTAATACAACCATTCGATACGCCAGGGGATGCTTTTAGAGAGGCATCTTTGTGAGACGACGCCGGCCAACTTTTAAGCCTCACTTTCACCGCGCCATGATGTTGATTTGCACCTTCCACTGTGTAAACTCGCTGCACACACTAGAGTACGTCTGCCACACAGTCGAGACTTGTACACTCTCTCTGTCTCTCTCTCTCTCTCTCTGTGGCTAGGTACACGCTGCGACGCCAAAACGTTCCATCTGCTACTTTCAGCTCTGACTCCTGATCTTCTCCTGGACGCCGCACATTCAGATGATTCTCCGCAATCAATTTTCTAGAACTACACGAAAACGTCTTCCGTTACCCGTTAGCCTCCGTCATCTTTCTTCCTCTCCACACACAGAAATGACTCCTTGCACCAGCCAAATCACGTGAACTCTCTCTGTGGCTATGCACACGCTGCAAGACGTTCCATCTGCTCCTTTCAGCTCTGCTCCTGATCTGATGATTCTCCGCAATCATTTTTTAGAGCTACAAGAGAAGTTCTTTGGGTATCCGTTAGCCTCCGTCACCTCTCTTCCTCTACAGTCTACACACAAAAATGTCTGGCAACTCTATCAGCCAAATCACGTGAACTCTCTAGCAGGCCTACAGCACGTTTACGTGACACCCACTCCCGGTCTCTCTCTTTCACACACACACACAAACACACACGCCATCGGAGCTCGTGCCTTCGGCTCCTATTCCTATAATTCAAAATACTTTGTAAGAAAATTGAGCCAAAGTCTCACTTGTGTGTGTTCTTGTTTGGTCTTAGGCTACACTGAAGATTTAGTTGATGATGTTAGGCATCTTTCATATTCATGAAAAATATTTGACCATGTGCTCCACTCCCTTTCCCTACCTACCCTACCTCTACCTAATGGCTCTCACCAATGACTCTATTAGTTTGCTATCTACCCAATCTAAAGGCTCTTAATCTCAACATATTATAACTTGGCCTCAGGAGAAACTTAATTGAAAAGGCTTTTATTAGCACTTCCTGCTTAGAAGGAGTGCTATAGTCGAGAGTTGGATTCTCCTTGTGTGAATTTCCATGATTACTTATTGTTATTTAAATAAGGTTGCTCAGGTGAAGGTTATCTCAAAGTAAAATTAAACCATAGCTCTATATAAGACTAGAAGGTGCACTTGTGGTTTTTCAGTGAGAAATTCAATTGATTTCTTAGGTGAAAAGATGGAGATAGCCAATTAAGCCAGTGTCAATGAGACTTTCAAAATTTCAGTCAGAGATGGGACTTGAACTCAAGACATACTTCAGCCACTCATAAGGTCTTTCCAATAGGCTACATGAGAAAAATATGTAATAAAAGGGTTCTATTTCCTGCCCTCACAAATAAGAGTGGAGGGAGCCCCTTCTGTTAAGAGGGATATTCTCATTAATCACACTCCACATGTAACTCCTCTTAGCACCCTCCTCTCCCTTTTTAAATAATTAATACATTTTGAATTCTTTCTATTGGGGAGACTTGTTTGGCCTCTCTCCCTTTATATCAACTCCTTTCTCTCCTTTCCTCTCCTCTCTTTTTAGGAGCCCATATGCATCCAAATACACTCCCATTCCTCTGGGAGAAGTCCAACCCATGAGAACACAACTCTATTTAGAGAGACAAGACCTAGACCATGAATTTAAAGCCACATACCCTAATGTAGTAAAGGAGGAAGAAGCTTGGAGCTAAATGACTTGAAGCCACTGAGTCTAAGACTCGAGACCATGGATGCATTACGAGCCAACTAAGTCATCATAAGACATCAAGGGCTACCACATCCATCCAATGTGTGGGAGTCCCAAAGTTCGGCAAGGGAGCCACTAGTTTCAATTCAAAGCAATCTTATCTTATCTTACTATTCTTTAAGGAAGGGATCCATGTGTAGCTTCAGAGGGAGGGTTGTGATGTGATGCCACATGGAGGAGAGGCAGCAGACAGAGACAAGTTGAGAACGTAGAGCACGCCACACTGGGCCCTCTCGCTAGCGACGACGAGCAGTGAGGAGTGGAGCAGACTCGCATGGTCCACACTCACAGAGGCGCCACGTATCTCAAATTCTCACGCACGTAACTGTCTCATTTTCTCTTTAGTCTTCGATTTGCGCGTGTCAGCGTGTTGAGGTGTGCTCTTTCACGGTCTGGTCGTCTGTGCCATGCCACGTGGCGAGTCTGGCTGATTTGAATTGTCAGTACACAGTCGCAATACACAGTCGCAATACGTGGCACGAGGAGCTATTACTGACATGCAGAGACTGAAGAGAGAAAAAATGCGGCACAGAAGAGAGAGTAGACATATATATATGTATATATATATATATGATATGATATGATATACAATATTGTGTATATAATATATTATATATTATATGTATTTTAACAATATATGAATTTATAAATACATACATATAAGTAATATATATGAAATATAAAGAGAAAACAAAGAGAGTAGAAAGAAGCAAGAGAGAGGAGAGAGAGTGACAAAGGGGGGGGAGAGAGAGAGGAGAGAGAGAGAGATATAAATATATAACAATGTGCATATATGTAATATTACATTATAATAAATATATCATAATATTTATCTCTCTATATATATTTTTATACTATGTTTTATATATATATATATATATATATAAAGAGAGAGGAGAGAGAGTGACAGAGGGGGGGAGAGAGACAGATAAATATATAACACAATATAATCTATATTTATTCTCTCTCTCTCTCTCTCTCTCTCTCTCCATCCCTTTGTTTAGACCCGCGTGGAAACATGTTTCTGTTCTGTAGTACCTATTACATTTCATGACATTTCAAGATACCCAACAAAACCATCTAAAGAAGCTTATAGGGGAGCCTTTGCAGTTTACAAGTGCTCCACAAAGCAAACCCATACAAGCGTCAGTCAAGCATGTGTATTGTTCAAGGAGAATAAAGTATTCAAGAATATTAAAGTCTGGCCCAAGGATGTTAGCATCCTTGTGGTGGATCACAGCTTGCTTAACCCGATGTCCGACATGCATGCATGTGTGTGTGCGCGTATGCGTGTGTGTGTGCACGTATGCGTGTGCATGTGTACACATGAGGATGGGTGCATTCACACACGACTCTTCTTAAGAACGGGGTCTTGAAATTGGAAATTTTGTTTGCCTAAGATTATGATCCCACCTTGAGCCCTAGCGGTGCAGGTCTCTAACCCATCGTAGACGGGTCATGCTACTCGTAGATGAAATGCACAAGGAAGCACGAGATCTCAAAGCCACTCAAGAACTACAAAGAAATTGACTATGCAAACTTTTATGAAACTATGGGAGAATTGAGAGTAGGACCAAGAGTACCTTGACTGCTAGTAAGAGGGAATTCATTGGGGAGAGAGTAGTAGAGCAATGGCTCTAAATGAGATAGTGCAACCATCCAAAGGAGTTGGGCAAAGTCTTCTTCTAGCTAACTCGAAAGAGGGAATTCATTAGAGTAGTAGAACAATGGCTCTAAATGAGATAGTGTAGCCACCCAAAGGAGTTGGGCGAAGGATTCCTATATCTAACTCGAAACTATCGAGTTGAAAACTCCATGACATAGTTGGCATGCCCAAATCTAACATGTCACAACTCTGCATTATCCATGGTAGAGGCAGAAGTAGTAGGGACACAAGCATTATGACCACTTCAAAAAATTATTGAGTTGAAACAATCCATGACAGAGCGTACCAAACATTACAAAGGCATATTCATTTTCTCTACCTCAAACCGTGCACTTATCCTTTAAAAATGACATGATGTCCCCTTTTTGTGGAAGAGGGGATGGCAAATTCTTCTTGATCTTTGAACAAACAAAACATTATAAAGAACTATGCTGACTTGACGTGTGTTTGCACATGAATAATGCAAATAGTGCTTAGAGGGCGATGTGTATGCTAAGATTGTAGAGAGATGATAATGCAAATCTACTCCTTACTACCCCCCAGCTAATGGGCAGGCTAAAAGCTCAACAAATTCTTGTGCCAAATCATGACATATAGGATTGAGGCTAGCCGCCGCAGCGATTGGGAGCATAAACTCACCGCTGCACTATGGGCCTATCAAATGGCCTACAAGGTGGCGACCAACTGCACATCCTTTATCCTCTGCCTATCACTGCAGTAGCCTCTCCTCCTCAGAACCTCATTACTCCAACTTCGCCCTTTACCTGCTCTCCTAACTGCATCACCAATCTTTCGCTTTCCTTGCTAAGTCGCCCTGCATACTCTCAAACTTCCTTGGCTGCCTTGCCCATCGCTACCCATCGTTTGTCGTGCCCATCTTGTCTAACTATCGTGCCCATCTCGGTTGTCGTGTCCATTGGCTCACTTACCTCTTACTCCCCTTTGATGGTCATACTGCTCGTGCTTGCGCCACAGTTAGCTTCTATGCCTTTCGCTTCGGGCCCTGAGCCTTTGTCCCCCCTTTCGACCTTTTCAACTTTACCTACAAAATGAACTCACAAGTCTTTGTATTTCTTACTTTTCCATTAATTCTCCTCCCCCCTTACTTCATTTATTGTCCTCACACGCTCCCCCCTACCTTTCTTCTCAATTTATATATTTATATATTTCTCTTCCTCCCCCCTCCCCCTCCCTATTTACTTATCTTTCTCTTTTTTTCCCTCCCCCCTTTCTATTTACTTATCCTTTTAGCAAGGGTTTTTTCTTTTTACTCCTTACCCTTATTTTTTCAAATTCTCCCTCCATTTTCTCTATAATCCTAACTTATCTATCTATTTATTTATGTTCCTAATCTATCTATCTCCCTTAAAACCCCCCCACCCACTATTTCTTTAGGCTTTAATCTAACTCTTTCCAAATTTCTCCCCCCTGCTTTCCTATTGCCTTCAAAATTTCACCTCTTACTTATTGTCTTTCTCACAAACCCCCCCCGGTGGCTATTTATCATCCTTCCCTTCTGGGGTTTTTTTCTTTCCCCATCTTGGTTTTTTCCTCCCCCTTCTCTCTATTATATAATTCTCCGTTTACCTTTCCCCCCCCCCCTTATTTATTTATGTTTGGAGCCTCAGATGATCCCGAATGGCTTTGTTTTGTGCACCGGTTCTATCGTATGGTCGGTGGCCTATCTGACCCCCAGTCGACTGACCGACTACGACTGGTGGCTATATAAGAGCAAGCCCGTGAAGCCCATTTTATCACTGGCTACAGCAACACTGATTCTTAGCATCCAACCTCCGTCTTCTACTGTTTCCAGCACGCCATCGAAGCTTCTTTCACAGGAGCGCACCGTTGGGAGGCAGCGCCATCTATTGTATCAGTTCTACAGTAATCAAAATTTTTGATTCTCCATACTATCTTGTTTTCTCTCTTGCGTACGAGATCCTATTATCTGTTGAGCACAGGCGTTGTATTATTTTCTTACAAGTCCGAGTTTCTTATCCTCCTTCCTTTTTTTTTTGGGATAAAAAAAAAGAAATTATTCTATTTTCTTTATGGCATGCGGTGTGCATTAGAAGCCACCTCACTATTTGTATCTAGATAAGAAATGTATGTGTGTGTGTGTGCGTGTGTAATTTCACTAAAAAAAAAAGTGTGCGCGTGTGTATGAAATCCCAATAGCCTTTGCCCATCAAGAAGTTGGAAATTCTAAACTTCCATGCTTGGTGGTTGATTTTGTCCAGCTTCTCACTCACAATCTACGTGAGACTATTAAAGGCCATCTCAATCAGCTACAACCAACAATCTGCAATTGGAAAAATAGAGATTATGCCTCACAAGGGCAAACAACACAGTTTTTGCAAACTCAACCTTCCATCACATAAAGAGCCAAAAACATAGGTCTACAACTGATGCTTGAAATCAACAACCACATAGTCACACCGAGTGATGTTTATGCATAGACAAGCATTCAACACTACTCTGTGCTTCTCAATGTGTCTATGTCAAAGGCATAGACCCAAAATTGTAGGTTTGTTTCTCCAAACACAATGATTCCTCGCTCACACAACCAAAAATGGCCACTCCTTTCGAGCACGTCTTGCAAACTTGCGATGCCAAAACGAGGCCCAAAATGGCTCCGAAACCCAATTTTTCGCTACCAATACGGCTACGCTATCATCTTGTCCAAGCAATGCTCCTCGATCCCTATGTCAAAGGTTGCCCCATGGGAGGTATTGCACTCACAACTGTGTAGAGAATGCTCCTAAAGGTCCAAATGGAAAAGATGCAAAGCTCCTCTTACCAAGATGTCGCAAACCCTTACTTGCTACTTGAACTCCTCACCAATGATACCATGAAAAGAAAGTGGGAGAGAGGGAGGAGTCTTGCTTGCAACTATCTTCACAACAAGACAATAGAGAAGACACAAGAGGTGGAGGCTCAAGCTTTCTTCTTCTTACTTGCAAAAGCAACACATCAACTATACATAAAAGAGGGGTATATCCAATATCTCTAACCCTAGAGTACATGGTCCATAGTGTGAACCCAAACCATACATATGTGGAAATCTAACTATGCCACAACTACCACACAAAAGTGTAGTTGTCATACAATTGTCAGTAATGATGTAACAGCCACAACCCGGGTGGGAGACCAGGGCTGAACATGGACCATCTGTTGGCCATAGAAAAGAGGAGAGTGCTCCAGCAAAACCTGATGGTGCTCCGTATTAGCCATGATGATCTTAGAAAAGCCCCTCGCTGCATAATAAACTTTTTTGACATAAGAACCACCCAGGGTTTGAGTCAACCAATTCCCAACATCTGCTGCAGCAGGCATCCGTCCTGGGAAGAAAATTATAATGGCATGCTTTGCATACTCCTTAACTGGATCAAATATATCATCCACTTCCACCATAATGCCAGTGGTGGGAAGTGGATCTTTCCAATCTTTACGGGTGCCTTCAAATGCTTCATGCATACCTTTTAGAATGCTCCCTTTTCTGATTCCCCAGGTATCTTCCTTTTAAAAATTGCCTTTACAATTTCCCTCAAGTAATTTTTCCCACCTTCCATACAACACTTTGATTAATTTTTTAGTACATTTCCCCTTCCCCTCCATTTTTACCTCAAGTTAATTTACCCTAGCATATTTATCTCAGTTCACTCACCCCACTCCACAAGTTATAAACCCACCTTTTACACATTTAACACCATAACGAGCTGTCTAAGTTTGTATTAATGCTACCTTTTATTGTGACCCCGATAACAAGGGAGGGGTGTTTATGACACATGTCTTCCCAATCAAAGTTAAGCTGGTTCTTACCATGTTTTGGGGATTGGAGAAATACATCTAAATATCCTATGTTATCATTTGTTCTTTTGCATACAACTTGTGGATAATAGTGAGATTTTTGACTTAAGATTTTACTATGTTTGGATGGACCATACCCATGAGTATGTGGGGATAACTCAATAATCCTTGGTTATAGCCAATATTATGCAGTTTTTTGGAGAACCTATATATACCCATATGCACTTTTTTCTCCTAGTTGACTGTTTGAGGGATTTTGAGTCTGATGTAAGATGCAAATAGAATTGGGATAGCTTAGGTTTCCTTTCCAACCTATATATCTTTGCTTATGCCACAAAAACTTCATGTTTTGCAATGATAATATTGTTGTACCTACCTCTAATATACTTGGGTCCCATAATGATGGAATGGGAAAAATTTTGGAATACAAAAGATTTTGAAAACTGTCATAAGAGATAGATGTGATTATTGGATATATGGAGGGTGTATTTTTAATTGAAGGAAAATTTCGATTGAAATAATATTTAAGGGCTCCTCGAAATAAGGATTGAAATGATTCTGAATTTTTCAAAGATATCTGATTGAGTTATGTGGAAGGGTAGTAGATTTGCAGGATGAACACACACTTGCCTAGCCATAGTGAGATAAGAAACTAATGGTTATGCTTGGTTTTGGATTAGCGGGCGTCTCTATGTCACAAGGATCTGATGGCTCTTGGGTATGTGGATCCGCTGCCTACTCCATCACTTGGATGCAAAGCCATAATGACTATGTTGAACAAAAGACTCCATGACAGAATCATTGCCCTAGACATGCAAGAAATCAAGGAACACCCTGAATTAAATAAATTATTGGTTATGCAACTTTCCATCAATGATTGTTGTAGAATCTTGGTAATCGAGAAGGGAAATACGGAGAAAATTTTGGAAGTTATCAATCAATTATCTATGTCTTTGGAGCAATTAATGAAGGAAGATAATGCTACTTTAGCGGAATTTGCTAAGGAACCTCTCTATATATTCAAACCTCCCTCCCCTAGTTGGGCCTTTGTCCCCGGAGAATCTGGGTTTGAAATGCTTTTCCCTACTAGAAGGGTCCTCCTCCAGCATGGCCCATCATAGTTTTTGTGACATGGAAGGACTTTCAGAAGATGTCCAAGAAACAATTTTCTCAAACAACAGTCACCCCAAAAAAGAGCTCTACACACTTATACTAATCCTTTTTTTTCCCCATGGGTGTTGGAAGCTGAATTGTTGGCATATGATAATAAAGTGTGGGAACTCCATGATATGAATTTATTAGCACCATTTGCACTAGACATGTGGTTATTTCTGGCTGATCTTGTTGAATCCTCAAAGGTGTTGAAAGTGGAAGCAATAAGGCAAGCGAAAAGCTTTAATATTAGTATCACGCATAATCACCCTCTCTCCAACTTTTGCCCAATGTCGGCTTTTGCTATAGGCAGGTGCCCTTCCCCCGTAGGTGTGTTTGGGAGATGTAAGAGCCAGATATCACAAATGGAAAGGAGAACTCCCAAATACTTGAATGATATCTTTAATGTTGGCAGACCCTATATAAAATTCAGATGTTTGGAGGAAAAGATTGAATGCAAGGCACAACCATTATGGTTTCATCATGGAATTTGGTATATGCTACATAATCTGCCGGCATTTTTTCCAAACAGACCATTGAAAGCTGCTTTCAATTCTTTTCTTTTATTCATGAAGGCAAGTCTTATTTCTTATTCATTGATGTGTGTGAATTAGTGTCAACCATGAGATTGAAGTTACTAATGATTATGACCTTTTGATTTATGAAGGCTAGTGCTATGGTCATATTCTGCAAGGCTTCCCTCACATTCCACTACATGAGGGAGCTGGTTTTATTAGTTGTTAAGAATTTGGAGAAGAACCCTCTTGCTCCATTACTTCCACAACCATCACCCGGAGTAATGTCATACGGGGAACTCATGCTACGATCCCCTGAGATGTTACCTTCTAGAGCTTATGGATCTTGAACAAGGGGAAGATCAGTAGGATGCATTGGTTGTATGAGAGGCCGGGGATGCACTTCCTATTATTCACCAAGGGACCATTATTCCAGTAAGATGATCCCCCTTCAGAGAGTTCTGTAGACTTGGATAGTCTGAAATCCCTGGTACGACCATCAAAAATATTGAGAGGTGGTAATACCATGTCCTACATTGATACAAAGAGTAAGAACCTTCCTATTCGACATCTGCTTTATGATGACAAGGATTGATTGATGGCAGGTATGTAAAGTTCACATGAGAAATATCATGATGTTACCACATAACAGTTCATGCACGATTAAGAAATTATTTATATATTTTCTAGCCCAACATTTTTTTTGCCGAAAAAACAGTGCTGATTATATTACTTCGAAAACAAGATACATGAGGTCAGCTTTGCAACTGACGGGTCTGCGTTCACAAATCGGACGCAGCCCAAAAAGGAAACAAAAAAGTAAAGCTCTCTCTCACGGAGGGATCAGGCGAGTGTGAATGAACAGCCAGGGAGGTGGTGAATAGCGCCACTGAAGGCCCTGCAAGGTATGCTCGAAGAAGAGGCCCTGTGTCCCAATCACGGTGGAAACATCTCCGCTTCTCCGGGCCAGCCCGGGAGTCTCCATGTATCTGGTCCCACTGGCCTCTGAGGGTGTGTATAATCTCACTCCAGATGTCAGTCATGACCTGGGCAGTCGAAAGGGAGGTACCACCGAGGATCTGCGCGCAGCGCGAGGTCCAGATGTGCCATCCTGCGATGCTGCTAATAATCTCCCAGACTGTGGCTGCCTCTCCTGAGATCCTGTGTCAGCCTCTGCCAGGTGCGGTGGAATGCTCTCAAGCGGCCCCCAAGTCCCCTGTGTGATAAAAAACATGGGGTCCTGCGGACATGCCTCGAACAATTGATGAAAGCCAGGTGCGGTGCTGCACCAGCAGAACACGCCCCAAGAGATCAAGCCTAACTCCGATGCTGCACGAGTAAGGATCCCGAAGGTCCACCTCCACACTTCTTGGGTGCGAGTGCAGCTCCACAGGCAGTGTTTTGGTGACTCCTCGTCCTCATGACAGATCTAACAACGTCCATCCTGACCAACCTGCCGCAACCAGCTCCCCACTGGAAGACCTCTATGAGCGAGAAGCCAAAGGAAGTAGGATATCTTCCGCGGCCGCCAGCTCTCCCACAAGGCCTTCCAGAAGGCCTACAAAAATAGCCTGGAGATACCCTGAGCATACCAATTGGGCTGTTGGGTGGGCGGGCGGCTCTGCATCCTCTCGAGAACTCTCCTGCCCAATGTCGTGCTGTAGGCAAAGAAAGAGGTCGGCCCCTGACCTGTCACAATCTCTGGCCATCTCCACTCTCCTGGGTCCCAATCAAGCTCTGACAAGGCCCGCCCCTCCCAGAGCCAGAGTCGCCATAACTGCAGCTGATCCTGCTCTATGCTAGGATCGGTCCGCCAAACCTTCCCCACGAGGCCTACGACCCGAACCCTCTGCAATGGGAGTAGGGGGTCGATGAGCACATCCTCTCTCCTGAGCCGGCCGTCCCCCATAACCGCGAAGAAGGAAACAGAGGTGTCGTCCATCTGACCTGCAACCACCAGTGGGATGCCACGGGGGGTGAACTGTCCCAGCCAGCGGTCATCACCAGGCATGAGGATCTGAATCTCGGGTGGAACCAACCAACCGGCTGGAATCGCTCTGTCTATCTCCGTGCATCTCGCCTGAGCTCCACGGGCACCTCCAGCTGCGACTGCTAGAGCAGCGGTCTCCAAGTGTCTGTACGTGTCCCTCCAAACTCGAAGGGACCGAGCTAGCCCCCACATCCAACCGTCCCACCTAATGTGTGATCTCTCCCCTAGCTGAAGGCCCTCGACATCTCTGACCTTGATCGTTCCAGATGAGTGGCTGGCGATCGATCTCCTCCTGACAGCTAAGAGGGGACTGAATGAGACTGAGGCGGAGCCGCCTCCAAACCATGAGAAGGCTACGAACGAGTGGGGAGCAGGGCTGAGTGAGCGGGGTAGAAGTGAAGATCCACCTGAGGGATGGTAGCCACTCTCCACCTCGGTACGGGACACAAGAACCGACCCCCTGCTGAAGTAGCATCTTCCACGTTTGCCCCCCTAGGTCAACCAACTTGCCCAGCAGGGCCTGACTCTGAAGCTTAGGATCGATGACCCCCAAGCCACCCTCAGCCTGCGGAAGAATGACTGTTTGCCAGGCAACCCTGGCTCTGGTATCCCTGAGACTGTCCCCCCCAGACCACAGGAAATTCCGGACCAACCTCCTAAGCTGTGCCACGCTGGATCTCGAGAAACACCAACAAGAGGCCACATACCATGCTGTGGCTAGGAGAACCTGGTTGACTACAAGAGCACAACCTGCCAGAGAGAGCTTAGCAGTGCTCCAGAAAGCCAGCTTCCGTCGAATGGAATCTAGCACTGGAAGAAACTGCTGAGCTGGTGTGATATCTAGGCCAACCTGAAAGTCGAGATATCTAGCTATCTGTCCTCGTGGGATCCACCTGAAACCCAAAAACCTCCCCCACTGTGAACATGCCCCGGGATTTGTGAGAAAACCAACTGATTTGTTCCAATTGATTTTCGCACCGGCTGCTAAACAGAAGACCTCTAGGGCCAGCCTCACCCTCTCCAGCATCATCTCATCATCCTGAACATATAGTGCTATGTCATCTGCATACTCCGAATTCAGGAGCTCCGTGTCCTCCCTGATGGGAAGGCGAACACCCCGGATCCCGGTCGACCTCGCCGGAAGGTAATATGTCATGGCCTCGGTGAAGAATAGAAACAGGTAAGGAGCAAGGGGGCAACCCTGATGCACTGATCTCTCCAAACGAAATCGCTCTCCCATCCTGCCACCGATAATGACCCTGCTGGAAGCTGTCCTGTATAACGCTAAAATACCCTGAATCCATCCTGCTGGGAACCCCAGTCGCTCCAGCGTACCCTCCAGGAAGGACCAGTCCACTCGATCGTAGGCCTTCTCAAAGTCGAGAAGTAGGATGGCTAAATGTGACCCATTGTGTTGAGCCCACTCCGCCGCCTCTGAGAGTGTGAAGACATTATCCAGGATACTGCGATCCTGGATAAAGCCTGTCTGAGTGTCATGAATGAGGTCAGGAAGTAGAGGCCGAACTCTGGTGCTGATCATCTTGGCAAGGATTTTGTAGGCAGTGGTGAGGAGGGTGATCGGTCACCACTGACGGATATCCTGACGATCTCCTCCCTTCGGGATGAGGCAAATCAGTCTCGAGGAGAGGCTCTCAGGCATATATCCGGTGCCCTTGGTAAGGAGAGGCTGAATTCTAAAAATTTGGCATTAGTAGGCCTTGTGGGATATTTTGCCCCTTTAATCCTCTGGAGGTCTGCTAGTAGGGGCTGATGGATCTAATCCCAGAAGGAGGTGAAGAAAGCACGAGATAGCCCACCCTCGCCAGGGCATTTCTGCCCATCGATGGCCATCAAGGCCTCCAACATCTCGTCAGTAGTGAACGGTGCCAACAACGTCGCCTGCATGTTGGGCTGAACCAGGGCTGGAATATGCCTCCACACCTCCTCGCGGGAACGTCGAGTGCGAGGGGGGCAAGCTGCTCCTGCTGGAAAAGAGTCCTGTAGAAGTCGGTAGCCAACCCCAAGACCTCACCCAGATCGGTAACGATGTGCCCCTCCGCTGTCCTAAGACTCCGTAGCTGATCCCCTGCTGCTCTCTGGCCATGCGTCCTGAAGAACTCCCTGCACATCCGGTCGCCCTTCCCGGCCCAGAATGAGAGGGAGGCATGATAGGAAAACTCTGAGCGGCGCTGGAGAGTCTCCTCAAGAAGGGCTCTGGCTCGAAGGGCCTGGATCCGAAGCTCCTCCGAGCCCGGGGCTGCCTACTCGAGTTGCTGAATGGAAGCGAGGTCCCTACGAAGAGCTCTCTCTCTGCCCCACCACTTCTGTCGAACTTGAAGGGTTGCGAGCTGGCAAATATGGCTGGACTCCTGCAAAGCCTGCGCCACCGAATCAACCAGATCCATGTACTCGCCCCAATTTCTATCCCAAAGGCTACTGATACTACTGCGCATGTCCTCCCTCGAGAAGATGGAATTGGGAATCCGGCACGAACGGGGAGGAAGGGACTGAGCTGCCGAGTCTAAAGATAAGAGCACAGGCACGTGGTCGGAAAGTGTCATCCCTGGCACTATACCCGTCTGACCACCTATGCTGATGGCTGATCCCAGGCCATGCACTTTGGGTAGGCCTAGAGTTGGAGGGTTCCAAAATAGGAATCCTCAACATCTATGCTCCCACAGACCTCTGATGCAGAGCCACTTTCTGGAGGACACTCACAGGGATTCTCCCAGACATGGATTCCTGGATTGTTGGAGGTGACTTCAACAATCTGGAGACCTTGGAGGACTAGCAGGGCAGAGGACCAGAGTTTATAGGTATGGCTCAGGCAGAGCAGTCCGCTTGGGACTCCTTTATCTTCACGACAGGAGGTAGGGACAGCTGGAGAGACCCGTCCTTTTGCCGTTGGCACGGGAGCTTGGACTTCTCCTGGGGCTTCCGCAGGGAAGGAGGCAGACTCCTGGAGAGACTGGATAGATTTTATGTCAGTGAACATTCACACGCAAACCAGAAGGCAACAACCCCTCCTTCGAAGTACACAAACAAAAAAAACAAAAGACTTCGCTAACAGTTCGCACACGGAAGTACAGACACCGCCACTCCTCCCCTGTGCACCGATCGAGGGCTCCCAATAAGTGTGAGAGCATCTAGGGAGAATCTTCCCGCAGCTATGGGAATGAGCCACAGAAAGCTTGTGCTCCTGGAGCATAAGTATATCCAAGCGACCAATCAGGCTAAAGTTCCTGTCTCAAGATGAGCTTCCTAAGACCATGGGTGCCAAAAGAATGAAACCCGTTCACATTCCAGGAGACAAGGTGTAAGCTCATGGTGAGGACTGGTAGGCTGTGAACAGCTGTCTGCTAGCGGCAGATGTCGATGAAGAAGCTGACATTTCGGAATGGAGGCGCTGACGCTTATGAGAGGGTTTGGAGGGGGAGGCGGGGTCGTCCTGCCCGTTCTTCAAAACCTTTAGCAAAGGCGTAAGGCCTTTAGTGCCATGAACAAACGCTTTCTCGAGCCAACTCGAGATCTCTGAAGTAGTCATCCCGTAGAACGCTCGGAGTTTCTGGGGAGTCTAGGCTCTGACATCTTGGGGAAGGGGCCACGACAGGGGGGGCCTGAGGATCACAATCAATCTGAAGCGTTGGCGGCGCAACGCCACCGCAGGCACACGTCACCCTCGGACCACTGAGTCTCGAGAAGCTGTCCACCCGACGGGCCTATCCAGGAGCAAAACTGAGCGTGCGTCTGCTCTCTGAGAGCCTCCCAGACCATGTCGTCTGTCCAAGTCTCGATGCCGTCGCTGAGGAATGTCAAAGCAAAGCTAGGGCCATCCCTCGGGGCCAAGGCTGCGTTCTTCCCATCTGCCCCTTTACGGAGCAGGAAGATGCTGATGTCGAGACAAGCCGGGAAGGTCCCAAGGTCGGCCACATCCAAGTAGTCCCAGGGGCCAGATCTGTAGAAGTCACGAGGAAGCTCTCTCTCCTGAAGCTGAGGCCCACCAGAGTCTGCAACTGAGGGGCTAGCAGACAGGGAAGACTGCTCCAGGGGTGGTGTAGATTTGGGGTGTCCTACCTGTGGAGGGGAAGGGGGAGGTGGCTGGGGGGTAGGCAACTCAGACTCCACGGAGGCGACTAGCGGGGGGGGGTGGAGGAGGGGGAGTGGGGGCTGCCCACGGCTGAGGAACCATCGGTACAGCTGACACTGCAGGAGAGCTGAGAGAGGTGGGGGGGGGGATGGGGCTGAACCTGGGACTCGGGCTGAGAAGGAAGAGGAGGGGACTGAAGAGGAAGAGGCGGGGGCTGATGCTGCGGGTCGGGAGGAGGGGGGTGCGACTGGGGAAGGGGCTAGGACTGAGTGGAAGGGAGTTGGGGAGCGGCAGAGAGGGGGATCTGAGGCTGTGGAGGGCAGGCTACCATCGAAGAAGAAGCTCTCCCAAGACCCTGGGGCGGCTGCCTATCAGGTCTCTGAGGCGCTGCTGCAGGTTGGGTAACCTCTGCCTCCTTGCCTTTTTCGAAAATCTTCTTATTCTTTCCTCTTTTCCTTCTGACCTCAGTCCAACCGCCAGCCATCTCTGGACCAGACTCCGGCTGCCTCTGCTCCTCCTGACGTGGCTATCCTGAGGGGGGGGAGGGGGCCGAGGGGGAGGGGGCGGGGGGGGGCCGAGAGGAATTGGAGAATCGTGGACAAATAGCAGCCAGGTGCCCAAAGCCGTGACATCTCAGGCACTGGCCTGGCTGTCCTGTGACTACCATGCTCTGGGTAATGCTGCCAGCGTCTGTCACGATCTCAATCACTACACGGAGAGTCATCGGGTCTACCACAACCACACGGACTCGGGGGCTCCTGCCGTAGTAACCGCGTCGGCGAAAGTGTCATGCATAACCCAGCCAAAGTGGGAGCCCAGGTCCCTGACAATCGGCCGCAGCTCAGCAGCAAGGCCAGGAAAAACTAGCGTCACTGGGTGGCGAGGTATGTGGAAACGAGCATCAAAATCCGCTGCACTGAATCCACGGTACCAAGGGACTATCATAATGATCTTTCCATCCACAGATATGGGGGAACCAGTAATCAAGTTGCTCGCAGCTTTCGCAGTGGAGAGTTTAAGCCAGAAGATGCCCCTTCCCATAAGGGCCACCTCCTCAATGTGGCTGTCCTCTAGCATGAGAGTGGACTGGAGCCAGTCCCTAATGGCTGATCTGGATGGGGAGTGTCCAATGACTCTGCCATAGACAGAAGTAAGGGCAAAGTCATTGGCAACCTCTTGTACCCGAGACGATTGTTGCTCTGTCAAGATAATGCGGTAGGCATCTGGAGAAGGAGGGTCCGATTGGGCCTCCGGTTATCTTGAAGAATTTTGTTATATAGAAAGTACTTAAATAGCTATCAGGGTGTGTATAGTGAGTTGTATAATTCGGGCATACCAAGGAACATTATAGTCGGTCTTGATAGACACTTCTATATCAACATTAAGTAGAGACACATGACTTTTATATGGCGAGGTGATTCTCACATATGGTATGTATATGTATAACCAAAATTTCGGATCAACGTGACCTTGGATTTTAGATATCTTAAAAGAGAGAGTGTAGGGATTTACTACACTTAAAAAATTTTTAATTCACTATGGAAATATGCTTGGATGAGATGGATTTGAGGGACATCAAAGGATCCGATGGGTAGCCCCAGTTGAATTGATTTATACCGTGGATTAAATAAAGGCTTGTATATTAAGAAGTTAGGATTGTACATTAGAAGGCTCCAACCAGTAGGCCAACATTTATATCAGATAATGGCAGAGAAGTAAATGTAAAGGATACTCGAACGATAGTAAGGATTCAAATCAGACTTTGGAACAGGCTGGGAGGCGACCTTGAAGCAGCTAGGAGTTAATGATGGTAGGTAGTGATATGCACACCTGAATCACACGAGACCTCCACTAAACACAAGAAACTAAGCATCCAAAGTAGTCATATCGGGTTCAAGCTCGAGATAGTGAAGACACTACTCCCCAAAAACTCAAAGGGCGGGAGTATCTCAGCACGAAGAGCTAGTAACTTGTGTTGAAGACTTGGGCTCGCACAACGAGAGGATTGAAGGGAACGTACTTGACATAGCAAACGAATGATGGACCTCCCACATGTAAGTAATTTCGTGGAATTACTCGATGACGCGAACTAGGAGACTATTAAGAAGGACCCGCTCACCCTGTTTGAGAACTTAGAAGCGTTCTATACTGATGGACAATGAACGCTAGTCCCTTGCTAACGGCTGCTCTGAGATGATGCTAGGTCCAGAGGTTGCCATATGCACAACAGAAAATAACGATTAGTTCTTGGTGTAGTGCAGAGTCTGGAGGAGGTAGTCGATTGTGTATAGTTTGCTACTGGTAGGAGAAGCGATAGAAACCCGTTTACTTCATGCATGGAGTTTTCACGTTCATATTGGGCCCAATCAACACCTGATCCCAGGGATTCCATTGTCAATCGACTCTATGATGGTTGAGGGTGAAATACCAGCCCCAGGATAACCTAGAGCAGAAACGACGGTCTGGAGACAAGGTAGACAAGATGCTTGGACTACCAACTAGTAGTGCGGCCATACGTTTCGTAAGTCCTGGAACTAAATCGGATCGCCTCCACAAGTAGGTAGTATACAAAATGTGCATGATACCATCCTTTTATGTTACGATACTTTACGATTCCCCATCCCCATGGACAGAGTGATAAGAACCTTGAGCACGTGATTTACCTATATGGAGAAGACTTGAGGTTCACGACTCCTTGACATGACTGAGGGCAACGTTGAGGTTAGATATGAATGATAACCCGTCTCACGATGTGGGCAAAGGAGGCGGTAATATCGTAATAAGTTGATTTGCATGGACATTCATATAGTATTAGGAGGTAATACATATTACTAAGTGAGCAGGAAAACCTCCGCATAATGTGTCCACGATTACGTATCGATGCCTATAAGTAATATTCTCTGTGTTAGATGACAGCAAAAGATTTGTTTATTTCTAGAGCCTGGCAATGTTTATGAGAGGGAGAATGAGACAACATTGACACTTCTATACAAAGCGTAAGTAGTAATAGCTATAATAATGTCTTTTACGATATGAAATCACAAACCAAGAGACTATTAACGAGGACCTACTCCACCCGTCTGAGAACTTATAAGTGTTCTATACTGATGGACAATGAACGCTAGTCCCTTACTCATTAACGGCTACTCTAAGATGATGCTAGGTTCAGAGGTTGCCATATGCAAACAAAAAATAATGATTAGTTCTTAGTGTAGTGCAGAGTCTGGAGGAGGTGGTCAACTACGTGTAGTCTGCTGGTGGTAGGAGAAGCGATAGAAACCCGTTTACTTCATGCATGGAGTTTTCGCGTTCATATTGGACCCAATCAACACCCGATCCTAGGGATTCTGTTGTCAATCGACTCTGTGATGGTTGAGGGCGAAATACCAGCCCTAGGATAACCTAGAGCGAAAATGACGGTCTAGAGACAAGGTAGACAAGATGCTTGGACTACCAACTAGTAGCGCGGCCATACGTTTCGTAAGTCCTAGAACTAAATCGGATTGCCTCCATGAGTAGGTAGTACACAAAATGCGCATGATACCATCCTTTTATGTTACGATACTTTACGATTCCCCATCCCCGTGGATGGAGTGATAAGAACCTTGAGCACGTGATTCACCTATATGGAGAAGACTTGAGGTTCACGACTCCTTGATAGGACTGAGGGCAAGGTCGAGGTTAGATATGAATGATAACCCATCTCACAATGTGGGCAAAGGAGGCGGTGATATCGTAATAAGTTGGTTTGCATGGACATTCATATAGTATTAGGAGGTAATACATATTACTAAGTGACTTTGGCCAGGAAAACCTTGTGTAATGTGTCCATGGTTACGTATTGATGCCTGTAAGTAATATTCTCTGTGTTAGATGATAGCAAGAGATTTGTTTATTTCTAGAGACTGGCAATGTTTACGAGAGGGAGAATGAGACAACATTGACATTCTATACAAAGCGTAAGTTGTAATAGCTATAATAATGTCTTTTGCGATACAAAATCGCTAGTTGCACGTAAAATGGTTTCGAGTTAGTTTCAGATAGAGACCACGACTGACTGATTCTTTGTTGGGACCAAGAAAATAGATACTAAGATATAATGCAACACCACATAGAAAGAGCAAACCTGTTGCACTACATAAGTACGTATACCTTAAACATTGGTAGCAGAGATAGCACAGAATGGAAAAAGCTACGTACTTCCATAAATAAGATGAACATTGATGGATAGGTTTGGTTGAGGTTCCCTTCATGATTGAGGCACTATTATTTTTCGAGATGTTGTTTTGATAAAAGATGTGTGTTGAACAATTTGGAGCCTCCAATAAACAAGGGAAGTACTGAGTTAACATACTAACTCCCCTCACTTTGATTTTTTTGAGAACTAATACTCGTCAATTGTATGTATAATACATTTGGAAAGTATAAGTGCCAAGATATGATATGTTACAAATCGGTTTGAGGGACATGGATAACAACTTCGTGTTAGCATGTATGCCTATAGTCCCACATCCACAAGGTCCTAGTTCTAACTTACCTTTTATGTGGACGGATGCAGGTGAGTTGACACGCTTCTTAAACAAATTTGCAGACGTATGGTGTTGAGCATTGTAATGGCACACTAATTACTACTGGCAGATTGGAGAAATACATCTAAATGTCCTATGTTATTAGTTGTTCTTTTGCATACAACCTGTGGATAATAGTGAGATTTTTGACTTAAGATTTTACTATGTTTGGATGGACCATACCCATGAGTATGTGGGGATAACTCAGTAATCCCTGGTTATAGCCAATACTATGCAGTTTTTTGGAGAACCTATATATACCCGTATGCACTTTTTTCCCCCAATTGATTGTTTGAGGGATTTTGAGTAAGATGCAAATAGAATTGGGATAGCTTAGGTTTCCTTTCCAACCTATATATTTTTGCTAATGCCACAGAAACTTCGTGTTTTGCAATGATAATATTGCTGTACCTACCTCTAATATAGTTGGGTCCCATAATGATGGAATGGAGAAAAAAATTAGAATACAAGAGATTTTGAAAACTGCCATAAGAGATAGATGTGATTATTGGATATATGGAGGGTGGTTCTTTAATTGAAGGAAAATTTTGATTGAAGTAATATTTAAGGGCTCCTCGAAATAAGGATTGAAACGATTCTGAATTTTTCAAGGATATCTAATTAAGTTATGTGGAAGGGTAGTAGATTTGTAGGATGAACACACAAAGTCCCTTTCTTTGCCAGAATTTGTATCCTTAAATTATTGGTCCTCACGCCCTTGCCCTCACACACACACACACACACACACACAAACACATTAATTTTGCTTAAAATATTGTAGCTCACTCTCCCTCGCACACACACACTCACACACTTTCATTGTCCCTTTTACTTGTCCCCCCCCCCCCCCCCTCCCCCCAACATACACACATGAATATATCCTTGATTGGTCTTTCAATTCAAAAAGAATTTGCATTCGCTCCAAAAAGGAAAAGTGATCGCCTTGTTGAGCTCTACGCGCTTCTCAAGTCAAATTTATGGAATCAGACACTGCCAGCATTGAAGCTCAAAATCTCAAACAGTAAGACCTCTACAACACGCAAATGTATGAGATGACCATAGCACATAGCATGGCATCCATGCAAAACGAAGCAAAGAAAATCAAGAACAAAGCATCATTCAAAGAACATTAAGCCCGAGTCAAGCTAAGGAGCAAAAATCAAGAGTCATCATCAAGCGACAAGCAAAATGCCGCCAACAACAAAATGCACTAAGGTGCAAACCTTGCCACCTTTAGCCTATGTTCTAGTAATCAAACCCATGCAAGCACTCAGGGGAAGTATTAGCATGTAAAAACCACATGACCACCTTACAAGCATATGCAAGCCTTGTAAATGGTATTTTATAAACACCATCATATTGAGTATTTATTAATAGTGTTTTATATACACCACCAATGTGAGTATTTTCAATCCTATACCAAGTGGATGCATATTGCTAGTGCTATAAACTACAAACACACCATGCAAGCTCCATATTATCTCGTGCAAAGTTTCATGCAACTATAATTGTAAACTCACATCTGACCACCTTGCAGTAGCCAATGGATCATGGCACCAAGGGGAGGTGTTGAGATATGGTGCCATGACAACATAAGTTAGAGGCTAAGGTATGGTGTAGAAAGAATTAAAGTAGCCACCCAAGGATGTGGATTACATGATGTCAAGATGTGAAGCAAGGACTACCACTGGATGGTATGTGGATTAGAGGATCCCACATGGTTTGACTATTCTAAAGGCTCTCTCTATATAAGAAGCCTTCTTGTATTGTTGATCACACAATGGAATATATTGACTTGAGTTTCCCTATATCTTTAATGGAATGGCTTGTGTGATTGCATCCACCATAGCTAGTACATTGATCATTGTTGCACTAGGCTTATCACAATCCGTATCTTTCTCAAGAGTTACCCATTAGACATCATGGAAGTAGTCTTGTAATACATACAGCATCTCTACCTCTAATCATGACCCTTTTGTACTAAGGCATAATTCCTTCATATTGAGTTCTCATTGTATGCAAAATTTACAGGAACTTTTGCCTTCATCACTAAACAAAAGTGCAACCACCACTTTATCCAAACTATTAATGTGATTCTTTCTCAGGTCATATTAGTAGTTTAATCTATCGCTTATCACTTTATAGTAGCGAAATAGCCAAAGAGACATTTAGTTGATAAAAGTATTTTGTAAGAATGGTTTTGCCTTCCCATTCACCCTCACTAGATGTTCTACATGTTTACAAAATCACCAATGGCTTGGACTACCGTGGAACCCAAGCTTAATCGTCACATCTTAGACATGGCAATGGGTCCTAATGAGAGTCAGTAAAGGCCAACTTCCTTAGTTCTCTAGTGCTCATTCTAGAACTAGGATGGATGTGCATGCACACATGCATGCACACACATACATACACACACATGCACACACATGCAAACACACACGCTCACATGAGTTATCTACTAATTATATTTAGAAGCTTGTACCTTATATGTCTCTTTCGATTATGGTAGATTAGTCTTAGAACTTTGTTATGAACAATTGTAATGTATTTCAGATCCACTTGCTTTGGATTCAAAGCTCATTTGCTCTCACTCTTGAGTTTTAGGCTTACTTGCTTGATCTTACATATTCTCGTACTCCATCTTTTGGATTCATGCTCTTCGGATTTTGGGTATTCTTGCATAGGATTCACCTTCTTTGGGGTTCATAGGGCTACCGAGTTGTGACTGAAGAGATTGATGGTGCAAATTGTCCCAATAAAAATTGTAATCATACAAAAAGTAAAGGTAACTAACCCCCATAACTATACAATGCTTAATAAAAGGATGGGAAACAAGCACACAACTCAAAAGGGAGCAATAATAGCCCCTCAAGCTCCCCTGTAAATCTAATTTTGGATTTTTTATACGGTCCTATGAAATATTGTCATTGATGAAGGTTGGTACAAACACTTGATTTTACATAGAAATTATGTGAAAATTGTATAACGAGACTTGAAGCAAGTTTCCTCCCTTCTTGCACCACCTTAGGATCTCCTTCTTTAGCATCTTTTACTCTTTCAAGCGCAAGCAGGCGATACATACAAAGGCTCTCTACTCACAAGTTTTCATTTCCCTCTCTCCCTTGTTGCCACATGATCCACCTATTTGCATGATCTTATGCATCTATTAAATGCATATCTACGATTCTCAATGTAGTTTACTTTACTTTGCTTGGAGTGGATCTTTCATACCATAGCCAAATTGTTTCCCCCCATTAACGTGGAGGAACTTTACTCATGTCACATGAGTACCTGTTTGGGTATGAGAACATTGTAAAATATGGTGATCTTGCTCCTCCTATTTATCACACTAGAGTGATATATGGTTTTTTACCAAGAGATGGGTTTTGTCACAATGATTTTTGTTTGGGTTTGAAGTTTGGACTTTATTTTTCTCATATCTTTAACTTTGAAGTGGATAGTAGCATTATCCTTTCCACTACAATTCGGTGTCATCATAGCATCATGCATTATCATATGCTTTATGATTCATTATGACCTTATGTGTCTAAGAGGTATGTAGATGCTTTTATGTATATATGCTCATGTTGCCCTATGATACAAATAGTATGTTTGATTTGCATTTTGATATTTTTTTGCATGCAAGATAACCCTGATAACTTGTCTTGCAAGCATGATTCTAGAGTCCTAGTGCACTTAATGGTTGTTCTTGTTTTAACTTATTCAGTAAACTTATATAAGCTACTAACTTGGTTTCCTCTTTGGCTTAGTTACCTGCTCTAGATTCATTATTGTGGGTTCTTAGTTTAGGATTTACTTGTTTCGGGTCCCAAACCTACTTGTTCCAAATTTCAATATCCAAGCCACTCATTTCAGGCTCCTAGTTCTAGACCTACCGAGTTAGTTTCAGGATATACTTGTTTTGAGATTTGAGATCACTTGTTCTAAATTTTGAGTACATTCCTTCCAAAATTTTCTCCAAACTTAGGATTCTAGCATCACAAATTTTGGGTGAACTCAATAAGGATTCTAGGTTCCAAATCCACATATTTTGGGTTTACTTGTGTATTTTAAAGTTGTTTCTATACTCACTTATACCTCTAAGAATATGTTGCCTCTTTTCTCTATACGTACTTTAAAGTTGCTAATATACCTTTAAAATTGTGAATATACTCACATATACCTCTGAGATATGTTGCACCATGCCTCTTGTCTCTAAACTAACTTGATCCCTAAATAGCTCTTGACATCATTGACACTTGGAATCTTCATAAACATTAGTTTACTTGTGGCTTTGTGCTTTGAATAGATGCACGTAATAGATCCTTTGCTTGTAGCTGTATACAAGCTGGAATCTTGTAAAGGAGTGCCTTTATGTCCTTCATAGTATTGGATCTGTCAATTGTGCATGTAGACACGCACATGCATGCATGCACATGCACACGACTCATTGAAGTAAAGAAATAGGCATGAAGGCGTGAGTTAGGAAGAGGCATTTTTTAATTTCCTCATGGAAAAAAAGTCAAAGTTAGTTTTTGTCGTGACATAGAACATAATATTTTAACAATAAAATTGCATGAGTGAGGCTACCAATAGATAGCCTTATGAGGGCAACGCTCATACCAACAACAAACATGCTTGAGCCATTAAAAAAAGTACAAGGAGGATTGGATTTTATGTAAGAGAGAATAGACATAGATGTATGAGCATGTTGTTGTTGTAAAGGACTTTGATACATGCATAAAGCATATAATGAAGTTAGGGGCACCATTCCTTTCCAAACAAAACAATATGACATTGAAAAAATCACCCAAGAGATTATGAGATAGTCACCATAGAAAATAAGAGTAGAGCGGCATGTTATCAGCGCATATCCCAATGGTGAAGAATGGCACGTCAGGAGACTAAGAGGGGAGAAAGGGCATCACACATAGGCAACCTAGTTGAATGTAGACCCCATGCCTTGAAGGTATCCAAGCCTCTAAATAATCAAGATGATCGGTGGCTGTTAACCCTGTGGCAACAAGGGCCAGAAGTGCACTCTAGGGCACTGAAAAGTCCGAATCTCAGGTGTGCGTGGGTCAGAAAGCAGGTTTGATCACAATGATGGATGGAGCTCTCGCCTACAGGGGAGTTCACGGGTTTAGAAGGGAGCTGCAGGGTTCGAAAAGGGGACATGGTTGAGAGAGCTATCTAAGAGTTCCAGGGTTCAGAGGGGGTTGCAGGGTTTAGGAAGAGCCCAAGGTTGAGGAGTGGAGAGCTAGTCTCCTTCGTGACTTCAAGGGGTAAGGGTTGAGGAGGAGGGACAAGGGAGGAGGGAGGAGGAGGAGGAGGGACAAGGGTCTGTTAATAGGAAAGATGGGTGCATAATCCATTTTGAAGTAAGCTAATTTCAAATACATATTATCTATGTGAACTTCCCATTTTTAACCTATTTTATTGATCCCTTAAACCTCGACATGTCTTTTACCCTTAGTAATCTAATTCCCTAGGAGTGGATGGACACAAGCTTTAAAACTTTGGAAATTTTGACATCACCATAGTTGTTGGAGGATGGATTTCACAACGAGGAAACAATTGGAGACTTGAAGTTATGCATTGGATGGACTTGAGATTGAAATTGGGATTGTTGACATCACCATAAGTTATAGTAATAAAACGATAAGTTGTACCATTAATATCTATTTAAAATTATATTTTTACAACAATTACCAACATTTGCCTTGATCTATAATTTGGTATTAGACATACTTGGCTTGTTATTTGCAAGGAGAATTAGCTCTGAATGTGCTCATTGTGGGCCTTATGTCGGCAATGCTTGTTGAAATTTTCCACAATGTAATGGTGCATCCCACTGGGCAACCACATGCCATACTCTATGGTCCATGTTTGAATTTGCTTGACTTGCAACAAGTTGAAGTCAAAGTATAGATGTTTCTAGTTTATGACACTTGCCGGCCCTCGTACACTTGGTACTTACAAGATGATAAGTCCATATATAAGTCACCTTGATGATATCTTAGAATTAAGTTTTGATTATCAAAAAGGATAATTTTTAAGTGATGTGATTGCACATCTTATGGTGTATTTGGGTAGAGTGTGTTTTGAGCTCAAAGAAAAAGGAAAGGATGTATGATGGCGCAACCTACGAGTGAGAGGTCGTCGGTGCGCACATCCAGGCCTGCCAAGTCATGGAACGCCACGTGGTGAATGGGAGAGAGCTTACGTGGAAACGACACAGATGAGGACGACGTAGGCTTAAAGAATGGGCGTAGCACAAGCTACCACGAATCTTTCAAAATTTGTGTCGTCTTCTTCTTCTTCCTGTTGTTGTTAGTATTGAGCACCACCTTCACTTCCTCTGCTTTTCGCCATGGCTGCTGCTGTTGCTGTTGCTCTCAGCAGCAGCCCTTTCCTTGCCTCTCGGGCTCCCCTCACTTCCCATTTCAGTGCCACCTCCTCCCTTGCTTCCGAATCCCGACCCTCGCTTCCTTCCGCCATCAATCACCCCTCCACCTCCTCTCCACATCTCCAAGCCCGAGCTTCCAGTGGCAGTTTAGCTACCTTTAATGCCGAACAAGAAATGATCCGGCTTGGCATGTCGGATGTCGAGGTGACGAAGCTTGGGATAGGAGCCTGGTCCTGGGGCGATACTTTCTTTTGGAACAACGGAGCCTGGGATAGTATGTACCATCTCGGTTTTCTCATCATACTATCGATTACTTAATCGCGCATTGCTGCCAAACAATCCAATAACTCAATAGAACGCATTCACGAATGCGAATCGCGTTCGATTTTCTGTTCTTAGTAGGCTGCCATCGTCTAGGCTCCTTTACATTATGGAATGCGATTTTTTGAATGCCGCTGTTTCATTTTGAAGATAAGAAAATGGAAGACGCCAGGACCGCTTTTAATGCAAGTGTGGACGCGGGTATCACCTTTTTCGACACAGCCGGTACGCTATTGTGCTTGTTACACGTGAATTCCAGTCGCTTGAAGCATGCTAGCTTCGTAGCTGCTCAAATTACGGATGTACCTTCCGTGGATTTGTGACTTTTGTGTGTATTCCCGACGGCAAGGCATAGTCGTTAACTAGACTGTTTTCTTGTTGGTTTGCAGAGGTGTATGGATCAAAGGTGAATCTTTCATCCATTTGAACCGCCCAGCGAGCCTTTCTGAAACTTGATGGGTTCTCTATACACATTCCATGACTTTTTGACGTTTCTTACAAATCCCTTTTCACTCTTTTGTGTGGTAACGGATTATGAATACATGCATGCCCAGACATTTATGAGTCCGTACGTTTGGCAGCTCAATATAATGACGAGCATAATACAACAGCTTGTATTTAGGGACGGGAACGGGAGCTTCTGATTGCAGCAACTAGTATTATGCTGTTTGTAGAAGCTCAAGGGACTCACGAAAGCAGTAGATTTCCTAACAGTCAGGAAAGTTTAAAGGAAAAGCTAACTGGAATTTGCACCAAATTCAAACAGGCTTACTGAAGGGAGCTGTGAAAATATCTCGTATCTGCGTCTGTTGAGCCATCTCGCGCTATGGCAGGGGCCGCGGTCTCCTCGATCTCTGAACTCTCTGGGTTACGTCCAAGGTGACCCCTCGTCTCTTTCGGCCCCCTATGAGGAAAGCTGTGATAGGTCGGACCTCAATAGAATTTGCTCTCGCCACTCTCTGTCTTGCACGTGATCTTTGCGTCCCTCTCTCAGTGCCACCGTGTCGGTTCTCTTTGTTGATCCAGGCTGCCCTCATATTAGCTAGCTCCTCCTCCTCTACTCCACTGTGTCCTGGAGCTGACTCATATGTATAGAAGTCTGTGACGCGTTGCTGTGCCCGGTCAGCCTCCATGTCCTATGGTCTAGCCGCTTCTTGTTGCTCTCTGATCCGCCGCAGGAGTGTCAACCTGGTCATGGAAATGGATTAGTTGTGATAGTGGACCGAAGCCATTCCCGAGACAATGGTAGCGTCCTCGTATCTCATAATAGGCTTGGCAAATACAGAGAAAATGCTTCTCTATCTCAACCCCACCCAGCGTACATAGCATGCAAATCCTCTGCTCTCTGGGTATACTTGCAGCTCTCTCTGCCTCAATCCTCAGTTGATGTGATGAAACGCGCATCTATCCAATGGCAATCCTCAGTGCATGTGAGACTCCTCTGTCCTCGAGGTACTTGGGTCTAATGATGAATCCCTCCTCTGATACTCTCAGGAAGTGGTCGCGATAGAACTGGATCTTGGCGGGTAACTCGTGGTCCCCTCCCCAAGTTCGAGATGTGTGGAGCTAGAGGAGATCTAACCGTATGATACTGTTGATCTCATCTCGTGGGATCGATTCAAGAGGCGCGTCCATGCTGTACTGAAAGGGATAAAGTTTGTCCATCTGGATACCGTGCCTAGTAAGCCAGGATGATATTCTTGCGTGCCACGTGTTTGCCCCACTCTCTGCTAGTTGTTTGGATGACTCCAGGGGCAGCCTCAGAAGTCTCTAGTGAGGTAAGTCCCAAACTCTGTGGATGAAAGTCACTATCTAAAAGATGGCATCAATGTGGAGGTGTGCCATGGCGAACTCTGCCTATACTATCTCATGTGGGACCGAGGGCTTACATTGAATCATCTTGGACCCCATGATCACCTATAGCCGCTTAAATTTCCTCCACTCTACCTTTGGGAGATCGCATCCCCAGAAGGGCGCTGCACACATTGCAGCTGGTCGCACTAGCGTATCAAAAAGCCAGCCCTTCGTTGGTTGATCCTGGAAGCAATGTTGCTCTAATCGAGCCAAAGCTCTCCACCCTCGTGTGAGTCGTGCATGGGCTGCATGGGTCATCATGAAGAGGGGTCCTGTGAAGACTGCTCCCAAATACGTGTAGGACTGTACTATCTCAACTAGCTCGCCATGATAAGTGAAGCTGAGTCGGCATAGTACCACCAGTGAGGTGTTGAAGACCATAACGTTGGTCTTCCAAAGGTTGACTGTCAGGTCTCTCTCTCAGTAAAACACCTCTAGGACCTCCAGTTTCCTCTGCAACCCTTCCGTTGAAGATGATATAAGGATGTCATCAACGTATAGCAGTATCTGTATCATGAGGTCTACCAATAATGATCCCTTGCCTCCTAGGCGGTTGATGAAGGATGTGATCTCATCGATGTAAAGTCCGAAGAGAGTCGGTGAGAAGGGACAACCGCGCTTCATCCTGATCGTGCTCTCGACCCAATCTGATAGACCACCTGGGGCACGAACTCTACCTCTGACTGACTCATATAGGCTCATCACCCCCAGATCAATGTCTCAGGAATCTGCATCTCCTGTAATCTCCTGATCATGCGGGAACGTGGGACTGTGTCAAAGGCCTTCCGAAAATCTTCGAATCATGCGTAGACTTTCTGTTGTCTAGACTCACTGTTCTCAATGATAGCCCTCAGGTTGAAGATGTGATCTAGTGTAGAGTGCTACCTCCTGAATCTTGCCTGCCCTAGTGCCCGCTATTCTCGTGCCTCTGTATGACTATTGATCTCCCTCTCTAGTATCGATCCATAAATCTTGGCCAATGTGTGGCCAATCATGAGGGTACAGTAGTTCCTAGTGTCCATGGGGTCTCCTGCCTTGTGTATCGGTACAATAGTAGTGGTGCTCCAAGCCGGTGGGAAGCCATGGCATACAACATAGTTGAACATCGGTGCAAGAATCGGGGCTAAGATCTCAAAATGCTCAGTCCGTAGGCCCTCATGGTCCTATGTCTTTTTGTTGTGTAGCCGGCGGAGTGCAGCCCGTACATTCTGTGGGGCAAATAAGTGACAGGTAGTGGGCCTGAGCATAGAGGACATGTCACGTGGTGCCTGCATCGGGACATCATATAAGGAGCGTGCATAAGTGTGCCACACTCCTGGTTCAGTGATGGGAATGGGTGGCTTTCCTTCTGAAAGAAGTCCCCATTCATTCTGTGTGTGAGGAAGGCCCATCTCTTGCGGCATGTCAGCTGTCGGAAGATTCGGTGAGCCTTAGATGGCATCAGCTGACCCAAGCTCGCTCTTGTGTGAGGTGGGTTCGTGCCTCCCTGCACTTGTCATCAAACCAAGGGTTTTGAGGCATCTTCCCATCTCGGGTCCATGTGGATCGGGTCGTGGGGAAGGATCTGGTGGTGGCATCCTGTTCTACTAAAGCAAGGGTGTCCGAGGCGTGGGCAAGGTCGATATCATCTCCTAGTAGGGTTAGAAGCTCTCTGGCTTAGTGACTCACGTATACTGGGTCGAAGGCACGATCAAAGTGGATCTGGGTACGAGCAGGCGTGGCAGGAGCTCTATTTGTGACTAGCATGGTTACTGAGATACGGAAGGCCAGATATGAGTGGTCAGCTCCGAGTGGAGGAGGGGCTACTATGAGGTCATGTATCCACGAAGCGAAAGCTAAAGGGCCCAGCAGGTAGTCCACTATGCTTTTCCCTAGATGATGGCCATCTTTGAAGGCCATTGTAGATGATGAGATCATGGACTGCTCCCAACTCAAGTAAAAATCTTCTGTATGCTGTCACATTATTTAGTGCATCTGTAGAATGTCTCAGGATCCGGAGTTGCGCTGCATCCAGCTCCGGGACCATGTGGGGATCTCTCTCGTATGAAAAATCTATTAGGCCCACTTGTCTATCTCCTGTCCTTGCATTGTGTTAGAAATCGACCAACTGAGGGTACGCACAGCGGAAGACTGATAGAATTGCCCAAGAGCTCACACAGTGTGGTGTGGGGTGAGGAATCACAAACTTCTTAACTTAATGTGAATAGAATAGATGTGCAAACTCATCAATAGACAATGAACCAGCCAGATAGAGAAACCACCAAAAGCTATGGACACAATACAAAAGAGATAGATCCAGAGTCCCACCAATGGCGTGGTCCTTTGATCTTACCACAAGGTACTCCTCCTATCTACTGGCTATTTCTAGACTCGAGCCTGTGTGCTCCACCTTGAGCGTCTGTAGACTTTCTGTCCAGAACACAACACCTTGCTGCCCTAGAAAATAGCCAAGGTCCAGCCTCTAGGGAACTCAGTTTGCAGCACACCTTTCACTCTTCTTCACCCTAGTGTGAGGCCCAAGGGAGTGGCTTCTGGCTGCTCCTGTCTGCTCCTGCTCTTGCTGAATGGTTGGATGAATTCTGAGGCCCAGGGCCTCTCTTTTTATAGGCCCAAGGCCTGCTGCAAAAAACCGACCAGCAGCATCATTCTGGCCGACCAGTCTGCTGCTAAAACTGCCCCAAGGGTCTCTCAAAACAAGGGCCTTTGGCCCTCCATTCCATGCAGGGGACCAGCCCCTAGGTCTGCCCAGAGGGAGTCGACATGACACCACTACTAGACGAGGGTCACGGGGATTTCACATGCGACAAGAGACTAAAGCACACACGATTGAGGTTCGACCTATCTCAGCTCTTCTCAGAGGCGACTGACAGAGACGTGGCATTACACTTGACATAGTCCATCGGATCCATAGATCGAGGAGACCACGCCCCCCACCACAGTGCCAGGCAGCTCGACAGATGCAGATATGTGAGCTCTTTGTGTCACACCAGAGAGCTATCACGGAGCTTGGATACATGGAGCCAAATCATGTTCTTGGAGCATTAGCCCTGAGCGCCTAACAGGCCCCACTCATGTTACACACTATTTGGCTTTTCTGGCCTGACTTGATATGATGTACTACATTAGTATTTCAGTTTATGTGTTTTCTAGTACTCAGCGAGGGCCTTAGCGAGCCCTTTGCTCCAGCCCACTGTGGCTTGTATGAGTTTACTTTGTTTCTGCACTTTTGTCCCATAGGCCCGCGAGGCCTCCCACGGACGTTAATACACCTTTCTTTCTTTCTTTATCTTTTCTTTTGCCCACATGGCAGCCATGCTGCTGCTCATGTGTCAATCTCTCAAACCCTAGGTTCACCCTCCCATGCTCTCCTCATATGGGGGCTTACAGATGGGGAGGTGACCTTTCCAACACATTGAAGTCCCCTAGAAGGAGGGTGCCCCCCTGCTTGGAGAGCTCTATGATGTCATCATGTATTGTCTCAAACAGGCTATGTCCCTTTGTAGTGACCTCTTGAGCATATGATGATGTGTCTGGGGAGAAGTGGCATACTGCAATGAAGACCGGTTGGGCATCTAGCAGCTGGACTCGTATCAACATATGATGTGCATGCTTTTGTTTTCGTACCACATGAATGGTCTCATGTGTGTTTTAAAGAGGACAGCCATGCAATGTGCATATTTGACTTCCATTTGTTCATTTCCTCTTCCATGGAGGTACGCATGTTCTGCATCATAGCATTAAAATCCACGTTCCTTGCTGCCCCCAAGTATCTTCTATAGGATTTCAATGTCACCATCATGCATCTTGGAAATGTCCCTCATGGTATTTATTCAAGCTTTGACCTGCTGGTCACGTATCTTCAGCGCACTGGCCCAAATGACAATGTATTTTCTCTCCTTTTCTCCCCTTGTTTTTCTGTCAGGTGAACAGTCCATGATGGACATGTGGTATTAACGTCTTCGGAGGCATCGCAGGCCTATGAGACAAAGTACAACCACAAAAAGTAACTCATAGAAGCCGCTATGGGCTGAGGCAAAGGGCTTGCTAAGGCCCTTGCTTAGTGCTACACTAAGAAACTAAAAACTCAAAAATCCTAGAAATGGTGAGATGACAAGAGATAGGATAGGTGTCATCTACAATCTTGGTGCATGGTAGCTCTCGAGTGGGATGCGAACATATTGTGTATCTTCCTTTGTTGGGTCGTCTCACGCGGTGGTGGGGGGCATGGTCGTCGTGAACTCTGGATCTAGTGAGCCATATGGAGAGTGACACGTCGACTCTAGCGGTCCCCTCTAAGTAAAGCTGAGATGGGCTAGACCTCCATCATGCTTGCTTTGGTGATCCTCTCGATCATGTGTGGTTTGTGTGTCTTTGGCTCTGCAGCTCCACGGCGTCCCTTCTTGTCCACACACACACAGACACAGAGAGAGAGAGAGAGAGAGAGAGAGAGAGAGAGAGGTTTTAATATGTGCAGAGTGAGAAACGGCATATGTTATCATGATTGCTTTAAAAGTTGTGCACATGTTGATAGAAAAATGATACAAGTGCACAACATTTAAGAAAGAGCGAAAACAATGTCCCAGGCCATAAACCTTATATAGGAATAGAGGACATTTGTAACAAGATGTAGTAAAAAACATGTGTGGTGTTGTACCTTGATTTTTAGTCCATTTCCCGATCTTCAAACTTTTTAATATCAAGAATGGAATTAGATCTCTTTTTTATTGTTTGACTTTTGTGTAGACAATGGGTGGTGGAGAAGATTCTGAACGACTATTGGGAAGGTATTTGTAGTGTATGATTATTTCCTAACCACTTTCCAAATATTCATTTTTGGCATATTCATGTTTCAAAAAAAAGCATTAATGTCCTGTTGAAAAAGTATGGTGTTTTGATTTTGCACTTTAAGAAATAGAAAATCACATATAGTCAATTGGACATGCTTACGGATTCTTGTCTATAAGACAAGTAGTAAAAGAGAAACAAAAGCATGACCCTGAATATAGAGGAATTGCATGCAAGTATGTGTTCTAGACCCTCGATGGAGATGCTGTGATATCATCACAGGAGATAACAAGTAGAAATAGATGAATTGCATGCATGCCTAGGACGGTGTGTTCAAAATAATTAGCATCCTCGTTATCCCCTCATCATGGTGATGAAGGGTAACGCCTCTCTATGCATCCATCACCTAGGACATAGCATCCATATGATCGGCCTTTTAAAAGAAAAACAATGCGAAGGTGTCATTATCTAGCCAAATTTCACCCCTTGCCATTCACTAAGAATACAATGATCCATTAGTTTTGTAGTTCTTATATCATGCCAAATGAAAAATTCAGCTTCATTTGTGGTGAGACGGTTATGATGCTAAATCAATGGTTGATTATCAAGGTTCTTTATTTGGGAAGCAAGAGGAGTGGGCTTGATATCATGTATTGTTTAGGGGTTATTTCTAAGGTGTAGCTGAGGGCTCACATGGCAAGTCAAGGCACCATCATTCGAATCTCGCTTTCACTCAAGGACAAGCAACAAGGTAGGGAGGCAGGTACAAGATCTCCAATATTACTGTGGTAGGGTGCATGTAGGCCTCACTTTCACATGAATACTAGCTTACCTTAATGGAGGCTGCTCAGCTCTTGTTATAGCCCGAACCTAGTTCATTTGGGCTTGCATTTGGTTTTTATAATTCCTTTGTATCATGGCTTCATCGTAAGTTACATGGAGACTAAGCATGATGTGCCACAATTTCTAGTCACCCCTAGTTTCCCAAGCTTAGGTAAAAATATCAGGATATTTGACTCTCCTCCTCCATAGCAGGACCTTATCAACTCGGACCCATCAGACATCCCAAAGAATGGATCCACGTGAAGGGGAAGGATCATACTCCTCACTCTCATTGGCACGCTTAGCTCCTAACATTTGAACTACTAGAGCAACTTCAATTTAAATTTTAAATTCTTATCGAAGGTTGAGGTGGTGACACAAGAGGTGGCAGTGGAACATATGGTGCCATTCTATACATTCCCCTCCCTAGTGCTGGGGATTGATTGTTTGTTAGGTTAGGTGGTTGCATGGTCTAGGTAGGTTGAGTATATGAAATGTAGTTCCCATAGATTTTGTTTCTAGGGTTATACTTGCAGAACAATGGAATGTAATTCCCATAGATTTTGTTTGTAGGAATATATAGGCAAGACAAGGAATCATGGTTTCCATATCTAACACAAATAGCACAATACTTTGCATGGGTTTAGCTAAATCAAGGGCCACTCTATGCATGCGTGGTTATTTGCATAGACTTGATAACACATTAACTCCCTTTGTGGTTAAGTTTAAGGATTTGTTTGATCTTGTTGGGTTGATGGCTGGTCTTGTAGCCCTAACTTGAGTTTTCCCACCAGGTCATATGCTGTTCCTTCCATAATGATAGGTTTATCTTCCTTCTCTTTAACCTTGAGCCTAGTTATAAATAGGAAGGAGATGATAATTTTAGACTTGTTCTTTTCTGATGAGGTATCATCAAAGTTCATTGGAGCTAGAGCTAGTAATGTTAAGGTCATTCTCAATTGTTATGGATTCTATACAATTGCTAGGAAAATCTATATAATGTAGTTGATGTGCAGGTAGGTTTTAATTTGCTCATCCATCCTCATAAGAAGATGAGTAAGAAGCTTCTAGTTGGTGTGCAGGTAGGTTTTAATTTGCTCATCCATCTTCATAAGAAGATGAGTAAAGAGCTTCTCTAAATGCCTACTTACAAGGGCCTTCATGGGGTGATAATCTTGCGCCTCCTCATTTTTTGGCTACTTGATTGGGTTTAAGAGGTTGATAGGGGACATCTTTAAGCCTATTGGGTAGAGCTAGAGTTAAAATTCCTTTCTACGGATGCCACATCATCTTTTTCGTCATATGTGAGGTCTATGAACCCCATTAAATGCTTTGTCACTGAGATAGCTAAGAAGGCACCCATTCTAGCATAATCAACATCTAATCCATTTACCTTGCAAATTTATGAGAACTATCCAATGGGATTCTATTGAAATGGTTCAAATTGGCACTATGCCCTCTAGGTATTGTATCTAGAGATTGCCTCACCCATCGCGATGATAATGTTTTCATCTCCACTGGGCCTATGAGATGGATTTCCTTGATTGACCACTCCTAGACCTAGCCCTTAAGGTCCTCGTGATCTATCAGGTAAGGGCCTATCAAACAAATTCTTGGTTTCTTATAAAAAACAATTGTGTATTTGTCATTTAAAGAGTGTGTATATGGGATTTTCTTGTAAAAATGTGGAATTGAAGGTTTTGAATTCCTAGGAGCTCATTATGGTACTTACAGAGCACTTGCCTTGATCTAGATGAGGATTAGGCTAATAATCACTGTCGAGAAAAGTGTGGATTGAGAGTTTAGCATAGGTGCTACGACTTTCCAAAATCTAAGGTGATCCACCAGGAATTCATCCTTTCATAAATTAGGTGAATGTTTTCGATTTTGGGGCCTATTAGTCAATTGGCATCACTTTGATATTGACTTCTGGGAGTGTGTTTTTAAAATGGGCGTTTGTGACGCACGAAGGTCATTTTCACGAGATTTGAAGAGTCTAGGTTACCAGATTTAGGTATTGCAAGGCTTCTTAGTGTGTTTAGCAGCATAGATTGTCTTGTTATAGCCTAGTTTGAACCTTCATGAGCGGGTTGGAAAGATCTATTACTAAGTGCTCACAAAAGTTGCGCTTTTGCGATCTAGTTACTGATACCTTTTTCCTGGATATTAGTCTAGGGTGTGGATGCCCACCTTAGTGACTCTATTAGTCTGGTTTTCTTTAGTCTCATAGACCCTTCGGGCTTTCGAAGACTCTAACAAATTGTTTCTTTCTTTTGTCTCTACCTCTTCTGTTCACTTATGTATTCACGAGTGACAAAATTTTCCAAGTCCTCTTGCAGCTAAGTTGGCACACAACCTTGGAGAGTTTAACTCGAGCTGCTTTGTGGCAAGATGTGTGTGACTCTGTTGGCCACTCACACCCTCACTCGATGGCACTAATAGGGAGCTTTTAAGGCTCTAAGATATGATTGATCAATACATACCATAACACACACTATTTTACACTTTTCAAACACATGCAAGGACAAGGTGATCACTCTCAAGCAAGTAACACATAAAATTTAGGACATTCCTCAAAGGAAGAAAGAAACAACAAGGAAGAAGGAAAGGTGTTTGAGACTTTCTATTTCGGGGCCAAAACTGATGTTTACATTTTCAAAATGAATTATATACATAGGGTTTTAGGATTCACGCCCGATCCTAACCAAAAATGTCCTTTTTAAGTAGTCTAGACAATTAAAAAAAAAAACCCAAAAACATGAATATATGGTTTGTCATCAACCACCCCCTAATGTATCATTAATTGACTTATTCTACAAGTTTTCTTCAACACAAGCTCGTGTTCAACATGTAGTAGAAAAAACCTACCATTTCAATCTTAAAATGTGTCCAACTAACCCCCAATAACGTGAGAAATAAGAATAACTATTGACTCGCACACTCTCAAATGACATCAATTTTTGTCAGTAATTCAATATAACACATTAGATGGTTTGCTCGATGGAGCAAGTGGCTTATTCGAAGGACTTACCAAAAAGATAACACAATAAAAGCATGGATGCATTATATGAACAACAATGTTAGAATCTTCATAGATTGTCTAACAAAGAACCTACATATGCACGCATACAAAAGTATGAGCAACAATGTTAGAATCTTCATAGATTGTCTAACAAAGAACCTACATATGCACGCATACAAAAGTATTGGGCATTTTGAAATGCTGAAATGTAAACAATCCTTCTCACTCCCTCATGGATCCCAATCCTTCTCACTTCCTTCCTCTACACTGACATATTCTCTCCATTACCCTTCTTGTCCTCTTGGTGCCCTGACTTTAGGAGACTCTTGCCTTTGAAAGGTCCTTGCAAAGTGGCCCACATTTCACACAAAAGGTGGTGAAAGAGATTATGGGTATGTGCATTTCCATCACCAATGCAGATGGAACCATCATTTAGCATAGATTTCTGGACAGAAGAGAAAAAAATCCTCTCTTCCTTTCCATCTTCTCATCCTTTTTTGGTCTCCAAAATCCTTTTTGGTATACAACGTGCCTTTGACATGAAGAACTGCAAAATCCATGGTCTATAGGGGGAGTACCTGGTTAGGGCCCTGCATGTAGATCTACCTCTGAAGACCTTTGATTATAGATGTCTATAGTGCAGCGTGCTATTTCCCTCTAGATACTTCCAATTGTGCTAGAGCTACCACATGGGGAGGAGCATCACCGTCTTTGACCATGAATGACGATAGATAGATGTTGTCAAGGTAGGGAAATATTTTACTAGTTGGTGACACCAAGGCGACGTACATATGGAGATATCGGATTGTTTGCCATCATACTATCATAGGTGCATCCTTAGGTAATTGAGCTTAGCTGCACATTAACTGGCACAAGAGAGGGCTATAGTCACTCATTATGGGAAGATATTTATTGGATATGCGCACCACACATGGCTGTGTACAATGGATTTTAGAGATTGATTGGATTTAAGCGCTAGACAAGCCATGCACGTCGTAGCAAGTAGATGTGGTGGACTATACTATGGGGTCCCTACTTTCATATCACAAGTTAGCGACCTCAGAGTTCTCTTCCTTACGCCAAATGCTGAATAGTCCACACAGATTGTTTCTACAGTTGTCTTGTCATCTGCCGTCTTTTACATATTTCTCTTCCTCATGCCACGTGCCGAACAAAGACTTCACATATTGTTTCTACAGCTGTCTTCTCATACTACGACTATTAGTTTGACCATAGACTAGCTATCTCGACACCCTTCTAGGGAACATAGACAACCTGTTGACCCACATTCCAAAGCCAAAATTCACATGCACAACATTGTTGCACACGCTCCTTCCCTTACACTATCAAGTTGACGGGATATCACCTGAAGTACCTCTTCCTCAAAATGGTTGGTATGATGATAAGTGTCAAGTGCTTAGGAGACCTTGGCACTGCAAGACCAAACAAGGTTACCGAAACAAGGAACAAGCTTCGAAAGACAATTGATGCTTGGTGTGGCACAATAAATGACAGTTTCTTGTTCGACATGAGCATGCAATCTTGAACATCCTTTACATTAGTATTTCCAAGGGATTTTTTATGAAAGTTGCAAAAACGAGGTTATTGTTACCCATCCAAGATCCTGGCATCTGAAAGACTACGTTGATATGACATTTCCAACCAACTCACACCCATTGATATTGCTTGCCCCACCAGCGTCACAGGCGCCTGCTTATGGATGCTATCCAAAAAATTTAGAATGGAAAAGCCAAGGACCATGAATGCCGTCAGGCATAACTTCTAACCTACAATTCGAAAACGCTCTGCATCGTGGATCACATGATTCAACTTTTTGGATTTACTGAGGAGGCTAGACAGAGACATTAAAGGATGTAGTGTGTTGTTTTATGGCCTTTCGAAAAGCCTTTGACCAGTATTGCAGGCTGTCCTTATCCATAATTCTGGGACTTAGGTGTCAAGGATGATGTCATATGGGCAGTTATTATCTGAAAGTGTGATAGGTAGGGGTGTACTACACAAGGTATGTCTGAGGAGGTGATTATCAGCATTGGTGCAAAGTGTGGGCGCCCATTGACCCTATCCTCTTTGGAGTCTACATTGATGAGTGAGGAATCAACCATGGGTACTAGAGACCCAACGAGGGTTTGGAAACTTTTGTGGATGTGTGAAGACTCATTAGTCTCGGGCAATATGTTGATAATTTAATATACGGTGGAGGATGATCCGGTAGGAAATAGTCAAATGACTCATGAAGTCCACCTCATCAATAAAACCATACTGAAGACAACAAAAGTAAACCATACTGATGATGGTAAAATCATATGAAGATAGCAAATCACACTGAAGATGATAGATTATTGTGAAGGTGATAGAGTCACACTGAAGGTGACATGGTCACATTGAAGGTAACATGGTCAAATTGAAGGTGACATAGGCTATACTGAAGATGGGGATGTGGATAATGTAAGGGCTTCTCAAGTGCTTTTGCCCACGTATATGTATTTTAATTGCACCTCTCTCGGTTGCTTTCCTTTTGAAAACTGGCTAGTCTTGCTCAGAGATGTTTCCACAAGGTGACCACCTCTTGCATTCATTGAAAGAATCTACACCAGAAATAAGGGCGAGAGCAACTTGCCCGCTTTGTGTACTACATTGCTAGCAGGCAGCATCCATCTATAGACACGTGTGTGTGTGCGCGCGCGGTTCTACGCGTGTGTGTGCAGTGAGCTTTTTGTTCACTTTTTCTGTTCGCTTTTTCTCAATTCGTTGTCAGCCTGCTCCTGCTTTGACTTTTCTCTCCTTATCTCTTCTCTTTGCTGTGCGCATTTTCTAGGGTTTTCCGCCTCTATTTTACAGCCTCACGTGAGTGTTTTGGGTCTTCTCTTCGTTATTTCGTCTTATCTTGCTCGACCTTTTTCTGGGCATTTCAACCCTTTTCTAGTCTACCTTCATTGTTCCTGATGGCAGCTACAAAGACTTCTACACATAAGAAACAAAAGTAGGATGACCCTGTTCATGCCTCTCTTGAGGCTCAGCTGGTGTATGATGTCATGCTTGAAGGATTTGAAGATACACGCAAGGATTGGAAAGACTCTGCTCCCACTGTTGGAATTATGGTGGAAATGGATGAAATAGTGGACCCAGCATGTGAATATGCCCAGCATGCTGTCATAATGTTTTGTCAGGTCGTATGCCAATTGTAGCATATGTGGGTAACTGGTTGACAAGAACATTGGTGGTTGTTTCGTTCGTAAGGTGCATTATGCAGCAAGAGGCTTTTTTGAAATCATAATGGTGGATGAGCAACATAAATAAATGTTGCTTGAGCACTCTCCACTCTTCTATGGACAGCAGATGGTGCATGCCCTCCCATGGTCGCCTACCAAGGGAAGCTTTGATCCGACATCGATGTCTGGTGTGGGTGGAGGTTGTTGATTTTCCTCAGTGTTTAGCTTCACTTCTGCCAAAAATTGCAGCTTCTCTAGGCAAGGTGGTGTGTCTACCTAGGCCAAATGGAAATTCAAACAGGTTTTGCATTTTGTGGAATATAGATAATCCCACGCATGAATCGTTCTCTGTTACAGTAAATAATGTTGCTATGGGGAGTGCTTTTTACAAGCTCAAATGGGATTTATTTGCAGGAGCATGCTTTGAATGTAAAAAATTTGGGCATATGGCTTCACAATGCCCTTTAGTTCTACATAAAATGCCTCGAGTTGCTATGCCTACTCCAATGCAAAATAAGGATGCTAATGGATTTGTAGTGGTTAAAAGTAAAAACAATAAGCCAACAATTGCAGCCCAAGATGAGCGGAAAGCTCAAATTTTCTCAAATGGGAATGCTTCTACTTCGATGCCCTCCACTTCTTAGTCTAAGGAAAAGGGGAAAAAAATCAAATGAAGGTTGGCAGACTCAAAGGAAACTTGTAACAGCTAGGAGACCTCTACCTCCTTGCGCATGGAATGGTACATCTTCCAATGGTCATACTCACAAAAATTCAGGAATTGCTCTTTTCCCAGAAGATGAAATTGCTGGTTTGCTGTCTTCTCAACAGGCTGTTGTGTCACCTCAGGGTAGAGGCTCAGATCCTGAGGTGGATATCTTGACTTGATTTACCTTGCTCTCAGTTGTACATAATTTGTAAATATGCTGTCACAAATCAAATGCTTGACACTTAATGTGCAGGGATTGTGTGATGTAAGCAAATGGAAACTCATATGGGTGTATCTCAATCAATTACACTTGATATCGTAGCTTTACAAGAACACAATCAGCATATGTATGCGGGACGCCAAGGTCATTTTGTTGGGTATGATATCTTTTATGTAGGAGAGCACTCTTTCTCGGGTGTAGTCATGTTGGTAAAGCATGATCTTCAGCCAGCTGCTGTCCTCAATGATAACCAGGGTAGATGGATTATTGTGCAGTTTCTTATCCAGGGAGAAATATTTGATTTTGCCTTAGTGTATGCACCTCAATCCTCTCGCAGTAGAGGTTTGATTTGGGACTCTGTGCAACGGTATCCTTGGTGGCATCATGCTTTCATTTGTGGAGATTTTAATAATCCCTCACAATAGGGAGATAATACTTCTGGTAATACTCATATGCTGGCCTCTGAGAGACATCATTGATCTGAATTATTGCTTCACCTCAACATGGAAGGAATCTCAGCTCATAGTGCCAGGCTATACTTTTCAACATAATGTACAGTACTCTTATCTAGCTCGCATGGATTGTTAGTATAGGGTCAATCCACAAAATCATGAGAATCTCACTTACAAAATGTGGGTTGACTATGCCTTTACACATTCGGATCATGCTCCTTTATTGCTGAGCATATCTCTTCATCAAATGTTAGTTGACTGGTTGTCCCAATGAAGGCTTCTTATTGTTAATAATAGTTACTTGGAGCATGGTGCATACAGGGCAATGGTTTGTGATGCTATTCTACCTCTTTCACATTAGAGCCATATTGATATTGATTATGCATGGGATACTTTTGATGCTAGAATGCAAGCAGTCATTCGTGACTGTGGCAAAAACTACATGAATAGCTAAAGGGACACTGTTGCTTGGGCCAAAAACACTTGCCAAACATTGACTGAGCTTAGTCATTTGCGGCCTTTATCTTTGGAAGAAACATGTCCCTATGCCAGGCTAAACACTGTCTGCAATGCAATGATCATAGAAAAATTTCTAAATAGGAGACAAGGGCTAGACAGAGAGATTTTTAGATAAAGGTTGTTTGTCGAAAGAGTTTTTTAAAGCCTACATTACAAGAGGCAATCTGAAAGTATTTGTCGAGCCCTTATGCCTGGTGGTGTTTGGACTTCCTCTCGAACACAACTTGCTACAGCTTGTGTCACTCATTTTGCTCGACAGTTTGGGCATGCAGATTTCCCTTCGCAGGAAGTTCTCTCTGCACGGCGATAGCTTTTGCAGCATGTTTTTCCTATTATTTCTCCTGCACAGGCTTTGGAGCTTGAAGAACCTTTCACTGAAAGGGAGTTATCCGATGTGATAAAATCGTGTGGCAAATGGAAGTCTCTTGGATGGGATGGTCTCATAGTTGAATTTTTTCTTACGGATTGGGATATTCTGAAGTCTACTTTTGTTGCGTATGATCAATTGTGCTTGGCAAAATCAACAAATTCCGGATTCTTGGAAGAAAGGGCTTGTAAAGCTTCTACCTAAGAACCAAATATGTCAAATGTTTGGCTGATTGGAGGCCTATCACTCTCATGCCATTGATTTATAAGATCATTACCAAAATGGTGGTGATCGTATCAAATGATATTTACATGATGGTCTTCATCCAGCACAATATGGGTTTGTTCCCTGTAGGCATATAACTGTTAATATTGCAAATGCTTATGTTGGGATTTTATATGCCAAATACACAGAGTAGAATGTCTTATTGTTGCAAGTTGAGATTGCCAAGGCTTTTGACACGGTACAATGGGATTTCATCTTGCAGACCATGCATGCTTTGGGATTTGGCAAAAAAATGCAGCATCTTATTTATTGGCTGGACATCGACAGTAAAGCTACCTGTATATTGTCTAAGGATATTTTTGAAACTTGGACTCTCCGTTGTTCAGTTCTCCAGGGATGTCCGCTCAGTGCGCTTCTGTATGCGATAGCCATGCATCCAATGCTTCAATACATGGATCATCTTCTGGCCACAGACATGTTGCATGGATTGGAGATTCATGGAAGCCGTACTATGGTTGCTTAGGCAAATGCCAATGATTCTTTTTTTACTCCAGAGAATACTGAGAGGGATCTTTCTTCCCTTATGCATGCTTTTTCTTTATACGGCCTCTGGTTGCTGGTCTTCATGTCAATTTTTAGAAGTCTAAGTTGCTGCCTTTGCATTCTAAAGATTGATATAGTCATTTATGGCCGGAGGAAATCGTCCCGCCTACTCAGCTGGTTCAACATCTTGGTTATCCTTTGGGTTGGATGATTACTGGTTGCCAAGAAGCTGACTGGGTACTTGCAAAGCTGAAGAAAAAGCTAATACTGGAAATTAGCAACTAGGCCGTTGCATGTTCAGTTACGGATAGTTCAATCTATTTTGGTGGCATTCATTGAGTTTTACTTGACTTTGATCATGTTTAACAAGGGAGATCTGACATACTTTATGTCGTCCATTATGGAAACTTTTTGGCATCAAAACATGGCCGGAAAAGTTTGAGATTGCTTTTAGTGCAACATCTTTGTTCGCCAAAGATGCATGGAGGTTTAAATATTCTCAACATTCATGTGCATATCCTTGCTCATAAGGGGAAAATGATGCTGTAGTTTATGCAAGGAGATTAACCTTGGGCTGCCATGATGCGTTATTTGCTTTTACAAATTGCCACCCTTGCTTTTGGTTGCTGAAAGCACACAGTTGTATTGATGGTAAAATCAAAGGTAGTCCTTTGGTCGTTAAAATGTTAATGGATTGGAAGCACATTCTTTCACATTTGGAATGGCACAGCCTTAACTCATTGCAAGGAAATTCTTTAAGAGCTGAAAGCATACATTGGTCTCAGGTTTTTGACCCTCTGCTAGCCTTGCAGGAACCCAAACTTTCATACTTTCTTACTTTCAAAGGGATTCGTTCCGTGGCTGATGTCATTTAGGATGATGGTACTCCCATATCTTTTCCTTCTGCCAGACAATATGGTTTAGTAATGCATTATCGTCCTTTATGGCAAACTATTACTCAAATGCTTCAACCTTTTTTGATGGTGCTACCACTGGAGCTTAAGGATAGGCTTCAGGATTGGACTCTTCATTCACTAGGGTCATCAGCCCGTCTCTTGAGGCTGTCCCACATCACAGCCCCTTCCTTGTATAAGGTTCATTGCCCCCACCTTGGGTTTGAGATAAGGCGAATCAGCTCTGGCAAATGAATCCCCCAGTAAAGTGGTGGCAGAAGTGATTGCGGCAGCTTTGGAATTCCAAAGTTCCTCTTCGACAACATGGTGAGGGATGCTAGGGATTCTTCTATCTGGGCAGCTCTTGGCATGCAGACATATCGCTGTGGCTCTTTGTCGCAGATGTTTGGCTCCATGGGAATCTGTGCCTCATCTTCTTTGGCTTTGTCCACATACTCATGATTTTTTGGAGCTCCTTAGGCAGTGCTTGAGGACTATATTTCCTAATGCTACCTTTTGGAAATATTTTTGGGTTTTTGGGATTCACCCACACAGAGAGGGATTTGAGTTCCTTTCATTTGGGTTCGTTACTGGGCACTTCGGACTCTATGTAAGGATAGGAATCATAGTCTTTGGTGATCCCACCTTTTCCCTTTCTATTTCTTTCGACACTCTCTGAGGCAATCTTTCTTTGATTGTTTGTAGAGTCACTACATAGATTACAATGTGTCATATAGTGAGATCTTTTGTTGATGTACTTTGAGCTCCCCATTCAGGGAAAGCTATTGTGTAATATAAAGCATAAAAAATTTCAACCAAAAAAAAGAAAAAAGTGTGTGTGTGTGACAGAAAATACTCTAAAAAATAGCAGAGAAAACACTCTCAGAAAATACTCTCCCTTCAGGATATGCATTACATGGGAGATCTTCTTGCGGCCCAGCTAGAAGTGTTCTTTCACCGTTTTTAGTTTTGATGTGCTAACTATTCTTCACTGGAGCAGCTATCGTGTGTATTCTTTTCAGCTTCTTCTAGTTTATGAGTAGTAGCAGTCTCACCTTGGGACAGCTATGAATGTACGTTCTTCTTAATGAAATTTTCTTTCACACAAAAATAAGTGTGTGTGTGTGTGTTGTGCGTGTGTGAAGAGAGAGAGAGAGAGAGAGAGAGAGAGAGAGAGAGAGAGTCTATTAATGTGCACAAGAGACCAACAGGTCTATGGGACAGCAAAAAACCAGCTAATGCTTCGGTTCAAGAAGGGCACAAGGCAAGGAGTGCATAGAGCGACTCCAAATTATTATAGGGATCTACATTGTAGTGTGAAAATAAAGACAATAAAGGGCCATACATGAGTTTAAGACTGAAAGTCTTTTGGTTTGGATTGAAGCTCCTTGATGAGGGTCACTCTCACAAGATATACTGCCCATTTTCCATCCTTCCTAGCAGCCTTGACCTAAGCTATTTCCGTTGCCTTTTCGTTCAGTTGAGCTTGCGTGAGCTCCTTGGTCTTGGTCTCTTTCAGCTTGGAAGATTGGCAAAGAAGCTTGATTTATATATATCCCATGTGCTAAGTGTAATTACGACACGTCCTCTAGAGTGGCGAATATTAGCTTTGCAATCTGTCCTCTCTTTGTCTTCTTCCAGAAATTCAATGCTAGGGCTGGCTGCTTTGATGTGTGCTAGAGTCTCTTGTATGTATCCTCCTCATTCAACCAGCCAAGGCCTCCTATCCTGATCTTTTACTTTGTTTGGTTTCATGCTCCTTATCTCAGCCTGAATGTCACTTTTATTTGCCTTTGTATCCACCTCTACAACCACTTCCTTCTTCATTGTTTGCACTTCTGTGTGAACAAGGTCCTTGATTATGGACACTAATTGAGGGGTAGGCGGATAGGCCTTGCAGGTCTGCATTGCCTCACCGATTACAGATTGCTTCCCGGGCCCTTCGAGGTGTTGGATTCGGGATATGTGAGCTTTCAGATGTAACCTGAGCTCTTGTACTTCTTGCTGTAGATAGTAAATATGCTCTTGAGGGCCAACGATGGGCCGTTAAGGCCCCCCTCCCCCCCATTAGTATGTCTTTGCATATGGAGAGGGTATTGAGGCAGCAACTTGAAAGTATATGGTTTTCTTTGCTGGAATCGAGGTTCCAGGACATGTCAAGGAGCATGTCTGTGCCATATTGGACATGGTTCTATTAGCATCCCCTAGCTACCCCTGGGGTTGGTCTGGGGGTTCAGCTCAACTCGGGGTGCGGGAGATCAAGCTAGGGGGAGCGGCTGCTGCAAGGGACTGAGCAGAGGGGTGAGTGGCAGGGGCTGGTAAGGCTGAGCAGACGGCTAACACACACTTTTTTTTTTTGAGAAACCAGTAACTATATTATTAACATGAAATCAATGTACATGGCATTAGCTCCAAAAAGGAGCCTAATGGAAGAACTAAAAAACAGTCAAAAAACACTTCAAGACTAGTATCATCCAAGTCCCTCGCAGCATAACTATCATATAAAGATTGCTTGAGGGACATTTTGAAGAAAGCATATGCCTGAGGAAACTGTTGTCCCATCCTAGAATGCAATCTCTGTGTCCAAATAGTCCATAGTACCCAGAAACGAGCCCAGTGAAAGAAAAGGAGGAAAGGAGACATCTGAGATGAGAAGCATCCAAACATCCATAAGAGTTTCCCAAATCTGATAGAGGGAAACCGAAGCCGCAGCAAATGAGAGACATGAGTGATCAATATCCGAGAGTGCGGGCAAGACCATAACAAGTGGGGAACTGTCTCGCGGGGATGAGAGCAACGGGGGCAGGAAGAGGAAGCAATACGACGTGCTGCCAATTTCACCCCAACGGAAAAAGCTCCCACTATACATCTCCAAAGGAAAAGCCTCTGTTTCAATGGCAATTTGGCTTTCCAAATTTTCTTGAGTTGTGATTGCCACCAAGATAAAGGCCTATCCAAATTCCAAAGAGTGTTGGCATGCTTATCAATCCATGGCGGTGGAAGAAGAAATCTATAGACCATCGAGGAAGCCAGATTATGCATTGAAAGTGAACAGGTAGTGGGAGATGAGGAAGTCAGATTCCAGTCCAGTAATCTGTTCTGTACAAACAGTGGAGGAACAGGAACAAATGGCTGCAACATAATTGTAAGTGTTCTCCAAATGGGTCTATGATGCAGACCCAAGGGGAATGTCTTGCAAGCTTGTGGAAATGAATTCACATAACCTTGTTGGTCCACAACCAACATCTCCGACAATTCTTATGCCCAATTTCATAAGATTATATGCTTTAATAGGTGCGTGTAAAGCAAGAGGCGATTCAAACACCTTGCTCCAATGGATACTTTCCAAGCGAAGAGAATAACCATGATGGGAAGAAGCACCTGACCATTTAGCATAAGAGAGAATTCTCTTCCAATCATGAATAAAAGCAATAGAGACAGGACAACCAGGAATTTTCCCCTGAAATGTGGTCATGACTGCTTCCCAGTGATCTGTAATCCAATGCCCATATGCATGGGATGTCATGTTTCCACACATAGCTGCTAGCATAATAGCCCATGGCTGTTTTTGCTGAAAAAAATCAGCAATCATAGTGCTCTTTCTTGCTAACATATGAAACTGAAGATTGAGAATATTCAGTCCCCCATGAGTCTTAGGAGAACAAACAGACTGCATGGGAAGTAATCGCAAAGCCTTTTTGTGAGATTTGCTTTTCCAAAATATCTCCATAGCCTGGGACATATAGGAAGCCAAGTGCTTAAAAGACCAGGGAAGAAGAGGCAAATAAAATTGCACATATGCCATAATGATGGACTGCACTATCCGAAGTCGAACATGTAGAGGCCAAGTGGACAAATGCCAGTATTCCAGCTTCTTGTTAATCTTTTGAAGCACCCATTTAAGCTGTTGTTGAGGGGTCATATTCCAGCCAATGGGATACCCTAAATGCCTCACAATAGTATGGGAAGAAATAATGTGGCCTGGCCAGAGAAGTGCATGCCAATTAGCTTCTTTCAGTGCTAGAAGATTTGACTTCTGAAAGTTAATATGCAGTCCAGCAGCTATGCCAAAATCATTCAGAGTCTGCATCAAATGAGAGAGGTCACTTTGAGAATTCCTGGGCATGAAATATGAATCATCAGCGTATGCCTATGCAAGAAATGGCTGTGCTCCTGGAATTTGCAAGCCATGAAGCTGCCCTGTATCTGCAAGATGGTCCATATGCAACAATAACGGATGAGTAGCAATGGCATACAGTAGCGAACTAAGAGGGAAACCCTGTCTCACTGAGCGGGTCATAGTCCAGGTTCTTGACAATCCACCACCAAGCAAACACTGCGCAGTGGCATGAGAATAGAACCAGTAAATAATATGGACCAGCCGAGGGCCAAATCCCAATTTATGCATAGTCTGAGAAATAAAATCCCACTTGGAGAATGAGAACATCTTGTTTGGAATATTTGGCATACTCAATTGCAAGCAAAGCATTGGAAATATTGTCAGTAATCTGCCTTCTGGGAACAAACCCATACTGCCTGGGATGAAGTCCTGCATGCAAAATGAATCGAACCCTGAGGACAATCATTTTGGCAATGAGTTTGTAAATGACTGGCATAAGAGTTATGGGCCGCCAATCAGCCATTGTCTCACACAACCTTTTTTTGGGGATCAATTTGACAAGGCCATGTTTCCAAGAAGGAGGAAGAGATTGTTCTGCCCAAGCATGATTGATCATAAGAAGAAGAGTGTTTTTGAGATCACCCCAAAATGCACGGAAAAATTCAACAGTCAAGCCATCCCAACCAGGAGAGCTGCCTTTACGTAAATGACTCAAAGAATCATCCAGTTCATTAAGCATAAAGGGCTGCTCCAATGCATGAGCCTGTTCCCGAGACAATATAGGCTGAACATGCATAAGAAATTGAGACCTAGCTGCATTCACTTGCATCGAATGATCAGGTTGAGGTGAAAAGAGATGCTGGAAATGACTAGAGCATTGTGATTCCAATTCTGATTTGGAAGTGGTCCAGGTGCCATCATCTTGCCTGATCCTGCAAATATCCTCCTTTCGCCTATCCGCATGCAGGCTTTTAAAGAAAGCTTTGGAGGAGCAGCCTTTATCCAAAAGGGGTTTCATGCGAGCTCGGATTTGCCACTTCTTTAATTTGCGAAGATCATTTTGATGGATGATATGAACCGCATAAGCACAAGAATCCTGCTCAGAGGAGGTGAGTTGCCTATAAGAGCTGATTACATCCATTTGTTGCTTGTGAGATTGAGCCCATTTCAGCTTAAGCCTGAGGTTTCCTATGTAACTCCGTCCATAATCTTGAATAACAGCCTGCAAGCGATGAGCAAGACTGATCCAAGCAAAATCCATGTCCTCCTGAGCATTTAAGAGGAGGGGGCGGAAAGCCACTCTCACCATGTTCTGAAAGTGTTGATGAAGCAAATAAGCACTATTAACATGGAGTAGGCGACGACCAAAAAAAGGCATATCATCTGTCAAACGTGCTATAGATAATATCAAGCATATTGGAAAGTGATCATATAGCAAGAGGGAATGATCAACCCGTAGTGTACATGTAAAGCTAGCATACTGCTGAGCATTCAACAAATACCATCTGTCAAGTCGAGCCCAATAATGAGTAAAGGCAGTGTGACGGTATGTATAACCCATATCTCTATCCCTTGTTGAGAGCCATAAATCTTCTGCATGCAAGAAAGAAAGCATATCGTCCCAATGTTGAAGCTCAATGGGGATCATGTGAGAACGATGAGTGGTGTTATCTTGGATGGCAGGCGAGTTATTAAAGTCTCCACACAAAAAGGCATTGGACAGCCATGGATATTGTTTGAGGGAGGCCCACATTCGAGCTCTTGTCGCAGAAGTTTGAGAGGCATAAACAGATGCTATTTCATAAAGATCAGCATTACAGGTGCATCTGATCACCATCCATCGACCCTGGGGGTCATTGTAAGTAACCGTGGGCTGCATATCATGTTTCACCAGCATGCAGACCCCTGAAAAATGCATTGTAGCAGCATAAAAGATATCATAACCAGCAAAGTGGCCTTGCTGGCCAGCCAAGAAGTGTTGGTTGTGTTCCTGTAAAGAAATTACATCGGGGTACATTCTATGTACATAGTGCCAAAAAAGTCTCCACTTATTGACATTGCAAAGACCTTGAACATTGTATGTAATGCAAGTAATTGAAGTAGACATAGAAGGTATGTACAGCCGAACCAAAAAGCATAGTAAAGGTATAAGCTGTTAGGCCTCAGCCATGACATCAACATCCACCTGGCCTCCTGGATCATTAGCTCTATAATCCTCATCATTGTCACATACAGGGATGCCCCTCTTTAGTACATCAACCCACAGTTGAGAAGTGAGGCTATCAGCAGGGGTAGAGGCCTGACCATGGGTGGAAGTAGAGGCATCCCAATGGCGAGATTGTAACGGTCGTGGCTTGAGCGCAAATACCTTTTTGGGTTGCTGCCAGGCACCCTGGGGAGAGGCATGAGATTCTGAAATTTTGCCCTTTCCTTTATCCTTTTGCTTGGCTGAAATCTGAACCACATTTTCTTTGGGAGGGACAGATTTAGATGCCACATCACCCAATTTGCTAGGCATAGCCTTAGGCCCCGGACCATAAGTTGGAGGGGAAGTATTTTCTGGAGCAATAGCTGTAGGTGGGAGTTGATGCAGGACTGCAGGACACTGTGAGGCTAGGTGGCCAAACTTATGACATGTGAAGCATTCACGTGCAAATACTCCCCATTTCAAGTCAAAATATTTTTCGCCCAAGGGAACATCCTCCACTTCTACCGCAATGGAAGGAGGGGTTGGGTGATCTGTATCCCAAAGAACACAAAATCGATTTCGATTACCCGAAGGACGGGGTGGGCATACAACTTGCCCCAAAGTAGCTGCCAGACTTGGTAACTCAGCCCTCATATAATCAGGAAAATCCACGACCTCAACCCATACAGGGCAGTGATGTCGAATGAGACCATGATAATCCTTATTTGGCGACCATGGCATGACATGCACCATTTGTTTGCCATAGAATAGAGGTGACATCTCCAATATTTGCTGACGATATGAGGCATCCAAAAAGTGCACTTCATAAAAACCTTGAGAAGCAAAGTATACTCCTTCAACAAAGCAACCTCCCAACAAAGCCTGAACCCAGTGAGCAACATCATTTGCTGAAGGTAACTTCCCTGGGAAGAAAATGATAACTGCTTGCTGAGAGAACTTTCGGAGAGGAGCGACCAATGAGGGCAGCTTCAGCTTATACTTAAGGGCCGGGGGAGGTTTGGCCCACTCCTTCCGGCTGTGGTGAAATTCATCTTTGAGCATGTCAAAAACATAGTGAGCATCTACAGAGGCTGCAGTAGAGAAATCAACTTGCTGTCTTTTGGAGTCCCGGGTCAAGTCCTTCTGGGAATAACTTTTGAGCTGGTCTTCCATGGAGGTAAACAGGGCAAGATTGATGAGGTTGCAAGAAAAACCAGAACTGCGCAGCAGGGTTTGTACAAGCAAAAAGTACGGAAATAGTACAAGGCAATCAGTACATGTTGTACGGACTGAACGGGACTGTACGGAATGTACGGATGTACGGAGGGGGCTGAGCGGTACGGGGGTGCTGATAGGGCGCGTAGAAGCTGTACGGAGGAAGAAAACTGGGCGGGGATGCTAACGGGGCACGGGGAAACCAGGCTGTACGGAAAAGGACGGAAATGTACGGACGTCTGGAAGGGGTTTCAGAAAAGGTACGGCAAGACGATGAAAACAGAGGCGGAATTACTCGGGGCTACGCAAGGAAGAGGCGGGTCAGACCGTACGATCGTACGGTGAACGTACGGCAACCGTACAAATGTACGGACAGGCGGGGAGTTTGTACGGGATGCTGGCGAGGCTCGTCTCTCTCTCTCACACACACACACCGCCTCTCTCTCTCTCTCTCACACACACACACACACACAGGTAGGTTTATCAAACGTCCATAGGACACCATAACAGTCTATTGGACCAAAAATCAACTGTTACATAAGATATCTAGAGTGGGAAGATTGCACTTGCCAGCTCCTGTTGAGTGCATAAAGCAGCTCCAACATTATTACAAAGCATACCTATGTTCTAGTCCTATCATAGGATGACCTTCATTACATACTTTTTTTTGGTAATATCCAGTGCATATATTTATATGATCATAAATTTACATGATGGGAGGTCTCCGAAATGGAGAGTATCCCAAAGATCAGAAACATAAAAAGGAAAGCTCTATGCAAGAAGCATCCATATCACCCTCATGGCAGGCATCATATAAGGATTGCCGCAATGAGGCTTGGAAAGATTCATATGACTTGTGAATCTGCGGACCCAAGTATGCCAAATTATGCTCACTCCAGATTGTCCAAAGAGGCTTACAATGGACTGCACTATTCTGAGCCTGACATGAAGAGGCCAAGTAGAAATCTTACAAGAGCATCATCCATTTCCACTATTTCGGAAACATATTGGAGAAATTCAGTCCTCGCATCAGTCATTTGATTTGATGGGGAACCAGGAGCGGAGAACAATTTCTGGAAATAATTTTGGCATTCATCTTTGAGATTAGAGAAAGAGTGCGTCCAAGAGCCATCTAGCTTCCTTACCCTTAGACATGAGTTTTTCTTTCGAGTAGCATGCAGGCCCTGGAAAAAGGCTTTTGATGAGCAGCCCTTATCTATGAGGGGCTTCATTCTTGGCCTAATCTGCCATTTGTGCAATTTCCTCTGATCATTAATAGTCAATTTAATCTGAGCATGTGAAAGGGAATCATTTTCTGAATCAGAGAGAGGCCTTAACTGAGAAAATTCAGTCAATTGTTGTGCTGTCCTTTTTGCCCATTTAACCTCATTCCTCCATTTAGTCATATGCCAGTTGCCATACTCCCTAATGACATTCTGCATACGAGAGACAAAACTATCCCAAGCATAATCCATGTCCTCCTGGGCATGCAAAGGCAGGGGATGAATTGCAAGTCTGATCATTTGCTGCAAATAGTGATGTCAGAAATAAGCCTGATTAGCATGCAATAATCTACTAGAAAGGGGTGGCAAATCATCCAGAGGCATACCAAGGTGCAAATTCATCCACAATGGGGCATGATCTGACAAGCCCAATGAGAAACCTATAAAGAGATGAGGGCTAAAATCTGCAAATTGTTGTGGGTAAAACAAATACCATCTGTGAAGCCTTGCCCAGTATGTAGTAAGTGCATTATGATGAAAAGTATATCCAAGCACTGACCCTTGGAGAAGCAGCCATAAATCTTCAGCGTGCACAGAAAGAAGCATGCTATCCCATTTCTACCTTTCCAATGATAGCATATGAGATCTTGAAGTGGTGTTATCTCTTGGCAGAGGGGAATTATTAAAATCTCCACAGATGAATGCATTGGATCTCCATGGATATCTGCATAAAGAATCCCATAATGAAGCCCTCATGGCAGAGGTCTGGGAGGCATAGACTGATGCAAACTCAAGAATATCACCATTGACATTACATTGTATGACCATCCATCTGCCACTGCTGTCATTGAAGGCTAACTGAGGCTCCAGTTCATGTCTAACCAGTATGCATATACCTGAGTAGGTAGTGGTACCAGCATAATATATATCATAACTGCCAAAATAATCATGATGACCAACCTTGGAGTGTTGATTATGCTCTTGCAAACAAACAATATCTGGCTGCATTTTATGTACATAATTCCATAAAAGCCTCCACTTTGAGACATTGCAGAGGCTCTGTATATTGTATGTAAAGCACTCAAGTGTTTGATGCATGAAAGAGGTATATATAGTAAAGTATAAGAATAAAACAAGACATCAGAGAGGCAAAGCCTCTGCCTGCATGGGCTGCATTAGCATTCTCCCCTTCTTCAGAATCACATATGGGGATGCCCTTCTTCAAAACCCCCACCCAATTTTGAAGGACAGGAGCTGAAGTAGAAGCCTGTCCTGGTGAGGGAGAAGAAGCATCCCATTGACGAGATTGAAAGGGGCGTTGCTTCAATATAACCACCTTCTTAGGTTGTTGAAAACCATCTTGATCAATTCCCGCAGATTCCTTCATCTTCTCTTTTTCTTTATCTTTTCCTTTTCCAGCAAGTGACTGCACCTGATTGATTGGTTTGGCATTCTTTGCTCCATTTCTATTTGCTGTCTTAGCTTGAAAATTCTCATTCTTTTCCCGTGTCTGGGGTGGCAAGGCATTGGGAGGGGGCTGATGCAGAACCATTGGGCATTCAGAGGCTAGATGCCCAAACTTGTGGCAGGCAAAACAAGCTCCTACAAACACGTCCCATTTCAATTCAAAATACTTTTTTCCCAATTGCACTCCCTCAACTTCCACTGCAATAGAAGGAGGGGTAGGTGTATCAATGTCCCAGAGAATGCAGAACCTGTTACGGTTTCCCATAAGGCGCGGAGGACAAATGACCTGTCCCAAAGAAGCAACTAGGCCAGGCAACTCTTCATGCATATAGTCCAAGAAGTTAACAACCTCAACCCATACAGGACAATGATGTCGTATAAGACTTTGATAATCCTTGTTTGGAGACGAGGGCATAGCATGTACCATCTGCTTCCCGTAAAACAGGGTAGAGAACTCAAGTAGCCTCTGCTTGCATGAAGCATCTGATAAATGCACCTCATAAAAGCCTCTGGATGCAAAATACACTCCTCTACAAAGCATCCTCCAAGGATGGACTTAATCCACTGTGCGACATCACTGACCGCTGGGATTCTTTCTAGAAAGAAAATTATAACCGCGGGTTGAGATAACTTCCTGAGAGGATTCACAAGGGACGGCAATTCCAATTTGTACGTCACCTCTGGAACTGGTTTGCCCCATTCCTGTCGTGACTGCTGAAAGTCATCCTTAAGGGTGTCAAACACGTACTGAGCTTCCATAGTAAGTTCATCATCTTGTGATGCAGACTCTGAAGGGCGGCGCTTAGCATCTGCGGGTCTTTCTTTTCGAGCATATGTACAAACATCCAAACCTGAAGCCATGATTGAAATACGACAAGACAAGAAGGACTGTACGGAGAAGTATAGAGACAACAAGCAAGACACAGGACTGTACGGAGAAGTATAGAAGCAAAACACAGGACTGTACGGAAAAGACACAGGACTGTACGGAGAAGTACCCCCCACACACACACACACATACTTTTTTTTTTGTGAAACCAGTAACTATATTATTAACATGAGATCAATGTACATGACATTAGACTCTGAGAGAGAGCCTAATGGAAGAACTCAAAAACAGTCAGAAAACACTTCAAGGCTAGTAGCATCCAAGTCCCTCGCAGCATAACTATCATACAGAGATTGCTTGAGGGACATTCTGAAGAAAGCATATGCCTGAGGAAACTGTTGTCCCATCCTAGAATGCAATCTCTGTGTCCAAATGGTCCATAGTACCCAAAAGCGAGTCCAGTGAAAGAAAAGGAGGAATGGAGACATTTGAGATGAGAGGCATCCAAACATCCAGAAGGGTTTCCCGAGTCTGATGGAGGGAAACTGAAGCCGCAGCAAATGAGAGACATGAGTGATCAATATCCGGGAATGCGAGCAAGACCATAATAGATGAGGAACTGTCTCATGGTGATGAGAGCAACGGGGGCAGAAAGGAGAAGCAATGCGGCGTGCTGCCAATTTCACCCCAATGGAAAAAGCTCCCACTATACATTTCCAAAAGAAAATCCTTTGTTTCAATGGCAATTTGGCTTTCCAAAATTTTTTGAGTCGTGATTGCCACCAGGATAAAGGCCTATGCAAATTCCAAAGAGTGTTGGCATGCTTATCAATCCATGGCGATGGAAGAAGAAATCTGTAGACCATGAGGAGGTCAGATTGTGCATTGAAAGCGAACAGATAGCAGGAGATGGAGAGATCAGATTCCAGTCCAATAATCTGTCCTGTACAAACAGTGGAGAAACAGGAACAAATGGCTGCAACATAGTTGTAAGTATTCTCCAAATGGACCTATGATGTAAACCCAAAGGGAATGTCCTGCAAGCTTGTGGAAATGAAAGCATGTAACCTTGTTGATCCACAACATCTCCAACATATCTTATGCCCAATTTCATAAGATTATACGCTTTAATGGGTGCCTGTAAAGCGAGGGGCGATTCAAAGACCTTGCTCCAATGGATGCTTTCCAAGCGAAAAGAATTGCCATGATGAGAAGAAGCACCTGTCCATTTAGCATAAGAGAGAATTCTCTTCCAATCATGAATGAAAGCAGTAGAAAGAGGACAACCAGGAATTTTCCCCTGAAATGTGGTCATGACTGCTTCCCAGTGATCCGTAATCCAGTGCCCATATGTATGGGATGTCATGTTTCCACACATGGCTGCTAACATGATGGCCCATGGCTGTTTTTGCTGAAAAAAATCAGCAATCATAGTGCTCTTTCTTGCCAACATATGAAACTGAAGATTGAGAATATTCAGCCCCCCATGAGTCTTAGGTGAACAAACAGAGTGCATTGGAAGTAGTCGCAAAGCCTTTTTGTGAGATTTGCTTTTCCAAAATATCTCCATGGCCTGGGACATATAGGAAGCCAAATGCTTATGAGACCAGGAAAGAAGAGGCAAATAAAATTGCACATATGCCATAATGATGGATTGTACTATCCGAAGTCGAACATGTAGAGGCCAAGTGGATAGATGCTAGTATTCCAGCTTCTTGTTGATCTTTTGAAGCACCCATTTGAGCTGTTGTTGGGGGGTAATATTCCAGCCAATGGGATACCCTAAGTGCCTCACAATAGTATGGGAAGAAATAATGTGACCTGGCCAGAGAAGTGCATGCCAATCAGCTTCTTTCAAAGCTAGAATATTTGATTTCTGAAAGTTAATATGCAGTCCAGCAGTTATGCCAAAATTATTCAAAGTATGCATCAAATGAGAGAGATCACTTTGAGAATTCCTGGGCATGAAATATGAGTCATCAGCATATGCCTGTGCAAGAAATGGCTGTGCCCCTGGAATTTGCAAGCCATGAAGCTGCCCTCTGTATCTACAAGATGGTCCATATGCAACAATAATGGGTGGGTAGCAATGGCATACAGTGGCGAACTAAGGGGGCAACCCTGTCTCACTGAGCGGGTCATAGTCCAAGTTCTTGACAACCCACCAGCAAGCAAGCACTGCGCGGTGGCATGAGAGTAGAGCCAGTAAATAATGTGAACCAGCCGAGGGCCAAATCCCAGTTTATGCATAGTCTGAGAGATAAAATCCCAATGGACAGTATCAAATGCTTTCGCAATGTCTACTTGCAGAATGAGAACATCTTGTTTGGAATATTTGGCATACTCAATTGCAAGCAAAGCATTGGAGATATTGTCTGTAATCTGCCTTTTGGGAACAAACCCATACTACCTGGGATGAAGTCCTGCATGCAAAATGAATCGAACCCTGAGGACAATCATTTTGGCAATGAGTTTGTAAATGACTGGCATAAGAGATATGGGCCGCCAATCAGCCATTGTCTCAGATAACCTTTTTTTGGGGATCAATTTGACAAGGCCATGTTTCCAAGAAGGAGGAAGAGATTGTTCTGCCCAAGCATGATTGAGATCACCCCAAAATACACGGAAGAATTCAACAGTCAATCCATCCCAACCAGGAGAGCTGCCTTTACGTAAATGACTCAAAGCATCATCCAGTTCATTAAGCTTAAAGGGCTGCTCTAATGCATGAGCCTATTCCCGAGACAATATGGGCTGAGCATGCGTAAGGAATTGAGACCTGGCTGCATTCACTTGCACAGAATGATCAATCTGAGGGGAAAAGAGATGCTGGAAATGACTGGAACATTGCAATTCCAATTTTGATTTGGAGGTAGTCCAGGTGTCATCATCTTTCCTGATCCTGCAAATATCCTCCTTTCGCCTGTCCGCATGTAGGCTTTTAAAGAAGGCTTCGGAGGAGCAGCCCTTGTCCAAAAGGGGTTTCATGCGAGCTCGGATTTGCCACTTCTTTAATTTGCGAAGATCATTTTGGTGGATGATGTGAGCCGCAGAAGCACAAGAATCCTGTCAGAGGAGGTGAGCTGCCTATAAGAGCTGATTACATCCATTTGTTGCTTGTGAGATTGAGCCCATTTCAGCTTGAGCCTGAGGTCTCCCATGTAACTCCGTCCATAGTCTTGAATAACAGCCTGCAAGCGATGAGCAAGACTGATCCAAGCAAAATCCATGTCCTCCTGAGCATGTGAGAGGAGGGGGCGGACAGCCACTTTCACCATGTTATGAAATTGTTGATGAAGCAGATAAGCACTATTAACATGAAGTAGGCGACGACCAAAAGAAGGCATATCATCTGTCAAACGTGCCATAGATAATGTCAAGCATACCGGGAAGTGATCAGATAGCAAGAGGGAATGATCAACCCATAACGCACATGTAAAGTTGGCATACTGCTGAGCATGCAACAAATACCATCTGTCAAGTCGAGCCCAATAATGAGTAAGGGCATTGTGATGGTATGTATAACCCATATCTCTATCCCTTGTTGAGAGCGATAAATCTTCTGCATGCAAGGAAGAAAGCATATCTTCCCAATGTTGAAGCTCAGTGGGGATCATATGAGAACGATGAGTGGTATTGTCTTGAATGGCAGGCGAGTTATTAAAGTCTCCACACAAAAAGGCATTGGACAGCCATGGCACACACACCTTCTCTCTCTCTCTCTCACACACACACACACACACACACACACATTGACCTTCATTACATACACACAGAGAGAGAAGTAGAAGTAGAAGTAGAAATTATTATCGTCCACGGGGGGCCGAAAACGACCCATGGGACCTGAACGGTGTACAAGAAAAGTCTCCTCCGGTGTGGAGGGGTCAAGAATTTTCAAGTTCTTGACAGTACAAAAAGAGGCGGGTAACAAAAGATCCTAATGCTGCCGGCGAGGCAGTGGAAAGGACTGATGTTAACTGTGTGTTGTCTCCCAGTAACTTCCGGTAGTCCTCCCTAATGTGTGCATAACTGGGACACTGCAGAGCTATATGTGCCTCTGTCTCCACTGTTTGAGAGTCACAAAATCTGCATATTCTGGCATGTCGCGGAAGATTCAACCACGCTCCCTTCTCAATTGTAAGCACGTGAGATCTAGTCCGGAATCTAGCAATATTTCTGCGATAGAGCAAGGGGATGGAAGTGCTGATGTATGCCTGAGCAGGGGCCTCTTTTGTCATATATGTGGACCAACATGTGGGGTTGATGTGATCTTGGTAATACTCCAGCTTCACCCTCTTCTTTGTTGTTAGCCATTGAGTCTGTAGAGTGCTTAGTAGGGACATCTGAAACTCTTGGATATCAATTCTTGCGGGTGGCATAGTCAGGTATGAGTCTACATTCCATCTGCTGAACCACTTCCTTATATCTGTCCCCCATTTTGTGCAAATGATCTTGCTCTTATGGTTCTTTTGAAGTTTCATGCTGGCCATCCATGCCCTGTGAGGTAATCTATCTGTTTGCATTTGTTGTACCTCCACTAAGTATTGCTCTAACCAAAGCATGGAACTCGATAAGTCTCCTGCCTGTTTCTAATAGTAGCACCGAGTATGGAGTAGTTGCCTTTACACCTAAGTGGCGGCGTAAGAAAGCCTTCTGCATTTTTTTGATCTCATTCCATGTCGATGGGGGAATGCTGCCTCCCCATACTTCCGCTCCATAGAGTACTGTTTGAACCACATATGCATCAAACAAAATGTTCCGAATCTTCCAATTGCGAGTGTCGGTGTGCCTGCAGTCATTTTCAAAGTGATAGTATTTGCCCCAGCCTGTGTCTAGTCTTCTTTGGACACATTGCCACCATCTATGATCTGCTGGAATATCAATTCCTAGGTATTTAAAAGTATTGACATATTCGAGGGGCTGTCCATCGAATATAATGTCTAGGGGATGTAAAGGCTCAATGGTGCACACTGCCATCATTTTGGTTTTGTTGACATTTACCTGCAGCCCGCTCTCTAGACAAAAGGTCTTCAATATCTGTAATAGTTTGTGCATGTGGTCGGGATCATATGCAAAAAGAACTATATCATCTGCATATAGCAGTAACAATATTACCCACACTCCTATTTTGGGGCCTTGTATGTCTTTTGTTGACATCGCTTCTTTTACAAGTTCTTCTAGCCTGTCAATGCATATCCCAAATAAAGTGGGTGAGAGTGGGCAGCCTTGCTTGACTCCCATGTTGCTTTGAAATGCAGTCGATAGTCCCTGAGATTGCTTCAATCGGCATAGAACTTTTTCATATATCCGGGAGATGCCCACTCTGAGTGTTAGAGGGACCTCCAGGATGTGCATTCTATCCCATAAACCTCCTCGTGGTACTGTATCAAATGCTTTTCTGAAATCAACAAAGCAACAGAGTAGAGTGTTTCTATGTAATCTGCTTTCATCCATGAGGACCCTCAGTGTAACAAGGTGGTCTGCAGTTATGTGTTCTTTGCGGAAGCCTGCTTGCCCAATAGCCCTTTTCTTGGCTTCTTCTGCCCAGCTGCTGATTTTTGCTTCAAGTATTGTACTAAAAAGTTTGGCTGGGGTGGAGCTGACCATTATAGTTCGATAGAGAGAGAGAGAGAGAGAGAGAGAGAGAGAGAGAGAGAGAGAGAGAGAGAGAGTCTCAGGAATTGGCACATGTATTGTTATTAGATTTATTGAGGAGAGGCAAAAGGAAGATAAGACAAAGATCATAGTGGCAACAAAATTTGCCGCACTTCCATGGAGATTGGGGAAAGGCAGCCTTGTATGTGCATTGAAGGAGTCCTTGAAACGGCTTGGGCTCTCTTACGTTGACTTATACCAGCTTCATTGGTATGCGGTATGGATTCTTTTGGTTCTGTTGTGCTATTGCTTTAAAAGTGATGGTATAGATAAATTTTCTAATAGATGTTGCTCACTTTTGCAGGCCTGGGCTTTGGGGAAATGAAGGTTTCTGCCCTCACTACATGAATCAGTTCATTTATTTTCCTTCTTTCACCAAATACTAAATTTGATGATTAATTTGTATCATATGCTACGTTTTCTCTGTAATTTTCACGCTATGACATGCTCATTCAAAGTTTTTCCTTTGTCCTTTTATTTATTTGGTTTTATGTAGGAGAAACATCAGCTTTGAGGTCATTTTCACAAGACCAGAAATGTTTTTTCACTAATTAATTTCCATTACAAAGTGTTATAAGTTTTACCATTCTCTAGTTTAATAAATTTATAAGAGGAAAAGTCTTTGTAGCAGTTGAATAGAGTCTTTGTCTCGTACTAAGAAAAGTCTTTGTAGCAGTTGAATAGAGTCTTTGTCTCGTACTATCTTTCATTGGTTTTTCTAAGGAGGGCTCATGTGAACTTCCTAAACTTTGAGTGTTTTTGTATCCCTCTTTCCTTAGGTCTGCTCCCCTTTACAGACATACACATGGGCTAGGGTGCACACGCACACAAAAGAAGATATGGCATATGGGGAGCTATATCATTTGTGTATATACTATTTTGTTCTTACCTCAGTCTCAGTAATGACCCTCGAGGATATCTTCTCTTCTTTGAGTGCCCTTTGGTTATATGGTCGCCTACGGTGGAGAAATTATCTGGAGGCTGTGCTTCTATGAAACAGAAGTTTTATTTTTTGTGATCTTCTTGAGTTAGCATTTCTTGTATACCTTACAAATATTGCTTGCTTAATTTTCCAACTTTTGGGGCACCTATGGGTTCTTTTCCGATATATTCTTGCTATGTTTCTATTCACATGAAAAATTTAAAGAATGAGGTTTGAAATTGCTCCTATCAGAAGTCCAAATCCATATTTCACAGTTAACCTGTTCTTTCAGTTTTAAAGTTTTGCCGTGTAGTCAGAAAAGGAGTGTGTCCTATAAGGATCTGCTGCTTGAGTCTATGCCCACTCCTTTTCTAAACTGCTTCAGTCCTAAGGAAGGTGCAGGAGTGAGCAATGAGCTCTAAACATACGTAATGTTAATTGCATCTTAATATGGATTGCATGCAGCATGTGCTTCATCGATGAGCACATGATTAGGTCTATAGGATACGTTTTCCTATTACAAATTTCGAGAGGAAAATATGGAATCTAAAAGGTTCTGCAGTCATCGATTAGGTGATATGCTGCCCTGTAGCTGATATTGGAGGTCGAACAACTAAGCAGGATCACAGTCTGGACTTCACTAATGAGGTTGGACTGTTCATAGGATTTGAATATCTTATATTTCTCCAAGCTCGTCCTGAAGGAATTCAGAACAAAGAAAGTTCTTTACATCTTTGAAATATTTATTTCAAGGCATTCAAAAAGTTTTATCCTCTGTTATGAAATTTTCAAGTATCTTCAGCTATGAGCCTATTATTTGATAAGTACATTTACTTAATATTTTTCCTGAAGTGCGGTCTTGTCTGCATATTTGATGGGTCATTCACTTCCGATAACCTTTAATAGAAGCATCCTAAAAGGATGTTTAAGATATGGTGTGAAGGGATAAAAACCATGTTTGAACATGACAGTAGAATTTGGTGAACATCTTTTAAATCGATCAGATTTAGAGAGCAGAATTGATTGTGTATTGTTTTCACCATTTTATACACGGAAATTTATTATGAGTGTCGTCACATTAGATGCCACAAATTTTGTAACGAGCATGTATAATCTCCACTGCATTTATGTGATTGGCGAATCAATGTTCTTGAGAGAGCAATTAACTCCTGTATGCAAATTGCAGATTATATTGATGGGTTGGCTGATGCTGTCGAGCAAGGTCTTGTGAAGGCAGTTGGAGTATCAAACTATAATGGTATACCACAACTATAAGGTTTTCAATGTTGAGATAGGCAACCTTTAATTTTTCTTCAAAAGAGAATTGAAGTCCCATTATTTGATATTCTATTGACTACTTTTAGAACCACAATTGTGCTCATACACAAGATATGGGCAAAAACGTGTTCCTTAGACCAGAGGAAACCACCCTCTGACCCAAGCCCCTCTATTACATGCAGAGCACGATTTTTCCAGCAAGCATCATTAGTACATAAATATGCAATGAATTCTAATTGTGATATCCTAAATCTATTGTGAGTGGTTGTGCTATTCAGTTGATGCTGAAATTCCCAGTTAGATAAATCTCACTTCAGGGTAAAAATTATCATCGTTCACTAACAACAATGGGCATATTTAAACAAGGGAATAGGTCAAAGATCGCATGTCCTTGATTGGCTCCCTTTCTTTTGTCCTTATGATTGCAGTCCACGAAAGGCATACTTGCATGAAGGTTTTACTACCAAAGTGTAGTAATAAAACCTTGAAAGTTGGGTATCCTACAAGACTGGTTCTAAGTAGTAATGCTTGATGTGGCGTGCTCTCTCCTTTTGCAATAATTATGTAGGAATGTTCGCAATGCTTATAGGGAGATGATCCGTTTACTCAACCGAATCTAATTCTGCTATCAAGCAGTCTTAAATTAGGACACAAGTGCGAGACTGGGAGGCACACCATCGTAAACACTGTAGCTATCCATGTAGAATGTCAAGAAATGCTTTGCAGATGGTTTAGAGGGGAGATGTATATGAATTTCTTCACACTCAAATCTTTTGGTGTTATCGAATAATGATATATAATCGAATAGTGGTTTGCTAAAGATTTGACGCTCCATATCAAAGTCCCGATTGGTGCTTTTCTGAGATGAGACTGTCAATTGTAGCCTTCTTTCTGTATGCTAAGTAGTATTGTTAGAAACACCCCCCTTCCCCCCCTTCTCTCTTTCTCTCCTTATCTCACCTTTCAATATTTGTTTGAATGTGCAATATACTTTTGCTCCATAGGATTTCAACTGTTGATGGATGGTCTTGTTGATAAACAGAACAAAGGCTCAGAAGCGCATTTGCTCAACTCAAGAAGCGGGGGATCCCATTAGCGTCAAATCAAGTCCATTACAGTTTAATCTACAGAGCTCCAGAAACAAACGGTGTTAAGAAGACATGCATGGAACTTGGGGTCAGTCTTATAGCTTACTCTCCTATCGGGCAAGGTAAAACGACGAATTATTTTCTTAAATATATAACACTTTGTGTATATGGGTTTACGCACATGAGCTAATGCCATGGACTTTTGAAAAGGAACTAATATGGCTCCATCATGATAGTCCGTTATAGCCTTCTCTATTCCTCAAGTAGCTCCTAGTGTGAAGGTTTTAAATCTTCCACTGACATGGCTTTTTATTTCGGTCGTTTGTTCCCAAAAAGATTTGCTTTCACAAGTAATCTCCCACGTGAGCACCTCATAGCATCTGTTGTGTATTATCCTGCTAAAGGATGGGTATAAAAGCAACTCGGGTTCCTTCTTACAGCTTATATGGGTCTCAGGCAAGGTAATATAGATGTGTTTGTCTTTCACGTATTGTAATTCTTTTAATCTTTATAACATAATGAAAAAAAGGTGTGAGTGGAGGTGCACATACCTTGACATTCGTCTCACTCTGTACAATAGGTGGCTTATAGACTTTTGGACATGACTAACCTAGAGTATTAGTCACATCATCTTTCAAACCATAAAAGCCTTTATTATCCTTTCTATGAACATAATCATTATTCCTTCTTGATGGGATTTCTGAGAAGCATTGTGTAGTTGGCAAAATCCCTAATAAATTTACCGTACAACTTGGCAAGATCCTTTCGTGGCTGCAGCCACTCATACATTTATTAAATACATTTTTTAAATAATTCTTACAATCCATCGCATGTAGCGACACAAACGATAATGGTCACACTTGCCTAATTTATAGCTTCTTATATTCCAGTCCTCTTGGCTTGTTGGTAAGATTTTGAGTGTTGGTAATCCCTTCTCGATCAAGGATGGATATGCCATGCAAGTCTAGAATGGCCACGAGTGCAAGTGTGACCTTATTCACATTTTAGACAGCAGCTGTCTTCAAGTCCATCCAATATTAGCTCAACTTTTCTAAGCTACATGATTCAAAAATCCTAGTCTCTACTTTGATCCTGTCATGGCCTGCATTGTTCCCAAGATACTCAATTGCATATGTTGGAAAACTTCCACCATGTGCTTGACTCGCATGATGTGCTTTTGTTCATTATTGTTGAGATAGACGATCTTATCAAGAATGCCAGCACAAGCCGAAGTAAAGGGCTGCTTACTCTTCAATGGAAGGAAAGTGGCAAGTGCATCAATCTCTGGAAAGGCATTCATTTTAAGTCCTTGCAAGCCTCTCGTTGTGTGGAGGGCTGGCCTCTGCACACAAACCACTTGATGGTACATGGTACCTAGACTATGCAAGAAGCCAATTTATTGAATTTGGAACTTCTCTTTTTGTGGCATTCCATGTGAGGGAGGACACATAAGGTGGTGCATGAGCTAGGATATATAAAGCAATGTGGCATATGTGTGCCAGATACAGGGTCCGTGATGGGATTGGTGGCTTCCCCTTTGAGAGAAGCCCCCATGCAATAGTGGGGTCACCTCGGAAAAATGAATCTCCTCATTCAACCTATGTGAGAGGAAAGCCCACCTCTTACAGCATGTAAGATGGTGTGAGATCCGCTGTGCCTCGGATGTCATCAAATGCCCCAAATCCTACTCATGTATGAAGTGAGATCTCATCTCTTGGTACTCAGCATCAAACCATGGGTTCTAGGGAAACTTCCCAGCTAAGGGGCCTGCTGCGGATCAAGTCGTGCTTGGGAATGATCTGATGGCAGCATCATGAACCACTGCTACAAGAGTGTTTGAGGCATGGGCGAGGTTTGTGTCATCTCCAAGGGAGGTCGATAACTCATGGGACAAGTGGCTCACATAGACCACATAGATGGCATGTCAAAATGTATCCTAACATGGGTGGGGGCAGGAGGATCATGCCCTGTGTCTGGCATAGTAGTCAAGATTTTGAATGTTGGTAGGAATGGTCACCGGGGAAGGATTGCAAAATCATGCACCTATGATACAAAGACCCATCAAGTAGTCCATTGTACTTGTCCCCACCATGGAGACGGAGGTGGCATCATTTAAGAATTGAAGATCAGAAGGCATGTCAGAGAGGGGTTTCAAGGCTAGAACTCTTTAAAGAAAACTAGGGAGAGGTAATCCTCTCGTAGGCATTTTTGGTCTAGAAAGACCCTTGAAGGTTCAAGCATGTCAATGGCTCTTTACGCAACCTCCAACCATGCTTAGCATGGACTTCTAGACAACCATAGGGACTTGGGGTCCATAGCTCCTATCTCCAACAACAATTATTTTCATAGTCTTTTGATGGATTTTATAAAAGCAAGCCAATGGTAGTCAATCATAAGTCAAAAGTAGTGCAGCTATGCCACATTGTGGAAAAAAGGTCAACTCCGTTGTAAGGAGTGGAATTGGATGACATGCTTGTCACTGGGTCAGCTATGGATAAAATTGCAGATTTCAAAGTTGATTTGCAGAAATCATTTGCAATGATAGACATGGGCTGATTGCACTATTACTTGGGAATCCACTTTGCATATGTTGAGGGGGGTATAATGATGAGTCCGTCCAAGTACATTGGACAGCTTATACACCGCTTCCAGTTTGAAGATTGCAAGCCAGTTTCTACACCATTGGAGCCTGGATTTCGTTTCTCCTAGGAGTGCACCCTTTGATGCCACCCTTTATCGTAAGCTGTGGGCTGCCTTATTTATTTATGTCATACCTGGCCTGATCTTCAGTATTCCATCTCCCAGTTGAGCAGGTACATGCACATGCCTAGTACTCAGCATTGGCAATCAGTGAAGCGGGTCTTCCATTACTTGAAGGCCACACAAAATTTGGGATTGTTCTATGGTGATGAGTCTCCCACTGGTCTTGAATGCTTTCACGGATAGTGACTAGGCAGGTTGTTATGACACGAGAGTGTCTCACAATGGCAATTGTTTCATGCTTGGATCTTCATGCATTTCATGGTTCAGGAAGAAGCAACCTACAATTGCTACTTCCCGTAGTGAAGCTGAATACATGGTAGCCTTCATAGCTACAGTAGAGTGTGTTTGGCTCCGTAAGCTACTCGTAGATGTTGACATTAGCCAGTCAGCTTCTACTACCATCTGCACCGATAGCCAAAGTGCTTTGCCTATTGTGGGAAACCCAGTGTCTCATGCACACACAAAGCACATTGAGGTTCATTATCATTATGTTCGAGAGCATTAGGAGGGTAGAACAAATGATTAAGGTCCTTGTTGTCATTCAATCCTCCACTTAATGATAGGTCATATTCTACATCGACTATGGCTTGAACAATAGCACACATCTTGAGTAGATGCCCAACCAAATCCTTGAGAACCATCACGCCAAGTTTGAGGCTTGGCATGATAGAAAATGTAAGGTGGATTACTTTGAGGGTGGGCCTTAGCAAATGAGAGATACGTTGGATGAGAAGGCCCTAAAATGCATATTGGTTGCCTACAGCAATGAAAGCAATTGATATCAGCTCTACCATTCCCATATTCAAAAGATTTTTATCAATAGATGTGATCTTTGTTAGAATACAAATCAGACCATGATTGAGTTAGAACAATTTTTTGTTATATAGATTCCCCTATTGATAGTAGTTTATAGGGGTTGCCCCCACATCCAATAAATGCTAGTTTGTGCATGCCAAAAAATCAAGCACTTCAAGTTTCACAATAGACTTTGGCTGCTCTAGAACATGATTATGAACAATAGGATTAAAACATGAAGATGTGAAGGAAAGTGTAAGTTTCGTGAAGATATGCATGGGGTCTAAGAGGTGATTGATTAGCAATTGACCCCAATAAGGAATCTCATAGAATATTGATAGCCTTTTAATCCTAGGTGTTACATGCCCTTTATTATCTCTCCATGCACCTATGCAAATCACTTGCCTTCAAGGTAGGTAGTTTTAGAGTTGATGATCCCATCATGTGCAAGGTGGTCATATGAGAGGTGTCAAATCGTGAACCTCATACGCCATCCTCTTCAAATGTCAAGGGTTTCATGCTTCCAATCGATCACCAAAAATATGACAAGCATGGTACCCAATTTCTCTCATACCAATATGCATAAGAGCAAGGATTTATATCATGCATGTTTAGACACATAGCTTGTAGTGATATGGCATGTTTCTCTTTTGAGATACAACATGGTCAACTCTCAAGATTGTGTTCCTATAGCCTTCAAAACCACCATGAGGAAATGGGTGATAATTGACAAACATCTCAATAATGGATGGCCAATTGAGTTGCAAGTACTCAAGGTCAAGCAGGGAATCAAGGGGGGAATCACGAGAGAATCAAGGGAGAATCAAGAAGGTATGTATTAGAGAATTCTCCCGTGAAGTTTGAATCCCTTTCGATCTTTTGTTTTCTAGCTTGTTGCTCTATAGGGCACATTGATGAGCATTGGTGAGTAGTGCCTTCATTGTTAATCTTATCATAAGGTCTCTTCAAGAACTATCCTTGTTCCTCATAGATAACTATATCCCAGTTTTCCTAGCCTCCTTTACTTTTGGAATATGGGCTAGATTTTTACTTGAGTGATGTGCCCACTATGACCTCTGTCTAGGCATGTTGTTGCTATCCACTATGAGCTGGAGACATACAGTTGTCCTATGTTCCCACAGAGGACAACTTAGTAGATCTCTTCAAGAAGGCCCTACGAGGGCCCAAGTTTGAGGCTTTTCGACATGCCTTACACGTGGCACCATTTGTTACGTTATGTTGATCTCCCTTTACTGTAATAAGTTGCTATATCCATCTTGGACGAATATGTGCAACCATGATATAGTTTCCAAGTATACCTGAGATGTATTCAGGATATTTCAGCCATACCATGGAGGGGGGTTTGTTAGGGTAGTCTTAGGACTTAGTCAACCCTTAGGTTGACTTCATTGGTCAACCATATAGTTGACTTCGAGGCTATATAGGCCACCCCTTGTACTTTCTCATTATCCATTTGCAAGTACTTCGTGTTACTTCAGCTTCTTGTTTTCTCGCACTCCCATTCCATTCACCCAACATGTGGATGGGATTAGGGCTTGGCTGACCAAGGAAGCAGAATGGCAAGGGAAGACTAGGTTGGGGTGACACCAATGGTGTTCTGGGTGGAGGGTTCAGAGGGGGAGGGGAAGGTTGGGAATGATGGGGAGAAGGCTTCCCACGGGGGATCAGGGTGTGTGGGGTGCGTTGGAGAGGAGATTCTGAAATTGGGGTTCCAGGAGTGAAAACCATTCCCCCAAAAAGGCAACCATGGAGAACCCTCAATTACTTACCCATCTACTTACCTCAAGGGCTTGTGTCCATCATATCCTTCATGAGCTTTCATCTATGCGCTTTCCTTGCATGCTTGATCCTGCACTTTCTTTTCTTCCTATCGTAATCCTGAATCTAAATCTTATTGTTTGCTATCTGGGGAATTGTTGGGTCTAGAGCCACCTATGGGCTGGTCACATGGGAGGGTGTTGAGTGCCTGATCAGACCAAAGGGTCAGATTCCTAGACATTCCTCTAGCTAGACCAAGGGCCACTTTCTAGATGTCTATTTCCAAGTGAAACAAAGTTCTCTGCACTCTCCTTGCATGCTTGACCTGAATCATCCTAGCTACAAAGTCGTATGCATTATGTGCCTTCCAAAATTCCAGCTGTTTGATTGCCTTTGTCTACATCTTTCTAGTTACTTTTCATTGTGTAGTATCAACTAATTGCCTTTCTCACATCTTTCCCATACAGATCCCTTATGTGCATGTTTATGTTGAAACACTTTGAGGCCTTTGGGATTGCAAATTTGTCTCAAATACACCGAATTGTTGTGAAATCTTTGTAATGGAGTGCTCTTGTTTCTTCTTAATGAAGTGGCCATTTTTTCAATACCTTCTTCAAGCATGCTAAGTCATCGGTGATGTAAACACAGGAGTCATGAAGTAAAAAGCCACGAAATCAGCTAAGTGATCCCAAACATTACCACCATATACCATTGGAAGGTGCAATCCTTTGCCTCAATGCCATGGCATAACATGCTTAGGCACCCCATTGTGACGAGGTTGTCTTTTGATGACCTACCTCAGTAATGGATATTTGGTAATAATTTATGAATGAGAGATATCCTAAACTGAGAGTGGCCTTCAATTCCAATTCCCCCTATCTTCTTGGTTGTAGCACTATCTGAATGGTCACCTTGGTCGCCTCATCTATGCTTTGTGGCTCTGTATCTGCATCATCCTAGCCCAGATTGGGTGCTTTTGTGTTACTCTTCATAGTCTCCCTGGACTCAATCCAAGTTGCTCACTGGGTGGTGCTGACATATCAATATTGGGGCTTTTCCTCTCAGTTCGCATGTATCCTTCTAGATGACACACTTTTCATGCTTAGCTTCTTTCAGTATCCAAGGAAGAGTTTCTTGAGAGGGAGTCATGACATGGGTTTTGAATGAGGCTGTTTCAAGCACCTCGATTAGTATCATCCAACATCCCAACCTCGAGATCTACCTCATTATTGCTATGAAGCCACTTCACATGCTCTTGCCATAACTTACATTTTAATTTTTAATGCCCTTCTTCTAAAGTGAAGAGCACTTTACCTTTCCTTTCCTACGATTAGGGGAATTTCTTGGTCTAGGTGGTCATCCTTGAGGGCGCCCATTTCCATCTTGGTCTCCTTGACCTCCATCTTGCCTACCCATTTGGGGCAGCTTGAACTGGCTTCTTGTGCCCCAATCTTCTTGAGATGCTTGAGTGGCTTTTAGCTGATACTAGCAGTCCTACTTTGATGTAGATGTCAATATCATGCTCGACATTCATTGGCCACATGGCTGCATCTTGCTCATTTAGTACTTCTCACTAGGAATGGGACTTTTTTTTTTTCAAAGAAACCAGGAATGGGACTTAAACAACTCACTTGTAATTCATCCTTGGTGGATATCTGCGAGGCATTTTCCTCCTTGCGATCGCTACTCTGATCCTTTGTTTCTTCTTACTAGTCTTTTACAAGGGTATACGAGCCTTTCCATTGCACCCTTTGGCGCAACTCCTCATAAGTTTTGGTAGGATTGAGAATCTCTATGGACCTCAAATAAAAATGGAACCCACTCAATATCCATGTTTCCATACTCATATGTTTTAGTTCTCCACTCGATTGATGTGTGCCCTCATTCAGACCACAAGCATTGTACTGAGGGTGTTTTTGGCCTTGAGTTGTTTAGTTTGCATTTGACATCTTCCTTGATGTTCTCTTGTAATCTTCTCTAAAATGCAGCGTGCATTTGTTCCAAGTGCTTAAAGTAACATGTTGGATATTGGTTAAACCGTCTTTTGTGCTAAACTGGTAAAAAATTAACTCTTGATATCCTCGGAAATTCACTTTTAGCCTTGATGATGCTGCCATTTTGCTTGTTCCTTAGCTGCTTGTGGCTCAAGTTTTGTTATGGGTTGAACCCTTTGTTCCCCAATCCTTGATCTTTTGACTCGGTCCTGCTTGATAAATGGGCATACCTAGGTCTGCAGTGGTCCGCTGCCTTGGTTTTTTCACCCCCTTGCCTCACCTCAGGTGTATTTTTTGACCTTCACCTTAGGTCTTTTCCCTTGGTTTCCTCCTTTTGGTAGGATTTGTACGTTCTGTACAAGTCGGTGTGTTCCACGTCACTTTCGCCCTTCGTCCTGGTCCAAACTTAGCCTGTTCTCATGCTCCAGGGATTCCTCGAGAGTTCCTCTTGGTAGTGTTTCCCAGGGCTTTTTGGTCCCTAATGAGATCCCCTCGTGTATCATAATGTTACTTGCAGAACCTAGACAAAAGTGTTAGGATGTTGCTCCACCTTTCAATACAAGTCCCCCTCATGGCTTGGTCCTACAAAGAAATGAGAGGGATTTTCCTAGAAGTTGTAGTACATACCATACCAATAAGGGAAGGATCCAAACCAAAGGTATGCGGACCTTACAAGACAAATCCCAAGTATGGCACCCATGTCTATGAGGAACTAGAAAAATTATTGGATGCTGGTTTCATTTATGAGATCGAACATACCGATTGGGTGTCACTGATTGTGATTGTTCCGAAGAAAAACAAGAAGCTCAGAATATGTATGAATCTCAAGAACGTCAATGAAACAACAACCATAGATCATTATCTCCTACCATTGACTGAAACACTTTTATTAAGGGTAGCAGGATCTGAAGTGTATAGCTTCTTGGATGGGTTCAGCGGGTACAACCAAGTACAAATTACACCTCAAGATCAGGCAAAGACAACGTTTGCCACAAAATGGGGCATTTTTTCATACAAAGTCATGCCGTTCGGCTTATGCAATGCCCCATCTACTTTTCAAAGGGTAATGTACACCGTCTTCAAGGAATTTCTCAACAAGTTCCTACAAGTCTTCCTAGACGACTTGTGCATACATTCAGGAAAAAAGGATCACTTGAAATGTCTTGAAGAAGTCCTTTAAAAATGCAGGGAGTATGGAATCTCTTTGAATCCTCTAAAATGCCAATTCTTGGTCAAACACGGAGTAGTCTTGGGACACACAGTCTCTCAACATGGGATTGCAATTGACATGGACAAAATAAAGATCATGATGGAACTTTTCCCTCCACTAAATGCCAAGGGAGTCCAAGTCTTCATGGGACATGCCGGATACTATAGAAGATTCATACTGAGGTATGCCATGATTGCAAGGTCCCTATATAAGCTCCTAGTCAACTTCATCTGGACAGACGAATGCGAACAAGCATTCAAAACCCTCAAGTGGAGATTGATCACAGCCCCTGTTCTAATGGCACCAAATTGGGACATAGGATTTCATGTACATACTGACGGTTCTAATTATGCAATAGGGAGTGTGTTATGTCAACCTAGCAAACACAACAAAGATTACCTAGTATACTTTGCAAAGCAGACAGCTAAATGATGCAGAGGCAAATTACATCACAACAGAAAGAGAAGCCTTGGCAATGATCTACAACGTGAAGAAATTTTGACACTATCTATTGGCTACTGACTTTATCTTCTACACAGATCATCAAGCCTTATTATATCTTATGAATGGGCCATGTACCACAGGCCAAATCACTTGCTGGCTTCTACTGCTACAAGAATTCAATTTCAAAATCGTGGTGAGAAAAGGAGCTCAACATTTCATTGCCAATCACATATCACAATTGAGGACAGGAGAAGAACCGGAAGGAATAGAAGATGACCTATTAGATGCCGCATTATTTGAAATAGACGCTATGCTTGATTGGTGTGCAGACATCATTGGGTACTTAATGACAGGAATACCACCTCTTGAAATGAAATTAGTGGATGCTAGGACACTAATTCTAAAAGTTGCACCCTATCAACTCATTGCAGGACAACTATACAAGATGGGCAAGAATTAGGTTTTAAGGAGATGTGTGATGCCACATGAGATCATGCCAATCCTCAGTGAAGCACATGAAGGCATTGCAAGTGGACATTTCCAAGGGGAAGCAACAACCAAGAAAAGTCCTTCTCGCAGGATACTGGTGGCCAACACTTTGGCCAGATGCCTATGAATATGTCAAAAGCTGTGATGTATGCCAACGAACTACTGAACCACAACACAAAGACTTCAATCCCCTAACAGCAGTCGTTGCACAAAAACCCTTTAAAAATTGATTTTGTGGGTCCCATCCATCCAACAGCAAAGGGAACACAGGCATGCTACATCACTGTGGCCACCATTGATTACTTTACCAAATGGGCTGAAGCTAAAGTAGTCAGAAAGGCAGATGCGAGAAGCATAGCAAGGTTCTTGTACGAGAATGTGCTCACCTGATTTGGATGTCCCATTGAAATTGTGTCAAATAGAGGCACACATTTTGTTAATGAGGTCATCCAAGAACTCTTGTTTGGCTTTATGGTGATCCATAGAAAGAGCACACCTTACCACCCCCAAGGGAATGGACAAGCTGAATCCACCAACAAAATATTATGCATTGTCCTCACCAAGGTAGTGGAACCAAAGGGTTGTAATTGGGCAGAGAAACTAAATGCAGCCTTATGGGCATACCGAACCACACTCAAGGTCAGTACAGGAAATACACCTTTTCAATTGGTGTACGGCCTTGAAGCTGCGGTCTCACTGGAATTTGTAATACCGAATCTACGCATAGAAGTACAAGAACATATGGGAGATCATGCATCGCTGAAAGAAAGACTCTTACAAATAGAGAAGCATATAGAGACCAGATTAGTTGCCTACCATGCCATGACAACAGAAAAACAAAGAACGAAAGCATGATGTAATAGAAGCCTCAAAGACAAAGACATCAAGGAAGGTGACCTGGTTTTGTTGTACAATACCAAAGTCCATAAGGGCAAGCTCAAATTTCTAGGTCAAGGACCTTATAGAGTCAAAAAAATGAATCCCATTGGAGCTGTGCTACTAGAAACATTGGATGGAGTTTAGTTCACAACAATAATGAACGGGAGCCGACTGAAGTGCTACTACATCAACATGCAAGCCATCCCCGACAATAACGAAGATTTGGGGGCCCCAAGTCTTCCATAGTTAGGACTAGATTATATCACGAGTAGCACTCACTAGCATATGTACACCTTCGCACATATAGGTAGTTTCAATAGATTTCAACCTAGGGCTTAGAGGTGATGACTGAGTCCTATAGCTACCCTATGATTCCCTTAGCAAATTAAGCATATAGGAGGAATGACCACCTCACTAGTCATGCATAGCGCACCCACACGTTTCGAGCACCATGTTATTCTTGCACAAATAAAAGCCCCAAGAGATACTTGTTTTGATCCACACACACGGCACAAAAAAAGTAAAACGCATTAGCCACTCAAAAAGAAATAGGCACTCTTAGCACATGGCACTATATTGGGAGTGTCAAACTGGGACCTGATTCATGTGTGCAATGCCAGGGTAAAGACAGTCCAATAAGAAAGGAAAAATGCCTACAATGCCATCAACAAATCGAGACCATGCCAAATGGCCCAAGCCTTGACCTCAACAGCCCTCCTCAAATCACCAACTTGAAGGACACGATCCAGAATCACCAACCTAGAGTTCAGAACCAAAATGACCACGGCTAGTGGTTTTGGACAGTGACACTGATGAGCAAATAAATGCAACATGCCAAAAAGATATGCCGCAGAACCAAAGGATCCTAGAAGCAAGAGAAATTGAGGTAGAGCAATTGACTATGTAGGATGCAGGTGCAGAACACCTTGATGACCAGACCAACAAAGAGCTAGCAACACATGGAACAGTACAGCTTGTATGGCCACGAGTCTCAACGTTCACCATGTCATCTGATGCTTATAACTTCTTGCAGTCAAAGGGACTAGGTAGTCTTCTTGAGAAGCTTAAATCCTTCTTACCAACACCTACTATGACAGAATACATTTCAATTCATAACATCATATAAAAGCAGAGAACAGGAGGCTTTCTCATTTCCAGAGGCACAAGAAGAATATCTAAAGAAACTTTTGGATGCAAGATTCTCTAAAATTCAAGATTTATTCCCACCTAACACAAAGTCACAAAGCGGGGGAATACGTGATGATATGATGCTGGAAACTAAAACTGGAGTTTCATTTCTTCTGCTTCCCGTCTGCGCTCTGACCACTGCAAGCTCAAAGCTGATGCGCATGTGAAATAACACACTGAAATTGTCCCTTTTTTAATTTTTGCATGCTCTTACGTGTTCTGGAAGATGGTGCTCGAAACTAGTGGAGAGAAAATGTAATGTATAGAGCTGTTGATACATAGTGCTTACGTTCCAGGATATCATCTATCATGTATGTTATGTTTTAGTATTGTGGGAGAATATTCTTCTGGTGTGTATGCAGTGGGATAACATGCTGGAAATTTGTCAGGAGTGCTAAGTGGGAAATATACGCCAGAGAATCCACCTTCTGGACCTCGGGGTCAGATCTATAATAAAGAGTTCCTCACAAAGGTGAGTCAAAGAGTTGATGATTAATGCTTCTTTGTTGTCACCGAAGTAGGATTAGTTTATGGAAACTTCTGACTGTTCCCTCTTAAAGTAGTGGCTTTCCATTCTTTTAATCTGTGAGACATTTGCCCAAACAGGCGGCTCCTCTGTTGCAAACACTACAAGACATTGGCCAACGGTATGGCAAGACATCAACACAAGTAAGCTGAATGTTTCTCTTACATAGTGATTTATATAGCCATCTCCTGAATGTGATTTGCTGGCATAAATTCGATGTCATGCACATATGTGTGAGATTTTTGGGCCTATTCCTAGAGTTGCATATTTACATCAGTATGCGAATATTAGGCCTACATGACATTCCTGTATTGCTTTTGTTTTTCAAGGTATCACTGAATTGGCTGCTGGCACAAGGGAATGTGATTCCAATTCCTGGCGCTAAAACAGCAACTCAGGTCATCCTCTGTTTTCTTTAATTTGTATCTTCACAGTAAACAACTTTTTTTGTTGCTCAAGTTCATGACGATTTTATGATTGCTTGCAGGCTAAAGAGTTTGCAGGAGCTTTGGGTTGGAGCTTGACTTCTGAAGAGGTAGAAGAATTGAGGCAGCTCGCCTCAAGAGTGGCTTCTGTTAGAGGTTTCCCTGCTGAGGCATTTTAAGCACATCTGTAAAGCTCACTGAGCAGTCTGCTCTCCCAGCACTAACAGTCATCATCAACGCAACTGTAAGCATTGCACGAACTGCACAGCAGATTTTGCAGCATTTGGGAACCTAATTATGCCCTTGTTCTATCAATATGTCAATTGGCAGTACCAAATTTGTCATATAAAACTTGGTATCTTAAGTATGGATGCCAAGGTCTCTATAGTCTCACTTCTGCAAAGACATTGTAAATTATGATAAAATCCAATCATACATTTCTCTCTCTCTCTCTCTCTCTCTCTCTCTCGTGTGTATGCGTGCATGCTTGAGGATATGACATTGTTTCATATGCTGATTCTGTCTCTGTGAATTTCACAATCTTTATTATCCAAAGCTCAAGTGCGCCATACAGTAGTTCTGTCATCAAGTTCGGTACAATTTGTATAACAACATGAGAAACTTATCTGGGCTCTTTTAAGGGTTACTCTTTTCAGGGAGAGGAAAGCAGATGATATTATATGGAAAAGCTCAAGATCAGATGGCAGCAAAGAATTCTCTATTAAAAGTATAAAAGGACGTTCTTCAAAGAGTAATACGTGGGAGAAAACCTGTAAGAGGGAAACTATTGTTGGAAAGTTCAGGAAGAGCACTTAAACCCTAGAGGCACAAGCTCACACTTGCATGGAATAGTTGACACAGATACAAAGAATCTTTCTTGCTCCTAATGGCTCCCTTGTGTGACTATAAAACCATTCGATTCCTTGATCAGTGAAGAAGCATTCTCTTCGCTCCGAGGCTTTCTGGAACCATCTGTACCTGGTTTGCAGATTGCTTGCAAGGTACAAGTAATGGCTAGCTGTAAGTTTACGAGAGTGGCAGCAGGACCTACTTCCTCTCATCTGCTAGCAACTCTCTTCTAGACTCTATTCTAGACAGAACTCTGGAGGCTATTTGTCAAGTGGGGTGGCCTCATGAATCTCCTCCTGGCTTGTAGCTGCCTTTCAACTCAATAAGTGGGAGAAACTCTCTCTATAGAGAAGGCATGTTGCCTCTCTATCAGCCAGGCAACTATCCCCATGTAAACATGCAATAGATGTGCCTCACCCTTGCAAAATCTCATGTGTGGAAGCACAAGTCATAAACATATATTTTGCTTTGGATGTGTTGTACAAAAAAGGAGATAGGTGCGAAAGAGATTGTAGAGTTTGTGAAGAAACACGAGAACCAAACCATTCTGAAACTTAGCATAGTGCTAGAATTTGATGTTGTTTGCGTCATTCACTATGTGATGCACAATACAAGGCACATAAATTTTAACAATGCATTTACTAAAAAATTTACATAGTGATTATATAGAAAAGCTAGTTTAGCATGAAAATTTGAGGGTCCTCTTTTTATTGAGGACACTTGTCCTTCGCTAATTTTGAAACCAAGATTTCACAAATTATGAACCTTAGCTAATTTTGAAACCAAGATTTCACAAATTATGGTCGACAAACAACTCACTTTAGAAGAAGAAAAATAATTGAAAGCATTGTTGATGGAATATAGAGATCCCATATGCAAAGAGGCAGCTAAGTCTTTGGCTGACATTTTCAATCATAGAGGAGTGATAAAAAATTATATGTCAGTAAAATCTCTTACACTCCTTGGTAGAGCAAAACTACAAGACTGGGGTCAACACATATCCTTGCTGCTAACCAATTATGTATCCACTATAGATAATGGCAAAAGGTACATTGACCATCTATTGGCCATAATAATTGGGTTTGCAATAGAGCAAGTGGAAGACTCTACATCCCTCTCAACACAATATATAGAGGACTTTGAAACATTGATATTATTTCCAGAATGGGAATTAGACCCTCTACCTATTCTCAATGTGGATAAAATGGATGGGCAACAATCCGAACAGATTCTAGAGAATGACAATGTGGAACTTTACCAAAGAATATTGCTCATCTCCTCCTCCTCCATCTCCTCCTCCTCCTCCTCCCTCCTCCTCCTCCTCCCCTTCCTCCTCCTCCTTCCTCCTCCTCCTCCCTCCCCTTCCTCCTCCTCCTTCCTCCTCCTCCTCCTCCCTCCCTCCTCCTCCACTCTCCTCTCTCTTCCTTCTCCTTCCTTATCCCTCCTCCTCAACCCTTACCCCTCGAATCTGCAAAGGAGACTAGCTCTCCACTCCTCAACCTTGGACTTCTCCTAAACCCTGCAACCCCCTCTGAATTGTGGTAACTCCTAGTTAGCTCTCTCAACCCTGTCCCCCTTTCGAACCCTGAAATCCCCTTCTAAACCCTTGAATTTTTGTGGAGGCGAGAACCTCCATCAATCGTTATGATCAAGCTCTCTTTCTTATTCATGTGCGCACGAGATCTCTATGCTTTAGCCTATGCCTCTCATCGGAACACGACCCAAGGACCTATGCTACACTTGTGAACACCTATGCTACAACAAGCAGCGACACGTTTGTAGATGACCAACACCCTCGAAACCCACACTTGGGAGAAATAGTAACAACACAACTTCTTGATGAAGCTATACTTCCTATCACAATTAGATTATCTATGTACAAAAGTGCAATAGTAATGTCTTCCCCTTGAACATTTTAGTAGAGAGTATGATCTGCATTGGACTTTAGGTATCCCATATTAGCAAAATACTTTTCTATTCTACTTTACCAAGCTTTGGGTGCTCGCTTTAATCCATAGAGACTTTTCTTGAGATGGCAAATGTGATGCTCTTTCCCTAGTTCAACATAACCTGTTGTTGCTGGTTGTTGCATGTAGACTTCCTCGTCTAGGTAACCATTGAGAAAAGTATTTTTGACATCTAGCCAATACACATTCCATCTGCTGAGTGTCGCTAGTGATATCAAAAATTGTATGGAATCCATCTTTGCTACTGGAGCAATAGTCTTATCATAGTCTTGACCATAATTCTATGCAAATCCTTTTGCAAAACTAGTTTGGCTTTGTATCTTTTAATGCTTTTTACTTCACTTTGTGAACCCATTTGTTTGCTATGGCCTTCTTTCCTAGTGGAAGGTCGCATAATTCCCAAGTGTTGTTTTTGTACAAAGCGTCCATTTCTTCATTCATACCAATTTACCATTCTGGCTTGTCAACTGCATCTTCGAAGTACACTAGCTCTTCTGTAGCCATGATGGTAGTCATAAGAGCATAATTGGTTGTTTCAATCTAAATTGCTTTGCCTTTCTGAGCATATGTCAACCTCACTGGTGGTCTGCTTCCCCTAGTAGACCGTTTGAGTTGCTGCTCTTCTTAGGGTGTCTCTGGTAATTCTTGCTCTTCTTCATCAACCTTTTTTGTAGGTGAATGAGTAATTGGTGTGTCTATCTCCTATGCATTTGATGTTTTCCATTTTGATTCTTCATCGAATATTACATCCATTGACGGAAATTTTTTTCTATTGCTGACGATTTTTTTTTTCGTTGATGAAATTTGGGATTCTAGAATCCGTCTCCTATGAATTTGATGTTTTCCATTCTGATTCTTCATCAAAGATTACATCTTTAGAGCTTATTATCTTTTGGTTGATGGGATCATACAACTTGTATGCTTTGCTTTCTTCAATGAAGCCAACCATGATGCATTTACGTGATTTCACATCTAACTTTCTGTGATGATCATCATGTATGTGGGCATATGCTATGCAACCAAAATGCAGAGATGCCCAATGCATGGCTTGTATCTAGTAAATGCTTCATAAGGTGCCATCCTTGAATCGGTTCGATCAAAAGCCGATTAGGTAAGTAGTTTGCAGTGGCAATTGCTTCTTTTCAATACTGATTTGGAAGATGCTTCTCATTGAGAATTGCTCTAGCACTATCTGCTAAAGTACCGTTCTTCCTTTTAGATCTTGAATTCTACTAAGGAGTATCCGCACATGTGAATTGTCTTCAAATGCCATTACACTTGCCAAAGTTCATGACTACTGAAGGCATGTATTCACCTCCTCTGTCTGATCTCATGACTTTGATCTTTCTGCCTATTTGGTTCTCAACCATGGCTTTGAATTCTTTCAATCTGGAAAATATTTCCAACAATATCTAATGTAGTTGTCAATGAAAGTCAAGTAGTAAATTGAACCATTGATGCTATGGGTTGGTGCATAACCCCATACATGTGTATGGATCAAATCAAAATACCTCGTACTCGAGAGGTGCTTCTGCCAAAATTGGTTCTCTTTTGTTTACCAAAGCAACATGCTTTGTAAAAGAAATTGAAGCTTGGGAATTCCAATTGCCATATTTTGATTTCTGAGCTGGATCAGGCTTTTGAAATTGACATGTCCATATCTTTTGTACCATACTGTGAAAAGTGGCATCAGGTTTGCTTCTAGGCTGACATGGCATGCAAATCTAGTACTGAAGCTAGCATTCTGAACAAACGTTCTTCCTTGGCTACTTTTCTTACTAGCTGATATCCTCTAGATTTGTCTCTGATTGTGCATTCATATCCATCAAAGATGATTGGATAGTTGTGTTCCGTCATTTGCCCAACTGATAAGAGGTTCTTGTTGAGCTTTAGAACATAGAGTACATCTTGCACCAATCCTTTTGTACTAGTGGAATTATTCATAGGGACAATGCCTTTCCCTTGAACTAGATTTGGTGTGTTATATGTAGTGTATATAACATTCTTTTGTCCTTCTAATGGTTTCATCTTTGTGAACCATTCCTTATGTTTTGTCGTATAAGATGATGTGCCATTGTCAATGTATCAAGGATCTTGATTTGCTTTATCGACTAGATAATTGCATTCCCCTTTTGAATTGCAATCAATGTCAATATACATTGTATCTGTCTTTTACATATGCGACTTGCAAGAAACATATTCTGTGGTTCATTGGCATAATGACTGTGACTTGAATGTCCATGGTGATGATTTCATCGTCCACAAAAATTCCCTCGATTGCTACTGCTGGATTGACTGCCTTGGTTGTACTGCTTGGATGCATTTCCTCGTCCTTGGAATCTTTCTCTATTGAAATGATTTCCTCTTGGTTGCTAATGCTAATGCTACTGAGGATGATGGTGACTTTGATGATGACTTTATTGTTGATGATGACCACTTCGCTAAAATGCTCTGCTGCCTTTGCCTCTACCTCTACCTCTAGTTCTATCTAAAGTTGTGAATGCTTCATCATTGGAATGACCTTTGCGTGAGTGAATGGTTTGAGTCCTGAGTTCTTCACCAAGTGGCATTGACTATAACTCTTCCAGTGTTGGAATTTGCCATTGAATGGCAATGCTATAGACTAGAATCTCATACCCCTCTCCTACTCCATTCAGGAAGACTTGAACCATCTCTGTGGGATTCATAGTCTCTCCTACTATCGCAAGTTGACTATTGTAATCCTTGATCCTGAGTACGTAAGCATGGCTGGTTTCATTGATGTTGTGGAAGCTCTGGTTAATCTGGTTTCTCAATGTGAGAATCTTAGAAGTGTTCTTAGACTTGTAAAGAGCTGTGAGCATATCCTATGCTTCTTTGGATGTCTTGACTATGTTGAGCTGTCCAAGCATGATATGTTGCACATTTTGCTTGATGAAATGATATGCATATTTGTCTTTTTTCTCCCATTCTACCTGTGCTCGGGCAATGGCAGGATCTACTACAAGTGCGGACACTATTGGTGCATGTATAGATCCCAATGCTTATGATGTGGCAACGGTGGGAGTGGATGCTAGATCGTTCGATGGTCTAGGTGTAGATACATCGACATACTCCCATTTGTCTTGAAGTACAAAAATGGTCTCCATTCGGTATTTCCATCTACTATAATTGGAATTGTCTAGCTTAGCAAGTGCCTCTAAATTGAGCTTGCTAGTGGTAGACATGGTGCAAGAAAATGTACTCAAAATGCCTATGAAAATCACTATCTGAATCAACTGCAATCTGAACTATTGGTGAAGAAGAAATTGTAATATATATCCAATCTATTACAACAAGGATTGTGGCAAACAATGCCAAGAATAGCCAAGAGGCTTTATAGGGCTTAAATAAAGTGCACAATCCCAAAAAATTAGTCGATATGCTTTAAATTGGTGGCATGTGTGTGTAAAATGAAAAGATGTACAATCTATCGAGTGAGAGAGACTCTAGGTCCATTGAAAGAGACGAAGGTACTTGAGAGAGAGACAGAGAACTCTCTATCTTTTGAAGGAGAGAGAGAAAGCCTCCTTGCCCTTAATCTAAAAGTCTACTCACACAAAGAGCCCAAGCTCTATTGCCCACAGTGACTCAACCGACCAACTTCAACACCCTAAGGCATACCTCTAGCTTTGCAAACTATGACAAAGCTATGGCCTCGTCTCTCTTCCACTAGTTCTTCAATGAGCTAGCTTGATGGCTTCATAGTAGAATCAACTCTACCTTAGCAAACTTGACTCCAACATTGCAAACTCTCTATGCATCTATAGTGCCTCCCATCGACCAAGCTTGGACCTACGACTAGAAGCGATCATGAAGCTTCTCCACAACAAATAAGCTCCACAACTAGGCTCTTCTCGGGCGACCATCCATAGTTGACAACATCCTCGGCCAATAGTCTCCTTGAACTATGCCCACGAATAACAACAAAGATCTTCTAGTCTCCAAACGCACATTCAAAGGCACATTGACGCACGTAAACAACTAGCAGCATCTCCAATCTATGGCTCTTACAAACTTCAAACCGCCACAACTAAAAGCTCCTCAATGCACCATCGTTCGACCACCACAACTAGAAGTTTCAACAAATGGCTTCTCAGTAGAGCAGCGATGACTAGTAGTGAAGGCACCATAGCTCCCTAACGCTTTAGCCACTGAAGCGGCACTACAGCACATCACAAACACCTCTCCATACAAGCAACAACACCACCCAAAATGGCTCCTCACACAATGACCCACGAACTTAGATGGACACCTCCACTACCCGAGAACTCAGCAAGCGAGCAACAGGCAATCATGCCAATAGAGAGAGCTTTCAAGGGCTCTCACTGCTCACATAGCAGATCCGGTGTCTGATAATAGAATCTAGAAGATTCTACTTGGGATCTCCACATATAGGAAGATTTTAGCAATGATTCCAGCATCTATAAAGATTTCATCCAAGATTTCAGAAAATCTGATTATCAAATCAATGATGACATATGGCACCACGATAACTTGCCACATCATCCTTATCCTAAGTGCCACATCAACCAACTAGCCATGGGTGCCATGTAATCCTACCTTATCCTTCATGTGGCACGATTGCCATGTCAGCAGATCACCCTTATCTACCACATGGCAACCGCCTGAGAGTGCTCTCAACAGAAGCAGAACGGAAGAGGGAGAGAGAGAAATAGAGAGCCACACAAGTTTTTGGTGGGTGCAGAAGACCCTGATCTTCTTTTTCATTCATTTATATATGTGTTTGAGTATTGTACATAACTGGGGTAAAGGCACAGTGACCTTTAACCCCCACAACCTCCCACTTAAAGGACAATGTGTGCATTTAAGGGAGAATAACTAGTGAGCATACTATCCAATGCCCATCAATACACAATAATACTCAAACCGCTGACTAGGTAGACTCTTCGCCAGCATATCTATATGGTTATCATCTGTATAAAACTTGACAAGCTCTATGCGCTTGTCCTCAAGTCCCTCCCTGATGAAATGGTACCTGACCTCAATGTGTTTGGTCTTTGCATGAAAGACTGGATTCCATGCTAGCTGAATAGCACTCATGGAATCACTATGCAATGTCGGTACATCTGTATGAATCCCCAAATCTCCCACTGGCCGATCAAGCCATATAGCCTCCTTGCAACCCTCTGTGGCTGCAACATACTCAGCTTCTGTGGTAGACAAAGCAACACATTTTTTTGCGCGAGATATCCATGACACTACACCACTTGCAAAGGTGAACACATAACTAGAAGTGGATCTCCTACTATCCACATGCCCTGCATAGTCTGAATCTATGTACCCAAGTACAAGCATGTCTCCTCTACCAAAGCAGATGCACATCTCCTTGGTACCCTTCATGTACCTCATGATGCACTTAACTGTCTCCCAATGCCTTTTTCTTGGATTAGCCATATACCGGCTAACAATTCCCACTGCAAATGCAATGTCTGGTCTAGTAGCTATCATAGCATACATAATACTCCCGACCGCTGATGCATAAGGAACCTTGGCCATCATGGCCCTCTCCTCATCTGATTTGGGACATAGTTTCACATATGGAGGCAATGGAGTACTCACTGCCTTCCCCCCCTCCATATTGAAACACTGCAGTACTTTTGTAACATACTCCTTCTGTGAGAGCCAAAGGAGTTTCCTACTCCGATCACGTGTGATGCGAATACCAAGAATATGATTGCAAGTCCCAAATCCTTCATATCAAAGGCCTCATGCAACTTGGCCTTTAATGCATCTAGCTTATAAGTATTCTTGCTAGCCAATAGCATATCATTCACATATAGTGCCAGGAGTATCAGGCTATTATCCTTAGCCCTTTTAGTATAGAGGTAGTGATTAATTTCACTCCTTCTAAAACCTTGGGACCAAATGAAAGCATCAAACTTCTGATACCATTCTTTAGGCGCTTGCTTAAGACCATAGAGACTCTTCTTTAGCTTGCAAACTAAATGCTCTTTGCCCTTTTCTTCAAAGCCTTCCAGCTACACCATGTAAATTTCCTCATGCAAATCCCCATGCAAGAAAGCTGTCTTGACATCCATCTGCATAAGCTCCATATCCTCTGCTGCCACTAGGCCAAGCATGCATTTAAGTGTGGCCATATTCACAACTGGAGAGAATATCTCATCAAAGTCCGCACCCTTCTCTTGCTTGAACCCTTTAGCAGGCCTTGTACCTAGACACATCATCACTTGTGACCTTGTAGACCCATTTACATGGCAATGCTTTCTTTCCATGTGGCAAAGAAACCAAGTCCCAAGTCTTATTCTTCATAAGTGAACTCATCTTTGATTGCATAGCATACTCCCACTTGCATTGATCCTCGTGCATCATAGCGTCTCTGTAGCAAGAAGGCTCCTCACAATCAGTAAGCATCACCTAGTCTACCACTAGAACAAACCTATCAGGTGGTCTAGACACTCTAAATGATCTTCTCAAGGGCATTTTAGCTTGCTGTCCCACCTGCATATCAGCCACATTTGGCTCATCATTTCCACCAATAGATGATCCATCATCTACCCTTGATTGTATACCTATGGGAGTACTTGGTGGTACCATTTCTTGCACATTTGGTGCATGGACAGCTTGCTATCTATCAACATATGTAGGTGGATTCACGTCCTAAAAAGTGATTCTCCTTACTTCCACATCCCTCATGGGTGCCTTATGCATCTTCTTCTCATTAAAGGCTACATCATGGGTGCGTATGATCTTCTTTGCTTCTGGATTCCAGAGACGATAGCCCATCTCTCCACTTTCACCATAACCCAAAAAGATGCATTTCCTAGACTTAGGATCTAGCTTCTTTTGAAGCTCTTTTGGCACATATACATATGCCTCACACCCAAATATATGCAAATGAGAGTAAGAGGGCTTCTTGCCACTCCATGCCTCTTTAGGAATACCACCATCCAAACTCTTACTAGGTGATCTATTAATCACATGCACTGCAGTCTTCATTGCCTCAGCCCAAAAACCACCATAAAGACTTGCATTGGAATAAATGCATTGCAACCTTTCTTGAATGGTACAGTTCATCTTTTCTACAACTGGATTTTGCTCTGGAGTACGAGGGGATGTGAGCTCCTTGTTAATCCCACGTGTATCATAGAAATGCTGAAAGTCATGAGAGAGATACTCTCCACCATTGTCAGTCCGTAGGCATTTAAGCATTCTACTTGACTGATTCTCAACCAAGGCCAGCCATTTCTGAAATACCTGGAACACATCACTCTTTCGAGCTATAGCATAAGCCCACACTTTCCTAGTTGCATCATCAATGAATGTCATATAGTATTCAGCCCCGCCTAATGACTGTATAGGCATGGGACCACATACGTCTGAATGCACTAAATCAACCTTTTTAAACTCTTTCTTTCCCCTTCTTTTATGGGTTGATTTAGTCTACTTCACATAGAGACAGTGCTCACAAAATTCAAAATTAGAGAAACTTAAATGCGGTACATAACCGAAACGGCATAAGAGTTTCATCCCATTTTAGCTCATATGGCCCAACTGGCAATGCCATAAAGAAGTGCTTGGCTGCTTGGTTATTGCAACAACATGATCAAACACCCCTGATACATGCAAGGGATACAATGTCCCACACTTAGCACCCTTGGTCAAAAGCATAGAGTCCTTCTAAATTTTCCAACTCCCAGAACCAAAGATGGTCTGAAAACCAGCATCATCTAGCTGACCCGTTGAAATGAGACTCTTGGTCAACTTAGGCACATGTCTCACATTTTTCAAAATAAATGCAGACCCATTTGCAAAAGAGAAGTTTATGTCCCCTACTCCCACTATGTCACATGCATAGTCATTTCCAAGATGCGCACAACCTGTCTTTCCACTATCATAAGTGGAGAACCATTCCCTATGGGGAGTAACATCGAATGAAGCACCAGAATCCAAAATCCAATCCTGGGAATATGCATCATCTGCAGTGGTAAGCAACTCTGTAGATAAACTAGACATGAAGAGAATGTCATTGTCACTATCATGTGTGACTGCATTGATCTCCTCGATCTGCACTTTTCCTTTGTCCTCCCTTGGACTCTCTTCCTTCTGATTTGCACCCCAATTTGCATTCTTTTTCTTATCCTTTTGCTCTCTTTTAAGCTTGTAGCAATCCTTATGTGGCCCTTCTTGCCACAATAGTGACACTCAATGTTCTATGCCCTAGACTTGCTACGAGACTTTCCTCTTTCTTAAAACTTCCCCCTGGACTATGATCTGCCCCTTTGCACATTTAGGGCTACACCCTGCTTGTTGCCTTCCATTGACTTCCATCTAATCTACTCGACCAACAAGCTACCAACCACATCATCAAACTTCAATACTCCACTAGGTGCAGAGTTAGTGATAGCAGTACGAAAAGTATCCCATGAGGATGGTAATGAGCATAAGAGAAATATTGCCCTCATTTCCAGCTTTTGAGCTTGAAGCTGACTGAAAATGATATTAAATTCATTCAAGTGCAAAGCTATGGATACTCCCTCCTTCATGTGCAACTCAAACAATCTCTTCATGAGATAGACTTTGTTTGTGGCAGTCTCTTTCTCATATGTAGCACATAGCTTTTTCCATAAAGCTTCCGTAGTCTTTTCAGTGACTACTGTGAAATAAACTATCTCCCCAAGATGAAGTCTAATGGTAGACTTTGCCAATGCATCCAATTCATTCCATTCATTTGTGGACATAGCTGCAGGCTTAGCTACAATCCCTTACAAGGGTTTTATCTGCTTCTTTTGAATAAGCACATCCCTTATCTGTTCTTTCCACAAAGAAAAGTTTGTCCCATAAAACTTTTTAATGCTGAAAAACTCCTTTTTAGACATGGAAGAGGATGCCATGATGCAAATAAAGCAAAATCCCAAATGCTAGTGCCTGCAAGAGAGAATCACACTAAATACCAAGTGCACCCAAATGTGTATGCCACAATAGAGTGAAATATCACCAAAACTTAAAGCTCAAAGCATCAAAAAATATAGCTGACTCATGTGCATGTACTATGCATCCATATGAGCAAATCTAGCCCAAAAGAAAATGCTAACTACAATGGCAATCCAAAATGCCAATAAGTGCCAAATGGCTCAAGCATAAACACCATCCATCGGCATATGCATCAATAATATCTCATCCAAGAGAGCATAACACTATCAGTGAATCAACTGCAATGTGTCAAAGCTATCCCTCAGCATAAAATAACATCCATGTGCAAAGCGTCCATAAAAAATAGCATCCCACAAGGCAATCTAGGCCTATCAGTGCATCCAATAAGGATCACAATGCATCTAAATGGCCTATAAATCATCCACTGCAACCCAATGCACACCATGAATGAGCGCACACAGCTCAAACTACAACCAGAGTGATCTGCATAAGGTATGCTCAAGAAATCATGGTCCTACGGCAATCACCGCTACTGAAAATAGAACCTAAGATGCCTCAAAACATGGGTGCCATTACATAATCAGACTCAGCAAGACAATCTGCAAATATCTCTCTTCTACTGGAACTCCAAAATCCCAACCGATGAGTAAGAAATGGGAATCAACACTTATCCACTGCCATGTGGCATAAATCTAAGGTTTCAAAACCTTAGAATGAAAAATGCATAACAGAGAGATGAAATCAAATACACAGAGATCTACAACTCTGAAAATACTCCATCGAATCACGTAAGAACTGATAAATAGGGGTTTTTAGGCATCCGAAACGCAATGGGACAGACGGTTTTGGAAACCGTGGTTCCAATCACTGGGTCCAACACACAGACTGAAAAACGTTTTTGAAAATTGAACTGTTTGTCTGCAAATGGTTGCTCCAAACTTGAGTTCCAATACCTGGGTAGAAAAACGTTGAAACTGACACAATGAGTCAGAAATCCAACGAAATGATCCCAAATTCAAGAATGAAGGTGTGTTCAAGCTCTTGAAGTAAAATGGACACCAAAAGCAGGCAATGGTTGCCTCTATAAGTCAATACGGAGTCTCTGTCGTCAAACGGAATAGGAAAAAGCTAAAAAAACGACTTTTTCTTTGAAAACAATTAACAGGCTCTCAAAACCACTTCACAAAACCAAAGTGACTTGTCCAAAGGTTCCTTCAAGGTCTCTGCGCACTCAAATGCAAGTAAAATCACCCACAAAGCTTCCCACAGAGCTTCTCCTTCCTCCCACAGAGCTGCTGAGCTTCCAGGCATTCACACACGCTCAACTAGATCATCCAGGCTCTGATACTAGTTGAGAATGCTCTCAACAAAAGTAGAATAGAAGAGGGAGAGAGAGAAATAGAGAGCCACACAAGTTTTTGGTGGGTACAGAACACCCTAATCTTCTTTTTCATTCATTTATATATGTGTTTGAGTATTGTACATAACTGGGGTAAAGGCACAGTGACCTTTAACCCCCACACTGCCTACCACATCATCCTCCAATTGACACATCATCCCATCCATGACATCATCATGTCAGCATCCTTATCCATTTGCCACATCACCATTCATGTCATCAGCAAACATCACTGTGCCACATCACCTACCATGTCAGTAGGCCACCTCAGCATCCCAATCATACCCCACATCATCTAGCACGTAGCACACAGCCTCCTGCCAAGCATACTAGCCTCTTCCTAGGCACTGCATGTAGACACAGTTGACACCTCATGAGCGCCCCATAGGCACAACCCTTGACATGCACTATTTCTACACGTGACCCCTCTTGCCATGTCATCATTTGCACCCTTTTTTGCCCCTCCACCTTGATCAAGCAATATCTCTTGATCCAGGAAGAATTTGAAGGGCCTCCAGAAAGAAAAAATGCTCAATTTTTTGTGTCTATGCACTCGTCACATCACACGCACATTTTGGCACATGTATGACATACTTTCTAGACTCGATGTCAAATTCCCTTCTTGCACGGACACAAGGATCTACATCGATGCATCTGACCCAATACCTAAAATGAATAAAGAAAAGGAATTATTTGTTGTTTTTCATCACTCGACAGTTGGTCTAGATCTAGATCAGAGTAGCATAGTTTCATCCATAGAGGAGAGATCTCCAAAGTAGCCAATCGAAGCCATGCCCAAAAATTCTCAAATAGTTCCTACTCAGAGTCAGTCCCTACTCTCACATGTGGTTTCACATCATATTTCCTAAAACACGACCGCCATTAGTTCAGTGAGAACAATTCATAGTTTTTTCAAAGGCATTGGCCAATTGATCAATGACAATAGATCTTTCTCTCTCAATGGATTTCTTTCACAATAGATCTTTCAAAGAAACAATGAATCAAATTGAAGAAGATTAACAAAAGCCTTTCAATTTCACATGGACGAAAATCTCTCTCAAATGGACAAAATTTTCTTTATCACTCAATGGAAACCTTTCATAACCCAAATGAAAGAAGAAGCACTCAATATCAATCCCTCAATCTCGATCTCACTAGCTCTCACAAGAAGGATGGCACCTTAGCGGGGAAGACATAACCATGCTCTGATACCATGAAAAAATAAGGAGAGAGGAGAGGAGAAGAGTGGAGATGAGGAAAGGGGGCACAGCTAGAGAGCACACCATAAATGACTAAATGTACACTAGATTTAGTTGAAAATGATGAATATATACAAACCCTTTCCTTTATAGCACTTTATGTGTTAGTGCTATGCACAATATTGAACACATGATGAGATTTGAAAAATCCTTTGTCTATGGAGGTGCCTTAACAAATCTAATATATCCATTTTAACATGCCAGTGAAAACCCAAAGAAAGTGGAATACGTGAAAAACTATGAAGTGTCTCCTCTTCCATATTTTGTGAATGATGCATGCCCATAATCGTAATTGAGAGTTGTTCAAGTTTCATTTATCATCTTGCTTCCACTTAAGGGCTACAAATATCTGGGCACACAAAAGATCACTGACGAATGTACCTCCAAAGGGAGCTGGTGAAAATGTAGCCCCAAAACAAGTGAAAGTGATTTTCTAAGAGCTAACTCACAGAATAGGTGTAGCAGAGAAATATGCTTCCACTCAATCAATCAATTCTTAATAGATGGCTTGCATGTGATCAATCTCCATAATAGGAAATTAAACGTGTTAGAGACCATAGAAATCCAAGCAATAACTACTTATTTTGTGTTCATTGTTGCGTAGCAGTGTCATCAATAATCCCGGTTTCAACATTGACTACCAGCCCACTATCACAGATGTGACTAATTGTAAATGTTGAGGCTGTCAAGGAGCTAGGCATTAATAATGAGAAATCCTACTATTCTAGTTTGTCATTGGAGAGATGTTACTTATGAGACCTCCACCTATGCTAAGGTTTCTTCAAGCAAGCATTATCTGAGACACTATGCTTCATAGTATTTTTATTTGCTATCTATGATGGCCTTCTAGATGATGGAGGGCTCTTAGGAGTTTACTAGGATCCTTAGCAAAGATGAGGGATTTTTTGGGAGCTTATTGAGGGATTTGAAAAACCTAGTCCTCCTAACGTGACCACAATCATAGTTTTTATTTATTTGACATTTGCTTTTTTGTTTATGTTGCTTGTGTTATGTGATTAGTAATTATATATGGGGCATCTTAGATTGTAGCATGCACCTACAATGTAGCAAGAGAGCTCTAATACCATGAACAAATATAAATATGGAGAGGAGAAGAGTTGAGATGAGTAGAGAGGGCATAGCTAGAGAGCACACCACAAATGACTACCTATACCTATATCACTTGAAATGAATGGACATATAAAGCCCCTTTAGGGTTAGGACTAGGGTTTTGGCCTTTTTAGCACCCTTTTGTATTAGTACTATGCACAAGGTAAACATGGTGTGGAGATGAGTCATCAATAGTAGCATACGTATATGCGTATAGACTTTTAGTGTGGAAATTTTCCACTTAGTTTACAATATGGGAGACTAGCTAAAGCCAAAGAATTATTTTATGTGATTCAACTAAGAGCAGTGCAATTTAATATACCTTAAAAGCACTCATGAAGTTTTGCAAACAACAGGTTATCCATAGAAGAATCTCTACCTAATATACCCAAAAAAAAAAGGGTGCGCGAGAGCCACACCATTGTAGAATGTGCAAAGAACATAATGCAAAACAAGTAGATGATAGATAAATTTTGGACAAGAACCCACTAATGCTTTCCAATATACCACACTAAAGGAAGCATGGACTTAGCATAAGCATTGTGTTCAACATCTCAAAGTGTTTCAATTAACACCCTACATTCATATGCCAAAAGCCAAAGACAGTAAATTCGATGCCAAATTTGAGAAATGGATTATGGTTGGATATAATCCAACAAACCCATAAGATGTTTGCTTCTAAAAATATGGTGTTTGATGAGAAGGGAAGGAAACCAATATGTCATTATGGAAATGAAGAGCTAAATGAGAGGGAAAGTTGACATTTGTTTCAAGGCAATGCTAGAGATGCAAAATTTGGTCATGCAGATCACAATGTCACTTCATCCAAACCAATTCCAAAATAGTCCAAGAGGTCAATGGATGCCATTCAAGAGGTCAATGGATGCCATTCAAGATGTTTTCAAGGACTTGAAACATAATCAGCCTATAGGTCTTATGTTGCATAGGGAAATAAAAACGTATCTCCTTGAACTGGCAGTAAATGCAAGGAGCAAGTGCATGGCATGGAATGAAAATATAATGGTATGATTCTTGCAAGTTGGTGTAGCCAAAAAAGAGGAAGAACATCACTAGCTATAAGCCACTTCACCCAAACCAATTCCAAAATGGGCCAAGGGGTCAGTGGATGACATTTAGGTTCACAGACTTGAAACATAAGCGTCCTAAAGGCATTCCATTGCATAGGAAAAAAACACTTCCCTCCCTCCAAGAGATGGTATAATGCAAGGAGAGGGTATGTGCCATGAATAATAATATAATGTTAGCCTCAAGAATGATTCTTGGGAGTTGGTGGAACCACCTAAGAAGAAAAATGCCATTGGGTATAGGTGGGTCTACAAATTCAAGCATAAGGCTAGCAAGAGTTTAGAGAAATACAAGGTATGATTCTTTGCCAAAGGATATGCTTAGCAAGAGGGCATCTACTTGAGGAAATTTTGCACTAATCACTAGGATAAAGTGATGCTTTCTTTTCTATGTGAAGCAACCACAAGGTTTATTGAGAAGGGTTCTAAATATTTAGCATGCCAATTGAACAAGGCAAAATACGGTCTCAAAACGACCTCATAGGTGTGGCACAAGAACATGGACACCTATTTTAGGCAACAAGTATTCACAAGGATTGGACTAAATCTTGATATGTATGTGATGTGGAATGCAGGTGCTCTCACTATCATTGCAATCCATATGGATGGACTCATCATAGCCAGTAGCAACAATAACTTGATCAAGGAGTTTAAGGTCAATCTATGCAAAATCTTTGTGATGCATAGTTACATATTGGGTGTTGTTATAGAGTAAACGAATGATGGAATTTCTTTTAGTCACTCAAGATAAATGAACTCCATGTTGGAGCAATTTTGAATGTTGAATTCCATACTTGTGTTCATAACATGCAAAATATGGAGAAAGCTCCCCATTCTTGGATCCCACACTTCACAAACAAGCAATCGTAAAGTTGATGTACTTGTTGACATTGTTATGATTGACATTTCCTATGTACTAGGCCTTCTAAGCTAATTTATGGCATGTCAACACATTCACAATCAATTTATACGATATTAAGTAAATTGAGGGACTATTAGCCAATCCATTCTTGAGGAAACTTCTACACTAGTCACTAGGAAAAAGTCATACTTTTGTTTCTAGGTGAAAGCAACCCCAAGGTTTGGTGAGAAGGGTTCTAAATATTTGGCATGCCAATCGAACAAGGAAAAATATGCTCTCAAAAAGGCTCATACGTGTGGCACAAGAACGTGGATACATATTTTAGGCAACAAGCACTCATAAAGAGTGAACTTAAACTTGAGGAGTATGTGACGTGGAATGCAGATGCTCTCACTATCATTGCAATCCATATGGATGGCCTCATCATAGCCAATAGCAACAATAAGTTGATCAAGTGGATTAAGGTCAATCTTTGCAAAGGATTTGAGAAGGCATAGTTACATATTGTGTGTTGTTATAGAGTGGATGCACGATGGCATTTCTTTTAGTCATACGAGATACATGCACTCCATGTTCAAGACATTTTGAATGTTGAATGCCATACTGGTGAACACCCATAGATTTCGCTCATTAAATGCAAAAAATGGAGAATGTTCAAACAAGCAATTGTAAATTTGATCGAGTTGTAGACATTGTTATGATTGGCATGTCCTATGTAGTAGATTGTCTAAGCTATTTTATGGCATGTCGGAACATATGGACATTCACAATCACTTTATACAACATAAGTAAATGAGAGGGCTATTAGCCAATCCATTGTTTCTTTGAGGATCAAGCATTAGACCTGTTCACCAAATCACTGTCTTTTGGGAAACTTAAAATTTTGAAATACTAACTTTCCTTGTAAGACGTGGAGACCATCCAATGTGGAAGAGTGTTGAGGTAAGGTAATTGAAATGTACATACATTATGTACATAGAATTACACATATGTTGTGTATGGGTCATAGGTTTAGAACTATAAGAAATCCATAAGAAATTTGTCAATGTGAATAGCTCTTATGGAGCTACGGAACCTAATTTTAGGGTTCAATACATATTGTATCATATTATTGTTGTGTTAGAGCAACATACATTTCGTATAGCCACTCAAGGTGTCTTCTCTCTTATGTGTATGATGCCTAGTATAAATTTATATCAAGGCATCTATATACACTTTATATATGCTCTCTTATTGATATTAAATGCATCATAGGTGTTCCTATAAGTATCATTCTTTTACAAATTCCACATCCAAACCAAAAAGGGTTATCAACAAGCAAGTACAAGTATTCATGAACACTGCACGCAAATGATTGTGAAGATGAATGGATTATTACTTTGCAGCACTTGTGATGAAAGCCTGTTTGTAGAACCATTGGAAAGTCTGAGTGCTATAATGCAACTTCTTGCAAATGCAAAGTGAAGTGCAAACTTTGTGTGCATGTGTGGGTGGGTGAGTGAAAAATAAAGAGAGCACATGATGTACTCGATAGCAGTGTCTTCATCATTTCATTTTTTAAAGCTTTTATGGAGCATTGGACTACATCGCTAGAGGGATGAGTTGAGTGGGGGGGGAGAGAGAGAGAGAGAGAGAGAGAGAGAGAGAGAGAGAGACTAGAATAGGAAAGTAGTTAACCTGTCCAAAATCTATTGGGAGGACACTTTTTTATTTTACTGAAATTACTTTTTCCTCTTCTCTAGGTGGGGGGGAGTGTTGTGAAGATTCGATCCATCCCTTGAAACTATCCCACATTGTAGGGCAATTTCTTATTAGTAAGGTCCCAATTGGCATCGTGATGTGGTAGCTTATCAAGCTTGCTAGTGCGGTGCCATCCAATTGGGGATGTTTTTCATGTTGCTCTATTACCCGATGGAAGTTATTAAGATCAATCACTATGTCAATGTTGGGTGCTGATGGTGCTCTAACCTCTACTACTGTAATCCTATCTATCTCAAATTTTTCGTACTCCTATTGTACCCATTGCTTCAAGGCTTGGTAACGTGCTTTTTCAGTTTCAACATTGGGGTATGCTTCCTTAGCTCCTTGGGTGGCACTTTTCATGGATGTGCTAGGCATGGATTGTGGGATTGGCATGGCTTGTTTTGCCAGAGGGCTCTTTGCATTTTGAGTGGAAAGGAGTTTTTGCCATGCAAGTTTTTGCCATGCCGCTTCTTTTAGCTGACTTGTTATGATCAAGACTAGCTATGATGCCACACTTTGTGTTGCCATACTTTGATTTTCCACACTTATCATCCCCACGGGTACATCAGGTTTTACTTCCGTGGTTGGTTGAGGCTTTGTTCTTATTGGGCAATCCATGCAAGTATGCCCAACTCCACATTCCCTGCACATAGGTTGGAATGTAATGGGGTTACCCTTGTGTGGGCATTCTACTATGTGGTGGTTGTCTCCACAACCAAAACACTTGATGGGTGTTTGATATGTGGTGGGCCTTACTTGATTAGCATACACCGGGATGATGAGTCCTTCAACACCATCCATGTAGTACATAGGGTATTCTGTGTCATACTCATAGTGAGGTTCTAGCTCTTCAGGTTGGAGTTGTTGCACCGGAGCTACCGGAGCAAGATTGGGAGCCCATGGATATTGTGGAGGATTGGGATTCCTCACTAGTTGAGGCACTTGTGTTCTCACTGGAAGTGGGTTGAGACGTGGCGCTTGTGCATTAGGTGCCAGTGCCAGTTGTTTGTACATTGGGATTGGGGACTGTTGGTATTATTGGGGCTGGCATTGTGCCACCCTCATATTGAAGAAACAAGTATTTACATCATGCCTTGCGACATTGCAAATGGGACACCATATAAACGTGAGGGCTGAGACACTTCTAGTGGGTTTAGTCTGTTCCTCAAGATTGGGCCTTCATTGGCTATATGGTTGGCCATACAGTGTGGGCACCAAACATTTTCTCTCCGTGGGTACTCTCGTGACTGAGAGACATGCAACTTTTGCTTGATGGCCTGCATCATTTCATCTTTTACTCTTAGGGCCATGGCTTCCACTCTGTCCTCAGTGGTGCGATCTTTGTTGGAAGTGCTTCCCTTCTTCGAAGATTCCTTGTTGCATTGACTTGATTTATAGCCATCACTGTCACTGTCAGAATTGGTCATGCCATCCTCAATGTCAATTGCAGCTTCATGAGCATCACTAAAATGTGCATAGCTGCTAACTTTTTTCATGTCCTTGTGAATGTATTTTTTCATGCTAGAGATGAACCATGCTATGACGTACTTGTCATCTGTACGGGGATCACACTTTGCTACTAATATTTTCATTCTTCCTAAGTATGTTCTGACGTTTTCTTTCTTGTGCATATCTATATTGCCTAGTTGTTGTAATGCAAGGTCATCTTGTAGCCTTTAGTTTGGAATCTTCTTCTGAACTGCTTAGATAGAAGTGCCCATGTGGCTCTTTCCTCTACAAGAAGGTCGAGGTACCATTTCAAAGCCTCATCAGTTAGGGCCATGAGGAGCCAGGCGGCTTTGGTTTCATTTGACTAATCACCTCTAGTATAACATGATGCATCGAAGAGTTGAAGGAACCTGGCAAGATCCCCTCGTCGATTATACTTTGGCATTCCAAGAAGAGTTGAAGGAACCTGGCGAGATCCCCTCGTCCATTGTGCTTTGGCATTCCAAGAAGAGTTGAAGGAACCTGGCGAGATCCCCTCGTCCATTGTACTTTGGCATTCCAATTTACCAAACTGTTGTCTGCTATTGTTGTTGTGGTTGCAGTTGCATTGTTCTCCAAGGTGATCCGTAGGATGCAGATCATCGTTACCTATTTCTTCTTCAATTATTAGGTCCTCCATGCTGCTTGTTGATGGTGAGAGGTTGAATTCTTGAAGAGCATTGAGGGATAAAGAAAGCACAAAAGTATACAGGTGCTACTCTTCGTCCAGATCTCAGGTGCATAAACAATGCCTAAGTGTATCCTTTAGGTGAGTGCATTTAACTTTGAAATTTGCAATTGATTTTGATGTTCATAGCTCAATAATGGCAAAAAATATGCAATCAACGAGTCGAAATTAGTGCCCACGCAATGGCAACTACCAAGACTGAAGAAGATGGTAAAACCATCATACTGGGTGCAGATTTGGTCTTCAAACGGCCAAGATATAGGCTCCCAAAGGAGTAAAAAATGTTAGGGGGTTTAGAGATGCATTAGTGTAGTAGGGACCGTCGTGTTTAAAATGTACCTAGGATTGTCCCACATGAGTGGGAAAATGTGCCGGTGCAAATGGATTGTCAATCGGAGGTCGTGGTGGAATCTTATGAGTGAAATAGTGCAAAAAATGTGCCCACACTCAGGTGCAAATTTGCAAGTGTTATGGATGCCTAAATGGTGTGGAATGGGCTAAAAAAATTCCCCATAATGTGGTGGTTCCATGTGTGATCCATGGTTCAATCTGAGTCCAATTCGGGTCCCAAATAAGGAAGTTATGGACTTTTAAAGCTAGGGGAGTTTAGGAGCCTTTAGTCTTTAGGTCCAAGTGTGAATAGACCTAGACCTTAGGCCTAACTAGGGTTGTGGGCTAACTGCTAGTTATTTGAGACATAGTTACTTTAACTTGTTGTCTTTAGCCTAGCCTAGTTAATCTAACTATCCAATTAGTGTGATTGTAGTTAGTCTAACTAATAATAGTTAGTTATTAACTGATCCACAGTTAAATTTAATCTAACCTAACCTTGATTTTAGGATTTTTTGGATCTTTTTTAAGTTTTAAACTCTGTTTTATGGGAGTGGCTGTACAATCTTACAATTTGCCATATGAAACTTCTTCAGGACACGATCAACATATTTTAGCCAGTTGCTGTCTGAGTCTCTCCTAAACTCAATTCCAAGACAATAATGCATAATTCATGTCAAACTCTGTGGGTATAAGTCTTGTTTCAACTTGTTAACCCTGTGGCAACAAGGGCCAGAAGTGTAGTCTAGGACAACAACTATGAGTGCATTGTGTGTGTAGAGTAGTGGCGGCAAAGCTCCGCTTGTAATATCTTGAGATTGAAAGATGGTATGATGAATCTTAAAGGATGAGGATAGCCAAAATCCTCTCTAGAAAAGATCCAATCATACTTGCAAAATCAGGATTTAGAGAGAAAGACTAAATCTAGAGAGAAAAATACTAAAAGCCTACACTTTCCAAGGTCCCTCCACTTTGTGTAGAGACCCAAAAGGTCCCCCCACTTTGTGTAGAAACCCAAAAGGTCCCCCCACTTTGTGTAGAGACCCAAAAGGTCCCTTCCAAAAGTGGAGGGACTCTTTTCCAAAAGGTCTCCTCAAAAGAGGTCCCACCATGGAGGTGCCTACGGACTGTGTAGAGACCAACATGTATATCTTTCAATGGAATGAAGCTCCCACTCTTTGGGGTTCAGTGTTCAAGCTCACTATTGTGTTCATGCAATTGATCTCCATTGCATCCATGCTCTCTTACACTATCGTGTTCTAGCATGCCCTTACCCTTGTACTCCCTCCTCCTCCTCCTTTCTCCTCCTTCCTCCGTCCTCCTCCTCCTCCTCCCTCCTTCTTCTCCTCCCTCCTCCTCCTCCTCCCTCCTCCTCCTTCTCCCTCCTCCTCCTCCTCCTCCTCCTCCTCCCTCCCTCCTCCAACACTCTCCTCTCTCTTCCTCCTCCTTCCTCGTCCCTCCTCCTCAACCCTTACCCCTCGAATCCGCATAGGAGAGTAGCTCTCCACTCCTCAACCTTGGACTCCTCCTCTACCTTGCAACCCCCTTTGAACACTGGAACTCCTAGTTAGCTCTCTCTAGGCCTCCAAGCCTCCCTCTCGAGCTACCTCTCTTGCAATTCCTCCCCCCTCCCCTCCTTTCGCGACTCTTCCATCCCCCTCCTGCATCTCCACCCCCCCCCCTCCACCTTAGCCGCACCGCCCACTGCCGCCCCGCACCCCCTTCTTTAAAAAAGGAAAAAGAAAAAGAGAGAACTAACCCTAGAAAAATCCAAAACAATCTCACTGAAATGCATCCAAAAGAGCCTTGAGATACATCAGAGATACAAGACTGTTTGGAATAGAATACAATGGAAGTCATCCAAGGTTGTATGGATACTTGTGACAGTGACTATGCAGGAGATCATGAGACTAGGAGATCCACTCAAGGATATGAAATTTTCCTTGGTAAAGGTGATATATCATGGTTGTCAAACAAACAGCCAACTATATCTTTGTTTTCAACTGTAGGACATAGAGCACTTACAACAGGTGCATGTGAAACTATATGGCTCAGAAGACTATTGTCAAAAATGGATTACTTTGATGAATCAAAGCCAATTTGCATTTTGAGCTTTTATAGAGCTCAAAGGACTATTATTGAAGTCATTTGACATCTCTCTTTCTTGGGCTATACAATTTCCTAGGGCCTTGCTAACAATAGAGGATCTCTTAGGCTATACTCTTTCCTTAGGTAGTGAAGAGAAGCTTTGAAGTTCTGTCAATTGTGGGAGATTTGGTTCAATATTCAGTTGTGAGTAGCTCTGGCCTTTGCAAATATTAGTGTTCCTTTGGATTCAATTTCACTTGAGAATCCATTTTGGAATGAAATCCATATCTAAGATAGAGTGTATGTGTTTGTCTATCAATATGGATGCTTTCTAAGATAAGACTTTGCTTTTGGATGCTTTTGCATTTTGAACTATCCATTGGATTGTGTTTTCTATAGGTCAAAGTGTGGATTTGATTGTCTATCAATAGCTATTCTCGATTGTGCAACTTTGCCTATTGGTATGGATGAGTCTCTAACTATAGCCTTTATTTCTACCATGAAACTATCATGCTTGCATGTTATTGTTTGTGGGAGCATGTCTCGTCTCTATACCTACTGATGTCTATCTCTTTGAAATATTAAAGCATGTCGACATCTACATTGTGATATCTTTAATGTAGACACATTCTGATCTTTTGTGTATGCCTTTAGATTAATAGCATTCCTATGTGGTATTTTTATGAGATATCTTAAGTGTAGACACATTTTGATCTTTTGTCTATGCCTGTAGATTTATAGCATTCCTATGTGGTATTTCGGCTGTTCTTTGTGCATCTGCAAAGAGTGACTTCTATCTGAAGGCACTGTAGTCGCAATTATGAGCAGACTTGCAATGTCCCTAGTAGTCTGTGAGTCAACTTGTAGTGTACATTGCATTTCAGTAATCTAAATGCTAACTCCTATGTAGAGCAGCATGTGGAGTATTTCTAGATGTCAACATCAATCTTAGATAGTTCATTTTTGACCTCTGCATCTACTTTGAAGAAAAATATAGAGCTTCACAAAGCAAAACTTTTGTTTATGGTATTGAATAAGACTTTGCAAATGTGGATACTTGTTATGATATGCTTTTCCTTTGAAATAAATAAGAAGAAATAGAGGTTCAGGCAAATAAATCTTTTGTTTCATAATTTTGTATGATTGTTTGCTCTTTCCCATGGCTTCCACAGGAAGAGCAAGGTATTCTCAATATGTAGGGTTTCGAGGCTTTTTGTCAACTACAGATATATCGGTGTTGTCGTTTGTAGTATAAGTGTAGCTTAGGACCTTAGGTCGTATTCCGATGAGAGATGTAGGCTTAAGTGTGGTAAGCAAACATAGTGCATGCATGTGTGAAAGGGACGTGCATCATCATGACTGGGGCAATGAAGGCTTTTGCCTTCATTGGGGGTTGAAGGGTTTAGGAGGAGTTTGTGGAGTTGCATGTTGCATGTAGGACTTGCATGTAGAACATGCACGTAGGAGTTGAATGTAGGACTTGCATGTAGAACATTCATGTAGGAATTACATGTAGGACTTGCATGTAGAACTTGCATGTAGAACATGCATGTTGGATTCCTGAGAGAGATTATTCCTAGGCTTATGCAAGTACAAGCGGAGCTTTGCCACTACTGTGTACACACACATTCTGTAATACCTAAGTCCATGTTGGCATAAAGACAACATACTCATGGATCCATTTTATTGCCCATCCTCTGGTTATGGCTTATTATGATCATGGAGTTGCGATGCCATGCGCATAACCCAGTGGCTATGGAGCTTGTGGTGGGCCAATCGATCCTATTATAAAGCCTTAGCACCATACAATTTTTTATCTATTTCCAAGAAGCCTGTATCCCCACCATTTGTTCGAATAGAGATATGTGCGTGCTTCTAAGAAGATGACTCTTTGATAGAGTAGACTTGTAGTGAGCATCGATCTGTTCATTAGGATTGAAACTGAGTGGAGGTAAATGGCAGTCGATGTGGCTGAGGACCTCCAAAATGATTCCAACTTTTTGTAGAAGATAGCACTTTGGTGAAGGATGCGGTCAATGTTTCCACACATTATTCTATTAACGTGCTTGAATCAGTGTGCCTTGGATGTTCCATTCTACACCAGAGTATGGCTCAATCATCATTGGCCAATTAATCGTGTGATCCTCACCCAAAGTGTGTATGTTGGCCTTCCATCTATGATGTTGTGGAACTTTATAGAACTTGGGATGGGTTTTGAGACATGGAGGTGCACACATGTACTCTTTTAATAAGATTATATCAAAGAGCTTGGGGCGGTGCCAATCAGGTTAGGGATCCAATTTGCTGACCCAAGCTTCACTAACTTGATGATGATGAAGGTTGGTAGGGGAAGTTGTCCAAGGTCCAAGATCCATCCACCTCGAGTTTTCATATCAGGATATTTGCTCCAAAAGTCCTTGATGGGGTTACTAGGAAGTGGTATCACATCAAAATCATACCCATCATTGGAATTTGGCATGGGAGTGTGAATTGGATTATCTAGATGTTGATATTCAAAATCAAATATTGGGTCATTTTCTGTTGATGGTAGCACAAGCAGTGTCGGAGGTGCTGGGAGAGAATCTGGGGACATGGGGGAGAAATATGGAAGAGTGTTAGTTGTGGTGGGAGGGGAATTAGAGGGGAGGGAGGGAAGAACTCGGCAAATGGTTTGAGTAGCTTGGTAATCCTCAAGGGTAGGATTAGCAAGGGAAGGGAAGAAGTTAGGTGTGAGGGGCTGGTAAGTTTGTGACTCGGGTTAGTTTGAAAGTGGTGAGAGGCATGAGCAAAGAGATAATGAAGGGAGTAGATGTTAGGCTGGAGCTCACGGAAGGTTAAGAGGGTGGTAGCAGCAAGGGTAAGGGAGGTTATGAGATTGGCATAAAGAGTGGTTAGATATGGAAAGTTAGGTAGGCCATGTCATCCTTCGACACTTCTTTTCTTTGGTGTGATGGGATCATCAGCTCTGCAAGGGTGGGATGTTGGTTATGTCATGTCCTGTATATAGTAGGGATGGCTTTGTAGCAATGGAAACAAACCAACAAAACCCTGAGGGGAGGACTACCCATGAGGCATACATATGCAATGAAAGCATCCCTGCCGAGTGCTATAAACTTGGCATGTGCAGAAAGACAAAAGATATTTTTTTCATCTTTGGACAAGTCTTGGCAAATTATGTGCAGAGTTTTGGCCCCTCTGGAACGTTCCCATTAGATTATTAGATGAGCAGATATGATCCTGAGTTGGAGTTGCTTCCATTGGATAAGCACTCATGCTTTGAGGTGATCTTCTGCTTGTAGAGTAGCCACAAGCTCTTGGTACACCATCGTTGTGCATTGTAGTGGGACTTCATTGGTGTTGTCTTCCATTGCCTCATTGTTGTGCACTAGCAATTGGAGCTCAAGCTTAGAGATGACTATCTTTTGGGATTGTATCTCATCCATTTTGTCTTTATACTTATGGTAGATGGATGTATATGCCTCCTTAAGCTTTTTCATTTGCAAGGTGACCTGCGCTTGTTGAGGAATCACTTTAGTGGTATTGGACCATTGGTCCAAGACTTGTGCTTGAGAAGTGTTGGCCTCTTTAGTGGTAGCAAGTTGATCCTTTAAGATTTAGCAGTCCCTTCTAAGCTCTTCAATGCTGAATGTGCATGTTCCCAAAGATTGTTGCATGTCTTCAAGCTTTCCTTGGCAATCTTAGAGCTCTTCTTCTTTTTGGATTAGAGTGATCGAGCTTGTGCCAGTTCCTCTATCCACTGATGAGCATGTGTTGAGATCAAGTAGTCATAGGAGGTATAAAGGATTGATGTAGCTTGTACTACTGCTATCAGCTGTATTTAGCTCTGGTGGAGGTTGGAGGTCACATCCCGCACTGCCTTCTCTTGAGCTTGGAGAGCTTGGTTCATGCGCACTTCTTCAACCTCTTTCTCATCTATTTACACCCGAAGTGCCTTGAAATCTATGGTGATTCCATGGAATTGGTCTTCGATGGTTGCTACAGTCTGTCTTTCCAATTCTCGTGCATGTTCCTCCTTGGCCAAGCTAGTGTGAATAGTTCTTACATTTGAAGCATTTGGCTAGCTTGATGATGGATAATGATAGATAGTGATGAGGATTGGAGATACTGCTGATACAATTGGTGCCCATGTAGCCATCCTAATAATTCCATAGTACTTGTTGGGGGTTGTTCCAATGGTAAGTCAGTCACTTGGGTATAGTAGTCGTATTGCTAATTTGGCACTAGTTGTCCTTGTGGCTCATTGACTGGCATGGTGTTGATGGGTGGTGTTGGTGCCGATGTAGCCTTAGGCTCTAGCTGCTGCTCTTGTTGGAGATATATTGGTTGCAATTGTGCACCGAGTTGTAGCATCTCGTGGGGCAATTCCTCAATTCTTACCTCCAAAATAAGCATTTCTTCTAAGGTATCCGCATTTGCCAACGTGATCATGTAGGAGAAGTTGGTGATGGCTCCCATGCTAGTGAGAACGGAATGTCCAACTCCTCAATAGGTTTTGGTGACTGGGGTAGAGTCATTTCTCATTCCCGTAGCTCTTTATCGATGATTACAACCAATAAATAAGTGTGGGATTTTACATTTTTGGCTTGATGAACTATCGAGTTTTTTTGTGAAGAAGATAACCATGTGCTGGATCCAGTCTTGCTTTAGCTGCCTACTCAGCAAAACAAATGTGCGCAGTGGGAGGGATCAATTCTTGCCACACTTAACCCCCAAGATTGTGGATAGGAATTGTGCTGCTTCCTGAGTCGAGGGTTAATGATGGTGCAAAGTAATATCCCTTCCCTATGGAACTTGGTGTCCTTGGCGAGGAGAGGTTGTATTTCAATAAATTTAGCATAGGCAGGACTTGTGGGGTATTTTGCACCTTGAGTTGGGAGTGAGAAGGCTCTTTGAATTAATGTACTATCAAGGATAATGTTGAGTTGGCTTTGATGTACAGTGATGGTGCCGTACTTGCCAACATGTGCATCGATGGAGTGGTAACAATGCGATGGAGTGGTAACAATGGAGAAAGTCCCTGATGTACGTGGTCATTGTAGGACTATCCTCTAAGGATTTTAGGCTCTCATACAAACTGCCAAGACTCCTTTGCTCTGAGAGAGATTTTGTTACATTGGAAAGACCATAAGTCGATGTAGGTGGCCACACAAGCTCCATGGACTAGGCCCCGTCAATGGTTGTGTAGGACACTAGTGACTGGGGTGGCACTTGTACTTCTTGTGTTTCCATGTCATGCACAAAATCCTCCTCAGAGCTATCACTCTGAACCACAAATGCATGTGGTCACCTTGGTTGAGAGGAGGTAGATGGCTACGAACTCTGGAGGGGGTCTCATGGTGGCTGAGGTGGTGGGCTCTTTCTTTGCATCATCTTTAGTGGCAGCATTGTTTCTAAACCTGCATCAATGTTCATATGTTGTACCATTGATCATTCAATTAGTTAGCATGCAGGTATGACACTTGTGTGTGTATTGTGAGAGATCTTATTTTTACACATGCTTTGAGAGTGTCGAATGAAAGTGTGCAGCACAATTATTCATGCAATCAACTATGTGTCTAAGTGAAAGCGTGTGAGTGCACATGGCCTAGTAACTAGGTAGGGGCTAACTACATGCTTTTTTTAATTTTTGCTGGGATTTCATAGGGTAGCTAGGACTCATGCATCACTTCTAAGCCTTAGGTTGAAATCGGTTGATGCTACCTATATGTGCGAAGACATACATATGCAAGTGAGTGCTCATGATACAACCTAATACTAACTAAGGAAGACTTGAGCTCTTAAATCTTCATTTTTTTCAAGGATGGCTTGCGTGTTGATGTAGTAGCACTTCAGTCGGCTCCCGTTTATGGCTGTGTTGAATTGGACTCCATCTAATGTTTCTAGCAGCACAACTCTGCTGGGATTTATTTTGCTTACTCAATAGGGTCCTTGATCTAGACACTTGAGTTTTCCCTCGTGGACTCTAGCATTGTATAGCAAGACCAGGTCACCTTTTGTAATGTCTTTGGCTTTAAGGTTTCTATCAAACCATGCCTTTCTTCTGCATTTTTCTCTTGTCATGGCATGGTAGGCGACTAATCTAGTCTCTGTATGCTTCTCCAATTGATAGTCTTTCTTTCACGGATGCATGATCTCCCATGCATTCTTGTACTACTATGCGTAGGCTTGGTATTACAAATTCTAGTGGGACCACAACTTCAAGGCCGTACACCAATTGAAAAGGTGTATTCCCTCAACTAACCTTGAGTGTGGTTCCGTATGCCCATAAGGTTACATTTAGTTTCTCTACCCAATTAGAACGTTGTGGTTCTACTACCTTGATGAGGATAATGCAAAATATTTTGTTGGTGGATTCGGCCTGTCCATTTCCTTTGGGATAGTAGGGTGTGCTTTTTCTATGGATTACCATAAAGCCAAACAAAAGTTCTTGGACAACCTCATTGACAAAATGCGAGCCTTTATCTGACATGATTTCAATGGTGCATTCGAATCGGGTGATCACATTCTTGTATAAGAACCTTGTTGTGCTTTTGGCATCTACCTTTCTAATTACTTTAGCTTTAGCCCATTTGCTAAAGTAATCAGTGGCAACAATGATGTAGCGTGCCTATGTTCCCTTTGCTTTGCTAATGTTGGGTGGATGGGTCCCACATAATCAATCCTTCTTTTTTCAAATGGTCTTTTTGCAACGACTGTTGTTAGGGGGTTCAAGTCCTTGTGTTGTGGTTTAGTAGTCCATCTACATACATCACAGCTTTTGACATATTCATAGGCATTTGCCGTGTTGGCCAGCAGATTGTGAATTGAAGAGAAAAGCGAACTCTTGCAACTTTTATTGACATGCCATTCACTATTCCCAAGGGCTTTGCACATGAATCATCTACAAGGCGTATGTTGAAATCAGCCTTTTGCATTAGTGGGAGATCCCATTCATCATAGAGCTCCTTGGATAGGACATTCACACCTACTCCAGCATCCACTATGGCTTGGACTTCATCGTATGCTTTATGGATCAAAGGCACAATGATGTTGCATATGTCATCTCTCTCACCCATCTGTACAAGGATATCTTCTATGTCTTCCATAGGTGGAGGGGGACTTGCTAGTTCAATCCATCCTTTGAAATGCTCCTAGTTATTGAGACAATTCCATAAGAGGATTCCAATGGGAATTGACACAGGGCAACTTAGAATGCTAGAAAGTGTGGCATCTTCAAGTTGGCATGGTGGTACATTATGTTATGAATTTTGTTGCTGGAATAGAGGCTCAAGTACAGTGTCAATACTCGGTGGGGCCAAGTCAGGGATTGGATCTTGTGCTTGCTTCTCAGCCTCAAATTTATCTTGTTCCTTTTGCACCCATTATTGAAGTGCCTGAAATCGAGCCTTCTCCACTTGTGTATTAGGGTATGGAGCTTCTTTTATTTGAGGCTCCAAAGCTGATGTGGATGAGCTTGGCTGCTCATTACTTGGCGAAGGGATAGGCACTTGTGCTTTCTTTTGAAGAGGTCTTTGGAATTGAATTGGAATATTAGGTCCCTTGGTGGTCTCTTTTTGCTGGCATGTAACTACATTCATAGGTTGTGATAATATGCTTGTCGGCCCCAGACTTTGATGGTCCACCCCAATAATGCTGATTAGGATGTCAGGCTTAGCCTCATTTTATTATGGGACCTTATTTTTCATGGGACAATCCATACAGGCATGGCCAATGCCATAATCTCTACAGAGTGGTTGGAAAGTAGCAGGGCTACCACGATGAGGGCACTCTGCGATCCGGTGATTCTCTCCACAACTGTAGCACTTGATTGGTGCTCGATATGTGTTGGGCCGAACTTGATTCTCATAGACTAGTATTAAACCTTCTACTCCTTCCACACAGTACATTAGTACTCAGCTTCATACTCTAATTGTGAATCCACTTCCTCATCTTGAAGTTGTGCCAGATTTGCTGAAGGAGCTGGATTCGGCACTCTTGGATAGGGTCATGGATTTGGATTCCTGAGTAATTACGAAACTTGGGTCCGCATGAGAACAAGGTTTAGCCTCGGAGTTGGGGGTGCTTGTGCAAGTGCCAGTTGCATGTACACTGGGATGGGTGCCAATTGATATTGTTAAGGTCGAGGCGGGTTATTGTGCATGTTGAAGATGCAACCATTTTCCTCATGATTGGCCATGCAATGTGGACACCATACATTTTCTCACCGTGGATAAGTCTGAGGTGGTGGCTCAGACATGTGAAACTTTTGTTCCATGGCCTACATTATTTCTTCTCTTAGCTTCATGATCATGGCCTAGGCAATGTTCATTAGACATTTCTATAGTGGATATGGATTTTCCCTTTTTAGAGCATTTATCTTGTGCATTGGCTCTTCCATCATCACCGCTAGTGTCAGGATCGATCATGCCAACCTTGATGTCAATGGCTGCTAAATGAGCAGCACTGTATGTTTCATAATTGCTAATCTTTTTCAAGTCTTTGCAGATTTTTTTCCTTAGTCCTACAACAATGAACTAGGCCGTGAGGTACTTATCATCGGGGCATGGATCGCATTTGGCAATTAAGCGTTTCATCTTGCCCAGGTATGTGCATACATCTTCTCACTGACCTTGTTCAAGCTTGCTTAGTTGGAGAGTGGGACCATCTTGTAGTCTCTCCGTTTGAAAGCGCCTCTTGAATTCAGTTTGCAACGGGTCCCATGTGGCTCTTTCTTCCACCAGGAGGTCTAGGTACCATTCTGAGGCTTCATCAGTTAAGGCCATGTGGAACCAGGCGACCTTGGTTTCATTGGATTGATCTCCTCTAGCTCGGCAAGCGGTATCAAAATGCTAGAGGAGTCGAGCTGGATCGCCCCTACCATTGTATTTGGGAAGTTTAAGTTTACCTAGGGGGCACCTACCTTGATTGTTATTGTTGCGACCAAAATTGTTGTGAGGGTTAAAGAAATTATTCCCATTTGCTTCAAGTTCAAGGTCACCATCATCATCGCAATGATGATCTGCCATGTCATGGAGGAGTCAAAGGGATTGGCTGAATTTTAGGGGAGGAATTCGTGGCAGAGGGTTGTCAGAGGCATTGACTGGAGCATACTTGCATGCAAATTTGGCGAGAGGTGGAAAGCGTGCTTCTGTCATTGCAAGTGCAAGTGTTGATGTAGGTGTGTTAGGGGGGTTAGAGATGTGTTAGTGTAGTAGGGACCGTCATGTTAATAATGTGCCTAGCATTATCACACGTGAGTAGGAAAATGTGCCGGTGCAGACGGATCGTCAATCGAAGGTCATGGCGGAAATTTATGAGCGAATTAGTGCAAAAATGGGCCCACACGGGGGCACATATTAACGAGTACTAGGGATTCCAAAATGGTTGGAAATGGCTTGTGTGATGTTTTCATGTGTGTAATGGCAGTTCAATCTGGGTTCAATTTGGCCACCAAACGAGCGAGTTACGAAGGGTTAAATGTGGGTTACAATGAGGCCCTTTTTTGGATTTCGGGATTGGGGGGGGGTCCTTTGGGCAAAAGTATGGTGTGAATGGCCCTAGGATTTGAGGAAACTGTACTAAGGTTGGTTAGTCTAACTAGCTAGTTACCTTAGTTGTCCAATTACTCTAACTATATTAGTTAGAGTAACTAGGTCAGTTACATTGATTGGCAGTTACCCTAACCTAACTATGGATCTAACTAGATATAGTTACTTGAACTAACTATAATAAGTAGACTAACTATACTAAATGTATTCTAACTTAACCAAACCTAACTAAGTTTAACTAACTTGCAGTTATACTAACCTGGTTGTAGTAAAATTAACAAAACCTAACCAACCAAACACTAACAGACTAGAGTTAGTAAAACCGAACGTAGCAGGGGTTAGTCTAGCTTGGGTTACCTTAGGTCTTCCTCCATTCTTCTTCTTCTTTTTTTAAATTTTAATGTAAACTTAATAATGAAGAAATTGGGGGGGGGGGGGGGGGGGGGAGGCAGCTGTTGCTGCCGCCGAGGGTGGGTGTGGAGGATGGGGAACGGGGGGAAGGAGGGGTGTGTGGGCAGGAGGTGGAGGGTTGAGTCTGTGAAGGGGGGCAGGAGGTGGGAGTAGTAGAGGCACCACAGGGGGCGCTTGGCACTACGAGTGCAGAGGGATTAGCGGGTCGATAGAGCAAGGCCGATCGGTGGCACTATGGGCATAGCAGCTGGCACAGCTAACGGAGGAGGGACGAGTTGGCACCGCCCCAGGCAAAAACCATCATTCTCACAGGTGGAATAGCTGACGCCGTCACTCCTACGAGGGTGGGTCTTTACGGCTACTATCATGCGTGGCCAGGGGATTTGAAGGGAGTGTTTGAGTGGGTGGAGTGGGCATTGGGAAGGGGTGAAAGGGGGGGGGTTGGGAATGGAGGAGGGGGGGGGTTATGAGGGGGGATGACAGGGTGAAGATGGGGGGTGGGGGGTTTGGAGAGGGGGATGGGTGGTGTGGGGGTGGAGATGGGGGTGAAGGGGAAGGGGGGGGGAGGGGGGGGGGGGGGAGGGGGGTGAAGGGGGGTGGGTGGAGAGGGGGGAGGGGGGGCATGGAGAGGGGGGAGGGGGGGGTGGAGAGGGGGGGGAGAGGGAGGGGGGTGGAGAGGGGGGGTTGGTGGAGAGGGGGGAAGGGGGGGGGGGGGGGAGGGGATGGGAGAGGGGGTTGGAGATGGGGGTGAAGGGAGGCAGTGGAGAAGGAGGTGGAGGGGGGGTGTGGAGGAGGGGGTGTGGAGATGGGGGGTGGAGGGGGGTGGAGATGGGGGTGGAGAGAGAGGGGGGGGGGAGGGGGTGGTGGAAACTTGACAGATGAAAAACTTTGACAAAAATTCGAAGGGAGGAGGAGATGATCACCTACAACACTCTCCCAAGTCTTTCTCAATGTAACAAGATTGTTGAGGGTGAATGGACAGTGGGTGGATGGCTAGGTTATCGCTATGAGAAGGGCTCGAAATAACTCACTGATGAGGATTGGAGTAGAGTGGTGGTTCATGGAGAGGGAGGAGGGTCTTGCATAGGGCTTGAAATGGGAAAGAGGATGGAGGCTAAATGTGGAAGAAGAAGAATGAGGGGGTGGACTGGGTTTTTATAGGATATGTTTGGCTAGAGTTGGAAATTTTTTTTACTCTCTTGCCCTTGAGTGCTATGTTCATGAAAGTTCATAGTAGTTTATTTTTTACACATACTTGCAAATGTTTACTCATTACTTAAGACGCTAGTCTCCCCAGTAGAGTGGTGCCAAATGTTTACTCTTTCCCACGATTTTAGCAAGAAGAGCAGGGTATTCTTAATGCAGGGTTCCGAGGTTTTTTGTCACCTACAGATATATCGGTGTTGTCGTTTGTAGTATAAGTGTAGCTTAGGACCTCAGGTCATATTCTAGTGAGAGATGTAGGCTTAAGTGTGGTAAGCAAACATAGTGCATGCATGCATGAAAGAGACATGCATCATCATGATTGAGGTAATGAAGGCTTTCACCTTCATTGGGGGTTGAAGAGTTTATGAGGAGTTTGAGGGTTACAGAGAGGTTCAAGGTTTAGAAGGAGGTTTCAAGGTTTAGAAGAAGTTCTAAGGTTTAGAAAGGTTCAAGGTTTAGAAGGAGGTTCCAAGGTTTAGAAGGAGTTCGAGGTTTAGAAGAGTTTTAGGGTTCAGAAGGACGATTCAAGGTTCAGGGTAGAGTACATGGCCGAGAACTCGTCTCCCTCGTAGATCATGGAGGTCAAGGGTTGAGGGACTAAGGGTTTAGGGGAAGCATAGGGGTGGGAGAGGAAGAAGGTGTAAGAGCAAAAGGGAGGAGGAGGAGGGAGGAGGAGGGAGGAGGAGGGAGGAGAAGGGAAGAGGAGAGGGTGGAGAAGGGAGGAGGAGGAGGAGGGAGGAGAAGGGAGGAGGAGAGGGAGGAGAAGGGAGGAGGACAGGGTGGAGAATGGAGGAGGAGGAGGGAGGAGGAGGGAGGAGAAGAGGGAGAGGATGGGTTGCAAGGTTGGAGGAGATGGGAAGAGGAGTTACAAGGTTAGGACATGCTTTTGGATGTGGAGTGCAAGGAAGCATGGACACTTGGAGACAATTACTTGGAATACCAAAGTAGAACTCAACACAATGCCCCAAAGAGTGTGGGCTTCGTTCCATTATGGGGTATTTATACAAGTTGGAGAGCTTCTCTCTCTGCATGTAGGAATTGTAAGACATTCTCTCTCTACATTAAAAATTGCATATAGAAATTGCATGTTGGAGTTGCAAGTTGCATGTAGGAGTTGCATGTTGAATGTAGGAATTGCAAGTTGCATATAAGAGTTGCATGTTGCATGTAGGACTTGCATGTAGAACATGCATGTAGGCATTGCATGTAGGACTTCCATGTAGAACATGCATGTAGGAATCGTATGTAGAACTTGCATGTATAACATGCATGTTGGATTCCTAAGAGAGATTTATTCCGAGCCTTATGCAAGTACAAGCGAAGCTTTGCCGCTACTCTATACACACATTTTGTGCTATCTAAGTCCATGTTGGCACAGAGACAACAATGATGCTTCATCAATGGTCGGGAATAAAACTTTGCAAGTGTGAAGACTTCTTTATGTGCATTTTAGTGGGATTAAAGCCTAGCTCATGCTTCAATACTCAAATTATTTCTTTTGAAACATAAATCTTTGCTCCAATAATTCTACTATTTGGGAAGACATTATGTAGTTTGGGAAAATGCTATGTAGTTGAACATGAGTTTTGTTTCATCTATTTTATGTAGCTTTCAGCAATTATTTGTTTGCATGCCAATCAATAGATGTATTTTCTTACTGATAAGATTGCGAAGCAATGATGTTTATTTTATAAGTTTTTTTTGCTTTGAATTGCTTAAATACAATGAAGATTTGGGGCTTCTCCAAATAATAGGTCTATTTCCTTTTGTTCTTCAACACGAAACATAGGTAATAATCTAAGTCTCTTGACATGAAAATCCACACAATTCTTTTCTTGGCAGCTTTCTCCTTATGGAGTAGCACTTGCAAGATGATTTAGATGCACATAAAAGCCATGAGAACTTTGTGGAGTGCAATAACCCATGGACATAATTTATGGTAACCTCTTTGAATAAACGAATCCATAACTTTGAATTTATTAGATTGAATGTACCCTGCAATTACAAAAACTAATCATTTATATTTGGTCATTTGCTCCTTAGATTATGAGAAAGGAGTGCCCAATGTGCTTGGTGGTAGTAGTATGGAAACATTTACTGCATTAAGTTTGAAGAATATAGTGCTAAAGAAAACATGTAGCTCACCTGCTACACCTAAAAATACTTCCTTCAAGTGAGGGGCTTCAAGCAATTCTAGGTACAAGAAAGCCTTGAACCTTGCAGTAGCTATCTATAGGCAGCAAATTGCTGCGCTAAAAGAAAGTTCATAATTATTTTCCTTTGGGCTACTACATTAGTTAATGTATAGCTTGTCCAAGGTTTAATTAGTCATATTGAGAGACTACAATTACTTGTAGGAATTGAGAAGTGTACAGCAAAGTCTATAATGGTCCCTTATAATCTTGAAGCTGCTTTGTGTTGTGAGGAAACACCTATTGTGGCATCCAAGTAACCTCTAGACTATGCTGCTGTTTTTTCTCTCTTGGGGCTTAGAGAGCTCTCTGAAAATTCCATTAGATTTGCTTTTGAGGGGAAATTAAAGGTTAAATATGGGATATTTTGCGCTACGGCCCTTGCCCTAAGCTCTTAAAGGATAACTTAACATGTTGTAAAGCCAAAGAAACCATAAAGCTTGTTATTTTTGAACTCTTCTTGCCAAGGTTTGTTGACATTGTAGAAGCCGACACATACATACGCATTGAAGGACATGTTGTGAGACACGAGATTAGTTTTAATTGATTGATTGAGAGAGAGGGAGAGAGAGTGCATATAATTATCCATGACTGGGTCAGTTCTTTAATTTTTATGTACATTTTTGTGGAAAATACTTTATTCTTTAGTCTTAAATTTATATTTCAATGGCAAATACAAAATGCTTTTTCATTTAGGTTTCAGCATTTTAATGCGAGATAAAAACCTACATATTGTTTTAGGATTGTTAGTTTGCCAATTTAGATGGAATGCACATGTAAGGATTTTCCTTTCTTCAACAAACTTTAACTGCAAATGCTAAATGCTTTTCCACTTAGTTTCGCATTTTGATTTATTGAAAGAGCATATAACTTAAAATAAAGTCATATATTTCCATCATAGAGACCATATACATTGTAAGGATTTCAAAGTCATGGTGTTGGATACAACTGTCCTAAGCCCAACACCATGTACAATGCCATTGATAGTTGGGCTTTACAAAGTGGACAAATAGCTCTCTAGTCGACAAGTGATCTACTAGACAATAAATATGAAACTTATGGCCACAAGGTAGAGCATAGTAGGCTGTTGAGTTATTAAAAAAACACTGGTATATTGGGCACAAACAATTGTCTAGGCTATCGAAGGGAAGTAGGTGCATGGCATATAGTTAAGAAGATGGATGCAGACAAACACCTAACTATGCCTCCATACTCGCATCATTAACCAATGTTGCACATGCATCGTGGGAATCTTGTCGCAACCATGTGTGTAGGTCCTCGAGGCTCTTCAGTTGGGCACATAAAGCAATAATCTCATTCTGCAGCTCCAACTTAACTTGCAGTCTTTCGGCTTCCAAGCATTGGACTTGCTCAAACTAGGTTGTGTTTTCTTCATAGAGCTATGACACTTGTTGCTCCAGTTGCCCACTTGCACCCTCCAATGCCCTGGACAATTGTGACTGGGTGATCATCACTTGAATATGACCACCTAAACGCTTGTCCTTATAAAATGAGAAGTCCATCTGGATTCCCTTTATGAAGTGCACGTACAAGAATTTGGCAAAGTACATTACCACTTCATTATGGTGTGGCACCTTCTCATATACCTCGATATATATCTACCTAGCATTTTGCCGAATCCATTCATCTCGGCAATATGTGATCTTCCATCTACCATGTTGGTCCAAAGCTTGGGTTGGGTTGCTTCCATCTTCCTTCATTGTTCTTCTACATCTCCTAGATTGGCTGCCTGAGGCTTTACCTTCATCAGCCTCTAAGGGCTAGATTGCCAAAAGCTCTTGTTTTGAGACAAGCTCATTGACTTCTTTCCATTGCGCATGCCTACAAAACCAACACCCATGGTGTTGGCTGCTAGTTAGTATGTGATAATTATTAACCAAATACCTAAGGAATTATACAAATCTAATATTAGAGGCATGCAAAAATTATAATATTTAACATACAAACCTCAAGGCTAAGCATATATGGATGTACATGCAATAATACCTGGCACATGCTAGGGCGTTGCACTCGCAACCCTGTGTAGCTACTCAAACTGCAAGCGTTGATGCTTAGCACATCAAGCCTGCTCTTACATCAATGGATGCTTGCCTGCTCTTCTCGAACCTTCTGGTTCCTTAGGTGGGGGAGGAGTATCCTCTCCTTTTGACATTCTCATAGGAAAGCATTGCTTGTTTACAAAGAGCGAACTTTGGTTGAATGCTCGGTTTGCAATAGTATGAAAGGTCTACGTGCATCACATTCAACATTTGTGAGGTGCCGATGTGTGACATAGGACAAAAGTTGCAAATGTCACATGCAATGTGCTTGATGCAAGATGAATATGTTACATATCCCATGCAAGATGCAAATTAAGTTATAACAAAATTACTTTAATTTAACAAAATGTACATGTTGCAATCTTTATTTACGCTGAATGGTAAAAATTAAATTTTATTTTTGAATAAGAATTTCATCACAATATTTTTGCACATGGGGTTCCAAAAATATTACAAGTCCAAAAAGGTGGCTTATGTTGCAGGCCTAAGTACAAGACTCATCTCTTCCATAGGCCTCATAGCCAACTCTCCCTCACATTCTACTCTCTTTAAGATATCACCGGTCTCTCCAAGTGGCTTCCTGTGATTGGAAATGTGATGCATCATTTGTTCTTTTGCATGATGCTTAGTGGCATTAATGACATGAGAAGGAGGCATTTTAAGATCATCCTCAAGGTAACTCCAGGCATCTTTAAAAAATTGAATCATCTCAACAATGATCCATCCTAATGCATACGTATCTACATGGCATGTATATCTGCCTCTTAATGCTACTTCTTGTATGCTCCTCTATCCTGCAAACTCGCTCAGCAAAGTTGGCATCTGTCTCCAAAGACTGCTTCTTCATATGCTTCAATGCCTTTCGACTCTCTGAGAATTCCATGGAAATCCCCCAGTCTATGATGCCTACTCGTCGCCATCTAGACTTTCCAACAAAATCCAACAAGATATTGCCTAGGTGTAGGTTTGTGTGCATCCACCTTCCAACATGTATCTTTACTAAACAATCCACAAGTGCATGGATGATATGGAGGAGATTCTCACAAAAGACATTGATTCAAGCAATATCTTCATTTTCCAAGGTAGCTTAGACTCTCCTAGTTGCTGTGGCCATCAGATCTGCTCCTCCCCTTACAACATGGTGGAAGTAGCATGTGAACCTACCCTAGTCCATTAGCAGAATCCATTAGCAGAATCTGAAGGAACTGCAATAGGCTACTGCCATTAAAGTATGGCGTGATGGTCCACATTGGCTTTTCTCAGGTTGTTGCAATCACAAGTACAAGTATTGGGTGTAAAATTTGCATGAGGTGTTCTTTCCTTGTACGTGTTCCAATATTACCCTTCTACTTCTTTCTGGCATATTGCACGTGATATGGCAACCTTGTATCTCCTACCAACCGCACTTTAAATACAATGGCATAAGTGCCTGAGCTGATTTTCTCACCAACTTGTATCTCCCTCTCTATGACATATGCCAAGTGTGACACTCTATCTATGTTAGTAGCGACGTGTTGTGCCCTTTGAACCTCATCGCCTCTCAATGGTTGAGAGGATGTCGTAGCTCGCCGCATAAGCTGTAGTAGCCTTCTTGTCCCCTCTTAGCCAGTGTGACATGGCAATTTGATGCAAGGACCCTATTCTTGTGCTTGGCCCACACACCCATCCATTGTGTTAACTTGAAGACATCAAACTCTTATGCAAGAGTAGGGTCTACATTGCATGCTTCGTTGAAGTGGGTCTTTGGATTCCCAATAAAATCATCAACCCAAAGCATGGAATCTGTCTCCCATCGCACCTGGCTCGCAAGGACATCTTGACCTTCATACTGTAAACTACTCTTAGCATCATGAAGAATCCTCCTCTTTATAGTGCTAACTCCCTCTAGACTAAACATGGTTGATTCCATCTCAGTCTCCTCCATGTTGCACACCCTAACAAAAAAAGCATCTTGAATGCTTCTCATCACTCTCTTGCACTCACCCTTACTTAGCTCTTCCCCTACTTTTCGCTTAGTATTGACAGTTAAGGCCATAATTGCAAGCAGATCTTATTGTGTGTGTAGAAAACTTTATCGCTTGACACCAGCAAAGAGCTACATTTTCCACACAATGGTGAGTAGGTAGGCATTTGATGATAACTCCCACCCTATGCATTCTTTATTTTTTAACTACATGAAATTCAAATGAATTATCATGCATCGATGTAAAAGTCTAAATATTTCCTAAAAGAAAATAACTTTCAATGCGCACAAATGATTCTTTCAATGTATTCATGCAACAAATGCTAAGTAAATTCTAAAAAATTTTGACAAAACAATCCCCCCTTTATGTGGAGATCTAAGGGAACCTGGATCTAGGTCGTGGTTCCAACTAGCCCCCCATCTCGTTTAGGACGCGTGACCAGGAACCACTTCCTGGACAAGGCCCCTCGGCCAAGACTTGGAGAGAGGAGGATTTTTACCTCTTCTCAATCCACTTTTAGTAAAAATGAGCCCGGCGGTTGGCATATATCTTTGAATAGTAGTATTACCAATGGTAATGTATATATTACCATCGCGGTAATATTAGTACTGCTGGCAGCGATAGTATATAAATTACCATCGGTAGCAATAGAATTCTAGGCGGGAATACTGCTCTACTACTGACAGTAATAATATTACTGGCAGCATTGCTAATACTACAATCCGTAGTATTGTGTTAAACTATCGGCAATAGTATCAATACTACCACCGATAGTGTACTACCGTCGGTATATATCTGGTTTCCAGGTCAGGGCCACCTGTTAGTGCAAAGGCATGATTATGCTTGTGATTGTGTGAAATCTATCATCACGACACGTAATCATAAGAAATTCATGTGATTACATGAATATACAATCCCAACTACGAGGAGATGCCTTTTCTAGCACTATTCTTTGGGCGGAAACAAAGAGTGTACTAAGAACTATCAAACCAAGATTACCAAAAGATGGCAAAGTGGGAATTACTAAATGAAGATAGAAGATTTTCCAAGAAATAAAGAAAATCTATGTTTCAAGATGATGAAGATAATGATTTCAACAGTTATATCATCAACTTGGGTGCGGCTACAAAAAGGATAGCTGAGAGGGAGGCAATAAGCCCATGAGATGTTTGCCATGACACAAATGTCAACTAATTGCTAAATTCAAGAATAGGATACAACTTTGAAGCTTTATGCACTTTAGTTGACTATAAGAACATCTAAATAAGAACATATTCACAATGATACGATAGCTTGGATGTCCTACATTCTTCATCACATTCTCATGTGTTGAAAGACAATGGCCAGATCTCCTATAATGCCTAGAGAAAATAAACTCGGACGTTAAGCAAGTGGTTAGCTAAGGATGAGACATCAAATTTTCAATACCTCCTCCTGCATTTAGACCCAATCACTACATCAAGGTATTATGTTCATCGCTTTCAGTCACTGAAAAAAGAATTTAAAAGAAATAAGAAGATCCTCAGTAAGGTGTTGGACTTTTTCTTTTTCACAAAATTCCAACATCGAGGTAGTTAGCATGACCATGACCTTTTATGGGTTGAGAATGCACCAAAGCTTAGTCAATCTTCAAACATGTAAATAACTTTGCTCATGGACACAATCATATCTCTTGGCAATAGCTTACTAGACGAGATGCTACATCATGAACAGATACATCACCATTGCAAAGGATGCAAGAAGGGCATTCAGATACAACTTTCCCAAACCACCCTCTCAAAGGGCTTGCATTCAATAGCCTTTTGACAAAGAAATGGATCATTGCCAACCAAACCTCAAAGCATGAGCAGTAGAAATCTCAAAAACATTAATTGAGTTCCAGTGCGATATAACGATTTCATCCGACAAGTGGCTAGCTAACGTTATTGGACACAACTGAAGAGGCATACATCCATTTAGGCTACTAGATGTTTTATAACGAATCCATTAAGCTTAATGAAAAGAGATCCAAAGGACATATACATGAATAATTTAATCCTAACCTATCTTCATTCTTGGATGTAAACACTGGTATATAATTCATCTTGAATGCACAAGGCGCAGTAGCATATCGCATGTCCTACATGACAAATGCTGACACAACCACAATAAGAGCACTCAAAGAAGCCTTCGATTACAACATGAAAAATAATCTCATCACATGCAAGTTGATCATTTGTGAAGATAGGCAATACAGTTATAAACACATAAGAGCTAAGCTCACAATAAGTTGCATATATTGCTCTTTCACTACTACTGCTAACTAGCTCCTCAAGGCAGTTTGTCTTCATCAATATGAACTTCCAAGAAGATAGAACACTCATGCTAAAAAGGAAAGTGATCTTGCAGACATTAGATGACCATGATACTAGCATATCCTTTTCAAAAGTGCTGCAAGAGGCAATCTATGTTGGATAGCATTTGCTTAGCCGAATATCCAAGCAAATACAAAATAATCAATGGCAAGAAAATAAAACTAAAGAGTGAACAAATAACACAATTTGTCCACTTCACCCAACACAAAGATCCGATGTGCTTCTACCATGAAAACTGCTTTCTCTTTGCCCCCTTTAAAGAATCTAAGACGGGACATGGCCAGATGCATATAATGAAAACAGAGTGAAAACATTGGTATCATCAAGGAAAACAAAGTGAAAACAGAGACAACTTCATCAAAACAATAATCCCGACCTTGAACAATGAAAACTTGCCATGTGGAGATCTGCTACATCCTTATCCAATCAATTCAGCTATGATATTGCCTTAAACACAACACAATCAAGAAGCCAACCAACAAGTGCTCATTCTTTGCACAAAACATACAAACTAATGTGGAATAATGAATACCATCATGCCATCAGGAAGCTAAACAATAAGCAATTTCATGATGGCATAATATTGCGCAAAAGATTAAATCTCATAGACTTCATACATCTATTTTTGACTAGACCTAGTGCTAGGACAAGGAAAACCTTCGAATTGCATGTGATTCTCCAAGGATTGGTTAGCCATTATGCGCAAGCAATTAAAAGTGGCATCGACCTCCCAACGGCTCTGCTCATGGCCTATATAGAAAAAGTGAAGAGGGCAAGCATCGCCTTTAACCCACAAAACATCCAAACACATCAACTAGCATACATAGCTCTTTCGTTAATCTCCTACACTTACAACCTACTTCTACTCGATAGATTGGAGAAAAGACACATCAAAGTCTACATTAGTGTCTTGAGAAAAATCTCACGTCTACAAAGAGAAGTGAGATGGAACAACCTTCGAAGGACCATGCCAGCACAAACAGTAAATTTGGAAATTTAGAAATTTTCAAATATTTTGGAAATTCCCAACATGGTTAAGATTTGGCCACATGGTCCAATCTTAACCCATTACTTGAGAGTGGAATCTGCCCTAAATACTGTATTAGGGAATCCTCCTACATCCCAAATTCAAATAGTTTGTTAAGATTTGACCACATGGTCAACACTTAACCCCTTGTTTGAAGGTGGGACTTGGGAGATCCTAGATTCTCTAATATAGTGTTCATAGAGCATTTTCCACATTCTTTGAGCATTATCTCGTTCGACACAAACCACCAAGACTTGCTAGCAAACAATAATTTGATGGCAAGTGACATTCCATGTCTACGAGAAACAAAAAACATGACGTTCAACAATGTAGCACTCCCCGATTGCTTTGATAGCTGATAAGCAAGAACCAAACATACGAGAAGCTACAAATAATCGGACTCTACACTTACCAAGAATAAGCACCCAAGAATTTGTAGCAATTCTTCAAAGCGATCTCGCAAAGCTACCTAATCATTATTGTTGGTGACTCCACCTGTGGCAAGAAATAGTACTTCAGAAGTAGAATGTAAGTAATTGACTTGGTTTGATCACTAGACCCCCTGAGAAAAAATGGCCTATTAATTAATTTGTTTGACTAGAGGGGGAGGCATGGGCTCAATTAAACACTAATCGTAAGGTAATTGAATCTAATTCTGAATTCGCCACGTGGCAATGATATGAAATTTGAGAAATTTCAAGAGTGTTCCAAACGCTTCCGTCAACTGTCCCTATGAGGGGAGTGGGGGAGGAAGAGAGCGGGGGACATACAATCAAACACTTGGTAGGCACAAAAGAGGCCTAGTGAAAATTCCACCCTGTTTCAATACAAAATTCCGTTTTGTGAGTGATCATGTCTTGGCCTCGACATTGGAATTGTTGCTCTATACGAAGCCAGATTGGCCATATTGACGTTCGACTTCACTAATTCAGACAATATGGTGGAGAGAACTTCTGGAGTAGAAATTAGTGTGCTGCCCTGCCTGATTTGAAACATTAGCTCCATTTCCATGGCAGATCACACAATGTTGGATTATGAAGGACGGTGGAACAGAGAAAACGACGGTGGAACAGAGAAAACTGAGGTACAAAGGTTATTCGAGCATTCTCGTTCATAGAACTGTGAGTGGCGCTTGCGTACTGATGAGAGTTGGACTAAGATAAATGGTGATATTGAAAGCGAGAGAAGAGATAGCAGGCATTCGGCGTCTTCAGCATTCGTAGCAACTATTCCACAAATGATTACAGTAGAGATAAAATGCCAGAGAACAAGCAAAGTTGAGGAGGCAGAATGGGCAGAATAACTTTGAGCTGAAATCTCATGATGCTGCATATGGACATGGTGACCACCGTCACACCAACACCAATTGGACAAGGCAACGAAATCATAGGAGTAGAATGCGAACTGTTAATGCATTCTTTGGTTATTTGACATCATAGCCGAGCATGATCGCTCGACGATTATTCGTGGCCAGACAAACCAAAAGCTACGGATAGCGGGTATGTTCGCGTTCCGCCTTATCGCCATCTTCACAGGGTTGCTTGCTCGGGACCTGGTTTGGGACACAGACGCCGCACTTGCAGTAATCTCCTATAACACAATCAAACTTGCACGGCGGGCACCCCTGTGGAGCTGCGGTGGGCACAGTCGCCGCCCCCAGCAGCAGCAGTACGAGCACGGTCAAAGTCCCTCGATGGTAAGAAGACGCCATGGTACCTGCCACAATTCCCAGTAGCACGTAATAATCAAGTGAGAGAAACTCCCGCTGTCCATCATAGCTTGGGAACGGAAAGAATGTGTAACAAGGGTAAGATACCTGGAGGTTGGAGCGAAAGTGGAGAGGGTTCGGGATGCAAGTCGCGTTCAAAATGTGGATTGATGGAGAGTGCTCATGTTTTGAGCACGCTGTCGTGACGAGCTGATCGTGGGCTCCAACGTGTGAATGCGCTTCTCGCAGTCATCAAATTTCCAAGTTCCAACCACTGCTTGGATCTTGGTCAATGAATTGGCACCGACAAAAGTCATCAGTCTCTTTTGCTTGGATCTTGGTCAATGGATTGGCACCGACAAAAGTCATCAGTCTCTTTTGCTCCCTTTCAAAAAGAGTATAGCTGCCTCATTCAGGAGGCAGTTTTCTATTGTATTTTCCCTTTATGCTTTATGTTAATACAAATTTTGTCTTTTTTAGCAACAAAAAAAAAAGATTGGGTGGCACCAACATTATTTGTCTTCGCTCGGTTTGTCTCAAATCTATGTTCACTCAAAATATTTTTTTCAACAATAAAACTTGGGTTTCAAATTTCTAAGGTTATTCTTGAGAATTTGAAGATTTTTTCGAAAACATTTTGTACAAGTGAAAATGAAAAGGTTGCATGTCCATTGTATATAGTTTGAAGGTTTTCTATGAACATTGTCCCAAAGCCCCCATGCCACGTGTCTCATTATCCTATTCCTAGTGTGTGATGATTAACAAAAGTTAAGGACGGATCCCCTTGCCGATGTGCACATATCTATTCACTGCCGCCACAAGCCATTTTTTTGTCGAAAACAACTCCCAATGCCCTCTTACCCATCCCTACATGATCCCTATACACTGTAACCAAGCTTACTCAAACCCATGACTAAGTTGACCCAAAACTAAGAAATTCGTAACATATCCATTTCTTCTTTTAAAAGATCATCACTTTGTGATATGCCATTCATTGCTACAAGCAATATTGCATGCAACTAATCAATGCGTCACTCTCTGTCACACTCTAAGGCTTTTAACCACTAGATGCAATCGAATTCCTACCAACATGCATCCAAGATATGTGAGCAACTCATCTAAAACCACTAATTGAGTCTCTTGCATACTGAATGAATGCGTCACTCTCTAATGCTTGCAACCACTAGATGCAATTGCATTCCTGCTAACAACTCATTTATAACCACTAATTGAGTCTCTTGCAATGAAAGGAGGGGGTGAGAGGAGAGGAGTGCACATAACAATAACTAATTATACACTTTTTTTTTGGTGAAATGTATATGTGTACACACACATACTCACACACACAAGTGGATAGTTTGCTTCCTTTAGTCCACGTATTCCTCTTGGAACTACACTATGAAGTACAATTTACCAAATGTCTCAACACGTTCTAATTATTTGATGATTTATAAGAACAAAAATGTTGCACATTGTGACTACCAAAATGATTCATTAAAAAACAAAGTATAATCGAAAGTGTGTACATAAAATCCCCTTGTGTATTGTATTCAAGATTCTGGCAAACGTGCTAATGTGAAGGCATTTGCAATTTGTTTTAGTGCAAAAGATCTAAGGAACTTTTTCCTTGATGAAAGAGCAGTGCATTGAATGTGCTTTGTTCCAGCATGATGAGAGAGCTTCTTTTTGCCAATTCTATGGTACTCATATTATCTAAATAAGTGTTAATAGGATCCCATGAAAGAATTTCGAACTTGAATTAAAGTCGTCAAGACCGAACCACATCATATGCAGCGTTGGTTGGTCCTCTCTTATATGTTCTATTTATAATAAAGCCACTCTTGGTTGTTTTTTACTTTGCCATGACTAGGTTGCAAAAACAAGGCTAAATGCATACCTAGGTGTGCATCTCCATGGAAGTTGAGATCTAAAAAACTATCATATATTCATAGCATAAAGATGTGCCTTTAAACAAGGAACTATGTTATATGTTGCCTCTTTTATGTAAAATGTAGGATCAAAATCCGATGGTTGAAAAACCATGCTGAGAAATGGTTATATATCCTAGCATTCCATGCACGTGGTGCCTACTTCACTCCATTCAAGGATTCAGGCAACCGACAAACTTAGTTTTCTTGGCTATTAACAACATAGTCTTGTCTAGCTAAGCCAAGTAGCTTTTTTCATCCAACTAAAGTATTTTTCACATCTATAGGATGAATTGGCCAATGACCCTATTTGACATTTCATGACCATTAAACTATTTATGAGTGGGCCAATGACCCTGTTTGACTTTTCATGACCATTAGACTCTTTATCCATAGCACATTGTTAATCTGAGACTTTGATTTCTTCTTTCAAACATTTACCTACTTCTTTAATGTCCATGACATTGGCTATAAATGCAAAGTTGTTTTTTTTATGTTCTTTATTTTTAAAAGAACGTCTTCGAACTTATGTTGGGAAACTTTATGAAAAGTGTTCTAGTATGCACTATTTATTGCATTTTTAATTACCCTTGCTTTGTGCAAGCAAAGTGGATACCTAGTTGTATTGTGACCTACTTGAGGATGTGACATTGGAGACAACCTTGCATCATTATGTGAGCTCAACACAAGAGAGGATACAATGGACATGAGGCCAATTTGAAAAACACTCTCCAAAAGATGTGGGTTACATTTCTATTGAGATGCATTTATAGGATTATTCCCACACTTTCTGGGATTACATGAGATATTTGCCACGTAAGATCCTTTCACACGGTAGCAATTCAAGGGCCTCACAATGACCACTTGAGGATATGTTTAGACTTTTTGGGTCAATCTTATAATTGCTATCTTTTGGTCTAGTAAGTGTTGCATGAAAAGGAGTTTATATAATCTAGAAAATCCGTGTGGCATTTTCTCCTAAGATGTTTCTTTCAGGATAGTTATAAGCATGCCTCACGTATTTTGAGAGCTCTTAATCTTTTGAAATTAAAAAGGCTACTTTGCAAGTAACAAGATTTAAGAGCAGGCAAAAGACTCAAGAGTAGGAAAAAGCTTTGTTAGCAATCTCCTCCATCACAACCTTGCAATAATAGTGAGTGAAATTGGAGCAACTATAAGTTTGCACATAGTGTTACTAGGAATTATTTTTGTACTTTCATACCAATGAAATCTTAGATGATGGATAGGAGAGTCTAATCATCATGACTTACCCAAGTGACTATTGCCCTAGTGCCCTATGACATCACATGACTTGCTTACAATTGAAGGTGCACAATCTAATGTAACCAACTCCAAAGTGGTTATTGCCCAAGTGCCCTAGGACATCAAATGACTTGCTTGCACTTGAAGGTGCAAAATCTAATGTAACCCACTCTAAAGATATTAGGAAATGATTTTTTATGTGTATGAAGAACTAGTTGATCTAAATATCCATTTGGGTTAGGGGAGGGGGGGGGGAGAAGAGAGTTGTGCATTTCTTGTAAAATACAAAAAAGTTGATAGTTTTGCTTGACATGCAAGATAACAACTAGAGAGGCATGGGAAAGTGTTATGCTTATCCCTAGTAATGGTACAACTAGATTACCACATCCATAATTGAGAAGTAAGACAATTTGATGAGTTTTGCTATCTTGTGGTCTAGTAAGTGTTGCATGAAAAGGAGGTCATATCATTTGGAAAATCCATATGGCATGCCAACAAAGTATTTTGTTTTCAAGGCCCCTCCGAAAACTGTCAAACATTGCAACAACCATATATATTTTGGATGAAGTATCATAATGTTTTATACTATTTCCATATCTTTCCATTTAACTTTTATCACTAACTTGCAATCATTCCTCTAGTGAGTGAATCCACAGTAGTTGAAAGTTTCTACGCATTTCCACGAGAAAACCCCTTAACACCAAATATTAGGGTTGATGTCATTTTACAACAATGGAAGGGTCTTAGATGATGTAAAAGGAGATTCCAATGACAAAAATTTATCCAAGTGGCTATTTCCCAAGTGCCCGAGTAGATGGCTCTATGATGGAAGATATAAAATTTGATGCAAAGCAACTCATAAACCAACTTACAATTGTCGATCCAAGTGTTACGCTTCAGTATTTACTTTTTGTAAAGATGGTTATGGATTTAGAGTAAGTTTGATTAACAATGATTTGTTGTATCGCTAGGATTTTTAGATGTCTCTTTTTGCCATCGTAAGGTGCACGACAATCCAATGACGGAAAAAGTTACCTTCTACCCTTTTGGCTGAACAGACTAGAGTCTCTTCAAACAAAAAGGATATTTGCACGAAGCGGATAGGCAGGAAATCGTACATCACTCCATCCTGTTCTTCTTGGGATTCCCCAAGTGAGCACTTTTCAAGTAAACAGTGCTACTTCTTTGTGCATTAGCTAGTAATTTGTGCATCAACTAGTTTTCGACTAGTTAGTTGTGGACTCTTAGCTAGTTATTTGTGCATAACCTAGTTAGTTGTGGGCTGCTTGTCAGTCATCAAGATCGAAACTAGTTGGCTACTTATTTGTGCATCAGCTAGTTCTGGTCCACTTAGTTTTGCACTAGCCAATCAGTCTGCACTACATAGTCGTTGTGCATTGCCTAATTAGTTGCACTAGTATATTATTGGCGGGCGCATGGCAGTTAAGAAATTACACAACTGAGGTTCACAAAACTGACCTACCTCGAATTTGCATCACGAACTCTAATTACAACTTGTTTGGCAAGTAACATAAAGGCAGGGTGTAGGAGTTGTGAGACCTCGAATGTCATAAGCTTGAGGGGATACCATACCAAAATATTGATGTTGCAGTGGTTAGAAGGGCAACGAATCTTCTGGTACTTCTGCTCCCTACATGGCTGCTTAAGTGCTAAGCACAGTCATGCCACTTATCCTGAAGAGGAATCACATGACATCCCTTCTGCTAAGATTGCAACTCACTGGTACCGGTCCGCCAGTGACAACCTTGGACCTGCTGCCATCTGAGAGAACCAAAATCACAGATGAGGCTAACTGTCCACTGACTTAATATTGCGACTCGGGCTGAACCTTGTTACAGAGGGCAGTTGCAACCCAATCACGTGTCATTTCTTTTATGTTCATGCTCTTTCTTTCAGATAAGCAAAGCATGTATCACCACTGCCAATACATCTATCGGACATGTCAGCAGCAGGCCTCACGCATATTACATTGGCATTGTAGCATGGTTCTAAGTATTAGTATGAGATTACAGGAATACTTTTTTGGCTGAAGTTGAGTGGTGAGTACAGCCCCACGAGCTGCAGGCACCAGTCAGGCAGAGACCAAGTACGCCAACAGACTTTAATAATAGCAGTTAACCGTTGTACTCGGCAAAGGGAGATCAACAGGAACAACAGGTGCTACAAAATATGATGCAGTAGATTCTCTTATGCCATGAGCTAGCTGCCTAGCAATGTAAAATTTGAGAGGCTGGGGAAGAACAGAAGAGCACAGCCCAAAGATATGAGGCATGCTTCCTTGCAGGTTATTAGAGGAACGCAACCACCAGAAGTCTCTCTTTTCTAAAGGTTAAATGGGAAGCAAAAAACATGTCCCTGGAGAAGTGCAATGCCTGCATGACTTCCTAGGTGCACATGCAACAACTCAGCCCGAGATCTTCAACACGTTCAGAAGCCTTAGCATACCCGCTTTGCCTTGGTCATAAACCGAGAGCACATTACTAATTGCAACTAGGAAGATGTCCCCTAAGGGTTTAATACAAAGACAAAAAATACTGCAGAAATGTGGTCACTAGGGCTGCCTACAATTGTCTTGGGCATCAAGCCCATGGTGCCTGGCTATGGGTGCATGGTAGAGGCAGAATGACTGAGATTGGTTGCTGAAGACTGGTCCTAAAACACTGCTGCTTAACTCTTGCCAAGAGCTGATGTAGAAAGAAGCGGGGGCTAACACTGCCATGGTGACCTCGCAGACTGAAGGACCAATTGCTGCTGCTGCGTGTCAGCCGTTAGTTGGTAGGCCCCACCTGCTGTCCCTGCTGCTAACTGCAGCACCAGGCTGCACACTGCCACACGGCCACTGGTCTGCTGCCCTACTGTTGCGCAAAGCTGGGCTGATGCCGCCTTCTGCGTTTTTATTGTTTGCCTGAGTGGAGCTTACCAGCTGCTCCTTTGCTGCTGTCCACAAGGTGCAGGTTGTGGGCCTGCTACTGCTGCCCATGGCTGCTGTTTCCCTATATAGTTGGCTGTCCTGTGGCAGCCTTACAGTAGTCCCACCATATGAAATTCAAGACAGCGCACCTGACACTGACAAAGTGTGCATGGTCAAGTTATTGGCCACCTGCACTCATGTGCTTTCGTGTGCATGCAACCCTCTCAGGTAGTAGCAGTCATTTCACAGTGTGCATGACTGGGAGAGCAAAAGGTTGGACAAAATATTCCAAGTTGGCATCTGGAGTTCGGTATTCCCCTGCACATGAAGGGATTTCCAATCTATCCGGCTAGCACCTTCCACCTTTGCCAATGTGGAACAAACGTTATCCTGCATTCACTCACCCTTTTGTATGGGCTAAAGTAAAAAATTGAGAAGTGTCTGCTTGAGAGTCAGGACGCTTATAGGTAAAAAGAATCCCTTTCTCAAGCAATGAAGTGAAAATATTGGAAACCCTTATACCAGACCCTTTATGCTGTTGAGAGGAGTAAATAACAAACACAGCACGCATTCTAAGCAGCGGGATCAGCAAGGTATAGCATGTGTGTTTATCAGATCTATTTGACCCCAACAAGGATATATGGGTGCGAATCTACAGGACAGCCTCCACTCCAAGTATAATGTGCTCTCCAGCTGCTCAGTTAGGTCTTCAAAGACTTTTAGTTTTCTCTCAGCACTATGGACTCTGGAGGCAAGCCAACCCAGACCTGAAATGCATCCACCTGCTTCCGTTGCTCCTGTGGCATATCAACTCTCCTTTGTGAACCATGGCTGCTAATGTACAGGTCTTTATGTAGATACAAGTACATATTCCTGAATTTCTGTTTATCAATCCAGAAGTTCCTCTCTTCCATATGATCAATCACATCTAGCGCATTTTTGAAGTAACGATATTTAATAAAAACTGTAAGAAAACCATTAAGCAATTCCTCATTCAGTTTCAAAGGTGTCCTGCCAGGCTTGCAAGAAAGCTTCTCCTTGATTTCAGCCCAAAGCAACAATATCTCATTTGTCTTGTCACCCTGAAGAATATACCCATTCAACAAGAAAACGTAAGTGGAAGCATCAGGATCAAATCCCCTCTGTTTCATTCTTTTGACAATGACTTTCGCATCAAACATTAGCTTAGCATTGCAGAAACTATGAACAGTCCTATTCCAATCATGGAACTCCATCTTTAAGGGAGCATCACGTGCTGCTACTTCTAACACTTTACGCATTACATTAGGCTTAGAGTTATTTTCAAGGACTGCCAAAAGTTTTCTCAAAGTTCGCTCTATTCCCAGAACGCCATGCCGTTTCATCCTTCTGAACACAAGGAATGCACAATCATAATCTTGAAGGAGATTATAAGCATCAATTAAGGAGTCATAACACTCAACATCAAGCAGATGCCCCACTTCTCTTGCATCTCGGAGCACACTCTCACCCTTCAGGGGTTGAGGTAGCTTGCAGTAAGCCTTCACCAACATACCATAGGCCGAACTATCAGCTGGTGTATTCTGTGCTGCTAGTTCCTGTAAAATGCTGTCGACATCGTCTCTTAGTCCGAGCTTCAGCACACCTTCAATAGCAAGGCTGCAAGGTATGTATTCAAAGCCTTCCTCATGGTACAGGCTTGCAATAAATTTTGCCGCATCAGCAACTCTTCCATTCTGTAAAAAGCTCCTCAACAGGATAGTACAGGTCTCACCAGGGGGCGCCCCCAAAAACCTCCTCCACTCGCTGAGCAATTCATCAATCTCTCGCATCTGACGGTGAGCTTTATCCCCAACTGGCTCTCTTTCCCCTTGAAGTGTGCTTGTGCCTTCTTTACTACATAAACCTTTCCCACCCCAACTTAGTACTATTTGTACAGCTGCTTCCATTTCCCCTAAGTTCACATAGGCCGACAACAAACTGTTCAGGGTGTTGCAGTCTGGAACCTGGTGTGCTTGCTTCATACGTGTTAGTATCTTCTTCATTTGTTTAGTGCCACCACGCTTTTCATATGACTTAATTAAGGAGCAGAAAGAGGCATTGTCAGGCGATACTCCAAAACAAGGCATCTGCCCGAGTATTTCCTCAGCTTTTACGGACTCTCCTAAAACTGCACATGCCCTCAAAGCTATATTGAAAGATTCCCTGTCAGGTCTCATTAATAACACCATATCATTTGTCTTCATAGCAGATGACCGCTTCTTCATTACGTATCGGCAAATCTCAAGAAAGACCCTCATTACGTACACTGCTCCTGCCGGTTTTTGTACCCAAAACTCCATTATGTTCTTCCATAACCTTGAGGGAGGATAATGCTGCTTATGCAGCATTAATCTGAGGGCATTTGCCGAAAGGTCAGACATTTCCGCCTTGGCAAATACCAAAGCGAGTTGACCAAGGAGATCGCCATCCAGAAAACCAACTTTATCTTCCTTGTTCAAGCGTGACAACAACTTGTGAGCACGAAAAAGACTTAAGGCGTCTCCACGAGAGAATAGGACAACCGCGTCCTGAACCAATGTCCTTTCAGGAAGGTCTGCCCCAATCTTCTTAAGCTTCTGTAAAGCTCGCCACGCTTTATCCGGATCTTTTTGTTCGAGTGCGGTTCTCAGTCTAAGCGTTAGGGTGCTTGCGTCGAGTGTATACAAAGGTTGCTGATCATGTAAACAATTTACTGCAAGAGAAGAAAATTGCCGAGGTAACGGCAGGAGATTGTGCAAGGCAGCTTGTTGAAAAGAAGGCGAGTTCCCGAAAACAATACAAAGGCGTTCAGATGGTAAAAGGGAAGCTGGAGAGGGACAGATTGAAGACGAACATGGAGAGATGGTGCTACGAAATTTAGAATTGAGCCCTGCAAACGAGTGAGCTTTGCATCTCCGAAACATCTTCCCCGTTGCGAGAACACCAAACTGCTCTACAAAGTGCTCACCGTAGTACAAACACAGCTGCAAATTTCGCAAGAACCCAGTGAAAACCTGCTGCAATGCGCGTGCGGAAGTTCCAAAGAATAGTGAGTTCCCATCCTGGAAGATAATGAAATGCCCATTCTCGTGTTCCCTCTAAACTACAATACAAAGGCAAATACAGAATGAGACTGAGTCATTCCAACTGTTAAACGATCCCAAATTGGAAGGAGGCCAGATTGCAAGGAGACCATTGCCAAGAAAATTGTAGGAAACCCACTTACTCATCCCTTGCCCACAAACCACAAAACCCTAGGATTGTTAAACAAGGATTGCTCATGATTGACTCACCTAAATACAAGCCAAGCTCGATTAGGACCAGATCCGTCACCTTACATGAGCAAGGTGTGGCAAAGGAGATGTGACAACCTCACCGTTAGATTATGACAAGTTATCCGTCACCTTACATGAACAAGGTGTGCTAGAGGAGTTAGATTATGACAAGTTATCCATCACCTTACATGAACAAGGTGTACCAAAGGAGATGTGACAACCTCACCGGTAGATTATGACAAGTTACAACCCTTAAAACCCCTCGGATGTGATCCTTCTATCATAGCATTCATTTAAGGCCCTTGCACAATTCCCATAATAAGAGAACCCAAAACAAGCTCTATGGCTTTGCCTTTGGCATGCCAAAAAGACAACAACAATCATTCTTGTTGTTGTAGACACCTTATTTCACAAGTCAAAGGTCAGCTCACATTAAAGTTTGATATGAATTATATATTATTCTATTGGCATAGAAATATATAGAGACTACACTCCATAGATGGCAAATATAGCATAAAGTTCTTTAACAACTTCATGTAGATGACTACAAAACACTCCCTACTCCAATGGAAAGCAAAATTAAATTGTTAAACAAGTCTCTTGATATTTGGTCCTCATTAGTACTAGTAGCTTATTGGAAGCTTAATCAGTGTGATGGTCACAAGGCTAGACATATCTTATTTTATAAGTATACTCAACCAATTCACGCAAGATCCCAAAAAGTTAGGGTTATTTCTACCATGGGGCTATTGGAAGCGTGGTTAAGGTCATTTTTGGCCTTGCTAATGGTCTATAGGAAGTTGGGATTTTTTTGGCTCATCATGTCGAATGCTTTGTTTTGTATGTATATGGTTCTTGGCTACTTCGAAATTATGGGTTAGTGCTAACTAGTTTTTAATTTGTCAAGTTAGTGTTAAGTATTGTGTTAGTTTGTTTACCCTAACATTATAAAGATGCCCTTTTTTCCCTTTGTTTGCAGTCAAGATGGCCATTTTGGCAAGTAGTTGCTAATGATTGCCTTTCTTTAGTACTATGTCAACTCTTCTTCATTTCATTAAAGCAGGGGCATTGGCCATTTTAGAAAGAAGTTGTTAGTGGATTGCCTTTCTTTAGTACTACCTCAATTACTCTTCCTTTCATTAAAGCATGTTCATAGTGGTTTCGCCACCTTGTTGTACTCAAGAGCTTTCTCTTGCTATTCCAAGCTAGTCGCCCTCTTTTTTAACCTTAACGAGACTCCTTCAAGCAGGGAGGAATCAATTATGTGGTCGTTTTTTAGTGGTTGTCCATGTTTTTGAGCTTCTGTGGCTCTCCACAAGCTACCAACAAAACCCGCCCTATTTTGGGCAAGTGTCCTTAGCAAATACAATTTGTTATGATGTCACCCACCTTTATCTTGCTAATCAACTTGTTCTGCCACCCTGTGGGACCAAAAATGACCTAATTTTTGCTACTATGGAGCTGCAACAAAGGTCTCCCATGAAGACCCACGACCTGTTGTTAGGTGTTTGGGGCTGCTATTAAGATCCCTCTTCTCTAGAAGAGCTAGACATTGGCTGATTTGGGGCCGCACATCAAAAATGACCTGGGCTACGACAGCTTGATTCTGGACTAGTGGTTAATGCCCATCTTAGAACAACTTGCTTATGAGCAACCAAAAAAATTGTACTTTTTGTTGTTTTAGTTCACCCATAAAGAAAACTCACTTCTAGACTACCATATGATTTATTTCACTTTAGGGCTGCTGACATCTATTACAAGCAGCTCATATTGCTTCTTTTATGATTGTGACAAGGACAAAGTTCTAGTAACTCCTACATTGCTCGAGTGGGAGCATTTTCGGTACAATCAGTGTTTGGGTAGTTGGTATTTGAGAGTCTTGGCAAGAATTTTGTGTTGAGTTTTAGGTGTCGTCCTTGTCAGATATGTGCAAGCGATTGCATTTCATTTTAGTGATAATGGAAGGCAATGATGCAATTGGTATGCCGACCATAATAGACAAACTAGATGGGACTACCCATTGTGGACATACATAATGAGGCATTTGCTTGTGTCGAAGGTCCTATGGGATATGGTTTCAGGAGAAGAGGCCAAACCTCCCTCGCCAATTACATAGTAGCAAGCTGCTTCTAGTGATGGATCGCATGTTATTCAGGCTTTCACACCATCTATTACAAATCAATGCCGTTGGGATGCCAAAAATGCTCAAGATCATACACCCATTGCCTCATATCAACTCTTGTGTCACCGTTAAGTTGGCATGGGATGCCTTTATAACACTTTATCAAGTACGCAATGAGGCGTGAGTTGCCTATTTGAAAAATGCTACATTTGGATGAGGTTGGATCTATGGATGAGTACTTGACAAACATGAAAGACTTGCATGAGCATCTTGCCAACATGAATTGGATAATTTAGGACAGGTTTTTGGTTACAACACATTGCCTATTTGAAAAAGCAGCTAGACATGTTACATTTAAATGAGGCTGAATCTATGGATGAGTACTTGATTAAAGAGAAAGAATTACTTGAGCAACTTGCCAACATTTATGAGATAATTTAAAATAGTTCTCTTGTTAAACTATCTTGAGTACATTGCCCAACTCATATCAAGGCTTTGCCACCAAGGTAAAGTTCCTCATGAAAGGCAATGCAAATGCCTTCTCCTTTGAGGAGCTTGTCTCATTACTTCGACAAGAGGAGTAGGCTTCTGGAATGTGATCAAGCTTTTGTTGCCTGCAGCAAAGGCAAAGGTAAAGCTTCTAGTGCTAGAGGCCACCGTAAGTCAAAAGGCGACTAGACGCCTCTTCTAGAAAAGATACAAATAAAATTGACAATGAGAAGCCCGTGCAACTATTATTACAAATGAGGTCATTACATTAATGCATGCAAGAAGCAAATTGCTAAAGAGAAGGAGAGGAAAGATTCTTTTTTTGCAAAGAAAGGAGAGGAAAGATTCAGGCTTGGTTGCCATTGATGCATCGACACCTAGTGCTAAGAATGTGGAGCTGCTAATTATGCTCATGATGATTGGGCATTTCAAGTTTTATGCAGTTATGATCCTTGCCTACATGATGTATGCAACGTCAATGGCACATTCTTATCCATGCTATTTTTACCATGTTGCTAGTAGTCACATTAGATCACACCATTATTTGTTTCCTTCATTCAAAGATGCACCTAAGGGATGCACCTAAGGAGGTTACTATTACATGTGCTAACAACTCTACTTACACTATTAAAGGAGCTGGAAAGATTGTGCTCACTACAACCAATGGTGGGACAATCACACTTTCTAATACTTTGTGTGTGCCAAGAATTAAAATGAATCTCCTATCAGTTTCCGCCAACTGGTCAATTTTGTTGATGGCAGATGCACTACATAATTGTTGCATCCAACACTTTATGTCATGGTCTCTAAAGGCTTGATGTATAGGATATAGTTTCCCATGATGTACTTCCAGTTGTTTATACAACTAGTATGATAGAGGTTGAGCTTTGGCATGCTCATTTTTTTCATTCGAACTTTGGTAGTTTACTTTGCCTTCAAAGGCATATCTGCTTTTCCACCACTTGATGCACTCATCAAGCATGTCTATGAGGCTTTCATATTGGATAGAATGCATCAAAAACCTTTTCCCAAAGATGGTGTAGCAAAAATCCACGACTCTCACCTTTAGCATCTCAATCATACCTAGCTCATACACACTCACACATGGTGACATGCATACATGTAGTCACACACACAAGCACACATGGAGTCACACATATGAAGCTTTGAATACCCAATACACTCCCTTCAAAACAAATGTGGTGTGACAAATAAAATTATAAACTATTCTATGACGGCCTATGGACTATGCCATGTCAGAACTTGACATGCCTCTCATGCCAACTCAATGGCTTAAGTCTGAGCATGATTTAGAGATTGAACCAAGCGTACTCATGGCTTTATGTTAAAAAATAATAGAGGATCCAAATCTAAGCATGCATACATAACTCAAAGATCTAGCGGAACAAGGGATGGACATCTTGGAATTGCCCTTCTAGGCTTGATTCATAAGAGCTCCCACCCATAGTAACAATATACGTTGGCTTCTCCAAACTAACCTCCTGGCTTATAACTGGGTGCAAGGCATGGAACCTTTTATAAATCAAGTCCCTTGTTACAAAGATAAAAACTCACATGGGAAAGCATGAGATTTCACATTCACTTTTAAGGAACATCTTGGGTAGAGAACACATAAGATGAAAATAAAAGTAAATCTATTAGGATGAGAGATGTCCTCCTCACATCTGCTTAAGTGTGTATGTTCTTACTCTTCCAATGAGGAGCTAGTGAAGCCTGCCAAGAATGCTTCAAAAGGTAGTGTTATTGTCATCAATGAGAGCTGCTACTTGGAGCAATTAGTGCATGACTCTCAAAATTATGAGCCAGAAGGGTCAATTAGGGATTACGAGTCCTTAAGCTTGGAATCATGTTATTTTAATAGTGTGGTGTAAGAAACGATGGTGAACTTGGGATGAGGCCAAGGTAGTAGCTGGTATACCCTAAAATTTGTCCCACATCACCAATCAGAGCTTTATTCATAAGGATATAAAGGCTCTAGAGAGTGCCTTGGAGAAAATAGCTATGAAGGAAACCTTCTAGGATATTTTTTTTGTGGGATTTTATTCCTATGGAGCCTGATGGATCAAAGCTCTAGAAAGAGGCACAATTGAGATGGGACAGTTCAGAAGCAGCATAGAGGGAGAGAAATGGTGGTAAAAGTTAGCAAGGTAGCTAGTGAAAATAGGCAAAAAATGATGCCTCTCAAAAAGGGAGGAACAACAGCCAGCAAAGATGGTGGAGCAAAAAATGGGTAGAGAAAGAATGAGATGAGGAATGTGCTATTGTTAAAACGATGGGTTGATAAAGATGAATATCTCTGAATTTTCAATGTACAACTGTAAGTGTTCACCTTAGAAAGGCAACAAATGGTTGAATTGGGTCAATCTATAGAAGAAGATTTCAAAAAGTAGTGTCAAAATAGTAGATCCATGTTGAGGATCAATCCTAGGCTCTTGAAAGAGCAAGAGAAGCTAGAGAGAGAGGACCTACATAGTGTAGAAGTGAAACATATTGGGATGAACAAGCATACATACTAAATCATATTGGGATGAAGATCATTTAAAACTAATGCTATATCAATAGGCTATTAGATGCTTGATCCATCTATGCAACATTCAATATGGGGAATTTCATATGAGTGTATTTATGCATTTCCTAGTACAAAGCATTAACATGCTATGAAGTAGGTTTTCCACTACCAGCACTCAGTTTCTTATCATGTTTTGCCCCAAGGGGAGTCAGTCATAGTGTGTCATTTTAGTGATTTGGTCTAGGTAGGGTATTATGACACCAAGGTGTCCTCTAGTGGCTATTGTTTCCACCTTGGCAGTTCATGCTTATCATGTCTCATCAAGAAGCAACCTGCAGTAGCCACTTCTAGCTATGAGGCTGAGGACAATGTAGCTTTAATAGTGACGCACGGCTCAGACTTCTTTTAGTTGATTTGGTTATTGGACATCCATTACCCACTTGCATCTTTACCGACAATCAAATCACATCGGTAGTTGTAAGGAACAATGTGTTTCATGTTGATAATAGAAACATATGAGAAAGAAATATTCGAGACATCTACGTTGCAAAATGCAACTAGAGTTTACAAAAAATTTGATCAAAATTAAGAATTTTAATAATATTGAGTTTGACAAACATAATATTGAAAAAAGATGTCGAATCCTTGGCAATCCGGGTCCCAAGGTCGGGGTCCACTTACCTACCACCATCTAAACAAACTAGGTGTTAGAACATCATAGTTACGTTTGGGTAGACAGGTAATGCATGTTTTCCCTGGCTTGTTATCACTTTACCTAGGAATATAGACAACCATATGGATTCTTAGATAATTAAAAAAAAAATTAGCCACAAGCGAAGTTTAAGTCACAAGTGGAGTAAGGAGCGAATGTATGCATGGGTTGGGAAGGGATTAGAGGAATTATGGGATGATTGAGAGGCCTATCAGATTTTGATTTGTGTACAAAGAAAGAAGATAAGCTACATTTAAGAGAGACGATATGTAGTGGAAAAATGGTGTAGGGGTCATTATCATTAACTGATCTGGAGGGGTCAAGAAACTTAGTAATGATGGGGTTGTTATTGAAGAGAATGTCATTGACATATGTGAAGGTGAGAAGAAAGAGTGAAAGGAATAACCAAGTCATGCCGATTTTTTAATAAATTTGAATTTGAAAGAAGTAAGATAAAGGTGGCACGAAAGCCCATAGGATACCTTTAGGTTGGGTCCAACAATGGGATCTAACTTAAATGATACATGAGTGAAGGAGGTGGTTGTAACTAAGAAAAGTGTTAAAATGGTAGAGTGTTTTAACACTATCTCTTTAGTAAGCTAGAGGCCACCAGTTTTAAGGAAGAAGCCTTTGAAACCTCCTTTAGAAGCAAAGTTGCAAAAGTAAGTGAGAGATTCCGTGAGGCTACAACTACCGTGGTGGGGGATAGCTTCATAGCATTTAGCTATGTTGACATAATAAAGGAAGTGGATTTCTAGGGGTAAGTTCATGAGAAAATTTAAGTTGGAATCAATGTCCCAGAGAATGTTAGTGTTCACGTTGAGGAAGTTTTTGTAAGTGTCATGCAATTTATCTCCCTCAATAGAGATGATTTTTAATTCTTTAATTCCTGAAGCCACGAGGTTAGAAAGCAAGGCAAAAAATACAGCTATGACTGTTTGTGAGTCAAGAGAAACTTTGTCTGTGTGCCTTATAGATACACATGAGATAAGGGAGGTAATTGAAGATGTGAGAAAGATTAAGAGAATCAAAGGTTCTAGCAATGGATTTGAGTGTAATGGATGGGGGTTCAAGTAGGGGTAGGAACTTAGGGGAGTTAAGTCTGATGAAGAATTTGAAAAGGATAAGATGTGTCTTCTTCCTATCTTATTTTGGGAGGCGGGTTAGGTTTAGAATAGAGGAGACGGAGAGGATATTGAGGGCTAGAGAGGGTCCAGGGAGGTTGAGAAAGGAGGAAGGAAGAGAGAAGTCAATAGAAGGTGAGAGGGATTTAGCTATTTCAAGAAGCAAGATTCTAAAGTGGTAGAAGGTGATGAGGGAGAAAATGACCTCTTTGGGCAATTTAGAGATCCAATTTAGGAAAGCAAAAAACTTGGCTTATAAGGATCCGATGGGGAAGAAGATGTCAAGGTGGTTGAGCATGTACAATATGACATGATCAAGTTAGAGAATAGAAAACTTGCAAGACATATTTGTCTTTTTGATTAGTCAAGTGCATTTGATATAGGGTTGGACATTCCAACAATTTTTAACATAGTAGTTGTCATCTTTGTTTGAGATTCCAGAGTTGTTTCAATTGGCACCTTTAGAATGGAAAAAGATTTCTTTGGTGAGGCTACACTTGGAGTGGTCAATGGATTTCAATAAAAAATGGATGCTAAAGAAGTAGTTAAAGTTTATAGGCTAGCAACCATGATAAGCATCTTGCTTGCATTGTTCAACCTCTTTAGAAGAAAGATTGCAAATCAAAGCAAGAGATTGAAAAGAGAAAGGTGCTAAGAAACTGAGGTTGTATAGGCACCAAGTTTTGTGATCGACGGAGTGAGCTTTCATTTCAATTTTTATAGGGGAGAGAAGGGGTATATGTATGTGTGTGTGTGTGTGTGTGTAGATTTAATAATCCCATCAATAAATGAGCCATACAATTAATTCAATTATTTGGATAGTTATAAAAAGTTGCATATGAAAAACAAAATTGACGAAACTTTTGACACTTTTGAAATCCAAATTTTTTTTGGTAAGGACCTGAGCAAGAGGATTGGCAATAGAATTTTTCTTTATATTGAATTTGCAAATTTAAGAAAATAAATAGTACAGAAGTGTCGAATCCGTCAAGTACTCCAAGCTCCGAGGTCAAGGTCCACTTACTTGCCACCATCCAAACCCACCAATTGTTAGAACAATGAGGTTGACTTTGGGTAGACAGGTAATGCCTGTATTCCCTGGCTTGTTATTGCATTGCCTAGGAGCAAGAACTGTCATTTAGGATTCTAGAAAATAAATGCATAAACTCCTAAGGACAATTTAAAAGGTTTTAAGAAAGAGAGAGAAGGCCATTGTTGCCATAGGGAGCGGGTAGTCCACATCCTAAAAAGCCATCTTTTATGAAAAAATCAATAAAAAGGGATTTTTAGAGATAGAGAGAGAGCACATAAATTAAACTTTAAATAAATCAATTACAGGGTTAATGTGCTTAGCAAAAATTAAAAAGCTTAGTTAGAGCAAAATTTTCCCTGAAATTTATATCGCTAAAAGGAGCCTAAGGCCAATGAAATCAAGATGGGAGTAAGTCCTCTCCCAAGACAGGTAATTAAGGGCTATTAAAATACAATTGAAAGCATTTAGACAATAGGAAAGTTGATAGTTAATTAAAAAGAAAGGTTAAAGAGAAGGGGAAGTGACAATACCAGTTACAAAAAATAAAGTAAATATCCATAAGGGAACTTAATAACCCCTTATGAGAAAAACATTACTAACTAGAGAAGGGAGAGCATCTACGGCTTTGACTGGCAATTAAAGGCCCATAACTTTCTTTAACAAGATGGTGTGTAGACCATAATCATAAATTTATACTTAGGGTGGAATATAAAATGGTTAGCACTACGTAACTAACTAAATACATGAAATAAGTTAAAAAGGCTTGCTCAAATGAATTAACAAGGTTTGAAAAAAAGAAAAGAAATCCAAATAAGACTAAAGGAAAGTTATAAGTTTTAGCAAAGTAATAGCGTAAAGTAAAAAATTAAAAGACCCAATATGGGGGGCAATCAACACACCATGTTGAATGGGGTAGTAAAACCTAAAGACACAAAAAAGACCAAAGATAGGGCACAAGAAGGGGTAACATAATTGTAAAAATATGTTTTTTGAAATAAAGAAGCAGGACCAGTTAGAACATTAAAAGTATATATGCTTTCCTCTATACTTAAGCATAAACTATTGCTATCCATAATAAGCAAAAAAGGTTTTCTTTAACATCAATGTCTAAGTAACTATATATATATATATATTGGTTTGTATGGTAGCCAAGATGCGAAAGGCCAAGTATGAGTGGTTAGCATCAAGCAGGGGGGGAGAAGGCATAATTTATGGTTAACCTGACGAGCACCTTTTGCTTACCTAGTATTGCTTTTGTTTTTGTTTTTTGTGTTTTGTGGGTCGCATTTGATTTTTGTATCACATTTTCAAACTACTTTATTAAAGAGATGATTTCTAAAATTCCATTGATAAAAAGTATGTTAAATAAGTAATTGAGATTTTTCACACTTTTCAAAATCCATGCAACCATGTTGTAAATGATTAATACCTCTGTCTCCATTCTCGCAATCCATATGCTTGTGCAGTCATTTTCCACACATGTTGCACTGGTAAGTCTTTTCAACATAGGGGTTTGCCAGAGTGCACTGTGTTTAAGCAGAACACCACAATCTCTCAAGAACAAAAAACCACCTTGAAGAGACCTGAGGCAGCAATTCAGTTGTCTTGAACAATGCTAGACTGTCTTCCAATCATCGGTGTGCATCTTTGAATTCTAAAGGCGGATGCATCATTCATTTTTGTGCCATCTTTAGGAACCTAAAAAGCTCTGGCGAATCTCTCTGCATGCATTATGCAGCTTTCATAGTTTGACCGGGTTGCCCCATAAACTCATCTCAAGCATTGCTGGAAGTCCCAGAATTTAGCTGCCACTCACTACAAAGTCATGCAATTTTCAATCATCTCTGTCAAAGCACCTGCAGGCTTTTCTTCAACTCTGTGTGCTTCCTCAGCTCCTCTATTCTGTATGTGTCATCCCATTTGCCAGAACTTGCATGCAGGTTTGCAAGGAGCACATATGAAGCGGCAAATTCTGGGTTCATCTGGACAATTTGGTGAAAGCATCTCAATCCTAAATCTGCTTCCCCATAAGTTTTGCAGGCGTTCAGTAAAGCTGTCCATGTTCCTTTAAATGGAGGATACAACATAGTTTCTATCAAATCCTCCCCCTCACACAAATATCCTGACTGTGCGAATAGATCAACCATGCAAGTATGGTGCTCTCTTGTCGGTGCAATGCCATGTTCTCTTCTCATCACCTCGAAATACTGCTGAGCCTTGAATATCAGGTTGCTATGGTTGCAGGCAGTAAGAAGACATGTTAATGTGATAGCATCGGGCTTCACATTCTGTTCTTGCATTTCCTCAAAAATTTGTACAGCCATATTCCCCTCATGGTTCATGCCATACCCTTTGATCATTACGCTCCATAACACTACTCCTCGAACTGGCAGCTTATCAAAGACTTGCTGTGCCTCTGCAATTGAGCCATATTTGACATACATGTCCACCAAATTGTTCCCAACAAAAACGTTTCTTTCAAAACCCTTTCGTGTGATCTTCATGTGTATTTCTCGACCCTTGGCTATGGCTCCTATGCTGCCACAAGCTTTCAACACAGAAGCATACGTGAGAGCATTTGGAGAGATGCCCTCCAACTGCATCAATTCAAAACATTTCAGTGCCTTGTGACCCAGTCCATGTTCAGCATATCCTTCAATTAATGCCGTCCACGACACCACATCTCGAACTGCAAGCTTGTCAAAGATCTCCCACGCTTCTGAAATTAAGCCACATTTGGCGTACATGTCAACCAAAGTGTTGCAGACAGCAAGTTCTTTCCCAAATCCTTTCTGTGCAATTTTCATATGTATTTCCCGGCCCTTGTCTAAGGCTCTCATGCTGCCACAAGCTTTCAAGATGCAGGCAAATGTGGCAGCATCTGGAGTGACGCCCTCAAGCTCCATCTGTTCATAACAATTTAGTGCTTCCTGACCAGGTCCATGTTCAGCATATCCTGCAATAAGTGCTGTCCACGACACGGCAGTACGAGCTGGCAACTTGTCAAAGACTTTCCGTGCCTCCAAAAGCGAGCCACATTTGGCATACATGTCCAACAAAGTGTTGCCAACAGCAAGATCTCTACCGAATTCCTTTTGTTCAAGTTTAAGATGTATCTCTCGGCCCTTGTCTAAGGCTCCCATGCTGCCACAAGCTTTTAAAACACACATGAACGTGACAATATCTGGACAGGCGCCATCCTGTTGCATCTGTTCAAAACAATTCAGTGCTTCCTGACCAGGTCCATGTTCAGCATATCCCGCAATAAGAGCATTCCACGACACAATATTACGATTTACCAGCCTGTCAAAGACTTCCCGTGCCTCTAAAAGTGAGCCACACTTGGCATACATGTCAACCAACGTGCTGCCAACAAAGACATCTTCTTCAAAGCCTTTTTGTGAAATCTCAGCATGCATTTCACGTCCTCTTTCTACATCTCTCAGCCTTGCACAAGCTTTCAGTAGGGCCATAAGCGTGTAGCTGCTAGGACGTACACTATCCTTTTGCATTATCTGGTACAGGTTAAAAGCATACTGCGTTTGCCCACATTGGATATAACCCAATATGAGAGAAGTCCATGAATGCTCATTCCGGTGAACCAACCTATCAAAAACCTGCTGAGCATTGGACACATTTCCACAATCAACGAACATTGACACAATATAGTTCCCAGCAGCTTTTTGAGCTTCCAGCCCAATATTGTAAATGTGTGCATGCACGCGCTTTGCATAGGCTAGATTTTTATTTCTTCTGCACTTCTGCAAGATGCTGATAAAGTTCTCAACTGGATGTAGCTCAGCCGTCCCATCCAAAATACCAAGTATCTCCTCTAAACTCAGCACTTCCAAACCCCTGCTCTCTTGCACTAGTTGTGCATCCACTTGTAACCCAGACCTAAATCTGGCCTTGCACATGAGGCTGGACCGTGCTAGGGTCTCGCTAAAGCCAGGGTGTGCTGAGTTTGGACAGCCCTCTTCTTGGGTTGCATGCCAGCCAAATGCTCTGGCCCCATTGGTTCCCTGGCTTCCCCCATCCTTGGCGTCCTTTTTCTCAAGCATCTCTTCAACCCAACCTGGTTGGTGAGTCTCCTTCGTACTTCTATCCCTGAAAGGTGGAGGCGTCTGTTAAAAGTCACCAGAGATTAAACAATCAATACTCCACTTATATTTCCACAGCTTCAGATGTACACAATATTGAATCAGCATATGATTCGCTTACTTTGGTCTTTGTGTTGTCCCAAAACTGAGAGTACTCCTGCCGTAAGCCCTCTCTAATCGATAATGAACTAGAAGAACAGGTCTGTCGAGCCGTAGCAAATAATTGAAACTTGTAGGACCAGCGGAAGGTTTCTGCACCAAATGAGTCTTTTGATGCTGGCCACCGGATCGAGGATCAGATAATTGGCGTCCCGGAGGACAATTGCTCCACGCCCTGTTCGCAGGACAGGGCGGTGAACATGAAGGTGAAGGTGGGGGGATAGCGAGCTGGCATCCTGAGGGTGAGGGTTTAGAGTTGTGCTGCCAGGATGGATGCATCTCTGCGAAAGGTGAAGTTGGGGCAGCGATAGTTGATAACATAGCTGGTTATCTCACTCCACCTGGATTGGTTCCGACAAAGAACAACACATTCCGTCGCTCAACCAAGCAACGATGGCAAATTTCTTGAGAACCCAGTTGCGAACCTGTGCTGCTGCTCAGAGGTTTGGGCAAATTGCTCGAGCAGGAGTCCTTTCTGTGCGTCTTCACGTGCCTATAGGTCCCCCGACAGCCAACGTCGATCGTGTACTAAGTGTATGTTGGTCGTATACGACTCCTATTCATCTTTCCAAGCACCCCAAAACGTTCTACAGGTGTGCCTTGCATGGCTACTGGCTGCCCTTCGGCCATGCTCTCGATTGAAGCCTGGCTGCAAAATCACAAGGACCGAGAGCGCCTCCCCACGACTGATCTTCTTTCCCAGCTCTGGAATGCCTGTGTGGTAGCACAGCATTGCAATGCCCAACAAGCATTGTGATTCTTCTCCTTGTCTCATTAATCTTGTCTGAATCTTCTTGGAGACCTGTTTCTGCATGCTACTTTGGGCAGCCCAATCCTATCGTGTCAAGGTCCGCGGTCTCACGGAAGACGAGCTCAACCGTGCGATATCGGGCGGGAAGTCTCCATCCGCATCTTAGCAGGTCGCCATTACGACTGGACAAGAAACATGTGCAAGCAAAAGCATACCTTGAACTCCCCGGCAACAAGTGTAGTCCCATCGAGGCAAACTGATCTTCATGGATTTTGCTGGGTTTTTAAATGGTTTTTGATCTAACCGCTCTAACTTTGTTCTTGAGCATTTATCACTCATATGGAAGCCCTTCTTTTTCCAATGATTTATGCATCCCTATCATGTATCACCACGCATACGTGACGCTTGAGGTTGGCATTTCCAAAAAATCAAATGGCAAGCGACAACATAATCTGGAAATGCCTCCCTCAGGCATTTCCCTACGGACTTTAGCCTTGGCAGCAGAGTGTGAGGAACTTGACAAGGATTTGGCCTTGTGTGAGGAACTTGACAAGGATTTGGCCTTTTCTTTGTCATTTACACATTACTGTGAATTTTATTTGTCAAATGACATTCAAGAATAGCTTTGACTTCTTATTTTTAATGTCGAATGAAAAGCTTATCTAGTTGTTGCTTCTTTTTCAATTGTTACGTAAATATGAGGGAGTAGAATGTAGTAACATCTAAGGCTAGGTACACACAACATTGCAAAATATCATTAGATATGCAAAAGTAGGGTGGACAAGATCTTAAGCAAGCAAACTCCGTCGTCCATCCCCCACCCAAGTCTAGAACCATGGACACCATGAGCAAAAGACAAGAGTTAACCAATAGGCTATAGCAAGCCTGTAGAAAGATCTAAGACCTATTCATGGATTCTTCCTACCGGTCCCCTCAGTGTGTAAAGCACACCCATCTTTGCTCACAAAAAACTGGCAAACTAAACTTCAAGTTTTCAAAATTACAGAGAAATTTATTTTTGCAATTTTTAATTTTGTCATATTTTAGATATATTTTGGAGAGATTTATCGTTGTAATTTTTAAATTTTTCATATTTTAAATATATTTTAGAGTTAAAACCTGAAAAGTTCTATGAAAAAACTCAAAAGTGGAAAGTTCAAGGCTTCTATATCTACAAAAGTAAAACCTCTCTGTGAACACTGTACCTGCCCATCCCACTAGCGGATGGGCAAGTGTGGGGGCTGTGTGTACCCGACTTAAGTAGGACTTTATGGTATAAAGAAGGTGAGGGAATCATCTCTCAACCCACTTTCAATCTTCTTGGTTCAGAGCCTCAAGGGAGGGGCTCTAAGTTCCAACTTCTACTTTGAGCCTCTCTTCCCTAAGGCTCCAAAGTCCACACTCACTTGAGAGTGCTCAATCCTAACTCCTCCCCCTTCAACTTGGCTCTACAATGAATGGTTCCGTCAGAGCTATTGAACGACAATACACATCAAAAATCAACTTTCTTCAGTCATGGGGACGATCAAATCTCTTCAATTCTCCTCTTGTGATCTATAAAGTATACTCTTCCTCCTTGTACTTCAACTTTCAAGTTTTCCATATGTGTTGTGTATATCAAAGATTTCATCTCCTTGGGTAACTTAACACTTGAAACTTCTTCCACATGCAGCCTTTTTTAATAATCCTAAGTCATCCTACCTTTGTCACTGACTACCCCAATGATGATAGGGGCTCCAAAGCCCCCAAATGGGAAAAAAAGGGAGTTCTTCTTACCTCCAGTGTAATGTGATATTTGCTCTTTGCTCAAATAGCTGCAATCTACCAGCAGCTAAAATGCACACTTGAGCCTCATGTTTTGATTCAATACTTCTCTCTCCTTCTTTACTGTTCATGACTCCAACTCCCAAATGAGAAAGAACGGGAGTTCTTCTTGACTCCATTGTCACGTGATAGCTAACACTCGGTCAAATAGCTACAACCTATAAGCTGCAATGCACACTGGTGCCATATATTTCAATCTAATACTTTCATCTCCTTGTTTATCGGCAAACTCAAGTGGTTGCATCCCTATTCCATATAGATTTAGTGGTTTCAAGTTTGCAACTTGCTTAAATTTGCAAGGCTGCTTGAGCATTGCACTATTACTATCTTACATGTTGATCATAGTTGCGTTATGTGTGTGAGCTTGACTGGCTATCATCATAAAGCGGGTACACCAGGGGTTGGCCCATGAGCCCAGTGCGATTTGGTTCCCTGAATGTGGATTCCAACACCACAGGTGGGGTGGAAACTGGGGGTTTTTGGGGCTCGTTCTGATCCCTGTTCTACCGAGCAAATGGGTATATCATGTCTGAGCAAATGGGTATATCATGTATGAGGACTCTGATAGTCCTCCGCATCTTCCCATCATATTGGCAAAGGTACCCGTACTCAGGCTGCTACTACAGAGGAAGTAGGGGAGAGGTGGTATTGAGTTTGAGCTTGGAGCCTTCGAGGCACTAAGGTTGTTTGGCTCACCCATGTCTCTATATACACTCATGAGTCTTTGAAGCTAGATGTGTCCTCTTGGGGTGGTATGTGCACAGAATAGGTGCTAAGGACTGAAGCTCCAAAATGGACATATGTGAAGCTAGGTAGATAACTAGTTAGAACATTGTCAAAAGTGCTATCTTTGGGTTTAGATTCTATTCCAAGGACCCTATCCGACCTCAGGTGCATGTAGGTCAAAGAGATGCACAATCCAGATGATTTACTACAACCCCTATAGGCAGCTTGTGAAGGACACTACATTATGGATAATGCAACGTGCTGCGATGTCGATGTGGCTAATGCAACGTACTACCCTACATGATGCTACGTTAAAGTTATTGCTGCATCTATCACATTGCGGTATGCCTCGATGTCGTGTTACATATATCGCATCGGATGCTATGTTATGCTAATGCACTGGCGCTTTGTTACAGTTATTACAACGAGGGTTGACTTCTTTATTACAACATGGGTAGGTGGCTAACATCATTAAATGTGCATTAAATGCAAACAAGTAGTTGATGGGATGTGTCAAAGTTAGGTAAGCTAATGCTATGTGGGATTATATCATAATGTGACATGGCATCGGGTTAGCACTAATGCAACGTGGCGTTGTGTTAAGGATATTGCAATGTCTCTATTCCATGCAGCTTGTTGATGGGAGTTTGACGATTTTCAGCCAATTTTGAGTTTCTTTTGTGAGCTTCTAGGGGCTCTATACTACCTATTGCAAACAAAAAACACATTTTGGGTGAAAATAGAAAGTTTTCTATTATGCGACAATTTTAGTCTTCCAAAGAGCTCAAAATTCACCCAAAATCATCATTCCTCAACCTATTTCTTGGGATTTGATTGCACAAACACCTTAGCAATTATCTAAACTGGCTTCTACTATGATTTGACAACACAAAACACCAGAAACAACTCACAATCACCTCAAATGCTAGACAAAAAAAAAAAGTTTTTCTTCCCAACCTCTCCCTATTCTCCAAAACCAACACTCCTAGTTAAGCTAGAAAGCATTAAGTAATGGGTATATAATGGAAGCAGACAAAACACAATGCAAAAGCGTACCTGGCTATCCCTAGCAACAGCACCAAAAATGTATAACTGTGACTCAAATCTTGTGGGGATGTTGCCGATACGCCGGTGAGCTCTACCCCACTTGACTCCTGGTTGGGAGCAATGCAAAGGCTTGTTAACCACTAGTGTCACTCCTCTGGCAACTTCCGATTTGTTGCAATGTGATTGCATGAAGAATAAAAGGGAAGGAGAGATGGAGAGAGAGAGAAGGGGAAGAGAGGAGGATGAAGGGGAAGGGTGAGAAAGAGGGAGTGGGAATCACAAGGGCACTACACTGGAAACAAGAGAACACTCAAAACAACTCGTTGAGAGAAATGAGAGCTTGTATTCCAACTTGTCCAAACAACAAGTGAAGACCAAAGTCAAACTTTTGGTCTTATATATATCTTACAGCTTGAAGGGAGGTTCAACCCTATTCTCTTACTTCCACTCTCTCTCTTCTCTCTTTTTACAAGTCACTTCGGCCTATCTACCTCTAAGACATAATCACCTATACATTCTACTCCCTGATCCTATTAGATTTGCAAAAACATCATGATGCCAAAATGACACCTTTGTTAACCAATGTGGTTAACATCAACACTCTTACCCGTTTTGCTCTAAATAAAAGATTTGCTCATTGTGCCCAATAATGGGTTGATTCAAACCTCCTTGTGGAGAGTTTTTTGCCCAAAAATGGATTGATTTTGCATATAGAGAGGGTGTCATGGCTACCACTATAGCATATTGAGTCTTCTTGGTTGAGGTTGCTAAGTTTTAGGGGGATTTCTAAGAAGAAGAAGAAGAAGAAGAAGAAGAAGATAGGCTTAGCCATTCCATGCAAGCCATATCTATAGCTAACCTTGACTAAGACTAAACCCCTAGCTAGGGTAGGCATTCAACCCCACTAAGGGTTAGGAAAGGGATAAAGACCCCCCCTATGACCTTAAAGCTACTTCCTGGAGTTGAGGCAAGTTGATTGGCAGTGCAACCTAAGGCCAGGGGTTGGAGCATTGAATTAGAGTAGTGGTGGCATCGTGAATAGGAAACAAGGAGGTGACTAAGAAGCCGCCAGCATGAAGAGGTTGCTCAAGAGGGGGCTACCTAATAGAGCACGAGCTACCAAGAAGGGAGCTTGAGGCGACTGAAGGAGTAGAGGAGTTGTGCAGATGGAGGCATAGAGGCTTGAGAAGAAGAAGAGGCGTGAGAAGGAGACAAAGTGCGATTGGAGGCACAAAGGTATGAGAAGGAGATGAATGTCTTGCTTGAGGTAGCTAAAGGAGTAGAGGAGCTACGTGAGGAGTAGATGAGCCGAAGGAGTAGATGAGCTATGAAATTTTCTTGATAAATTCTGTAATGAGGACTATCCAGCTACAAAGAAAGAATTATATGAAGAAGAATATGTGAAGCAATTGCATGCATTTGGGGCTAATAAACATATTCCTAAAGCATGAAGTCTTTCGTATCTAGTGGACATGAATAGTTATGCAATGATGGCAAACAATTTTAGCTACCCTTGCTAGTACAATATTGTGCGAAAGAGATTTTTCTAGGTAAAATAGAATTAAGACTATAGATAGAAGTAGTTTGGCCTTGGAGCCACTTGATCCTTCTCTTGTAGCTTGGACTAGAGTTTGGAAATATGGGAAGATGACCACAAAAATATAGCAAAATAAAAGAGATGTAAAGAAGATAGTAATTTGGCCTTGGAGCCACTTGATTTTTCTCTTGTACCTTGGACTAGAGTTTGGAAATATGGGAAGATGACCAAGGAAAGATAGGAAAATTAATGTTTGTTACTATTCAATGAAACTTAGAACTATGTATAGTGGTTTTTAAATATATGGAATGAGATAGGAGATTGAATCTAAGACATCATCCACAATAATCATCAGTTTGCTAGGGTTGGATGGGATGTACACACATCATTTGATACATCATGGTTGCTATTTGAATTGGGATGTTCTTACTAGCATAAGCACTAAAGGAACACCATGCATTGCCCTAGATGTGACCAAGAAAATAGGGATCTGGTTATAATAGTAAGGAATAAGACAAATGTGGCTTATTAAAATAAGGGTGTTGAGGGGTAAGAGAAATGCAAGAGATTCCACACAAAGAGTGGAAGGAATCCATTTCAATTATGATCTTTTAAATGGCTTGGAGAATCACAATTATCAAGCCCCACATAATGCACTTGCATCCTAAGAACTTTGACAAAAACACCATGGGATGCTATTCTTACTCAAACGGATAGAATTTGCAAGAGTGAGCAAAAGTGACTGCATTTCTCAATTTTACGGATCCTTGATCATTTAGTGATGCCCATGGAGTGCTCTACATCAAAGCCTACAACATGAGAGCTCTTGATGCACTTCCAAATGGAATAAATCAATGTACATCCTAGAATGATTGACTCTAAAGCAAGTATTAGTAATCAAGGGTAGGAAAAGTATGAATGGCTTCCTCATCGAGGGTGTCTATTCCCCTTGTTGCTTGAATTTTCATCATTTCCCAATTTTTCTTTGCACCCACTATATGTCAGAGATATAGAGCAATGCCCCACTTGTGAGCCCCTAAATGAGGAGAGCTCTAGGTCTTTACACCTACATATGAATGTGGATAGATGGGCCAATAAGGCAAAGGAATGAGGCTTCCATGTAGGCAACAAAATGGATACCACATGGGTGACACATGAGAATCGTTCTATATTTATTGTAGATTGGTTTTGAATGAGTCTTTGTATAGGTTCTCTCAATTGGATGGAAACTGGAAGGTGAAAGCTTTTTGTACAACTAGAGGGGGATCTCTCATTGTGGAGGCTTTCAATCCTTCTTGTAAGATTGCCCTTGAGATTATCGACAAAGACTTTGACAAGTTTGAGTTATTGATCGATGAGGGTGATCAAAAGGCTTCTCCAAACAAGCCAAATTGTAGGATATTAGAGAAATATGAAAGGATGATCTTGTCAATGCCTTTATGTTAGAGATGAGGGATCTTAAAGGTCAAAAAATAGATAATAGTACCTATGGAAGGTCAATGGGTGACAAATTCACTCTAGAGCTAGCTAGAGGCTCCTAGTAGTGGGGATCAACGTGGACGCAAGCCATTGTGCAAGGAATCGAGATCTAGGATGCAGATGGCATTGTTGTATGTTAAGTTGAAATAAACCTAGTATCTTTGGTACCTTGTAGGTTTTGGTCAGTCCTTATCTTTTGAGGGGTGGTTATGTTGGTGACTTGGGATAGTAAAGACACCTGAGTGTTTGTGACTTGGACAAAAAATTATGACAGTATTCCATATTGGGTCTGCTTGTTCATGAGGGATGAAGCTCCTTGGAGATACTATGGGATACATTACCAAATAAAAAAGACATCTTGACTTGTTCCTAAGAGCTTCTACACAGGAGCTACTAGAGCAGTTCTTTGACAAAGCTATTGTCAGGCTGCAGTGTGTCATTAAGTGGGGGTTGTTGGAGGCATAGGATCAATGCCCCAGCTATGACCCCCCAAATGAGGAGAGCTCAGGGCCTTGACAACTACATATGAATGTGGAGAGATGGACCAATAGGGGGAAGAAATGATGCTACCATGTGGGTAGTAGTAAGATAGATGCCAAATGAGCAATAGATCAGAATCCTTCGTTATGTTTTTTGTGGCATCCCATTGGGCCACCTAGGTTCATTAAGGAATGAGAGTCTACAAAATTTAGGGTAGACGATGGGGTTGGAATAGTTGAGTCATACATGGGGCCTTGGGGCTAGTGTAGGATCAGCATAATAGAATCAACTAGTGGGGGGCTAGGGTCATTTATAGGCCTTTGGACATAGGTTGTGAAAACAATAGCTCATCAGGCCAATAGTTTGTCAATAGAGAGGCTATACATAATCAACACAAGCTTAATAGTACAACACCTCCACATTGGTAGTAGGTACAGACCTAGTTGGGTGACAACAGCAGCTGGTTAGCCAATCTATCAAGAGAGGCTGTACATAATCAACACAAGCTTAGTAGAACTACACCTCCACGTTGGAGTAGGTATACATCTAGCTGGGTGATAGACTGGTCAGCCAAGTTTTATACAAATGATTTGCCAGTTCCAAGTTTTATACAATTTTCAAGTTCCAAGTTTTATACAATTTTCAAGTTCCAAGTTTTATGCAAATGATTCCCTTGGAAGCATCTCATTCATTTGAAGATTGAAGACCTAAACATCCCAAGACTAGCATATGTAAATATAGCACATGGGCTCAATAGAAGAGGTTTTCAAAGGTACATTTTTAAAAACATTATTACACTTACAGAAGGGGTTTTTAAAATTAGGGTGCATTGAAAAGCTAAAAATTTTGTATAGGAAAAGGGGTCATTTTAAATCCATACAATTTACAGATAAGGAGTTTTAATAATACCCCTCGAACGCCCACTCCCCAATGCTCGAGGACTGAACTGGGGAACCTATATCCATGACATAAGTTATAGCTGATGAAGGGGGAGTGATTTTCTTTGTTTTGAATTTTCCTCCTATGACTCCACGGGCTTTCCAATATCCCTTGCCATAATATGCCGCCTTTGGGCAAAAAGGTGTTCTCTTCTAGTCATCCTTGTAAAAAGTGATGTGTCTAGCAGGGTTAAGGCTTTAGTGGCGTGAGCTATCGAGATGTGGTAGAGTATGGTGTCTTTGTGTAATAATATCTCTTTCTTCTTGAGTGAGATCATCCATGGCCATCAACTATGAGTGCCCACTGTGCCAGAAGATATGTCTCCAAATAGTCTCTCTTTCCTTAGAAGATTAGAAGACACATCCTTCTACTCCATGGATTTCAAACAACCTTTTCATTAACTGGAATTGTACTTATGTTGTTTTTCATCTTGGATCATCAACTCCTCAATTTGATTTTGAATTTGCACCACTTGTATGAGTGAAACTTTTTTATTTGTGTGATTTAAGTGTCATAGTTTGTGCCACTCTTCTATTGTAAGTTGAGCCAGTAGCAACTGAGGATATTTGGGCTTATTTTTATAGTATATACGTCAAGCTTTTGGACTTTCCTATGAAACTCTAGGCCTGATATGATGACTATGAATGCTTGGGCAGCTGGGGAAGGGGTCAGCAAAGTTGTATCATACCCCTAAGAGATCAAATTCGCATGCGAACCATAACACTACATCCATCTGTAATTGTTTTAGTTTAATGGTTTGATTATGATTTTTTCAAAAAAATCAATTGCCTTTCTGATGAGTAGAGGATGCCTCTATGAAGTTAGTAAGATTTGTGTTTCTTTTTCTAGTATTGTCTTTATAAAAATTTCCAAAAATCCAAGTATCAATCGAAATAATGTTGTTGATATAAATACCCCAATATAATTGTCGAAGTTTGTGAAATTTGTCATCTACCCCAATATAATTGTCGAACTTTGTGAAATTTGTCATCATTAATTAAAGGAGAGATACTAAGTTGCCACCATCCAACATAGCATTTTGTTAGAACAATTTATTTACACTAGGAAGGACGGTTTAGAATGCATCTCCCCAGTTGTTATCCATGTCACAATTATGTATAGCAAAATTCACACTCACTGATGTTTTGTCTAGTGTACATCCATTTGTTTTTTGTATTGTCATGTATTTTGACTTTGCAATGGAATAATACTAGGTATTTCCCATTCTTTACGTCATAGAGCGTACCTTGTCCAATGCCATTTTGCTGTTTTACTTTGATGTATAAGTTTTTGATGAGTGTACTATAGTTATTGGATCCAATGTATTTTCCAATATGACAACATATCTCATGTTCAGTAAGTGTTCGACTATCAACTATGTTTAATGCTCGTGATTTATCATGGATTAAGGGCTATATTCAATTGATTTTTGTTTATCAAAAGAGGTTTCCATTCTTAGAAACCAATGATCAGAAGGCTAACATCAAATGATAAATATCTATATGTACATATAACTCTCTCTCTCTCTCTCTCTTTGTATATATATGTGTGTGTGTATATATCTATATATACCAAAGGACAAATTCAAATCAATCAATGAAAACTAATAGATAACTAAGTGACTAACTCTATAAACCAAAAAAGAAAACCATGTAACTTAATACATACATATATGTGTGTGTGTGTGTGTGTGTGTGTGTGTGTGTGTGTGTGTGTGTGTCTGTGTGTGTGTGTGTGTGTGTACGTGCGTGTACATACATACATACATACATACATACATGCATGCATGCATATATATATATATAGATGTCCTCTCCTTCCACCCCTCTCTTCGTCCCGCTTCTCCCTTTTGTCGCCTCCCCCTCTCTTCCCTCGGTCAGCCTTCTTTCTCTCCCTCTCCCTCTCTTGCTTCCCCCTCTCCCCCCATGGGCCTTTATCTCCCTCTCCCTCCTAAAAGTGACAACCTTCTCATGAGAGTTATGCTTGTAAATGCCCACCATGGTGCTTGTCTACAATCTCGTCACCCCCTTGCCGCTCAACATGAAGAATCCAAAAGGATCCCTAAAGGATCGAAGGAGAACCAAAGGTAACCATCGCAAGGGCTACTAGAAGCACTGCAAGATGACTCTTTTAATAAGTACTATAGATGAGCAAGCAAATACATCGATTTCTTAGAGAGAGGGAGAGTAGGGGTAAGGGAAGGTCGAGAGGGAGGTGGACGAAGCCAGACAGAAAGACACATTTCATCGTAGATGTAAGGAGATATTCTAAGGGGGAAGCGAGATATTTCATTGCAAAGGGCTTATGTTTAATTTAGGCACATAGCTTACCTTAAAATTTAATTGCAAAGTCGGGATATAGACTAATTAATACAAAAAGTTATCTAGGTGGATATATTCGCTATAGGAATCGAATAGATACATAAAAGTAGGAGCGTTATAGAGGTCAATTACATAGTCTTTATAAAAAGCTGAAGGAAAATTTATCATGAAAGTCAACAAACTTGCAACTTCTCTTTGGTAATAACTACTTTTGAAGATGTTACGTAAACTTCAATAATTCACTTTGCCTCTTAACCAATACTTGATCTTATAGCTTCATTCAAAGCATCTTTACTTGTGGAGAAGCAGTTTTGTAGACAACAAGACTGCAAAGAGATGCTTTGCATCCGTAGCTGCAAATAATTATAGAAATCACAAAAGGCAAGAGGATGAACCTCCATACCCACACATGGAAGGAATTTTCTCATGAACGGAGAGAGAGAGAGAGAGAGAGAGAGAGAGAGAGAGAGAGAGAGCCAGTCTCCCCTAAACTCACACACCCAATCACACACACGTGGCCAAATATTAGGGGCAAATTTGCTCATGGCCTGTGTTGATAGGTAGCATGACGTTTCTCGAGGGAATCAAACGTGGGCACCTTAGGGAGGCAAATGCCCAACCATTTAACCGCTTGAGCCACGAGCCGCTGCTAGTGCTATTGATTGGAATTAGGTTACATTGCCTTGGGTGTCAATGACGAAAATTGACTTAACTTTCCTTGACAAGTGGACGAGGAACCCACCATTGGTGAAGTCGATGCTATAGCATATATTGTGAACAACTAATGGAGCAACAAGAAGAAGAAGAAGAAAGAAGGTCCATGGAGAAATGTAAAGTAATGAATATTCCGAAGGGGTGAGAGTGCTTTTGCCTTTGCCTTTGCCTTTGCCTTTGCCTTTGCTAGCTTAGTGACTAGTTGTCCAATACTTACCACAAAATTGCCTGTGCTGCATAAAAGCCTGTGATCGGCTTATGGAGGTGCAGGAGCTTCTTCAGAGTATCGCGCTGCAAAATGTTGTTGAGTCATCGTCGGGTAACGTGCCCATTTTCCCCTTGCCCCGTTTCTTCGCTCGCAATTTCACTTTTCGATTTTGATCCTCGTAGCTCGTTGCCAATCTTGTTTTTGCTCTTTCGATCGCTCATTTGCTCCTTCAACCACACGGAAAAACCAAGTCCGTGCCGATCCGATTGGTCAATCCGAGCATGTTGCCAGTTTTCTTTCCTTCCCCCCCTTTTCTCGTGCTTGTGGCCCCCAATTTGCGTTCCAAGTAGTTGCATTCCTGGCTTTCCTGCTCCTCCTTCCTTTCGATTGAATTTCATAGCCCAGGGTGCATTGAAGGCGTCAGTGCAAACTTGGGCGCCCTTTCAAATTCCGGATTAATTTTATGAGGCCAACCAGGTTTGTCTCCGTGCAATGGAATTGGCTCGCATTTCGAGGTGTCGAGTTGCCTTCCTCATGTGCGAATTTTGTAGACTTGTAACTTCTTTATCTTTATGTAATGAAAGGACACGCGTGGTCTCCTTGGATTTTTCAGATTTCCCTCTCGTGGACTTTTACTCGGATTTTGTGTCAAACGACAAAGAGAGAAGCTTTTTTGTCTTCCAGGAAGTGTTCTAGAAAGCATAATGCGATTTTTGTCCAATCTTTTCTTTCCCTTTGGATTTAAGTATCACAGGCCTCGATTATATCGGTTGCTTGGCTAAGCCTTGGCCAACTCAATATCTGTGTGTCACTCTTCTTTGAGCTCCAATATTGCCATACGGTGGAGCTTTCTCCTCCAATTAAATGATTGAAAAACATCTTAGATGATCTACTTCATACTGGAACTTATCGGGGACCTTTAAGGTATGTTTCAGCATTCAGCTCCTCAGCGTTTGTTTTGTGTCCTTCCATCTTTTTTTCTCAATATTGTACTCAATGCAGTTTGCCCGTCTATGTTACAGGTCCCTACTACTTGAAGCTGTCCAATGTCTCCGTTTGGACTGCGTGGTTTCAAGCTCCGAGGGCCATATACATGATTTTCTTTGTTTTATCCACATTGACTATCAGACTGGTCTTTTCAGGGAATCATTCTAAGCCTCCATGAGAATTTCTAATCAATTAAGACGAGATTCATGTCATCCACATATAATAGAAGAATGAGTATTATGATATTCAGGGCGGGTTCTTCCTTTCTTCATCCCTTATGCAGTCCTCTTTCTAGCTTCATCTTTGCACAAACCAAAAGTGGTGCGAGACAAATTGCACCCTGAAGCCTGTCTTTCTAGTGAAAGCTTGAGACATCATCTTGCATTTAAGATCTTCATTTATTCTGGCCATTCTGTTGGCATTCCCAGGCCGTTTGTTCATTTGTGCTGGTTCATTTTGGCGATGCATTTCCTGAAACCCACAGGCCAGCAGAACAGGTCTGTCCCTTGCAGTCTGCTCCCCTCCATCACACCTCCAGAAGAAGTAAATGAGCTATAGTGCTGGTGACCTTCCAAAAGCCTGCTTACCCCTTGGTTCTTCTCTACTTCCTTGCAAAAACCTGCGTACCTTTGCAGTCTGCTCCCTTCCATCACACCTCCAGAAGAAGTAAATGACCACGAGTGTTGGTTATCTTGCAAAAATCTGCCTACCCCTTGGTTCTTCTCTACTTCCTTGCTGATTTTTAGTTTTCAAAAAGCTAGGACGCTACTGAAAAGAAGTCTTGGAACACTGCAACAAAGTACTGGAACTAGCACACCAACTGGTTCAACAAGTACTCAACACATAGCAAGTTTATAATATTTTCTTTCACTAGTTGTAAAAGATCACTATCTGTTGATAGTGATCAACAGTCCCATAGATCCTGAAGGGTATCAGGTGGACTTTAATACAATCATATCGCATCGTATCATGATGAAAGTTTGGCTGTAAGTGAACCCATGGATACGGTTTCAACTCACCCATCGTGAGCTTCCAGCTAAAACCCTGAAGGACTAGTGACCCTTAAGGACTAGTGCTATGTGTCTTCTGCAATAGCATTTTCTATCCCCCTTGCTTTTTGCCCATCGAGTCTGTCAGAGTTTAGAGGTCAGCTTCTGAACTGTGAGCTCCCACATGAGGTGGGCATGGGGGAGTTGTACCGGCAGCATAGGTGGGATCTGAGGGAAGCCACATGAACTGAAAAAGAGGAAGCGATGGGGGCTGAGCAGAGAGAAGAAAGAGATTATAAGGTGGCTGCCATGTGCACAGTACTCTAAGCATGGGCAGCATCTAAGGGCCCATGCAGGACTGGCACAAGGTCCAATGAAGAGGGCATCAGGGCCAGCAAAAGAGTCAGCCAACAAGAGCGCCTGCAAGTTGCAACAGGTTGGCAGTCTGCAATAGCAGTCTGGGGCAGTTAGCGCAGATTTACTGGTCTGCAGATTGCAGACACAGGGCCCACCAGGGCTAGTTGGCAGGTAAGAGTGCGAGCGGCTGGTGCAGAGTCTGCTGATCGGCAGACTGAAGGTGCAGGAGGGGGACCAATAGCAGCTTGCCGTGTGGCTGTGTTGGCCGAAACAGTCAGCAGTAGGGCTGGCGGGTTGGGTATTTGACAGACTGGTCAGTCAGTCTGCTAGATTTGGTAAACCAGATCTGAGGGGCATTACTAGGCCTAGTGGGGTGCAAGCATTCAAAGAGTGCCTCACTTTTGCTACAGATCCTCACCCAGGAAGAAGAGCAGCAGGGAGGTCTGTTGGATCTGCTATATCATCGAGTCTCCAAGAGCCACTGAAGCCTATCAGCAGGAGGAACTAGAGCAGCAGAAGGATTCAGACTCGAAGGTCACAAGCAATGCAGCGTTATGCTGTCCACATTGTACTTTTGAGTGAGGGCATATTTTGTATTTGGTTCTGTCCTTTTTGGAACATCTATTATATCTTCTTTTGGCTGTACAGTGTATATGTCTCTGGTATTGTGCACATGCCTTAGCAATACCTGTATTGTGCGCATACCTTAGCAATACCTGTGAGCAATGATGAGTGAGATGTGAATATGATTCCTGGCAATATCCTTGTGCTACGGGGGTGTTGGTTACAGTAGGCAACCTCCATCTGTTATTCTAACATGGTATCAGATCCCCGAGGAGACTCACAACTGCGTGCTGTCAAGGAGAGAGGACTTTTGGGTGAAAGAAAGGTGGCCTCAATTCAGGAGGTGCAGAATTTGAGATTGACTCTAACATCTGAAGGACAGATACGTAGGAAGGTGACCTAGATTCAGATAAGTGTGACTTTGTCAAGTAGGGTTTGTAGAGTTTGTATCAATTGCATCTTTGGGTTCCCAGGATTTTCAATCCAATGTCATAGAATGACAAAAATCTGAATTTGCACGATTGGATATATTATAGTCTTACAAAGGTATATATCTTCAATTCCATGTCTTCACAGATGCTGCTGCCAAACTTCGGAGAGGGAGGCAAAGTGAGTGGGATTATTCCGCTGCTCAAAAGTGAGCAGCTTTGACCTTTCCAAGCCGTCATTTTGGTCACAAAGGCTCAGAAGCTCTTTGACAGCATATTCAACACGAGCATAGGCAACTGAAGCGGGTCCACCTTCTGACCAGCTATTGCCAATTGATCCCTTACCACCTTCACTCTTGTGAGGTACTCATGCACGGCATCGCCTTCTCCATCCTCATGGTGAACAGTTGATTCTAGAGGTTGAGGATCCTCATAGAGTATTTTTCTCATACAGACCCTTCAAAGTTGACCCATGTTGCTTTTGAGATATCTGCCAAATGAATGTGTGAGATCACCCCATCTGCTGCCATTCCAATTATCAGGGTTTGGTACAGGAGGAGGCCAGGGCAAAAATCTGTGACGGAGGTAGTCGCAAGGACAAAACCTTTATTGCGCCAGGCAAGGATAAGGGCTTGGGGAAAGGAAAGCTTAGCAATGGCAATCCTAACAATGAAAAAGATGACAAGTCTGATGACAACGACGAGGATTTTTGTGGTGGTGGAGCAAAGAGAAGAAACACTTGTACTGTGATGAGCTTGGACATTATGTGAGGGATTGCAGAAAGAAGAAGTCCCATAAAAAGAGGAAGGAGTCCAAGCAACAGTCAGAGGAGTCAACACCAGGGGCTAACCTGGTAACAGAAACAATAGAGCTTTTTTTGGTATTGACCTGAGTGTTGCTGAGATCAAGTATGCAGATCTAGGTGAAACTGTCTTAATGTCTGACATTGAGATATGCTGCAATGAGCCAGAGGTACCAGGAATCTTTGTGAAGGTGGAGCACACCATTTGTTGCTCAGACTGTTGTGCTGAGACCCAAGCTGACACCACTTGCACGTAGGAAGTATCTTTGAAGGGACTTCTAGGATCAGGGTGAGAGGAGTACAGGGACACTGAAGCTTGATATGTAGGGTTACACTGGGTGCTTCCGGGAGGTACCTGGCTTGCTTTGAAGGCAAGGAACTGGATGAGCGGATCCAATCATATGTATATTTATTGTGCATTCATTCAGACTGCACTAGCTTGTTTTGGTCACAGTGTTTGCCTTGTATTCCTCAGGTAATGAGAATTGAGAGTGAAAGGCTTTGTGGCAGACAAAGGGGGACGTCTTGTTGTAAAGGATATCAATGTCTTATTGAGAGAGGAGGGTGAAAGCTTTTCTGGCAGAGGGAAGTCTTCTTGTAGAGGCTATCAATGGCTGTTGCATGACTTTTGTCAAGGTCAGTGATGACAACTTCAAGGTGCATGAGGTGCCGGTATGGAGAGGTGTTACAGAGATTTCTTCAAAGCCCAGTTGTAAGCCCTTGCATGCTGCCCATGTGGCCTGGCTACAGTACTGCCCCTATGGAAGCCACCTTCTCATCGCTTTCTCCCTTGTTCAGTCCACCGTGGCTTCCTCTTTCTCAGCCTATGTGGCTTCCCACAGATGCCATCCTATGCTGCTGGTACAAGTCCCTCATATCCTCCTCATGTGGGGGCTCATGGTTGGGGAGTTGACCTTTAAACTCCCACATCCCCTCTCAACCATTCACTGTGGGCCAATTCCCACTCATTGATGCAGAAGCTCCATCATCCTGGATCACGGGTATAATGCGAGTCACACCAACCGTCCATGGTACCACCCTCCTTGATCACGAGTACGCGAACGCTCTTAAGCAAACCTAGTGCTGCCTGGCATCAGGACAGCAGAAGGGGCAGCCAACAAGGGCTGCCAAAGTTCACCTATAGGCCTGGAACAGGTGGGCAGTCTGCAACTGCAGTCTGGGCAGTTAGGCCAAATGTACTAGTCGGCAGACTGCAGGTACAGGGCCCACCAAGGGCTTGTCGGCAGGTACAGGTGTGTCCTATCAATAGGGCAAATGCCTGTCAGATCTGGCCGACCGAATGTCACAGACTGACCGACCAGTCTGTCAAATACCTGACCAGCCAGCCCTACTGCTGACAGGTGTTCCAACTCTGCCTCATGGCAATCTTTATTGGCCCGCCTCCTGGACCTGCAGGCTTGCCAATCCAGTCCAACCATTCGAGGAGTGTCTCACGTATGCTGTAGATCCTCACCCTGGAGGAAGAGCAGCAGGGATGTCTGTTGGATGTGCAATCAGCATCAGGTCTCCAAGTGCCCACTGAAGCCTTTCAGAAGGCAACGCAGCAGGAAGAGCTAGAGCAGCAGAAGGATCCAGAAGATTGCCTACTCCAAGGTCACAATTGGGCAGGGTTGTGCTGCCCACGTTTTACTTAAGAGAGAGCATATTTTGTATACGGTTCTGTTCATTTCGAAACGTCTATTATTTCTTCTTTTGGCTGTATCTCTCTCTGGTACTGTCCTCATACCTTAGCAATACTTGTGTGCACTTACGAGAGATGTGATCCATGGATTGTGTGATTCTTGGGAATATTCTTCCACTGCAGGAGTGTTGGCAAATAGCAAGCAACCTCCATCTGTAATTCTAACAGATTCTGCTATGGCCTTGCCTGTATTATTTTACATATTTTTCCAAAGAAAAAAAATCTAAATTTGTATGATTGGACATATTCTAGTCTTACAAAGGTATATTTTCCAAACAAAAGAACCATCAATTATATACAAACAAAAGCTATACAATGTCAGCTATCAGTGAGGTGCTTCATAGGGGGAAAATGATGTTGCAGTTTATGCAAGGGGATCAGCCTTGGGTTTTCATGATCCGCTCTCTTTTGTTGCTTATTGATACTTCTGCTTTTGGGCATTGGCAGCCTACATAGTGGGATTTTCTACTTGGCTCTATTTCAAGATCAGAGGCTGCCCTTTTGTCTCTCGTTTGCTTCTTGATTGGAAGCATATTTTATCCCACTTAGAATGGAATGGCAGGGATTCTTTGTTGGGAAATTCCTCGAGGGCTGAGAATATTTATTGGTCCAAAGTATTCCACCCTCCTTTGGCTATATAAGAACCCAAGCGTTCTTATTTTATATCTTTCAAAGGTATTTCTTCTGTGGCGGATGTAGTTCAGGATGATGGCACTCTTTTATCTTTTTCTGCGGCTGCTAGCAAGTATGGTTTGGGAGCTCATTATCGTCCTTTATGACACAAAATTTCAGAAATGCTTCAACCTTTCTTGCTGGTACCTCGTTTGGAACTTCAGGATAGGCTTGAGGATTGGACTCTCCATTCTTCCTCTTCTTCAGCCCGTCCTTTGAAGCTGTCACATATCACAGTGTCTTCTCCGTATAAAGTGTTGTTACCTCCGTCTTGGGTTTCTGACAGAGCCAATTCTGTTTGGCATATGGATCGCCCATCAAAGTGGTGGAGAAAGCGGCTGTGTCTCCTTTGGCATTATAAAGTCCCTCTTCGGCAACAGGTTTTCCTTTGGCGAGTCCTACTTGGCATTTTTCCATCTGGGCAATTACTCGCGCATAGACATATTGCCTCGGCTATTTGCCACCGATGTCTACATTCTGCTGAATTTGTGCCTCACATTTTCTGGCATTGTCCACATACTTGTGATTTCCTCGCTCTCATTCGTCAGGGGCTTCGAGCGAGATTTCCTACTGTTACTTTTGGCAGGCTCTTCTGGTTATTTGGTTTTCATCTAGCTAGACAGGGTTTTGATTTATTTTTTGTTTGGGTGCGCTACTGGGCACTTTGGACTCAATGGATGGACAGAAATCATAGAGTCTTTGGTGATTCTACTTTTCCATCTTTTGTTTTTTTCAAACGATCTCTGCAGCAATCGTTTTATGATTGCTTTCAGACTCATTTGATTAACCATGATGTATATATGGCTTATACTGAGATTTTCGGTTGAGTAGTATTTGGAGTACCTATAAATGTAATTTTTTTATAGCAATAAAATATTCTTCTCACAATGTAATTTTTTTATAGCAATAAAATATTCTTCTCACAAAAAAAGAAGTGTGTATGTATGTGTACAGCTAACATACATACATAGATTTTCCTGCCTTTGTATAACTAAGGAGTCTTTTATCACTCAATGTAGTAATTTTATCACTTTACTAATACACGAGGTATAATCCAAGAAAAATAATGAAGAAAGTACGCACCATCTTAGATATGAAGTCTTTTATCTATGGTGTATGGGCCTCATGCATGTTTAGAATGATTGAACATAAGCTGAAAACACAAAGCGGGGAGCTGAATAGCCCGTTTTTCTTTTAGTTTCAAAAGAGAGCTTGATTGAGTAAGTTAGGAATGTAATTTTGCATCTTTGTATGAAGTGGTACATAATGTTTTAAATAATTCCCAAGAGAGTCCGCGGGTCTTTAGAAACCCAGTATAACTGCTTATGCTTGGCCACTGATGATGACATAAGTGTTGCTTTGCTTGCTAAGTATGTCTTTCTTTTGTTTTTCAAAAAAAATTGTTACCTCTTTTTTCTTCTCTTTCGTTTTCTCTTTTATTTTCTGTGTAGATTTTTAGACTTTAGAACAACAAAAATTTTAAATTTGTATGATTGGATATATTCTAGTCTTACAAAGGGTGTGTGTGTGTGTGCGCTTTGCCTTCTTTGACAAATCTTCCCGAGCTGATTCATAACTACACTGAGTTAAATTGTCAAAACCTCCTTCAGTCCTAAGTTCTTTTCACAGGCTATCTGCCTTTTGTTTTTTGGAACAACCAAGGTAGCTTCCTTTTTCAAGGTGGTGCACAAATCCTTTGAATTGCATTCTTGTTGGTTACTGATGCATCAAATCACATTTATCTGCAAAGGAAGAGACAACCCATGTGAGGTGAGCGAGCTTATTTTGAGATGTGGATATTTCTTGTTTCAAAATTTTTTGGATTTAACCATGTACAATTGGGCAATTCGTGGTGATTTTGTATGACATCACCAATGTCTCAGACATCCATATTTCGTTTTTAGGTGTGTTTAGCTCATCTGTTGCAATACTCAGGGGACGCATGAGAGATTTCCAGTTTTTTTTTTCAAATTCTCAATCTTTGGTCTTCCAGACAGTTCCAAGTTTTAAACATTTTAGCAGCTGCTCTTCCCCCCTTCCTCCCCCCTGATTGTGGGCGGAAAGGTAACCGATTGCTATTAATAGCTTGCTTGCTTGTGATGATTGTTGCCTTACCATTAGACCAGACTCTTGATGGCACATACGCTTTAAATGTATAGGCCTTGTGAGAAGGGAAAGGCAGCGATCTGAATTATGCGTGTTCCTGGCATAATATTACATCCCCAGGAGTTCAATAATTTAAGTAACAGAAGAGATACAATAGGAGCAGGCATCTAGTCTGAAGTGTTTGAGTGGGGGACCTTAAAATGAAGGGGCCCATTAGGAGGTTTCTCCTGAATGGAAGGACTATAAATGGGTCAATGAAAATGCAAAGATCTTGTAATAGACAATGCTCAGAAACAAATATGGAAGCAACTCTTTATATTTCCGTCCGTCCACATAGTAGTACAGAATACAATAACAAAAGGTTCTCCTACTAGATGTCAAGCACTTCTAGATCTCTTAGCCCGCGTGCTCTACCTTGAGCAAATGTAGACTCTATCTAGAGTGATCCTCTCCACCTTGCTGTCTGGAAACCAGCCTAGGTGGGCAGCCCTTCTCAACTTAGTCTGTAGCTTCTTTGTACCTCCTTCACCTCCTGGATATAGGCCCAAGGTAGGTCTAGTGCTGCTCCTATCTGTTGGCTGAAGTGCTGCTCCAGAAGATGTGAAATGAGGGCATGGAAGCCCTCCTTTTATAGGGCACAAGGCCCCCTTGAATGGACCAACCAGCCAGCCTCATCCTGGCCGACCAGTCTGCTTGCTGGCCGACCTGGTTGGCTGGTCCAACCAGCCCTGTATAAGGGCCCTAGCCAGGCCCTTTTGGGCTGCTGCGAGGCTGCCCTTTTGTTGCTGCTGGAGACCCTGTTGCAGGCTGCATACCTGCCCATAGACCCCCGCCATGCAGTCGTACTGCAGCCGTACAGGTCCGCGCCATGTTCAGGACCTGCTACTAACCCTGCGCACAAGCCTGCCCAAGCAGGTGCCCAAGCAGGCTGCCATGCTGCACCTCCAATTGTGCCCTGTTTCGCCATTGTACAGCCTCTGCCAGGCCCTTCCTTGGCACCTGGATTCCATAGCTTTGTGCTGCCCACATGACAGCTCATGTGCTGCCCATGTGGCAGCCCCATTCTCCCTAGGTCTACCTCCCCCATGCTCTCCTCATATGGGGGCTTACAGATGGGGAGGTGATCATTCCAACACCCCCTCTCACCGACACATCCAGGCCCAATGCCAACACGTTGATGATGATGCTCCAGTAACTCCTTGGTTGTAGTCATGTGAAACTTTTCGATGTTGAAATCTTTTCTTGGCTTTTCATCCAGTGGCTCCTACTCCATCAGGTTTGGTTCTGCTTCCGCACACCATCCTGGTACACAGGTCCATCTTTGGTAGCACCTCCTGGCACCACCACCTTCAATCACGTTCCCGCCTTCGAACTGGAGCAATCTAGCCGTCATGATTTTCCAGTTGTCCCCCTCATAATGAGTGAACAACCTGGAGTCTTCCAGGCACCATGCTTTGAGGGTCTGTCTCAACCCATCCTTCCTTTGGCAAGGTCTGCAACCTTCCAGCAATCTGCGTCCGAGATTTGAAGAAGCACCAATACTTCCCCTTCTGCCTTCGAAGAAGGCCAAGTCCTTCCAATCTCGCATCACCTGAGACAAATGAAGAGCAAGGTCTCTCCACAGCATGCTATAAAGGCTCAAATGCAGAACATCAAGTACATACCAGACCGTCGTATTGCGTGTGTGCTTGCTCTGACAGCAAACTATCCACCTCATGGAGGCATCCACCAAAAGCCTATGTAATCCTATACTGTCCCCTTCTGAAGTACAGCATCCGTCTGACCATGAGACCCTAGGGCCCTTCATAGAACCCACTCTCGTGTCAGTGTCAATAGCCACGCACTTGGAAGGTACCAAGCGCTCCATGCTGTCCTTCACCTTCACAAAGGCATCTGACTCCTCGTCGACCCACATCTCTATGTCAGACATCCTCACTGTGGTTTCTTGGTCAACATATCTGACCTTGGTAACACATGGTGATGTCACCAGGAACAACTCTTCAATTACCACATTTGCTTTGGCCTTTGTATTTGCCTCTGAATCTGAGTTGGCGGACTCCTTCCTTTTGTTTTTCTGATCCGCCTTCTTCTTTCTGCAGTCCTTTGCAAAATGTCCTGGCGTATCACAGTAGAAGCACTTCTTCTTCTGCTTCCTTTTGGAAGTATCCTCGTCATCAGAGTCGTCTTTCTTGGACTTGCCACTGTTAGGCTTGCCCTTACCTTTGCCAGTGTAATCCTTCGCCAATAGCGCCTTGTCGTCTTTGTCGTCGTTGTAGAGCTTCTCCCTAGATTCCTCTTGTAGCAGTAATGGACCTAACTCCTCAAACGTCAGAGGTTTGGTCCTCTGTCCTGCTGTCACGGTCGTAACAAAGGTCTTAAAACTCTGAGGTAGCCTCCTCAGTACCATCAAGGCCAAATGGCACGAGTCCACCTTCTGACCAACTGATGCCAGTTAATCCCTAACCACCTTGATCTTCGTCAAGTGGCTATGTACCGTATCTCCTTCCATATCAAGATTGTAGAGTTGATGCTGAAGAAGCAAAATCCGGGAGGTATTGTCTCTCTCGTACAGATCCTTCAGAGTGACTCACGCTTATACTGACGTCTTGGCCATCTGGATATGAGGGAGCACAGAGTCTGTCGTAGTCCCTATGATTACTGCTAGGGCCAGAGCATCTCTGTCTTCCCAAGCTTCGAGATCCTCTCTGTCTACTGCCATGAGTATCTTCCCTTGCCTGTGCACCGTGTTCTTCGGCTTCGCCTCCACTCTTGTTGTCAATTTCCATAGCTTTCGAGAGCCACTTAATGACTCCGGATCTTCACCTTCCATCGGGTAGTTGGTCCCGTCCAGTTTCCCAGTCTCTCAGAAGTTAGGGATAGTGAATGAGAGAAAACTGGGGAGGAGGAAGGGAGAGCAGGGGCTGAAGAGGCTGTAGCTGGTCGACATCTCTGCTGTTATACCACACAACAAAGTCAACCAAACTTAATTTTCAGTAGACCAGAACTCTGAGCCTGACTGAACCCGAGTCACCCTCCTTCTCGCAAGGGCATTGTCCTCAAGTCGTGGAAGTCGATTCCCAAGAGCTTGTGAATCAGGGTCGTCCTTCAGCAAGGTCCCTGCCTTCAGGCTCCCACACCTGTGAGCCTCCTACTTGGGCTCTAATACCATGTTAGAAATTACCCAACAGAGGGTACACAGAGCGGAAGACTGATAGTAATGCCTAGGAGCTCACACAGTGTGATGTGTGGGGTGTGGAATCATATACTTCTTAACTTAATGTGCATAGATGTGCAAGCTAGTAAATAGACAATGCTCAGAATCAAATATAGAAGCAACTCTTTATATTTTTGTCTGTCCACATAGTAGGACAAGATACAATAACAAAAGGCTCTCCTACTAGATGTCAAGCACTTCTAGATCTCCGAGCCCGCGTGCTCCACCTCGAGCAAATGTAGACTCTCTGTCTAGAGTGATTCTCTCCACCTTGCTGTCTGGAAACCAGCCTAGGTGGGCAGCCCTTCTCCACTTAGTCTGCAGCCTCTCTGTACCTCCCTCACCTCCTGGATATAGGCCCAAGGTAGGTCTAGTGCTGCTCCTATCTGTTGGCTGAAGTGCTGCTCCAGAAGATGTGAAATGAGGGCATGTGACACATCCCAGCACTCCTGAAACCCCTGATCTGCAAAATAACCACACACAACATCAGAACTGAGCAGGCTGCTCACCACCCAACCGTGACATCTACGGGACGTGATCCCGAATCAGAAGATGTCCCCCCGAGCCACGAGCTGAGCTACTGGCACGAACTCCCAATCAGATCCTAACCAGCCTGGTGTCCCATACCACCAGGTGGCGCTGTGAAGCCCTGGATCTGCCACTGGGCCTTGGGCTACGCTAAGATGCAGGCGCGCGTCCGCGACACAATCCAGGATCAGACCTAGCACCTGGGAACGAGACTTGCTCCCAACTGCACACTGAGAACTGAACCCCCTAGGCCTCTTTTATAGACTCGGGCCCCGGCGCCAAAAATAGCGAAGACCTATAAATAGTTCGTACCCTTGCCACTCAACCCGAGAATCAAGCCTGCCTAGCTCTAAGCCTCCCCAGGCTAACCTGAGCTAGTTCTGTGTACCTAGTACACGTCAGATACCGATCCGTGCACATGACATACTCCCCCTCCTCTAAGAACTCACTCCTGAGTTCGGTAAGAAATCGGAAAATGTTCTTTGGAGGTTTTGTAATGTCTCCCATGTTGCATCCTCCTCAACACGATCCTTCCACTTAATCTTGTATTCTGTGATAGTACGATTTCGAATCTGTCTTTCACGGAATTCAAGAATAGATTCAGGTTCGTGAGGAATAAAAGTTAAATCTGTAACTTCTATAATCTCATGAGGAGAAACAATTTGATCATCTGCACCCAATACTTCTTTCAGTCTACTGACATGAAAGACTGGATGTACTTTAACATCAGGAGGCAATTCTAGTCGATATGCAACTGGTCCAATTCTTTTAATGACCTTGAATGGGCCACAATATCTGGGGGATAATTTCGGAACCAAACCAGTACTTAGGCTCTTGGATTCCTTAGGAATTCTGAAATATACCATCGTTCCTTCAGAGAACTCTCTAGGTGAACGATGTCTATTAGCATAAAATCTGTCCCGATCTTGGGCACTTCTAATAGACTCCTTGGCAAACTGCAACATTTCTTGCATGTCTTGCAAGAAGTTCTTAGCAGCATCATTTTGAATCCCTTTTAATCCAACCATAACTGGTGACTTAGGTTGAAACCCGTACATAAGCATAAAAGGACTATAACCTGTACTAGAATGCTTTGCACTGTTGTAAGCAAATTCAATCATGGGTAGATAATCTTCCCATGAAGACTGTCTCTTAGATACATATGCCCGAAGCATGTCTTCAACCAACTGGTTGACCTTCTCTGTACTGCCATCGGATTGTGCATGATCCGAGGAACTCATACTTAGAGTAGTTTCCAACTTCTCAAATACAAGTGTCCAGAAGTTACTTGTAAACTTTGAGTCCCTGTCACTGACTATGTCAGATGGCAAACCATACAGCTTGAACAAGTGGTCCACAAACTCGTGAGCCAACTGAACAGCTGAAATAGTTGTTCTTGTAGGTAAGAATCTAGCCATTTTTGTCAAACGGTCGACTATGACCCAAATAGAGTCATGACCCTTGCGCGTACGAGGCAAACCAGTAATAAAATCCATGGAAATACTTTCCCACTTATTACCTGGAATCTGTAATGGCTGTAATAAGCCCGCGCTCCTAAGGCGTTCAGCCTTAGTAACCTGACAAACTCGGCAACCTACCACATAGTTCTCTACGAATGCACGCATCTTAGGCCAATAAAAGGTATGCTTCACAAGAGACAGAGTCCTATGTATACCTGGATGTCCCGCACTAGGAGCATCATGACACTCCCAGAGAATCTTGGATTTAAGGTCGAGAACATCAGGCACACAAATCTTTTCATTCCGGAACAGCAAGCCGTTCCTTATCATCCACTGACCTCCCGCCACCTGTATCCTAGGTGGCACAATCCCTGAGTCCTGGTCAACCATGGAGCTCCCATCCTGGACTCTCTGCCAATAAGAACTGAAATGACTATCAGTTGCGTATAGCCCTCTCAAGGATTGAAATAGGTCTGAGGATATTTCCGTAAATGACAAAGCATTTACAAACTTAACTCGACTTAAGGCATCTGCCACACTATTCAGCGAACCCTTACGATAACGTATTTCGAAATCAAAATCCTGCATTAGCTCTGCCCATCTAGCTTTCCTTCCTCTCAATTCTGATCCATCACACACATACTTGATTGACTGGTGATCAGTCAATACAAGGAACTTTGAACCATACAAGTAGTGTCTCCAAACCTTTAGAGCATACACTACCGCATAAAGTTCCTTCTCAAGTGTGGGCCAACGATACTGAGTGTCGTCTAGCTTTTTACTCTCAAAAGCTACAGGTCTGCCCTCTTGGAATAAAGCTGCCCCAATCGCATAATCACTCGCATCGGCCTCTAAAACATAAGGCCGGGTAGGATCGGGTAATGCAAGAACGGGTGCTTCCTTGATAGATAACTTCAAGGTTTCAAAAGCCTTGTTCATTGCATCATTCCAAGGGATCGGCTGAGTAGACCTGCGTCCACGACCTTTCAATATGTTGGTCAAGGGTACCGTGATTTGGGAGTAATCACGGACTGACTTCCGAAGAAATACCGTAAATCCTAGGAAAGAGCGAAGTTGTTTCACAGTCTGAGGTATAGGCCAATCTAAAACCTTCTGGATACGATCCAGATCAATGCTAATACCTTCAGAAGAAATCTTGTGTCCTAAGTAAATGATCTCCTTCATAAAGAAGTCACATTTACTCATCTTGGCGTAAAGCTTATGCTGTCTTAGAACAAGTAAGACAACCCGAAGGTGTCCTATATGATCCTCAAGCGTTTTACTATATACCAAGATATCATCTAAGAACACGACAACAAATTTGCCCAGATAATCCCTGAACAAATCGTTCATCATCTGCTGAAAAGTAGCAGGAGCATTGGTCAAACCAAAAGGTAATACGAGGAACTCGTAATGACCATACCTAGTCCGGAATGCGGTCCTATCTATGTGTTTAGCATAGATACGGATTTGGTGATAACCCGTACGCAAATCAATCTTAGTGAAATACTTCGCTCCGGCCAAACGGTCTATCAAATCATCAGAACGAGGTAAAGGATAGCGGTTCTTAATTGTAACTTTATTAAGTCGTTTATAATCTATACACATCCTCCATGAAGAATCCTTCTTCTTTCTTAAGAGGACAGGTGCACCCCAAGGAGATTTACTTGGGCGGATATAGCCCATATTCAGGTAATCCTGAAGCTGGATAGCTAACTCATCCTCCTCTACCTGGCTCATCCTATACGGTGGTACACTGATAGGTTGAGCCCCTGGGACTAAGTCTATGCGATGATCTACTGCCCTTTCTGGAGGTAACCCTTCCGGCAGTTGAGCTGGGAATACGTCCTTAAAATTATCTAACAACGTTCTCAATTCTCGGTGTTCAAACACACTTAATTCATTTTTGTTAATTACCGAAACAATAAATGAAGAAAGTGGAATCAAAACACACTGATAGACATCATAATGAGAAGTGTTCAATATATTCCGAAGCTGCATCGCAGATACAATAGGCCCCTGAGAAGGGATAATCTTATCACACTGAATACAAAATTGGGTGCCTTTGTCTTCAAAAGAAAGGGTATGCTCCGTCCATCCGATCTGGATATTGTGGGTTTTAAACCACTCTATCCCGATCAGCAAGTCTACATGCTCTAGATGCATAACGTAACATGTGAGAGCTCCTGTGTAGGCTTGAATCCGGATGGGAAGCGCTTCAACCTTGCGATCCCAAAACTGCTTCCCGGCTGGAAGCTGCACCTCGTAGGTGTGGTCGCTAGGTACTGTGGACAGCCCCATCTTCTGCACAAATTTGTAATTAACAAAATTGTGAGAGCTGCCCGGATCAAAGAGAATGTGAACCCGTTGGTCCCTAACTTCTCCATAAACTCGGAAAAGATCATGGGAACCAAACAACGAAGTATTAAAGGTACAATTGCAAGAAAGGGGGCAGGTAATGACATTTACTGAAATACCTGTCATCGTAACCTGGTTGGCTCCCTTGGCTGCGGTACGCGGACCTGCCTGGAGCTTGGGTCCTAGCACCAATTTCTGGTTCTTCCGCTTAGGACACTCATTCTTCGTGTGGCCCCGCTCGCAATAAAAACACCGGCCCTCTTTCTTGAGCCTGAGAGTGCGAAGGAAACGGGCCTTACCATTTTTCGCAGGAGTTAAGCTTTTCCTGGAGGCGTTGTCCGTAGACTTCGTCTCCCCAATACCAGTCGCATGCTGAAAGAATTTGCGTTTGTTCTTTCCGCTGGTCTCGGTAACTGTGGTTGCCTTGGTACCGGCCATGGTATCATCATATATGCGTGCATATGTCATGGCCTCCTGCAATGTTGTGCACTTGTTATACTTAATCTGTAACTTATAGGAGTCTGGCAAACCATCCACGAAAAAACCTAACAAGGTTACAGGATCCATTTTAGTGGCCCTGGTTTGCAGATCCCTAAATCTCTGAAGATACACTTCAAAAGTTAAATTCAACTTTGACATATCGAGGGCTTTGAGCTTGCCGACGATATCGTAGTCATCTTCCTTCTTCAGGAACTCCTTCCTGAAGATACCCTCAAATTCTGTCCAAGTGTCAGGCTTAGGCTGGAGTTCTTTCCACCAAAGCAAGGCTTTACCTGACATAAACCCTGCTGCTAGCTGAATCTTTTTCTCGTCTGGATAGGGGTGAAATTGGAAGTGAACTTGCCACTTGTGCAGCCAAGTGTCAACCACCTCCTTTGTTCTTGATTTCTGGTCACCTGGAAAGGGATCCGGAGTGATATTCGGGCCTAGCACGGAGGCCATGGCATCCACATGCGTGAGTGCCTGAACCGTGCTAGCCAGAAGAGTCAAGGTAGCTTGTATCCCTTGGAGTTGCTGTGTCAACCCCGATTGATTAGCGTTGACCTGCTCAAATTTACCATCCAGAGCAGTCGTGAACTCACTGAAGGCTTTCTTAGTGATCAGGTCATCATAAAGACCCTGATCATCCTCTCCCACTGGAGTGTAATCTAATTCCTGCTCTCCCATAGTGAACTCAGGATTCGGAGCATCAGACATAGCTGAATACTAACTCGATTACAGGCTGAGAGAAATAAATAACTGAAACGGAGCACGGAGGGAGATGGAGTAGAAGAAAACCGTCCCTGGTGCCTCCCCGAATCTGCAACCGGATGCGCAGTCAACGATAAAGGCTGTACGGACTGCTGACGTGGCCTGTACGGCTGCTGACGCAGTCCGTACGGTGGCTGTAGGTGCAGGCGCAGCTGCTGTACGGAGCAGCTGCAGGTACCGAAGTTGACAGTACAGTCCGTACAGGCTGTACGGGCTGGTACGGGAGCCTTGGGAGCAGCGCTGGGCTGACGCAGGCAGGGGCTGCAGCAGAGGAGCTGGTCGAAACTGGACGCTGCTGAAGGGCGAGGCGGGCTGGCTCAGATCTCAAGGTAAGATCTCGAAACTGGGGCTGCTTGTGGGTTGCCTAGCACCCAGCCCCCACCTATATAGGGTGCAGGGCGGCCTAATTTGGAAGCTAAGCTTCCAAAGAAGGCTGAGCCCCTCCAGCTTTGGAGGGGTGCTTTTACGAAAAAAGCACCTGAGCTCCTCCAACTTTGGAGGGGTGCTTTTTTCGCAAAAAAGCACCTTCCTCCTGCCCTTCTTCCTGCGCAGGCTGCACGCAGCCCTAGGCGCAGGCTGTTCGCAGCCTGTTGCGCAGGCTGTGGTCAGCCTGTTGCGCAGGCTGTCCTGCCCCTACAGCCTCGCCTAACTGCGTCCTTTCTACTCCCCGCATACTCTACTCCCAGGCTGTCAATTTCCTGCCCTACTCTCCTTCCTTTCTGCTCTCCTTCTCCTCCCTCAAACTTCTCTCTGTAGCCTTCAGAATTTTCGATTCAATTTCACTCCTCTTCTTCCTCCTTTTCCAGATATTTCCTCACCCCTTCTACCCCAGGTAGACAGCAAAAACGCAGCAGGAAATCTCGAATTTTAGGGCATACCTGGAAGAGAAATCCGTCAAATTTCTCGCATCAGAAGTTCCTACCTCAGGAGTTGGCTCTGATACCAACTGACACATCCCAGCACTCCTGAAACCCCTGATCTGCAAAATAACCACACACAACATCAGAACTGAGCAGGCTGCTCACCACCCAACCGTGACATCTACGGGACGTGATCCCGAATCAGAAGATGTCCCCCCGAGCCACGAGCTGAGCTACTGGCACGAACTCCCAATCAGATCCTAACCAGCCTGGTGTCCCATACCACCAGGTGGCGCTGTGAAGCCCTGGATCTGCCACTGGGCCTTGGGCTACGCTAAGATGCAGGCGCGCGTCCGCGACACAATCCAGGATCAGACCTAGCACCTGGGAACGAGACTTGCTCCCAACTGCACACTGAGAACTGAACCCCCTGGGCCTCTTTTATAGACTCGGGCCCCGGCGCCAAAAATAGCGAAGACCTATAAATAGTTCGTACCCTTGCCACTCAACCCGAGAATCAAGCCTGCCTAGCTCTAAGCCTCCCCAGGCTAACCTGAGCTAGTTCTGTGTACCTAGTACACGTCAGATACCGATCCGTGCACATGACAGCATGGAAGCCCTCCTTTTATAGGGCACAAGGCCCTGTTGAATGGACCGACCAGCCAGCCTCATCCTGGCCAACCAGACTGGCCGACCAGTCTGCTTGCTGGCCGACCTGGTTGGCCGGTCCAACCAGCCCTATATAAGGGCCCTAGCCAGGCCCTTTTGGGCCGCTGCTAGGCTGCCCTTTTGTTGCTGCTGAAGACCCTGTTACAGGCTGCATACCTGCCCATAGATCCCCACTATGCAGTCGTACTGCAGCTGTACAGGTCCGCACCATGTTCAGGACCTGCTGCAGGCACTAACCCTGCGCACAAGCCTGCCCAAGCAGGTCGCCATGCTGCACCTCCAATTGCGCCCTGTTTCACGATTGTACAGCCTCTGCCAGGCCCTTCCTTGGCACCTGGATTCCATAGCTTTGTGCTGCCACATCACAGCTCATGTGGTGCCCATGTGGCAGCCCCATTCTCCCCAGGTCTGCCTCCCCCATGCTCTCCTCATATGGGGTTTACAGATGGGGAGGTGACCATTCCAACAGTTTTCTGTCTGGGAGACTGCCAATATCTGAATCGTTGCTGTTTGGAGCTATCTGGAGGTGCCAGTCTTCAGTTCGTTGCATCAGAGGGCTTCAGTTTGCAGCCGTACCTGTCAGGAGGAGTTTACCACTATTTTGCATCAGTTACGTGCCGGGTCGATGAAGCCATACTTTGGTATCCATAAACAATGATCTTTGTAGAAGCTGAGCTTCACAGGAAGCTTGCTAGGGGTTAACCAGGTCTTGAATGTGTAAAGCTGTATGAGAACCTTATGAATAACTTGGTTAAAGTGAGCAGAACAAAAGGGGCCTCAGGTCTATAGTGAAAGGGGGGTAATCTCTCCATATGAAGCCCTAGATTCTCAAACCATTTGCGCGTACGTGTATACCAACACCTCTAACCGCCCTTAGCTACTAAAGTCATGGATGAGGATAAGGGTAGCCATGGTACCTTGAGTCGGCGTGAGGTTGAGACTCGGCGTGAGGTCGAGGAACCATAATCCCTAACCCGGTGGATGTATGTGATAACGTGGAATGTTGCCATTGGGCGGACCAAGGAATCAAAGAGAAGGGACTTGGTCCAAGAATCCTTTACTACCCCTCAAGTCTAGCAAGTGCGGCATATTCCTTGATTAGTCGGGCTTGCATCTCTGGTCGCATTGTGAAAATTGGGCTAGAGGCAATGACCTCCATCAGTAATTTGCCCATTGTGAACTGCTCTCTGTGCATGGCTGCTCAGGATGTGTTGAAGATCATGACTATGGTTTTACCAAGGTTGACCCTTAGATCATGTGTCGCGTAGAAGATATGGAGTGCATCCAAGTGTTGCTAGAGGCCCTTTGCTGAAAAGGAGACTTTTATTGACCTGGTTAGCAGTTGTCGGCGTTGACTAGCCGACCAGGGTCAATAGTCAATGTTGATCATTTGATCAGGGTCGGCCATTCAAAGACTTTAAAAGGAGATATTAGCCCATTCATTTCAGCATTTAGTTGATGCAGTTGAGTCTTCAGGAGTCAGCCTCCATCCTTAACATTCAGCCCAGTCAGCATACGACAACAAGTACTGCATTCATCCGCAATCTTGCATCCCGCAGTCAGGAGCAGCATTGGGAAGGCGTCTGCTTACATCCATCAGGCCTCCCATAGTCTGGCTCTTCATCAACATCCACTGCAGCCTCTACATTAGCATCTAGTTAGCCTTAGCATCGCATTAGGAGCTAAAGTCAAAGCCCAGATCCATTGGGGCTCATTATTGTATTTAGGCATTGACATCTCTTTATGTTTCTATCTCCCTCAACGCTATCTAGTCTTTAATTGCAGTTAGTTTAGGGTTGCTAACTACGATCAGAAGTCTATGCATGCTACATTGGTATCAGAGTCTAGGTGGATAGCCTTAGGAGCATGATGATAGCCATGCCGCCTGAGAGCTCATTTGCTTTTGCTCAGATCAAAATAACCTTGAAGATCTTATTGCAAGTCATGTGCTTCTTGCATGAGCATGTAGGAGCATATAGATTAGGCTTGCATCAGCATATAGGCACAATTAGTCAGCCAGTCCAATCAAAGCATAGTCAGTCTCGCCACCCAGTCTAGTCAAAGCATAGTCAGTCCAATAAAAAATCCATCATCTACAAGTAGCCCTTCATCCGAGTTCTCTGAACACAACTCAGTGGACTACTTTGCAATAATTGTTATAGATATAGCTCAAGCAGCTCAGTCATGGGTCTCACATGGGTCTACCACCCAAGGAAGGCTCGCAACTTTCATCGTTAGCTCGTAGGGGTCTTCCATCCTCAAGAACAGCTCAAGAGTCGTAGCCAGTGAGTCTGTTGGGTCTACCACCCAAGGCAGTTACTCAGTTCTCGCAGTAAGTTCAGTCAGCTCAGTCATTTTTAGTTAGTCCAAGCTTTGCTGATAGGACCATCAGTGACATCGTATGGAGTGGTTTGACGGCCGTCATCAAAAGGAGTTCAAGGAGTTCCATACAGGCTTTGGCATATAGGGGGTTCTTTTCAGCATTGCCATCAGTAGCGCACACCCTCAGCCTTGGGTTTTGCATATGGCATAGGAAGTGGACTTTAATAGTCGCCTTGGTGTAGATAGAAGTTTGGGGATCCCAGGAAAGGTGGATTTCTTCCATCAAGTCATTGGTGCGAGAGTTTGCATCAATTTGACAAGTCCCTAAAGTCATAGGCCAAGGCGGAGAAGTTTGGGTTGCTAGGGCAAAGCGTTGCAAGGTCTCCACCCAGCAACAAGTTTAGTAGAGGGGAATGTCACATGCACTAGGGTCAGCGCGTGTGGCAGTGACACTTGGTTGCACAATCGTCATTTCGCAGCATCAATTAGCAGTAGATTCGTAGGGTTTTGGGCAGCAAAAGACAACGTAGGTCAAAAAATGCAAAGCTGACTTTTTGGTTAAAATGTCAATGCGTTGAGTTTTGGTCAACGTTGACATTTGACCGGCTTGGTTGACTATCAATGTTGACCGACAAGGGTCGGTGTTGACCATCCGACAAGGGTTGACAGTCTACCCTAAAAGACTATAAAAGGAGATACCAGCCCATTCATTTAAGCGTTTAGCTCATGCAATTCAATCTTCAGCAGTAAGACTTTATCCTCAACATTCAGCCCGTGTAGCAGTCAGCATACAACAACGAGTCCCGCATTCATCCGTAGTTCTGCATCCCATAGTCAGGAGCAGCATTGGGAAGGCATTCGCTCAGATCCATCAGGCCTCCCATAGTCCGGCTCTTCATTAACATCCACTATAGCCTCTACATCTGCTTCTAGTTAGCCTTAGCATCACATCAATAGCTAGTCAAAGCCCATAGTCCGGCTTTTCTAGTTAGCCTTAGCATCACATCAATAGCTAGTCAAAGCCCAGATCCATTGGGGCTCATTATTGTATTCAGACATTTGCATTAATCGCACATTGCATTGCATCCTATTTGTATGTCTTGTGTCAGATCTCTATCTCTTTACCTCTCTATCTCCCTCATATCTGCTCTTTAATTGCAGTTAGTCTAGGTTGTTTACCTATGGTGGGAAGCCTCTGCATGTTACAAGGGCTGCATATAGTGAAGTCTCAGCCTCCTCACATAGATCTCTAGCAAATTGTGATGTCTCGAGGGGGAAGTAGCATACTACAATGAAGAGGTGTTGTTGAGAGGGACGTTGGATTTGAATCCAAAGAATTCTAGAACGGGTCACGCTTCTCAACAAGGATCATCCCGGTGAGAGATGATTTGTATAGTACTGTCACACCTCCAATCACTCACTCCACCTATTTTCGTAATCTCTTTTTTTTTGGGGGGGGGGGGGAGACTGTTTCCCTAATCTCATCACGCTATGCTACCTCCCTGTGACTAGTCAGAGGGCGCTCTGTGCTCTAGTGGGTCTCTAGTAGAAAGTTGTATCTCATCTTGTGTAAGACTCTTAGAAATTTCTTGGATCTCACTTTAAGGTACCATTACAATTCCAAATGGTGCAGGTCAAGGTCTTGGTGCTTTGAATCTCATAGACCGTGTCCCTCTATGAGAGGGACCACCAGATGTGTGTCGGGGGCTTATCAAAAGCTGCCCATCTCGAATCACAGTCCACTTTCCCTTGTTGCAGGCTATGTCCGCTGTTGTAGAAGGGTGTGCCTGTCCTCTACTTTCAAAGGTGTGAGGTCCTTATCGAAACGGATTTGGGGGTGATTCCATAGAATTGTACGCACGGATATCTCGTCTTGTGTAAGACTCTTAGAAATTCCTTGGATCTCTTCATAAGGTACCATTACAGTTCGAAATAGTGCATGTCAGGGTCTTGGTGCTCTAAATCTTGTAAACCCTGTCCCCCTATGTAGAGGGACCACTAGATGCTCAGGGGCTTATCATAAGCCGTCCATCTCAAATCATTGCCCACTTCCCCTTCTTGCGTGCTATTTCCCGCTACTGTAGAATGGTGTGCCTCTCCTCTACTTTCAAAGGTGTGAGGTCCTTATCCAAAATTCCATAGAATTGTACGGTGTGTAGTGCTTCAAGGCGATCATGATTGTCCCTAAATTGGATAATAAGTGGCTGCTCTTGAGTGGGGTCCCGTCTTATGCGTCATACTCCTTGAAGATGGTCTCATTGTCGGCTGTGTTGGATGTGTGCAAGGGATCGCTTGGACTCTGATAATGAGGGCTTTATTGGCTCTTTGAATTGCTGCTCCAGAATGGTGGCCTTCGTCGCAGGATCTCGTCTTGCGATGTCCACCCATTTGGAGGTCTTTGCGATAGCTAACTGCATGGTGGCTAGAACTCATTTCCCCAATGAAACTATAGCGATCCTGACCAGTCAATTCATGATTATAGATAGGAAATCGACGCCATACTATCCCAGGGCAAATGGCCTGGTTGAGAGCTCGAATAAAACTTGCTGCAAGATTATAACTTGCACGGTGGAGGCCAGTCATACCAACTGGGAGCATAAGCTCATCAGCTTATTGCGACGATCCTTTTCAATGAGGAGGGCCACCATATCATCAAACGTGGTAGTGGCAAGATGAAGGATCTCAAGAGTGTGCTCAAAGCGAGAAATGCCATGCATACTCTTCATAAGGACGGCCATCTTATCTTCATCATTAGGAACACTCTTCAAACTTGAGAGTTGTTGAACAAGAGATTGAAACCGGGCTAGATGATAACTCAACTCATCACTCTCTTCCATTTTCAGATCATAAAATTTGAGCTTCAAGAAGACTTTAGAGTTGGTGATTTTATTACCAAAGAAGTTCTCAAGGCGATCCCAGATCTCCTTAGCAGTTGATTTGAAGTCCACATGATGAATGAGAGAGTCGGCAAAGCAAAGACCAATAAGAGCAATGGCCCTAGCATTCTAGAGCTTCCATAATTTGCATTGTTGCTAATAAGTTGTCTCAAGACGCTCTTCCTCAACAACATCCCAAACTCCTTCACGCATCAGCAATAGTTGCATCTTGGTTTGCCACGTGGGAAAGCCTTCCCCCTTGAACTTCTCCACGAGTAGGGAACTTGAAGAGAAGGAAGTCATGATGAAAGAGGGCTTCCAGAAGGCGTGCAATAAGCTGAGGAGACCAGCAAGTATGGCGGCTGGCAAAAGGCTCCAAAACACGAGCAGTCCTCACGTGGACAAGTCGGCTGAGGAAATGGTCTTAGAGATTGCTGGAGCAGCTGGTCGAAGGCTGGAACCACTCAAAAACTTCCACAAGCAGGTCCGAAAGCAAAGTTGGCTGAAGTAATGCAGCTGTAGAAGCTAGCAGAAATTCGATGGCTTGATCTGCTCCGAAGTGCACACAACAGCACTTGGAGAGGCGGGAAAAGCTCCGAATTGAAGACCCTGACCTCCACGCAGCACTTGGAGAGGCTGGAGTTGCTTCAAGGTGCTGACCAAGATGGAAAGATGGCAGCAGCAGCAGGAAATGACCCGACCAGCAGGTAGAGAGGCTGTCAAGAGCACCTGGAATGAAGGTAGCTGGCTGCTATGCAAAAAATAAGAGGCGAAACAGAGGCAAATGAAGGGCTGTGATGCAGAAACCCTAGGCGGGATGAGCCAGCAGGAAAGAGAAGGCAGCAGAGGTGAAAATAGGGCAGCTGAGCAGATTTAGTGTGAAACCGGCCTTCAGTTTCCTAAAGGGCAGTAGACCATAACTTGCATTGCATATTCATCATTTACAGCCTCATTGCATCATTTCCAACCACTTAACTTAAACAACACCACTTAGAAAACAATTTGAGAAATAACTGGATGGTGGCTAGAGTGCCCCTGCTCAATGAAACCAAGTACAAGACACCACACTGGCCCCAAACACTTGGCGCCCCTTCCGGTATTTATTTATTTCTTTAGGAATGAAATTGGTACATACAAGAAGGGCTTACCCTTCTGCTCTGCCCCATGGACTATTCCACTGTCCAAGCCAAACCTTGGCTATAACCTGCATTCCATCCTAGTACCCAAGTGCCAAGGCAAAGCTAAGGCATTCACCATTTGTCCATGACCAAGTGTAAAGGTATCCAAGCATTCCACAAAGACTGTAACCAACTGTTAATGACCGAGCATCCAGACACTTCCCAAAAATCTCCAAATGCAATCACATGAAAAGGATAGCGACAAGAGAACTCAAACCAGCTTCAACTGACTTCAGTCCAGCTCCGAAACACCTCCAGAAGCAACACATCCAGTGTAGTGGCTAGCAGGAGGAACTGGCAGCTAGGAGAAGGGAAGGAAGAGAGAGATAACGGGCTGGAATCAGAGAGAAAGAAAGAGCAGGAGGATCACGGGCAGAAGAGAGAAGGTGAGCAGGCGATACAGCAAGGGAAAGGGGCCGCACAACAGTGAATAAGCGTCCGTACAGCAGCCTTTGGAATCCGTGCAGCAGCAGCAGCATTAATGACGTGTGTACAGCCAGCAAAATCACTCGTACTAGCAGGAAAATCATCCATACAGTCTGCCTTGGATCCCGTACAACAGCACGTGAAAAGTCCGTACAATCAGCCTAGAAAAACGTGCATCTGTCCATACAGCCAGCAATAAAGACCTCATACAACAGCGTTGAAAGGACCGTACAGCAGGTACATACTCCTTCAATGCAGTTCTTGCAGTCCGTACAGCCATATGGACTGCCTTGAGATGTGTGCAGGCCAAGAAATGCAAGGAGTCAAGTCTTCCTTGGAATTCGTACGGCGTGCCCCTTCACCTCGGGATGTGTGAAGAAAGAATAATCCAAATAGAAAACGTACCTTAGCCTTGGAAGGAGAGGAAGAAGGTAGGTATGCATGAGGGAATGCCACGTGGCCCCCTCATTAAAGCTCTAACCCTTGCAAACCAATGGAACATTGGTTTGCCCCTCACATTAAAATCCTAACCCCTTCTAACCAATGAAACATTGGTTTCCTTGGGCCTAACTTTAAGACCCCTCTAAACCTTGCCTTGCCCCTAGCAAGTAGGCCTAGTGTGTGCACCTAGGGACTTTTGGGAAGTGTCGCTTCCCTTGGGCTAGCCCCCTAAGCCAAAGTTAGTCACGGTTCATAACTTCATGTCCCAATGACATAGTGTTTTGAATTAGGGTTAGGGTTAGGTCTAGGATGATGTGGCAGCTATGGCTATGGCAAGGCTAAATGGCTCTGATACCATGTTGGAAACATGGTGAAGGGAGAGAGAGAGAGAAGGTTAGGGTGTGAGGAAATGATGCTCAAATAAAGACATGACAAAGGCTTTCATTCATTCATCTAGTATATCAAGACAAGTGAAGTACAAGCCTTATATAGGCTATTCACTCACACACTAGCACCTAGTGCATAATGGATAAGTCTCATGATGACACATGGCACTCACACAAGACTCACTCACATAGACTAGTACTAGATCATCTAGTAATTCACATCAACACTTCACATCACCACACTCTTTGGCTATGATATCTCCAACAACTGAGTGATGGTAAGGGTGACAAGGAGTACTGTAAGGATGCACAGGGGGTAAATAGAGGTTGGCCTAGCAAGGCACGTTAGGGCCAGTACTAATACCAATGTCAATGCCGATGCCAATGCCAAAACTGGTTTCGGTGATGATGAGGCTGCTGCTGCTGCTGCCATGGATGATTACGATGATAATGATGATGCTGAGGCTGCTGCGGCTCTTGCACTGCCGTACTATCCATGTGCAAACTGCTTCGATTGTGGCGGATGTTGATGTCATCGACCTCCAACTGTCCTTTGGGCTGCTGTTTGATTGCCTGGTTTTTTGGCCCTTTTCTTTTCTTTCTTCTCTCCTTTCTCTCCTTTTGCCATATCGTTATGCTGTTTCCTGCCCCCTGTTTTTTGGCAGTTCAACCTGAGTTACGAGGTGGAGAGGGGTGCCTTTCTTCCCCATCATTTCTGCAGGAGTACAATGGCCTGGGGGTTTCTTGAACTGAGAGGGCGGAGGGGGGCCCTTTCTTGGCAAGAAAGGGTGCTGTGAATGGTCAAAAGGGGGGGGCGCTGTGGAAGAGGCAGCTGGGAAAGGCCAAGGGGAGGCACCGGGGGGGGGATGCAGAGGCGGGGGATAGAATGTAGAGGCGAGGGGAGCAAAACACAGAAGGGCAGGGGGGCACAGGGAGCGCGTGCAGAGGTGAGGGTGCAGGGCTGGGAGTGGGGTGAGACAGAGGCAATGGCAGATTCGTTGTGGCTTCTTGTTCCTTGTGCACGAGAGACTTTTCATCAGGATTGGAAGAGGATGTGACTGGAAATTGCCATTTCTATCTTCTCTCCATCTCTGTAAATCTAACTAACACAAATTAAGATGTGACTGGAAATTGCCATTTCTATCTTCTCTCCTTCTCTTTAAATCTGACTAACACAAAGGAAGAGAGATTTATGTTTTGAAGAGTTATCATTCTTATGGCACTGTAGTGTAGCTTTCATATGTGTTCTTATATGCACTTTGCTTCCTTGACATTTATATAAAGATAAAAGTGTATTGGGACTACTTTCTGATTTAAACTGAGTATGTTTTTAAAGGGAGAACAATGGGTCTGTGACCTTATTTTCTTATTTTTATGGACTATGCAGTACGTGTGTGTATCTGAGTGCAAGGGCTGTTTTGCGCATGGCTCGATTGGATCCTTGTCAAGAACTTTGTCAGTCACAGTTACCAAAAATTGCAGAAAAACCGGCCCCATCAGCTGAAAAGGATGTGGCAGATCGGCTTGTATATAAGTTGGTTCGGGTATGTTTGTTTTTGCTTATGACCTTAGTCTTGTGCTGGAAGGGATCTTTAATGGTTCTTAGTTTTATGTGTGTGTGGGCTTGTCTATGCTTGTATTAGGAAAGATGAGCTTCTTTGGGGCTCCTCAAGTTCTAAAATACCCAGCAAAGGAAGCTCATATAATTGACTAGCACAGTGGTTTGTGTAGGATCTGCACTAGTTGGATGCCTGTGGTTCGAACATGTTACAGATCTATGTACGCAGGAGCTATATGGCTTACAGATGGAAACATAGTGGCTTGTTGGGTTTATATCCCCATGGATTGGATGATGCTTGCATCGGTTGTAATGTTGAGTCTATGCTACATTACATGTAACCAATTTTAAGGGGCCTGAACCATTTGTAAAGTTTAGATTGAGAATCGGATTCTAGTTTTGCATTGTACATGTGGAACTACGGCACAAGTTGCTCTAGGAGTCAAGGGTTTAGGGTTTTCTACAAAACCACAGTTTCTTTCTATTTCATAGCATCTGCCATTCATTTCAGCATTCCTAAGCTTTCTCTAACTTCGTGTGTTCTTTGCGAGAGCCTCTCTCTTGGGGTAGTCGTGCGCAAGTGGTATTCCCTTTTTGGGGTAGCCATGCACAAGCATGTGCAACGATCCGAGAGAGAGGATACATGACGAATCAGCAAATAGATGCATTCCAGGGCTTCACATAGCCCAAGTAGCTCCATGCAGCTTAAAATTCAGCCCTTCACCTTGTCATGCAAATTAAGGCTAAAACGACTGGCATCTATGGTTTTCTAGGTGGTACAGGCATTTGTGCATCAGCCGCAATAGTAAAGGTGACTGTTTTATAGATGTCAGTCTCAAGGTGATTTGTGCGTGCGCACACATTACGTGTTTCTATGCAGCCTGGCTAATAGTGTGTATATTGTAAATAAGCTGCATTTAAAAGTATTTTTCAGTTTGAGAGATGTCACACCATCACATGTTGGTGATTTGGCTGCACACGTGTGCTTCTTGGCACTTGTTACTGGAATTGTAGGTGATTTGATACACTTCAAAACAACCATTTGTTAGTGTGTTTTTCACGTTTGCAGATGTTTCGAAGTGTTTTTGCGAGTGGCACTTAGAGCTAAGCTGTGTGGGAGGAAGTTCAAAGAGGCTTCCTCATCACTTGTAAGTTACGAAACGCTCAACACAAGGTTTCAATGGAAGCTTAGTGAGAGCATTGAGGGATTCAAATCACGATAGAGATTAGGGATGCTGGTAGGCCAACCTATGGCTAAATTTAAAGCTTATTCGTGGATAACAAGAGTGTAGCTTGCATTGATACCGATGTCAATGGTGAGCAGTGTGGTTGTCCACATTATGACAACTGGTAATTTTGAGCTTAGAAGCAAAAATTGAGCCTTTCCAAGATGAAATTGGAAGGATATTAATAGACAACACACATGATCACATAACAATTGCAAGATGTAGGGTTGAGAGAAAACTGGATGGAGGCCCACTTTTCCACAAAAGTTTGTCCTTGGTGTATTTCTATCCTTTATTTCAAAATAGAAGTCCCGAACATGACTACATTTGGTAAAAGCTATTGCCCATGGCACATCATAGATAATGGATACAAGTTATTCCCAAAAGTGCCTCCTTGTATAGGAACAGATACAACATACATACAATTCTTTAAACCAAATTTTAGAGATCCAAAACTTGTGTGCCCAACTAAGCACAACTCAAGCCCCAACTGATGTTTTTTGGAAAAAGATGAAGTCGAATGATTGTATCTTCAGCCTCCATAGTTACTCTAATGATGCTTCCCCTGTGCAACACATCAGTAAGGATCTAATTTCACTCACTTGGGCAACTCGAGCTAGGGAATTCCTTGTAGAATCAATTTTTCCCTGAAGAACACGGTAGGAGTTTGTAGGCCCCCAACAAGTTCAGGAAAAGAATGCAAATTGCTAGTGGCTTGATGATAGAAAGAGCATTAGAAGAGAAACACACTAGCTTGGACAGCTCGAGACATGCAGTCCAACCAAGGGAAGTATGTAAAAGAAGCAAGATTATAGTCAAGGATGCTTATACATGGGCGTGGATAGGTTGAGAAATGGAGTCCAAACGAGGGAGGCACTTTAACGAGGGAAATTATAGTCAATGATGCTTGGGATAACAAATAGATGACCAGCGATTTCATCCTAGAGGTGAAAACAAGAGCAATTATGATGAACGGTGGGTTGCAAGACTGATATGCTAGTGCAAATAGATTGACCCCGATCTCGACAAAAGAGCAAACTCAGCTTCTGTGGATCTTGGGATAGTGGCCAAGTCTTGATTTCATAGCCTTCTTGATAACACCATGTGGCAGAGATATTAGCCCTGTTCTTTGACTGCTATATTATGGATTTGCATATATGATGAGATGAGAACATTAGTGGGAATAGATTGTGCCTTAGATTGAATGATACGTAATCCTTATTAGTTCAGATTTGTATAAGCCATATCATCTAACTAACAAATATGCATTATAATGTGTAATATCAAATTGTCATGCGACAAATCCTTATAGACAACCAATTTCCTTTTAGTCAAGGGATTAGACCGTGATGGGTTATTATTAGCATTGGCAAATAGCCAAATAGGTATCCCTACTTGAAAAGAATCCAAAAATGTATTTAACTAGTGGAAAAATGAGGAGGGGAGAGGTGGAAAGGGGTAAAGAGGAGAGTGATTAAGACATTGTGAGGGAAGGAGAGAGCACGCAACGATGAACATGCAAGAATGTGAGAGAGAAGGAGAAGGAAGTGAGGTTAGGCTGATTGTGACATGTGGCAGTCAAGATTAACGAGGGTTTGGTAGCTAATGAAAGTATTCATGAATAATAGGCTCATTTAACCTAACTAGGCCTTTAAAAGTTTGCCGCGTGACCCCTCTACCCTTACATCTTATTATTAATTGTAGGGAGCTGAGGATTGATTGGAGTTTTTAAGGCTTACAATCGAAGCTAGAGATCTTAATTCCACCATGGATCATATGATGAGTGCAAAGAGTTCAGTAGAAAGTTGGAAGATATCGAAAGAAAACGTTGAGGTGAACAATGCAGGCATTATTTTGCAATTTAACGGCCAGCTTCACTCTTTGGTGATGACAGAAAAAGATCCCATCTCGATTTATGTCACCAAGCTCAAAGGAATCAATGAGCAGTTGGCATTCAAATGGATAAAGATCTTATGCCAATGAATCTGAATTTTTGGCAGTGTCATACAAAGGCTTTGGATGGCAGCCCGTAGCAAGATGCCTACAATGCAATAAATGCTTGGCTTGCTTTGTTAGGTTAGTAGCTCATGCAGCAACACATGGAGGGAGGTTATGTCAATGGCCAAGCTTTTGCATGGGAATGGCAAAACCAGAGCGCCTAGAGCACACTCGATTGAGGTTTTCCCTATCACAGCTTTCCTCAAAGGAGGCCGCCCAAGACGAGGGGTCACCCTGAACATAGCACAGTGGGTTCAGAGATCAAGGAGACCACGTCCCCCTCCAACACCACAGCATGAGACAATCAGACAGACTCAGATTTGGGACATTTTCGCCACTCAGAGATGAGCCACCATAGTGCCGGGTTTCAGTTTTTGAGTTTCCAGTTTCCAATTCGAGTTCCCAGACTGCTCTAGATAGTAGATAGCACATGATATGATATATATTTTTGTACTTGATTTTTCCTTGAGCCATTGAGCTCTTTTTATTTCAGCACAGTACTCAGCAAAGGGTCTTGGCGCGCCCTTTGCCTCAGCCCCTTGTGGCATGTATGAGTTTTTCCCCTTTGGTGTCACCTTGTCCCATAGGCCTGCGAGGCCTCCCGTGGACGTTAATATATCTTTCTTTCTTTCTCTCTCCACCATGTTTCTAACATGGTATCAGAGCTAGGTTGGCCCTGCCCTAGTCCGCCTTGGCACGTATCATCTTCTCCAACCTAACCCTAACTCTGCTCAGCTCCCTCCTGCCTGCAGCTGCCTCATTTCCGCCTCTATTCGCCTCTTCCATAGCCAATCACCTCTTCATCCCTTGCTGCCTTCATTGACGCCGCCATTCGGGAGTTCCTGTGGTTCTAGGCACATTGACAGCCTCCGTACTTGCTGGTCGGCTCACTGCGCCTGCACGTGTGGTCATCAGAGGTCGTTTCAGAGCACTTCATCGCCGAATCTAGGGTAGCTGCTGCAGCATAGCCGACCACCTGTGAGCATCTTTTGCAGTAGTTCGAGGTCTGTGAAAGCATCTCCAAACTGTTTCTGGCCCTCCAGCACATCTGCATCAGTCGTTTTTCAACTTGGTGACCTGCTACAGCAATTCGGATTGTCTTGCTGACCTGCCTTCCATATTTCGGACCTGCTGCAGCACTCGTGCTTCCTCTTTGGTTCAGTTCTGTGTTTCGAGGCATATTCTTGCTGCTTTTTCATTAGGGTTTGCATTTGGAGCCTCTCAGCCCTTCGACCAGCTGCTGCAACTACCTACAGGAGCACTTCAATAGGTCGACTATTCAGATTTCAAAGAATGAAAGATTTTAGGGGTTCGGTTCAGCTGCTCCAAAGTTACTTTGGAATTCAACCTGTTTTGAGGACATTTGGGGCTGTCCTCCGCTGTTCTTTCATGGCAGAAAACCCTATTTTTTGCAAACCCTAAATTTCAGAAATTAGGGCTTACCTGGTTTTCATCTTCTCTTGGTACAATTGAAGACATATCTCTATCCTATCAGGTCCTGGCTGTTTTCAGTGCTTGAGAGACCTCAATTCATGGAAAGACAGCCATCCTACACCATTATGATTGGCTTTCTTGGGCTTTCTAGGCCCTATATGCTATGTGTGCTTCATGTTAGCCAACAGTCCAGGAGCAGCGGAAGATTGTGTAGAACACGGCCCAGAAAACACACAATGCTTAATTCAAATCTCACTCCGTTTCTTTTGTGCACAAATTGAATGTAGATAGAGATAGATGCAGACACAGTTATTGAACCATGCACAAATAGAGTAGAGACAGTAAAATAGATTGCTCCAATAGATGGACAAGACCTCATACAAAGGTGTGCTTAGTGTTCCACCATCTAGCAAGTATGGTGCTGCCTAGATGTGCACCCCTTGCAGCCCACATGGAGACTCCCATAGCGGTCTTTTGTTGCTGGTCTACCACCTCCATGTCCTTCTCATTTGAGGACCCATAGCTGGCCCCTAAAATCCCAACACCCCCTCTCACCTATTAGAAACATGGTGGAGAGAGAGAGAGAGAGAGAGAGAGAGAGAGAGAGAGTTAGGGTGTGAGGAAATGATGCTCAAATGAAGACATGAAAGTTCATTCATTCGTCCAGTATGACAAGAAAAGTGAGGTACAAGCCTTATATAGACTACTCACTCACACAGTAGCACCTAGTGCATATGGGATAAGTCCCATAATGACACGTGGCACTCACACATGACTCATACACATGAACTAGTACTACACACCAACACACTCTTTGGCTATGATATCTCCAACACCCCCCTTTAGAGCAAAGAGTGTGAGACCCAACACGCAAGGAGTAGACCGATCCCCCTTCCACCACAATATTGCAAAGAGCGAGTCCAACTATCCAACACCTCCCGTGTGATAGTGACTTCTAAGTCAGCTTGCGACCGGCAAGGGCAAACCATCACCACTCGTCACACCCCTTACTCTGAACTGGGTGGTCAATACCATCAAATCAAAGTAAAAGACAATACATTCATTTTTGGGATACAACCCAGGGCAGAGTACCTCTTATTGACTCCAAATACATTCAGTTTAGAGGGACAACTCAAGGCTGAGAACCATGATCTCTTAATCCATGGTACCAAGGAACAATGAAGATCGATGTGAACCCATATATATTAGGCTTCATTAGAGTGGGAGCTGAGCAGTGTATTTCATGGTGGTGAGAAGAAATGCTGCAGCATTGGAGCTGGGCTGCAAGTGGGGGAGGGAGTGAATGGGAAGAAGCAGAGGGGTGGGCAGGGAAGAGAGGGATGGGCAGCTGTGGAGGAAGCAAGATGGGAGCGGGGAGAGAGAAGGGCAGGTCAAGGTCTTGTACTTACTGCTTCTTGACTGTTTCTTGCCTCTTGTCCGAGTGGACAGGATAGGGCATGTTTCTTTTTGTGGTGGCATGGTGATGTAAGGGAATTTTATGTGGTTCTCCATCTTGTTCACCCCGGGCAAAGAAGACGTGCTGAAATAGAGCTAGTTGTCGTTATGTGCTACAGTAAAAGCTGGTGGTAGAAGACCTGAGCCTATTTAGAGGTCAAGCAACAATAAAAGCTGGGTAAATAAGGCTTTCAACATGTCCAAGATCTCCAGGAGATTGATCATTCAATTTGGTTTGTCTCACTGAGGCGTGGCAATGACTCTGCATGCTATTCACGTAATAGAGACCGGGGACCCTTTCAAACTGAGTATTTTCTATCTGCTTTATATTTTAAAGCAGGGTTCTTTTCAAAGGGGCAAGACGTGTTATATGATGCTCATGCTCCTGGTATTATAGGTCATTGGATCTCTTGCTTTTGCTGGATGTCATCAAGGGATTCAGTGGATGCAATTCATTATACATAGTTACAAGTCTCGGTTATCAGCAATATGAAATGTATCATAGGATTTTAGATGTTCATGTTCTTATAGTCTTTTGATTGTTTGCCATATTATTATTAAATGCAGTGTTGATCAGTATTATATTATCAGTGACACTTAGTGCCTTAGGAAGATCCGCAGGTTTGTATGTTGCATAGTACTATGGAGGCTTGTGATTGTATCGATGCAAACTACTGATGGGTTTTACCGTATTTGTTCTCATATCTACTGCTGTTTTTTAATAGCATCAAACCTCTGCTATATCAGGTTGAAGAGGATGGAACAGTTGTGCCTGCCACGGAGGATGAAGTGATACGGATGGAGTCATTTTTGGGAGGGGATACTGTTACACAAATTCCGAAGTTAGAAGCAAATCTTCTGGGTCAGGAGCTTATTGGGTGTGAAGGGGAAGAAAGTTATGGTTCAAAGGATAAGAGCTCCGTGGGTACTGTCCTTTTTTTATCACACTACATTTTCTGCACGTGGTTATGCAATTTTTTTAAGTTTTAGCTTGCTCCTTGTAGAGGAGCTCTCTAAATGTAAACTAGGTGAGCCATGTCCTATTTTTTAATGTTTCTTTCAAAACCCGAATGGCAGCTTATGCTTGGGTACTGGTGAGAATACAAGCATAGCTTTGCTTACTAGGTTATATTTATGTTTTATTTTTGTCATTTACAATTAATGTTATTTAAAGTTGCTTCCAAACTCCCTTCTTCCCTTTGTTCTTTCACTTGTTTATAAATTTTTAATTTGTAATATTGAATATATTTGGTAGAGTTAAAGGTCCTACCTTACAGTAACCCTACACAGTGGAATGATCTCGAACTCTCGCTCATCTCTCACACAAGATAAGTGCACACGCATGCTGAAACCTCACTCAGAAAATATAGAAGGAAAGAGAGAAGAACTCATACTTTATTCATCCACAAACGTGGGAAAACATGCTCATAGAAGAGTGAAACAGATCCAGCAAACGGGTGCTGGGTAAAGCTACAATCAAGGATGATTGCTATTGCAGCGATGTACAGAAATGTATCTCTTCTAACACTCCTTCAGTCTGTGCTGGCTTGGAGGGCCTCAGTGGCGGAACGGAGTGTGCAAGAGACCCCTTTATATTGGGGAGGAGGGGGCCTAGAACCCTCCCAAAACTGACTGACTCAGTCTGCGGACAGGCGGATCCTGTCTGCAAACTGACCGCAACCCAAATCTGCCAACCCGTTTGGACTGGTTGCTGCCTTAAGTCCGTGCCTGGTGCTGTCCGACTACCAGCCTTTAAAGAGGCTCTGGCATTCCCCTTCCAGGCCTCTTTCCTGCCATGCAGCTCTACTAAGCTGCACCTGGAACCCTTCTGTCAGGCGGCCTCACTGTCCTCACAACAGATGCAGATGCCATCTGCAGGCAGCTCCAAACATTGTGCAACAGCCCCACATGGGTATTTACCTTACTCAGGTCCACTAACCCTTGTGCTTCTCATATGATGGCTTACACTTGGGTTAGTGACCAGTCCTTTAAGACCCCCTCTCAATGACTCAATTGTAGTCCAATCCCCATGCGTTGAGATGGTCCAACTGCTCTTTGGGATGAGCCTTTGTGTAGGTGTGCAACTCCCATGTCCTCCAATATCTGTCTGAGCCGACTACTCTGATATGCTGGCAATGGTGCTTCAAGACACATTGTCGAACATAAGAATTGGTTCAAGGTATTGCAAGCCGCACATCCCACTTCATCGATGACTATAGGAGATAGGAGGAGGTATTCAGTAGAAGGGGCTGGGAGCATTCCATTCACCACAGATTCAAGTGAAGACAAGGTGCTTACAAATGGTCTCTATGTTCCTAATCTTTGCAAAAATCGTCTTTCTATTAGCCAGATCACAAAGAACGGGATGAAGGCCAAATTTGATGAGGGAATAGTCCTAATCAAATCGAAGGATATGAAAAAAGATATGGCAAGAGGAAGGCATTATTAACCCACGTGGATACAGGCAGTCGAAGTTGTGGCATGAGAGGTCGGTCATGTCAACTTCTACGGGACTCCCTCAGAGATTCTAAGAGTTGGATGGACATCCACACATTGCAAACAATGTAGATGTGTGGATGAACATCCACACATTGCAAACAGTGTAGATGTGTGCTATGCTTTCATGGAGGACAAGCGTGAAGGTCTATGAGACTAAAGATAACTGATACAATGAGCATAACGGTGGCGGTCTCAAAACGGGCCAGGCAACCGTTTCTACAAAAAAGAGGTTATGAAGGACAGACAGTGTGTCTAGTCCTGATACAAAAAATATGTGTCTACCTCCAGATGATACAAAAAAGAAGGGGGGGGCACCAAAAATGGGGCAGAGGGGGGAGATACAATATATATGAGAGAGAGAGAGGTTAACGTCCACGGGAGGCCTCACGGGCCTATGGGACAAAGTGCGAAGCTCACCAAAAGGGAAAGAACCTCATACAAGGCACAGACCGCTGGAGCAAAGGGCGCGTAGGACCCTTGTTGAGTACTATGCTGAAATAAAGAGCTCAATAGCTCAAGCAAAATCAAGTATAAAACATATTTGTGTGAGAGAGAGAGAGAGAGAGAGATGTATTAATGTCCGCGGGAGGCCTATGGGCAAAGTGCACAAAAAAAAGTAGACTCATACAAGCCTCAGTGGGCTGTAGCAAAGGGTGTGCTAGGCATAGTTACCAGGGAATGGGAATGTATCGGGAAGAGGGAACGGGGACAGGAATGCCACATCATATGACACATCATCAAATCACATGGAAACATACCAAAATATTCAAATAAAATGGGGGCTTGCAAGGGGGCTGAGTGGGTGAGAGGAGGGGCTGAGTGGTTGGAGCAAGTAGGAGCAGCAAACTACGGTCAAAATCATGGCCAAAAACAGCAATTAAGTGACTTTTTCCACTCCTGTGACTTGTCAAAAGCCGGAATGCAATTTGGGAACGTTCCCATGGAGTTCCCTCATCGGGGAGCATTCCTGGATGTTCTGTGACGTTCACGTGTAGTATGCCTTCTGGGAACGGCGTTCCCACGTTCCAAGAAGGTGGAACAGCGTTCCTTGGTAACCATGGTGCTAGGGCCCTTGTTGAGCACTAATCTATGCTAGCAAATTCATAACCAGTCAAGCAACAAGCTGAATCAAGTCAGAGCTGGGACTCAGAAACGGGCACAGTGATGGCTCTTTGGTGAGCTGTGAAAACATCTTGTATTTGCGTATGTCGAGCCGTCTCGCGCTGTGGCGAGGGGCGTAGTCTCCTCGATCTCTGAACTCTCTGGGCTATGTCCAGGGTGACCCCTCGTCTCTGTCAGTCCCCCCTGAGGAGAACTGTGATGGGTCGGACCCTAATTGATTGTGCTCTGGGCACTCTCTGTCTCGCACGTGATCTCTGCGTCCCTCTCTCAATGGCACCGCGTCGGCTCTTTGTTGATCGAGGTTGACCTTATATCAGCTAGCTCCTCTTCCTCTACTCCACTGTGTCTTAGAGCTAACTCATATGTATAGAAGTCTGTGATGTGTCACTGTGCCCAGTCAGCCTCCATCTGAGAGAGAAAGAAGAAGAAGAAGAAGAAGAAGAATATATTATCGTCCTCTGAAGACAAAAAATCGGCCTATGGGACGTGAAACAATACAAAACCTTACATACATAAAGACTCCTCCCTCAAAGGGGAGGGTAATAAGAGAAACTACCTTTATGTCTAGGTTAGTTTTTGTGCTTGAAAAGCTTAGATACAAATGTTCCTAAAGCTGAGGGTGACGCCTTATGTAGCAGATCAGCAAGTCTGTTATGTCCCTCAAGAAGAGAGCTGAACTTTTTCCTAATGTGTGCATAGTAAGGGCATATCATTACCATGTGTTCTTCTGTTTCTGGCATACCCTGGTCACATAATTGGCATATTCTGCTCTCTCTTGGCATGTCTTTCCATCCTCCTATTTCCATTTGCAGCTGGTGTGATCGGGTGCGAAGTGAAGCCAAAGCCCTCCGCTTATGCATAGGTGTGCAAATGTAGTTCTGCGTGGCTGACTCCTCTGCCGTATAAGTGGGCCAATATTGGGGGTTGATAAATGTGCAGTAGTATTCGAACTTATCTCTATTTTTAGCTGTTTGCCATTTCCTGTGTAGTGCATTCAGCAGGTCCCGATGAAAAGCATCTTCATCCACCTCCTTTGGTGAGTAGTTGAAGTACTCCTCTACCTCCCACTTCCTGAACCGATTTCTCAGATCTAGTGCCCATCCAGATGCCAAAATCTTGCTCTTGTTTGTCTTTTGGGGCTTTTGACTTTCTCCCCATGCCCTCTTTGGCAGCCTTTCAGCATCCATGCCTTTGACCTTTGTAATGTATCTGAGTACCTTCTTTAAAGCAAGTAACTCTATGGGTAAGCATCCTGTCTCTAGAAGTAGCAGAGAGTAGGGTGTAGTAGCCTTGATGCCAAGGTGTCTCCTAATAAAAGATTTCTGCATTTTTTCCAAATCGTTCCATTTCGAGGATGATATACTCTATTACTGCAGTCATTTTCAAATTGGTAATACTTTCCCCATCCTGCATCAAGTCTCCGTTGCACACAGCTGCTCCATCTGAGAGAGAGAGAGAGAGAGAGAGAGAGAGTCTCAACTAGCCTATTTTCAAAGAACTGGCTCATTGCCTAGGGAATCTGTGAAACATGGGCCAACAACTAGGATGGAGGAGTATACATCCAGCGAATGCCTTGCTGAGTGAATACATAAGAACATCTGCGAGCCAAGCCTTGCAGAAATGGGCACACCTCTCAGTGGTCGTCCACACCCCCATATGGCACACAATGTGTAAATAATATCTTGCAAGATGACAATGAGGGTGGTTGCCAGGGACACCTTGATGGCCTCCCATTACCAAGCTGAGGGAGTGACCAGTGATACTGGACACCATCTCCCATAAACTGTTTTCTAGTGAAGACATAGAATGTTGGGGAACGTTGCCGGGAAGGAGTCGTCGCATTGTGTACCTCAATCCGGAAGACCCTCTGTCCTTCGATCTTGTAAGCTGGTATGATTTGATCGATGGAGAAGGCGTGAACCCCTTCTGTCAGCCAATGCTTCCACACCCCAAGTGAAGTCTGCATCCTTTGCATCTTGGTTACGATCCAGAGGGGCCCCCCGCCAAACCCACTGTGCTGTTGGGCAGCTCCATAGACAATGTGCAGGTCGGATAGTCTCCAGATGACTATCCACACAGTGTTGCACTCCCATCAACATGCATCTGCTCCAACCATGGACCGATGGGCAATCCTACATGGGCAACCATTTATAAGAAACATTTTCCATTTCATTTATATTCTTGTAAAGCTCTGGTTTAAGTTAATTTTGTTTCTTGCTGGGGTCGATGCAAACGATACTTACATATGGAAATTTTTTTGAGCATATGCGAAATAATGAGGAAGGTTTATTTGTCCTGAGTAGACACCATCGTGAGGATGTGGGTTGATATATTCTTTAACACGGGCTACTTTTCTGCCATACAGGGTCACAACATTTAGATGGTGTTGAAGCTGAAAGGAAAAAACTTCTTGCTCAATTGAAGGTAAGCTGTTTCAGTATAATTTCTCTTGCACTGCGGAGACAAGTCTAAGAAACTTTTCATCTCTAAACTGTAGGTGTTAATTCTAATATGTTCTGGATATAGTTCCTTGATGTGATCTTGCAGAAATTGAAAGATGAAGAACAACAGAGGTTATCTTCAGAAGAACTTGGTGGTGCCACTTGCTGTGCTGAGCTTGCAGAAGGCAGTGGGGACCATGTTAATCAGCGGATATCTACTTGTCTTGATTTGGATTATAAATGGGAGTATAAGTCAGATACAAACATCATATCTCCTGATGTTTCTGATGATCCTGGACGAAAATTTATGCTATCAGGGGGTCAAGAAAATCGCAGCAAAGCAAGCCTAGCTGAGCTAGAAAGCCCTTTAAGCACAAGTAAACAAAGCTGGATAACCGCTGCCAATGAAAGCTCTCAAAGAAACAATGCAAAGCAGAGAAGCATGAGTGATGATAGGAAAGGACCTTCAACAGGATGGGAGTGTGATCTCTTGACAGGAAATGTTTGTTTGGATAATTTGTCCATTCGTGAGCTGCATGAAGCATTTCGGACAACATTTGGGAGGCAAACATCTGTAAAAGATAAACAATGGTTGAAACGAAGAATTTCGATGGGTCTAAGAAGCTTTCATGACGTTGCAAATAGTAATGTTGTACTAGATGGAGAAACCCCTGTTGTTGATGTGAAGAATGCACATGCTTGGGTGAGACCATGTAGCAATTCACCCGCAGAGCAGCCTTTACAAGGGTCTGGAGTAGCACAGATAGCTGGGAATAGAACAGGCGAAGCAGTGAGTTTACATCATACAGAGCCAAAATTTCTTGATCACAAGAAGCGTTCGCATCGAGCATTACACCAATCTACTATTACAGCTGCAGATAGGAACCCGGAAAACTTTGAGGATAAGGATAAGGTGCTTTTTACTGGAGATATACAAGGGAAAAGGCAACGCAAACCAACTAAAAGGTATATCGAAGAACTTGCGGTTCCTGATACAAGGGAAATGATTGGGAGATCAACGGCTAAAGATTCTGATCAGGAAAACTTTAGTATGGAGTTGATTGATAAAAGCCATTTGGATGAATGGGAGGAGCAAAGTGGCTCAGTGCATACCATGGTCTATGGGATGAAGTTCACAACTGGATACAGAGGGCATCGGGGACGCCCCAAAAAGTATGGAAATATGGCTTTGGTAAGCCTGTGTTGCCTAAGCTTGTTGAATATTAAAATAATCAACACACCTTTTATATGTTGAAAGTGTCTTAATCATGTTGACTCTTCTGTTAAACTGCTGCAGGAAAATATCATGAGGAAATACAATGAGTTCATGCAACTTCTAGTGCTTGAATGACTCTCCTCGATTTTAAAAATGTCTATTGGCCAGAGCCTCTAGAATATTACATCTCACTCGCTTGAAAGGTAGTGAGTCGGTAAGGTCATTTATAATAAAATCGAAGGGCAAGCTTATTGGATTTGCAGATGGCTGCTTGTGCTTGTATATGAAGAAAGCATAAGAAGCTGCCTGCCCCCTTCACCATTGGATTAGCGTCACGACAATGTGATTGCCTCTAGAGGATCTTGAGAGGAGAGACCATATATGTTGGAAATGCCATCATACAGTCACATTGCCCCTTCTTGTTTGGTTAGGCTCCCAGTTAACGCTAGTTGTGCAGAAATAATAAGGCAATTCCCATGTTCTATTGGACTTCACAGGGGATATGGATAGTTTTTGATAGAGTTTGCATTAGGTGGGAGAAACATTTAGGCTCTCCCTTATTGTGTACTTATTTGTCTGTAGCTAATTTGGTTCTCTCGTAAATGGTAACGCATAAGAAGGCCCTCCTAGCATCTAGGAGCATGCTCTGACCACCGTGGGGATCTTAGCGACTCTCTACAATCTTTCACCGGAAACTAGGTGGCTCACAGGGAAATGCAGAAACCTTCGGGACCATATATGTCCGTACTCTTTGTTACTAGTTTTCTCATTTTTAGCTCTAGAACTCTATGGTCCTTGTCTAGCACTAGTAACAAAGAGTTTGTCTAGAACTCTCTGGACCTTGTCTCTTGTCAGACGTAGGGCCGCTGCTAGGAGCCACCAGTGGGTCACATGCATAGACCATTGTCAGCTCTCTATCATAGGTTTCTTGTCATCACGGCCTGATTCATTGTTGGGCCCCCCTTGAGCTTCTACCGTGGCCATGGGCCTAGATTTTCTCTCATGTAGTAGATGTGATATGATTTGGTTATGTTGTATTCGTTGCGGGTGATGATGCCTGGTTAGAGGCTCCACCCTTTCAGCTCATTGTATCAAGTTTCTTTTAGTCTCATAGACCCTTCGGTCTTTCGAAGACTTCTTATAGACTTTCTCTCTCTCTTTCTCTCTCTGTGTCTCTGTCTCTGTCTCTCTGTCTCTCTATCTCTGTGTGTGTGTGTGTGTGTGTGTGTGTTTGGCCTCTACATAGATGAGCTCGAGACAATGACGCAGACACAAGGGAGGATGGATGCTCTCTTGCTGGCACGTTGATTTGGATATTGTTGTTCGTAGATGATGTGGCTCTTTTGTCTTCCTCAGGTGAGGGGCTCCAGAGACACCTTGACCAATACAATGGAACTGCAGCCTAAGTGGCCTCCCTTCCTTTGTTTTCTTCACTCTCTGTGGTCCCAAGAGCACAGGGAGGATGATAATGCTTCAAAACTAATGTTTCAACTTGAGGTTAGATGAAGGAGAGTTGGGCCATGACTTCCTAGTGAAGGCGAAGATGCTTAGGGGTCAGCTTCAAGCAGTCGGTCACAAGGTGGATAGTAAATATTAGCCATTCTTCTAGTCAATAAGCTTCCGAGGAGCTAGCGAGGGTGGTTGATGACTCTCATGGCTAGAGGACGAACCAGGCCGCTCACATCCGAGGAGCTAAGTCTATTGCTGCTTCAAGAGGAAGCTCAAATGAAGTTGTATGATAGAAAGGACAATGACGATGGCGATGAGAAGGCTCTCATAGAAAGCCGACATTCTAAACCCAACTAACGTACCACTTTCATCGGCGAACAACCGAACCCTTGGGACCTTATTCAACTCCAGGATGTGATGAGTTGACATCGAGGTGCTTTAGTGCTCCTTCGGAGTGCGTTTCTCACTTCCCTCACCCTGTCGAGCCCGTAGGGCAATTTTACCAGGTTGGGGGAGAACTTGCCTATCGACAATCCGGTCCTTGGCCTCACTCACGGGGTTTTTGCTTCAAGGTGGGTACTACGAGCCCTCTGCCAGACATTGATCTCGACTCAGAAGGTCTAAGTTTACTGGGAGAGTGGCCAAATGGTTAAAAGCGACAGACTGCAAATCTGTTGAAGGTTTTCTACGTAGGTTCAAATCCTGCCTCTCCCAACGGCTACTACATAGTCAAATCGGTTTCCATCGGACCCGGAACGGGGGGGAGTAGGGCATACGAAGACAAGACGAGCCTAGCCATATGTACAAAAAGATCTAAGGATACGAAGTGTGGATCTGATATTCCAAATTCAAAAAGGCAACAAGCTTCCACGCAACATCACGCCTTGTGATCTTAGCTCCGCTAGGATTACACACTCCCCCCATGCCAAGGGGAATTCTGTTTTCATGAGGAATCTCGAACTCCTAGTCTTTAACTGGGGCTTCTTCCTTGAGTCTTGTCACAATCGCACACTCGACGAAAGAGCTTTACAAGTGGCATTGCCCTTCCTTGCTAATGCGACATTTTTCACTCACGCGATATTGTTGGATCAGGCCATATGCTCCGGGTGCTAGAGCCAATAGTGGAGAATGCCGACCAAGCTCTATGCGGTCACGAGCAGCTCTTCAGGCTTGAAGAAATAGTATTCTCGCCGGATACGGACACCGACGAGGGCGATGGATGGACACAAATTTTGATATGTGAAATGATGTTTTTCTAGAGATTTTAGTAGTTTGCTTTGGAATTAGTGTTTGTACAGGTGCTCTTAGTGCAATGGAGAGTGGCCGGTGAAACCTTTTATGTAAACAGAGGGGATCTCTCATTGCAAAGGCTTTTGATCCTTTTGGCAAGATTGTCCTTGAGGCTAGTAACAAAGACTTCGATAAGTTCGAGTTATTGATCAACAGAGGTGATCAGGAGGCTTTTGCAGATAGGCCCAATTGCTTGATGCTGGAAGGATCAAATCCTATCAAATGGAGACGAGGGATATTGAAGATAAGAGAAAGATGACATTATCAATTGGAGATCAGTGGGTGAGACACTCACTCTAGAGTTGGATGGCTACTTACACTATGGCTTGGTTAGCTTTTTACTTCAAAAGTTACTAGTCTACCATCTTGTAACAATGTTGCATGGATAGTAGCATAGTCACTGGCATTTATTTCAACCTTGAATGGTTTACTAAGATCTACGATTTGCAGCATAGGAGCTGAGATTACCTCATGTTTTGGTTGGTTGAAACATGCATCAAGTTCCTTTTTCCACAAAATGGGCCACGGTACTCATTGTACTTCCCTTTTTCCAACCCTTTAACTAAGTCTAACAAGGGTAATGCTAACTTAGCATAATTCCATATGGAGGTCAGAAAGAAATTTACAAATCCAAGATATGATTTGGCATTGGTAATTGCTCTTAAAATATGTCACTCACATACTTTTTAACTTTTTCATAGTCAATACGAGCACCATTTACTGAGATGACGTGTCGAAGGTATGTGAGTTCTCGATTCAAGTATTCACATTTGCTCTCTTTCACAAAGAGCTACTCTTCTCAAAGTATGGACAGCACTATCTCTAGATGGTGTCCATGCTCCGAAAGAGGAATGAAGATGCAATCCAAAAAGATCACAACGAACTTTTCCTCTAGATATGGATGAAGCAAATCGTTCATCATCTGTTGGAAAGTTGTTGGTGCGTTAGTGAGTCCAAATGGAAGCACCAAGTACTCATAATGGTCGAATCACGTACGAAACGTGGTCTTATAAACACCTTTTTGAAATATTCTTTTTTTTTTGGGTTGAATAAAACTCGCAAGAGCAAGCTCAAGGTGGTAATACATCATGCAGTGCATGAAAAGACTCCTCAAGAAGAGGTACAAAATAACCAAGGTTGAGGCTGAAAATGCCATCTCAACCCTATGGAAGACTCTGAGAAGAAGGGAGAGCCCCTCGATTCCCTAAGGAAAGCAGCCCTCCGAGCAGAAGCTACCCGAGAGGATCCTTGCATGCTCGTCCAGATGGCCATTTGTGTATGTATAGTGTTTGTCCATTTACTGGCCATAGTGTGAGAGGGATGAACCTAGGATCCATCCAAAGCCTCTGTGCACCTGGTTCTCCATATATGCCATGCTAAATTGCTTGCTAATATCTCCCAAGAAGAGCCCACTGAGGCATGCACAGCCCTGAAGGGTGAGGTAGGAACGTCATCCAGAGAACAGGGCTCTACCAAGTGTCGTCTGATAGCTATCGCCCATGATGAGTCATGTCTGTCAAAGAAGACTTGAGGCCCCGAAAGGGAAAGCCAAGCAACTGAGCCCCAATTCATGAAGAAGGGGGAAGGAGCAAAATAACTGAAAATCCTGGCAACCCCCTTCCATAAAACCCCTGCCTGCTTGCAATTCCCATAAACAATGCTGAATAGTCTCCATAGCACCACGGCAACAGGGACAAGTAGGGTCAGCCCCGAACTTGAATCTCCATAGGTTCTCTGCAATCCCACCATGTATAGAAATCCAGAAAAAGAGAGTGATTTTTCTATTTCTGTGGGATTTCCCGAGTCTCCTCCAAAAGTTTTTTCTGCAGATCAGTAGAAATGTGAAAGGCATCCCAATGAAGAGCTCTCTGGAGAGTCTCCAACCTCTACAACTGAGCTGAAATCTCTTGGCATTGCTAACGGTGTAACGAAAGAAGGGGAGGCTCTTCTCTTGGTGCCCTTTGTCAATCTAGTCCTACTCTCTTGGGTCCCACTGCCCATTCTTAAATCAATCTTTGTAAAATAATTGGCTCCACATAACTGATCGATGAGATGTTCATCCTTGGTAAATGATATTTATTCTTACCGTTCTAATATATGCACAAATGCATAGAAATGTCTCTAGCACCCCAAGGTGACTTGCTCGGTTGCACTTGACCTAGCCGGAGGTATTTCTGAAATTCCGCATCAAACTAGCCTTGTAAGGCTGCATGAACATAAGCTGCACACCAAGCACAATTTCGATCTTATTTTCAACGTTCTTTTTAGGTTGGTAGACCGTAGGGAAGCTCCTTTGGAAACACTTTGACATAATCTCTTGGAATAATTGAGCCACGGGTGAATCATCACTCCGAGTGCTCCGACTTACTGAGTCAGTCACCGTACTGACTTGAGTAGAAGTTTAAGCCAGCTGATTCTCATCATAATGATATCTAGCAGTGGGTAGTCTATATGCACACTCTAGCATTGAAGTATCAATGCGGGTGCCATGGCTGAAATATCATTATTAAAGATATCACGAAAAGACTTATCTCTATTGCTATTTTTTTAGACAGTAAATAAATTTGCAATGAGAAATTTGCTTCATTTGTGTGTTTATCCAAATAGTGAGACACATTATTATTTAAAAACAATTTGGGTGTTTTAAATGCACTAGAAAATATTACATTCACCTGATTGCAATAAGTAAAATGTTTCCAAAGCAGAACACAAATGTTACTCAATCTAAACACACGAATTCACATCAATAACACCATTGGCCCACAAAGATCACTATGAAGAGCAAAAATCTTTTCATTATATTGAAAGTGAACCACATGAGTTAGATATTCAGCATGTACAAAAGGGCTCTTAATGAAGAACGACTCCATTTCCAACAAAATGTCTACCTTAGCTCTTCCGAGTTGTCTTGAATCTCCACGCAAAGATTTTGGGACCATCTCCTCCTACATTTCAAAAGCATCAAGTGCACGATTGACAATGTAGCGGTGGCTACTAGGAACCGTTGGGATGCAAAGTGTCCACACAAGGAAGCATCAATAAGGCTATGAGTACTTCTGTCATCAAGTAAAACATGAATTGGATGCCCATTATCCAACCTCCCTTGCGGATGAAATCTGGGGTCCAAACACATTAACATTGCTCACAACTACTATAAAAAAAAGAACATCAAGACTAGCAATGTGAAAAGTATTTCTTGGAGTCTTGCTGGACGCTACCAAGTGGATTAGATGCAAAGGCATCGTCAGAATCAGTTTCCTACTCCCGAAGAGAGAGCCAAGTGAAGTACTCAGAGGATACATACAAATTTTCATATGACAAAACATGACACGAAAGTCTATTGGAGGCTTAAAGCCAATGTTACTGCATCCCAAGCACATACCCAATTTTTTGGCAAGGCTATGCTGAGTTTGCGGTGCACCTCTCATCTACTCAAGTGGGAGTGCATATACTCAAGTGTACGCTCCTCCTCCTCTCGTGAATATATCTCAGGTGAGAAGTTCGGCATCCCATTGTGAAGACACTGGGATTCTTGACTCTTCTGTGCAACAGGAGAACCTGCTGCTGCATCATTTGCATCTGCTGGAACATATTTTGCAGCAGTTGAGTGTCAATCTGGACAACTTGCACGCTTGGTGGTGCTCATCGAAGGGATGAGCTCCTTCTCCATTTATACTTTATAAGCTGTTGCAAGCATGCAAAAAACCAGCAAATAAACAATCAATACAATATGATGATTATTCAAAAGAGTAGATTTGGGATTCAAAATTGATAACTGAGAAATTTGAGGCGAAGAGAACATGCATGAATCCCAAAAGAGAACATGGATCAGAAATACCAAATTCTTGCATGCGTACGTAGCACATGTTTCTCTATCTAGAAATCTCAACGTGTATGAGAGCAAGCAGGCTGGTCGAGTTCTAGAGTAGAACGCAAGCTGGGAGGGTAGGTGAGGCAGAGAGAGGGATTTGAAATAGATGGTAAAAGGTAGGAGCAATGTGGGATTGTGAAAAGTCCACATGTATTGGCTACAGTGATTGTATCACATGTATACCTGACTGTGCATGCAAGACCTAACTCGGTCACTTAGCCACACATGTAGCCCATACATGTGGGTTTTTCGCAGTTCTCCTTGCTCCTGACTTTTATTGCTCGTCTATTTCAGATCCCTCTCTCAATCTGGCCTACCCTTCCAGCTTGCATTACACTGTAGAACTTGACAGCGTGCTTTGTCATATGCTTTTGGCCAAGCTATTGCCTGTTGCAGCCGCTCCTGTCCATCCTTTGCTATTCCTGATTCGTGGAGTTAGCTTTGGATTTGATTTCCAGCGGCCTTTTTTCAATATCAAGCACCTAATCCACTCTTTTCTGTACAGAAAAAGCCCATCTTCTCGTCTTTTCTCTCGCAAAAATCTCTAGTATGTTGAGATTTGGGATTTCTGCTTGAAATTTTTAGATTGAGAGGCATGTTTTGTTTATACATACAATCAGAATTGGTGATGTTGCATGTACTCTTCGAATAATTGTCTTTGTATATTGATTGATTATTTGTTGTTTCTTGCATACTTGCAACAGATTACAAAATATCAATATGAATCCTGGAGGAGCTTAGCCCTTCAATGCTCCTAGACCTTTTGCACCGCTAAGTGTGCAGGTTTCATAAGCTTGGTGTTACGGCAAAGCAATGTACCAATACACAAGTCATGAGAAGCACACACGAGCTCCACTCATGCTCTGAAATTGTGCACAAACTCACTCAAATTCAGCATCTTTTACTTACGAAAACTAAAAACGGACTTGCAACAAATAAGCACATATAAGAAGCAAACAGACAATTTGAAGCAAGGAGGCCGAGTAGGCTCTACTTCCAAACGAAATACCCTTATAGTTTAGCCACAACTAATCTAGGGGTACGACACACCCTTCTATCTACAAGCTATCTACAAACACCAACAAGAGTTAGATGACAAACACACAGGGACACACATGGTGTAGGCTAGTGCGTCACTACCCAACCATAGATCCTCTCAAGGATCACCTATGAGCTAGAGGTGAGACGATCTCAGACAGGGAACTCTTAGCTAAGACCATGCGTCCCATACTGCGAAGCCCCATCCACACACAGATGATGTTAGAGAATCATAGGCCTGGATGGGCTCTATCCTAGCTGTGTATTCTCAGGAGGCCCCACTCATAAGAATGCCCCAAATGAGCTAATGCTCACACTTCTATAAGCATAGGGTGTCTTAGGTGTCTCAACCCTATGGCGACCCTAAGTGTACCAAAGGTATGTCAATGTCCTAATTGTCCGAGATTTAGCTACATGACCCTAGGTTAACTCGACCTTCTTAACACTAGCCACATCATGTCCAAACGTGGACATAGCAATATTGTTACTTTGTGGACTTCTAGAAGGGATTTGACATGGTGCCACATGCTCATCTTCTCATCATGCCTAAACAGGAGACGAGATGGGTTATAGAAAGTGAGAGAGACTTTCTCAGGGTGCCTCCAATCACCAAGAGGATGTACAGAGCAACCTATGGGTAAAACAAGGTACACGCTATCATTGACCTTGGTTGGCCTCTACAGTGAGTTGTCTACTTCTACTCTTATTGATACTGTAGGAGAGGGGTCTCTCTTGGCCCAGTCTATGATGCTAATCTTTAAGTACATTTCATTTTCTTCCACTTGTGCTTACATAGCATCAGTGTGCTCCTCTTGTGTTTTATTGAAGTATCCCTTTCTCTCCCCAAGTGACTTACTTTATACTTTTAGAGTATTCAATCTCTATTGCATTGCTTATTTGCATCTTCGTAATTAGACAAGTCCTTAGTTGGTCTTGCAATGAGGAGAAGCACACTCTATGCCTAGTTATTATGTGCGTAGCCCATGTCTACTTCCTCTTTTTGTTGCTTCTTGCTTTGTACCACAGATAATCTGCTGTTTCCAGTTTGGTAACAGGTGAAGTATAAGTTTTCCCTTGCAGAAGCTATGAATTAAGGCGCCCTCACTTTTATGAGTCGACCGGCTCAGAAGTGCAACTTGTATGCTAGAGGATGTGACATCATGGAAACTTCACAATGAACCTGATTACACTCAAGTCTTTGAAAGTGGCTGTACGACCTTCATGAGACCATTTCATACATTAACTAGATTAACTATATTCCGTCCAAAGCTTATGTTCTTTGTAAGCATAACATGAGCTTTGTCCTTGCTGATAGCAAGCAAGAGGCACAAGCACATTTGTTCATCCTTTGGGGGAACAGCTGGAATCTGAAGGTCAACCTGCAAGGTTTATTGTACTTTCATATTCCAAGATGGATTGACACAGTGTAGGAAGCCTGTCCAATTGCATGAGAGGCTACTTGTCATGAAGCATGCATATGTTTTTGAAAATCTGGCTCAGTGTGCATATGAACAAGGATTATCACTGGACCATGCCCCATCTTGTAGAAGGGTTGAGTGTCTGTCGTTTGTGTTTTGTATTGTGCGTTCTTGAATGCAGTTGAAAAGTTTTATCGGGAAATGGCCAGGCTTTTGATACATGAACATTCATGACGCTCATTCTGATATGGAGATAGAAGATGGATTTTAGACCATGCTTGATGGTACATTGCCTTGTTTTCTGGTGGACAAGAATTGTTATTGGTAGTCACAATTGTTACCCTGCATCTATATTTATTATTACTTCATCTTTTTAAATAAAAATCTTGGCATCATAATTCTGTGTAACTATATTGATAAAGGTTAATCTGCAGGGATAGAATTGGGCAATTACTCATATTTTAAATTATTGTTTCCATTTTTCCTGGATCACTTTCGTTGTGTTTCTTATTGTGGGTTCTATGTTGGGTTTATCAAAACAGAACTGTAAATCAACTGGAAGGGCTGCACAACTTGTACGAAAGGCAATATCTGTACAAGCTTCCAGGATGGCAGTTAAATCTACGGCATCCCAATCCAGATTTAAAAGGAAGCCTCCGTCTGATAATAAAATGGTACTCTCCTTTTTTTTTCTTAGAGTCAAGACCTCAACAACAAGAATGGCTGTTTGAGATGGTAGGGATACCATTTGATCAGCTGTAGGCTGTAGTTCCCCTTTTTAAGAACACATTTTCTCTAGGGTTATACAGCATGGTAACATACTTATGCTTGGCAAGAATTTAGCACATGCATCATTCCTTATACATGAGTCCCCCTTGAGCTCCGGAGAAATGGTAAAGATCTAACAAATTGGCCTTTTAATAGAGTTATGAACACTATGAATGCAATCTGAACATATATTTGGGCACCAATGATGTAAGTAGGGAGATTGACACGCTTGTCCATTTGTTACATTGCAAATGCTTATGCTTCGAAACCTTGTGAATGGACTTTTTTTTTTCATGAAAAAGACTTATATTATATGAATGAAAACCACAACAGCAAGCCCAAGGTGGAAATGCATTGTGCAAGGCATGAGGTAATCACCCTAAACAAGCCAATGAAAAGCTCCGCATTGCTCCTTTGGATCGCAATTGCCACCCATAAAGCCCACCACCCTTGGGATGGCACTCTCGCGGCTGCTAAATCTCAAGCAATGCTTACTGCACCTGCTCCTCCTGAAGTAAAAGCCATCTTGAATATGAACCTCCTTCTAAGGGAGTCCACAATGGGGCTGTTCTCAGTGAAGCACAATTGGGAGTGATCTCACATCATTGTGCCTACCAAAATACCCGTGGCTTCTCCTCTGCATCGCCTAATCCCCCATGTAAAACTTGTCAAGGTACTCTAGCAGGCCATTATGCCTCGGTTGGCTGAAGGAGAAAAGGGTCACCTCCGACAACCCGAGAACCGACGCTCGGGAGGCTCAGTCGATTGCCCCGGGAGGCTCATTCAATGCTAGTCAAACACATATGAAGCCACTAACTAAGAAATCGAGATACAAACTCTACTATTCTTGCCTACTACGGGGGACCAAACCTGGGGTTCCCTCCTCGGAAGAAGGCAGTAGCGGCGGCGTTTAATATCGAATGCTGAAAATATATGCTCCTGAATCAAAAGAAACTCCACTGACCGCTACCACAGCCCTCTGCAACTCCTGACAAGCTATCAACTGTTGTGGTTGTTAACATGCATGTTGTGGACCCCGTGCAAGTTCCAACTCACCATGACTCATGGGGAGGAGGGGTGGTGGTGAGCAAGGCCCTCTCATGAGTGGGATCCTGAACCACAACCTCGTATTTTGTGACTTCGAAGGCGGCTTTGAAGATGAGCAATCCTCATTTGTGTGACGGCGCGTCAGAGGCATGACAGGCTCAATGGCTACCTTCAAGCTCCACCACATCATAAAGGAAGCCTTTGTAGGCTAGGTCAAGCAATAGAAGCTCAAAAATGGAAATGAATTGCCGCAAAACTGAGAGAGGAGGCTCAAGAGAGAGCCAACATAACAAAACCCTAGGTCTAAATGCCCTAATTGGACTAAGTGTCCTTTACCTAGGTGGTACATGTACTAACTGTACCAACAGACCTAACTGACTGTAACTAGGCCTACAAGGCACATACCAAGGAATAAGTGGCACCTATGGATATCCCATAGAATGGCCTACAAACCCCCCTTCGTGGTATGGGCTGAAGTATCATGGTCATGACTTAGGATACTTGAATATCTAATGTCATGGTTGCACATGTTCATCCTATAGGGATATAGCAACCTATGACTATACAAAGTACAACAGATCAAGTCACAAAAGATACTAAGTGTAAAGCTTGCCAAAAAGCTTCAAACTTAGGTCGAGGTAGATTCGTAAAAAGATTTGCATAGATTCCCGGAGTTTCTTGCTCTCATAGGCCACTGCATGACGATTCTGATGCAATGCAACCCCAACACACTTCCCACAAGCATCACAATCCACATAAAATGGCTGATACAAATCAAGAACTATCAAGATTGGTTCTGTGGTCAAAGTCTCTTTGAGTGTGGTGTATGTTGTCTTTTGTGGAATTCGCCATCTGAAAGCTGGATTTTTTTTAGTAAGGTCGTGAAGTGGAGTGGCTATGTCCGCAAGATGCCTGATAAAACTTATGTAGTAAGAACACAGGCCTAGGAAACTACGGACTTCATGCACAGTTTTCAGCTTTGGCCATTCTTGAATGGCTTGGATCTTTGCGAGATCCATCCGTATTCCATCTTTGGATATTATATGTCCCAAGTAATGGATCTCTCCCAAGAAGAATTCACTTTTCTTGCTGTTTGCATAGAGCTGGTAATTTCTCAGCTCTCTTGAAATACTGTAGCAAGATGTTCCTTGTGCTCTTCTTCGGACTTAGAAAATACAATAATGTCATCGAAGAAGGTACCTGTGAACTATCTGTAGGGTCGGCAGATGTGATCCATCATCCTATTGAAAGTAGTTGGGGCATTAGTCAATCCAAAAGGCATCACCAGATACTCATACAACCCAAAAGTAGTGCGGAACGCTGTCTTATGCACATCTTGAGGCTGTATCCTCACTTGGTGATAGCCACTCTTTAAGTCTATCCTGCTGAAAATTGAAGCACCATTTAACTGATCTAGCACATCATCAATGCGGGGAATAGGGAATCTATTCTTGATGGTCATTTTGTTTAGTGCGCGGTTATTGACACACATACGGAATGAACCATCTTTCTTCTGTACAAGCGATACAGTGGAGCAAAAAGGAGAAGAACTTGGCTGAATCAGCCCCTTGGACAACAAGTCTTACACCACCTTGCCATAATCTCTTCTCAGTGAGTTTCACTAACTCTGTATGCGGGCCTATTTGGTGGCTCACTGCCAACAGGAATGAGTTCCATGCCATGATCTTCAGGTCTCTCAAGGGGTAACTCCCTTGGCAAAGCGTCTGAAAAGCAATCTTTAAAATTTTCAAGAAACTGAAATTTATTTTGATCTGCCTCACTTATTTTAGCATGCTTTTCAACATCTTTCTCTTTTACAAAAACCATGTAAGCTGAAAATGCAGACTTTATTTCTTATCCAATAGAACTATTTGATACAATGGGAATAGTTCCCCTCTATTCCTAGCAACCACATGCTGTACTTTGCCCCTATGTACAATGTATGTACAAACTCCATTACTCTCTCAGATAGAGTCAATTTCACTGCCTTGCGATGGAACCAAGGCATACCCAAAACCACATCGTGATGTTTCAGTGGTGGAGATATGAAGAAGTCCTCCTGATCCACATAACTCTGTACATGAAGACGGAGCTTCCCTATCAAAGGAGTGACTAGCATAGGGTTCCCACAAAACATCTGGTCAGCCTCGAGAGCCTTGCCCAACTCCTCCGTCTTTATTCCTAGCCTTAGGGCTAATTCTATATCCCCTAGATCAAATAAAATCAGCGCTTTCTGGTCTCTGATCTTGCCCCATGATAGCAGCAATTCTCGTTCCTCTGGGTTTGAAACACGACCCAGTACATTAGGAATTCCTCCCGCCATTGGTTTGTGCGGTTCCTGTGGCTTCTCTGCCTCTTTTCCCTTTGGAGTGAAGGCTTTTCTGGGCACTGGGCAGCCACATGCTCCTCTTTGCCACATCTGAAGGATTTACCCTCTTTTCTGAAAGTTTCAATCTGTTCAGGGGTAAACTGTGGTCTTCCCTTATAGGGCTTTAGTACTTGGTTTCTCCTCGGCTTTTGAGGCTGAAATCCCCTCTTCTGAGCTTTGGGAAACTCTCTTTTCTCAAACTTGGGGGTCATCGACTTTATATCCCCTGGTATTCCTACCTGTAGTGAAGGCACAGTAGTAGGATCTTGCATATATATAAAATTAGCCGCATTGGCTGAATGCATAAGATCTGAAATATCTTTGGTATCTTTAGTGCTCACTTGGGCTTGTATCTTTGGAGTGAGTCCTGCCCAATACTTCCTGAGTTGAGTCTTGTCAGAGATTTTCTTGAAAGGTGAAACCTGCAAATATGAGTCCCAAAATTTCTGATTATAAGACTCAACTGTATCTTGTGCTTCCATATGCACTCTCTTCCAATCAAGGAGGACATGGTCCCGAAATTGCTTGGGAATAAATTGTTTATAAAAGGCTTTCTTGAAATCCTTCCATTTCTTGGGAGTTGTATAATTAGCAATTTTAGCTATCCACCATGCACTAGCTATACCAGTCAAATGCAAACCAACCATACGAAGTTTCGAAGACTCACTGAAATTTTCTAGACCATCAAATTGCCTTATGAATTGCATTGCCGTCTCAGCTTGACTATACTGGCCATTGTATGTGGTAAATCTTATTGACTTCCCACCATCTTTGAACTCTTCAGTCTCTGCTTTCTTGCCAGACTTCTTCTTCTTCTTTTTCTTATGCTTTGGCTCTGAGGATCCAGAAGAAGAAGATGATGTCGACGATAAAGAGGCAGAGCTAGAAGACGAAAACGAACTAGATGAACTATGCACAAGAGAACTGATTGAGTCGAAGCCAGAGTTTTAGATACAAAACACCTAGCAAAGGGACTCAAACCATGCGCCTCCATAGCTGCTGGCTTAGCATCCAGCCCAGGCTTGATTAGCGTCTTTGTTGCCTTATCAGGAATTTTGTCATTTGCAGCTTCAACACTTGTGGCATCTGTAGCCTTTCATACTGCTGAGTCGTGCTCCAATGAAACCTTCATCTGAGCCTTCCGTCAGTTCGCGATTAATTATGAGACCCCAAAGGTCTACAGATCTAGACGTGAGCATCCAAAGCAAATAACCTACGTCATACACCTTGCCTCACACGTGAATTTCTCCATTGATGACTAACGGGACTCATTCGATGCAATAGCGTTGACACTACTCTTCCCAAATTTGATCTCAACGTTGACAAATCTCCTGCAATTGTTCTTGTATAAAGTCAAGAATTTCTTATGTGTTCATCATGTCCATCATTCACCTGGACTATCTGCTTGAGTTTAGAGTCAACAGTATAACGCATGTTGACTACAACGCTCCAACCTAGGACCGTGCCGCTTTCAGAAAAAGGGCAGGCCTCGCTCTGATACCAATTGAAAACTTTGTCATCACTGCAAGCTTCATTTTTTGCCAAAACAGTTCTCTGTCTCTCACACAGCACAATAGGGCCTAGGACAAATTGTTGGGCTGGACCCCCCCGAAGGTCTTTATTCATTGAAAATTTTTTAGTACAGAGAGTTCAGCGTAGAGCTGTGTTACACAAATTCCAAACGTGAATCATTTTTACAAAGAGCTCAAACCTCATTCATTTGGCAACCTGCCAAGTGTCAAATTGTAATCTACTTTCCGAATTACATGCCACTAGGGGCAACTCTGGAGTCTTCGCAGCACTTGGTCACGCGAGTGATCTTCGAAGCGCTCGCCTAGCTCCATATTGCTTGGTTCCTCAATCCTTCTTAGTACTTGTAACCATTAACTAAAGCGCACAACCATGGCACCCATTAATGGTCAGCGCTTTGCATGCAAATAATAATCTCTAGACTAATCCTGGTCACTGTGGGCGTCCCCACCAAGCAAACTATGTGAACAAAACATAGAACACAATTCTTGGTTGACCGAGGTCAACCCTCTTGGTCGTAACGGCTTGACCATCAGGCAAAGCGCCTTAATTATGGCCAAGTCTCTCCAACCTAAGTTGGCGCACCTTGGTTAACAAAGTTAACCCTCTTGGCGTAAGCTAAGTCTCGTTGCACAAAGTCCACACTCACTGACCGGAGTCAGCGCCTTGGTTCTTTGGCTAATTGTTGTTAACCATCTTGGTCGAAGCGGAGTCTCCCTAATCGAGGTTAAGTATCTTTGACCAAAGTCAAGATTTTGACCAAATGAAAACTCTTTGAACATAATTAAATAAATGAAGAACTCATTAATTATGATCAATAAATGGTCAACTTATTCTTTGACTTTGAAATATTTACAACTTGGTGACAGGACGTCCTAAGGGAGAGCCACCTATCTGCACCCCCTGCATCGTGTCGTCGCACGCTATCAAAGTCTGGCTCTCTGCTTGTGGTGCTTGGTGGCCCTCTTGCTAGGCTTCTTTCTCTCCACCTTGGTCCAAGCCCCCTCGAAAGGCTCCAACCATGGGATCTAAGACTCTTGCTGTTGCGTGGATGGACGTTGGGCTCTATTGCGTGAGTCTCCCTTACCTGCCCCTAACGAGTCTAGGGGAGTAGGGGGCTTGGCCCAGCAGGTCTCCCATCTGCCTGTATCTAAGGGATTAACCTGGTAAACCCGAATCCTCAACCCCTTGTCGCAACTCTCCCCCATCAAGGGTCTGAAGGTAGATCTCCTCAGGAAAGGTCTTTGGACTTTCTACTATCATCTTGAGATGGGTGACCCCATCATTTGCCATGACCGAGGCTGCTGCGAGTGGTAAGGACTCTAGCATTGTACCAAAAACACCTTCAATGGAAGGGAGGATGGGCCAGTACTCTCTCGAAAGACCTATGAAGCAGAGCATCACCGGGAAAAATAAGGCACGTGATGGCTCATGTCCATGTCATTGATTGTGAAGCCGTGGTACCAAGGAATGAAGTAAACAAGGTACGGGCCGAGGAAGATGGGACTCTGCTCCACAAGGTCCAGGGTGGTGCTGGGGGAACTTAGCTGGAGAAGGAAGACTCCTCTCTTATACATGGTAACCTACTCTAATGATAAACTCACCTGAATCCAATCACACACGTGACTCCTTGTGGAGTGAGTCCAACTATCATGTCCACTTCCTGTCCTAAACTGGTTGGAGTGCATGCTTCACCTTCTGCTCGTCTACTAGAGAAAGAAGAACCTTAACAGCTTGGGGAGTCGAGGGTGCTGCCATTTGAGCCCCTCTTTCCAGACCAAGGGCGCCACCAAGATTTGTTCTTTAGAAAGTAAAAACACAAATCGTGTGCTGCCAAAAAGAAAAAGGGGGAAGGGGGGGCAAAAAAGGGGGAAGAGAGGCTAAAGAGGACTAAGATCCTCACAAAAGGCTGGCTGGAAGGGCCAGCACAGCAAGAAAGAGCTCGCTGCTGAGGAAAGAAGGCTTGGGCCTCAAAAAGCTCTGCCAAACGAACTGAAAAAAACACAAGCAGGCTTAGGAGAGCACTAGGCTGTGAGGGCTGCTCTCAAACCAGAAGGGCAGCTGAAAAAGGTGCCAAGAAAAACCAGTTAACCTTCTTGAAACACCATGGAACTAAATCAAGTATCAAGAGAAGGGCAGCACAAAGTGATGAGACGAGTTAGAGCTCCAGCAGAAGATCCGTGCCAGCAAGGGGCTGCCCGGGGCCGAAGAGTAGACCACGGGCCAACAGGAAGACCAAAAAGAAGACTCAAACTACCGCAGCGCCTCCAAGGGGCTGTAGGGTCTGCAAGAGACCCAAGCAAGCTCTCCACAACTCCTTGAAACACTGAAGGAGGCTCTCGCAACCTCAGAGCCAGATCCAACAGCAGTCACAACCAAGAGAAACCCCCAGACAGGCTCCTCCAAATTGTACAACCGGCGAACTGAAAGGCGAATGATGGTGCAAAAAAGAAACAGAGAAAGGGTGACATATAGGAAGGGCAAGAGAAAGAGACTGAGGGGAGAAGAGATGGCAGGAAGAGGAGGGAGGATGAGGCAGGGGAGAAGCTATGGTGGGGAGAGGGTAGGAGCACAGTGAGCAGGGAGACATAGCTCCTGCAGTCTTAGCTACTCATCTGGTGCGACAACTATGGTTAAGGAGTTCTTCTTTGAGGCCCTCCTGATTCTTCACTTTGTCATTTGTAGCTTCTTGATGGCCTCTTTTGAAGAGCATGGATGAGGTGGGGCAGGAGGATGTCCTCTAAGACGAGCATCTGCTAGTCAAGATTGTCGTAGATTGTATCTGTGTATGCATTCCAAAGATTAGGGTCCTTGATAAAGGAGCTTCGTCCAAAATTATTTGGACTTACTGCTATAGAGAATGCTTGTGTCTTTCATCTCACTAAACATTGGGTCTCTCTTCTAGTCTATTACTTGACAAGGTATCCTTGGTAAGGTATCCTTGGTTGGTTCTAGAGTGCCAATGTTACCTAAGCGCTTGGAACGAGTCATCATACAAATTATTTTGAGGAACATACCCTTTGAGTTTCTTTTCGATCATGTAAGGAAAGGAATGTTGTGCTGCGATGTGGATGAATTAGTGAGGAGAAGAGCTTTGGCATCTATGAATGATTGCTCATTCTATGTGTTCTTATAAACTGGCTAGATAGCTATCGTATATGTAATATAGGGAGTGATCAATGTCATACTGGTAATATGGGAATGAAGAGGTATTTGTGTGTCCTGGATGGGTTGGGTGATTATCAAATCGAAAGATAGGTTGGAATGCTCTGCTCCTGGCATGAGGGGGCCTATTGTGAGATCAGAGATATGTGAGATGAAGGCAAGGGGTCCATTGATATAGTCAATTATGTCCCCCCTTTGAGATACACTTGTGTCCACTTCTGTGTGGGCAGCATGTGTCTCTTTGTGACCGTGACCATCTTGGTTATCCATTGTAGATGAGCAGCTCATGAGTGGTGCACACGTCCAATAAATATCTCCCATACTGTGTGACTGTGGATCTAGTATGTACATCCTTCGATATATGACTGAATTTGCCTTGTGGATCTAGTGTGGCATCCTCTTGGAGATACAAAATGGCTGCCTGCATGTCCCTGGTCCTGGCATTGAAATCCCCATGAGTAAGTCCTCTCCTTGCTGCATGTACCTCTGGATGGCGTTATAGAGTGCCAAGAAAGGTGAAACCTGTCCCCTCCCAAAGGTTGTCCTGGCATAGTCGGATGTTTGTGGGGGGAAGAGCATGCTGCAATGTGCACGTTTATGGCTGAGGGCCTCATGAGTCCGTTCCACACGTAGCGGGCATGCTCATTTGTATGACGGTGACATATGCCTGAAGGCATGAGCGGAAGAGAACTGCCACTTTGCCTGAGCCATGCACTTCTCCATGGAGGCAGGTCCCTGATCAGTATGTGGACAACCATGTGTAGCTGTGTGCTATCGGTAGCCCCCTCTTTGGGCTCTGGTGTGTCTCAGTGTAAACAACGATATCTTTGCCTTTGAAAGTCTGTTGCTTGCTGAGGACCATATGGTCCCATTCGCATTTTGAAGCTAACGGTCTGACAGGCTGTGTATGATGAGGTGGAGGTTTTATTTCCTGGATGATGATCTGCTGTCTCCTTACACAGCCCATTTACTTGGATCCTTTGCCTCCATCACCTTCGTGGTATCCTCCTTCCTATGCTCAATCCGTTAAGTGTGAAATCTTCATTGATGAAGATTGGGTCTCCTTTAGATTAGCTCTCTTCATGATGACCTCTTGTCTGGCTTTAGCATGCTTGAATTTGATGATCAATGGCTTTTCCGTTGTGTCATCCTTCCCCACTCTCGAGGCATTCTCAATCTCATTTGTTGCAACACCAAAACATGGTATGAAAGGATTCACAGGATGCGTCCAAAGGGCTGTCAGCATCCTTCTTACCCACCATCTAGAGGTTCAAGGCTTTGTTTTCCCTAGGTGTCCTCCTGGAAAGTCTCTTGGATGACTTTCAGGGTTTGTGTCCCTTGACAATTTTGTGATCAAGATTTAGCCTCCTTTCAATGCTCTTCCATCCCGGCTATCATTTTTAAAATGTCTTCTTGGATTCCTCTTGAATCTGGCCTTTAGCTCTTCTGCGCATAATTTAAGTGCTGCATTTTCAGATCTGAGGATTCCCAAAGCAGCAGAATCTGTCCCATCTGTGGCTCCATGCCGGAGCTCTTGAATCTCTAGCTCCAAAGCTGTGATACATGAGGCTTGTTCATCCATTGATTTTCTCAAAGCATCATTTTTCTTTTGAAAGGCTGTTCAACCTGTCCATACAGAGGAGATGCATTCTACATTTTAGTAATGAAAACTTGTGTATTGTCCACCTTTAGTATGGAAGGCCTTTGAGGGCTATCCATGGCTTTTTTTGTGCCTTCCCGCTTGGCACTTTGTAGCATCCTGCAGATGGAGAAGAAGAAACCCTGCCAAATGCCCCAGGTGGAAATCTGTTGACCTTGAGGAGACAAAGATCAGCGTCGAAGTAGTGATGAAAATTTGTCCATACAGGCTGTACAGATGGGTGTTGTGGGCAGGGGGGCGAAGAAGCTAGGAGAGGAGTAAGAGGGGCAGGGAAATGTGAGGTAAGGGAAAGAGGCTGAGAGTGGAGGTGGAGGCAGAGGGGAAGGAAGCGGAAAGGGTCATGGGAACTTGCTGACGGAGAGGCTGAGGGGGCATCGGGATGGAGGGTGGGGGGCGGTGATGGGGATGGGGATGGGGATGGGAATGGGGACAAGAAGGAGCAGGGGGTCAGGGAGCTGAAGGGAGTAGGAGGAAGCAGCAGCCCGATTCCATTTTAGTTTTTAGCTCCTTCGGCTTTCTCTGGCTGTTCTTTGTTAGTATATTCTATTCTTCTTTTTAAGTTGTTTTTCCTTTTGTACAGAACATGCCCCTTGAATCCATTGCACGGGCTTCAGGTCTGCCATTCTAATGATTGAATGACTGTCATTTTTTCCAGGAAGCTTGTGTAAATGTTCCGAAATCTTCACCGTCATCACCGTCTGCTCTTGTGCTCAATGTGGAGCCACTTTCTGTTCTACCTGCTTTGGACCCTTCAGATGCCAATGTAGAGATTGTACCAACTCCAAAAGGTGGAATGAGAAGAAAGCATCACCGTCCTTGGACACTCCGGGAAGTGATGAAGCTTGTAGAGGGCGTAGCTGAATGTGGTGTAGGAAAATGGGCAGAGATCAAGAAGCTTGCATTTTCAAACAGTGTTTATCGCACCTCAGTGGATTTAAAGGTCTCTTTCTTCTCTCTATTGTAACCATCAAACCAGCATATGTAGGATTTTATTTGTAGAGAATGTGTCTCCTGAAAGCAAGGCAGTTGAGTCATACCTGCAGCTAGATGCGTCTATGATGCAATTACTAGGGAGGGAAACAAGCTTATTCAAGCTCAGCAGGAAATGTGGCTGTGAAGGGGATTGTTTTCCTTCTAATAAGTACTTCTAAATGAGTGACACATGCAGGCAGAACACAGTATATTTTATGTTGCATTTACTGAACTTGCAACTTGGCTGAAGAGACATGTATGTGAAGATCATCTTGTAGTCAATTACGTTTGATTAACTGTGCTGTGACCTTATATGTATAGGATAAATGGCGGAATCTTCTCAGAGCTAGCGACACACATTTACAGGCAATTCGACAGGTACATAATACTCTGTTTGGCTAGGCATTGGGAGATGTAACATTTCCAATTGCATATTCCAAGTTTGCAAATGCGTGAAAGTTCTTTTCCGGCTTCCTTCTACATGAAAGAACTTGAAAATGAAACAGATGCTGTATCTATTCCTTGGGCATGACTCATGTAAGATGCAGGCTGCAAGTAAGGAAAATATGGAGCAACGTGAACTTGATACTCACATCAAGAAAGTGTAGCATTTATAGAAAACACGTGCAGCATTGTCCATAAGAACTTCTTTAGCTATTGGAACATCTGACTTTAAAGCAGCATAGGCATACCATCTCTGATGCCACATCAGATTTTAATAAAACAAGAGGCATCCAAGCTAATTGTCACACACACTTGCAATGTTGTCCAATCACAACTCTAGAATGTAAACCTAGTATCTAACTATCCAATGCTTGTAATGCTATAATCTAGACTTTACAGACTGGTCAGTGCTACTAGCTGTCCGAACCTTGCCTAAGACCCTCTCATAAATTGCCACGACCGCCCAAATGATCCATGAGTGTACCCTTGATCGTGCATTTGATGAGGTGCACTCTCAGCACTGTGTCATAAGCCTTGTGGAAATCCATAAAGCAGCAATAAACCCTCTATCTCCACAAAACAATAATACAGGGAACCACTTGGTTTGGCTTGCGAAAACACATTAGCTTGAAATAAACAAGCTTCTTTTTTACAGGAGGGAGGGGGCTCCTAATCTCCCATGCAATTAAAATTTTAGAAATAACTTTGGAAAACAGTACGAGGCAGTTGTGTAAGATAATTAAACAGCATTCATCACCGAGGATAGCCTGACCAAGAGTGACAAGGAGGCAGTGATGGACATCTCACATGAGGTAGTAGATGCTATGTCATGACTTGTGAATAGTTGCCAAAGCTACATAGTGCAGTCTCTATATAACCTAGTTGGGATGAACGGAGATGAGGAGCACTATTGGGGTCAAACAAGGTTGTCCACTATGACAATGGTCATCGGGACTCACAGCAAACAAGTAGATGCCACATTTGGAGAGGATCCTCTGGAAATAGTCAACTCGTATAAATATTTAGGATTGGATTTCACTGACAATTACAAATGGAATGCATGTGTGGAAAGAAGGATTGTGGGAGGTTTGAAAGCTCTATATAGCTTCTTAAAAAAATGAACTAGAAATTTTCCATATACCATGCTTGTACAGACAATCATTCTCTACGGGCGTCCCGCTTGGGCACCCGGGTTGTCTAGGACATATTGGGAAAGAATAGAAACTATACATAAATGTTTCTTGATAGGGGAGTTAGGGGTTAAGACACAGACACCCTATCCCATCCTACAGGCTGAAACAGGGATGCTACCTCTGGAAGGGGAAGCATTGTGTCAATTCATGGCTTACCTCAATAGAGTAGAGAAGATGGAAGCCAGTAGGATACCACACAAGGCGATGGAAGCTACACAGAGTCACAAACAATGGGTTGGCACAGAGGAGATGAAGTGGATGGAATGATGGGGTATAATAGTCACTGATATACACGAAGATGCATGTGAGATAAGGGAGATTGTGACTCAGAAAATGCTACACAAACTCTTGCAAAACCGGGGAACAAAAATGCAGTTCTATAAGCAGGAAATTAGCTCAATGCACAGTTATGGGATGCAGAAATACCTCGGGGAAGACATTTCAACATATAAAAGGCATCTAAATCAGAACTAGTTCAAATGATATCGAGATAGAGAGGGGTAGATGGGCTAGACTCATGATCCCCAGAGAGGAAAGAATCTGCAAAATCTGCCCCACAGGGAGGTGGACAATGAACAGCATGTACTCCTGAGATGTAGAGCCTACACACACATCAAAGAAGGCTATAGGGACAGTAGAGATTTAAAAAGTCTGCTGGAGCAGCCAACCAAAAAGCAGGAAGCTACTTGAAGGAAATTTTGGAACATCGCGACAAATTACTGGTCTAGCACACAAGCTAGCCCAACAAGTACTCCATACATGATAAGTTTGTAATATTTTGTCTTACTGGATGTAAGGGATCACTATTAGTTGATAGTGATCGCCAATCCCATAGATCCTCAACGGGGACTTTAATACTCTCTCTCTCTCTCTCTCTCTCTCTCTCTCTCTCTCTCTCTCTCTATATATATATATATATATATATATATCTGTCTGTCTGTCTGTCTGTCTATTTATCTATGCATGCGACATGCAAGAGGCTGATTATGAGATCCATGGATGCCATCACCATCTACTTAGGAGCGGATTCGGACCACTCAGAGATTTATTGGCCCATCCTTATTAGCGACGTGTGGGACTTTCCTCCTCGAGGCCCAACAACATAAAGATTGACTCCTTCCAATATAGAGATGAGACCAGGAACGCTCGTCAGACGTCAATGAGAGAATAATCATAAAATTCTTCTCTAGCGACTTGTGCCAGAGGTAGGAGGGGACACGAGTAGTTGGGACCCAGAGAGCACAACACGATAGAATCGCCTCCGATTTTACCTTACATGAGGACCACATACATCTCCTCTTTATAATTTGACTTGGGGAGACACATCATTGAGTAGCGCTCGTTAGACAATGAGCTACCTCCGAGAGACTACCGAGTAGGAGGGACCTAAACAGGTTGATTAAGCTGAGGGCCAGCAGCACTCTATCATTGATTTCATTCCTCCACGGCATCATCTAACTATAGCTAGAGCCACTATCGGCTGAGATGATGTCTTCTATCCTTAGTTGATTGATGGAGTTGGTCCCACAAATAGCATACATAGGTCCATCACTCAAATTGTCAGCTAATCGGACAGCCCGCTAACGGGGATCTCCCTTCTCTTCCTTTATTTCCTTCTTGGTGTTTTTTTTGCTCTCATACAAAGAAGCATTTGTCTACTCTCACATAGCAACAATGTGATGTATTTCTCTGTTGGTATATTCATCTCAGACATCAGCACGTGTGGATGTCCGTTTTAGTAGACCCACTAGTTAGCTTTTATTTCAGTGGTTTTTCATGAGTCTCATGGACAGAGGACGTTAATAAAATTTCTTTCTTTCTTTCTTTCTCACAGTATCTGGCCTTGTTGATTGTAGTATTTTTCTTTTTGAGGCTTCTTCCAAACTTCTCCATAAACTTGTATAATAAGACCCCAGTGTAGATGGCTACGGTTATTTGAAACTTGGTCTTAGAGCTCTTGTGGGAGCAACATCTTGGCAAAATTTTCAGCTCATCTACAAGAGCTTATGGTTGATTGTGTCCACCTGCCGCATCCATTTAAGAACTAATAGTGTAAAGCATGCTTGCATGTGTGTCAATGTCTTGAGATGCTTCAGTAATGCCAATCATAGATGCTTTATAGATAGCCAATAGTTCGGGTATCTTCTGACAATTATATCGAGGACGTATGCTTTCTTAATAAGCCCCAATACCCTTTTCAACTTTTCCACATCCTCAATCAAGAGTTCCAAGCGGTGTGTTGCGGTGGGTCCAAGTAAAAGATGAAGCCCCGCAGACGACTGGATGGATTGCAAATTATGATTTGCAACGCATTGAGAACCCCATAAGGAAGATGGCTTGCTTGATACAATGGTAGATGTTATTCCCATGTTACACCATGCTAAAAAGTGGTGCCTCCTTTGGAACAAGACACAAAAATATCAATCATGTGCTTTATCTTATTCTAGTCATCTGAGAGCATTTGGCATTTGTAACTACTTAAGCTTGGTGTTATGGACTCCAAGGAAGTATGTGTAAGATCCACCTCCTCTTGTGATTCCCTTGTATGCAATGTGGATCCTTCACTAGGGACGGACTTTACCCCGCATATCTATTGAGGTGTTTTTGAGACATACAAAGCCAAATCACATGTTTACAAGTCTAAAGATGTTAGCACTTAGCCTTGGTATGGCCTTGTAGGCCAGTTAGGATCAGTCAACCCTCAGGTTGACTTCATTGGTCAACACTTGTGGTTGACTTTGGGACCTATATTGGCCACCACTTATACTTTCTCAGTATCCCTTCACAAGTACTCTCGTTTCCTCAGCTGCTTGTTTGCTCCCTTGCATTCCATCTCCATTCCATTGCTCCCCTAGCAACAAGTGCCCCAAGAGGTCATCTCGAAATTTGGTCGCATTTGTGGAGCAATTGCCGACCACAAAAGATAACTTATTTCTTTTGGATGGTCACCCATAAGGTCTTCCCATCAGTCCTCGAATGGAGCAGATTCATATTGATGGGAGATGCCACTCTGCCTATACAGTGATTGTGAGACGTTCTTGCACTGTCTATGGAGTTGCCCTGCAACACACAGGATTTGGCAAGGAGCATCCGGATAGTGGCCAAGACGTATGGAAGGTCCCATTCCTCACTCCATAGTACACTGAAATGTGTGTTCTCATGTGATCCCTTATATAATAGGCCATTAACTCTTATTGACTTGCCTATGTAAAGCCTTCTTATGTATGCTCCCATTTCTCACCTATCATCTACTATGGAAGTCCAATTTGCATTTGGTGGAAATTGTAGTGGCAATATAGAGGTGGCATGGGAGTGTCAAAAGGAGATCTGAACATTTCTCTATTGATCACCCCTTGGATTTGTTAGATTATGAGTAGTGCGGTGTGGACACACCCTCGGGTCTTTCACCTAGGGTTAGGATTAGAGTTAGCTTTCTTTGTAGAGGATATATTCCTCATTTTGGTCTTTCTTGTAACGCAACTCTTGCATTTTCAATACATCTCCACATTTTGGTGTTCTCCTTTGACTCCCATTCCCAACATCTAGTATCACAAGACTCCTCTACTAGCTCAAGATAGTCTTGCCTCAGGAGAAGTTTCTCCAGGAAAGGATCTACCTTTCAAGGATAAATGCTTAATGGCTGAAGACGGGAGCCAGCCTGATGTGCGATGGAGTGAGGGTGGGAGTGGCTTCTGGTTGTTGATACAATCATCCGTCCACCTCCATCCATCATAATTTGTGAGCTCCATGGCCTCTTTTTGCATGCTAAGATCGATACACTATCACTCTATTCATCGCATCGCATTGCACTAGTCTCCTTGTGGGACGCCACCGTCTATTTTCTCCTCGTGACGTGTGCGTCGCTGTCTCAATATTGTGCAAAGAGCTATTTTGTCCTCGCGACCCGTGCGCAATCACCTCAGTATTGTGTGAGATTTTCTTTGGTGCCTCCATTTGTCCTTGTGGCCTGCAATCGTCTCAGTATTGTGTGCATCCTGCCTCGTCTCTGTACAATAGCCTGTTCGTATAAACACTCCAGCAGCCCTTAGCCCATTTGTTACATGTGGTTGTTGTCTGCTTTAGTATTTGCTGGCAGATTCAATCGATAAATTGGGGCATTTGCAGTATTATGGCTTGTTAGCATTGTAGATTTTGGGGCTTCTGCAGATTTCGAACAGATCTGCAAATTGTGTGAAGTTTGAAGTTTTTGTTAATTCCAGGTATGTTTGTCTGTCAAATTTGGGGGTTTTACCTCAAATCTGCTTTTTGCAAACAAACAAGTTGACATTTGAAAATCGGTCATGGTGGCTCCAGAACTCACCTTATCCACTGGTTCTTCCTCCTCTTCCTCTGTCGGGGCTTCAACACTCTCCTGACTGTCATGCTCTTAAAACATGCCGTCCCTGCTAATCACAATCTTCTTGGTGGCTGTACCCCTTCGACTTCACACTGTATCCAATGAAGATGATCTCACTTTACATCAAGTATTGTTCTTTCATCTAGAACATGCACGTAGCATTTAGAACGAAAAACTTTTAAATGCTTGACAGATGACTGGTTACCTGAGTATGCTTCATGTGGAGTCTTTCACTTTATTGTCTTTGTCAAGCTCCTAGTGAGGAAGTACGATGCAGTATGAACTGGGTTTGCCCAAAATTTTTGCTCTTAGCTGTACTTTATACACAACATAAATGGACTTTAACCTGCCAATGCATGATTAGCACTGTCATAGGTAAGTTCTAAATCTGGGAAGTATCATTTGTCTGCTTCTTGTGCTTTTGGTTGACCCTTTCTGTTTGAGCATCCGGTGTGCGGGCGTGCGCAGATAATATTTTTATACAAAGGATGAGAGGTAATCCTCCAAACGTGACTGAGCTGGGCCATAGCTTGATTTCAGTGGCCTATATAACTTGCTCAATTCCTTACCAACCAGTCTCTTTGTCATGAGTTTTTCATCTTTTTGGTGGTTCGAATAAAAGGGACATCTATCCACAGCCAGCCAGATAACCATGGTATGGGAAGCTTTTTCTATTAAAGGAGCAAAGCCTGAATGCTGTGTCTCCCTTCTTTATGTAAAGCTTCCCATAGCATCCTAAACTTACTGTGCAAAGGAGACTATTTACAGTGAGTGCCAGAAATTGAAATGATGGATTTTTGGTGATTGACAGACCTTGGCTACATGTGGATATAGGGATGTGTTTGAACTAAGGTGGAAAGTATGCTAACAAGTTAGTATAGTGATACTAATAGATAATAGAATAGATGTTTGTATTTATGTAATTTCGAGACAGCAATTTTTTGTCTTAGGTGCGTAAACTTGTATATCAAATGTTTTCATGTTTGGGAAGACCAGAGATGCAAATGCCATCTTTGGATAAAGTGATGCATCTTTTCCTAAAGAGAGGCCTTTTTCATTTCCGTTTTCTGGATGAACTATTTTGTCAGATGGCCATCATTTTGACCGGCCACATCTATGAGCAGCACATATTTTCTTTTTCTGATGCACGTTTGACTGGCCAGGCTTGTTCTGAGCCAAATTACATTGTTCCTTTCTTCTCTCTGATAAATCTCGTGGGCTTGAGCAGGGTGAGCATAGGCGAAAGCATGCATCTGCTCCTATCCCGGGTCCCATCCTAGTGCGAGTTCGGGAGTTAGCAGCAGAACAAGCTCAACCTCTGTCTTTAAATTTCGACAGTGGGATTAGCAGAAGTGGGCGCACTGTACATAAAAGGCATTTCAGTTAGGCTACCTGTGATCATTATGTGTCATGTGAATGATAATTTGACTATTTAATATTAGTGTCCCTTTTGAAGCATGTATTCTAGAATTAACTTTGGAAGGTGGAATTTCTTAATCCTATGTATATCGAAAAAGTCTCCTTTGTAAATTACTATAGCAGTGGGACTCCAGGATTCTGATACACGTAAGGGGTTGGCAGCAGCCTTGTAATCCTATACAGAATAACGGTTTGTAAAATTGAAGAAGCATGGCCAATGAGGAAAGTCCAATTCCTCTGTGCGCCTTTTTCTATGGGAGGATCTTATTAATGTTTGTGATGTTGCTTCCATGTTCTTCTAAAAGGACTTTCTTTGTTGTAAAAAGAGATGGACATAAGTTGTTTGACTAATATGTGTCCCTATAGCCATCAGCTCTGCAAGCTTGGAAAGGTGAAAGAAGGAAAAGTGAAAGATAATGTAGCAGTTAGAAGATTAAAAACATGTTAATTGACACTCTTGTTGTAATTGCTATTGCCAAAGCTCAATGGATTATTCAAAGAAACCGTACACAAGCAGTTTGTTTTCCTTGACTAGATCAAAGGTTTGAAATTTTAGTGCACCAAGGAATTAAAGCCACACAATCATGACTAAGGAGTTAAAGAACCCCCTTAAGTATGCTATATTTTGGAATTAAATGTGTGTATGTGTTTTAGTATTTCACCAAAAAAACAATGTGTGTTTAGCCTAGACATTCACTCTTGTGACTAAGTATGCTTTGGCACCTGATATTACAAGGAGGCAAACATGAGGAGGGAAACGTCACTCCAACTCTTCAACTTAACACTTCTTAGAAATGTACAAAGTTTTCTTATTAATAACGCAACTATATCAAAAGCTACATCAAGTATGGGTAAATAAGGGGAAAACTTGATAAAATAAAAAAGAACAAAAGAACAAAAGTTGGTCTCTTTAGCAATGTTCTTGAAATACACTCCAATGTCAAGGACTATTGCGTGCATCCCTCCAAGCACAAAGTTATGTTAGGACAAGACTTCATAGCTTGGGATACGTGTCATGGACCCTAGTAGTACACCAAGAGACTCGGATCAAAGTAAAAAAGCAAGAAAATAGCATGTTTGGAAAAATCCAACAACCATGAGTTGTGCTAAATCATCTTTTGGTGTATGTGTAAAATACAGTCTTGAATAACTTGTATACATGTGAAGCATGGCACCTATAAGGTGGATGTTAACTTTGTTATTGTAAAAAATCACATTCTTGCAAAATATTCATAGGTTAGTATTGTGTCTAAGTTTCCAATATTCCATAAGGTGGACTATATGTAAGCATCAAGTTGCACATATGTTTAGAATTATAGAGTTAGATTTAAGTTTTAGTTTAAAAAGGCCGCTTTCATTCAAATTGTTGCATAGATAACCAACTATTTTTATCATATGCTAATAAAATAGAATGCTGATTGCCACACAATACAATAGGCCATATGACACGTTATAGTAAGCACACAAGAGTCAAACATCGAGAGGGGAACGGAGGACCTCCACTATAGACAATCCTTCACGTAGGAGTTCGGGTGAATTAGAGGGTTCTATTTGTCAAGCGTGGCACAAATAACTTGAAAAAGCTTACAGCATGTTTGTGGAAAGAAATGTGTACAAAGATTAACTTCTTACCTAGCCGAAATAGTTACATGAGGCCATGTGGTATCTCATGAAATAAACAAGGCACACACCAATTAGACATTGACAGACTTAGACGAAGATTGTGGAGCATACTTACTTGTAATTGCAAGGCCCAAGCCTCGAATTTCATTGTTTTATCAAGACAAGATTAATCAAGAAATGGAACAAGCGAGGAAAATTGAGATCAAATGAAGCTTAAAATGCATGCATATGAATCAGGGAACCATTGAGGGTCCTTAATCACTTCAGAAAAAAAGAGATCAAAGGACTAACGTGTGACGTCTTATCAACTAGGCCCAGGTATAACATTATCCTTATAAATGTACTAACACACGAAGGATAGCATCAACTAATCAGTATATTGTTGTAGACCAGGGCTTATAAGAAACATAGAGCAGATAATCACTGTGTACCAACATACTACTACCAATAGTAATGACAAATTGAGGTTTGATTATGAATCTTCAAGCTTTTTGTAAGAAAGATGAGAAAAATCTTTAAGCAGCTTCTCCAATTATAGTTGGTCATAATTATCATCTTCAAATTGTACTGATTGTACGTCCACCCAACAAGAGAACAACCGTGAACACATCTACCGCAAATAATTACTCAAGCTAACCCAGTATCAAATAGCTTAAGCTAACCCGATATCAAATAATTCAGTACATGCAAAGTCCAAACGTAAGCTCTAAGAAGAAAGAGCATCAAACATCAAGGAACTTTGATGCAAATGTCTCCATCATGCACATGAATAGTTAATAGGCAGTGGAAGGGAGGGGAGAGCAGGCAAAAGGGGGAGGGAGAGTAGGCAAAGCATGCAACAAGGACAATAGTGGAGGGATTTGTACATCTAGGTGACTTGTAAATCTGCATCCACATAGATTGGTTGCTATAGATCATGGATAGGATTTGCATTGGGTGATGGAGGCTTGGGAGCCTATAAGATAGGTGGTACCTTTTGAACATAGTGTGGATCACAAGGAACCTTGTATTGTGAGGTTTATGCCTCATGGAGAGTCTTTATGCTTTGGCTTTTGATCTTGTGGTTCTCCATTGTTCTCTTTATATGTCATCCCATGTTGTGGCTGTAGCTCTCTTTCCAATTCCACCTTACTTTAGATGTCTTTTCGCCCTAAGGAGAAAAGGAGTTGTTGCAATCGACTACAGCCTTATTTTGGCTGTTGATTTTTAGCAACGACTCAAGTGTTGTCCTTCTCGTGAAGTTTTTTGGCCGATAGTCATGTTTAATAGCTCAAGGGGTCTTCGTGATGTCTGCAGCAGCGGGTGCCTCACAGGATTCTAACGTTGATTTAAGGTGATAAGGTTGCTTTGAGGCTGTTCTCTTGGCTTTTTTTGTCGCTGGTTGGGGGTCTATCTCTGCTGTAGTTTTGTGTCCATTGTACACGTTACATCTTGTCAAAAAGTGTTATCACGTCAATGAATATGCTATTTATGCTGCTGTCATAATATTTTTCAGAGTATCTTGTTGCAGTAACTTCGTATACCCTCTTATGCTAAGTTCTGGGAGACTATTTCTGAGCGGCGACCTCTATTTTGTATGCATTCCTCTTCTATTCCAACTGGTCCTTCCATGTCTGCTGTGAGGATGGCTTCAGTTTGTTTCTCCAATATTGCCCTGTGGATTGTTTTGTGGGCGATGTGTGAGGTTTGCACAGATGCTTTTGTGGAGGTTTCGATGATTGTAATTTCAATTTGCAGCCATGTATGCTGCTAGTGTAGAGGGCCAAGAAATCAACTACTCAGAGGTGAAGGCTACGGCTACTCATCGCTTATAATCAATTGTAGCGACTCCTTGTCAGTGGTAATCTGTGTCGACTTAGAATCCACTCCAGAGACTTTGTTTCCGTGTTTCAATCTTTTATAAGTCTCTGGCTACCACTAGCGAGATTCCTCCAAGCAACCGGTCATCTCTGTGTTTTTCCGTGATGCATTTTTCCCGCCTTATCTTTTCCTAACGTCTAAGACTAAGGTTATTTCACAAGTTCTTAAGAAAGTCCATTTTATTGGTACTCTCTACCACTCGGTAAAGACCTTGTCGTTTGCCACATCTTATTTATCCTTTGAAAAGGCAAGTTTATTTTGTTGTCTTGATGGCTAAAGAAATCTCTTTATTTGAGAAATTCAATTGCAAAGGGTTTCATTCCTGGCGAATGCAAGTCAAATACTTCCTCATGTTTAACGGCTTGTAAATGAGAAGAAGACTCTAGATCCTACAATGTTGATGACGTCGAGGAGGATGAACATGCTCAGGGGATTATTATGCTTACTATTGGTAGGATGCGTCAATTTTATGAGCAAAAACCTATGAGCAGGTTTATTCGAGCGTGTTTTTCAAGAGATTTTAAAAATAGTATTTCTTTAGGAAACATGGTTTTTACACTTTTATTTTCATTAGAACTAGATCCCTTTATCATAAAAATATACAAACTAGTCACTCATTCATTTTTACATAACATAAATCTTCTTATTCATAGACATCCCTTTGTACCCTTGTTATTACCTTAAAAAAGTATTGAAAAATAATTCATTTAAGAAACGTCCCTCATAATGACTCTCGACATAATAATATTATACATAAATAATTACTTATTAAACACATTTATATCATATGGAAATATCTTTCAAGTGTTTTTGTAGTATTAATAACAATATATTTATGGACATGTTTCTGCAGAAGTTTAAATTACTGTAAATAAGTATTAACTTGGGCTTATATATCACTCTCATAAAATACATGTAATATTTAATACTATATATGCAAGGTTTTCCAAAATATAACCCAATAGATGTGCTCAAATGGGGTTTTTCGATCAATTTGAGTGGTTGAATGACTATATTTGGACATTGGATGTGAAAGTTATGTCACTTTTAAAAGTGCTGTCCAAGATAGTTTTGCCAGCGAAACTACCTTGAAAGACCTTGTTCAAAGGGGTGTCGCTGGCGAAACTACCTTGATGGCTTGCTTCAATGAGTTTTCTTTGGAGAAACCCTAGGTTGAGAGAGGTTTTTTCGATGTCACCTCCTATTAAGTAAAAAGATGTAAGAAGGATCATAAGGGAATTTTCATAGTGAAGTCTACTCTACATGTGGGTTTCTTCAAAAGCCATCCCATTATGTTCTTATTATTCCCAAAGATTCACATAAATATTCGTGTATAAAATAGGCATTCCTATAATACTTCTCATATTTCTAAGTGAAACTATGTTTTCTTCTGATCCATTTTTGTCATATTTTTGCATAGTTGGAAGCTTTTTTTTCCTTCGCTCAGATGCTTGGAAGATTTCGCTCGGAAAATGCTCGTCCCCCTATTGACAAAGGACTTGTTCACCATATAAATGAGCTTAAAGTGGGATGAACTTGAGAAACTTTACAGTGCTAAAGGATGGAATTCAAAAATCATCCTTAAAATTCAATTCTTTAGCCTTGAGTTCACTCAAGGTGATCTTGGTGCTTTTATTTCACACATGAAGGGTCTCATGGCACAAATGGCTAGTAAGAATTACTATTGATGAAGAGGATACAATCGTAGTACTTCTCAAGGCCATGACCAAACCCTACTCTAATCAGGTCACGACTTTGAAGAAAGTGCCTAATCCAATGCTCGTGGGCATAATCTTAATGAGGTGAAGCAAAGGAAATCCACTAGGGCATGTACATTAGGTGCAACCACCTCTAATGAAGCATTGTATATTAAATGAACTTCTCTTGAATGCTCTGGCTTTTAAAAGAAAGAGCATATTGAAGCTACATGCTTCAAGAAGCACCATATGCGTAAAAAATGTGAAAATTTGTGGCGAGTAAGGCTACCTTAGGTACAGAGTGTATAATAAAAAGCAAGAAGGGAATTTTACCTCCTCTTCCTTGCCAGATACACTGTTTAAGATTTGTTGTAATTATTACCAATTCGTATTGAGGGGTTGTATTTGTACATCTAGGTGATCATGGAAAGGGTTTCGATTGGGTAATGGAGACTTGGGAACTTATAAGATAAGTGGTACCTTGTGGATCTAGTGTGGATCACAAGGAGCCTTGTACTTTGGCTTTGATCTTATGATCCATTGTTCTCATATTCCTCGTCCCACATTGTGCCTCTAGCTCTCTCCTCTCTCTTCACTTTTTCTATAAGGGAGGGGGGCAAGAGGAGGACGAGGTGTAGGCTAGTGGTTCTCATTCCCTTCCCTCTCTTACTTTCGCTCCACCCCTCCCCCTCTTTCTCTTTGATGTCTCCTCCCCCCATCCCACTCTCCTCCTAGTTTTTTCTCCCCATTGACGAAATATTCTTAATTTTGTTTAAATCATCCTTCCATCTTCAATTGGAAAACAACTACCCTTTCATCCAATCCTTGTCCCCTTCCACTCGTCAAACTCGCAAGTTTTTTAAACATGAGCTACTATAACTTCAGAAGGGTGTGGATTTGGAGAGCTCCACCATTCACATGCATCCATGGGTCCTAGTCCTCCAAGACTCAGGCTAGGGATTGTTGGATGCTTGCCGCCTTGCCTTCAGACCTCACCTCCCACCTAGTAGATGTTCATTTATTGGGGCAAGGTTTTTTTCATGTCATTTTTGTTTCTTCTAGAGTCGCAAGTATGGTCCTCGAGGCTAGGACCATCGCGCTTGGTTCTAGGAAGATTTTTCTCACCTTTTTATCTAGACTTTGGCTTAGAGGAGGGGAATAAATGGTTCACATCACTCTTTATTAGGTTTCTTGGTCTGTGCCTCAGGTCTACCACTGAGTCCTCACCACCACGATCAGAGCTTTCTTTGGTTTAGTCATGGAAATCCCCCCTCTCTGTAGTTTACCCTATTCCGCCACAGTAGATGCTATCAGCACCTTCCTAGGGTTAGGATAATTGTGACAAAACCTAACTTACTTTGATTATCATATTATGCTCTAGCATCTGGATGGCTCTCTTTTGACAGAGAGTTGAAGTTGTGGGCAAGCGGAACTAGTGTCAGATTTGCAGGGTCTTTAGGCCCTTTGCTAGAGACTACCTAAGAAAGAAGAATCCTTTTGGTGTGGCCCCTTTCCTTTGGCACCCCCCGCACATCCAACGCCTCTTGTCCCTCATTGCGTTGTGACTAGAGTTGGCATACCGCTAGACTAGGAGGCCCCTTCTCCTTTTCCTGACTCTCTACCTCATCCTATTTTGGTTGTAGCTAGAGATGGCATTCCTTTAGCTCCTTTCCTAGATTAGAAGCTCCCTCTCCCTTATGGATCTTGGCCCTTTTTATCCTTTCGAGCATCCCCCTTCCCCTTTAGCATAGCAAGTACCTCTTCTTGGTCAAGGGCTAGGGTGGCCTCTAGCTCTGCATCCTCCTTGCAAGCAATGGATCTTATGGACTTTGATGCCATTATCAATTCATATTAACTATTTCTCCTTTGGGAGGAGACTTGGTAGATTTTGTGACCTCCACCTTTATTGACGGGGTTCTTCCAAATCATACTGATAGAGCATCCACTTCCATAGGTTTGGGGGTCCTTTCCCCTATGAACTTTCTTCCCCTCCACTAGTTCACAAGATCCACTTCAAGTCAGGTAAGATTTTCCACTCTACTTCCTTCCTCGATGAGGATTGTTAAATCGGGCCTTTGGTGGTGTTGCACAAAAGATTTTGGTCTCCTTCCTTGGGCACTAAGGGAGGAACATGCATTTCAGTTTCAGATTCATTTCTCCCCTTTATTGGGGGCATGGCATCATCACACCCTTTAAAGCACATTCTATTTTACTTCATATAGGTGGATGTAAGGTTGGCCTTATTAATCTTTATGCCGACAATAATAGAGGGAAACTTGTCCTTTTGTGAAAGGAACTACTTTCCTTGGCCACAATTACATATTTATGGATTATTAGAGGTGACTTCAACATGGTGGAGTTGCCTTCAGAGAAGAGAGGAAAGGGAAGGTGGCATCCGCTCTCCTGAGGTAGCATCTTGGGATGCTTTTCTTTTCTAATTCAGCAACATAGACTCTTGGATAGATGATGCTTTTCACACTTTGTTGCACTCACTCCTATTTTCATTACTAAATAGGAGATGTCAAGTGCCATCCCTACATGCATTGACAGATTTTATGTTGATGATTGGGCATTAGATAGAGGTGGCTCTATTTGCATTTCCCTAGGGTTTCCACCTCGAATCACTTTCCTATGGTTTTGATGGGTTCTGAGCTTTGTTTGAGAGCCCGTTCTGCTAGCATCAAGATTTTGAATGCTTTGTATGCAAACGATGGCCTTGCAAAGGCAATGTTATATATTTGGATTTCTCATATGCAATTTTGGAGTGAAATGGGAGGCAAAGTCAATAAACAATTCTTCTCTACAATTGGCCTAAGACAAGATAGAGAAAGTATTTTCAGTCTGATAGGGTTGTACAATTAGATCCTAATGTCATCTTGCATATTGCTTTTGACTTCAATGCCTCCCTTCTTTCTATAGATCCTAAAATACCTGCTAACAATGATGCCAGGCATAGAGTTTAATAAGCATTTCCAAAATTGGTGAAACCAAATATAAGGGGTTCACTTAATGCACCATTAACCAATCTACACTTTAGGGTTATGCTTTTTGCCCTTCACAAGGGAAAGTGTCCTAGCTCAAAAGGGTCAACCCTCCCCTTCATTTCTTTTTGGGGCATGATTGGTGGGGACTATGCTACTTTAGCCCTATAGGGCATTTTGGACTGTGGTGCTATCCTTGATTAAGTTATAGCAGGTCTTATTGTAGAAACTTGGTTGCCCAATGCAAGCAAATCATTCTTTTTGACACTTTGTATAAGACCTTGGCAAAAGCTATCAATTTTTGGTTGTAGCTTTTTCTCCCAAATTTTATTCATGATATGTAGATGGGTTTTGCGCGTGGTCAAAGCATTTGATTATTTAAATTTTTCTTTTTAAGAGGTTACAGAGTAGGCTATGCAGAATGGCCAAGGTTTCACCATTTCACTCTTGGATTTTAAAAAAGCCTATGATAGAATAAATTGGGGTTTCTTAAAGGGACCCTTCTACATTTTGGTTTTTCACATGCTTGGATTAGAGGGGTCTATTTCTTTTACAAATTAGCTCATATCAGAGGGGTCAGAGGAGAGAGATTTTATATTTCTAAATCAGTTTGTTAGGGGTGCCCTCTTATCCCTTTCTTGTAATTATTCGTGGCTAAATCCATGAGCATCTTTTTGAGATCTTAGGCTGACATTATTGGCCTAAAGCTTCCCTTGAGGCAAATGAGGAGATTCTGGACAGTGATCTTGCTAATGATACTGTTGTTTTTTTGGATGCCACTTCCTAGACTCACATCTTTCAAGACATCTTTGGGCTTATTTTATTCTATAGTAGCAGGTGCACATATCAATTGGAATAGATCCAATGGATTTTGGATTATTGACAAGGACACACTAATTGGGAGGTTGATTTTGGTTTCACTTGGGTTTAGAGAGGAGTTTAGATATTTGGGCCACCATTGTGGGGTGGGTATTTCTCCATCACGTCAAATTTTTCCTATCTTGGAGAGTATTAAAAGAATCCTCATCTTTTAGAGTCGAGCTAGACTTGACCTTGCATTTAGTGTGGGGGCTATTAGCCAAGTCATGTTGGCCATAGCCTGGTTTATTTTGATCTTGTTGGTGCAACTGTAGGGAATACATCATTCAGCTCAAATGCTAATAAGAAAATTCTTATAGATTGGACTTGATGGTTCAGCAAATGCCAAACCCATAGTGGCTTAGGAGACCTTGATTCTCCTCACATGAGAAAGGGTCTCAATATCATTGATCTAGATTTGCAATGCAAGGCCTTTCTTTGCAACATTGTGGTCAGGGGCTTTTGCCATGATAGGATCCTTGCTCCCCCTCCTTAGTTGATGATTGGTTGGATATTGCTAGGTGGATCTGTGCCTTGGTGCACCTTAGGATTACTTCCCCCACTACTATGGCTTCCATCTCGAAAGCTTGGGGATGATTCAATTGCAAGGCCAAGTCCCCACAGCTAGAAGATCATATAGGGCCAATACAATATGGTACAAAGGATAGGATTACTTCACTTCTAACTTGTTGGAAGCTCCATGCATGAGTTGACTGTATAAAATGGTATTAGTGAAGAAGAAAGTTTGCGACACTCTTGAAGACCTATGGAGCTACTGATATTTACAAAATAATCAAGTCAGATTATATGGAGGCTATCTTTATTGTGGGAATGCCTTATTTTTCCTATTGCTCTCATGACGCTCCTTTGTAGCTTTCTGGAGACCTCCATTATTTTGAGGTCATCTCAGCATCACATGTGCATAAATGCTTAGCTTTTTGTCGGTAACTTAGGTCATCTCAGCATCACATGTGCTAAATGCTTAGCTTTTTTATGTAACTTAGGCTAAACTTGGCCTTTGGTACGTGACATAGGTGACATCATAATCTAGACCCATAGCAAGTAAACCTAAAATCTTTGAACCCAAAATCTGAAACAAATGAATCCAGAGGCCAAAATAAGATGGGACCCAAAACCCAAGGGTAGGTAATAAAGCAAGCTTTATCGCTTCATGCAAAACAAATAACTTCCATTAAGTTTTTTTTCTTATAAAAGGGAAGATGACAAAAAGGACAATCTTGAGGTGGAACAGTCAAAATATTGGAATGCCAACTTAAGGTGTTACGAGAATTGGAATTATCCCAATAATTTAATCCTTCAATATTTAGTTTAGTGAGATCAGCATTTTTGTCACACAGCTGATGACTCGTTGTTCCGTAGTGATGCATGTGTGCGCATACATGGTTGGATATATGGCTGCAGTTGTATGAGTGTGTAGCATTGTGTGCACCACTTACATGATGACGGTATGTGTAGCATGTGTGCACCATCTGTACAATTTTATTCATGTGTAGCATGAGATGGTATGTGTCGCATGTGTGCTATGATTTATTGATTTCGTGTTGCTATAATACTAAAAGGTTGATTGATTGTGGTGATTAATTCCAAGGTTATCTTATGCTTGAAATATTTCATTACTATTAATCATGTGAATCCAGGGGAAGAGTAATTGATCAGGCGATGGCATTTGGCAAGCATAATCCGCCATATTTTGGGCGCGTAGGTGCAACTCCAGTGATGCGGGGATGAATAAGGCTTATGCCTAATTTTTGATATTACAAAAGCTTATGTACATATTTGAATTTTGGAATATTAGTGGCTTGGCTAAGTGTATAAACTAAAGTTAGAAAAAGCCAGCTATTCTAGAAGGTGGATGGGCTTTTTGTAAAAGGGTGCATGGAGGAAAGCACAGAGGCCTTTGTATGATTTTTGCTCGGAAGCTTTTTGGGAAATATACATAAATACATAGGAGGTGGAAGGAGAGCACCACTCCTATGGGGGGAGATTGTACCCAGCATGCTTGTTCTGTCTCTTCCATTTGTGAGTTTTGAGAGTTTGTGCGTATTTTTGAAGAGTGTTGCTGTGTTGTTCAAGGATTTGCAGGTTCCGCGAACATTTCCTGTCACATAAGGGGTATTATCAAAGCATGTCAATTGCTTAGAAGGACAAATGCCATTACTGGGAAGGTTTAAGAGATTGACAAAGAATGTTCGAATATTAGGTAAGCCGAGTCATGCAACATTTGAAGATTACTCCTTTTTCCACTTATTAGTGCAGCCATCAATGGCTAAGTAACATCAAGATCCACACTTAGCGACCTTTGCTAATGAGACAAACACATTATGGCTAACATGGTTGCTGACTGGATGCTAAGTCATCACGTCCTTCCCCCCCAAAGAAATGAACAGAGCAATAACAATAGGTTCAATCCCTGATACATGAGGGGCTGTGGTTTAAGTTTTTGAATGACAACACTCTACTGCATGGGTTGTCTTTGCGAGACAAGTCCTAGAGTTTGATAAGGGCCGATCCATTTGGTGAAATTTCGTTGCTTAACCCTTTTTTCACACTGGGTAGTGGATCATAAATAAATCACCCCTCAAAAATGTGATCAGTTTGTGCTTCTTGTTGTAGAGATTTCTTTGAAGTCCTTGAGCCCTCCTCAAATGATTTGATGCATTTTGCCCTATAAGAAATCTGCCCATTGTCATGCCTCCTTTACTTTGAGTTTTGGTCCATCGATAAGGTCTATCTTTGGAGGAAATGTTGATGGCTAACCATACATGGCTTTGAATGGGCTCATGAATTGCCATATTGTGGGTTTCTTCTACCACATATGGTTGGATCTATGTACATTGCAAGCATCAACTTTATCATTTGATTGAGATGCTCCATTAATCCATTATAATTAGGGTGATGCGGACTGAGAATCTACACCGCACATCCATGTGGCAAAATCAAGTGTTGAAGTAGGAGATCCACAACCTCCGAAGTGGTTGAGCAATGGTCCATCTTGTGAGGTAGTCTATAAGTATGATGATGTACTTATTGTTATTTGAAGTAGTGGGCAAAGGTCCCATTATGTCATAGGCAACTAATTCAAATGGTCGAGTTACAAAGATAGATTGCATGTCTCCTGATGGCTTCACTAGGTGACTTAAAGGATTGGCAGATTGGACACGATTGAAGATAAATGTGAAGTGTATGTCACAAGTATCAAATGTATCTTGACACTCTTGTGTCCATATGTACTTTGGAGGCAATCACATCAAAGGAGCAGATACAACCACTAAATCTAAAATGAACCTTAAATTGAAACTTATCACCCCAAGGAGACATTGAAGACTTTTGACATTTGTAGGAGCTGGGTACTATTCAATGCCGAGACTTTTTGTGGAGCAGGGCACGAATACGGTCTTCTAAATTATGAAAACCATATGTTTTAGCTTTTATTGTGACCATTTACATTTGGGTGGATTGAGCTACAAATTATACTTTAGAAGCAGCTATAGGACTTGTTTCAAAACTTGTTTTGAGAGTGCTCTCAACGGAAGCAAGAACGGAAGAAGGAGAGAGAGAGACAGAGAGCCACATAAGTTTGGTGGGTGCAGAACCACCCTAATCTTCTTTTTCATTCATTTATATATGTGTTTGAGTATTGTACATAACCGGGGTTAAGGCACAGTGACCTTTAACCCCCACAACCTCCCACTTAAAGGACAATGTGCCTTTAAGGGAGAACAACCAGTGAGCATACTATCCAATGCCCATCAATACACGACAATACTCAAACCGCTGACTAGGTAGACTCTTTGTCAGCATATCTGCAGGGTTATCATCTATATGAACCTTGACAAGCTCTATGCGCTTGTCCTCAATTACCTGCCTGATGAAATGGTACCTGACCTCAATGTGTTTGGTGTTTGGTCTTTGCACGAAAGACCGGATTCCGTGCTAGCTGAATAGCACTCATGGAATCACTATGCAATGTTGGTACACCTGTATGAATCCCCAAATCTCCCACTAGCCGATCAAGCCATATAGCCTCCTTGCAACCCTCTGTGGCTGCAACATACTCAGCCTCTGTGGTAGACAAAGCAACACACTTCTGTGCGCGAGACATCCACGACACTGCACCACCTACAAAGGTGAACACATAACCAGAAGTGGATCTCCTACTATCCACATGCCCTGCATAGTCTGAATCTGTGTACCCAAGTACACGCATGTCTCCTTTACCAAAGCAAATGCACATCTCCTTGGTACCCTTCATGTACCTCATGATGCACTTAACTGCCTCCCAATGCCTCTTTCCTGGATTAGCCATATACCGGCTGACAACTCCCATTGCAAATGCAATGTCTGGTCTAGTAGCTATCATAGCATACATAAGACTCCCAAATACTGATGCATAAGGAACCTTGGCCATCATGGCCCTCTCCTCATCTGATTTGGGACTATCTGTATGACTCAGTTTCACATATGGAGGCAATGGAGTACTCACTGCCTTCCCCCCCTCCATATTGAAACGTTGCAATACTTTTGTAACATACTCTTTTTGTGAAAGCCAAAGGAGTTTCCTACTCGATCACGCGTGATGCGCATACCAAGAATATGACCTGCAAGTCCCAAATCCTTCATATCAAAGGCCTCATGCAACTTGGCCTTTAATGCATCTAGCTCATAAGTATTCTTGCTAGCCAATAGCATATCATCCACATATAGTGCCAGGATTATCAAGCTATTATCCTTAGCCCTTTTAGTGTAGAGGCAGTGATCAATTTCACTCCTTCTGAAACCCTGGGACCGAATGAAAGCATCAAACTTCTGATACCATTCTCTAGGTGCTTGCTTAAGACCATAGAGACTCTTCTTCAGCTTGCAAACTAAATGCTCTTTTCCCTTTTCTTCAAAGCCTTCCGGCTGAACCATGTAAATTTCCTCATGTAAATCCCCATGCAAGAAAGCTGTCTTGACATCCATCTGCATAAGCTCCATATCCTCTATTGCCACTAGTCCAAGCATGCATCTAAGTGTGGTCATCTTCACAACCGGAGAGAATATCTCATCAAAGTCCACACCCTTCTCTTGCTTGAACACTTTAGCAACCAAACGGGCCTTATACCTAGGCACATCATCACCTGTGACCTTCATTTTGTAGACCCATTTACATGGCAATGCTTTCTTTCCATGTGGCAAAGAAACCAAGTCCCAAGTCTTATTCTTCATAAGTGAACTCATCTCTGATTGCATAGCATACTCCCACTTGCGTTGATCCTCACGCATCATAGCCTCTTTGTAGCAAGAAGGCTCCCTGCAATCAGTAAGCATCACATAGTCTACCCCTGGAACAAACCTATCAGGCGGTCTAGACACTCTAGATGATCTTCTCAAGGGCATTTCAGCTTGCTGTCCCATTTGCATATCAGCCACATTTGGCTCATCATTACCACCAATAGATGATCCATCATCTACCCTTGATTGTATACCTGTGGGAGTACTTGGTGGTACCATTTCTTGCACATTTGGTGCATGGACAGCTTGCTGTCTATCAACATAGGCAGGTGGATTCACATCCTGGAAAGTGATTCTCCTCATTTCCACATCCCTCATGGGTGCCTTATGCATCTTCTTCTCATTGAAGACCACATCATGGCTGCGTATGATCTTCTTTGCTTCTGGATCCCAGAGACGATAGCCCATCTCTCCACTTTCACCATAACCTAGAAAGATGCATTTCCTAGACTTAGGATCTAGCTTCTTTCGAAGCTCTTTTGGCACATGTGCATATGCCTCACACCCAAATATATGCAAATGAGAGTAAGAGGGCTTCTTTCCACTCCATGCCTCTTCAGGAATACCACCATCCAAACTCTTACTAGGTGATCTATTGATCACATGCACTGCAGTCTTCATTGCCTCAGCCCAAAAACCACCAGAAAGACTTGCATTGGAAAGCATGCATTGCAACCTTTCTTGAATGGTACGGTTCATCTTTTCTGCAACTAGATTTTGCTCTGGAGTACGAGGGGATGTAAGCTCCCTCTTAATCCCATGAGTATCACAGAAATGATGAAAGTCATGAGAGAGATACTCTCCACCATTGTCAGTCCGTAGGCATTTAAGCGTTCTACCTGACTAATTCTCAACCAAGGCCAGCCATTTCTGAAATACCTGGAACACATCACTCTTCCGAGCTATAGCATAAGCCCACACTTTCCTAGTTGCATCATCAATGAATGTCACATAGTATTCAGCCCCGCCTAATGACCGTGTAGGCATGGGACCACATACGTCTGAATGCACCAAATCAAGCATTTCAAACTCTTTCTTTCCCCTTCTTTTATGGGCTGATTTAGTCTGCTTCCCATAGAGACAGTGCTCACAAAATTCAAAATCAAAGAAACTCAAATGCGGTACATAACCCAAACGACATAAGAGTTTCATTCCATTCTGGCTCATGTGCCCCAACCTGCAATGCCACAAAGAAGTGCTTGGCTGCTCGGTTATTGCAACAACATGATCAAATACCCCTGATACATGTAAGGGATACAAAGTCCCACACTTGGCACCCCTGGCCAAAAGCATAGAGCCCTTTTGAATTTTCCAACTTTGAAAGCCAAAAGTGGTGTGAAAACCAGCATCATCTAGCTGACCCACTGAAATAAGACTCTTGGTCAGCTTAGGCACATGTCTCACATGTTTCAAAACAAATGCAAACCCATTTGCAAAAGAAAACTTTATGTCACCTGCTCCCATTATGTCACATGCATAGTCATTTCCAAGATGCACACAACCTGTCTTTCCACTATCATAAGTGGAGAACCATTCCCTATGGGGAGTAACATGGAATGAAGCACCAGAATCCAAAATCCAATCCTGGGAATATGCATCATCTGAAGTGGTAAGCAACTCTGCAGATAAAGTAGACATGAAGAGAACATCATTGTCACTATCATGTGTGACTGCATTGATCTCCTCGATCTTCACTTTTCCTTTTTCCTCCCTTGGACTCTCTTCCTTTTGATTTGCACCCCAATTTGCATTCTTTTTCTTATCCTTTTGCTCTCTTTTCAGCTTGTAGCAATCCTTTTTCATATGGCCCTTCTTGCCACAATGGTAACACTCAATGTTCCGTGCCCTGGATTTCCTACGAGACTTCCCTCTTTCTTGGGACTTCCCCCTGAACTGTGATCTGCCCCTTTGCACATTTAAGGCTGCATCCTGCTTGTTGCCATCCATAGACTTCCGTCTAATCTCCTCGACCAACAAGCTACCCACAACATCATCAAATTTCAATACTCCACCAGGTGCAGAGTTACTGACAGCTGTACGGAAGGTATCCCATGAGGATGGCAATGAACATAAGAGAAATATTGCCTTACTCTCCGCATCAAAATTCATCTTCTGAGCCTGAAGTTGGCTGAAAATAATATTGAATTCATTCAAATGAGAAGCAATGGAGACCCCTTCCTTCATATGCAGCTCAAACAACCTCTTCATGAGGTAACCTTTATTAGAGGCAGTTTCCTTCTCATAAGTGGCACACAGTTTCTTCCACAAATCTTCCGTAGTCTGCTCATTTTTACTACTGTGAAATAAACTGACTCTGCAAGATGAAGTCTAATAGTAGACTTTGCTAATGCATCCAACTCATTCCAATCATCCTCAGACATATTTGCAGGCTTAGCTTCAATCCCTGCCAAGGGTTTAATCTGCTTCTTTTGAATAAGCACATCCCTTATTTGTTCTTTCCACAAAGAAAAGTTTGTCCCATCAAACTTTTTAATGTTGAAAAACTCCTTTTCAGACATGGAAGAGGATGCCATGATGCAAATGAAACAAAATCCCAAATGCTAGTGCCTGCAAGAGAGAATCACACTAAATACCAGGTGCACCCAAATGTGTATGCCACAATAGAGTGAAATATCACCAAAACTCAAAGCTCAAAGCATCAAAAGATGCATCTAACCCATGTGCATATACTATGCATCCATATGAGCAAATCTGGCCCAAAAGAAAATGCCAATAAGTGCCAAATGACTCAAGCATAAACACCGTCCACTGGCATATGCATCAATAATATCTCATCCAAGAGAGCATAGCACTGTCAGTGCATCACCAGCAATGTGTCAAAGCTGTCCCTCAGCATAAAATAGCATCCATGTGCAAAGCGTCCATAAAAAATAGCATCCCACAAGGCAATTTGGGCCTATCAGTGCATCCAATAAGGACCGCAATGCATCTAAATGGCCTATAAATCATCCACTGCAACCCAATGCATACCACGAATGAGCGCACAACTGCAACCAGAGTGATCTGCATAAGGTATGCTCAAGAAATCATAGTCCCACGGTAATGAGCGCTACTGAAAATAGAACTTGAGATGCTTCAAAACATGGGCGCCATTGCATAATCGGACTCAATAAGAAAATCTGCAAATATCTCTCTTCTGCCAGAACTCCAGAATCCCAACCGATGATTGAGAAATGGGAGTCAACACTTATCCACTGCCATGTGGCATAAATCTAAGGTTTTAAAACCTTAGTATGAAAAATGCATAACAGAGAGACGAAATCGAATACACAGAGATTTATAACTCTGAAAATCCTCCATCGAATCACGCAAGAACTGATAGGTAGGGGTTTTTGGGTGTCCGGAACGCAATGGGACAGACGGTTTTGGAAACCGTGGTCTCAATCACTGGGTCCAACACACGGACTGAAAAACGTTGTTGGAAACAGAGCTATCTGTAAACTCCACCGGAGTGGGAATGATGAGCAACATAGAAGTTTTAGGACCTCCTGAGTCCACCGGAACTGACAGATCTGCAAATGGTTGCTCCAAACTTGAGTTCCAACACCCGGGCAAAAAACGCAGAAACTGACACAGTGAGTTAGAAATCCAATGAAATGATCCCGGATTCAAGAATGAAGGTGTTTCCAAGCTCCTGAAGTAATGTGGACACCAAAAGCAAGCAATAGTTGCCTCTACAAGTCAATACGGAGTCTCTGTCATTGAACGAAACAGGAAAAAGCTCAAAAAACGACTTTTTCTTTGAAAGCTCTTAACAGGCTCTCAAAACCACTTTGCAAAGCCAAAGTGACTTTTCCAAAGGTTTTTCCAAGGTCTCTGCACACTCGGATGCAAGTAAAGTCACCCACAAAGCTTCCCACAGAGCTTCTCCTTCCTCCCACAGAGCTGCTGAGCTTCCAAGCATTCACGCACGCTCAGCTAGATCACCCGGGCTCTGATACCAGTTGAGAGTGCTCTTAACGGAAGCAAGAACGGAAGAAGGAGAGAGAGAGACAGAGAGCCACATAAGTTTGGTGGGTGCAGAACCACCCTAATCTTCTTTTTCATTCATTTATATATGTGTTTGAGTATTGTACATAACCGGGGTTAAGGCACAGTGACCTTTAACCCCCACATGTTTATGCTCATCCCAAGTCACTCTAAGGTACACCAACACTTTGCCTCAAATAATCAAGTCATGGAGAACAAAATTAATTAAGCATTGGAAGGTGCTCGTGGCATTATTCAACCCAAAGGGCATGACATTGAACTAGTAGAGGATGAAAGGAGTTATAAATATCGTTTTTGATCGATCACTCGAGGGAATCGATATTTGCCAATAACCATATTTTAGATCCAGGGTAGTAAAAGAATTTGAGTGACCTCGAGAATTGTGGATGTCATCAAGTCAAGTAGAGGAAAAACACAATTCAGTGGTCTAAAGTCCACACAAAAGTGATCATGGGCTCTTTGAATGTTGAATCATGGCATTGACATGTTGAATCATCAAGCTTTTTCACCAAGTGAGGTTCACATCCCATGGGCTCTTTGAATGTTGAATCATGGCATTGATGTGTTGCCTGAGAATCTGCACTTCTTTGTGATTTACATCTCTAGGCTATTGTGATTTACCAAGAATCACTTGTTGGTATCTCGTGAAAGATGCCTCTAGTGGTTGTAGTCAAACTACTCAACAAATGCTTTAGGAAAACTTCAGATATAATCTCTTGGATCTAAGCTTGTTGAAAAATATATGTTCGTGCAATAATAGAAGATGAAGGTGAAAATTTGGAATACAACCAAGGAATTGGGTCGAAATTAGGCGATCTTAGACACTTGTGTTTAGCATCAATTGAAGCTTCTTTTTCTACCAACCATTAACAACATATAGTTATCAAAAATATTTGATGTGGCATAAGATTGTTGGGATGACGTATTTTGATTTACCTATTCGAATCTCTAGATTAGCACTTATAGAAGAATCAACAGATATGATATTGTCACTAATTCTTAGAAGAGAATACAAAGATATGTTATTTTCCTGGACATAGGTTGGAGGATTTTTAACTAATGAAGTAGGATCCTCCATCACCACTCCAAGTGACCTTTTCCTAAACCAGGTAATCATGTGTCTCTTAGAATTATAAAATTTGATTGGCGTGTAATAGACAATAATGCTTGTGCACATGACCATATTGGTTACAAATGAAACTAGCATGGCTTCCCTTGTGAGTCATTATCCAGAATTTTACTTCTTTTTTACTAATAGGAAGTCTTTGTTGATGCATGTTTTTTAAAACATTTTGTGAGTTATGTATGTGATCGATGTTGGTAAAGAATTATAGGATGGAACTAGCAACAAAGGAGATAGAGTTGGGACTTTAGCAATATATTTATTTGCTTTGTGAATTTGATTCATTGAGTGATCAATGACGCTTCCTTGAGGGTCCCTAATCTTGTGTTCACTGAGACACTTCTGAATGCAATCTTGGAGAAAGAAAGAATAGCTTGAGGTCCTCTGCCATAATTGGATCGACCATCAACAAAAGATGCATCATCTTGATGCCAAATTGGAATTTCTTTTAAGTCCTATAGCTAGATCAGTACATCTTTGATCGTGAGACTGTGTTCCAAAAAGCCAGCGTGAGAGCATTGTGCAGGTGTGAGCATGAGTGTTTCATGTTCTCATCCAGCTGATGGTACCAAGCTACAACTAAATCGTGGAAGGATGGCTTAATTTCTTCTACCTTCTAAGCAAATCTGACCAATGGTGATACTCGACCAGGTTATAAGAAGGGATCTAGCTAAATATACACATCTTCATCAATAGCGCCTTAGAAAGGTTTTGGTCTGACCCGTGAATCATGTCTCAGACTAAAGACTTGCCTAAACATCAAATGGGCCGTGAGATTTGCGATGTGGATGTTGGATTGCACCAAATCAGAGCCTTACTTATTGTCGTGACTAGCACTAGTAAAATGATTGGAACTTCTTGAGTCACTTGTCGTGAAGGAGAAGTTTGTTCAATGCCCTCAAACTCTATGGTATCTGGCATATCCACCAGAAAATACATAGTGACTACAAAGAATGTTCAAAGATCAGACAAGCCTGCTCATATATCGTTTCCATTTCATTTATAAGTACATCTTCAATGACTAAGTTACATCAAGATCCACCCTTTGCTAATGGGGATGAACACTTCGTGGGGGCTAACGTGGCTATTGAACAGATAGTGACTCGTCATGACACCGACAAGTAAGCTATGCAAGTTAAGTCAAAGAAATGGGTATTCTTTACTATAAAAAAGATTCCTAAAGGACAAATTAATGTAATGGCATCTAGAGTCCTAAGGTCTAAGGTTGTAAGTGTGTGAACACATGGTGTGCCTGGATAGGTGTCAGTAGGTGTGATTGAGTGAATCTAGGTGTGTGGTGTGTGATTGAGAGAATCATGGAATTGATTGAGAGATTTGTGGATCTAGATGCTCTACTAAGGAAAATATGATGTCACTAGTACTGGATGTAACTAGAGCCTATATATTGGGCCTATCTCTCTTGAATAAACACTCTCTTTTGCTTCACTTGCTAAATATTTCTTGCTACTCCAACATGTGGTATCAAAGCATTGGTTCACTCTCCTTGAGACCTCCTTGAGTGCCATATCATCTTCTTCACCATGAAGGTTTTTGAAGCTTTTCTTCTCCTTCTTCCCATGAAATTTCTAAGTGCTTGTTCTCCTTCATCTCTAAACCATTGCACCTACCCTTTCAGCTGTAAGTTCCCCTATTGGGGTGCACTTTCAGCTGGGAGGAATTGAAAAAATAAAGCGTCTATAGCCCGTGCTACTCCTTGCTCCATTCTGTGCCATTTCTTCAAATTGAGCCTACTGGAGTCACCATTGCTCAAATGCTATGAGCTGCTGTTGTACGACCTTATTAGGAAGCTGTTGATGAATTTTGAAGGCCAATGGTCCACTATCTAAAGCGTATTGATAGAAAAACTAGTCAAGATTAAAGCTCTTAGCTATGGCGACCTGACGCTTTTCTTTGCCCAAGCTTGGTTGTAGGTCTTCTCCATCAATAGACCTTTTATTGCTTGTTGGATCTAAGGGTATTCCCATGCATAGTCATTGTCTATCTCCCAATTGTAAACCAACAAACCAAAGTCAGAGTGACATCATGTTGGGATGAGGATACCCAATTTCCAAATGAGTCTACTACTGATGCAACTAGAGTGAGTACTAGGTTGTGGATCATGTGTGTTGCCACTAGAGGTGGGCAAGCCATGAAGTTTCCCATGGACTACTGCTAGGGTTGAGGTCATCAATTTGCAGGGGGGAATGAAGGACAAATTGATGTAATGGGATCTAGAGTCCTAAGTCTAAGGTTGTGAGTGTGTGAACACATGGTGTGCCTAGATAGGTGTCAGTAGGTGTGATTGAGTGAATCTAGGTGTGTGTTTTGTAATTGAGAGAATCATGGAACTGATTGAGAGATTTGTGGATCTAGATGCTCTACTGAGCTCACATATGATGTCACTACTGGATATAACTAGAGCCTATATATTGGGCCTATCTCTCTTGAATAAACACTCTCTTTTGCTTCACTTGCTGAATCTTTCTTGCTACTCCAACAATACCTTCATATGAAATCAATGTAATCATATTAAACGCCACAATAATATCATGGTACAATGCTTCAAATTTCAGTGATGTATGTACAATTAACTAATGATGGCTCATCTATAGTCCAATGTGGTAGATCCATGAAATGATGCGGGAAACATCACGCATCTAAAATAGTATTGTGATCTACAACCAAAAATAAAAGTGACCTACAACCAATTACAAGAGGGTAGATTTCACATTGCATCTTTGACACACTTTTCAATGAATGTTTGGCAAGCAAGTTTTGGATAGGTAAATGATGGAAGTCCTATGCCCTTAAAAAGTTATGGATAGGTAAATTATGAAAGTCATATGCCCTCAAAGAATGCACCATATGCTGAAGATTATTCTCAAAACATTATAACCCTTGCAAATTGCATGTGAAGGCATGAATTCCATTTGATCTCTTTTCCACCAAAAGATATTCCAATAGGGTCTATAGGATAGCTACAAGATATTCTAATAGAGTCTTTTAGTTATTCCAATAGGGTCTATAGGATAGCTACATTATGCATAATGATGTATTAGGTCCTTGTGAAGACTTCCTACAATCCATTATTTTACATTCATAATGCCTATTCAGATCTACTTGAGTCTATCTTACGATGGATAAATCAAAAGAACTTTTCCCTAGGAAAATGAGGCATCTAGAAGGAAAACCATGGAAATGGAAAGGTTCACAAAAATTAGAAAAAATTTCTAGTAGCACATGCACAACAACCAAGGCATTGAAGATCAAAATATATTGTTAAGTATGATATGATGGTAGGAATCCAACAGTACAATTGATATATATTTATATAATTCTCGCTCTCTCTCTCTCTCTCTCTCTCTCTCTCTATGTGCGTGCGTGTGCGTGTGCGTGGAGGAGTAGGAGTTCTCTTTCAATCACATCTAAGACTGCTCATCTTTGTGATACAAAAGGAGAAGCACGTAAGAAATATGTGGGTACACATTCAATTATCGAACACGCAACTGATCTTCATTGCAGTATGTCATTTCCCATGGGACACATCATCCTATGTACATGAGGTCACCACAGAGGGTTGCAACCCATACAAGATGATCTATGAGGACATCATGGAAGTTCTCTAGGAAAGGAGAGGTCCTCCTCTTAGGTGAGTTCAACGTATATGCACTGAGAACAAATAAGTGGGACTATTAAATGGTGAGGCAGACCCCCTCAAATGGACCCAGCAGATCTCGGGATTGCAAGACACTCAAATGATGCTCCGCATGTGACAAGATAAGTTATACATCTACTAGAGATGGAAGCAATACATGGCCTGATCATATATAACAGTCTTCAGATATGGCCACTATCTAGAGGGCTTACTTGCTTCTGACATGGAGGAGGCACTAGCACTTTGGACTACCTATTGGGTTCTTCGGCTTTTGTGACACGAGTACACGACTTTATAGTCCCCCGATCCTAGCACAAATGCTCAATCGTGTTGTATGCCACGGATTTCCCCATGCTTGGAATACAACAGCATTGTACTAATTGACAAAGCAAACGATCCCATGGATACTAGAAACTCACACACTCTCATGGATACTGGGAACTACCACACTGTCATGATTGGTCATACACTGGCCAAGATTTATGGGTCTGTACTAGAGAGAGAGAAGACCTCCTACACAGAGACATGCAAGTACAGGCATTGGGATAGGCTAGGTTTAGGAGACACCATTCCATACTTGATCATATCTTCACCCCATGAGGGACAGTCGGTGAGGAGGTGAGATCGAGATCCATGGAAGTCTGCGCTTGCTTTGTAGACTTTCGGAAGGCCTTTGACACAGTCCCACGATCTTGCATGATTAGGCAACTTCAGGAGATGCAAATCCCAAGAGTCATGATTTGGGTGTGATGAGCTTGTATGAGTCAGCCAGAGGAAGAGTGCATGACCTGCCAGACTAGGTTGAGAGCACGACAGGAGTGAAGTAGGGATGTCCGCTCTCACCAACATTATTTGGGCTCTATATTGATGAGATCACAACTTTCATTAACCACCTAGGAGGTGAGGGATCACGGCTAGTTGATTTGATGATACAAATATTGTTGTATGCATATGACATAGTCCTTCTATCCTCTTCAACAATAGACTTACAGTGACAATTACAGGCCCTAGAGGTGTTTCATAAAGAGAGAGATCTGTCAACCTTGGCAAACCCAACGTTATGACTTTCAACACCTCACAGGTAGTAAATCTTCACTTACATAGGAGAGCAAGTGGAGATTGTATATATTTTTCATGTAGTTATCTAGGGGCAATCTTCGCAAGGCCAATCTTCACAATGACCCATGCATGCAACAAGGGCACGACTTACATGAGGACAGGGAGCTCTAGCTCGACTAGAGCGACATTGCCTTCAAGCATACTTCTAGGACCTCCTGACGAAGGGCTTGCTATTTGACACGCTGGTGAGACCGAAAACCATATATGTAGCACCCTTATGGGAGAGTGACCGATCAACGATTGAGTGGAAGTGTTTCGAGAGGCTGCAAGTGATTATGGGATCCAGGATGATTTGGAGTAAGCCCTCAGTCCCCCATCCGATCATGCAAGAAGGCAGAGTCCGTCATGATGCCACTCCAGGTTGATGCCATCTTCCAAATGGTCACTTATTTTCACAGGGTCTAGGCCTTATATGTAGAGGGAGAATATTGAGGTTGGCGGCGTTTTGAGAGGTTGCAGGTGATTATGGGGTCCAGGATGCTTCAAAGTAAGTCCTTAGTCCCCCACTCGATCGTGCAGGCAGAGTTCGCCATGACACCAGACCAAGTTGATGCCATCTTCCAAACGGTCAATGATCTTCATAGGACGGGCTTTTCCTAGAGAGAGACTACTAATTAGTTGGCATTGGATTCATCTATACAAATAGTTGAGAATGGGGTCTGTATAGCCTGGAACGCACACATATCCAAATCGTTTGACATCTAGGGTATTTAGAAGGACCATCTTCCCCCCCTTCAATACAGCTTGGATGCCCCTCAACCCTTGGTCCCACGAGATGAGATCAACATTATTATATGGTTGAGATCAACAGTATTATACAGTTGGACATACTCCATCTCCATAATCACGGACTTGGGGAGGGGACTAGGAGTTCCCTACCAAGATCCAATTCTACTGCGACCATTTCTTGAGAGTATCAAAGAATGAAGTGATTATCAGACCCTAGTATCTGGAGGATAAATGAGTCTCACACGCCCCGAGGATTACCATCAGATAGATACGAGTCTCGTCCCATTTAGAGGAGCATTTCTTGTGTGCCTGCCTAATTTATTATTAGATCTGAGGATAGTATCATTGTCTCAGGAGGGATATGGTTTTGGGCCTCTCCCAGCTGATTCACTTCCAAGATCATTGTGTTGGCCTCTATCATAGATACTACTCACCAAAGGGCCTTAGTGAGCCCTTTGCCTCAGCCCATAGAGGCTTGTATGAGTTACTTTGATATTGTACTTTGTCTCATAGGCCCGCAAGGCCTCCCAAAGACAGTAACACATCTCTCTCTCTCTCTCTCTCTCTCTCTCTCTCTCTCCCCCCTTTGTGTGTTCATCTCTCCACCTTGGTGCAGATAGACAACTTGAGTGATGGTGGCACTTGCTAGCTACCTCTCGAAGACTGAAGAGGAAGAGAGAGGAGCACCCAAATGAGGTGTGCGATGGGGGTGGTGAACCATAGGACAAAGGGAAAGAGAGAGAGCGGGTTGCTAAAATGGCCAACACCTCACAAAGTCTGCATGGACAAGTCAACTAACGCCAGCCAAGGTATGGACCTACTATAGCAATTGTACGAACAAAACAGAGGAGTTTCACATGGCTATACGGGATTGGCACGAGCCAAAACAGAGGCTGGACCAACACGAAGTAATTGCACAACAAGAGGACCTGGTTTGGAGCCCTACACAAGGGATGGGGGTAGCCCAAAGCAAGGAGAAAAGGTGTGGCCTAGTTGGGCTGGTCCAAGCTAGCATGTGTTGGAAAAGGAGCCAAGCCCTCGTCGGCTAAAACAAATCCCCTGGGTCGACCAATAGACCTGGGGGGTCAGTGGTTTTAGTCAAGGCTAGAACCCTATATAAGGGGACACTTAATCCTCCTTTTAACATCACTTGGAGCAACAAACTAAGAGCCAGAAGGAGCAGTCACAGGACCATCGTTGGGCCTGACACAAGAGGTTAAGAACACCTACAGAGGGCTGCCGACTTAGCTCAAGGTGCTACCCACCTAGGCTAAGTTTTCGGACAACAAGGTGGAAGAGACCATTTGGACAGATAGTCTACATACACTCAGTGGAGCACACGAGCTCAGAGACCTAGAGGTGCCATGCATATAAAAGGAGAACCTTTTGGTATTTATCTTGTGGAATTTATGGACGGAAGAAAATATATGAGTTGCTTCTATATTGTCTTTGAGAGCAGGCTATTGCTAGTCTGCACACATGAATGGTTGTGAAGTACACATGTTGATGAAGCTTGATTCCATAGTGAAACACTTTTGTGTGTAATTCATGGACTATCTATCAGTCTTCCACTGCTACGGGATATACCCTTTTGTGGGATTTCACTTCTAACAAGAGGGGCCCAAACATGCTGACCTTACTGAGCACAAGCTAGATCCTATCATCGACTTTCTTTCTCAACAATGTAAGCCCTCACCAAAGCCAATATTGTCCAAGATCATATTCTCTATCCTCAACCAATTTGCAAATTTGGTCTCCTAGCCAACATATAGAGGTTCCACACAATGAAAGATAGTTGATCGACTTGCCCACCGATCGGGGATCACATCTTTGGCGCTCATCCTGATTGATAGCTATGCTAGGCTATGTATACCTTCCATAGAGATCTTGATGTATTTCTCATTTTGTAGTTCTCATCTCAAACAATAGCCTTGGAGGTTGATGCCCACTTTAGTGGATAAACCACTTAACTTTTATTGCATTTGATTTTTTTCACCCTAAGGCCTTTCTGAGACTTATAACCAATCCCCATCTTGAGATTCAACTACGCAGTATAGTTGCGAAAGAATAAGAAAATAAAATGTAAAATGAGTGAACATGCTTTTCAAGAGATCAATGTAAGATTAGAGTTGTAAATTTAAAATCATGAGTCACGCTCAACCTAAATTTATATCATAGCTCCCCTCAAGCGACAGTGGGCTCCTCGGTTAACATGTCCCCCATCTATTTGAAACATAGAAACTCCATGTAACATCTACCATTCTAGTCTACATGTGTTTCATTGTGTGCTCTTAGGCACCCTTCATATTCCATAACGCTCTTACACACAACAGGAAAAAAAACTACTATTACTTCTATTCATAATAATAGTAAAGAACCAAAAAATTGTTCCATTAGAAGTTGCCTCATCATATAAACTCCGTGTAACATCTTCCATTCAATTTTAAATGTGTCTCATTGTATTCAAGTATATATCTATAGCTTTTAGACACCCTTCATATTCCTAATGCACATACAATCCCCCCCCCCCAAAAAAAAAAGGCAACTACTAGTGCTGCTGCTGCTAAAATAACAATAATACTAAAGATCCCAAAAAATATGTAGGTACTCTAAGACCTTTCTGAGGATTTGGTAATTGGTTCATAAAAATTTGCCTTGTCAATAATCACTATAGGCAATTCCAGTTGTCCCTTTCCATGTAACAACTCTCAAGGCCATAAAAGACTCACAGCTATGATTATGAAGAGATGGATCAGTACGTGGTTGCTTGTATGTAGAGCTACAACTAGCCGTGATTACACCATCCAAAATCAAGGTATAGAGATGTTGAACCCACTATGATCGAAACAAAAAAAATGCCTTAATAACATATATATAGCCTCAAACATATGCGTATATTTAATTCGGGTAGCATGTTAATTTTATTGGTATGGCAAAACCAAAATGCATGGACTACTATTGTAGTTTTCCAAATTTGAGGCCACCACTTTCAGGTCCATACAGCTGTAGCTTGCAGAATCTAGAATCCAGGATAAATTGACTACACTGTGATCCAGTTATAGACTGTGGGCCCTCTGACGTAAAGCATTGCAACAAAAGAAACTGGCCTCACCGCTCTACTTCATTACTCAATGGTCATGCTTCTCGAAGAGTCCATCTGGACCTGCACAGGAAAGTAAAGTGCACCATAAAACCTTCAAGATTTTGCAGACATGACAGGCACACACAAGAATTCAGACATGGAAATGGGCTTTAAACTTGGGAGTAGGGAGCAGTTGCTGACCCCATGGAAACTCCTTGTTACGGATGTGTAAATAGGAATACTCCTGCATAGAAGTCAGGCATTGCAATTACAATTTATAAGGCATATCATCAAATAGGGACGAAATGTCACATTTGCAGAAGTAACATCTTCAAATTTACAACTAAAATGTGAATCTCAAAGCTAGAGAGGAGCTTCAAATTTTTCAGGTTTGGTCACAAAGATTATTTATACCGGTCTTTCATGCTGCTCATGATGCTCTTCTCCCGCAAATGTATATACCAGAAGGGCAGAGCACACAATATACCCAGCTGCAGTGATCTTTCGCCATTTGAATGTCTCCTCTGTAAAAAAAACCCACCAAAAAACTTTCAGCAGACCACATTCTACGTGCACAAAGACCTTGCTTTTTAAAAACCAGCAATAACATTTGAGGACCCCACTTTTCCTTTACCATCTCAAAACCAAAGAAAAATCTCAGAAGAAGGTGGCTCACAAGTAAAGGTGAATGGAAATGAACGTTGTTGCTTTCAATTTTGTTCTGTACGCACTGAATTAAAGACTGGGTATACAAAGGCTTGAAAGAATTTATAGACATTTAAGACACTTGGAAATAGATTCAAGTACTGAATAAAATCAAAGAAGCAAAAACAGAGCCAAACAGTGAGGTCAGCTGCTTTAAATTTTGAGAAACTAATGCCAGCTTATATCGAAAGAAATCCGAATAATAACAATTTGAGTTACTAGTGTATTAAAAGAGTACCGAAGGCCACGAGTTCATGTAAAGAGAAACGTTAGAGGCTCACCATCTTCTCATCAGCATTGGTTAGGCAGTCCATCAACAGATACTCGTCAAGAAAATGGCACTCCTTGGGGCACATGTCAGTAAGCCTTGGTCAAGCAATCACTCAAAAAATTCTTGTCCATCAGTATTTTAGATCTAATTAGCAACCAGAACTTGGAAAGGATTAAAACGGGAGACTCTACTGTATGTGCAACTGACGAGTCATAAGGTCAAAGGGTATAACGCACATACTTGGACCTTAGCATTCGAAGAACTAGAAGCAGCATGTGCTGAAATCATGTCGCCAAAGCAAGCCTGAGTGCAACCACCAAATACAGACATCTCCAGCTCCAGCCAGTCAGCATCAAGCATCCATTGCAAATTTCTGCGCCGACACATAAATCAACGCAGACAAGGTGACCAGATGCAATGCCCTTGGAATGGGATCTTACTGCCCGCACACCATTCTTGGTTGGCACTCACAGAAAGAGGGCAGCAAGGGGTCTCCCCAGTTCCTGTCAAAACCTCACCCCCCACCCCCCTCCCCTAGGGGAAGGAACACTTACATAGCTGCCAAGTTCCCCAGTTCCCTAAACAGCTTTCTCTCCAACTGACACCCTGCCCTATTTCATCTGACAGTAAAAGAGGTAGTGGAGTGCCATTCCAAAGCAAGCACCTCCTGCTTGGTTGCTTGCAGATCATCAAGGCAGGGCTAACCTCCTGCTTGGTTGCTACTGTTTCCAGCTATCATCTCCGCTTTGATGCAATATTGAAAAGGAAGGCAGCAATGAGTTACAAGGTTCACTAGGACATTCTACAAGGCATTGCATCAAGGGCCCCTTTCCAGTTTTAGCCGTTTGTAGTTCAATAGTGTGAAGCTATCCGACCTCCCCCCGTCGATTTCTAAAGAGGGATTTTCAGCCGTCATGTCACCTTCTCTCCACTGAACATGAAGGCAACGGAAAAGCTACAAGGCCCACTACCACCCCCACCATCCCCTCGCCTATCGCCAACTGGTGGAGCAAGCTGGCACATCAACTTTCCCCCTTAAGCGTGTCGTTATAAAGGGTAGTGGCTCATGTTTCAACCCCGGCACCCAACACAAGGTTGGGATTGAGCTGGCTTAACACACCTCCCTCCGCCAAGCGCCCTTCCCTCTAGATAATAAAAACATGTCAGCTGTAGCTAGAACCAGTAGCTTGCACCAAATACTGAATGTCACTATTTCTCAGGCTGTCGAGGCAGTTTTCTTCGCTGATACCTCCGATTTTTCACACTTACATTGCTCGACTACATCATGACCATAGGTGCATATAGATAGCAGATTTTGTACTTGTTTCCTCATTTTGGTTTTCATCTTTAGTTTTGCACCTTGTACGGCAGATATGTCTAAGTTGGAGACTCAAATTCGCTTACTCATCAGTGAAATTGTGCCTTTGTGGCAGCAACATGGCATCTCAAAGGTGAGGATAGAGCCGTGGATGGACCCTACACCCATCCTTTGAATGACAAGTTAGAGGTGTCTCCCCATGAGGAAGTGGCTATCATAAAGGAGCATGGCTAGTGCTCCTCGAATCCTTTGCCAACCTCACTCTCTTGAAGACATCCAGGCCCAAAATCAATTATATTTTAGAGCATGGCCAAATCTTGGGCACCAATCTGGCCAACATATTGTTCATGCATGAAGCTCCACAGTACAAAATGGGCCAGCAGCCCATATCCAAGAATGGGAAGCATTCACAGCATGACAAATGCTAAATAGAGTACCACAGGAAAAACCCAAGAAAAAGACTGGCAAATAATCTTCAAATGAGCACCGGACTCTTAAGACAACACAGGCAACAAAAAAAGAACTGTTTCTATTGTGACAAGCCTTGACACTTTGTGAGGGCTTGCAAGCAGAAGAAGGCAAATTAGAAAAAGAAGAAGAATGCAGACCAGCCCAAAGAGGAAGAGTCTGAGTCAAAGAAAGCAGATTGGCAATTAAAGAGGCCTTGTTAATGGTTGTTCATTGCAACACTAAGGTGAGGTATAAAGGACATGGTGTGACAACACCCAACATTAAGGCGTGGCCTAAGGAGCCTACAGATCCAGAGTCTTTGGTGAAGATGGAGGACGGCTTGAATTGCTCAATAAGAGTGCTGAGGGTGTAGCCGTCATCACCAGGGATGATGAGTATGAGGCAGGACACTCCCGATTGGAGTATGAGAGATATGGCAACACCGGCTGGAGCATGAATTGAAAGTTTAGATTAAGGTGTGCAGAGGTGGATGTCTTCCACCAACTGGACAAGTAACGTCATGAGAAAGAACCGAGCGGTAGCTTTGGGCATCCTTGTGTTTCTCCAACTGTTTTCAGATAATAGAGAATGGAAGGTGAAGACCTCCCAGACAGACTGAAGGGTAGACTTAATTGCAAAGGCATTCGATGCCTATAGCATGATGGTTCTGGTGTTGATGATGAACTCTCCAAGGAGGCTGAGTTGCTGACAGAGGTAGCTGACCTCGAAGACCTTAATGAGGAGAATTATTAAAAGCTCCTTTGTGACACATCCCAGCACTCCTGAAACCCCTGATCTGCAAAACAACCACACACCACGTGAGATCTGAGCAGGCTGCTCACCACCCAACCATGACATCTACGGGATGTGATCCCGAATCAGGAGATGTCCCCTCCGAGCCACGAGCTGAGCTACTGGCACGAACTCCCAATCATATCCAAACCAGCCTGGTGTCCCATACCACCAGGTGGCGCTGTGAAGCCCTGGATCTGCCACTGGGCCTTGGGCTACGCTAAGATGCAGGCGCGCGTCCGCGACTCAATCCAGGATCAGACTTGGCACCTGGGAACGAAACTTGCTCCCAACTGCACACTGAGAACTGAACCCCCTGGGCCCCTTTTATAGACTCGGGCCCCGAGCGCCAAAAATAGCGCGAAGACCTATAAATAGTTCGTACCCTTGCCACTCAACCCGAGAATCAAGCCTGCCTAGCTCTAAGCCTCCCGAGGCTAACCTGAGCTAGTTCTGTGTACCTAGTACACGTCAGGCACATGACATACTCCCCCTCCTCTAAGAACTCACTCCTGAGTTCGCTAAAAAACCCGGAAATGTTCTTTGGAGGTTTTGTAATGTCTCCCTGTTGCATCCTCCTCAACACGATCCTTCCACTTGATCTTGTATTCCGTGATAGATCGATTACGAATCTGTCTGTCACGAAATTCAAGAATACACTCAGGTTCGTGGGGAATAAAAGTCAAATCTGTAAGTTCTATTATCTCGTGAGGAGAAACAAGTTGATCATCCGCACCCAAAACTTCTTTCAGTCTACTGACATGAAAGACTGGATGTACCTTAACATCAGGAGGCAATTCTAGTCGATATGCAACTGGTCCAATTCTTGTAATGACCTTGAAAGGACCACAGTATCTTGGGGATAATTTCGGAACCAAACCAGTACTTAGGCTCTTGGATTCCTTCGGAATTCGCAAATATACCATCGTTCCTTCAGAGAACTCTCTAGGTGAACGATGTCTATTAGCATAAAATCTGTCCCGATCTTGAGCACTTCTAATAGACTCCTTGGCAAACTGCAACATTTCCTGCATGTCTTGCAAGAAGTTCTTAGTAGCATCATTTTGAATTCCTTTTAACCCAACCATAACTGGTGACTTAGGTTGAAACCCGTACATGAGCATAAAAGGACTGTAACCAGTACTAGAATTATTTGCACTGTTGTAAGCAAATTCAATCATAGGTAGATAATCTTCCCATGAAGACTGTCTCTTAGATACATATGCCCGAAGCATGTCTTCAACCAACTGGTTGACCTTCTCTGTACTGCCATCAGAATGTGCATGATCCGAGGAACTCATACTTAGAGTAGAGTAGTTTCTAACTTCTCAAATACAAGTGTCCAAAAGTTACTTGTAAACTTTGAGTCCCTGTCACTAACTATGTCAGATGGCAAACCATACAGCTTAAACAAGTGGTCCACAAACTCGTGAGCCAGCTGAACAGCTGAAATAGTTGTTCTAGTAGGTAGGAATCTAGCCATTTTTGTCAAACGCTCGACTATGACCCAAATGGAGTCATGACCCTTGCGCGTTCGAGGCAAACCAGTAATAAAATCCATGGAAATACTTTCCCATTTATTACCTGGAATCTGTAATGGTTGTAATAAGCCCGCGCTTCTAAGGCGTTCTGCCTTAGTAACCTGACAAACCCGGCAACCTACTACATAGTTCTCAATAAATGCACGCATCTTAGGCCAATAAAAGGTATGCTTCACAAGAGACAGAGTCCTATGTATACCCGGATATCCAGCACTAGGAGCATCATGACACTCCCAGAGAATCTTGGATTTAAGGTCCAGAACATCAGGCACACAAATCTTTTCATTCCGGAACAGCAAGCCGTTCCTAATCATCCACTGACCTCCCGCCGCCTGTACCGTAGGTGGCACAATCCCTGAGTCCTGGTCAACCATGGAGCTCCCATCCTGGACTCTCTACCAATAAGAACTGAAATGACTATCAGTTGCGTATAGCCCTCTCAAGGATTGAAATAGGTCTGAGGATATTTCCGTAAATGACAGAGCATTTACAAACTTAACTCGACTTAAGGCATCCGCCACACTATTCAACGAACCCTTACGATAACGTATTTCGAAATCAAAATCCTGCATTAATTCTGCCCATCTAGCTTTCCTTCCCCTCAATTCTGATCCATCACACACATACTTAATTGACTGATGATCAGTCAATACAAGGAACTTTGAACCATACAAGTAGTGTCTCCAAACCTTAAGAGCATACACTACAGCATAAAGTTCCTTCTCGAGTGTGGGCCAACGATATTGAGTGTCGTCTAGCTTCTTACTCTCGAAAGCTACGGGTCTGCCCTCTTGGAATAGAGCTGCCCCAATCGCATAATCACTCGCATCGGCCTCTAAAACATAAGGCCGAGTAGGATCGGGTAATGCAAGAACGGGTGCTTCCTTGATAGAAAACTTCAAGGTTTCAAAAGCGTTGTTCATTGCATTATTCCAAGGGATCGGCTGAGTAGACCTGCGCCCACGACCTTTCAATATGTTTGTCAGGGGTGCCGTGATATGTGAATAATCACGCACAGACTTCCGAAGAAATACCGTAAATCCTAGGAAAGAACGAAGTTGTTTCACAATCTGAGGGATAGGCCATTCTAAAACCTTCTAGATACGATCCAGATCAATGCTAATACCTTCAGAAGAAATCTTGTGTCCTAAGTAAATGATCTCCTTCATAAAGAAGTCACATTTACTCATCTTGGCATAGAGCTTATGCTGTCTTAGAACAACTAAGACAACTCGGAGGTGTCCTATGTGATCCTCAAGCGTTCGACTATATACCAAGATGTCATCTAAGAACACTACAACAAATTTGCCCAGAAAATCCCTGAACAAATCGTTCATCATCTGCTGAAAAGTAGCAGTAGCATTGGTCAAACCAAAAGGTAATACGAGAAACTCATAATGACCATACCTAGTTCAGGATGCGGTCCTATCTATGTGTTTAGCATAGATACGGATTTGATGATAACCCGTACGCAAATCAATCTTAGTGAAATACTTCGCTCCGGCCAAACGGTCTATCAAATCATCGGAACGAGGGAGAGGGTATCGATTCTTAATTGTCACTTTATTTAATCGTTTATAATCTATACACATTCCCCAGGAAGAATCTTTCTTCTTTCTTAGAAGGACACGTGCACCCCAAGGTGATTTACTTGGGCGGATATAGCCCATATTCAGGTAATCCTGAAGCTGTAAAGCTAACTCATCCTCCTCTACCTGGCTCATCCTATAAGGTGGTACACTGATAGGTTGAGCCCCTGGGACTAAGTCTATGCGATGATCTACTGCCCGTTCTGGAGGTAAACCTTCCGGCAATCGAGCGGGGAATACATCCTTAAAATTATCTAACAACATTCTCAATTCACGGTGTTTAAACACACTTAAATCATTCTTGTTAATGACTGAAACAACAAATGAAGAAAGCGGAATCAAAACACACTGATAGACATCATAATGAGAATTGTTCAATATATTCCGAAGCTGCATCGCAGATACAATAGGTCCCTGAGAAGAGGAAATTTTATCACACAGAATACAAAATTGGGTGTCCTTATCTACAAAAGAAAGCGTATGCTCCGTCCATCCAATCTGAATATTGTGGGTTTTAAACCACTCTATTCCGATCAACAAGTCTACATGCTCCAGATGCATAACATAACACGTGAGAACCCCTATGTAGGCTTGAATCCGGATAGGAAGCGCTTCAACCTTGCGATCCCAAAACTGCTTCCCAGCTGGAAGCTGCACCTCATAGGTGTGGTCGCTAGGTACTGTGGACAGCCCCATCTTCTGCACAAATTTGTAATTAACAAAATTGTGAGAGCTGCCCGGATCAAAGAGAATGTGAACCTGTTGGTCCATAACTGCTCCATAAACTCGGAAAAGATCATGGGAACCAAACAACGAAGTATTGAAAGTACAATTACAAGAGAGTGGGCAAGTAATGACATTTACAGAAATACCTGTCATCGAGACTTGGTTCACTCCCTTGGCTGCGGTACGTGGACCCGCCTGGAGCTTCGATCCAAGCACCAACTTTTGGTTCTTGCGCTTGGGACACTCATTCTTGGTGTGGCCCCGTTCCTCGTAATAGAAGCATCGTCCTTCTTTCTTGAGCCTCAAAGTACGAAGGAAACGGGCTTTACCATTCTTAGCTGGAGTCAAGTTTTTCTTGGAGGCGTTGTTCGTAGACTTCGTCTCCCCAGTACCAGTCGTATGCTGAAAGAACTTGCGTTTGTTCTTTTCACTCGTGTCGGAAACTGTAGTTGCCTTGGCACCGGCCATGGTATCATCATATATGCGCGCATAATTCATGGCCTCCTGCAACGTTGTGCATTTGTTGTTCTTTATCTGCAACTTGTATGAATCTGGCAAACCATCCACAAAGAAACCTAACAAGGTCACTGGATCCATCTTTGTGGCCCTGGTCTGCAGATCCCGAAATCTTTGAAGATAAACTTCAAAGGTCAAGTTTAACTTTGACATATCGAGGGCTTTGAGCTTGCCAACGATATCGTAATCATCATCCTCCTTCTTCAGGAACTCCTTCCTGAAGACCCCTTCAAAATCTGTCCATGTATCGGGCTTAGGCTGGAGTTCCTTCCACCATAGCAACGCTTTACCTGACATGAAACCCGCTGCAAGCTGGATCTTCTTCTCATCTAGGTATGGGTGCAACTGAAAGTATACCTGCCACTTGTGTAACCAAGTGTCAACTACCTCCTTCGTTCTAGACTTTTGATCTCCTAGAAAAGGGTCTGGAGTTATATTCGGGCCTAGCACTGAAGCCATGGCATCCACATGCGTGAGTGCCTGCACAGTGCTAGCCAGAAGGGTGAGAGTTACTTGAATCCCCTGGAGTTGCTGTGTCAACCCCGTTTGATTTGCATTAACCTGCTCGAATTTTCCATCCAGAGCAGTCGTAAATTCACTGAAGGCCCTTTTTGTTATCAGGTCATCATAGAGACCCTGATCCTCCTCTCCCACAGGAGTGTAATCCAAATCCTGCTCTCCCATGGTGAACTCGGGATTTGCAGAATCAGACATAACTGAAATCTGATTTGAACGGAAACTGAGAGAAATAACTAACTGAACCGAAGCGAAAAGGAGAATGGAGCAGAGGAAAACCGTCCCAAAAGATGCTGACGGAAGGAGATGCTGGAAAACTGGCGAACCGAAAGCACACGAATCCTAGAATCTGGCTGAACCCGCTGCCGGATGCAACGTACGAAATCCTGCAGCGTACAAAATCCTGCAACGTACGGACTGCTGACGTGGCTGTACGGTCTGCTGACGTGGCTGTACGACTGCTGACGCAGGCCGTACGGTCTGCTGACGTAGCTGTACGACTGCTGACAGAGGCCGTACAGCAGCTGACGTGGCTATACGGCGACTGTACAAATGGCTGGCGATGCAGGTACAGCTGACGCAGGCACCGTACGGAAGGCTTGCGCCACTGATGTACGGCAAGCTGGCGCAGTTGTACGGATGTACGGTCAGATGGCGACGCAAGTAGGACTGACGTAGGCAGTGTACGATGGCTGGCGCAGGTGCGCAACAGGCTGACACAAGCACCGTACGGAAAGGTGGCGCAGGTGCGAAACAGGCTGATGCAAGACTGGCACGCGACTTGATGGCTCAGCGAGGCTCTTGCAAGCTATGGCTGGGCTGGTACCCTGACCCATCTATATAGGGAGCAGGGCAGCCTAATTAGGAAGCCCTGCTTCCAGAAAAGGCCAACCCTCCCAGCTTTGGAGGGGGTGCTTTTTTCGAAAAAAGCATCCCTCAACGCAGGCTGGCCGCACCCTGTTCCTGCGCATCTCGCCTCTCCCTGCTTTTATAGACTCGGGCCCCGAGCGCCAAAAATAGCGAAGACCTATAAATAGTTCGTACCCTTGCCACTCAACCCGAGAATCAAGCCTGCCTAGCTCTAAGCCTCCCCCGGCTAACCTGAGCTAGTTCTGTGTACCTAGTACACGTCAGATACCAATCCGTGCACATGACACTTTGCCACCTTCGATGAGCAGCTCCAGCTCCCCCACCAGCCCTCTGATATCTCCTACTCCCTGCGCACAACCTGAGCCTCCCTCCCCTCCTTCGTTTTCTGCTTCCTTCTAGTCACTCTGCTGAGCTCGTGAGCTGTCAGCTGACGGGCCTGACTTCCTGGTTTCTTTCCTGCGCCATCCTGCCTCGACATGGTCTGTAAAGAAGCAGCAGGGACAGCCCCTGCTGGTATTTCACCAGGGCTATCTCTGTCTGTGCACCAGCCCCCTCCCCTTGGCAGCTGTCTCCTTTGTCTGTACGTCATGCATGACGAACTAGTTAGATACCCTTTCACTGATAAGAGCTCGCTGAGGCCCTCAATGCCCTTGTGGTACAAAAATGCCCAAGGGAGGACGGCCTCTCTCCATTCCTCTTGCATACCTGTTGGGAACACCTGGACACCCCACTGCACCTAGCCTTTAAAGATATTTTTGACTCTAGACAGCTGCCTCAATCTCTCACAAGTAGCTGATCCCGAAAGACAGCAATCAGACCTCTCTCCATTCCTCTTGCATACCTGTTGGGAACACCTAGACACCTCACTGCCATTTGTCGCACACGGTCACTCTCTTAGACCCCACATACAAGCTCTTGGGCGAGGTCTTGAGCTTACAGTTGCACCTGTACCTCCTAGACACCATTCAAAGGAGACTTGGCTTCAGTGTGAATGAAGCATAGTCTTTGACAAATGGAGTGACACAAAGAGGATGCACATGATTAATATGTTGGTGACTTGTATGGAAAGCATACAAGAGTAGAATCTGGTAAGCACATAAGTGGAGATGGGCTCAACATGGAGGCCTCCAACTGCAATCATCTCCTAATCCGAGTCGGTACATTAAAAAAACTCCACTTTCGCTATCCTATCTAAGCTCCCCACTCTAGATGGCCAAAGCCACTACCTAGGGTCCCACTCAATCTCTCGAAGCGAGCAACCCTCCCAAAGCCACAAGTGCCACCGAGCAAACTTAGCTCTGAGGGGTCCTAGCCTTTCAAGAGATTTTCGACTCTAGACAGCTGCCTCGATCTCACACAAGTAGCTAATCCTGAAAGACGGCAATCAGACCGACATTCATTATATGTGTGATCATCTAACTAGAGGTTTCTGAGTGTTCTATGAGCTGAGATTGTTAAGAGGTGTGAGAGATTCTATGCTCCTATTTCCAACATGGTATCAGAGCAAGGTTTCCAGCTCCAGAAGGGAGTTCCTCAGCAAGACTATGAGCTGAGATTGTTGAGAGGTGTGAGAGATTCTATACTCCTATTTCCAACCGCTCCCGATCTTCACCTTCCATATGGGATAATTAGTCCCATCCAGCTTCCTAGACTACCCCAAGTTAGGGATGAATGAAGAAGGATGAGAAAAGGAGGAGGAAGGACGAGTATGGGATGAAGAGGCTATATAGATGGTTCTTGTTGGAAATAGAGGATAAAATCACTCACACCTCACTTCCTATCTAACTCATACAACACTCAGAAAAACTGAAAGAGAGATAGGACAAAACTCGGATATATTCCTCCACAATCGTGGGCAACAAATGCTCAAGGATGAGCATGTACAAACAGCCCGAGATGCTGTCAATGATGCTGAGCCTATTCCTCTCCCTGTGTGCTTGCCTGTGTGCAAGTCTGTAAGTGCAAGTGATGAGGAATAAGGGGGGCTTTTTATAGGAGGGGCTAGGCCCCCTCAATTTAGCCGACCAGTGAGTTGGCTCCCTCGGAGTCCCTGCCTAATGAACCGACCTGCCAGCCCATCAATCGACCAGATTGGTTGGCCTTTGCTGGCTGATCAGGCCGGCTTGGGCCAGCCCTATTTAAGGGCCCATAAGCCCTGCTTATGGGCTGCCGTTGCAGCTCCCAACTCCGCCCGTGTGCAGGTCCAAGAGGCACCTAGGATGTCGCACCATCTTCTTGCTACAACACGAGTTCCCTACCACGTAGGTCTTCTGCCTTTTACCTTCCCCTATCCCCTATGGTCTCCTGCCCCCTTGTCCCCTCAAATCGGGGGCTCACAAGAGCGGCAGTGACCTTCTAACACCCCCTCTCAATGTCACAACAGTGGGCCCATCCCCATGCGTCGAATGAGGTGTTCCAACTGCTCCCTGGGAAGCGCCTTCGCGAAGACATCTGAGATGTTGTCGTTGCTTCGGCAAGTATATCAACTCTATGACTTCTTCGCCAATGAGTTCTCGAACAAAGTGGTAGTGGACCTCGATGTGCTTCGTCCGTACGTGAAACACGGGGTTGTTCGCGATCGCTATGCAACTCTGGTTGTCGCACATTACTGCAGTCGCATCTTCTTGGGCCACATTCATGTCCTCCAACATCCACCTGAGCCACAATGCTTCACATGCCGCTGTACAGGCAGCCCTGTACTCCATCTCTGTAGATGAAAGGGCGACAATAAGTTGTTTCTTACTCAGCCATGACACGGCTCCTAATGAGAGTAAGAAACGATATCCACAGGTCGATCTCTGGGTATCAATGTCACCTGCCCAATCACTATGACAGAAACCTCCCAACTCAATGCCTCTGGTATAAGTGATGCCGTAGGTGCACGTACCCTTCAAGTACCTTAGCACCCTCATACCTGTGTCCCAATGAGCCTTCTTGGGTGTGGCGGAGAACTGACAGAGCAATCCAACTGCGAAGGAGATGTCTGGTCAAGTATTGGTGAGGTAAAGCAAACTCCCCACGGGTTGATATAGTGATGAATCAACCGGCTGAGATGGATCACGCATACTCAGCTTCAGACTAGTTTCCATGGGAGTCACTGCTACTTTGCAATTTTCCATCTCAAAGCATTTGAGCAGTTCCCTGCAATACTTCTCCAGAGAAATAAAGATACTGCTCTTTCCCTGCTTCACCTCAATCCCAAGAAAGTAGTGAAGTATGCCTAAGTCAGTCATCTTGAACTCCTCCATTGACCTGAGCAATCTTCTTCGTATGATCCCCAGTAATGATGAGGTCATCCACATATAGAATCAATACCAGCCGCAAATCCCCCTCTATGTCGAGATAGATTTGCCTCTAATGGACTCCGCTGAAGCCCGATCTTCTAAAAGAAAACATCTATCTGCAGGTACCAAGCTCTAGGGGCCTGTTTCAGCCCGTATAAGGCCTTCTTCAGTTTGCATACTTTTAATGGGGATCCTGGAATCTGAAATCCTGATGGTTGTGCCACATATACCTCCTCCCCTAGGTTACCATTCAAAAATGCAAACTTGACGTCCATCTGAAAATAGGCCAACTGTGATGGGCAGCCAAGGCAATGACTGTCCGAATAGTCACCATCCTAGCTGTGGGGGCAAAGGTCTCGTCGAAGTCAAGTCCTTCTGACTGTGCATAGCCTTTCACCACCAATCTTGCTTTGTACTTGTCCAAGCTCCCATCTGGCTTGAACTTAAGCTTGTACACCCATTTAGTCCCGATGACCTTCCGCCTGGTTGGTTTGGGCACTAAATCCCAAGTGTCATTTTTCAAAATGGCATCCATTTCTGCCTTCATGGCTTCATGCCAACTGGTATATCCTTCGCTTCCTGGAAGAAGCAAGTTGAGCTACCAAAGCGAAGTTCACGGAGAGAGTCTTCATGTTTCTTTGAGACCGCTGCCCTCTGGAACTGCTCTCGGGTATGTCCGTGACTATGAATCCACTAACATCTTCGAATACCATTGAGGTAGCTTCTTCTCAGATGGAGATGCTTTGGAAGGAGTTGTCTTGGGAGCTGGCTCTGGAATGGCATGCTCCTCCTCCTCAGGGTCTTCAGTCGCACCTCGCAAATGGTGACTTTGGGTGGGGGTAACGTTGGAAGTTCTAGAACCTCTTCAGCACGCTGTGGCTCATTCTCTTCAAAGATCACATCCCTGTTAATAAGGATCTTCTTCTTGTCCGAGTCGAATAGGCGGTAGGCCTTGGACTCTTCGCTGTATCTGTAAACTACTCAGTGCTTTCAATCAATTCAGACAACGGATTTTGCAGAGCATTTGAATGAGATGATTGCGAGTTGCCAAACACATATACTTGAACTTAAGAGTTTGCAATTAAGCTGGAATTAAGACTTATACAGCTTAAACACAAAGTGACATCATTGGAAAATGCAATATGATTGAGGGGCCAAGACGGGGCCCCCCCCTTATCCAGGCTCACTTTATTCTTGAAAATGGAGATACAAGACCAAGGTGCAATGCACCTTCCAAACTGATGAACTCAGTGAAAACCTAGGACCTAGATACAAGACTCGAGAGCATACGTACAAGGTAGACAACCAAAAAGAGGACTCCAAGCTCAAGTTTCAACTCCTGGCTTGCCCAATCCACAAGGAAGAAGCTTGCAACAATCACCACTTACATCCAACATTAGAGACAAGCACTAGTTTCTAGAAAGATAGTAGAAACAACATGAAATAGTGCTGTAAATGAGATAAACTTGACAATACAGGCTCCCTTCGTGACTTGACCCTTTTGTAGATGAAGTCCTTGATGCCTCTGAAGCTACCTTGGGTGAGGAGAGTGTGGAAATGGGGTTGGAATGAGAACAGCTTAGAAAAACAGCCTGTAGGCTAGAGATTCTTGGCCCGTGATGAGGCCTCCTGTGGGAACTTGTCCGAGGTCCATGTGTTGCTTGCCTTCCACGCAAGCCCTGCAGACACGATCATTGCTTGCAATCAGTGGAAGTCCATCCACCATCTTTGTGTTCTGCATCTCGGAGAGAGTGCCATAGTTGACGTGACCAAACCGCTCATGCCATAATCTGGATCTTCCATGATCCCCGTGCACCAACAGAGCGTTGAGCCGATATAGCCCATGCTCCTCGACACCTTGAGCCACCACCTGTCCGTTTGCCTTGGATGTGACAGTGACCTTGCCATTGTCGAATAATACCGACATATTGTGCTTGTCCATCTAACTGACAAACAATAGGTTCTTACACAAATTCGGTACATACAGTACACCGGAAATCAACTCCTCATTTCCTGCAATCGTAATGAATGGAATACTACCGATCCCCTTCACACGGCATGACCGGTTATCCCCGACAGTGACCTTGGAATCGGGATGCGTACCTTCCATGGTTTTGAACCACTCCTCCTTGTTGGACATGTGCTTTGAAGCTCCGCTGTCCACATACCAACCTTCCTCTCCTTCACTCACTGCATAAGCGGAGCAACACTCAGTGATGATGAAGAGAGCGCCGGTCGTGACGTTTGCCGATTCAGTCTTTGGCTCCTCCTTGGACTTGGACGACTCCTTCTTGAGGTCCGCCTTCTTCTTGCGGCACTCTTTAGCGGAATGACCAAGCTTCTCACAGTAGAAGCACTTCATCTGCCTTTTTTTCTTTGCATCCCCGGTCTTGTTTTGTTCTTGAAGTCTTTGAACTTACCCTTGCCGGGCTTGTCCCTTGCCACGAGAGCCTTCTCGTCCGACTGCATAAACAATTTTCCCCGAGCCTCTTCCTACAATAGTAAAGGCCCAAGCTCCTCGAAGGTGAGAGGCTTGGTCCTCTGTCCTGCAGTGACCGTAGTCACGAAACTCTTAAAGCTTCGAGGTAGCTTGTGTAAGATCAATAGTGCCAGTTGACTTGAATCTACCTTCTGACCAACTGCCGCAAGCTGTCCCTTACCATCTTGACTTTTGCCGGATGGTCATGAACATTGTCTACCTCAGTCATGTCCAGATTGTACAGTTGGTGTTGGAGCATCAGAATCCGAGATGTATTGTCTGTTTCATACAAATCCTTCAGGATAGCCCACGCCTCTACAAACGTCTCGACTATCTGGATGTGCAGAAGAATAGAGTCCGCCGTGGTCCCAACGATTAATGCTAGGGAGTGGGTATCTCTCTCTTCCCAATTCCCAAGCTCTTCACCATCCATTGGAAAAGGAATCTTCCCCTTGTTGTCCAACAAGTCTTCCGGTTTTGCATCCACCCCCGTCGTTAGCTTCCACAACTTCCGGGCCACAAGATGGCTCCGGATCTTCATTTTCCAGATTGGGTAGTTCGACCCATCTAGCTTCCCTGACTCTCCGAAGTTCGGGATTGTGAATGAGAGGAATCTGGAGGAGGAGGAAGGAAGAGAAGGGGCTGAAGAGGCAACAGTAGAATCTTTGTCCTCCATCCTTGCTGTAATAAAGAGCAGTAAACTGAATTTACAGTGGAGAACTTGACCACGCAGCAAACATGAGTGTCGATTGGAGTCGCCTTCTAGCAGAGGTACTCCGATCTAGAGCTGTGAACCTAGCTCTAATACCATGTTGGAAACAGAGGATAGAATCACTCACACCTCACATCCTATCTAGCTCATACAACACTCAGAAAAACTGAAAGAGAGATGGGACAAAACTCAGATATATTCCTCCACAATCGTGGGCAACAAAAGCTCAAGGATGAGCCTGTACAAACAGCCCGAGATGCTGTCAATGATGCTGAGCCTATTCCTCTCCTTGTGTGCTTCCCTATGTGCAAGGCTGTAAGTGCAGGTGATGAGGAATGAGGGGGGAAGGGGGGCTTTTTACAAGAGGGGCTAGGCCTCCTCAATCTGGCCGACCAGGGAGTCGGCCCCTTGCCCAATGAACCGACCAGACTGGTCGGCCTTTGCTGGCTGATCAGGCCCACTTGGGCCGCCCTATTTAAGGGCCCATAAGCATAAGCTGCTGTTGCAGCTCCCAACTCCGCCCATGTGCAGGTCCAAGAGGCGCCTAGGATGCCGTGTCATCTTCTTGCCTCAACGCGGGTTCCCTGCCAGGTAGGTCTTCTGCCTTTTACCTTCCCCTACCCCCTATGGTCTCCTGCCCCCTTGTCCCCTCAAATCGGGGGCTCACAGGTGGGGCAATGACCTTCTAACAATTCTTTCTCTTCCATCTTCGCTGCAATAGCACACAACAGACTGAAAAATGGACTTGCAGTAGAAAACATGACCATGCAGCAAACATGAGTGTCGATTGGAGTCGCCTTCTTGCTGAGGAACTCCCTTCTAGAGCTGGAAACCTTGCTTCTCCTTCTTGTTGAGGAACTCCCTTCTAGAGCTGGAAACCTTGCTCTGATACCATGTTGTGGCTCCAAAACTCTGGAAGCTTGTGACGGGTGTTGATGAAAGGCCGGAGGATGTTCTGGACGAGAAGGAAAGAATTTTGATCCCAGTAGATGCAGACGATCTCGCAGCATGGGAAGAGAAAGTGCCCAAGCCCTAGCCATGCTGATAGGGACGACGACAGACGCAGTAATTCCCCATATTCAGATGGCGGAGACGTCTGTAGAGGCATGGGCCATGCTGAAAGATCTATACGAAACAGATAACATGTCTCGGATACTCACTCCCCAGCATCAGTTGTACAATCTGGATATGAGGGAGGGAGACAACGTTCATACCATCTGACGAAAGTCAAGGTGGTGAGACACTAGCTCGCAGCCATTGGTCGGAAGGTAACTCAAGTCATCTAGCATTGCTAACGCTTCACAAGCTACCTCGAAGTTTCAAGAGTTTCGTGATGACAGTCACTATAGGACAGAGGGCCAAAACACTCACATTCGAAGAGCTTGGACCTTAGGAGGAGGCTCGGGAGAAACTATTCAATCAATCACACAAGAAAGCACTTGTGGCAAGGGACGAATCAGGCAACGGCAAGCCCAAGGATTCCAAGAACAACAAGATCGAGGATGCAGAGAAAAAGAAGAAGATGAAATGCTTCTAGTCCGAAGAAGCTTGGTAGGAATGCTGCAAGAAGAAGGCACACCTCAAGTGGAAGCAGTCCAAAGCCAAAGAGGAGCCATCGGCCAACGTCACTACCGGCGCACTGAGTACTGCTCAACCTACGCAGTTAGCAAAGGCAAGGAGGGATGGTATGTGGACACTGGAGCCTCAAAGCACATGTCCAACAAGAAAGATTGGTCAAAGACCATGGAAGGTACACATCCTGACTCCAAGGTAACTGTGGGAGATAACCGGACATGCCCTTTGAAGGCACGACTACAAGAGACGAGGAGATAGAGTACAAACTTTGTGCGAGTATCTTTTGTCTATCAGCCAGATGGACAAACACAACATGTCGGTCCGATTCAACGACAGCAAAGTCACTGTCACATCCAAGGCAAGTGGAAAGGTGGTGGCTCATGGTGTGGAGGAGCATGGGCTATATCGGCTCAACGCTTTGTTGGTGCATGAGGACCATGGCAGATCCAAATTATGGCATGAGCGGTTCGGTCACATCAATTACGTCACTCTGGCCGAGATGCAAAAGTCCAAGATGGTGGATGGGCTTCCACCGATTGTTGCAAGCAATAATCGTGTTTGCAAGGCTTGCTTGGAGGGCAACCAACACAAGGACAAGTTCCCACAGGAGGCCTCGTGACCATAGTTAGGGGAAACGAAAACGGGGAAACAAGGAAGGGAAACAGAAACGAAAACGTTTCAGGCTGAAACGGGAAAACGCCACGTCAGCAAGGGGGGGGGGGTAGAAAATGGGGTTTTGAGATGAGAACACACACATTAGAATGCTACAGCCTACAACCTACCTGCAACTTAAAATATAGTGCATAATACTTACCACAATGTCACTTAGAAGTTAGAACCTAGAACAAGTTACGAATTAGAACTTAGAAGGCTGAAAGAGGGGGCTGAAGGAGGGTTGAAAGAGGGCTGAAGGAGTGCAATTTGAGCTTTGAAGGAGGGTTGAAGGGGAGTGATGATGATGGAGGGCTGAAACAGCCTGCAGGAGAGAAAGGAGTGCAAAGGAGTGAATAGGGCTCAAGGAGGGCTGGAAAACCTAGAGGATGGAGTAGGTGGTTGCCCAAAAAATTAAAGGGTGGGTTTATTTAACCCTTGGGTAGTCTAGGGTTAGACCTAAGGTATGGGGCTGGGTTTTTCCTTTTTAGCCCCTCTAGGTACCCTTTTTTTTTAATAAGGTGCTTGGTTCCAAAAGGTGTGCCTATTCGAAGGGGTGTGACCCTTGGAATAGGTGTACCTTTTCATGAAGGGGTGTGACCCTATTTTTAAAAGGGGTGTCCCCACATGAAGAGGTGTGTCCTTTTTTCCACGATAGGGTGTGTCCCTTGGGTGAGGAGTCAAAACTCTTCATCAAAAGGTGTGTCCGATGGTGGAAAAGGTGCATCCCTTGGTTTTGGGACAGCCCAAGCACATGAAAAGACACGATTTTTGTCGTGTCCATTCACATCAACTTGTGATGTGTGGGAGATGGAGAGGCCATTGATGACTTTAGGCAGGGTTGGCGCTAAAAATTTTTACGCTCATTCTCTCCATCTCTTCCATGCACAATGTGCACGGATATCCTTCTAGCGGAAAGAGATGTATCAGATAGGCGCTAGAAGGTGGGGGGCATTTCCTACAGGTAGGATCAAAATTTGCTCTGATACCACTGTAAGAAATCCTAGATTTACTATATTTAGAAATGTGCTAAGGAACAGAAAGGAGACTGAAATAGCAGAGAACAAGGAATAATTGTATTGCTTGAGTGTCTGTAGTGTATCTGTAGTGTGTCATCCATACAATTGGGCCTCTCTTATATAGAGAGTGAAGAGTCACACATGAAAAGGTGTGTACTCCAAAGTGTATGTGCATGAAGAGGTGTGTACTCCTTGTGAAGGGTGTGACCCTTGATGAGAGGGTACATTACAATAGAAGTGTCTCTTCCATAGAATGTCTCTTGTGAAGGGTTGTGCCTCATAGGAAGTGTCCCGTTGAAAGGGCATACCCTTCCACAAGTGTCCATTCATCAAACCATCCATAAATCTAGATATAGAGAAAGGAATACGTCACAGATCGTGACACAGCAAACAATTTATGCTATCTCTTTTCATTCCTGATGGGTGCCAAAAGTGCTGAAACTATCAAATTGAAAGGGCAAATTAATGGCAGGACTGTTCACATGCTTGGGGACAGCAGTAGCACTCATAGTTTCGTCAATTCCAAGTCCTTACAGAAGGTGGGATTGATTGCTACTGAAATTGATCATGGACTGAGAGTAGACGTGGCGAACGGACAGCATTTTATCAGTAAATTTTGTTGCCGAGATGCAAGAATCAAACTCTCTGAGGATTATGAATTTGCTGGGGAACTCTTGGCATTGGACATGGGCCCAATAGATGCTGTCTTGGGCTGCGATTGGTTAAAATCTTTGGGTAAAATCAGCATGGATTTAAATACCCTGCCACTCAGCTTTGTCCACACAGGTAGAACTGTAGCATTGCATGGCATTGCCGCTCCTAAATTGCAGGTCATTTCAGCAAGGCAGTTGGCCAAATAGCTCAGGAAGGAGCATGCACTCTATGCATTGAATGTGTCAGTATCTCAGGGGGGTAGCTTTCCCCGTGTTAAGGATTGTGATATGTAGCAGTTGCTCTCAGAGTTTGCTGATGTATTTGCTGATATGCCATCCCAATTGCCTCCCAAGAGGGATGTGGATCATGCCATTGTTCTAGAGCCTGGCAGTATGTCCATATACAAAGCCCCTACCGTCTTTCTAAGGTTGAGCGGGAGGAAGTGGCAGTACAAGTGCAAGACTTGCTTGAGGAGGACTTCATCTCTCATTGCACTTCTCCTTTCGACTCCCCAGTGCTTCCAGTGAAGAAGAAAGATGGATCGTACTGCATGTCCATTTATTACAAGAATCTAAACAAGGCCACTATCAAGAACAGGTCCAATCCCCATAATAGATGATCTGTTGGATGAACTCAAGGGTGCTCAGTTTTTCACAAAGGTAGATTTGAGGTCTAGTTACCATCAAATCAGGGTGAAAGAAGGAGATGAGCACAAGACGGCCTTCCGTACAGAACGGGGCTTGTATGAATTCAAAGTGATGCCTTTTGGATTGACTAGTGCACCAGACACCTTCCAGGAGCTTATGAACAAGATATTGCAGCCACTTCTTTTCAGATGCATGCTGGTTTTCTTTGATGATATCCTCATTTATAGCAAGGATAGGTAGGTGCACATTCAGCATGTGAAGCAAGTTGCATCATGGGTTTCAGAGACCATGTACTCCGAAACAAGGTCTACATAGAGCATCTTATCAAGTGGCGGGGACTCCCTGAGGATGAGAATTCATGGCAGCCAAAAAGCATTGTCCAAAAGCACCCCCATCTCCTACCGGGATGATTAGTAGTTGCTGTTTGCTGCACTTTTTTTGGGATAGCCATGCTATGAAATTTTGAGGGCAAAATTCTATGGGAAATTCCAAAGGTGTGGCATGTTGGAATCGGAGTCCTAGTGTGTGTGGTCCTAGAGTCTTAGGAGTGTCCTACAGTTGTGTGAGTGTGAAGAGTCTTGAGGCCACTTGTGCCACCTCATGTGATAGATGTGATTCCTCACTTAGATTATAGGATCTACATTCTCTTGTGTGTGACCTCATCTATGAGGTGTCTGTAAGGCTTGCCCAGCCTATAAAAGAGGCTATGTACTTGCTGTGATAATCAATCAATCCACATCAGTTCGTGCCTCAGCTCGTCTCCAGTCATGTGTCTCTCACCTTCTCCCCATTTCCATCAAATGGTATCAGAGCGGGTCTTCCCTGACTGAGCCTTACCTCCTTCCCGCCTCACCAATGGCCAATCCTTTAGTCAACCCAGAAGCCCCTTCATCGACCTACAAGAAGATCACACAGCCCACTGCAAATCAGCCGTACAGCCTGTACGGCTTGCCTACCGTACGACTGTACCTGCAGCACACAATCTTCCGTACAACTTGATCTCTGCAGCTGCTGTGTGATCTGTCGTACTGCTGTACGATCTGCCGTACTGACGTACGATTTGCCATAGAGCAGGCTACCAAACAGCCTCAAAATCTCCACGCTGCTGCTCCCGCTTCTGCTCTACGCTGCGCCATTCTGCCCGCTAACTCCTTCCCGAACCTCTCCTATGGAGACCTGCTCATCATACTCGTGGAGCTGCTGTCTGAAATCTGCGCCAAACTGAGCTCCTTCTGCTGCGCCACTCTTCTGCTGCGCCATCCTGCGGATCTTCTACCCGCTTCTTTGCTCATCATCTGCTGCACCTCTCTGCCCACGCTGTTGCTCCTGCGCGCCATATAGCCTCTGCTGCTGCTGCCCGAACACCTGCTGGTCCGATCTGCCAGATTCGAACCTGCTGCTCCCGCCTGCTGAGTGCCCGTTGCCCACGCAACTTCTCCCATGAACAAGGCGATGACTTGGCGTCGACAGCAGGGTATTACTTGGCGATGACTTGACTCGGCGACTGACGACCTGAGGGCCGTGGCCATCGACTCACCTCACGATCGTCCATGATTCGGCTCATTGATTCCTTGCTGCCTCCCTGTCTCTTGAGGATGCCTTGATGCAGCAACCCTGCTCTATCTGTGTCGAAGCTCGCAGCAATTCAGTGACCAATTTCCTGCCCGAAACCCTAATTTTCGCCCCTTCACAATTTATGCTCAATTTCTCGAATTCTTGGGTGATTTCATGATGTGAGGGTTCCCAACCGTTGAACGAGAACTCTTCTGTCAGAAATTTAGAAAAGCCCCAACTTTCTGCAAACCCTAATTTTTGCAGCAACCCTAACCCTAAAATTTAGGGCTTTTCTGTTCTGTGTCTTCCTTTGACATAATTGAAGCTTCTACCATGTAAAATTTGGGCCTTTTTTTAAATCTGAGTAAACATTGTAAGGGATTTAGACACTGGCTGTAATAACAGCTAAGACCTTCCCACCAATGGATAGCATAAGGAGCAATTTCCCAACTTGGCAGACAAAACTCCGGCTTCTTCTTATGCGAGAAGGGATATGGAATATCACCAATGGCAAGGAGCCAAAACCCCAAAGTGATGATGCTAGAATCAGTTGGTTGCAGAACCAAAATGATAAAGCAATGGCTATCATTGGCCTAGCTTTAGCTGACAACCTTATCCACCATGTGGATTTTGATAAGACAGCAAACGACGTTTGGGAAAAGTTAGAGAATTTGTTTGGAAATAAGATCAATAATTCCAAAGTATTTCTCAAACAAAAACTCTTCAAGCTCAAGATGAAGGAAACTGAAACCCTCAATGAACATTTGAGCAATCTTGGGTCAATTCTCCAACAATTATCTGCCATCCGAGCCATTGTTGAAGATGATGATCAAGTTGCTGTACTTCTCTCCAGTATTAAAGACATTTCCAAGTACAATGAGATCCTTGCTGTCCTAAGAGTCAGCCGCAATATGACCTTTAAGGATATGGTAGCTCATCTCATTGATGAGGACCGTAGGCTTACAGAGAAAGCAAAATCTTCCTTCGAATCTGGCAAAGCATTCTTTCTCAAGAATAAGCCCAAGAAGAACGGAAAACCTCTTTAAATGTAATTACTGTCAGAAACTTGGCCATCCAGAGGATCGTTGCTTCAAGAAAATGGCAAAGGTACAAGCCAAAGAACATGCCAATCTGGTTGCGGAGCAGAGCGAGGACGAAGACGATGAAGCTACACCTTCTGCACCTGAGGAACAAGCCTGCACTGCTGCTATTTCTGGTCTATCCCTCCATGAGGTGATAGATGAAGAGTGGACTTTCTAGAGTCATGTGTGTTAGGTACTCTGCCTTGGGTAGTCCCCCTAAAATGATGTAATAATTTGTCATTTTGTGTGCCTTGTCCTATAAAAGGCTCCACTTACTTCCATGTACCCAATTAGGAGACAAGGGGGGGTTGTTATGTCTTTCCTTTATCAGGCCTGGCCGAGTTCCAGGATGTTGGTGTACTCCCTCGACCTATGAGTTGGTCATGCATCCATGCTCAGATTTGAGTCTCTGATCACGTTGACAACTAAGCCATGAGAGTGCTTGGTTCAACCTCTGAATTATGCTCAGCTGTTAGCCTCTGAGATTGCCTGGGATGCACAGTCTGGATGATGTCATAGTCTCTCACCCTAGCTCCGAGGGGGGGTTTGTTGGAATCGGAGTCCTAGTGTGTGTGGTCCTAGAGTCTTAGGAGTGTCCTACAGTTGTGTGAGTGTGAAGAGTCTTGAGGCCACTTGTGCCACCTCATGTGGTAGATGTGATTCCTCACCTAGATTATAGGATCTAGATTCTCTTGTGTGTGACCTCATCTATGAGGTGTCTGTAAGGCTTGCCCAGCCTATAAAAGAGGCTATGTACTTGCTGTGATAATCAATCAATCCACATCAGTTCGTGCCTCAGCTCGTCTCCAGTCATGTGTCTCTCACCTTCTCCCCATTTCCATCATGGCACACCTATGCAACATCCCTCTATGATGTCCTGCGGCTCTGACACCACCCGACATGTCCGCTCTTCCTCAACCCACCACTTGCATCATATTCAAACCACAGAACGGGAGAGCTGCATTGCACCAATTCCAAAATCGGAGAGCCCAGAACCACGAGGGACTACAGACTGAGCACTTCGCACACGGACAAGAGGTCTTGGCCCCAATCTTGGCAAAAATGTTCAACCATGCGAAATGTCATGGTTTCCCTCTTGCTTGGAGTACTGCTACCATTGTATCGATACACAAAGCAAGAGATCCCATGGATACCGGGAATGGCCACACTCTCATGATTGGTCACACGTTGGCCAAGATCTACGGGCCAGCACTAGAGAGGTGGATCGGCTCCTACACAGAGATACATGGGTAGCGAGCATGAAGGCAGGATGGCTTTAGGAGATAAGTTCCACTCTAGATCATATCGTCACTCTACAATCATTGAGGAGGCACGATCGTGCCCCTAGAAAGTCTGTGCCTATTTTGTAGACTTTTAGAAGGCCTTTAATACCATCCCACAATCTCGTATGATCAAACAACTACAGGAGATGCAGATTCTGGTTGTTATGATTTGGGGCGTGGTGAGTCTGTATGAGTCAGTCAGAGGGAGACTACGCACCCCTAGAGGCATGTCAGACTGGGTCGAAAGTACGATAGATGTGAAGCACGGATGCCCCCTCTCACCAACACTATCAAGGCTATATATTCATGAGATCACGACATTCATTGACCGCTTGAGAGGCGAATAATTCTTCGCTGGCTGATTTAATGATAGAAATACTAATGTGCGCAAAGGACATAGCCCTCCTATCCTCCTTAGCAGTAGGGTTACAAAAACACGTAGATGCCCTAGAGGTGTTCTGTAGAGAGAGGGATTTGATGGTTAACCTTGGCAAGACCAAGGTTATGATCTTTAATACCTCACACCTAGCACTTCATCGACATAGCTTCACTGTCGAGGAGAGCAAGTGGAGATCATACAGTCTTACACTTACCTAAGAGCAATCTTTGCGGGGCCAGTCTTCGCAATAACCTATGCAGCTGACAATGGTTTCAAGCACATTTATAGAACCCTCCGATGAAGGGATGGCTATTTGACACATTGGTGAGGCTCGGGATGTGACTTGACAGTGACTTAATGGTGACGCTTCGAGAGACTACATGTGACTATGGGATCCAGGATGATTCGGAGTAAGCCTTGAGTCGCCCACCAGATCATACAAGCAGAGTTTGCTATGACACCGCTCCAGGTCGATGCTATGTTCTAGATAGTTACCTATCTCCATAAGACTTTACCTAGAGAGAGGCTACTAAGAGTGGCACTAGTCATCTGTGCAACTAGCTGAGAGTGGGGCTCGCACAGCCTGATATGCACGCATTTCCAAAGGGTTTGACAAACCTGGCATTCAGATGGAACATCTCCCCCCCTTCCAGTATAGCTTGGATGCTCCTGATCCTCTGGTCCTGCAGGATGAGATCAACCCCATCATATGGTTAGACCTGCTCCAGCTTTATACGTCACAGACATGGGCAAGGGACCAGAAATTCCCCACCAAGATCAAAATCTATCGTGACCATTTCCTAAGAGTGTCAAAGGATGGCATGATCCTCGGACCCCAATATCTGGAAGACACACAAGTTTCACATGCCCTTAGGATCGCCATTGGACAGATGCGAGTCTCATCCCATCAACTGAAGATTGAGGCAGGGAGAGCTGCAGGCACACCTAGGGAGTAGCGGATCTGCAAATTGTGCACCCTGGGTGAGATAGAAATGGAGGAGCATTTCTTATGTACTTGCCCAGTTTACTATGAGATCCAAGGACATTATCACTGCCTCTTCCAGGAGGGCCATGGCTTCAGGCCTCTCTTCACATTGATTCACTTCCAAGCCCAGGTCTACGTCAGTCTCTATCTAATGGAGATGAGAAGTCATAGAGAGACCCTTCTACGTCAGATCACGTAGTAGCACAGGGATGCTCAGTAAGAGATACTGTTGGATCAAGCTCAGCAACACGTCAGAGACTTCTACACATCCAAGTTTGCTCATGGGCATGTCGAGTAGAGGAGGAGATCAATGACATGGGGGCAATATGGACCACCGGGATCAGACCGATGAGGAGGGATACAGCCAAAGACGTAGGAGCCACCCACAATGCAGCTACTGACTAGAGCACGCACGATGGAGGTCCAGCCCATTACAGCTCTATTTGAAGCAAAGCGTCCGACTAGAGGCCTTACTATTGCTATGGCTCACAGGAAACAAAGAGCTCAGAGACCATGCCCTCCACCACAGCGTGAGACGAACAAACAAACACATATACAAGACATTTTTGTAGCCCATAGGAGAGCCACCATGGCACCTGGATATGCCTTCTAACTCCTAGTTGGAGATTGAGTCTAGCTATTAGTCCCTAGTTTTGGACTTGGGAGTTCATGTTTCGTATTTCTTATTTTAGTTTAGTGTAGTACACAACAAAGGGCCTTAGCGAGCCCTTTGTCTCAGCCATTTGTGGTTTGTATAAGTGTGAGTGACTCCGATATTGTACTTTGTCTTATAGGCCCACAAGGCCTTTCGAAGACTAACTAATCTCTCTCTCTCTCTCTCTCTCTCTCTCTGCCCAGAGCACACACGATCGGGGTCCGGTCTATCTCATCCCTTCTTAGAGGCGACCACCAGAGACAAGACATCACCCTTGATGTAGCCCACCAGATCCAGAGATCGAGGAGACCACGCCCTCCCCCACGTTGCGAGACAGCTCGATAGACACAGATACAAGAGCTTCTCACATCTCATCAAAGTGCCACCAGGTTACCTAGATATATGGAACCTGAGCATGTAATAGGAGTGCTAGTCCTGAGCGCCTGACACGCTTCTGTTACTTTGCTACTCTAGTATTTTGTTCACTAGCTTAGCATGTTAGCATTATAGCTTTTGCTTTCAATTTTCAGTTTTCAGTTTCAGCAGGGGTCTTAGTGAACCCTTTGCTTCAGCCCTCAGTGGCTTGTATGAGGTACTTCTTGGATTCGCACTGTCTCATAAGCCCGTGAGGCCTCTTGCAAACGTTAATATATCTCTGAAGACTCTAATAAACTCTCTCTCTCTCTCTCTCTCTCTCTCTCTCTCCCCTTTATTAGTCCATTGTTGACTTCTCGAGCCGCGGAGAAGTCCTAGTTGGGGACTTCAACGCAAGGACAGGCACCCGTCAGATACCACTCCTCAACTTCAGGGATGATTCCATTCTACTGCCAGACATTGACCTTGGGGGTGCAGGTATGCTACGGGTTTCCATTGACAGACGAGGTTTGATCACATCTTAAGGGCAGGCCCTATTAGACCTCGACAGGATGCATGATCTCATTATTTATAATGGTCTTGATAGATGGCCCGCCTCAGGTGGTCTCACATGCTTTCCACATGGGGGAGGTTCTAGCGTTGTTGATTACATCATGGGATCCCCTACCTTCACATCTCGCATCACTGATTTTACTATAGCACCTCTTCCTCCAGGGGCTGATCATACCTACCTATTCTTTAGCATTTCCACTCCCCGTCGCACAACACCTTCCAGCCCACTAAGTTCTTACTCCACATATGCTTTGACCGCGACCACTCACCTATTTACTATGGCCGTCTGTACATACTTCTTGCTTATATTGACTTCATATTCCTAGTGGAGGACCATGCTGCCTCGATCACCCGCTCACTACACGAGGCTGGCCTTCACGCTTTCCCTCACACCACTCGCTCCACCCGCCCACCACCACCTGGGACCGTATCCTGTAATAATTGGTACAATGATGAGTGTAAGTCTTTACGTTATCATCTCAAAAACAATCTTTCGAGCAAACCAGAGACACTACTACGCGAGTATCGTCGACTAGTATGTAGAAAGAGACTAGATTTTGTTCGTCGGAATGAGGAGGAACTACTGAACATTTTGTTTAGTAACAACTCTAAGGACTTTTGGCAGAGATTTGTAGAGGGATGGTCCCCCTCACCACTCACTGACACTGACACTCAGGTCTGGTATAATTATGCACGCACACTATATGACATAGCAAATCAGCCACAAACCCTGACCTCATAACCCACGCCCCACATCCTGCACCCTCTTCACTAAGGGGGGAGTGAAGGATGCCGTAATGAAACTTCATAATGGCCGATCAAAGGATCATGAGGGACTATGCACTGAGTTCATTGCATATGGGATTAACCTCCTAGCCCCAATCTTAGCAAAGCTCTTTAATGAAGCTGTTTGTTTGGGGTTTCCAAACACCTAGACTATTAGAATTATTTCACTCATCCACAAGGCAGGGGATCCCATAAGCCTGGAGAATTACAAGACCATTATGATTGGACATGTCATGTCCAAGATTAATGCATCAATGCTTGATTCCGAGGTCAATAGATTTGTGGCGTGTCGAGGACTTAGAGCAATAGGACAGGATGGATTCCGGCATAATCATGGAACCATGGATCACATTCTCACGCTTAGGTGTATCATCGAGGAGGCAAGGGCATGGAAGCAAAGGGTTTACTGATGCTTTGTGGATTTCCGCAAGACATTTGATACGGTTCCAAGAGCCCACCTCCTACAGTGCCTACAGGATTTGGATTATGACCAAAAGATCATTTGGGCTGTCATGGCACTTTACGAGAGAGTATCAGGCAAAGTCCGGGCAAGATTTGGGTGGACCGACGAGATCCTCAGCACTATTGTGGATCAAAGGGATGGCTGTAATGAAGGGGGAAAAGGGGCCAATCTAGAGGACCTTTAAAGGCCTCTTAGGTGGGAAATGTGGAGGCACTATATAAGTCCCCATCCACCCTTACTGTACATTTTTTGATGTGACATCAATCGTATCTACTCCCACCTCCTTCCTCCTACGTGCTGCGTACACTCTCTCTTCCAATATCTCTCTCCCCTGCCCAATCTGCAGCACAAGACAAGAAAGTCAAAGCTGTTCGAGTGGCGAATACCGTTCATATGAGCCTTGTTAGCAACCCCGAACCTTCCCTGGCCACTCAAGTACTCTGCGTCCAAGGATCAATTCTTAGCACAGCGGTCACTATCCTCATCGACAGTGGCCGTTCTCATAACTTCCTAGCTAGTCCTAAGGTCGAAAGACTTTGGTTGACCACTAGTCCTAGTTCCCAGGACTATCAGATCACACTTGCTAAAGGAACCACCTTCTTGTGAAAAACCAAGGTCAAAAACATGTCCTTTCGCATCCAACACTATACACACAAGTTGGATTTTGACATCATGCCCCTTTCCCAATATGATGTCATCCTCGGACAACAATGGCTCTACGATATGATCCATCAATCAATTTTTGCAGCAATACAATCCAATTTGTCCACCAGGGAAAACTTGGATAGAGAGACACGCACAGGATGCATCACATGTGACAAGGTATGAGAGACATTAATTGGATATGGGAGCCATACATGACTTGATCATATATAATGGTCTCCAGGGATGGACGAGGTCTGGAGGGCTTGCACTGTGGACTACTTGATGGGCTCCCCGACTTTTGTGACACAAGTACAGAACTTCATAGTCCCTCCCAATCACTCATACATGTCATTCAACATCTTGACTACATTGAGAGACATAGTACGTGATCCACCTGGCCCCACCCCAACCAGTCTCACGGGCTAGCGACTCCCTTGAGGATGATGCAGACCTTGCTCTTGCCTCAGACGCACTGGTATCAATGATCCATGATGACACCACCAGATCATTCCCTACGACCAAATCTACAATTCACCCATCAACTGGGAAGATGCCACAGAATCCTTAGTACGACAATGAGTGTCGAGAGATGAGATCCTAACTCATACGAAAGCAGGCATTGGGACACTTAACAAGGTCTAAGGCACAATGGATTTCATGATGTCTGACGCAGCGTAAGAGGCGAGCTTTCCTCTCAAGGTCAACCTAGGTAAAACCAAGGTTATGATTTTTAATACATCTCGAGCATCATGCACCAGGAGTAGTTCACGTTTGATGGGTCACCTATTGAGATAGTTTCATCATACATGTCTTCTCCAGACCCATCTTCACTATGAGACCCATGATGCAGGCCCGCTTGGGAAGAGGATACACTTCATTGGCCAGACTAGAGAGGCGGTGCTTCCGCTTGCACTTTCAGGATCCACGGACCAAGGGGCTGCTTTTTGACTCCTTGGTCCGCCCAGCGAGGATATATGGCCGCCCTTGCTGGGGATCAAACTTGTTGGATATACAACGGGCTCATGTGGAGCAGCTACAAGTTCTCATGCTATCACGGATGATTCGCAGTAAGCCATCCGTTCCTCACCACATCATTCAAGCTGAGTTTGAGTCTTCCCCATTACAACTAGATGCTTCATTTCATGTCATCATGTATTTATACCCAATCAGGGAGTATGGGGATTACAAATATAGGCGTAGCAGGAAACCATGGTTAGCATTGTCCTCCTCTATGGCACTTTCAACAGGAGGTGACCAAAGATGCTAGTATGCACGCACAAAGAGATGGTTTGAGCAACGGGGGCTCCACATGGATAGACTCCCTCCCATCCAGTACGGTATGGACGCTCCGTTTTCTCCCCTTCTATCACATGAGGTCAACCAAGTAATCCATGAGGATCTCTTACAGCTTCACACATTCCGGACCTTGTTGGGACCGAGCGAACTTCCAGTGAAGCTTAGCTTCTACAGAGATCACTGCTTACATATCACAGAAGAGGGTTTCATTGACCCACCACGATACACGCAGATCCACGTACCCCACTCACTAAGGATCTCTATTAGGCAGTTCCGGGTCTCCACATAGACTTCGTATCGAGAGCGGCACAACAGAGCGCCTACCCAAGGAGAGGCACATGTGCACATTATGTGACATGCAGGAGGTTGAGACAGAGGAGCACTTCATCTTCAGGTGTCATGTTTACTTTGAGATTCGGGGGCATTTCTACTGCCTCTTCAGAGATAGCTATGGGTTTTTGACCCGATTCCTCTTCTATCCAAAACAGAGATGCTTGGCAGTCTTCATTCATAAGATAGTCAAGCATCGCAAGAGGATACTTCGATCACAGAGACATGAGCAGACTTCTTCCTTGGCAGATCCCTCTCAAAGCTCTATCACGGAGTTCTTCCAACAAGATCACATGGAACCCCACGAGACAAGGCCTCGACATGATCATGACTCATAGCCAGTGACTCGACAGCTTAGACAGAGGGTTGACACGTAGATTACACTTGGGGATATCCCCCTTTTTAGAGTCGGAGCCCAGCCGAGATGGGTTACTGTAGCCCTTGTTAGGTACAGAGCTATGACCAAGAGACATCACAGGGCCGCACCCGTGAGTAGCCGATAGCACTCTCGCCGATTTCATGCCTCCATTGCCTCATCCACCCTGATGTCCTGATGATGATAATGATAATGAGATTGATATGTAGTCAACCACTGACATGACTATGTTGTACTTAGTACTTAGTACTACCATTCTGCATTTTTTACATTCTGCATTGGTGTGGATGCTCATTTAGTAGCTCCACCCTCAGAACTCGTTTGATTTTCACAGTCTCATAGACCCATCGGTCTTCCGAAGACTTTAATAAACTAACTCTCTCTCTCTCTCTCTCTCTCTCTCTCTCTCTCTCTCTCCCCCCTTTTGTTCCCTGCTCATCTCTCCCAATTCTCTTCCCTTGCTCTCATCCCCTTCTACTAGGGTGCACCCCCTTTTCCAAATGTACCTGCACCTCTCTTGCATTGGAGCTTCAAAAACATAATTAGATTATAAAGTTGCATGGGCCTTCTTATGGCTTTAAGCATGTAATGTTTATGGATTTCATTGCTTATCATGCAGGCTTAAATAAAATATAATTTGGGAAGTATAGAGCAAAAGAGCTTCGAAATCAAAGGAGCTTGTATATGACCTGCAAAGCAAACTTATTGGTCCGAAAATAGCTAACATACGACTCAGGATCTCTACATATTTTAATCTAAATTCCAACTATCAAGGCTTCAAATGTCTCTCTATAGCCTTAAAAAAGACTGATCTTATGACAAAGCTCTTCTTATAAAAAAGGCGTATAGCTTAAGAAAGAGTAAAGAAACCTTCAATTTAAGACTGGGTTTCAAAAGTTACAAAAATCAAGCTGCGGGGAAAAAATGACAGTTTCAGCTAGGTAAGTAACACACAGCTTGTGTAAGGAGCATAAACACGATTTCTCTCGTATACTCTTAGATTCATTTATACATCATAGCTCTTCAAATTGCTTGGCAATCAACGCCCTGAAAAATGTTGTTGAGAATTTTTATTGGCTAAAATAGGCGGTTCATGTCTAAGCAAGACCAGGGAAAATGCTCAAATCTTCCCGTCTCGGCAAGGACTTGAACCGACGATAAACGTTCTTGGTCTTAGTAACATCCACAAAATGAGAATACTGTGATCAATAAGAACTCTGGGTCCATAAATGTAGGCAGCTCGGAATATTAAAGAAATGTCAAGGACGCCCGTTTCGAGAGCAAAGCATCTATTTGCATGAGCAACCGACAAAAAGCAGTATCATTCTGGAGAATCAGTCCGAATAAAGGAAGCCTAAGTTTCGCATCTTCTGCAGCTTTTGTCTGTTTTCGGTTCCAGAGAAGGATTAATCTGTACCCCAAACATCTAATTCGGTGCCTTAAAATAAAATTTTATATGATGGATGGTTTTTCCGGCAATGTAGTAAGATGCGAATCATTATATCAAAGATCCATGCCCCTACGTGATGGCTCTCAGCCTGGCCCAAGAAGAAAAGGAGGGGGAAAAGGATCATCACCGATGTTTTCATGTCGAGCCGCTGAAGCTGAGAAAGAACGAATGGATGAAGCCGGAAACCCAGGCGTGAGGGGGGCACGTTGACTCCTGAGAAAGGAGGCGAGACGCTGCCTTACGACCTGCGCCATTGAAGTCTGCTGTGAGCTTTCGCTGCGTTGCCTGTCACTTGCGTCGGCGTTCTCCACTAATTACCCTCGATTTCCCGTATTTATAGGAGATGACCATGGTCAAGACTCAAGGCCCAGGCTCTGTTATGATTCGTTAAGTTGAGGCTAGAGTTATATTCCCTAGCCTTCTCGATTCTTGTAGTAGGACTAAAATTATATTCCCCACCCTTCTCGATTCTTGGAGTCCATGGTCGAGCATTCTCCTCTCTAGACTTGAAGCCCTCGTCGACCTACATCGTTCGAATCTTCTTGCGTTGACCTACATTGTTCGATTCTTGTTGCATCCTAAATGGAGCTTATGGCTATGGAGATTCCAATGTTGTCTACAATGGCCTTCCATTGCTTGAGCTGCTGTGAGGCATTGTCAAATTGGGGTGGTACGTATTTGCATGTGTGTTAGTCGCTTATTAGTTCATGGGTGGATTTATAGTACCTCGATGGATTTAGAGTCCTAGATGGGGAACACAAAAATAGAGGTAAGGAGGCGGAAAGATTATGGCTTTACCTCTTTCTTTGCGTTAATGTAGCGATTTATTTGTGGGCTATACCATATTCAAATGGTGGTGACCATATAAAGGCATGGAGTGTTGAGTCTCATTGTTTGCATTCATATGTGCTTACTAGGAGATTCCCATAACATGTTAAGGCAGATTGGGCCTTATTAAGAGCCCAAGCGCTATGGTAGATTTGGATTGCAAGGAATACAAATGCTCTGGACAATGAACAAACCAACCCCTAGATTATATGTTTGTAATGGTTTGCCATGAGTAGTATTCCCAGTATTCTACCTTGGAATGGCTCATTTTTCTCTGCTTCTTCTACCTAGCTCGGTCTCTCTCTGCTTAGTTCAACTTGACTCGGCTAAGCCCTTTACACTCAGCTCGACCCTTACGTACTCGGCTCGACTTGTTCATTTGTACTAGGTTCACCCCTTTTATGCCCGATTGGGTTGCTCTGCAAGGACTACTTTACCTAGATTTTACCTTGGCATCCTAATATGATGGAGCTTGCCCTAGCCAAGTCCTTCAACATTGTAAAGACTTGATTTCGATGCACAATTTCATTGGCAGTGAATCGTGCTTGGTGTTTGATATATGAGATGCACTCATTTTCTCTCGTAGAGATGGATATTCATTAGTTGAGCTTGCCATTGTATGACCAAACAAAGTATAATCAATTGTGCACAATCTCATTGTTCATAGTCATTGTGTGTTGCATTGCTAAAATTCATTGTATGTTGCAAATGGTTTTACCTCTTTCTTTGCACTGATGTAGCAGTTTATTTGTGGGCTGGGCATTCTGATGGCCTATTCAAATCGTGGTGGTGATATAAAGACACATATCGTTGAGCCTCATTATACATAATCGTGGTGTGCAATCATTATGCATATTCTCATTGTTCATAGTCATTGTGTGTTGCATCACTACCAGTCTTGTGTGCAGTGGAATTCATTTATAAAACACAAAAGCATGGCCTTCTTTTGCATCACATGTCAAAGTTCATGGGTTTATATGATGATGTGTACCGTATAATCTAATGGTAATAGTCTAATCATTTTAGCATCATATGTTCATAATCATTTTGCATTGTTAATGTATGAATAGAATATTTCATAATGATCCATTTGGGAAAATCTATGATTAATTAATTCTTGCCCTATCGAAATAGTTGCTTGTTTAACTAAGGAATAAAGTCAATAGATTATTTCATAATAATGCATTTTAGGAAGGCTATGGTCAATTAACACTTAACTTATTAAACAAATCTAATCCAATGGCCATATTCTAATCTACATTAAACAAATCTAATCCAATGGAAAAACTCTAATCATTTATGCCATCTATGGATAGTTCTATTTGCTATTGTTTTCAACTCATTTTCAATTACCCTCTTGGTTTGTCATGTTTGTATTTATTCTTCCTAATAGATGTTGTTACAATTATTGAGTAGTCTTTGTTTAGAGATTTCAAGACCTTCATATATGTGTTGTCATCGATTATTTCCATTTTTATATCTTAGTGCATGGCATTGATTGCATTTTGTAAATGGTGTTGTCCATATTTTAAAAGTCTATAGGAAGTCACTTTATGGCTATAAAGCCCCTAATAAATGCTCCCATGACACTGGACAAACTTTGTTGTTCAAATTTTTTTACTTATGTCTTGTGATTGACAAATATTCTATAAGTATTTTTGGATGCAAATGTTGTTTGGTAAATTTGGGAAGCCTATTGGCACTTGTTCTCTATATTCCAAAGTCCATGGGCATATGTTCATAGCTGCAAGACCCATGATAGATGTTGTTGCCCTCTTGGATAAGCTTTGCTACATGTTCAAGGTATATCACTTGTGTCTTTCTCATTAGCAATTTCACAAGTGTTTTGGAGTGCGAGTGTATTTCTATTTTATGTAGGGTGCTACTTTACAAAGAACATGGTTCAAGGTCTTTTTGTATCTATGAAATCAATTTAATTCCAAAACAAAGCTAAGATTCCTCTTGTACATAGATTTATTATCTTACATTACAGCTTTCTCTTATACTTGCATTTTTCCCTATTAATATTACTTTGTAATTTTATTCCAAACGAGGCTAAGCTTTCTCTCTTAGAGAGTTGTTATCTTCTAGTTGGATTTCCTCGCATAGATAGAATTCTTATCTTATACTTTGAGACTCGAAAAGTTTGTCTATTTTGTAGAAAGATAACTTTGGAAGACCTCTTGAATTGGTTGAGCATGAATGACCCTATGCATGACAGGAGTTATGCCTTGCAATCTTTACCAACACACATGGATTGATCATTGGATTTGTGAGAGTGAAGTGGAAGTTGACTGATTTGAAGTTATATTTCATACGTGTAAATCACTCTTGCTATAAACAATTATAATTTTACATCATTTGACTTTGTACTTCATATAGTTAAGTCTCTATTGTTATAAAGGTTGCAATTGAGTAATTTGACTTACTACTTCCAAGTGTAAATGACTCTTGGTTAAAGCAACCTACAAATTTTGAATTTGCTTCCTTTGCAAAAGACATTATCGTTCGTATTTGTTGATTGTCCCATAATTGTTTAATTTTGCTAAATATCTTTTGAACAAAAAAACAAAAGGGATTTGTAGGTTGCTACAATGCCAAACAAAGACGAAACTACCTTGAAAGTTCTCATGAAATTGAAAAGCTCGAGATGAATGCATGAGCCTAAAGGAGCAACTTGAAGGAGATAGCATACTGAAGAGAGGTCTTTTCAATGATGAAAATGTTAAACTTTAGCACTCTATTGTAGATGATGAGGACGAATATGTACACAACTTTGCCAATCCAGAGTTCATAATGTCGCTCTATAAGATCCTCTATTGCATGTTACAAAGATTTACAATGTATCAATACAACTCTACCATAATGCAACTCTAAGGTGAATATAAAAATTCACTCATCTCACAACTAATGCATTAAATCACTGAATGGCTTTTATGATAAGTATCCTACTTTACACATCTAGCCAATGAAATATACCAAAAGTAGAAAAAAGAACAAATATGAGATGGACACAAAAAATTAATGATGAGTTAAAACCAATCATGCAAAACAACGGACAAGGTGCTACAATATATATCATCAAAATATTCAAAAAACCATTTCAAGCTCCCTCATGTTTATATAGGAGGGACTAAACTACCATCTTGGTCTTCTCCTTGCTGTCACTACTGAGTTATTGATGCTATGCTCTGAACTTTTGTTTCAACTTAAAACAACTTAAATCGTTTTTACTAGACTCTAGTGATGTCATGTGGCAAGGATAACTTTTTGATGTACAAATAATCACTCTTTTTTTGCCCAAAATTATTCAAAAAACGAAACCACTCATTGAAATTTGCAAAAACTAATTGAAGGATGAGATATAGGGCATTCGAATATCAATGGCACAAATGTCATTTTTGCAAATCAAACAAATGAGGAAAGTATCTCAATGTGAAATAAAAAGTCAAATGGAGTGGAGCAACAAAGATGAACATCCATTTAAAAAAAACAAACAATTGTTTAGTGGGATCTCAAAGCATGGGCTCATATCTATGAGACATAAAAGAGACACCAAATTCCACATGTATGCCTTGGGAGAGAATATGTATGAAGAAGGAAACACACTGTGCTAAAAGGTTTGCTGCTTCTTAGGGTGTTTGCTACTTCCACCCATTCAAACTCTTTTTTTGGAACATGCATTGAGCATTTTCATAAATTACCTATTTTTCTTTTAGCAACACTATTTTTGTTTTGAAGTGTCTACCATAGTATTTTGTCTTAAGATGCCATCACTCTTATAGTACTCTATAAACTCATGTGTAGTCTCTGCCATAGTCACTTCTCAAGAATTTTAGTTTTTTCCTTAATTGGTCCTTGGACCATATGCCTTAGTCCCTCTTTGGGTAGAAATGGTTCCCTATGTTGCTTGCCATTCATACATCCTTTACATAATTTACACTTATTGATCTTAGCTAAACCATGGACTAGATTGTTTAAAGCTTCAAACATGCAAACAATATGCATATGTCACAAACACAGAGGACAATTATCAATTTAGCAATAGAAATTGACAAGTTAGTGCATAGATATTTTCACCAGTGAGTGTGTACAATGGTCCCCAACTCAAAATGAGTTGCTTAAGGAGGTAACTCATGCAAATGATTTAGTATCAAATGTTCTAGAGGACGTTAGAGCATTTGAAGATGTTGATCTTTACCAAAGTACGTATTGCACATCTCAAAAATCGCTATTAGTATGCTTAGCTACCAAATAGACTAAATCAACATTTGGTATATTAATTTAGGAGCACCTATGGACGTGAGATTTAGAAAGTATTGTTTTAAAACCATCAAGCCATGCAAGAAGCCCCAAAATATATATGTATTCTTCACCAAAGAATGTATTACATGTCTAAAAATTCACTATCCATGCGAGAAATGACATTTAATTATTGATTGAAGGCATTGCTCGGATTGATGGGATCACAGAGAAACATATGTCAGGTGATACATGAATCCATACGAGCAAAGAATTTAATATTCATGTCCAATAGCACTACTAAAGGTGAGGTCAAATACTATATTATTAGAGATGCTAAGGCACATGCAATGATTATCAGGATGATTAAAGCTTTGGTTCTGCCAAAAATTCAATTGGCAAAGACTACAAGTGAGGCTTAGGGGTGTTGTGGGTATAGCTACTCTCCAAAATCAATGATTATCAAGTATCTATAAGAGCATAAGAATTACCATATTCTTTATGTTTTGCTTACCCTTAGTTTTTGGTATTTTCCAATTAAGGGTGCCTTTTTGCGTGTGCAAGTAGATGTGTTGTTGTGAGTTTGTATCTAATGCATTCTTTGCATATATGAAGCTTGTTATTTATAGATAGGATGTTTGAAGTATTTTTCTTGTGCATACCCAAAATTGCTCATTCACACGTGCAATCAAAGGTATGACACTATGGAACACAGTCAAATGGGCAAGTGTAGCAAAGAGTGAGAAATGCATATTCGTTGGACATACAAATGAGAAGAAAGCATAATTATTGTACAATCTAGCAACAAGCAAAGAATATATTTTTTAGTCGAGATGTAAATTTTGAAGCAGCAAAAGATTGCATGTTACAAACATGATCCAATAAATGAAATGCATTTAAAGGATAATCCAAACCGAATAAAAATCTACAATAGCTAGAGAATACGATGACAGGGTGATGCTAAAGGCACAAAAGCGTGTTGAGTTTGTGTAAGAGGCACACTATATGGGTAATAGCACGTGATAATAGAGTGGTCCTAAAGGGGCATGAAGTGGGGAAAAAAAATGATTGGATGTGATGGATTGTGAAAAGCAATGATTGGATGATATGATTGTACTTGCATATGATGGACACCTCTAGAAGAGTGGCTTGGATAAAGTAGACTTGCCTATTAAGAGGCACACATGGAATGGAATGAATAACAGCTTGCCTTTGTTCCCTTCTTCTCGCCATGTGGATTGTGTATGATCCTCATTAGTCTACTCCCCAATTGTGCATCACCGACTGAACCTTGAGGTTCTATTTATCTATTTATTGTCTGCTACAACATTTCACTTGTAGCACTAAAAAGTTATGCATCTATGTTTTCATTGGAGCGAGAGGTCTATTGTTACAAAAACAATCAGCACTTGAAGCACACACATAAAAATGATGCTAGCAAACAGCTGAGAATTGAGCGACGTTTTTATCCTTGGCTTGTACATCGGACTCCAAGCAGTGAAGAGAGGGCACAACAATTGTGATTATACTATGAGCACGTAGTAATTACCTTAAAAAATGTTCCTAAGATGAAAGTACATAAGATTAAGCAGCATTATTGGAACAAGAGGGTAAGGTGAAGGAAAAGAAAGAACTTGAGCATACAAGAGCATCAGAGAGGTTTTTCTACACCAAAAGAACCAAATATACAATATGTGGTAAGATGGGTCGTGAAGAAAAGAACTACTAGAACAAAGGAAACCAAAGTGCAAGAAGTTCCGACATAGAGAGAGAAATTATTGGAGTGATGAGGCAAACTTTGTAGAAAAAGAAGATACAAATAATGAGCCTAAGGGCTCTAATGGACATCTCTTTTAGATATGTGTTTAGGTTCTCTGCCTTGGAATTAGCCTAAAAATAATGTATTGAGTTGTGTGTGTTGCCTAGAGGGTATGTACAAGCCTACAGCCTATGACATTGCCTAGGCTAGAGGGTAGGCAGGCATTAAGGTAGGGCTCCCTACATCTTGATGACATAATTTGGGTAATAGGCCAAGTTAGCATCAAGGGGGGGTATTGAGAAGGTGATGCTAAAGGCACAATAGTGTGTTGAGTTTGTCTTGCTAGAGACACATTGTATGGGTAATAGTGAGTGATAGCAGAGTGGTATAAGAGGGGTATGGATTGGGGGGAAAATATGATTGGATGCAATGGATTGTGAGAAGCAATGATTGGATGGAAGCCTCTAGAAGAGTGTCTTGGATGATGCAGACTTGCCTATTAATAGGCACACATGGAATGGAATGAATAACAACTTGTCTTTGATCTCTTCTACTCGCCATGCGGATTGTGTATGATCATCCTTAGTCTACTCCCCAACATGCAATTCTATGAGTAGGAGAGGAAATGAAGGAGATCCATGAAGAGTAAATAAGTTTGGATGTATTTCTAAGTTGGGAACAACCTAAAACGTTAGAGTTACTTTAGGGAACATCAAATGCTCCTTACCCAAAAAAGGTTGATCCACTTGAATCAACATCAAAACCTGAGATATAGATTGGTGAATGAAGAAAAAAAGTATAATCAATGGCAAGAAGCCAAGACATCAAGGTCATTATTATCTCTTGGAAAATAGTGGGTTCAAGCAATGGAGGAAGATTACGAAGGCATCATGAAGAACAAGTCATGGGAACTTGTCCAAGTAAAATGTTGTTGGTGACACATAGGTGTACCACAATCTAACTTGATGTACATGGTATGCTAGAAAGATGTAAAGCAAGATTTTTTGTAAAAGGTTACTCTCAATAGCAAGGAAATAATCTAGCCTAGGTTTTAGGGGTATCTACCATATGTTGCTAAATTTGGAGCTTATATTTATTGGTGAGACACTATATTGCTAGACTTTAGCCTACTACTACTCAGTTCAAATTGATTGATGTCAGGTCAAGCTAATTAGTTTTGACCATGAATGATCATAATTAATCAAGTCCAAATTGCTCCATGCTTTGAATTTTTTTAATTGAGAATTTGTCTTGAGTTTCAGTGGTAGCTACCATGAAGTAATATAATTCAACCATATGTTCCCTGGACTTGATAATATGTTGCTCAGTTCTGAGTGTTTGTCCTCGATTTTGATTGATTATTTCTTGTTTGAAGCCTAAACTACTAAGTTCTAACCGCAATTTATTCGAAGCAACTGACCATGTGTAACTCAACCTTGACTAATAAAAGAATCAACTTGTATACCATACGTTGAGATTCCAAACCACTTATCTTTAAACTCTCGAATTGTCTTTGCTCACTATTCTACAAATACCTACCATGTGATATTATATTTTTAACCTTAGGGCTACTCAATTATTACCTGAACCTAGGGCCCTAGGAGGATCATAGAAAGGCCTATGACTACTCAATTATTACCTAATTGAGCCTCAAATAAGCTTGAGCCATTAATCAATAGACTCAATCGTCCATTAAGCGGCTCAACTATCTATGCACTCTGTATGATCGAGATAACCTTCACATCACAATATCATGAGGAATTTACCCAAGTAATGGTTGGTCACTTGCTATCATATGGCCGTGCACTAATCTAAAAACCCATGTGATTTACACAATTTTAATTAGTAGCTCTGACCTATAATTTCAAAGCTAACTAAGTCTATTCAATTGAGAGAAATAGAACTAGTTATATCAACTTTGAACATAGGCTACATGGAGAGAAAATTAGTAGGGACTTATAATTTTAGACACCTAGGCCTCCACGTGAAAAAACATTGAAATTACATTTGCAAACGACAGTTTATATTGGAGCCATGCAATAAGAGAACTTAAGCATATTAATACAAGGACCACTAATGACCACTGGATTAGGGGCTATTTAAGGACAAGTATGCACCAACCTTGACAAACTAAAAAACTAGGATACAAGATAACAAGGAAACCTATGAGCACTTCTATTGTGAATAAGACTCAAGCAATTTTTGGGACTCTCCTTAAGATTCTTTGAGCCCCATTTCCATTGTGATTTTTTTCTAAAAAAGATGAGGCCTCAATGAGGTATACTTGTGATGACTATGGGTTACAATAAGCTACAAATCCTTCCATGATAAGGGAGATATGTTTATTATGAGCTCTTTCCTTCATTTACATGGCTATACCTGGCGAGTGTTGATGTTGATTTCTATCTCCACTTTCCTATTCTTTACACAATAATACTATTAAAAAGGACCATGATTTTGGATTTATTGATATCCTTACCTTCCTTGATCCCTTTACTAGCATAAGTGATGCTAGCATGAAGGTCCTTATAACAAGTTGCTAGCGGGGCAACATATGTATAAGTAGGGGTTGGTTCAACTAGTTACTTTCGACAAAGGCATACAACTTTTTCTATGATGTGGGAACCTCAATATCCCCACTTTCTCAAAGCAAGGATTGATGGGGTATCTCTTGTATCTATTGCCTTTGTGAAGTTATTCAAAAATTGAGGCTCAATGGGATGCTTATGCTATCACCATAAGAGAGCTTTAATTGAACATTTAAAGGCTATTGACTCAAACACTAAGCTAACTCAATGAAGTACCTCTTGACAATGGTTAATGATCTACATTGTAATGGCATTTGATATTGTGACATCAATATAACAAATGGAGATTTGCATCAAAGCCTCCAATCCCACAATAAAAGGTTTTTGTTCTAACGTATCCTCAGGGATTTCACCAAGGAATATGTAAGAAAGCACATGATTCAAAAAAGGGGTATAGTTTTCTCATGGGTTTATAGAAAAGATACATACATAAAAGGTACAAGGGATACTTTAAACCCCTTTTGTTAGGGGACTTTTACAATTATTATTTTTGGGCATAAAAGAGTTGAATTTGTATTAAACATGAAGATTAAAAGAGTTTAATTTGGACAAAAAAGAGTTTAATTTGTATTAACCATAAAGATTTTACAATAACTTCAATACATAGCTGATTCCCCAAGTTGGAGTAGCAAAATAACCAAAAGCTTTGAAATGATTATTCACCTTCACTTCTCATCATCCTTAACGTATAAGCAACCCAGACGGTAGTGGGCTTGCAGTACCTTTCTAACATTGTTGCAGGTACCAAACAACTTGTCATGGTCTTCCATTTCCTTAAGGAGCTATTCATTTGCATCATTGAAACTGCATAGGAACTACATATTTCCAATTCAAGGTTTCTTTGTGCCTAAAAAGAGAGAAAAAGTACATCCTTTGCTCAGCAAGACTCAAATCATACATCCATCAGTGAAAGACGAGTTGTTCCTACTAAACCAGTCCAAGAAAGCATCATGGGACAATGTGTTGAACCAAAATTATTTATAGTAATCCAAACGAACTATAGTACATGTGCTCTACGTAGTACCCAACTGTCATGTTTGACCTTTCTTGCATTTCCCAAAAGAATTGCCTTCCATTTAGTAGGTTCCCCTACAAGCATTTGCATTTCTTTCCACACCCTTCTGGCATTTGGGCAAGCAATAAAGAGATGAAAAATGTCTTCTTTGTGTCCACGACATCTTTTGCATGTCCCATCTCCTTTGCCTATAACATGTCCCTTGTAGTCTATCCATACAACTTTGTGTAGGATTAACCACATCGGTGTGGACGTGTTTTTTGGAATCTTCTTATCCTAGATAGCATCAATACCATTGGAAGGTGTGAGAATAGGAAAGAAATGAGAGGACTCTAGTCAACTGAATATCCTCAATGAAGATCCTCCTTTCCATTGAGTGTTACCATTCCATAACTCAATTCTCTCCATGATAAGACTTTGATCTTGATTAGAGAGTCTGAATTCTCTTCTAATTTCGAACCAAGTTTTCCACCTGTATTCACCACTCTTCCAAAGCGTCCCCAACACTGAAGTCCCTTTTTTAAAAGCTGGCTAGCTCTTATAAAGTCCATGTCACTTAAGGAGTCATTTTAAAATATGAATAAGACCCAGGTAGAGTCAAGGTTCATGAAATATCCCTTGCCAATAAATTTGACTTGAGCTTTAAAGGCTTCAAAATCTTTCCAAATAGATCTCCACATATCACTACCCTTACTGAAACAAGTACACTTAAGCTTTTCAAATAGATCTCCACATATGCCTACCCTTAGTGAAACAGGTACACTTAAGCTTTCCAAATAGATCTCCACGGATGACTACACTTAAGGAGTCATTTTTAAATATGAATGAGACCCAAATAGAGTCAAGGTTCATGAATTATCCCTTGCCAGTAAATATGAGTTGAGCTTCAATGGCTTTAAAACCTTTCCAAATAGATCTCCAGAGATGACTACCCTTAGTGAAACAAGGTTCAAGGCTAGAAATTGCAAAAATTATAGGATATTCTTTCCACTTCGCAGTCCTATATGGTTTGATTGAGAGAAATTCCTTAGTAAGAGCTGAGAACAATCCAAGTTAGGGTTGACAATTACTTTGATGACCCAAGATGCTGACAATTTGTAAGCACCCTATTGAATGTCACCAACTCCCGGACCACCTTCCCTCTTTAGTCTGATGTAGAAAGCCCGTTTGACCTTAGATATTCTCCTTTTGGAAGTGTCCCCATGTGGATCCCTTTTTGAGGTAGTCCAAGGTGGGGTTGCTTGAAGCATAGTGCCCACTAAAATGATTATGGATCCTCCCATGTGCAGGGCCCAATTCCCAACATAAAATCTATTAAGGTGCTCCAACACTCTGTCATGCCTCACTTGTCTAAAAGAAAAGGGGAGGCTGCCGGAGAGCCTAGAAGACTTTGCCTCTCTCTAAAGGTGCTACCACTAATCGTAAAGATGAACCACTCTCAAGTGCTCCTCTCCGTTGCTGGCATCTTAGCAAAAGAGGATCATCCCTGTTTGTCCTTCGCAAACTCTAGATTATTGAAGTAACCTCCAAGGAGGAGCCCAATATTTGGGAGGCACTCTGGCAATCACCTCCAGAAATTAGGGTGATGCTATTTGCAAGTGGATACATACATATTTAGAATCCCAATCCTAGACTCACCTGCATGGAGACCCATCTAGACTACATGACTTGCGATGAGCTCACCTTGATCAAAGACCTTTGGGCCACTACCTAGGAAATGGAGATGTAGACCCTTCCACTTTGGCCTACTACTAGGGACCAAACCTCCGGGCACCTCCTCGCAAGGAGGAGGTGGTGGCAAAGTCCAATATCCATTGCTATACTAAAAACATGTGCTCCCGAATCAAGAGAAAATCTACTACCTATCTTACCACCGGTCTTTGCAAAGCTTGCCAAAGTATCAAATACTATGGCTAATGACATGCATGGTCATGGAGCTCATGCGCGTTCCAACTCATCATGGTCCAGCTCATGGGGAGGGTGTGGTAGAAAACAAGGTTTGACTATGAGTGGAAGCCCACTCCTTGAATCTAGATCTCTGTGACTTTGAGGGGGGTTTAGAGGGAGAGTAATCTATATTTTGCACCAGTGTACAATTGTCATGACGACTGGCTCAATACCTACATTCCATGCCTACTGCAACATGAAGGAGATATCTACCCCAAACAACTCAACTCATTGCTGAAGCTTCCGGTAATGTGGGTGAGTGAGCACTACCTCACGTGGCAGGCGGAACACTCCTACTGCCAAACTTGAACACTGCGAAAGTGTCCGATAATGTGGGTAAGTAAGCATCCAGTAATGTGGGTGAGTAAGCACTACCTTAGGTGGTAGGTGGAACACTCCTACTACCAAACATGAGCCATGCCTCTCCGAAGTTAAACAATTGAAAATGAGATGAAGCACCATAGGTGAGCCACAAATACATCCCATGCAGGCACATCCACTTGTCCATCATGCGATAGACTTGATCCTTTGTCAAGGCATTGAACATTGCTGCCAGTATTCACTTCTCCACACTCGTGGAGAAAATTAAATACCCTAAAAAGGATGCGTACGGGAGGCAACCACACTAATCAAATCCCTTTTTAAGGTTGCAAGATCAATACTATCAACTCTAGAGGCATAGGGTATGATTTCAAGATCTCAAGGTAGTTCCACGGCCCTAGCCTCCAAAAATCCCTTGGCAGAGGGAGTTCACTACATAGTCTCGGAGCTGGAAGTTGAGGGCAACCCTCCTCCCCTTGGCACTAACAAAGAGGTCATGTCCTGCAAAGGGGGGGAGTTGGGTTACTGAAGTGAGGAAGAGTCTGGGGCGAGGGCAGGCCTTGCCCTTGTGCGGGGGTCAAGGCTAGGCCCAAAGGAAGCATGAGAGGAGGGAGATGTGGGTAACCCTGTTGGGCGGGGGAGGGGAGGGGAGGCAAGGGGATGTCGGGGGGAAGTGACAAGAGTGATAACATCAAGGGGGTGGGTGGAGGAGAGGGGAAGGAGTAAGAAGGGGGGTTTGCAGTAAGGATCCGGAGGGGTGGAGGAGAGTAAGGAGGGGGGGCGAGGGGAAGGATTCGAAGGGGGGGAGGGCGAGTCCTTTGTCCCTCTCTCTCTCTCTACCCCTGTTTCCTTTGTCCCTCTCTCTCTCTACCCCTCTCTCTCTCTCTCTACCCATGTTTCCTCCCCCTCCGCCTCTCACTAACCCCAAAACCCCCGTCCTCGAGCAGCATTACCACTCCGTTGCATGCCCTCCCTAAGTATCATGCGGCCTCGAACTCCATTGCTTGCCTTGAAGGCGATGCCTCCAGCCAGTATGTCGCAGTTGCCCCTCGTACCAAAGCTCGTGATGCCCATGGCGCAACCATCTTGCAATCATCACCTCAACATGGTCATTGTTTGCAACTTGGGCATTGTGCCACCACAATAGCCCAAACACTTTCTCTCTCTTGAGTCCCTGGCTTGGGAGGATTGCACTGCCCACCAAGATAGGTGCCCACCTACCCACCTGCCAAGGTCAATGCTCTCATCATGGTATCGCAATGGTAGCACTGCTAAAACCACCCCATGCATGCACCACCTTGAGAACCTCCATTTTGATACCTTGGCACCTCCTTTCCATGTCATTGTCAGTGCACCTTGCCTATGGCATGCCTCAACTCAACGCTCACCTCTTCACTTTGCCATCGCCTCAAAATCTACACGTCTCCGCCTCAACTATAGTGTCGCACTGCCTTTGTCCTCTTGAGCCATTCTTATTTGATTGTAACCATTGAATCCATCCAAAAAGCTATAAAACTCATGGCCAGCCACAACATCCAACATGGTATCACAAAAAGGTAAAGGGAATGGATCAGTAATAGTTGTTGCATTCAACTTCCTATAATCCACACATATTCTTAACTTGCCATTCTTTTTTGGAACTATAACAATAGGTGACAACCAAGTGATTCTATCCAAAGGATATATAAACCCAACTTTCAAAAGTTTATCCAACTCCTCTTTAACTTGCTTAGCATGATAAGGATTCATTCTATATCTTTGATGAACAATTAGAACTGCATCCTCGAACTCCAATAATAGGCCCCTCAATTTTCCTTTGGAAGGTTCCTTCAATTCAGTGCTAACACAAACCATCTCTGGGTCTTCCTTGTCACCAAGATTCATGTGTTAAAGCTCATCTTCTTTCACCCTAGCACTCTTGCTCATATGTTCTTCAAAGGCCTTCTCTGCCTGGATTACTGCTTGAATATGAGATTTCAGACTGCCTCCCCACCCTTAAAATCTATGCTTTGTTAGTCGCCGGCATGCACATCTAGATCCATCCAGACAGGCATCGCCTCAGGCACCCCACAGTTGCTAGTCCCTTCACTTTGATTGCTATGCCTGTTGCACCATGCGTGCCTCTAGCTTCATGTGGCTTGTGCTCCAAAACTTGCATGCGCCCATGGAACCTCCTTGCATAATGCCCTAGGCACCATTTCATGCCTACGCCCTTTTCATTGCGTTGTATCAGTTATCATTGCCGAGCATCTTTGCTCCACCACCTCGTCCTTCACACCCAGCTGCCCTCGAAGATCTACCCTCCCACCTTGCCCTTCACACTTGTCGCTCTCAAAAGAACCATCATGGGCTTTGTGCTTGACATTTGCACCACACTAACCACCTTCGTACCCCCATTCCCCTCGTAAGCCCTTCATGCCTTGGTCACCGCACCCCGGGCACTGTGTCGCACGGTGCCATTGCAAACCCTAGAGCACTGTGCCCTTTGTAGAGGCATCTATTGCCACCACAACCAAAAGAAAAAACAATGGATCCACATGCACCTCAGCCCCAATTGGACTATGGCACATAATTAAGCTTGATTAGTTACCCCATCACAATCCCAATTGGTTACTTATAAATTCCCCTACAACGCGGAAGAGATTCAAGGGTTGGATTGAATCTACACAAAGTCCCTCGTCACTCAAAGAAGAAGATAAGGATATCTCTATCTAATTCAGTGATAGGATGTCATACAAAATGTAGTATCCCTCTAGAGCATAAAGCCCTTGCAATAGTGGATGGTGGGGTAGGAGTAAACATCCTAGCAAAGGAGCTCTATGAGAAGAATGGGGACTACCACCAATGAGGAAGATCACATTCAACATACACCTAGCCAATCACAGTAAGAGGAAGCCACTAGGAATGGTTGATAATGTGCCAACTAAATTTCTTGGCGTCAGGCTCACAATACAATCCACCATACTAGATCTTCCCAAAGGCTTGATAGTATACCAAATATTGTTGGGAAGGCCATTGCTTTGAGAAGCTTTGGTGCCCTATGATTTGGGAATAGATAGGATCACAATCCAAAGTAGAGAGAGCACTATCAAAATAAGTATAGAAACATGAGGAATCAAACCCACTATACCCAAAACTATTGGTGACACTTCTTCCACCATAGCCACCGGTCACACGTCACTTTTAGCATTGAAACATGAGAAATCAAACCCACTATACCCAAAACTATTGGTGACACTTCTTCCACCATAGCCACCAGTCACACGTCACTTTTAGCATTAAAAGAGCTCGAGCCCACAAGAGGTGGTAGCCAAAGAGCATCAAGAATCTGATACAAGTATTGGCCACAATTGATAACTACAAGACAACACATCTAATGTTGCCATATGTGGATGCACAGATGATGCAGATGGAACCACCAATTTGGGACGAAGAATTAGAAGTGATGGGAGTACCAATCTTCATGGTACGTGTTGAATGGGATAGTTGTCTAGAAGAGGCCATAATTAAAAGCTATGGTGTAGACTTTTACTAGGGACCTGTTGGTAATGCCACATTAGAAGATAGAGTCTTTGATAACCATTTGGCAATCCTTCAAGCATTAATGCCATTGGAGTACCCCAAGGTAGACCCTTCTGCACTAGTAGGTCAAGGAAAAAGGAAAGGGTGTGCAAGCTAGAAAGATAAGGTGGAGTACTTCAATGAATATGAAAGGATGCAAGCTAGAATGGTGGAATTGTACTTGATAAAGGCCACACAAGCATGTGAGCCACCAAATTTCCAATGGCATCCAATGGGACTTCAAGGCGCATGCATGACCAAAGAACCAATATGTGTGAATCAAATGCCCTTTGAAAATCTATTCACGAATCTCAAAGAGTAAGAAGCTTTGGAAAATTAAGCCCGATGTAAAAATGAAGACTGAATGAAGAATACAAAATAAAAGAGAAAAGCAAGTGAACATTAAAGCAATGGATCAATCATCTTCCACAACAATCAGTAGCAATAGTAGTCATGCAAGTACCTCATAGTGCAATGAGGGCCTCATAGAAGTTCCTAACCATTTCAAAAACTATATAGGGGGAGATATAGTAATAGCAATGCCCAGACCAGCCTAGTAAGAGAGTCAAAACTCAAGGAAACAAAACCTAAGGGAAACTCTAGTTTATGAGGGACCAGCCAAGACAAGAAAATTGAACCTTGCTTTGGACAGAGAAGAAGAAAAACCTATTTACTTCAGTGGACAACTCACACAAGAGGAAGAAAAATAATTGAAAGCGCTACAGATGGAGTACATGGATTGTATGACTTGGTCCTACAAGGAAATGAAAGAGATTACCCCCCAAGTTGCAATCCAAACCTAAGGTATATGGACTCTATAGGACAAATCCAAAGTATGGCGCCCATGTTAATGACGAACTATGAAAATTACTAGATGTTGTTTTCATTTATGAAATTGAGCATACCATTGGGTATCACTAATTGTGGTTGTGACAAAGAAGAACACTAAGCTCATAATATGTGTGAATCTCAAAAGCACCAATGCAACCACAATTAGAGATCAGTACCCCCTACCATTGACTAAAACAATTTTGGAACAGGTAACTGGGTCAGAACTATATACAACCAAGTACAAATTGCTCTCGAAGATCAATCAAAGATAGCCTTTTCCACATAATGTGGAATATTCACATACAAAGTCATCCCATTTGGATTATGCAATTCCCTAAACCACTTTTCAAAGGGTCATATACACTGCCCTCAAAGCATTCCTCAAAATACTCTACAACTCTTCCTCGATGACTTGTGCATACATTCTGATAAAAAGGATCAAGCTTGAAATGCCTTTAAGATGTATTGAAGAAATCTATAGAGAGGCATCTCTTTGAACCCTCTAAAGTGCCAATTCTTGGTCACAAAGAGTAGTCTTGGGACACATAGCCCACACATAGTCTCTAGGGATGGGATTGCTACCGACATGGATAAAATAAAGATAATCACGGAATTCTATCCCCACAAAATGCCAAGGGTGTCCAAGCACTCATGGTCCATGCAGGATAGGTATGCAAGACCCCTATAAAAGCCACTAGTAAAGTTCATCTAGATAGAAGAATGCGAGCACACATTTGAAACACTCGTGGAGATTGATCATATCTCCCATGCTAATCACTCCAAATCGGGAAATATAATTGCCCCAAACTGGGACATTGAATTCCATGTACATACTGACAGTTCCAACCATGCTAAGAGAGTACACTCTGTCAACTTGGCAAATACACCAAGGGTACCCAATACACTTTTCAAGTAGGCAATTGAATGATGCAGATATGAATTACATCACCAAAGAGAAGCCCTAGAAATGGTCTATAGTGTGAATAAATTTTGACTTTATCTATTGGCCATTGGCTTTGCATTTTACATTGATCATTAAGCCTTGCTGTATCTCATTAATTAACCATGTACCATAGGCTGGATACCTAGATGGCTTCTACTACTACAAGAATTTGACTTTGAAATAGTGGTGCAAAAGGGAGATTAGCACTACATTGCATATCACATGTCATGATTGATGACAGGAGAAGAGACAAATGGAGTAGAAGATGTTTTGCCACATGCTTTAAATAGAAGTTATCCTCGACTTGTATGCAGACTATTTGATGATAGGAAGACCACCCCATGAATTGAGACCTGTGGATGCTAGAAAGTTGATCCTAAAAGCTACCCCTATCAATTGATAGCAAGCCAACTATACTAGATGGGTAGAGATCAAATTCTAAGAAGACGTGTTATGCCCCATGAAGTCATGCCAATCATTAGAGAAGTCCATGAAGGCATAGTAGGAGGTAAATTTGCCAATGAAGCAACATCAATAAAATCCTCTTGGCATGATATTTGTAGCCAACACTTTGGGCGGATGCCTGCGACTATGTAAAGAGATGTGATGTATGCCAAATAATAATTAAACCTCAACACAAGGATTTCAACCCCTTAAACAATAGTTATTGTACAAAGAACTTTTAAAAAATGGGGGATTGATTTGTGGGACCCATACATTAAGTTGCAAAGGGAGCATAGGGATGCTACATCACTATGGTCGGACTACTTCACCAAGTGGGCTAAAGCTAAAGAAGTAAGAGAAGCAGATGTGATAAGCACAACAAAGTCCTTTTATGAACTCCCATGGAAGTGAGAACCTCCATCACTCCCTGTGATCAACCCTTCTTTTCCGCACTAGAACCACTTTCTATGGTTTGGTCTACACCTCTCATTGGAATATGACCTGAGGACCTATGCTACGTTTGTGAACACCTATGCTACAACGAGCGAGAACATAATTGTAGGTGACCAACACCCTCAGACTCGGAAATGAGAGAAAAAGGTCAATTTTTCTCAGTTTGATGACCTTTTTCCAGATGCAAAGGATGGACTAGAACTCCAAGACATCCAATATGCACTCTAGATGTCAAAGGATTAGCTTCAAAACTTCATGCAAAGGATGGTTAGAACTCAAACATCCATTATGCACTCTAGATAGGGTGTGTGAAAGAGAGTGTAGAAGAGAGGGTGCTCCTTCCCTCATAAATAAAGGGACTTTCTCATGAATCACTTCTCTTTAGAAGCCAGCCCCATAACCCCCCAAGACTAGCTTTCGAAGTGGGGTGAACTTGAATGGGACTGTCCCCATAGTAAACACCATGCGGCTTCTTCACATGGCACTTCACGACGATGGTCTAAGGTGCTTCGGGATAACCACCAGGTCTCCATTAGGATTTAGGGCAATGATATGTCAATATCCCTAGTGGCACATGGCAATGCCGTCATCACCACGGCTAGTCATCTCCTTCTCAGACCCCTGTCATCGTGTTCTCACATGTAGAAGGAAGCGTTTACATGACTGATTTTCATGTTTCGTAGGGAGCAGCTCCAAGCATCTAACGGTATGCGGGTGCTCTAACATGGGCCTCATTTTTCCAGTAATAAATACATTTTTGAATTTTAATTTCTCTGCCGACTGAGAGGTCACAGAGTGCATGGTGGTGTCAGGCTTCAACATTAGGCAGTGCAGTGTTCATAGAAAACCAACAAACTACATTCAGTAAACCTACAACATAAAAATATTTCCTCAATTTTGTAAGATCTACAAAATTCCAGGCAATCTAGTTATATTTTAGCTAAAAATTTGGTAAATTCTTAGGAAAAACCTTCAAATTTGAAACCTCAAGTGTTGTGATTTGTTGAGAAAAATGTTTTTGTGAACAGCAACTGCATTTACGTAAGACCCCCAAATCATCTTAGGAGATCCCCCGGCCTCTTAGATCCCCTCGGAGAGATTCCTAGAAGGAATCTTTTCCTCAACCTCCCTGTAGAGAATCTCGCAAGAGCTCACAAGAAGCTGGCGACTCAATGCTGCGTACGCTTCTTCCACCCTCCCAACTGGCCTTGCTTCACAGCATCCATGATGGCTTCTCCATCACCCCCTACCAATCCTCCCCTCCGTGTTGCCGTCATCGGCGCTGGCGCTGCCGGCCTCGTCTCTGCCCGAGAGATTCAACGTCAAGGTCACTCCGTCGTTGTCTACGAGCAGAGCCATCGCTTGGGGGGCGTCTGGTTGTACTCTCCTCAGGTCGACACTGATCCCCTCAGCTTGCAGCCCGATCGTAAGCCCGTTCACAGTAGTATGTACCAGTCTCTCCGCACTAACTTGCCTCGGGAAATCATGGGCTTTCTCGATTTTCCATTTTTACCCAAGGAAGGACGCGATGAGCGTCGCTATCCCGGGCATGAGGAGGTTCTGTTGTATCTTCAAGACTTTGCGGAACATTTTCAACTGCTGCCCCGCATTCGGTTTGGAAGGAAGGTGAATTCTGTCGGGCTCGAGAAGTTTGTCGTGCAACATGGGGATAGTACTTTATCTGATGGAAACGTCCCTAAATCCATACACAGGAACCTGGAATCAATAAGGGGAGAAGTCAGCTGCTCTGACATAACGTCAGACGATCTTGCCATGGAAGGAAATCATCCCTTGGAAATACAGTGGCGTGTGTCGTCCGAGGTTGAGGGAGAGAGCCCGGGGATCAATTCAGTCGAGGAAGAAGTCTTTAATGCTGTAGTTGTGTGCAGCGGCCATTTCTTCCAACCCAAGGTCCCTGTCATTCCAGGTATTAGCTACGTCACATTAGATCGAATGTGCCTTTTTAGCGCAGAAAGGTCTGAGGTTACGAGAAGAAATAAGTAATGTATTTCGTTGTTTGGGAGACTATCTGGCTCTGTTTATGACCTGCCACCTGGAAAGCTGTATATTGCAATCAAGATCATCGTTTGTGAATTTTATGTTGATATAATCCTGTTTATACATATTTGAGGTGGAGACACGCCATGCAAAAGGCTTTAGCAGTGGGAGGCGAATCAAATAGGCAATCCCGCAGGTCTTTCTACGTCCTTGGCTTGGCCTATCTTTATTTTCACGATGGCCTGCACACATTCAAGGAGTCAGTTTCCGTGAATTAATATGGGGTGCACAATAAGGGACTTTAAGGGAAGAGCAATTTTTGGTCTCCAAGATTCTTGTTCAAAATTCATATTTCCATTGCCCCTTTGTTCAATTGATTGGTCGAATCCCCCAATTTGAAGGTGGTACCTACAAAGGGGGGCTCAAGTTTCTTTCCAAACTTTATTGTGTACATCCATTCGAGGGTCTCTTCGAGGATATGATTTCAGGGCTCCTTCTTTAGCAGCTTCCCTATAGCTGTTAAAATTGTGCTTATAATAGAAAACAATAGTTGTAAGAGGCACATATATGTGTGTACATATATGTATACATCTTTAGATATATTTTTCCCTGGTTTCCAGCGCCTTGTCCCTGTTTATATTTTGCCCCACACAATTTTTTTTTGGGGTGATCCATGTGTCTTTATATTACAAAGATGCCGTCCCCAAAGCAGAGATCAGCAAGTACAAGATCAGAAAATCTCATTATAAGACAAGTAGAGACTGTGATCTATCTGACAAACCGACAGACAATTGTGAAAGGATTGCCTGAGCGACATCCGGAAAGGGAAGGAGCAGACCTTTGAAAGACTCTGTGATTCCTTTGGGGAACACAAATGCTCCATAGAGAGTAACCTGATACTCTTATGGCCATGCTTGGAGCACCAGAAGTCTCCATAAGGGTGGACATGAAAGAAGAGAGATCCTTTTTCCCAAACATCATCAATGGCAAGAACAACTGAATATAAGCCACCAAAATGGACTGCAGAATTCGGAGTCAAAACATGAAGAGGCCAAGTGGCGAACTTCCAATATTCCAGTTTCTCTCTGAGCTTGGCAAGTACCCAATCTATTTTTTGACGATGAGTGAAGCTCCATTCCAAAGGATGTCCGAGATGATGAACAAGCTGGTTGGGCAAAACAATTTACCCCAGCCACAAAGAACTATGCTAGTTCTTAGCATGCAAAGGTAGAAGTTTGGACTTTTGAAAGTTTACCTGCAAACCAACAGCTAGTCCACACAAGGTTAAAGCTTTCATGAGTTGCACAAGATCACTTTTGGTGTTCATAGGAGTGAAAAATGAGTCATCAGCATAAGCTTGCGCAATCATGGGCTTTCTGCCATGTATTTGCAGACGATGCTGTAGTCACAAGATGATCAATATAGCAAAGCATCGGATGAGTAGCTATTGCATAAAGCAAAGCATTGAGAGGGCATCCCTCCCTCACTAATCGAGATAAAGTCCAGTGATGAGAAACATCTCGCGATAAATTGCACGCAGCTTTGCTGTCAGTGTAGAGCTAGTAGATAACATTTTGTATTCGATGCCCAAATCCTAAAGTCTACATTGAAAGCTGGATATGCACACATTGGATAAGAAAAGGATTGATCGTTACAAGCATGCACTTTCTCAGGAAGGGTTCCTACCTCTTTCTTTTTGAAAAAGAAGAGATAGCCTTCAAGGCTCTCCATGCAAGCCTATAGACCCTCCACTACCTTGAGTGGTGGACAAACTAAGGTCTACTATAATCCCAGCTGCAAAGCTCTGCAGTAGTATTGGTAAGAGTGATGGGGGTTGAAAAGGAACAATTTATTAACCCCAGAGGCAACCCACAGGTATTTGTCCAGCTAGATATTGTTGAAGAACTTCTTGAAACACTCGTTATCCTACGTAGAAATGGAGAGATGTTCAAAGCTCAACTCCTGGTTTGCAAGAATCTCCCAAATTCTTGTTTTTTGTGTGGACTCTCCTCCCACACAATTAAAAATTGCCCCCAGAAGAAAGGTAGGGCCATGAAGGCTATAGAGCAATAGGTGCCGCCTCCACCTCCCAAGACAAAATGGATCCAAAAGAGTGCCCAACCTCAGGAGGATCTTAGCTTGGAACCCCAAAATGTCCAAGACATGCAAATGGAAACAGTCCCCCCCCTAGCCTAAGTCTCAATAAGCACCCCCAATCATGACAAAGAATGTCTTTGATGCTCTAGTAGATCAAGAGTGTCACGCTCTTCAATGCAGAGATGCACATGTGTGTAGATTGATGCATAAATTGAGAAGCATTGGCCCTCCAAATGGGGTGGAAGGAGTGTCCACGTTGCAATCCCCCATACCACATATGAATGCATAATACCTCATATATACACTCCATGCATATGAGAGGTCACAACCTCTCATGCCTCTTTGGATCCATCCCTTGGGCATACCCCATTATTCTACCTTTATGACTCTTTTATGCCTACCATTTATTAATGCACCCATGCATTCCTACCCATAGGTCCTAGGACCTACATGTGTGAGTGCACTAGTTATTCCATATCAATTGCATTTAGCCATTTAAACCTACCTAGCCTACCTTCTAATTAATACATTTGATCATGCTAGCCTAATACAATCTAGACTACAAAATCGCGTCGTGACATGCCCTCTTGCTTGGGACATAGATGTCCTCATCTACTAGGTATTCTTCTTTGTCTTCATGGTCTTTAGCACTCATTAGGTTCCTATATAAACTTCCATAGAACAACTTCAATCTTTCATCTTCATATTTGGTACTCCTGCCAAACAAATCCAACATTAGTAAGTTCCTTTAAAGCCAATTTTCAAATAAATCAATAAGAAAGACATAGTACTTATCTTTCACATTGTGTCGTCCATATACTCCTTTGCTTTGGACATTCCTACAAAGACTAATTCAATTTTATCTATTAGGGTTAGTAGGAATCCATTTCCGTTCTACTTTTCCTTTCCAATAGGATACCAATTCCTAATCTCTCTCTCTCATATGCATGCATTGGTCCAAGTTCCAAGTGACCAGTTTGGAACCATTAGTTTTAGGTTGATCAGACCCAAAACTTACAAAATAGGCCTAACTTACAAGATCAAGATCACTAGATATTGCTTGAGTACTCATTCTAGACCACCAGGTCTAATTGTGGATCCACCAATAGTCATGCGTCCATGACTTACCAATTACTTGAGATCTCTCTAAGGTCACCAGACCTTACTAAGCGCTTACATATCCACCACCTAGCCCAACACCTAGGTAGGACTATGGACCCTTTCAGTGATGATTCCAAATGAATCATTCTTTTAAATGTCTTGACTTCTTAAGATTTCAACTCAACTAATCTAGTCTAATTTAAGGTTACCAAACCTATGGCCATGTATATCACCCTATTGCTTGGGAAGAGCCCAAGTACTACCTTGGCTCATCAACCCAACATAAGAGAATGATTTCACCATCTCTAGTATTCCAACTTCAAGACACTTGGTACCATGGATGCCTTCCAAATACTAGCTTGCCCAACGTCTCTGTACAATACCATTGTGTACATTTCCAAGGTAACAATTGTGCATGTGCTCAATTCTTGAGTTTTTTCCTATTTCCAGTGTATGATCCTACATGCAAATGCATTTATTACTTCATTATCCTACATGCAAATGCATTATTAATTCATTCTTTGTCCTAAATGCTCATCTTGAGTTTAAGTAGATCAATCTTTTGACCCTTGTCATCACCATGCAATTGTGTATTCCATTCTTTTCTAGATGACGAGTCACTTTTGTAGCCTTCATTCGTGTTTCCTCCACTTTTGTAGCCTTCACTTTTTTTTTAAATAGTGTTTTGTAGTAGTCCCCTCCTTGCTAATTGTGAAGCGACCACGCTTCATTCAAAATGCTTCGATTTTCAAATTTTTAACTACCATGCCCTTCTCTCTAATATCTTCTCTTCTTTTTTTTTTTTTCACAATCCCTTTATTTTCTCAATAATCTCTTTATTTTAAAAAAATGTTGTCTTTTATTTTATTTTCTGACCCCCCCCTTTTTTATTTTCTAACCTTTTCTTTAAATCTCTATTCTTAAATTAATTTCTCTATAGCTTAGATTCTATTCTTTATATTCTTAAAATTTTTTTTTTGAATTTTTCGTTTTTCTTTTGAGCTTTATTTTTTTAAAACTTCTTTTTATTCTATTTTTTTTCTCTTATTTTCTCCAATTTTTAAAATTTTTATCTTTATCTTTATCTTCTTTTTTTTTAAAAAATTAATTAAGAATTTTGGAGAAATACGAGGGGGAGGGGACTAAGGAGAGGGGAAAAGAGGTAATGATAGAGGAGGGGGGCTGGCGACTATAGGAGGCGAAAGAGGACAAAGGCGGTTGTTGCAAAGACAGCTGGTTGACGATGGTAGCTGGCAGCTGACGTGGTTGTTAGTGCGTTTTACGATGTGATTTAGGATGCGATTCACGGCGCACAGGGTTGCAGAACTAGTTGGCAGTAGAGGTTGCGTGCTGGCGGTAGGTGACACGTGGCGGTGCATGGGACTCCAAGCGCGACACAGTGCCAGAAGAGGCGAGTTAGGCAACTCCCAAGGGCTGGCACGCCTACAAGGGCTGCAAGGCGGTGCTCGACACTGATGCCACGTACCACACGGCGTGTGCCTTAGGAAGCACACACAAGGCCTAAAATGTCGAGGACTGCACCGACGGGGTATTTAAGGAGGCGCGCAGACTGCACAAGGGCCCTGAAGGCCCACGATTGGCGGCGCGGGGTTGGTTCCCCACAAATTTATTTATTTATTTTGCCTATCGACCTTACCAAAGAAATTCCTATCCCAAGAAGAAAGCGACTTTCAGAGAGGGAAAAGGAAGCCCCTTGGTGATTTGTTGATGGGTGAATCTTGATTCTCTTCAATGACTTCACGCCGATGTCAGCGACTGTTGCACTTCCACATGGTAGGCTCTCACAGTCAAAGGATCTTGGCTCTGATACCACTTGTCACGCTCTTCAATGCAGAGATGCACATGTGTGTAGATTGATACATATATTGAGAAGCATTGGCCTTAAATGGGATGGAAGGAGTGCCCACGTGAGTGTACTTTTGCTATTGACCAATCTAGAATGCTCATGCAATCCCCCATACCACATATAAATGCATAATACCTCATATATACACTCCATGCATACGAGAGGTCACAACCTCTCATGCCTCTTGGGATCCATCCCTTGGGCATACCCCATTATTCTACCCTTAGCCTATGACTCTTTTATGCCTACCATTTATTAATGCACTCATGCATTCCTACCCATTCCTATCCTAGGACCTACATGTGTGAGTGCACCATTTATTCCATATCAATTAATATATCCAATACATTATCCATATGGCATTTAGCCATTTAAACCTACCTAGCCTACCTTCTAATTAATACATTTGATCATGCTAGCCAAATACAATCTAGACTACAAAATCACGTCATGACAAAGAGACTGAGGAAAGTGTTAGAAATGACCCAAACAGAGGGTACGCACAGCGGAAGACTTATAGTAATGCCCAAGAGCTCACATAGTGTGCATGTGGGTGTGGAATCACAAACTTCTTTACTTAATGTGCGTCACAGATTTGCAGACTTATCAATAGACAATGAACCAACCAGATAGAGAAACCACCAAAATATATATTTCCGTCCAAAACTATGGACACAATACAAAAGATATAGATCGAGAGTCCCACCAATGGTGTGGTCCTCTGATCTTCCCACAAGGTCCTTCTCCTATCTGCCAGTTATCTCTAGACTCGAGTCCGCGTGCTCCACCTCGAGCTTCTGTAGACTTTCCGTCCAGATGCCTTCCACCTTGCTGTCTTTGCACCAGCCTAGGTGGGCAGCACTCTGAGCTAGGTCTGCAGCTCTACAGCTCTCTTGTCTCCTTCTGGATAGAGGCCCACAAGTGGCTGATCTGCTGCTCCTTCTGCTCCCTGAACTGCTGCTCCAAGTGATGATAAATGAGGCCACAAGGACCTCCTTTTATAGGGCCCCAAGGGCCTGTCAAAAAACCGACCAGCAGCCTCAAACTGGCCGACCCAAACAGGCCGACCAGGCTGCTATAAAACTGCCCTAAAAGGGCCCTCATAACTAGGGCCTCTGGCCCACAAAACTAGGGCTTTGGCCCTCACTTCAAGGTAGGGTCTGCAGCTCTACAGCTCTCTTGTCTCCTTCTGGATAGAAGCCCACAAGTGGCTGATCTGCTGCTCCTTCTGCTCCCTGAACTGCTGCTCCAAGTGATGATAAATGAGGCCACAAGGACCTCCTTTTATAGGGCCTCAAGGGCCTGTCAAAAACCCGATAAGCAGCCTCAAACTGGCCGACCCAGCTGACCAGGCTGCTATAAAACTGCCCTAAAAGGGCCCTCATAACTAGGGCCTCTGGCCCACAAAACTAGGGCTTTGGCCCTCACTTCAAGGTAGGGTCCCAGCCCCTATGCAGGCCTGTCTGGCTGTCTTATATGGGCTATAAATATGCCCTCCCAGGGTCAGTCCCTTGCAGCCCTATTTGCTGCTACTCCTGACCTCCTGGGTGCCCATTCTCCAGCCCCGTACTGCTCCGTACAGTTGCACGCCACCTGTCCCGGGTCTGCACACCCTCCGTACTGCTCCGTACAGTTGCGCCACTTGTCCCGGGTCTTCTCTAGATGTGCTGCCCACATGACAGCCATGATGCTGTCCATGTGGCAGCCCCTTTCTCTCTTTTACTGTGGGGTACTGCCCTAGGTCTCCCTTCTCCATGCTCTCCTCATATGGGGGCTTACAGATGGGGAAGTGACCATTCCAACAGAAAGGATAGCTGAAAGTGTTGAGGATGCTGAGGGTGATGCAGTCAGACCTGGTTGGTCTCAAGAGTTTGAAGTTGAGCTAAATTAGAAAGATGCAATGATGACAGACATACAGGAGGAGGGAGAATCTGAAGAAGAACTCCCCCATCCTGATGTAACAGAGAAGGACATTGTGTTGAAGGCCAAAGCCCTCACAACAACAACTTAGAACAAGAGAAGACTTTCCCAAGTGAAAGGAGATATCCCAGCCCCTAAAATCCCTGCCCCAAGGCTAAAAGGGAAAAATAAAAATGGGAAGTAAGTCCATCTCTATGGTCTCGCTTAATGTGTGTGGGTTAACTGACCCCAATAGAGGGTTAGAATTAGGTGGATGGTTGCGGACCAACTCCTTTTACCAGAGATTTTGGAACAAATATTGAGGTCAATTGACGGAAGAAGAATTTGTTTTTCAATGAGCATAAAGAGGGTAGGGGGGGTGCAGCCATTGGCAGCCTTTCCCATTTCCAAGAAGGGATCACCAAAGTGTTTAAAGACACTTAGTTAAATTTGGACAGGAATGTAGGATGAAAGGAGTTTGTTTTGCAGTCATATCGGCTTATGCTTCCACAGGTGTGCAAAGCAGAAAACTAGTGTGGGACACAATGCCAGATTTTGATGAAGATGTGATATTGCTAGGGGATTTTAACATGGTTGAGAATCCTGATGACAGTTGGACAAGAAAAAATGACAGTTGGACAAGAAAAGGGTCTGTTTTAAGGGGCTCAGTTTAACTATGTCAGAGATAAGGGGATGAAGGACAATGATGATGGATGAAATCTTTTGTGGCATGACCAACATGTACATGTCCAGTATGAGTTCCCACTTAAAGGCAAGTATGAGTCTCCACTTAAAGGCAAGTGATTGGCTACATGCATGGAGAGATAATGGACAGCATCCCCCATCTAGAATGATGAAGAGACTTTCGTTTTTCCATGAGCTATGTGATTGGGTTCACTTACATATCAATCACCTCTTAGACCCTATGCATATCTTCAAGAATGTGGGATCCATTGATTGATAGGAGAGATTGAAAGTGAGCATAAGAGGTCTGAGAGAACTAGAAAAGATGAGGGAGTTGTGGCCAAAGCACTATGGCTTCAACCAGCATGCTGGTGGTTTATTATTTCAACCACCGTGACATTCGCTTGCAACATAATAATCTCTCTCTCTCTTTCTCTCTCACCGTGTCTCTCTCTCACACATTTCGGACGTGGTTGGGCCCGAGTGATCTTCCATTGAAGTTGGGCTTCTACAGAGATCACTTCTTACATATCACAGCGGAGGGTTTCATTGATCCACCAAGATACATGCAGATTCACCTACCCCACTCGCTGGGGGTCTCTCTTGGGCAGTTCCGGGTCTCTTCACACAGACTTTGTATCGAGAGCAGAGCAGAGCGGTTACCCAGGGAGAGGCACATATGCACACTGTGTGACATGCAGGAGGTTGAGACAGAGGAGCATTTCATCTTCAGGTGTCTTGTTTACTATGAGATCTGAGGGCGTTTCTACTGCCTCTTCAGAGATAGTTATGGGATTTTGGCCCGTTTCCTCTCCTACCCAGACTAGCGGTGTTTGGTAGGTTTCATTCATGAGGTGCTTAGACACTACGAGAGGATACTCCGAGCACGGAGCAGACTTCTTCCTCGACTGATCCCTCTTAGAGCTCTATCACGGAGTTCTTTCAGCCAGATCACATAGACCCCCACAAGACGAGACCTCGACATGACCATGACCCGGAGCTTGTGACCCGACAACTCAGACAGAGGTTTGACACACAGATCATACTTGGGGACATCCCCTCCTTGTTTAGAGTCAGAACCCGACCGACGGGGGTCACAGTGGCTTTGGTTAGACGCAGAGCTATGACCAGGAGATGTACCAGGATTGCACCTTTGAGGGACCGACAACACTCTATTGCCAACCTCATGCCTCCACTGCCTCATCCATCTTGATGTCGTGCTGCTGCTGCTGATGATGATGATGATGATGTCAATGATGATACTGAGATTGATATACAGTCAACTATCGAAATGACTATGTTGTACTTAGGACTTAGTACTGCCATTTTGCATTTTTTGCATTTTGCATTGGTGTGGATGCTCGTTTAGAAGCTCCACTACCAGAGCTCATTGTATTAGGTTTTTCATGGTCTCATAGACCCATCGGTCTTCCGAAGACTTTAATAAACTTTCTTTCTTTCTTTCTTTCTTTCTTTCTCACCTTCCACCCCATATAGATTCCTTACTCCGCCTATGCACTGAGTTTATCGCATATGGGATCGTTAGCCCCGATCCTAGCAAAGCTATTCAATGACGCTGTTTGCCTTGGCTTTCCCCGCACTTGGACACTCAACACCATCACCCCCATCCAAAAGGCAGGGGATCCCATGGACCCGAGTAACTACAGGACTATCATGATTGGACATGTGATGTCCAAGATCTATGCAGTAGTATTGGATGCATTGGTCAGCTTGTTCGCATAGATGAGAGGGCTCAGAGCAGAGGGTCAGGCCTATTTCAAGCGAGATCATGGGACTATGGATCACATACTCACACTCAGGAGTGTCATTGAGGAGGCCAAATCACGGAAGGAGAAGGTATATTGCTGCTTTGTGGATTTCCGCAAAGCCTTTGACACGGTACCTCGAGCTTGTCTCATCACACGCCTACAGGCACTGGGATTTGATCAGGAGATCATCTGGGCAGTCATGGCACTTTATGAGAGAGTCTCAGGCCGAGTTCGGACAGGCGCAAGTTGGACAGATGAGATCTTGAGTACCATAGGGGTCAAACAGGGTTGTCCCTTGCCACCAACCCTGTTTGGCCTCTACATCGATGAGCTTGAGACTTTCATGGGGGCTTCCGGAGGGACCAGTTGCTCACTTGCCGGGATCATCATCAAGATTCTTCTTTATGCAGATGATGTGGCACTCTTGTCATCCACACCCGAGGGGCTCCAACGGCACCTGGATGCACTGCGGGATTTTTGTTTATCCCATGATTTGGAGGTCAACCTTGGTAAGACCAAGGTCATGATCTTTAACACCTCTCGAGCAAACATGCAATGGAAGCAATTCACTTTCGGTGGGTCACCAGTTGAGATCGTATCCTTATACACTTACTTGGGGGTCAACTTCTTTGGCCCGATCTTCACGATGAGACCAGCGATGCAGGCCAAACTGAGTAGGGGATACGCCTCACTGGCTCGGCTAGAGAGATAGTGCTTCCACTTTCACTTCCACTTCCACTTCCACTTCCACTTCCACTTCCAGGACCCTCGGACCAAGGCTCTTTTCTTCGACTCCTTAGTCCGACCAGCCGGTATGTATGGCAGCCCTTGTTGGGGACCTGACATGTCAGAGATAGAGTGGACACGGGTGGAGCGCTTGTAGATCCTCATGCTCTGACGGATGATCCGGGGGAAACCATATGTACCACATCACATCATTCAGGCGGAGTTTGGTACTTCTCCACTCTAGCTAGATGCATCCTTTCAGACCATCACATATCTACACCGGGTTAGATCATATGGGGACTGCACATCAGGGAGACAGAGGTTGCCATGGTTGGCTCTCGATTCCTCCATAAAGTTGGCAGCAGAGGGAGACGAGCGATGCTGGTATGCACGGACTCATAGATGGTTTGTGAGACTAGGGTTACACGTCGATAGGATACCTCCTTTTCAGTACAGTTTAGATGCCCCTCCGGTACTCCCACCCACCATCCCGATCGGGCCACACACCAACCAAGTCATTCGAGAGGATCTCCTACAGCTACACAGCTTTAGGACGTGGTTGGAGTCGAGGGAGCTTCCAGTGAAGTTGAGTTTCTACAGAGATTATTGTCTTCGTATTTTGGAGGAGGGATTCATCACACCACCGGGGTACACTGAGCTTCATATGCCTCACTCACTACGGATCTCCATCAAATAGTTTCGGGTATCATCACACCGCCTCTGCATAGAGAGCAGCAGAGCAGAGGGGATCCCTAGGGAGCATCGCATATGCATATTGTGCGACTGTCAAGAGGTTGAGTCGGAGAAGCATTTTATTTTCAGGTGCCCAGTGTACTATGAGATCCAAGGTCGCTACCACTGTCTCTTTAGAGACGGCTCCGGGCTCCTTTCCAGATTCCTCACCTACCCAGATCAGAGATGCCTCGCGGCCTTCATTCAGGAGGGGGTCCGACACAGAGAGTACTTACTTAGGCAATGGGGCTTGGCCACACCATTAGACACCTCTCAGAGTAGGATCATAGAGTTCTTCCCATCGAGTGACATTGATCATCTAGTCTCTAGCCGCAGACGTGACATAGACCCCGACCCGAGGACTGTAGCACGACACACGAGACATCGAGGGGACACACAGATCACTCTGGGGGACCTCCCGTCATAGTTTAGACCCGGGATACGTCCCACGGGAGTCACGGTTGCTTTGGTCTTGTGTCGAGCCTCCTCCAGGAGACCAAGATGCACGGCACCCCTTGACGGACGCTAGCATCCCATCACCGGCTATGCACCAGCCAGGGCTCCAGTCTTTTTCTTTTCATTGTCACACCCAGATGTATTTGATTATGTATGATCAGAGACTTAGGATTTAGCACGGGTGATGATGCTCGTTTTTGTAGCTCCACCCTTACAGTGATTTGTATCAGGTTTTCTTTTAGTCTCATAGACCCATCGGTCTTCCGAAGACTCTAATAAAATTTATTTATTTCTTTCTTTATCATGACATACGCTTCGACCACGATCTCTCATCTATTTACTTAGGCCGTCTGTACATACTTCTCACTTATATTGACTTCATACCCCTATTAGAGGACTGCGCTGCCCTAGTCACCCGCTCACTACACGAGGCTTCCCTTCACGCTTTCCCTCACACCACTCACTCCACCTGCCCACCACCACCTGGGACCGTACCTTGTAATAGTTGGTACAATGATGAGCATAAGGCTTTACGCCGTCAGCTCAGATTCGAAACCAGAATCAATCTTTCGAACGAACGACAGACGTATCGTCGACTGGTACGTAGAAAGAATCTAGATTTTGTTCGCTGGAACGAGGAGGAACTACTGAACATTTTGTTTAGTAACAAGACTTTTGGCGGACATTTCTAGAGGGACAATCCCCCTCACCACTAATTGACACTCAGGTCTAGTATAACTATGCACGCATGCTATGTGATATCCCAAATCAGCCAGTGCCTGACCTCTCACATATGCCACGTCCCACATCGTGCACACTCGACACAGGGGAGGAGTGAAGGATGCCGTAATGAAACTTCATAATGGCCGAGCGAAGGATCATGAGGGGCTATGCACCTCCTAGCCCCGATCTTAGCAAAGCTCTTTAATGAAGTTGTTTGTTTGGGGTTTCCACACACGTGGACCATTAACACTATTTCACCCATCCACAAGGCAGGGGATCCCATGAGCCCGGAGAATTATAGGACCATTATGATTGGACATGTCCAAGATTTATGCATCAGTGCTTGATTCTGAGGTGAGTCGATTTGTAGAGTGTCGAGGACTTAGAGCAGCAGGACGGGCTAGATTTCGACGACGTGATCATGGAACCATGGATCACATTCTTAGGCTCAGGTGTATCGTCAGGAGGCGAGGGCACAGAAGCAGAGGGTTTACTGTTGCTTTGTGGATTTTCGCAAAGCATTTGATACGGTTCCGAGAGCCCGCCTCCTCCAGCACCAATAGAATTTGGGTTATGATTGAGAGATCATGTGGGTTGTCGTGTCACTTTACGAGAGAGTCTCATGCAGAGTCCGAGCAGAATCTGGATGGACAAACGAGATCATGAGCACTATTGGGATCAAACAAGGGTGTTCTTTATCACCTACCCTATTTGGCCTCTACATTGACGAGCTCAAGACAGTGATGCAGACACGGGGGGAGATAGATGCTCTCTTGCTGGCACGTTGATCCGGATATTGCTGTATGCAGATGACGCAACACTTTTGTCTTCCTTTGCAGAGGGGCTCTAGAGACACCTTTACACACTACAGTTTTTTTGGTTATGATTTAATAGATCTGGAGCTGTCATGCACCAGGAGCAGTTCATGTTTGAGGGGTCACGTGTTGAGGTAGTTTCATCATACACATATCTTGGGGTTGTCTTTTCCGGACCCATCTTCACTATGAGACTTGCGATGCAGGCCCGCTTGGGCAGGGGATACGCTTCATTGACCAAACTAGAGAGGCAGTGCTTCCGTTCGCACTTTCAGGATCCACGGACCAAGGGGCTACTTTTTGACTCCTTGGTCTGTGTAGCGGGGATGTATGGCTGCCCTTGCTGGGGGCCAGACTTGTCGGATATAGAGTGGGCTCGTGTGGAGCGGCTACAGATTCTCATGCTATCACGAATGATTCACGGTAAGCCATCCGTTCCTCACTAGATCATTCAAGCTGAGTTTGGGTCTTCCCCATTACAACTAGATGCTTCATTTCAGGTCATCACGTATCTATACCGAGTCAGGGAGAATGGGAATTACAAATCTGGGCGGTATTTGAACTGTTCAAGCAGTTTCCCATGTACTTGAACTGCAACAAACCAATGCACTCTTCATCTGGTACAAATTGAATGCCCAAGTAATAGTGTAGCAGCCCCAAGTCAGACATCTCAAATGTCTTCTACAATTCAGCCTTAAAATCTGTAATTTTTGCAGCATTAGTACATGTGAGCAGCAGATCAATAACATACAAGATGATGATGAGCAAATCACCCCCTTCTTTCTTGACATAAAGGACGCATTTATTTGGACTGTTGTCAAAAGGCGTCTATCTTTGCATACCAGGTTCTAGGAGCTTGTTTCAAGCCATACAATGCTTTCTTCCTGGCTAGAACAACAAAACCACTGGGTTGAGACACACAAACCTTTCCAAGAGATCCCCATTAAAAGATACAGTCTTGATATCCAACTGATGGTATGCTATCTATAAAATGCAGCCTGGGCCATCACACACCTAATGGTAAACATGTGAGAAGTGGGAGCAAAGGTCTCATCATAACCTATGGCCTTTTTCTAAGCATAGCCCTTTGTAACAAGATGTCCCATCTGATCTGCATTTCAGCTTATTGTACCTATTGCTTTCTTTTTCTTTTTTTTTGCAAAAAGAGACTTAGTATTCAAGAAAAACCGTTAGAGCAAGCTCCATATGGGATACATCATGCAATGCACGAAAAGCTCAAGAGCCAAAAAGAAAGGATTGAGGCTGATAGTGCTATCTCAATCCGGTAGAAACCTTTGAGAAAAAGGGAGAACCCCTCCAAACTCGAAGAAATATAGTCCTTCTAGAAGAGGCTACCCGTGAAGGGCCCTGTATGCTAGCCCATATGGCTATCAAAGTGTGAACCGTGTCAGTCCAAATACCCGTGAACACCTGTAATGGGTGTATCTGGGTGCCATCCAAGGCCTCAGTACATCTGGCTCTCCAAATGTGCCAAGAGGAAATGCTAGCCAAAATCTCCCAAGAGGTGTCCACTGAAACATGAGAAGCTCTGAAGGGAGTAAGTGGTACATCCTGCAGAGAGCAGGGCTCTATCACCTGCCGGCTGACCGAGATTGCCCAAGAAGAAGGCTCACCCTCATAAAACACCTGGGGCCCGGTAAGAGAGAACCATGCGACCGAGCCCCAAGTCATGAAGAAAGGAGAAGTGTGAAAGATGCTGAGTATCCGAGCAACCCCTTTCCAAACAGCCCTCGCCTGACTGCAGTCCCAAAGGCAATGTTGCGCTGACTCCTCTGTAGAAAGACATCGAGGACAAGTGGGATCAGCCCCAAATCGTGATCTCCATAGGTTCGCTGCAATCCCTCCATGAATAGTAAGCCAAAAGAAAAGAGTGATCTTTCTATTTCTGAGGGATTTCCAGAGCCTCCTCCAGAAATTTCTACGCAAATCTGCAGTGATGAAGAAGCTTTCCCAATAGGGGGCTCTGGAGGGAATCCAACCCCTACTGTTCAGCTGAGACCTCCTGGCATTACCAATCGTGAAACGAAAAAAGGGAATCCCCCTCTCTCGGTGCCCATGATCTATCCATTCCCACTCTCCTGGGTCCCACTACAAGCACCTGATAGGTGCACCTCCATATAACCACAACCTCCAGGATCCCAAGGCCAAGAGCAGAGGGTCGGGGTCTAAGTACCACTGCAAGCCCGTTCCATGGTCCACAAAATCAGCAATCCTGACAGGCTGAAAGGCAACCTCAAGAAGAATGCCATCCTTGGATGTAGAAAGTAAACCTCCATCCCCAACATCAAAGACTAGTGCGTCTTCCCCGAGACCTCGGAGAGCGATCACCTGTAAAGGAACTGATGTCCTCAAAAAAGCCCCCATCCAAGTGGTGGAAGTAATAGGCAGCTCAACTGTCCATTCCACCGGGATGGCTGCATCTATTTGCTGAATCCTGCGTGCTACCCCTCTGAGGTGACTCACGGACTGCAGTCTCTGATCCTCAGGTAGCCTGATAAAAGATTTCCAAGTGCCTACTATGTAGGCAGGACCTCTCTCCCATTTAGACGACTGCATGTAATGGGAAGTGCCCAGTGGTCTGGCATGCTCGTCAAGAATACTATCATTCCAAATGATCGGCTGCCTATCAATCTCTTCGACGGTAGAAGGTGGAATCCTTCGAAGAGTGTTCCTGAAGCTCCCCCAAGCTTTTAGGATGGCAGTCATGAGAGGAGAGGCAGGAGATGTGAGAGGGGCTGATGTGAAAATCCAGCGAGGGCTGTCCACCCAATCATCTCCCAAGGTTGGTGTGCAAGCCTGAATGCGTCCAAAAAAGAAATCCTTCCAAGGTTCCTGCCCAGGTATGAGTCCCCTCACCACCACCTTACAAAGCAATGCCCTGCACTGCAAGTCCGGGTCAATGACATTAAGGCCTCCGGGTCAATGACATTAAGGCCCCCTTCACATGTAGGGAGAATAATAGTCTCCTAGGCCACCCTTGCTGCAACATCTGCTGTGCCATCAAGTCCACTCCATAAAAAATTCTGACTGGTCTGATGAGCTGAGTGATGCGCACCAGCAAGAATACACGAACCAGGAGGTGGCCAAGAGAACCTGGTTCACTACCACAACTCTAGATGCAAGGTCGAGTTTGACAGAGCTCCAGAATAGGAGCTTTTTCCTTATACTTTCTAGTACTGGGGCAAACTGCTGTGCTGCAGAGATGTCCAATCCTACCTGGCATCCCAAATCCTTGATAGGAACACCCCTTTGAATCCAGGAAAAACCAATGTCAACTCCCCAGCCTGGAGTGTCCTCATCACTGATCCAAAAGCCAAAGGATTTATGCCAGTTAATGTGTGCCCTTGCAGCTAAGCAAAAAATATCCAAGGCTGTCCGGAAAAAATCAAGTGACTGCAAGGAGGCCTGAATAAAAATAGTAGTGTCATGAGCCAACTCACAGTCCAAAAGCTCCTGCTCCTGTCTCAAGGGTAGTCTCAGCCGAAAAAGCTCAGCCTGAGATCTAAGGAAGATACTCATAGCTTTTGCCACAAAAAGAAAGAGGAAGGGGGCTAAAGGACATCCTTGACGAACTGATCTGGAAATCTGAAACCTGTCACCCCTCACCCCTCCAATCAAAACCTGGCTATGGGCTGATCTGTAAAGGGAGGCCACCCCTATGATCCAAGCATCTGAAAATCCAAACCATAGAAGAGTGCCCTCAAGAAAACCCCAATCTACTCTGTCATAGGCTTTCTCGAAGTCCAAGAGTAAAACTGCTAGCCTCTGCCCACTCTGCATAGCCCACTCTGTGGCTTCCCAAAAGGAAAAGATATTATCAAAAATGCTCCTGCCATGCACAAAGCCTGTCTGAGTATCATGGATGAGGTCTGGAAGAAGGGGCTGTAGTCGGATGCTGATCGCCTTGGCAAGGATTTTGTAAAGAGTGCCCAAGAGAGTGATGGGTCTCCAATGGGATACAAAATTCTTGTTGCCACCTTTCGGGATAAGGTGAATGAGCCCCTCGGTCAATGAGTCAAGCATCTCACTTGAGTCCCAAATGCCCTGCAGGGCTGAAGTAATATGATCACCTATCATATCCCAAAAGGCTATAAAAAAAGGAGTAAGACCATCGAAACCAGGGCATTTGCCCTTATGAAGGGCAGAGAGAGCAGTCTTGAATTCTGTGTCGGTAAAGCGTGCATCAAGTGAGCATAACATCTATGGGGTGACCAACACAGGTTAACTCTGCCAAACTTCATCTCTAGCCACCTCTCTGGCCTGTGAGTTCGGATTTGTGAAAAGAAGGGAGGTATAAAAATCTGTCGCTAAATGCATGACGGTTTCCAGATGGGAGTGCAAAACGCCGTCAGAGTCAATAAGCTGCCTGACACTCTCTCTACTATGTCTGGGGCCAAGTGTAGAGAAAAAGTGTTTATTGACTCTCCCTCCCATCTGTATCCAAAAGGACTCCCGTGCATGGAAGGCATACTCTGCTCTCTGATCAAGCAAGGTCTGCAAATGAGCCCTTGCCGCAGCAAGGCGCTCATGTATCCAAGCATCTGATGGTCGTTTCTGCTCCTCCCTCTGAAGGGCTGCCAACTGCCAGCGGATACCGATCTCTCGCCTGAGTACCTCACCTCGCCAAGCACTAGCAACAGAGTGATAGAAGTCGCTGATACTGGCAAGTGCTGTGGCTACATGTGAAGGACCGGCCCACCCCCCCTGCATATGAGAAACCCAGATCTCCAACACTGCCTCTGTGAGAGTCTCATCCGTGTATAAGGTGTCTGGGATCCTGATACTGTGAGACCGTCCTCTCAGATGAGGCTCTGAAATGGACAAAATTACCAGAAAATGGTTTGAAGTGGAAACACCGGGTGCAATGCAAACTGTCCCCCCTCTATCAAGAGCCCAGTCACCCACATAGAATCTGTCAATCCGAGCATGGATAGGCATCTGCACCCTATGGTTCGACCAATAAAAAAAAAGTGACTGAGACTGAACAAGAAATGCATCATCTGACCAAACATCTCTGCCACTGAACCTGACCAAGAAGGCATCCGAGGTTGCTCTCTCAAGGGAGTGGATACCACCTTCTCTGCCCCCTTTCTTATCAGAAGGTGCTTCAACCATGTTGAAGTCACCTCCAATAATCCACGAATCCGCAATGTCAGCCCACGAGAGCAACTCTTTCCAAAACAAAACACGGTCCCCTCTGTTGTTCGGAGCATAAAGGTTGAGGAAACCAACCTTACGTCCGTCAATTAGAAGTAAAACCCACTGGGCCCTGGAGGGGATTATGGTACCGTGTCCAATGACCAGAGAGAGAATAGAGTCTGAAACTGAAATGCATGTACCTCCTCTGGTTCCCAAGGCAGGAAGCCAAAAAGTCCGGCCTGAGAGCAACTTACCTGACTTGGAGCAATCTCTGATATCCAGTTTGTGTTCCTGAAGAAAAAGAATGTCTAGGGAACCACCTGAAACACCTGGATGGAGCTGATTCCTGATGAGCTGTCTGCGACGGCGATGAGGGATGCCGCCCAATCCCTGTATATTCCAACTGGCTATCCTCATCGGCGGGAGGAAGTGGGTTGGAATACCTTACCTGACATAGTGGCGGAAACATAAGCCTCTACCGGAGCAGACCTCCTGCCATACACACGAGGTCCGAGGGGAGGAAAGTCCACAGGTGAGAGAGAGAAGGATCTCTCAATAGAGATGCCGATAACTGGCTCTCCAAAAGTAGAGGGTACAAAATCATCATCTGGGAGGCTAGAGAGGTCCTCCAAAGCGGAAAATGAGTTCCGCTGAGCCACTCCTGGGGAGGGGGTACGAAGGATTCCTACCAAAGTAGGAAGAGAATGTAAAACCCCCTTTCCTCTGTCTAAAGAGGGAGGCACCTGTATTGGATCCTGATCAAAAAGTGGTGCAGACGAGGTGCCAACAACCTGTGCTGCTGAGGAAGGTATAGCCTAATCCAAGGGTGGAGTCGAACAAGGCTCCTGAACAGTAGTCTCCTCCGAACTATTGCTTTCTTGCCCACAGGCAAGTCCAAATTCCAAGTGTGGTTTTTCTTTATGGAATCAATCTCCACTTTCATACCCTACATCCAAATGCACATTATCATGTGCATCATCAAAGCAATCGGTTTCATCCATTTCCAGCAAACTACTTGCCCAAGCTGAATCAAAACAGTTGACATCCTCAGCGTCTCTAGTGTCATGATGTGTGCGGCTAGAAGTGGTGGAGAGAGTTCGCTCTCTTGGAGAGTATGGAGCAGCCATTGTCCTTGCTTCTTGCATTGTTAAACTTTCTTGTGCCTCAGCATCCTTAACTTCTTACCATGTGACAGGACCAGCCATAGGCTGATTGTAGAGTCTGTAACCCTTACTTTCAATGCTGTAGCCCAACGTCTCAGCTTTGTCATCAATCTTTCCTTTCAATTCCTGAGGTACAATGTTGTTGGAAGTGATCTGGTCACCTCCCCATCTGTAAGTTCCCACACGAGAACATGGGGCGGGGGGGGGGTTGAACCACAGGATGACATGGCTACCACAAGGGCAGCACTTTGACTGCCCTGCGGAACAGCATGCTCACAGCAAACAACAAAGGATGGGGCTGCCACATGGGCAGCACATGGGCTGTGATGTGGGCAACAAGTCCAAAAGCATAACTGGCAAGTTGGAGCCACCATGGTGGACAGATCTAGTATGGGCCATGTGTCTGTCAGAAGTTGGCTTGAGCTTTATTGCACAAGAGAAGCAGGCTGGAAACAAGGTGTTGACAGGTGCAACGGCATCAGCAACAGTATGGAGGCCTTTAGAAGCAGTATGGATGCACACAGCAAGTGGTACGGAGCTGTTGGAGAGGATCAAGAGGCTGGAACCTGGCTGGAACGGAGGTGGATATGTAGGACAAGATTGCACCTCTCTGGAGAGGGTTTTGGGCCAGCAATAGGCCTGAAACAGGTCGGGTTCAGGTGGGGCCTGCAAAGGCCCTAGAAAGGGCTGCCTCCAGTGGGATTTACCTCAGACTACTGGGTCCGCTTATAAGGCTGCTGGTCGGCCAGTTTAGGGGGGGCTACAGCCCCTATAAAAGGAGGCACTTGGGGCCTCATTCATCGTCACTTGGAGCAGTAGTTCAACAGAATACTGGAGCAGAAGAAGGCCAGCTAGAAGGGCTTCCACAAGTCCCTGCACACATAGGCTGACAGATAGGGCAGCAAGGTATAAGGGATCAGGCACACGGTGACTAAAGTCTACTGAAGCTTGGCAAGGAGCACGTGGACTCAAGGATCTAGAAGTGCAACAGAGGTAGTAGGACAACACCTTTTGGGGGTGTTACAATAGAGACACCCCTGACCACAGGTCGACAGGCGTTGACCACATGTTGACAGGCGTTGACCACATGTTGACCATGTGTCAACACAGGTCAGCCACATGACACAAGGGGTTGACCACACCAGTTCATCCAGGAGTACTATCTGAGGCGACCATGCGTCGACACATGTCAACCATAGGTCGACCCATGTTAACCATAGGTCAACACATGTCAACCACAGCTCGTCACATGTCAACCACAGGTCAACCAAGAGTACCATGCCCAAGGCGATCTCATCGAGAGCTACACACATGGAGCAGGTAGGAGTATTTACAGTTACATAGTGGTTCAGTGGTGCGGTGATCCAGCTCACCTGCACATGGAGTATTTACACCATCCTGACTAGAAGAGGCTGGTGAGTGAGGGAGTCAGGAAGTCGTCGTAGCCATCAAGAGAGCCAGCGGCGCAACGGCTATTCTCAACAGCTAAGGAGATAGGAGGATGACCAATGGGGAGAAAGGGGGAGATTCTTAGCGAAGAAGGGACCCTCCAAGGCGGGGGATGAGGATGAAGGAGAAGGTGGAGAGGGGAGGAGACAGTCAGCATTGAGCATTCGGCGTTCGGCATTGGAGCAGGAGGAGAGTGTGAGGAGAGATAGAGGCTGGAGCTACGAGCTCGCCAAGGAGGGAGTGTGGAGAGACCTGTGTGTACCCTTCTGTCTACTGTGGGGATAGATCTGTGTGTTCTACTATGGGGATCACTTTCTTATTCTGTCTCTTTCCGATATGGGGATTGTTCACTATTGTATGACCATGTTTCTTCTTATGCTTATGTTGTGGAGTTCTCATGTGATTGTCATTTATCATGGTGCACTCGTACGTCGTCGTTCACTGCAGTACAACCTACGACATCCGCACACCACTGCACGGTGTACTCCGCGCGATCCGTTGCATTAGATCATTGCAACACTCTTGCTTCTCACGCCAGCGGCCTTTGGCCTCTGGTAACACCTCCGAAAGGATAGGAACCCCTCCCCTCAGACAGTTTATGGCGATCACGATGGGACACTGCTGGTGTTGAGTAGCAAGAGGGAAATGGAGTTCTAGGGTCCTAGAGGAGAGAGTTCTCATGCCGAGTAGTTCTGATACCCGAGTGAGTGAGAGAACTAGGAGGTACTTAAGGAGAGTGGAGAGGAGACTTCCGGCTGACCAAACTAGATACAAAAAGCATTACGTGAGATGGAAGTTCGCAAAGTCCTCAGGAAGAGCACAAAGCGAACCTATTGGAGCTGTAGCTAGAGCAAGTAACTTCATCGAGACTCTCATCGATTTGGACCAACAAGATTGGTGGTGGTCAGATCCTGACTCCAGAGAAGAAGTACAAAGCGGGGAACATGTGAAAGAAGAAAGTACTAAGGACAAGGGCTCCTCAGATGTGCATCAAGGTCAACAAGGTCAAGACAACTCCTTAGCTCCTGTTGCAACGATGTCTTCATCAGCAGCCACTGCAGCCACTTCAATGGGAGCAGTGCCCACTTCAGCGCCGGACTTGACATCTACCATGCATAACCCTGGTCCTTCGAGTCTAGTTTCTACGTCTGTGACACCCGTGGGCTCACCTTTTGCTCTGATGTCCCTACCGTTGCCATTATCTCTACCCTTCCCTCCTCCTTCTTATCCATCCTACATGGCTTCGACCCCTTCCTTCTCCTTCCCAATTGCCTCCGCATCCCTATCGACCCCCACATTCCCCATGTCTTCACCATCTACTTTCACAACGGTAGCGCCTGCAACATATGCAGTACTGAGATACCAACTTTAGAAGACCCATCATGTGTTACAGATATGGCGAGTATGACCACTACCAAGATGATTGTACACAACCGTTCGGGGGACCCTCTTGTACACAGTGCAACACAAACGACCACTACACCCAATGGAAGAGTGGAATCCGCATCCCAAGTTAATATGGTTGATGTAGTAGTGGCGGGGAGGGCAACAACCCCCATTTGATTGGCGCAGTGTTGGGCGCTGTGACACGGTCACAAACAAAAGGTGACAAATGTAAGGACGACTCAGAGTCAGCACCAGAGACCTCATCACCAATTAGTTCGACAAGTGTTTCCCCACCAAGGTCATTCTCCCCCTCCAAGGTACACAGTACGCCAAGGCATAGACCACCCTTGCTTGCTCCTGATAGTGATTTAGAAACAAACTCGAAGGGCACACAACCATTAAGGTCAACCACTAACTTCGAAGTGCCTCATCCTTGGGTGATCACTCTATGCCTTTGAGGTATGAGGAGGTGGTAAAGAGTGTCACGAGAGATCTTCAATCCAGTTCTGAAGATGAAGGTAGCACACCTCAGCTTCCGTCTCGCAAGTCCAGAATTGTGAGGTTTGCAACAGAAGTGACAACCCTCGGACAGCACAGGGAGAATGGGGCACAAGTAGGTCCTTCCACTTTTTCCCCAACCGCACTCAACAGAGAAGGGGCGATGGGGAAAGGACCTAGTCCTGCCCAGGCAAAAGAGAAAGGGGTGATGGAAGCGATACAACAGGAGACAATGACTCATAGTTCAGACGTATATCCGCATCCTCGTGTAAGCTTCGACCCTCGACTAGAGGCTAGGAGGATGAGGTCGCACAAGGCTAATACTGGTGTCCAGCACTACTCCTTGTTTGAAGATCTTATGAGTTTCAAGCCCAACATCACTCTACAACAACTTTGCCTGTTGTCTCCCCAAATCAAGCATCTGACCATTAGATTTCTCAACCGCCTCCCAGGAGGTCGACATAAGAGATCTACTCTGAGTGAGCCAACACCAAAGACATTACTAGCTCAGCATGGGTCTACACCAGACCACTTCTCTACCTACGTTGCCTTCACTTGTGAACAGAGTCCCAAGCTTACCATGGAGATTCATGGAGTAGAGCTGAAGGACGTCTTCCTTGATGGTGGGGCGGCCATGAACATCATGCCGAAAGGTACACTCGAAAAACTGGAGTTGAAGTTGACAAGTGATGTTCACTTTCAAGTACGCATGGCTGATCAACTCAGAGTAAAACCAATGGGCGCAGTCAAAGGTGTCCACATGAAGATTGGTGGAGTAACTTTTCTCTCCAATTTTGTTGTCCTTGATATGACTGAAAATGAACAAACTTATCCTCTACTTCTAGGTAGGCCATGGTTGTGGTCCGCAAAGGCCATCCGCAAAGGCCATTTAGGATTGGTCAACTGATGAAGTTCGGTTGCCCTTGGGATCCACATCCCTCGAAATAGATATGGTCATAGGACAGGCAAGGCACATACCAATAGAACTGGGAGAGGAGGATTTTGAAGAACAAGCCGGAGCCGAAGAGGAGCATTGGGCTTGTGGGGACTGGCCCATGGGTGGTGACCAAGATAACAATGAGGCGACAACCTTGGAAGGATTCGAAAGTTTGACCTACTTGTTAGATAGGGCTGATCAAGAAGACGAGGAAGCTGTCATTTTGGATTGGATGGGAGCCTTGGGCTCCTTAGCCGTCAACATGGTGGAACTATGCCAACAAGAAGATCCCGAAGAACACCTACTTGCAGTATCAGAAGTCCACCTAGAACTATATGCACAGGGTCTAGCTGAACTAGTTTACGAAAACATGCCCTTTGGTCTTTGCAATAGTCCACACATGTATAAGAGAATGGTCACTAGGGGTACTACAGTGGACATCACTGATTGTACTGAGGACAATGATGGTACTGCAGTGAATATTGATGGTCATCCAGTAGCCGACATGGAGGACATTGGTCAAAATGATGCTGATGGTACTATAGCATACAATGGTGGATCTACTGCATACGAGGCCGGTATTGCACAACCCACCAATGGTACTCCAGTGTACAATGATGGTACTACGGTGTACAACCATGGTACTGCTAAGTACAATGATGGTCATACAGAAGACAGTAGCACTAGTGAAGAAGAAACTGATGGTGATGGTGATTTAGAAGAAAGTGACACAGACATTGCTAAACTTGAGGAGAATCACCACCAACAGCTTGAGGTGTTTGGGGGACCCAGGGTGCTTACCGGATACGGAGATGAGGACATGGCTGATCTCACTTTGCTTGACCTTTACTTATCAGAAGCCGACCACCCCTCAGTTGAAGACCTTCCTGAAACCACTTATGAGGTGGAAGGCTTACTGGGGCATGCTGAAACAAGCACCAAGGCGTCGAAGGCATACAACATCTCAGACACTGATTTCATGGAGCATCGCATCGACTTATATCCCGATGCAGACCTTGTGATTAAAGGTCCATACCGCATTAATCTCAATTATGGCAAGGCAGCCCAAATAGATATACAAAAAATGTAGCAAGCAGGATTAATCTACCCAGTGGATTACTCTGATTGGGTTAGCGGAATTGTCATTGTACCCAAAAGAGACTCTCAGAATATGTGTTGACTATCGGAGTTTGAATGCTGCAACACGACGTGATAGGTTCCCCTTCCCTCCATAGATAGAGTGTTGGAGACAGTGGCAGGACATGCTTTATACTCATTCATGGATGGATATAGCAGGTACAACCAAGTTTGAGAGAAAGAATAGGATCAGCCCAAGACTACCTTTGTCACTCAATGGGGAACATACGCCTTCCGAATGATGCCCTTTGAATTATGTAATGCCCTAGCAACATTTCAATGACTTGTAACCAAACTCTTTCAGGAGAATATCGGCAAGTTTCTTGAGGTATTTCTAGATAACTACACTGTTTTTAATGGCAAAATTGCCTCCCATCTTGATTTGGCCATACAAAATGATCATCTACATAAGTTGAGATGAGTCTTTGATAAGTGCAGAGAAGTGTGCTTGTGTTTGAACCCTGACAAATGTTTCTTTCTCGCACTCTGAGGTGTTCTCCTTAGTCATATTGTTTTTGCTGAGGGCATGACTACTGACCCCGCCAAGGTAGAGGTGATCATCTCATTGCCTATCCCTCGTACACCCAAAGAGGTGAAGTCCTTCTTAGGGCATGTAGGATATTACCGAAGGTTGATATGTTTCTATGCCGACATTGCTGTTGCATTGACGGAACTCCTACATCAAGACAGATCTTTTGTTTGGGTCACCCCGCAACAATTGGCCTTTGATGATCTGAAGCATCGCCTCGTGAAGGCCCCCATCCTCAAGCAGCCAGTTTGGGATGTCATTTTTCATGTCCATGTGGATGCTAGTGGGTGGGCAATAGGTGCTATACTGGCTCAACCTAGCCAGGATACCAAGATTGATTTGCCCATCTACTTCGCCAGCCGACAACTCAATGGAGCAGAATGTAATTTACCAAGATTTATTTGCCCATCTACTTCGCCAACCAACAACTCAATGTAGCAGAACGCAATTACAGTACCACAAAAAGGTAGGGTCTCAGCATGGTTTATGCCATGACCAGGTATTGTCACTACCTCTTGGGCAACAAGTTTGTGATCATTTCTGATCATCAAGCTCTAAAGTATTTATTGAATAAGCCTACTCTTGGTGGCCGGTTAAGCAGATGGATTCTTCTTTTTCAAGAATTTGAATTCGACATTGTGGTGAGGGTTGGCAGACTGCATCAACCTGCAGACCACTTGCCCAGGTTACATTCCGGGGAACCACCCAGTGGTATCACAGATGAATTACCCGATGCGGGCCTTTTCGGGGTGACGGCACTACCTGATGAATGCCTGTTTGCGGTGGACTGCTTCTCACCATGGTATGCCAACATAGTACACCTCTTATCTACAGGTGGCTTTCCTCCAGGTTTGACTCCAACAGAGAAACGCAAGCGGATCCTTCAAGCTGATCCTTTTAAGTTGATTGCAGGTCAATTGTACAAGCTCGAGAAGGACCAGATCTTGAGACGGTGTGTGCTTCCCCATGAGACACAATCCATTTTTGAAGAGGCACACACTGGCATAGGTGGAGGGCATATGGCCTCAGATGCTATCCATCCAAAACTTGTGAGGCAGTCCTTTGGCCTTAATCATGCATCTATTAGTTACCTGTTCTTTCACTCAGCCACTCCATTATGCTGAGGAGTATAGAAAACCGTGATGTATGATGCCTTTCTCACCAAGAAGTTTGCTAAATCCTTGGACATGTACTCCCTCCCTCTGTCTGAATGTAGGGTCTGTACCCTACAACCAAATTGATTCTCCACCGAATTTCGAAATGAGTGAGTGAACACTTCTTATTTTTTTCCGAGTGCAAAGACCCAAGTGCATCTTGAGAAGTCATCTATAAAAGTAACAAAATAGAAGTGACCCAAGTCATCTATAAAGTAACAAAATAGAAGTGACCTCCAAGAGACTATGTCCTCATAGGACCGCAAACATCACTGTGAACTAGCTGCAATTTTCTTTGTTTACCTAATTGCACCGTCCTTAGGGAATGAGAACCTATGCATTTGTTCAAGAATACTCCCTCACATATATGCTTAGGAGGAGATTCCGAATGAGGCAAGGCATCTACTATTTAAAAGTTCTGCAAAAGTATAAGACTACTAAAGTTTACAGGCCCAAACCCGGCATGCCACAACTCTACATCTTGCATGCAAACTGTACACTTGCATCCTCAAAGATGACCTGAAATCCTCTTCTAGTGAATGAGGAAACTGAAAGTAAATTCCTCTTTATCCCCAAGGCATACAAAGCATCATGGAGGCGGTTATTAGAGCCATCAATGGCTATAAGAAAAATCTCACCAATTCCTCTAATTGGATAAGTAGAGTTGTTGGCACAAGGTACATCCTTGCCAATAGGAGCACATCATATTATATCAAATAAGTCTTTTTTGGACGTGATGTGTGTAGATACACCTTTATCAAAATACCAGGTATTTGTAGTTTCATTGACACTGAATGTGTGTGAATCCCAAGAGACATCATAATTGCATTTGAAGAAGACCCAACAAGACATGTTGAGGCATCATCCTTTCGTGCATTTGTGGCTGAAGAGCCTGCAACGCCATACCAAATTCTTTCTTCTTCTCTTTAAGCTCCCTGGAATCAATTCACAGCAGGTTTGGGTGCCCTGGAGTAAATTCGCAACATCTCTAGGCACCAGGTAGGGCTGGAAAACCTAATCACAGCAAGTACAGATGGCCGAAACAGAAATTGCAGCAGGTTCTTTCTCTCGTATGGCACACACATGTTCAGATGATACAAGATCATGGAGCTAGAGTAAATCACAATTCAGCCTGAAGAGATAGTTGATTCGCAGCAATAGATAGAACTTCGGGGAGTGAGGGAGAGAAGACAAATCCACCACTCAAGGGCCTAGAAATAAGGGCTGGACCCCCCCCAAGGTCTTTATTGCAATAGAATAATCTTTGTACAACTGGCTCTTGAGAGAGCATGAAACTGAGTACAAAACTCTGAATACATCTGGGAGGCCTTGGGCCTTTCTTTAATAGACTTGGCCTAGCAAAAAGCTAGGGCCTGCTTTCTAAAAGCTACTTTTACATAAAAGCCAAGCTTTTAGGCTTTTCTTCCTAAATTGGAGGCTTTAGGTGCCTTTTTAGTCTTGTGGGCCCTCTTTTTAAAGAGGCGCCCCCTTGTCCTTGCTTTAGAGCCTTCTGGGACTTGCTTTTTGTGCCAATCTTGGGTCCTTTGTACACTCTCTTGGGTCCTACAGAGGGGGGAGACACTCGCAAAGGGACCTTGAGGACTTGTCTAAATGCCTCTCCAATGGTGTGTAGAAACTTGAAGTACACTCTAGGAAGGCTAGGAAAGCAAATGGTGAGAATGATGTACTTCATATCCTCGAGTATTGGATTGAAGTGCTGCAGTGGCAACCTTTGGGGAGTCAAAATCTAGCTGGAAGAATGTCACAGGCATCCACAAGCCCGTGGCCATGCTAGTTGGTGCCAGCGTAGGCAGCCAGGTCAATGGCCATGCAGGCATCCATACAGCCATGCAGGAAGCCCTATGCAGTCAACAATCAGCACACAACAGACAGTCAATGCCACATCATTGTAAGTCAAAAAATACAGCGTTGACTTTTGGTCAACGGTCGTCGTTGACCAGCCAACCAAGGTCAACGGTCGATGTTCACCAAGTCGACTATAAAAAGGCCGCCTTTGGCCCTCATTCTTCATCCACTCCTCAGGCCTTCAAGCCTTCTGAGCAGCAGAGCCCAGGCCTCCCCGTAGCGACCAGCAGGGTAGCCTTAGCCTCTTCAAGGATCTAGTGAGGATTCACCTCTCTAGGTAGTCTAGTCTTCTAGTTTTACAGTGAGGGTTTCAGCCCCTTCATATTGTTGTATTCAGCCCTTTGGGCATTCATTATTCAGTTGTATCTATTTCCTCTTCGGAGGTCCACTACATTCTCTCCCTCTGATTCTCTCACTCACATCCACAGCATCACTTTGTGTATTGAGTGCATCATCTTGCAGTTGCAGTTAGTATTGAGCAGAATAGAGAGTGAGGATAGTCTATCTCCTGCTACAAAGAAACCCCTACCAAGGAACCTGATGTTTGTGAGATGGGGATCCTAGTCTGAAGAAAGCGTTGTGAGCTACCAATCATGAATCTGGCTTGTTGAGGGATGAGAACCGAAGACTCTCCTATCAAGGTGTATCGATCTGCAATGATGTCCTCCTTGAGGACCTTGAGCTTGTCTTATATGATTCTCCTAGCCATTGGAAGTGAAATAGGATCAGCTGAAGTCATTTGGCTGATGAGGGTGGAGAGGTCGACTTGATTCTCAAGTACAAGCTTTCTGATTCCTCCTCGCAAAGTCTTTAGGTGATGATGATGCTCCCCCTCAAACCCAATCGCCCCTAGGAACGTATCTTCTTTGAATGTGAGAGGATATCTTGGCCCTTTCTCTCAATTCGAGAGGATGTCAAGGGTGTGAGATTATAATCAGGGAGCTCTCCATGACGAGGTAGATATGCATATAACACCTGCACTCTTCACAAGCCCTCTTCTGAGGATGCGACAGCGATGCCAAATGTTAGCTCTTTCCTATAGCTTCCGTTAGTATACATGTAGCTTAGGACCCCCCTGGTGGCGCCTCTCCATACATCTACAAGTGGTGCATGACAATACAACGTTGATGACAAACCTCTCACTTGCAATGCATGCAAGGACAAGGCAATCTCTCACGAAGCCACTCCATTATGTGTACCCTCTGTTGGGTATTTTTCTAACATAAAGAACGTCGCTATATAGCGACCTTTATTAGACTTGTAAATGGTCTCTATATCGCGACACTTATAAGACTTGTGAATGGTCGCTATATAGCGACACTGAGACAGTTTCCTATAGTGACGTTTTACAGAGTGTTTTTTCTCATACCGACCTTAAAAGATAGTTTTTCCCAATGATAATTTTTTTTTCTTTTTCATACATGTTTGATCCTTTGAGAGAATAAAAGTACAAGAGCATGTATATCAAGCCTTTGAAGCTCATATATTCATGTCCAAGTTTGAGATGAAAAAAATCAATGAGATGAAAAAAGTCAATGAAGAGCATTTACATCAATGGCTTCATCCTGAGCCAAGTCTAACGTGCCAAACAAGTCTATCTCTAACTCTATACCAAGTTAATCTCCTATATCATCATCGTACTTTAGCATCATACGTTCACCTAAGAGTACTTGATCATCTTCTTCAATAAAGTGTGGTGATTCTTGATGATCGTCATCTTCTTCCTTAATATCTTGATCTCCATCTTCCACCCGTACGATGTCATTATGCGCGTCTTCCTCTTGGCTCATATTATGATCTTCATCTTCTTCTAGATCCATCTGGATCAATTGGATTCGGCTTTGGTAGTGGCATCTCCATATCCACATCTCTATCTTCAAAAATTTGCTTTCTTTGTGGTGCAACTTGGATCACGTACCACCATCTTGGATCAGAACGATCTCGATGAAAAACCACCTATATTGAAGATGGGTGCCAAATGCCATCAATTAAATATATGAAATTATGCTTAACTACATGTATCAATGGATTTTTAAAAACCAAAGCTTTGATTAATTAAATCATTAGTATGCACCTACTCACAATGCTCAGGAAGAACAAAAGTATCACTTTCATCGGTTCAAAGTTTGGTGGAGTCTATTGCAAAGAAACCGCTACTAACTTTTCTCACTGTCACATGGGGACCATTGTAAATAGTTCTAAACCATTTTACATCAAAAATGAAAATACTAAATTGTCTCAAATCAATTTCATAGATTTCATGTATGGTTCCACAATAATCCAATTGTGAGGAGAGAAAATTGGTATCCAAAGCACTTGCTCGACTATCTTGTGTGAAGTTAGCCATGACTCCACAATCATACGTGAATCTCTTTGAATCGATGCGTTCCACGCGAAAATGTTGTCCATATGACCATAATGCACTATACTTTTTGTACTGCAAAAGATCATTAAAACAATGAAGATGCATCTATTTTATAGCATATATTGTCAACAAATAATCACTTAATTACGTCAAGAGGTAAGAAACTTACATGCATCATACATCTAGATGATAACTCTTGCTCGCACTCAGATCCCATGGATATGGTTGCGATCACCTGTATATTACTCTGAATCTCGTCCTTGCATTTATTCTTTCTGCTTTGGCTGCTTCATATCTCTCAATCCACTTTTGCATCTCCTTGCTATTTAGGATACATAACTTATTGAATTTCTCCATTTGCTCTTCGCTCATCTTTCTTTCAATCCCTTTTCCTTGGAAAACCTCGCCAACGATGCGATCATCATCCTTGTTATGCCAAGCTTCCGGCACATCGAGATATGTGGATACAAGAAACTCCGTGATATATATATACTAATGACTCTTGCACAAGCCACCCCTCTGCCATGCTTGCTTCTGGTCTTGCTCTTTGTCTTACAAATCCCTTCAAAGTTTTCATAAACTGCTCGAGAAAAAACATCCACCGACTATGAATGGTACCTGCAATGGCCACCTCATCAACTATGTGCACAAGCAAGTGCACTTGAGTTGTCATAATGCTTGAGGGAAAGTGCTTCTCAAGCAAGCATATGGCTTCAATGGATCATTTCACCCTAGCCTTCTCGATGCTCGATATGGAGATCTCTTTTTGAGATATCCACCTTTTTCACATGCCCATGTAAATTATATTCATAATCATTCTATAGATTAGTCAGATTAAATTGAAGAAAATGCAATCAATGTGATTTGATAGTAAGCATACCTCACAATACCACTGATCTTGAATATAGCATTTCTAACATCTTCTTGTAAGCACCCTTTTATTGTAATTGGGAGGATGAACTATCAAAGCAACAAAGAAGTCATGTCAATAATATAACATAATCATAACTACACTAACGCATCACGATTATTGGTACACTAATCCTACAGCTTAGAATACCTGTAAGACCTTGTGCCAATCATGGGACTTGAGCCCACTAAGCTTATTGTCCTTTGAAAATGCTCCTTTCAAGCAATGCATGTACCTTGTGGGTGTTTAAAAAGAGGCAATGTCCGGCTTGACTACTGCCTCCTCTCTCGTGGAGAGGATCCATGTTACTTTCGAGAGGATAACTTTTCCCAAAGCACGTACTTGGGGCCACAAACAAGACATCCTATTCATAGCACGCAAGTCTTCTCGCACTCCTCTCGAGTCTTTGGAACCAACCAAGTGTGCCCAAATAGTAGCCCCCACATTCTTGAAGATATGCATGGGATCCAAGAGATGATTGATTTGTAACTGACCCCAATAAGAAGCTCGTGAAAGATCGATAGCCTCTTCATACCACGAGGAGGTTCCTCTCCATTTGCCCTCCAAGCCTGAATCCAGTCACTTGTCATCAAATATGGTGGTGGTGGATCAAGCTAACCTTCACGTGCGAGATGGTCTAGCAGAAGGTATCGAGCATGACCTTCATAAACATTTTTCCTCATATGTTTGGAGTATCGTGCAAGTGATTTCAAACCCAGTCGACAAATAGGACAAGCATGGTACCTAGTTGTAACAAGTCTTGCACGCATGCATGAATGTGTTAGTATAAGACATGCGTGCAAAAGAGAGTCATAAGAGCATGATCCTATATTATGCATGTAAAGACACAACCACGTATCTGTGCACTCTCCATATCCTATGCACTCTTCGAATAATGATGATTCTCAAACATACATGATGATTCTCAAAACAAACAATATCCAAATAATGAGTCAAATTAATGCGTGAGCTAACCTCATTAAGGCCAAGACACTTGTATCCGACCACCCATAGTTTGCTTGCAAATTCCCCTCTTTCAATCTCTTTTCCCCCTCCTTTCCTTCTCTTCTTTTCCCCCTCTTTCAATCTCTTTTTCCCTCTCCCTTCTCTTATGCTTATGCTCTTTTTCCCTCTTCTTTTTCCCCTCTTTCAATCTCTTTTCCCTTCTTCCTTCTCTTCTTTTTCCCCTCTTTCAATCTCTGTTCCCCTCTTCTTTTTTCCCCTCTTTCAATCTCTTTTTCCCTCATTTCCTTCTCTTCTTTTTCCCCTCTTTCTTCTCTTATGCTTATGCTCATTTGCCCTCTTCTTTGTCCCCTCTTTCAATCTCTTTTCCCCTCTTCCTTCTCTTCTTTTCCCCTCTTCTTTTTCCCCTCTTTCAATCTCTCTTCCCCTCTTTTCCTCTTTTCCTCTCTCTTTCCCCCCCTCTTTCCCTCATATGCTCATGCATAAGCATAAGCATAATCTTTCTCTCTTTTTCTCTTCTTTTCATAAGCATATGTATTTGCCTATGCTTATGCTTATGCATTCCCATATGCTCATGCATAAGCTCAAGCTTATGATTTCTCTCTTTTTCTTTTATGCTCATATGCTCATGCATAAGCATAAGCATATGATTTCTTTCTTTTTCTCTTATGCTTATGCTCTTTTTTCCTCTTTCTTCTCTTATGCTTATGCTCTTTTCCTCTCCTCTTTTTCCCCTCTTCCTTCTCCTCTTTTCCCCTCTTCCTTTTCCCTCTCTTCTTTTTCCCTCTTTTTAACTTCTTCTCACAAGCATATGCCTATGCCTATGCTATTTGCTGGCTTTACTTATTGTACTCTCTACTGAACATTGAGAGGATCTTGGCACCACTGGGATAACGTATGTCTGAAGGTCCACTTGCTGCGCAGGCCACTGCCAAGGTAGTGTCAAAGGATCCGCACCAAAAGCTACTGTTCCAGCCACAGTTGTGAAGCATCATGATCCCATCTCAAAGCAAAAGACCTGGAGACAGATTCAGAAAGCTGTCAATCGTACCGAACTGACCTTGTAAGGAAGAATGTAGTTGAGAAGCATACGATTCAGTACAACCCATTCAATACAAACCTGGCACAAAGGCAGCATAGTATCACCGCATTAAAGCCCATGTGAAAACATCCGCAGAAGGCCTGACAGAAAAACGGTTTGTTGCCTACAGGTTAGGTCGTTATCCACAAGGTAGGGGTTCTTGATGCCTTGCACCCTTGTTGGGATTTGTTGCTCCACTGTTTCAGCCTGTAAGCCTTGGGTCTGTTCGCTGCTGCTTAAGGCTCTTCGTGGATTGCTTTCTTGTCACATAGACCTGCTGCTTTGCACATGTCACCTTTACAAATTGCCACTGCTTGTGGTTTCAAGTCATGCCCACCGCCCCTAATCTTTGTTTGTTACTTGCAAAAGAATGTGCTTCAAATCTTCTCTTGATGTAGATATTAAATATTTTGACAATTTACATTCAACTAGCTTGACTATGGAGATATGTCATGCTCATCCTTGCATTTTATCTTATGTGCTTAATCTTATAAAACTGTACCCCAATGATGTTTTTTTTTTCCATAAAAGAGACTTCTATTAAGTATGAACAAAATCTGTGAGAGCAAAAACTCAAAGGTGGCAATACATCATGCGGTGCATGAGAAAACTCCCCTCAAAAGGACGTGAAAACAACCAAGGTTGAGGTTGAAAATGCCATCTCAACCTTGTAGTAGTCTCAGAGAAGAAAGGGGAGCCCCCCCATTCTCTGAAAAATATAGCTCTCCAAGCAGAGGCTGCACATGAGGACCCCTGCATGGTGACTTAGATGGTCATCATTGTATGTATAGTGTCGGTCCATATACTAGCAAGGTATAAGAAGGGTGGACCTGGGATTCATCCAAAGCCTCTATGCATCTGGCTCTCCAAATATGCCACACTGGACTAAAACGGCACTGGCAAGAACAAATAAACCAAGCAGTGGCCAACAAAACCTGATTGACCACCACAACCCTGGATGCAAGATGAAGCTTGGATGAACTCCAAAACAGGAGTTTGCTTCGTATACTCTCCAACACTACCGCAAACTGTTGTGATGGAGAGATACCCATATGGACTTGGCACCCCAAATACTTGATAGGAACACCCCTCTGAACCCAAGTGAAACCAATGTCATTCCCCAATCAGGGGTGTCCTCGCAGGGGTGTCCTCATCACTAATCCAAAAGCCATTGGATTTATCCTAATTGATGCGTGTCCCTGCAGCAGTGCAAAATATATCGGAGGCTGTTCTGAGAGAAGTGAGCATATGTGTCGTGGCATCAAGAAAAACAGCAGTATGATCTACGAGCTCATTGTTCAGAAGTTCTTCATCCCGTCTGAGGCGAAGTCTCAGCCCAAAGATATCAGCTTGAGATCTAATCTAGATGATCATCACTTCAGCCGCAAATAAAAAGAGGAACGGAGCTAGAGAGCATCCCTGGCGGAGTGATCTAGAAATCTGAAACGTCTCTCCCCTTACCCCACCAATAAGAGCTTGGCTATGGGCTGATCTATATAAGGAGGATACCCCTCAAATCCATGCATGTGAAAATCCAAATTGAAGAAGGGTGCCTCCAAAAAGCCCCAATCTACCCTACCCCTCGAATCCATGCATGTGAAAATCCAAAGTGAAGAAGGGTGCCTCCAAAAAGCCCCAATCTACCCTAGCATAAGCTTTCTCAAAATCCAAGAGTAGAATGGCCAATCTTTGGCTGGTCTGCATAGCCCACTCAGAAGCCTCCCAAAATGAGAAAATATTATTAAAGATGCTCCTGCCATGAATGAAGCCTGTCTGAGTATCATGTATAAGATCTAGAAGCATGGGCTACAAGTGTTAGGCTGATCGCTTTCGCCAAGATTTTGTAGCAAGTGCCCAAAAGAGTAATCGGTCTCCATTAAGACACTAAGTTCCTGCTGCCCCCTTTTGCAATAAGATGATGAGACCATCTTTAATTGATTCCGGCATCTACCAGAGGCCCAAATGCCCTGCAGGGCTAAGGTAATGTGATCCCCAATCATATCCCAAAAAGCAATGATAAAAGAGTGGGTAAGCCCATCTGAACTCGAGCACTTTCCTTCCATATGGAGGGCAATATGGGCTCAAGGAAGCGGAAGGATGCACAAGAATGGAGTAAGAGCTGAAAGCCGTCACATCAACTACTAACAAATGAAAGTGCAAAGTACAAAATAAAGGGGAACCCTAGGACAGTGTCCTAGTGGTACCACTAGTACTAGGTGTCATAAGACACTAAATGTACTAGGTGACCTAAGTGCCAATAACTAAAGCTACATGGCACATACCAGGGCCCAGAGGCCATCAATACGACCGAGAGATGATGGCCTACAAACCCCCCTCCATGGTATGGGCTGAAGTATTCTGGAAACGTCTCAGAATACCTAGTATTTTCTGGTCATGGTGGCACATGTTCATAGACATCCTCCACTATGGTCTACACTGACAGCCAGAGTGCTTTGGCTATTGCGTGTAATCCAGTGTTTCATGTGCGTACCAAGCACATTGAGGTTCACTATCATTATGTTCATGAGTGGTTGTCCACAAGAGACATAGAGTTGTCCTACCTTCCCACAAAGGAGGACATCATTATGTTCGAGAGCGGTTGTCAACACGAGACATAGAGTTGTCCTACCTTCCCACAGAGGACAACATAGCAGATCTGTTTACAAAGGCACTTCCTCGTCCCAAGTTTGAAGTCTTTCGACAGGCTTTACACTTGGTTCCCTTTGTTACATGATTTGGCTACCTTGTACATTCATAGGTGGCTATATCCCTTGGCGGATACCAAGATCTGCAAGTAACTGTCGAAGCCAGACACACTCTACTGTAGCGGTGAAGGATGCCATGTACTCAGCCTCACAGCTGGATGTGGCAACTGTTGGTTGCTTCTTGCTGAGCCAACAGATACATGAACTGCCAAGCAAAAAACGGTTGCCGGTCAAGGCAAAGTAAGGGGAGGAGGTGCCTAGAGTAATGAACGTGCTTTGATACGACTGTAGGCTCAAGGAAGCGGAAGGATGCACAAGAATGGAGCAAGAGCTGAAAGCTGTCACATCAACTACTAACAAATGAAAGTACAAAGTACAAAATAAAGGGGAACCCTAGGACAGTGTCCTAGTGATACCACTAGTACTAAGTGTCATAAGACACTAAAAGTACTAGGTGACCTAAGTGCCAATAACTAAGCTACATGGCACATACCAGGGCCTAGAGGCCATCAATATGACCGGGAGATGATGGCCTACAATGAAGAAGTGCAGTCCTGAACTCTATGTTGGTGAAAGGTGCATCTAGTGAGGCATGCATATTTGGTTTCACCAACATAGGAATACAATGCCATACCACATATCTGGCATCATCTCTGGCCTGTATGTCAGGATCTGCTATCAAAAGAGAGGCATAAAAATCTATAGCTGTGTGCATGATGGCATCAGGATTAATGTCTGTAAAATCCCGTCTAAGTCAATAAGTTATGAAACACATTTCCTGCTCTGTCTAGAGAAGAAGTGCTTATTGACTCTACCTCCCATCTGAGTTCAAAAAGACTCTCGTGCATGAAAGGCATACTCTGCTCTCTGATCTAGTAGTGTCTGCTGATGAGCCCTTGTTGTAGTAAGGCGCTCTTCTTGAATCCAAGCATCTGTAGGCCTCTTCTGCTTTGCCCTTTGCAGGGCTGCCAACTGCCGACGAACTCCAATCTGCGGGTGAACTCCAATCTCCCGTCTGATAATGTCACATTTTATCAATGGAAGAAGTCCGAAGTGCAATAGAGGCAGGTGGCTGCTCCAAGAGTCCGCGTATCTACATAAGTGCCATCACTTGTCCTAACCTAAGCTAAAGCTAAGATGTTTTTGGTAGGAGCTATGGGATCAGAAGGCCTCTCCTGATCTGTAACTAAAGGAGTGGGAGGTCATGAGAGGTGCCCTCCTGTGCTGGTGGAGTGACAACCCTAACCACAACCCAACGGGGGACGATAGGTGGAGGACACGAGGGGTCTTGGACGTGCTGAAGGAGCTGGTTGTCTGGTAGCACGCGCTGCAGGATGAATAGGGGGTGCTGAGAGAGCGGTACGAGGAGGAGCCGCACTTGAAGACTTCTTGGGTCTTTTTTTCCTTCTTGGGCAGTCTCTAGCAAGGTGCCCATGGGTCATGCATATTTTTGCACTGATCCTGTTTGCCCACAACCTCTATCTCTGGCGGAAAAAGTATCCATCTGGTTGCTGGAGCATGATGTGGTCATCCGTGATGTTAAGGTGAGAGACAATGACCCTAACTCTAGGCACCCCATCGGCCTCCAATAGTGGCATTGTGTCAATGGTACACATGAGGAAGGCTGGATAGTCGGATAAAAAGAGATGTGACCTGACTATCCTCCTCAACAGGATCAAAACCTAGAGTGAAGGTGATAGAAAGATCCTCCTGGAGGCTAGCACCAAGGGATTAGCCTCGAGCACCGAAGCCGTGGCCTTAGGAGAATCGAAAACCACTTGGAAGAAGCCTTGACCAAGTAAGCGTACATCTGATAGGTGAGGAGTGAGGTCTTCCAGCACAGCCACAAGCATCTAGTCCCTGGCTTGCGATCTGGAAGGATGGGACCCACAGATGCGTGGGAAGAGTGAGGTAGAACTTTCTATCCCCACATCCTTTTTGAGTTGCTGCAAACTCGTCTTTTGTTTTCTCAGCCGATGGAAGCGAACGAGGATTGACTGAATGTGTATCCATTCATCAATCAAGGTGAGGAGGCCGATTCGAACACGGTGAAGCTCTATCCGACACTCCTTGCTATAGGAGGGGCTGGAAAAAGAAGAGGCTGAGGCAGGGCAAGGGTAGGGTAGGAGAAGGGGAGGCTGAGATTCGTTTTGGAGCAGCAACACTTCCTGTAACAAAAGCATTTTGTGGATCAGCCAAAGCGTGGAGCTGAAATTCATTTTTTGGAGCAGCCAAAGCTTGGATCAAAATTGTTTTTTGGAGAAGCCAAATCCTGGAGCTGAAATTAATTTTTTTTGGAGCAGCCAAAGCTTGGATCAAAATCGTTTTTTGGAGCAGCCAAGGCTTGGACATGAAATTCGGTTTTGGAGCAGCCAAATCTTGGAGCTGAATTTGGTTTTGGAGCAGCAGCACTTCGTAGATCAAATTTGTTTTTCGTAGCAGCCAAAACCTGGAGCTGAAATTTGTTTTTTGGAGCAGCCAAACCTTGGAGCTGAATTTCATTTTTGGAGATCAGCCTAACTGAAGAAGGTGAAGGAGAGAGTAGAGTGGGAGGGAGAGAGAGGCTGATTTGAGGGAGGGAGAGGGAGAGGCGGGCAGAGAGAGAGAAGGGAGAGGCTGAGGGGAGCAAGGAGCGACGGGGAGTTGCAGTTCAATGATGTATTTTCTAATTAGTTTGGCTAAAAATTCCTATGCCTTTGTCATAAAGCTATTTATCTGGATACTTTTAACTTTCAAATGTTCAAGGTAAAGTGTATTTTTTGCATTGAAGTAAATTAGGATCCTTTTTCTCCTTTGAGTTCTAATGAGGCTCTACAAGGTAGGTGCCTATTGCGTTTGGTTATAACAATTGAAATTTGATATCTTCATGCTGTAGGTATTGATAAATGGCCGGGAACGCAATCACATAGTCACAACTACCGTGCACCACACCCTTTTACAGATAAGGTTTTTCAAATCTAACTATTGTCTGTCTCAAAAATGGATGAAAAAATATCTTATGCTGAAAGCTACAAAGAAGCAAAAGCATCTACATATGAGGAACACCAATTCATATAATTTCTTATAATATTTATAACTAATGAAGGATGCCATTGCAAAAGGTTGGGATCTCTGGTTTGACTCAGATTGCTCCATGTCTAGTCCAAGAGATGTGAGCCACCTAGTGAGTCTGAAGTACCAGCAGTATCGGGCCCCAGATCGTGCCAACTCCATAGAAGATGCAAGTGCTAACCATGGCAACCGAGCTCTGCCTGCTGCTGAGTCTCCAAACTCCCTAACCCTGTGCAAATACATGACCGACTGAAACGCTGCATCCAATGCAAGGGGAGTAGCTCCAAACTCTGCTAGTATGATCTCATGCGGAACTGTAGCCTTGGCCCTAATGAGCCGAGAGAACATGATGATCTGTAACCTCTCTACTCGTCTCCGATCTGCAACGCCGAGGTCTCCTGCCCAGAAAGGAGCTGCATACATCGCAGCTGGTCTCACCAATGTATCAAAAAGCAAGGATTTCGTATCGGGATGCTGAAAGTGGGACTGAAAACACTGACGCTCAAGATGAGCCAACGAAGCATACCCTTTACTAATCCTATCTCGTGCTGCATATGTCATGGTGAAGACCGGTCCCCTGAAAACTACCCCCAAATAAGTGTACTCTCTAACAAGCTCAATGGGCTGTCCGTCATAAGTGAAGCAAAACTCATCCGTGCTGTAAATACGATCAGAGGTGTTGAAAACCATAACCTTGGTCTTGCCAAGGTTTACGGTCAACCCCCTGTCCTGGCAAAACCTATGGAGTGCCTCAATATGTGCCTGGAGGCCCTGAGCAGTAGAGGAAATGAGAACCACATCGTCCGCATACAGGAGGATAGGAATGGAGGATCCTGAGAGAGTAGAGCCCACACCGCCTGTCATCTGTACAAACATCTCTAGCTCATCAATATATAATCCAAAGAGAGTAGGAGAGAGCGGGCAACCCTGCTTCACCCCAATCGTGCTGCATACCTCCTCTGAGAGCCCCTCACGTGTCCGAACCCGACCAGTGACCCTCTCATACAAAGCCATGATAGCCCACTGTATCTCTCCACTGAAGCCCATCTGACGAATCCTCTGAAACAATCTGAATCGCTGAACTGTGTCAAATGCCTTCCTGAAGTCCACGAAGCAACAATAAAGCCGTTGCCTTCGTGACTTCGCCTCCTCTACCAGTGCCCTGAGTGTGAGGATGTGGTCAAGTGTCGAATGATCCCTGCGAAATCCAGCCTGCCCTCTGGCTCTGAGTCCTGTCGTCTCGGCATGGTCATTTATACGGCTTTCCAAAACTGATGCATAGATCTTGGCCATAACGTGGCCAATCATGATGGTCCTGTAATTCGACATGTGGATACCTGTATACATGGCCAAGATCTATGCATCAGTTTTGGAAAGCCGTATAAATGACCATGCCGAGACGACAGGACTCAGAGCCAGAGGGCAGGTTGGATTTCGCAGGGATCATTCGACACTTGACCACATCCTCACACTCAGGGCACTGGTAGAGGAGGCGAAGTCACGAAGGCAACGGCTTTATTGTTGCTTCGTGGACTTCAGGAAGGCATTTGACACAGTTCCGCGATTCAGATTGTTTCAGAGGATTGGTCAGATGGGCTTCAGTGGAGAGATACAGTGGGCTATCATGGCTTTGTATGAGAGGGTCACTGGTCGGGTTCGGACACGTGAGGGGCTCTCAGAGGAGGTATGCAGCACGATTGGGGTGAAGCAAGGTTGCCCGCTCTCTCCTACTCTCTTTGGATTATATATTGATGAGCTAGAGATGTTTATACAAATGACAGGTGGTGTGGGCTCTACTCTCTCAGGATCCTCCATTCCTATCCTCCTGTATGCGGACGATGTGGTTCTCATTTCCTCTACTGCTCAGGGCCTCCAGGCACATATTGAGGCACTCCATAGGTTTTGCCAGGACAGGGGGTTGACCGTAAACCTTGGCAAGACCAAGGTTATGGTTTTCAACACCTCTGATCGTATTTACAGCACGGATGAGTTTTGCTTCACTTATGACGGACAGCCCATTGAGCTTGTTAGAGAGTACACTTATTTGGGGGCAGTTTTCAGGGGACCGGTCTTCACCATGACATATGCAGCACGAGATAGGATTAGTAAAGGGTATGCTTCGTTGGCTCATCTTGAGCGTCAGTGTTTTCAGTCCCACTTTCAGCATCCCGATACGAAATCCTTGCTTTTTGATACATTGGTGAGACCAGCTGCGATGTATGCAGCTCCTTTCTGGGCAGGAGACCTCGGCGCTGCAGATCGGAGACGAGTAGAGAGGTTACAGATCATCATGTTCTCTCGGCTCATTAGGGCCAAGGCTACAGTTCCGCATGAGATCATACTAGCAGAGTTTGGAGCTACTCCCCTTGCATTGGATGCAGCGTTTCAGTCGGTCATGTATTTGCACAGGGTTAGGGAGTTTGGAGACTCAGCAGCAGGCAGAGCTCGGTTGCCATGGTTAGCACTTGCATCTTCTATGGAGTTGGCACGATCTGGGGCCCGATACTGCTGGTACTTCAGACTCACTAGGTGGCTCACATCTCTTGGACTAGACATGGATAGACTGCCTCCCTTCCGATACAGCATAGATGCCCCTCATCTCGAGTTGACTCGCCACGAGCTTAGCCAGGTCACGAGAGCAAACTTGCTGCAGCTTCATACGTATCGCACTTGGATTTATCCCACGCAGCTTCCGACGAAGATGGCCACATATCGTGACCACTTCCTTCGGATCTCAGAGGATGGATTTGTCATTCCACCAGGCTATACAGGTATCCACATGTCCCACTCACTCAGCAGCAGGCAGAGCTCGGTTGCCATGGTTAGCACTTGCATCTTCTATGGAGTTGGCACGATCTGGGGCCCGATACTGCTGGTACTTCAGACTTACTAGGTGGCTCACATCTCTTGGACTAGACATGGATAGACTGCCTCCCTTCCGATACAGCATAGATGCCCCTCATCTCGAGTTGACTCGCCACGAGCTTAGCCAGGTCACGAGAGCAGACTTGCTGCAGCTTCATACGTATCGCACTTGGATTTATCCCACGCAGCTTCCGACGAAGATGGCCACATATCGTGACCACTTCCTTCGGATCTGAGAGGATGGAGAGAGAGAGAGAGAGAGAGAGAGAGAGAGAGAGAGAGAGAGAGAGAGAGAGAGAGAGATTAACGTTCACAGGTTACCTTGCGGGCCTATGGGACAAAGTGCACAGAAAAGCGAACTCATACAAGCCTTAGTGGGCTGAAGCAAAGGGTACGCTAGGACCCTTGCTGAGTAATAGTCTATGCTAACAGAGTCATAATCATAATCATAATCAAGTCAATCAATCTATCTAGGCGTTGGGATGAAACCGAAGCCTGGTATAGTGATGGCTCTCTGGTGGGCTGCGAAAATGTCTCATATCTGCGTCTATGAAGCTGTCTCGCGTTGCGGTGGGGGGCGCGGTCTCCTCGCTCTCTGGACTCTCTGGGCTATGTCTAGAGTGACCCCTCGTCTCTGTTGGTGTCCCTTGAGGAAAGCTATGATAGGTCGGACCTCAATGGAGTGTACTCTGGCGGCTCTCTGTCGCACATGTGGCCTCTGTGCCCCTCTTAGTGGTACGGTGCCGGCTGCTCATCTAGACTGCTCTCATATCGGCTAGCTCCTCTTCCTCCACTCCACTGTGTCCGGGGGCTGACTCAAATGTATAGAAGTTTGTGACGTGCCGCTGTGCCCGGTCACCCTCTATGTCTGTAGTGGTCTGACCATCCCCTGTTGCTCTCTGATCTGTCGTAGAAGCGCCTCCCTTTGTTGCCGCATCTCCATCAGATAAAGCCCGATACAGACCTGGTCATGGAAATGGATCTGTCATGACAAAGGACCGAAGCCACTCCCCTCTAGGTTGAGACAGTGATAGCATCCCCGAATCTCGTAGTAGGCTGGGCAAACACAAAAAAAATGCTCCTCTGTCTCAACTGCCCCTAGCATACATAGCGTACAGACCCGCTGCTCTCCTGGTATACCCGCTGCTCTCCTTGCCTCAATCCTTAGTTGATGGGATGAAACCCGCATCTGACCAATGGCATTCCTCAGTGCATGAGATACTCCTCTATCCTCGAGATACTGGGGTCTGATAATGAATCCCTCCTCTGATACTCTCAAGAAGTGGTCGCGATAAAAGTGGGTCTTGGTGGGGAGCTCCCAGTCCTCCCCCAAGTCCGGGATGTGTGAAGCTGGAGGAGGTCTAACCGTATGATACGGTTGATCTCATCTCGCGGGATCGACTCATGAGGTGCATCCATGCTGTACTGAAAGGGGGGAAGCCTATCCATCTGGATACCGTGCCTGGCAAGCCATGTAGATATGCGTGCATACCATGTGTCTGTCCCGCTCTCTGGGAGTCGTCTGGATGACTCTAGGGCCAACCTCGGAAGTCTCCAATGGGGAAAGTCCTAGACTCTGTGGATGAAAGTCATTGTCTGAAAGATGGCATCAACCTGGAGAGGTGTCATGGATGGTGAACTCTTGCTTGTACTATCTCATGTGGAACTGAGGGCTTACATCAGACCATCCTGGATCCCATCGTCACCTGTAGCCGCTCGAAGCTCCTCCAGTCTGTCCTCGGAAGATCGCACCCTCAGAAAGGTGCTGCATACATGACAGTCGGCCGCAATAGTGTGTCGAAAAGCCAACCCTTCATCGGTGGATCCTAGAAGTGCGCTTGGAAACAGTGGCACTCTAGTCTAGCCAAAGCACTACACCCTTGTGTGAGTCGTGCCTAGGCTGCATGTTTCATCGTGAAGATGGGTCCTGTGAAGACTGCTCCCAAATATGTGTATGACTGCACTATCTCCATTGGTTCACCACGATAGGTGAAAGTGAGTCGGTTAGTCACTCCTTGTGAGGTGTTGAAGATCATAACCTTAGTTTTCCCAAGGTTGACCGTCAAATCTCTCTCTCTGCAAAACGCCTCTAAAGCCTCCAGATCTCTCTGCAGCCCCTCCGTTGAAGAGGATATAAGAACTATATCATCAGCATATAACAGTACCTGTGTGAGGAGATCCCCTAGTAATGAGCCCTCGCTACCTAGGCGATCTATGAAAGATGTGATCTCATCAATGTAGAGTCCAAAAAGAGTCGGTGAGAGAGGGCAGCCCCGCTTCACCCCAATGGTGCTCTCGACCCAATCCGATAGACCGCCTGGGGCACGGGGACCCTGCCTCTGACTGACTCATATAAGCTCATCACACCCAAAATCAGCATCTCTGGGATTTGCATCTCTTGTAGTCTCTTGATCATGCGGGATCGTGGAACAGTGTCGAAGGCCTTTCGAAAGTCTACGAAGCATGTGTAGACTCTCTGATGTCTGGACCTCGCCTCCTCAATGATAGCCCTCAAAGTGAAAATGTGGTCTAGAGTAGAGTGCTGCCTCTTGAATCCTGCTTGCCCTAGTGCTCGTTGCCCCCGTGCCTCTGTATGACTGCTGATCTCTCTCTCTAGTACCGATCCATAGATTTTGGCCAATGTGTGGCCAATCATGAGGGTGCGATAGTTCCCGGTGTCCATGAGGTCTCCTGCTTTGTGTATCAGTACGATAGTAGTGGTGCTCCATGCTGGTGGGAAGCCGTGACAAACTGCAAGATTAAACATATGTGCAAGGATCGGTGCTAGGACCTCCTGCCCATGTGCGAAGTGCTCTGTCCGAAGGCCTTCGTGATCCTTTGCTTTCCGGTTGTGGAGCCGGTGAAGTGCAGCCCGCACAATCTGCGTAGTGAATAGATGACAAGTAGTCGGCCTGGGCATAGTGGACGAGAGAGAGAGAGAGAGAGAGAGAGAGAGAGAGAGAGAGAGAGAAAGAAAGAAAGAAAGAAATTTTATTAAAGGTCCACGGAAGGCCATACATGGCCTATGGGACACAAAATCATCCGAAAGGAAAATACATCATCAACGATGCGCCAACTAGGTGGCCTCATCGTAATACCGCTAAGATGCCAAAAATGGCTACAAAAATCCTAGATACAAAATGAAATGAAATAGAGTACCAAAATTGCCTAGATACAAAATGTAAAATATGAAATATGAGGAACATCGTCTTCCCTAAGGGGTCTGTGATCCAAAGAAATGATGGAAGTCATGGCCATCGACCATGCCTCCTGCCATGAGTGTGAAGATCTGGGCAAGTGTCAAATGGGCTGCTGGCGGTGCCAAGTCTCCATGGAGCAATCTCCTCCGAAAATCTGCCATCATCCTCCGTCGTCTAGAAATAAAGCGACGGGTACGGCCTCTGTGTAAGATCATCCTGCGGTGCTGCCGGATCATGTCATATGTACATCCTCGGGGTGGAACCATCGGTGCTCTCTGGCAAGATGGGCTATCTCTGTGCTCATGGTCCTGCGCCTCGTCCTGCTCCTCATGAATAACCAGGTCTCTGGCAGGGATGCGACGGTGCTCTCTGAGGAATCTCTCTCTATATCTGGTGATCTCCCTGATGAACAACGCTAAGCAATACTGATCCTCATACTCCATAATCCGAGAGAGAGGTCCAAATCCGTGCCCAAATAAACAGTGAAATCTGCCACGGATCTCATAATATAAAGGGCATCTGCAAACAAAGTGCTCCTCAGTCTCCACCTCCCCCATAGTGCAACAAGGGCATATCCTAGTCTCTCGCCTGGGTCTATGTCCGGTAGCTGTACGACGCATCCTGCCGGCCTCAACGTCTAATCTGTGGGAAGATACCCTGAGCTGGCCCAAGGCAATCCTGAGTGAGTGCGACATATGAACGCCGATATATCCTGGGGATATGATGAAGCCATCCTCTGAAATCCTGAGAAAATGGTCACGATATGTGGCCATCTTCGTAGGAAGCTCCGTGGGATGAACCCAAGTGCGAAACGTGTGTAGCTGCAACAAATCTGCCCTGATAACCTGGCTGAGCTCATGTCGAGTGAGAGGGAGGCGAGGGGCATCTATGCTGTATCGAAATGGTGGCAGCCTATCCATATCCAAGCCCAGCGAGGTGAGCCATGTGGAGAGTGTGTGGTACCAACAAAAAGTATGACCTCTCTCCGCTAACATCTGCGAGGATGTCAGTGCTAGCCACGGTAATCGTGCTCTGCCTGCTGCTGAGTCTCCGAGCGCCCTGATCCTATGCAAGTACGTAACTGACTGAAATGCTGCATCTAGCGCTAGGGGTGTAGCTCCGAACTCTGCGAACGTAATCTGATGCGGTACCGTGGGCTTCGCTCTGATCAATCTGGAGAACATGATGATCTGTAACCTCTCTACTCGTCTCCAATCTGCAACCCTGAGATCTCCTGCCCAAAAGGGGCTAGCATACATGACTGCAGGTCTCACCAGCGTATCGAAAAGAGAGAGAGAGAGAGAGAGAGAGAGAGAGACCTTCTTAATATTATGGAAATGCAGTGCCAACCAAAGGTGTGTGTGAGAATGAAATGGAACAGGGACTGCAGACAGCCGATCCAGTTGGGTGGTGGGTCTACTTGACCCAACCCAAGTCGGTGACCCCGGGTCAGGTTGGCTGACCCGGTCGATTGACCCAACCTTGGTCAGCCACAATGGCTTACTTGGTTAGGCCCAGCCAGCTGCCACAAGACCAGCTTGAAACAGGCCCTTAAGCAGCCCTCTAATGTGCCCCCAACACTGGCTAAATTCCCTGGTCAACAGCCCCCAAACTAACTGAGTAAACTCCTTTCCAAGGTGGGCACACCTACACAGAAGCCCTCTCTCTCTCTCTCTCTCTTTTTCCAAGAAAAAGACTTTTATTAAGTATGTAAAAAACCTGCAAGAGGAAGCTCGAAGCGGAAGTACAGCATGCATGGCATGAACAAAAAGACCACCCAAAACGGATCAACATAAAAATCTCAATACAAACTGGAAAGAAACCAAGAGGCTGAAAATGCCACCTCAATTCTGCTATAGGCTCCAAGAAGAAGGGAGAGCCCCTCCATTCACCAAGGAAAACATCCCTCTTGGTAGAGGCTACCTGGGAGGAACCCTTCAGGGTTTCTCAACTGGCCATTAGAGTATGTATGCTATCAGTACAAATACTGGTTATGGTGTGAGAGGGATGGACGTGAGATGCTCTAAATTCTAACATAGAAGCCCTCACTCTCCACAGATGAGATGATCTAAATTCTATCACCCTCTCTGCAACTCAGAGTGTGAAAGTGTGAAGAAGAAAGCTGATGAAGATGCAACCATGGACCCTCCAGCACAGAGAATCACTTGGAAGAGATCACCTGACAACTTGGTTTTTCAAAACACAATGCCACCATGAACAATAAAGAGATTTGCTTGGATTTCATTTCCCATACTAGTGTGCAGTGAATTCCAAGTAAAGAGTGATGATCTGTGAACACATCACGTCCAGGAACCCCGAACAATGAACAAAGAACACATCCTGTGCATAGTCTCTGCGACACCAAGCAATGAACTTGGAACACATCTAGCTCATAGATTTTTCTCCAAAGCTTACCTTACCTGCTAGATTTCAGTTTTATACCAGCCCACAAGCCCTCTCTAGCTGTAGCACACGGCCAGACTTATACCTTAGTGCTAGAAAGATTGTATGAGCTGGTTTTCCTGAGCAAGATCTGCCCTCAGGTCACGTGAAAGCATTGTTTAATGTTTGCACCATTGGGGAGACCCTTTCATAATGGTTTGCACTAGAATCACGGTCCTCCTAATCCTGCTATTCCTCAAGGAAAGCTTCCTCATGATCATTGGTCCACCGCTGCGTGCTCATAGGATGTTCGAGCTTCTTCTCATGGCCCTGAATGATTTCCCACAGACCGTTGTGGATGAACCAAATCTGCATGTATAGCTTCCAATGAGCATAATTTGATCTGTCGAGTTTGTTCTCTTTGTTTATACATGAGGGTGCCATGGATCTACTCCAGCAGTGACACACTTGTGCTGAAGTTGTATGAACGGCTCTTCTGCAAGGGAGGGTGGAGTGGAAAAGAAGAAGGGATAGGGAGGGTGGGCAGGGAAAGAAGAGAAGGGAGGTTAGATGGGAATGTAGGAAGAGAGAAGAGGCTGCTACAATGACTCCTTCACAAAATTCCGAATTTCTTGTTGTCCCTGCTTGCAATAGCCTTCTCCAGCAGTTGCCTGCGTCCCAGACTAACCATACCCTCAGATCACCTTTGACTATGGTTCACCTTCTTCCTGAGCTGTCCACGCTACATGATCTTGTGCAATCACCACACTATCAAGACATGGGTGATGGTTTCATCCATGCGCGATGCAATAAGGGGGTGTGGGATATGGACAGGACAATATCTCGGATTCAGCCAGCAACAAACTCTGGGAGTTTTTTTGTGTGGCCCAATTTTCACGATGAGACGAGTGATGCAGGGCCAATTGAGTAGGGGATGCGGTGCACTTGCTAGGCTTGAGTGCCAGTTTTTTCACTCTCATTTCCAGGATTCCTAGACCAAGTCTCTTCTCTTTGACTGCTTGATCTGCCCAACGAGCATGTATGGCAGTCCTTGCCGAGGGCTTGGTCTATCAAAGGTAGACTGGGCTCGAGTGGAGAGGCTCCAAGTTCTCTTATTGTCATAAATGATCCCAGTCAAGCGTCAGTTCCACACAAGATCATTTGGCTAAGTATGGTGTTTCCCCACTCCAGCAACATTCTAGGTAATCACATCCCTTCATTGAGTTAGGAATTATGGCCCCTTGACCTCAGATTGTTGCAAGTTACTTGGCCACAAAGGTGATGGTATGCCCATACATGCAGATGGTTTGAGAGCATGGGACTCCACATGGACAGATTGCTCCCCTTTTTGCCCCCTCTATTCTGCTCGCTTTGTCACGAGGCTAATTAGGTTATCGGGAGGATCTCATACAACTACTCACATACAGAACTTGGTTAGGCCCTAGCAAGCTCAACTTCTACAGAGATCATTGCTTATGGATGTCATAGGAGGGCTTCATTGATCCGCTAGGCTATGCCTGGATCCACCTCCCCCACTTTTTGAGGATTCGATTGGCCCAGTTCTGTGTTTCCTCACATCGACTATGCATCGGTTGAGGGCATTCCTAGAGAGGGCTGCATATGCACCCTATGCGATCTTCATGAGTTTGAGTTAGAGGAGCACTTGGCTTTCAGATGCCTTGTGTACTATGAGATCCAAGGTCGTCACCACTATCCCTTTAGAGATGGAATCGAATCCCTCTCCAACCTCTTGGTTCACCCGGATCAGAGACGTTTGGTGGCCTTCATTAACGAGGCCATACAATGCAAAGACTAGTTGCTCAAGGCACATATACAAGATGAGGATGCTCAGCCATATTCCACCCAAAGGGATGGCATAGACCAATAGTCCTGAGGGAGATGGGATAGCCGAGTCTTGGAGCAAGAGATATGACAAACTTGTTGCTACATAGATCAAGCTTGGGGATCTTCCCTCCATGTTTGCTAGACCAGAGGCACAGTCAGCAGGTGTGACTGTGGCACTTGTTTGATGTAGACCACAGCTAGGAGGCCATAGCGGACCACACAGATTGACCACCGTGAGCACTCTATCATGAGTTTCATGTCACCCGCCACCCCAGCCACCGTTGGAGCCTCTCTCTGCCAAGACCCTCTTATCCATTCTTAGTCACCCTATGGGCTTGGTTCTGCAAACATCATACAAAGGACCAGCACAATGATACCACATTACACATGGGTTTCAAAGAGTTTTTGTACTTGTATTTGTCTCCCGTTTAGTGGCTCCACCCATCATCTCATCGTATTGGGTTTTTCCAATCTCATAGACCCTTCGATCTTTCAAAGACTTGAATAAACTTTCTTTCTTTCTACATCCTCACTGGAGGGATCTCACAAATGTGTGGTGGATCTCTAGCTACTCATATAACCTTGACTGCTAGATTTTAGGGGTTGGTGAGACAGATGGTGGCAACCTGTGAGGACGTTCCTACTAGTGTTTTTTTTTTTTTGGTCCTGCAGAAGCCCCCCCCCCAAAAAAAAAAGAACAAAAACACAAAAAAAAAACAAAAACAAACAAACAAAATCCCCCGCAAAGAAGGAGCAGCTAAGCGGCCTATCCTACCAAGATTTAACTTGAGAAATGATACCCTAAATTGGTAACGGTGCTCTAAACTTGTTGGAGAAAATTATCCGTACACTTTACTAAATGGTGCAAAAAACATGATACATATCTAAATCATGTCTTGCCATTTGATTTGATATGCTAGATGACCCCATTTGGATTTGTCAATCAAAAGATATATGCTATCAAAGTTTGGCTGGTTTTGGTGATCAACAAAAAAAACAAGAATGCGATGGCTCCCCAGCTTTTTGTCCCATGAGCACCTATTTTTCTAAAATTTGTCTTTAAGAAAGATATGGTTCCTACCCACCTTGATGAGCCCATATTAGTGATCCCTCACGTCAGCAAAAGGGTTCAAAAAAGAAAGTGAGATTCTATTGTAGTAGATGAGTTATTTTGGTGTATACACTCATCTTCATTCAACTAGTTTGCTGCTCACAGTGGACTTCTAGCTTGTATTGAGGGTTTCCTCCCTCCATTCCTTTTCTTGTATATCTGGTTTATTCCTGTAATCAATCAATTGATTTGGGTTCTTGAGAGTATCTTCGTGTGCATGTTTTAGTCAGTGTGTCCACCACACATGTCCCTTTGCTCTGGCATTTGAATTCATTGTGCTTTTGAAAGAAGTTACCGTCATGTACTGTCACATTCTTGAAGACAAAAAGCACCAATGGTGTGTTTATGTTCATCTCTAGCTAGAATTTTTCCTTTGTCTTGAGACACTAATCATGTCGTCATCCTCCATCCCTCTGGGGTCTTTCCATGCTAGTGTGATGGCTTGATGAGTGCCTTATATGGCTTCGAAATATCCACAAGTGTAATGTTTCTGGTTTAGATCTCCCTAGCCAGTCCTTAGTAGCATTGCCATTTTTAATAGTTTGGGGACTGAGGATATGGAAAATAGCGTGCAACTATGCATATTTCAGAGTATATTTAAATGGTGCCAACCATATAGTTTCTTTACGCACATCAATATCTCCAGCTTCATGTGTTTTCATAGTCTTTAAGCACTTTGAGCATGTTTCAAACCCCTAGTCCTTCAGAGCATCTTCTAGTTTGTGCTTCCTTTTCCAAGAAATTTTTTGTTGAAGCTCATTGGTATCTAGTCACCTCTTCTCCTATGTTTTGAAAGCAAAACCAAGACAATTTGGGCCAGGGAATTCTCAATGGCAACCACATTCCATCTATATTTGTGAGGTGAGCATTCTTACCTTTTTTGTCACAGAGAAACAAATTTGGAAAATGAAGGTAGTTTTCTGCAATTGTAGAAACTTCAGTGCGAATTTTTTGGGCATGAAACAAGTCCCGTGTCTACAACTTTTTTTTTCTGTGGAATATGTGGAACTTAATGATAGCATGTCCAACTGGTTGTGAATTGATATGGCACTATTTTTATTTCCCATGTCCACTTATGTATGGTTAATTGGTTTCAGGTGGTGGTGGTTATTGGAAATTCGTCAAGTGGGGTTGACATTGCTAGAGAAATAGCAACAGTGGCAAGTGAAGTACATTGGGCAGGGAGAAAGTGGGATACATCTACTGATATGAAGAAGCATGTTGGTCCTTCAAATAATATAAGGTTGCATCTCATGGTATTTTACAACCTATTGAGAATGAAAATATGTCATTGCACTTTATATCTTGGATAGTTGAGGTCTTTTAGAGTGCCGTTCAGTTTGTCACACTATATTCGTTCTGACTTGATACTTTTAAAAACCTCAATTGTACGTGCTTTGGATGCATATTGCTGCGCTGATGTGTTGCATGGTTTCTCATGCAATCGATTATATAGACATGTTCTTGATTTTTTTTCTTCTTCAGGTTCTTGTTCTTCCTTTTTGTTGTTGAGTTGGATTGTATAAGCTTAGTAAGCAACCAAATTAGTTTTACTTTCTACTTTTAGGTTCATTTCACATGTCTTGTAAACTTCCTTGTCCCCTTTGTCCTGCGCCGCCTCCTTCCCTTGGCTCCCCATGCTCTCTCATCTGTTTAATCTAGAGAATAAGGGCCATCTCTCAGGAGGTGGAAAGGGGTAGATGGACATGAGCCAGAATTCCAAGGGACGCGAGAACTTGCAAAATCCGCCCACAAGGGAGGTAGAAAATCAAGAACACACTCTTCTCCATTGCCGAGTGTACAAGCACATCAGAGAAAAATATGGCACCAATGCTGCCAGTCTCAAAACCCTCCTAGAACAGCCTGCCAAACAACGGTGCGCTTAGCTAAAGGGGCACGGCAGCAAAGTCCTCTTTCACCTTAGAGTTGTGTCTTTATGTTAGAGGTATATAACGAGTTGTACATCAAAACCATTTGATGTTTGTAATAGTATTTTTTAAGCTTTCTTGGGCTCTCCTTATTCTTTGTCTCTCTGTCTCTCTGTCTCTGTCTCTCTCTCTTATGAGAGCAGCATGGACTGATGCCACAGGTCACCAAGATCAAAAGAGCACAAACACTTGTTACAGACTTCTATGCATCTGAGTTAGCTTCTGGTGAGGCTGAGGGAGAGGAGCTTGATGAGATGAGAGCATCATGGATTAGCTGTGGGAGTGTCCACCACGATGCTGCTTGACGAGAGAGACACACTCCACGTGCGATGCACACTTTACCTAGTGCTGAAATTTGCAAAAATTTGGAGATATTTGAGACTAGGGTGCGCTAGATTTTGGAGATTAGGGTAAGGCATGTACTTTGTCCTGGAGCTTGTTTTTTCCAGATATCCATTCAGCCTTTTCTTTTCCCATTCCTCTTTGTTGCTATTTTCTTTTCTCCATTCCTCTTGCATATTCCCTCCGTGTTTTTTTATCTCAGCTAATAGCAATAGCACGAAAATGCTCATGAGGAGGGAAGGATTCAAACATTTGAGGATGGATGAGATTGTCACATCTCCAAGGAGGAGACCCGACCACTGTATGGGGGTTCCTATCGGAGGGGAAGCCACCTATCCCCATCACTGACCCAGATGTCTGGCACATGTATGCATGTTCCCCCTTTATGATGTCCAAAGGCAAACACCACGGGACATGTCCTCTATGCCCAAGCCCACCACTTGTTACTTGTTTACCACACAGAATGTGCGCTGCACTCCGTCAACTACACAACTGGAAAGCAAAGGATCATGAGGGTCTACGGTCTGAGCACTTTGGGCATGGGTAGGTCTTAGTTCTGGTCCTAGCACATGTGTTCAACCATGCTGTTTGTCATGGTTTCCCACCCGCTTGGAACACTACCACTATTGTACCGATACACAAAGCCGGTGACCCTATGGAGACTGGGAACTACCGCACCCTCATGAGTGGTCATACTCTGGCCAAGATCTATGGATCAGTTCTAGAGAGGGAGCTCAGTAGTCACATAGAGGCTCGGGGGCAGCGGGCACTAGGACAAGCAAGATTTCAGAGGCAACATTCTACCTTAGATCACATATTCACTTTGAGAGCTATCATTGATGAGGCAAGATCCAGACAACAGAAAGTCTACACATGTATGATAGACTTTCGGAAGGCCTTGACACTATCCCGCGATCCAACATAATCAGGAGACTACAGGAGATGCAGATCCCAAAGGCACTGATTTGGGGTGTAGTGAGCTTATTTGAGTCAGTCAGAGGTAGAGTACGTGCTCCAGGCGGTCTATCAGACTCGGTCGAGAGCACGATTGGAGTGAAGCAGGGCTGTCCACTTTCAACGACTCTCATTGGACTCTACATCGATGAGATCACATCTTTCATAGATCGCCTAGGAGGCGAGCGATCACTATTGGCTGACCTCATGATACATATATTGCTATACACTGATGACATAGTCTTGATATCGTCCTCAGCGGAAGGGCTGCAGAGACACCTTGAGGCCTCTAGGGTGTTTGGGAGAGAGAGAGAGACACTTGATAGTCAACCTTAGGAAAACCAAGGTTGTGGTCTTCAACACCTCACATGCAGTGACTCGTCGACTCAGCTTCACCTATCGTGGTGAGCCAGTGGTGGAGATAGTGTAGTCCAACACATGTTTGGGAGTAGTCTTCATAGGACCCCTTTTCACGATGACCCATGCAGCCCAAGCACGACTCACACAAGGGGGGGGTGCTTGGCCCGACTAGAGAGACAATGCTTCTAGGGAAACTTTCAGGATCCACCAACAAAGAGCTGGCTCTTCAACACACTGGTACAACCGACGGCCATGTATGCAACACCCTTGTGGGGGTGTGATCTACCGAAGACCCAGTGGAGTAAATTTGAGCGGCTACAATTGACTATGGGGTCTAGGGTGATTCAAAGTAAGCCCTCAGTTCCACATGAGATAGTATGGGCAGAGTTTGCCATGACCCCCTTACAGATTGATGTCATCTTTCAGACAGTGGCTTTCCTTGATGGAGATTACCGAGACAGTTTGCCATGACCCCCCTATAGATTGATGTCATCTTTTAGACTTACCGTGATGGAGATTACCGGGACTGGCCTTGGAGTCATCCAGACGACTAGCAGAGAGTGGAGCAGACACATGGTATGCACAGATATCCACATGGTTTACCAGGCACGATATCTAGACGGACAGGCTCCCCCCTTTTCAGTACAGCATGGACGCACCCTCCGAGTCGATCACGCAAGATGTGATCAACCGTATCATACGGTTAGATCTCCTTTAGCTTCATACGTCCCGGACTTGGGGGGACCACCGCGACCACTTCCTGTGAGTATCAGAGGAGGGTTTCATCATCATACCCTAGTATCTCAAGGACATAGGAGTCTCGCATGCACTGAGGATTGCCATTGGACAGATGTGCGTTTCATCCCATCAGTTGAAGATCGAGATGGGGAGAGTAGTAGTCATACCCAAAGAGCATTGGATATGTATGCTTTGCACAGTAGGAGTGATTAAGACAGAGTAGCATTTCCTATGTGCTTGCCTAGCCTATTATCAGATCAGGGGATGATACGATTGCCTCTACCATTAGGGTAGCGGCTTCGGCCCACTCTCACGATTGATCCACTTCCAGGATTGGCCTATACCTACTTGAGATGCGCCGACACAGGGAGTAGTAGGAGGTAATCAAACCACATGACAGAGAGCTGATAGAGCATTGCGACACGTCACAAACTTCTATGCATTTGAGTCAGCCCCAAGACACACCGGGATGGAGGGGACGCAGAGACCACATGCAGCACGAAGAGTGACCAGAGCACACTCTATTGAGGTCCGTCCTATCACAGCTTTCCTCAGGGGAGACCACCCGAGATGAGGGGTCCCCTTGAACATAGCCCAGCAAGTTCAAAGATTGAGGAGACCATGTCTCCCTTCCGCCATCACAGCATGAGATAGCCCGACAGACGCAGATCTGAGACATTTTTGCCACTCACAGACGAGACACCACGGTGCCGAGCTTTGGCTTCTAAGCCCGAGTCTCATCTCTCAGCATACTTCATCTCTCAGTTGGTTGCTAGTCTCTGGGTTATATCTAATTTTGCTCGAGCTATTGAGCTCTGTAGAGTTATTAGTTTATTAGTTTAGCAATCTTAGCACTCAACAAGGGCCTTAGCGCGCCCTTTGCTCCAACCCACTGAGTCTTGTATGAGATCATCCTTTTTGGTGTACTTTGTACCTTGTCCTAGAGGCCCACGAGGCCTTTTGCGGATGTTAATACATCTTTCTTTCTTTCTTTCTCTCTCTCTCTCTCTAATGCATTGAGGACCGCCATTGAATAGATGTGGGCTTCATCCCATCAGCTGAGGATTGAGATAGGGGGAGCAACATGCATATCCAGAGAGCAACAGATCTGCATGTTATGCACCCTGGGAGTGATTGAGACAGAGGAGTATTTTCTCTATGCCTGCCTAGCCTACTATGAGATCAGCGGACAATACCACTGTCTCTATCAGAATGGGAGTAGCTTCGGCCCACTATCATGATTAATCTACTTCCATGACTAGGTCTGCATTGGGCTCTATTTGCTTGAGATGCGCTGACATAGGGAGACTCTGCTATGACAGATCAGAGAGCAGCAAGAGGTGACCAGATCACAGGATACATAGGTTGACTAGACATAGTGACGTGGCACAGATTTTTACGCAATTGAGTCAGCTCCAGGACACAGCGGGGTGGAGGAGGAGAAGTTACTTGATATGCGGGCAGTTTGGATTACCGAGAGAGGGACATAGAGGCGCCTCATGATATGGAGAGCGACTAGAGCACATTCTATTGAGGTCCGGCATATCACAACTTTCCTCAAAGGAGACCGTCCGAGACAAGGGGCCACTTACAACATAGCTTAGCGGGTTCAGAGATCGAGGAGACCACGTTTCGCTCTGCCACCACAGCATGAGACAACAGACGCAGATCCGAGACATTTCACCGCTCACAGACAACCCACCACAGTGCCAGGTTTCGGTTTCTGCGTCCCAATTCTTAACTTTTTTCAGATTGCATACGTTTTGTACTTGCTCGAGTTATTGAGCTCTTTATTTCAGCATATACTTAGCAAGGGTCTTAGTGCACCCATGGCTTCAGTCCATTGAGCCTTGTATGAGTTTTTCCTTGTGGTGTACATTGCACTTTGTGCCATAGGCCCTCGAGGCCTCCCGTGGACGTTAATATATCTTTTGTTCTTTCTTTCTTTCTCCCGCCGCATAGCCTCTCATCGCCCATCTCTGCTTTTCTCTATCCGCCACCCATGCCTCTCTCTCCCCGTCACGTAGCCTCACATAGCCCATCGCTCAGCACTTCGTAGCCCCTTGTAGCCTGACTGTTGTCAGCAGCACTGCCACATTAGCCAGTAGCACCAGTACCAAGAGCAGCATGGCCACAGGAGTCACAGACATCGTCAAACCCAACCTCAGAGCCCCTGGCTCAGTCTGGGGTGTTAGCTTCAGCAAAGGGGCCTCCAATGCATGCACAGGCCGTCATGGAGTCCTCGAAGGAGTTTCCGAAGGTGAAGACCTTTGTCTCAAACCCTATCAGTAAACCCTCCTACACTGATATCGCAGCAACACCCAACCCTTATACATTGCATTATAGGCGAAGGATCGGCTCAGACCCACAGGAACATATTTTCTACAGCAGGAAGTTAGCTGAGGCTCCAGCTTGCAGCCTTCGGAAGAAAGGTGAAGGACACGGAGAATAATGGCAAAAAGGAAATCATTGCAGAAGCATTACAAGAGTGTAGCACAGCTCCACCAGCACCAGCACTTGTATGGTCACAGAGATGATCTCCACCCAAGTCATTTCAGGCAAGAAGGAGATGGCCATCATGGTCAGCAACAACAAAATCAATAAAGTAGACCTTTACGTAGAAGTCAAAGAACAGGAAGCATAACACATAACATGAAAATACTACGCATTGGAGGGCTATAAGAGGATTGCATTAAGTGCTCAAAGATGAAGAGGGGTACACACATGTGGAAAAATTCACATGTCTCAAGAAGGAGATACCACAAGTTGATTGGGATGAAAATGATATTAGTTGTATCACTCAGATAGGTACACATGCACAAGTTTATTTCAAGAGGAGGGTAGGAAGAGTCAAGATTCTCTGACATACAAATAAGCTGAAGGATACAAGGGTATGGATATTTGAAGAGCTAACTCCAACTCAGCTCAAACAAAGGAATATTGAACTCACTAAAGTGAAGGATGCACGCAAAGCTGGAAAATGGGCAGTCTACCGAGGTGGATTGGCATTAATTAGAGCCTTCACATCTAAACCCCAAGGCCCTCAATCTTAAACTGATGTAATGAAGGCCATTTTATGATAGAACCTGATTTTAGATGTCTGCTATAATAACTTGGAGATGAGATGCCATGTGCACTCCTTGAATCTCTGGTCTATCCAGATGTTGTAAGTCATTTTGACATTTTGCTTTTTGTCCCATAGGCCCATGAGGCCTCCCATGGACGCTAATCTCTGTCTCTCTGTCTCTCTCTCTCTTCCGAGACGTCTGCCAAGACGTGCTGATTTCTCTGGCCTACATAGCATCATGGTGGATATATTGGGATGAGCGGGAGAGAGCAATATCTCAGATAGTTTATATTTAAAGATTTTTTCTCATAATTTCATTTCTACCCCGAATTAGAATAGAGTTGATTCCAATATTGTCTTGTTCTCTTTCACTGATGAGACTCCATCAGTTACATATATATTGGTTTTGGTCTCATAGGCCACTTTGGCCTCTTGTGGACGCTAATATACCCCCCCCCCCCCCCCCCCCCCTCCTTCTCTCTCTCTCCCTCTCTCTCTCTCTCTCTCTCTCTCTCTCTCTCTCTGTGCGCAGTACAAGGGTGCAAAACCAACATGGCTTGGACCCCTGGTTGGATTTTCATTTCATAGTGAAAATCTGAGTACAGAGCAGCTAGAGGTTGCTTATACAAAACACTGCCTCTTCTTCCTGCCTGGTGCCCACACTGCATCATCTCCCTGCCCGCTCCCCGCGTTGCCTCTCTTGGCGCTGCATCTTTTCCCTACCTGCTGCCTCCTCTTCTGTTAGCTTCTGCCCACTGCCTCCTCTTGGCATTGCCTTCTCTTTGGACAACCTTTGATGATATGGTGACTCTTCTTCTCAAAAAAGATCGCCGAAACAAAGAATCTCCGCTCTTTACGTCAGGCATTGAAGAGGCTCTTGCCTCCACTAGCAAATGGAAAGCCCATAAGAACATCACGTGCAGTTATTGTAAGCGCAAGGGCCATATTGAAGCACATTGCTCTACAAAGAAAGCAAAAGAACAAGACCAGCCTCATGCCAACTTGGTTGAAGGAGAGGAGACCCCAGAGGAGATTCTAGTCATCGACCAAGCACTATTTGCCCATGTCACCCTCATTGAGGATGACAACCCATATGTATTCTGATTTCTCTTATGTGAGTCAATAAAGGTCCTCTGCCTTGAGTAGTCCCTCTAAAATGATGTATGCTTTTGTGGCTTTGGTGTCAATAAGGTTACTCTGACCTGGTTAGTCCCCCAAAAATGATTGTAGCGGGTGTTTACTCTTATGGCTATGCAAGACTCCTACCTAGTTCAGAGTAAGGGGGGTGACGAGGGATGGTTCTCACTGTCGGTCGCAAGCTGATTGAGAAGTCACTATCATACGGGAGGTGTTGGATAGTTGGACTTCCTTTTTGCAGTATTACGGTGGAGGGGGGATAAGTCTACTCCTTGCGTGTTGGGTCTCACACTCTTTGCTCTAAGGGGGGATGTTGGAGAGAGCATAGTCAAAGACTATGTTTTAGTGTGTACTAGGAACTAGTTCATGAGTCTTTGTGTGAAAGAGTGCCATGTGGCATCTTGGGAGTTATCCCATATACATATGGTACTTAAGTGTGTGTGTCCACTCCATATGAGTGTTGTACTTTCACTTGTCACATCAATCAACTCAAGTGGAACTTTTGGTCATGTAAGTGATTTCCTTTGGTTCTTGCGTTTCTTTCCATTTCCATCTCCTTTCATTTCTATTTTAAGTTATGTTTCCTTCATTCTAGCTCCCTTGCCTCCTTTCCACCTTCTTCCTGTTCCTTTACTCTCCATGCTTAGCAAGTACCAAGTGTCAACTGTCTAGTTGCTATGTAAGCTCATGCCATGGGTAGGGTCTCTCTGGGGCCTTCCAACACCCATGATCAATCCCTTAGCTCCATGAGAATAGGGCATTTTTACCCCTTCCTTAGCTCCATGAGAATAGGGCATTTTTACCCCTCTTGACACCTGTAACAATTTACTGAAGCACACCACCATGGCACCCATTAATTGTTAGCTCTTGCATGCAAAATATAATTCTAGACTAGTCCTAGTCTCTGTGGGTGTCCCCACCAAGCAAACCGGTGCACACCAAAATGAAAGTACTATGGTTGATCGAGGTCAACCCACTTTGACCGTGGTTAAGAATTTTGACTGAGGTCAAAATACTTAACCCTAATCAGATCTCTTTGACCGTAGTCAGCACAAATACTCTGGTTGACTCTAGTCAATCCTCTTGGCCTAAACCAAGTCTCCTTGACCAAAGTCAGGCCTTCTTGTTACCTCCAACAAGTATATTAAAATATGCTGCAGCTGCTCCGTTGAGAACCTGGTCTGCTTTCATCTTCTTTATGGCATCTTCTATATCTATCAAAATTTCTACCTTTTTTTACTTCCTTAGGACAATACTGTGCTTTGTGATATTATCTTATAATTGTTGAGTGTTATCCTCAAATAGTCCCTCTAAACAACAAAACAAGGTTCTACAAACTGGAGCTATCACTACAAGGTATTGGTCCGTTTCTGACACTAATGCCGACGGAAATTACACTCTTTTTTTTTGGCAAGCGCAAAGGTTAGAAAATAGTTAGAATAAGTGTTGGAAAATGTGCTTTGGTATATACCAACAAGAAAATTATCGGTATATACCGACACTGATAAAGCATCGGTATATACCGACCCTCTATGTTTTGGTGCTCTTAACAAAGATGGACCATAAAGGAGTTTTTAGAGTACAAGTCAAAGAATAGACAAAACAACACTTCTTTCGGTACCTAGTTTTGACTGCCAAAATGGATGCTTAGAGGGAGGGCTAGAAAATGCTTGAAAAGATGCTCCAAAATTAGATCCTCTTAGCTGACAAGCATTTTTAAGGTAATATTGGATTGTGGAGGAGCCTTTAGAGCTCGAGTCAAAGACTAGACAAAACAACACCTCTTTAGGCACCTACTTTTGACCACCAAAATGGATTGTTAGAGGGAGGTGCCTAGAAACTTGCTTGAAAAGATGCTTCAATATTAGATCCTCTTAATTGACAATCTATTTTAGGTAAATTTGGGTGGCACCCTAGATTTTAACGATTTCTATTTTGGTCCTATGAATTAATTAATTCTTTTGCTTGTCTCTGTAAAGGGGGCTGGCTTTGAAAAAGTGAAGGAAGGTACAAGTTTGTCAGCTCATACCTAAATGTTGGTCTTTATACGAATTGAAAGTAGGCTCATATTCTCTTACTAAGCATCATGTCCTTTTCTTATTCATCTGTATTTAAACATGGTTTCCATCTTCCTTTTCAGTAACTTAAAAGAGTCTCCACGATGCATCTTCTAATGCATGCAAAGCTGATGAAAATATGACAGGTTGAATCGGCTCACGAAGATGGCACTCTCAAATTCCAAGATGGGGCTTCAGTTGTTGCTGATGTTATTTTGTACTGCACAGGGTGAGTTGTTCTTTTTCTTTTTTATTTGGGAGAATTTGTCACTTATGTCAACCACTCATAAGAAGACCATATTAATAGCATTCATGGTGTGTCTATTGTATAGGTATGCTTTCTCTTTCCCATTTTTGGACACACACGACATAGTAAAAGTTAATAATAATTGTGTTGGACCTCTCTACCAGCATGTATTTCCACCATTATTGGCACCATCCCTCTCTTTCATTGGCCTCCCTTTCAAGGTATGGTGGAACTTTGCATTTTGATGTTTTGTCATTGAATGATCAATGATGCTTAGGTGGCCTAAACCAGTTAGTGAACTTTTTTGATGTTGATGTGCATGTTCTTTTGTGCATCCATGTAGGAAAAAACCCTCATGCTGCCTTATTCTTTATTTGGTGAAATCCTCTTACATTCAATCAAAATGCTTATTAAGATTTTCCATCTTTTCGCCCATTTAAGAGCATGTTGTGTTGGTATATACTTGGCCTTTAAGGCAATTGACTTGAAAGATATTTATGTACATTTTTCTTGTATGGTGTGCTTCCACCTTCAAGAGTACAGGTTCTGTTTTGGTTGGTGTTGTTGTATCATTGCTCTTTGATGTTTTGTACATTGCTATTGGAGAAAATCCTTTTTCTTGGTTTTCATCTATGAAATCTACGTAGAATTCAGACGCGGGCTTAAGCTCTTCTCATTTTTGGGAGGCTTCACATTGGGCTATACAGAGTGGCCAGAGGCTTGCCATTCTAATCTTTTGATTTTGGGAAATCTTACCATAGAGTAGATTGATCTTTTTGGAGGGTACCCTTCTATGCTTTGTATTTTTAGCTACTTGGATCACACGGGTTTCTTCTTTGTACAAATCAGTCCATAGGTAGGTGTTCATTAGAGGGGACACGGGAGGGTTTCATATCTCTAGATCAGTCTGACAGGGATGCCCTCTTGCTCCTTTCTCGTATTTATTTGTGGCTTAAGCGACGAGCATCTTCTTGAGTTCTCAAGCATACATTATTGGGATGAGGAGATTTTGGTCAGTTAGCTTGTTGATGACACGATGGTTTTTTTTAATGCCACTTCATGGAATTTCACTTCTTTCATGGCAACCTTGGATTTATTTTGGTAGCAGGTGCACATATTAATTGGAATAAATCCAATGGTTTTTGGATTATTGACGAGGACACTCCATATTGAGGAGCTGATTTTGGTTTCACTTGGATTTAGAGGGGTTTTTTTGTCAGATACTTGGGTGGCTAAGTCGGAGTGGGCATCTCTCCTTCGCAGCATTTTGCTCCTTTGTTGGAGAGCATCAGGAGGAAACCCTTGTTTGGAGTTCATCCAAGCTCGACATTCCTTCCAAGATGGTTGTGGTCCAGTTACTACTGGCCACGGCTTGGTTTGTTCACCCTTGTTGGTGTTCTCAAGCATACATTATTGGGATGAGGAGATTTTGGTCAGTTAGCTTGTTGATGACACGGTGGTTTTTTTTAATGCCACTTCACGGAATCTCACTTCTTTCATGGCAACCTTGGATTTATTTTGGTAGCAGGTGCACATATTAATTGGAATAAATCCAATGGTTTTTGGATTATTGACGAGGACACTCCATATTGAGGAGCTGATTTTGGTTTCACTTGGATTTAGAGGGGTGTTTTTGTGAGATACTTGGGTTGCTAAGTCAGAGTGGGCATCTCTCCTTCGCAGCATTTTGCTCCTTTGTTGGAGAGTATTAGGAGGAAACCCTTGTTTGGAGTTCATCCAAGCTCGACATTCCTTCCAAGATGGTTGTGGTCCAGTTACTACTGGCCACGGCTTGGTTTGTTCACCCTTGTTGGTGCCATTCTAGGGATTTCATCATGCAGCTTAAAAGGCCTATAAGGAATTTTCTATTGAATGGGCTTGATGGTTTGTCAAACACCAGAGCCAGGGTGGCATGGAAGACCTTGATCCTCCCCATGCAGAAAGGAGGCCTCAATATCATGGATCTAGACTTGCAATGCAAGGCTTGCTCTGCAAGGCAGTGTTTGGGGGGCTTTTGCTAGGACAAGAACCTTGGAAAGACGTTGTCATTTGATGCATACAGTCTCATTCTCCTTCTATGGATGGGGATTGTTTACCTCAGCCCAATGATCATGGGAGACCACTTGCTACGAAAAGAGTTTGCCCAAACTTTCTCACCCTTACTAGCTCCTTTGCATCCCTTCCTTTCTAGGTTATCAGATCTACTTTATTCCCAATCTCATCTGATTAAAATTTTTGAGAAATTGATCATGGATTGGTTTCTAGGAGGGTTTTCCCAACTCTTGTATCTACAGGATAGTGGAAGCTGATATCTACTTTGGAGTACAAAGAGGCAGAGATTCTAGCTGAGATTGAACTCTTGGATGTTACATTGTTGCAGATTCTTCTTGTTTCATCGAAAATTAGTGCCATTTGAGGGTGTTAGGTGCTTTTTCAGAGCATCTTTATTATTCCATGTAGGATTGTCATGAAGGAGCCACCACTTGGGAAGAATGCAAGACTCAGATCCCAAAACTTCTTCATTGCAACTTTAGAAGGAATATGCTTATGGAATGAGGAGTGCCCTTTTGTCAAGGCTGAGTCTTCCCTTCACCCCCGGGGTGCTGATAGGAACTTATTTTGAAGGCTTTTTGCTTGTCCATCCTGCAAGGGAAAAAGTATGATTCAGCCTCACCTAAGAAGAAAGACAAGAAATGCAAGGTGGATGATCAGAAGATACAAGAAGACCCCAAGCATATGTTGATGAAGTGTTGGGGTTGAATTGGCTGGAATAAACCAGCCCCATTTCTCTTTGGTGGGGGTGCTTCACATAACTTTAATTTTCAAGAGATGGAATTTAGTAATCATTTGAGCAAATCAAAAGTACCGATGCTAGCAATGCTTTTCTGGGACAACCAACGATGGAGGTTTGGCCAATTGCTTCGTATTCATCTTCATGATTATGTGGATAAGGTAGGGAGTCATAACCTCTGCCACAAACTACATATAATTGAGGAGGAAGCCATCGTTGTTGGACTGATTTGATAATCTGAAATCTCTCTCCTCTGGCACCCTTGACAAAATCTACCTGTGGGCTGGCTGATCTGCAAAGAGAGGGCACACCTTTGATCCATGGATGATAGAACCAAAAAGCATAAGCGTACTTTCTAGGAAACCCCAATCTACTTTGTCGTAAGCTTTCTTCTTCTTCTTATTTTCCCGGAGAAAAGAACTTTCTATCGATTGTTGAAAAAACCAACTGTACAAATCAGTCAAACGTGTATTGTTGATCACAGACAAAAATGCTAGAAAAAAGAATTGGTGGTCAACCAGCCTATTTTCAGAGAACCCAACTCACTTCCTAGGGAAGATGAGATCTCACCTCATAGGCTTTCGGACACTTGACGATGTCCGAGGCACAACGGATCTCATGCGATCTTACATGCTGTAATAGGTGGGCTTTCCTCTTGTGTAGGGTGGATAATGCGATCTGCTTGTTCCGAGGGGACTTTATTATTTCATGGGGGGCTCTCTCTGAGGGGAAGCCACCTATCTCCATCATGAATCTGGTTATCAAGCGCACATACTCACTATCACTCTATGATGCCCCAATCCATGCACCCTTGATATGTCCTCCCTGCCTAGGCCCACCACATCCACCTTGTTCACTGCATTGAATATGCGGTCTGCATTGCATCAACTCCATTACTGGAGGAGGACTACAAGGGATTGCGGACTAAGCACTTTGCACATGGACATGAGCTCTTGGCCTCGATATATGGTAGATGTTCAACCATGTTGTATGCTATGGCTTCCCTCCTGCTTGGGGTGCCACCACTATAGTGCTGATACACAAGCAGGGGACCCCATGGACACTAGGAAGTACCTCACTCTTATGATTGGTCACACACTGCCCAAGATTTAAGAGAGAGATATCAGTACCTACACCGAGGCTCAGGGGCATCGACAGGATGGAATTTGGAGACAACACTCTACTCTAGACCACATCTTCACTCTATGGGCCATCATCGACGAGGCAAGCTCGAGATCCTAGAAAAGGCTACGCTTGCTTTGTAGACTTCGGAAGGCCTTTGGTAGAGCCTGCAATCTCATATGATTAGGAGACTTTAGGAGATGTAGATCCCAAGAGTCATGATATGGGGTGTGATAATTCTGTATGAGACAGTTAGAGAAAGGTCCCAGAAGGTCTACCGAATGGGAGTGAGAGCGCAATCAAAGTGAAGCAAGGATGCCCCGTCTCACCAACACTTTTTTTTTCAAAATAAAGACTTCCATTAAGTATGAACAAAACCCACAAGAGCACACTCAACGCAGAAATACATCATGCAATGCATGAGAGAAGGTACTCCTCAGAAAGAGGTGAAAAACATCCACAACTTCTTTCACCAAGTTTGTCAATATACATGAACGCATCCACGCTTGATAAAAACTCGCTATTGGAACCTTTTCCTTCTTCATCCACTCCGGATAAGGCATCACTTTTGAAACCTTTCAAATCCTCAATAGAAGCTGTTTTTTCCCTTCCATATTGTAATATATATTGTCTTTGTCAGTAAAAGCCACAAGCCTCCTCTTAATCTCCAAAAATTACATATTCCATCTCATAAGAGCCATTGGAGATCGTGCAGTCGTACACTTACCTACGGCCAGCTTCATGCAGTAGAGCCTGGCTTAACATATTCCATCTCATCAGAGCCATTTGGAGATCGTGCAGTCGTACACTTACCTACGGCCAGCTTCATGCAGTAGAGCATGGCTTACACGAGCTCAAGGGGCTTTGGCTCCAACTAGAGTGACAATCTTTCCAGGCACAATTCTAGGATTGATCGATGCAGAGGTGGCTATTCGATACACCATTGAGGCTGATAGCCATGTATGCAGCACCCTTTAGAGAGATGATCACTCAATTGCTGATTGGAGGAGATTTTAGAGGCTACAAGTGGATATGGGATCTCGAATGATTTGGAGTAAGCCCTCAGCCCTCATCAGATAGTACAGGCAGAGTTTGCCATGACACCATTTGAGATTGATATTCCTTAGCTAATCACCTCAATAGGATGCATGCAATTTCCTTCTGTCATTTGCAAAAAAAAAAACTCTTGCTTTAATATTATTTTAGAATTCTTCTACCCAAACAATGTTTCAAGAATATTCCAGTTTTGGGAAGCCGTCTTGGAAATATCGACATGATGGAAAAAGTCTACTCCTAAGGCATGTCCAAGAAGCCCTAAAGCTTTTTCATTCTTAATCTCCCATGCATGCTTTTTCTCCTCACTGTTAGTAGGTTTCTTCTCCGTTCCCTTTCTCCATGAACAAAAGACAAACAAACAACTGCCAAGAAGGGAAATTGCGTCCATAAAATCTTACCACCTATTGATTCTATCTTTCAAACAATGACATAGCTCTATAGGGTTTGGGCCTTGCCTAGCTAGAGATTACCGAGAATTGGCAGTAGAGTCAGTTAGATCACTAGTAGATAGAGAGGTAAGGACGGCGTGGTATGCAAGTATATCTAGATGGTTTGTAGATGGATCAGCTGCCCCCCTTTCAATATAGTTTGGATCCCCCACCCTCCTCCGTTCTTCGAGATGAGATCAACCATATCATATAGTTGGAGCTACTCAACTCTATATGTCACAGATTGGGGGAGAGAACCAAGAGTTTCCCACCAAGATCCAATTCTATCATGATCACTTCTTTAGAGTATCAGAGGATGGAGTGATCATTAGGTCCTAGTACTTAGAGGATAGGCAAGTTTCACATACATCGAGGATTGCCATTGGATAGATGCGGGTCTCGTCCCACCAGCCAATGATCGAGGCAGAGAAAGCCATAGGCACACCTAGAGAGCAGTGGATTTGTAGGCGGAGGAGGTGGAGATAGAGGGCATTTTTCATGTACTCGCCCAATCTATTATAATATTCACGATACCATTGACTTTTTCAAGAGGGGCATGGTTTTGTACCACTCTCTTGGCTGATGCACTTACATGATCAGGTCTGCATTGGTCTCTATGTGATTGAGGCACGACAATATAAAGAGACCCCACTGAGACAGATGAGACTGCAGGAGATGATTTTGCCATAGGAGATAGAGATGGACTGGACACAGTTGCACGTCCAAATTTCTACACATTTGAGTTACCTTCCTCCTCAAACTATAAATCTCATGCAACAATCCAAGAAAGGGGTCTTCATAGGCTGCCTCTAGAAAGCAGGGTACTGCTGTCGACAAGCAGGGGTGTAAATGTTCAGGATTTCGATCATGGAGTCTCCCATCCATAGGTCGATCTAGATCACATGCCCTCCAATAAACTCCCTCATCAAACATGTTCGGGGCCAGCAACTGCCTCACTTATTTCAGCATGCATTTCCATATCTCTCTCTTTTACAAAAACCATGTGAGCTGAAATTGTAAACTTTATTTCTTTTCCAACTGAACTATTTGATACAATGGGAATAGTTTCCCCTCTATACCTAGCAACCACGCGATGTACTTTGCCCCTATGTACGAACTCCAGCACACTTTAGGAAGAGTCAACTTCACTGCCTTGCGATGAAACCAAGGCATACCTAAGACTACATCATGATGTTTCAATGCAGAAATGAAGAAGTCAACTTAATCCACATAACTCTGTACATGAAGACGGAGCTTCCCTATCAAGGGAGTAACTGGCACAGGGTTCCCACAGAACATCTGGTCGGCATCCAAAGCCATGCCCAACTCCGTCTTTATTCCCAGCCTCAGGGGTAGATCCTCTGATATAAAGTTATCGGTAGCCCCTGGATCAAATAGAATCAGCGCTTGCTAGTCTCTGACTTTGCCCCATGATAGCAGCAATTCTCGTTCCTCTGGGTTTGAAACATGACCGAGTATGTCAGGAATTCCTCTTGCCATTAGATTGTGTGGTCCGCGTGGCTTCTTTGCCTCTTTTCCCTTTGGAGTTGAAGGCTTTTCTGGGCACTCGGCAGCCACATGTCCCTCTTTGCCGCATCTGAAGCATTTACCCTCTTTCCTGAAAGTTTCAATCTCTTCAAGGGTAAACCGTGGTCTTCCCTTATAGGGATTTTGTACCTGGTTTCCCCTTGGCTTCTGAGGCAGGAATCCCCTCTTCTGAGTCTTGGGAAACTCTCTTGTTTCAAACTTGGGGGTCGGTGGCTTTTTATCCCCCGGTATCCCTGCCTGTAGTGAAGGCACACTAGTAGGATCCTGCATGTACACAAGACTAGCCACATTTGCTAAATGCATAAGATCTGATATTTCTTTAATATCTTTAGTGTTCACTTGGGCCTGTATCTTTGGAGTGAGTCTGGCCCGGTACTTCCTAAGTTGAGTCTTGTCAAAAATTTTCTTGAAAGGCGAAAACCTGCAAGTATGCGTCCCAAAATTTCTGGTTGTAAGATTCAACTTTATCTTGTGCTTCCATATGAATGCTCTCCCAACCAAGAAGGACATGATCCCGAAACTGTTTGGGAATAAACTGTTTATAGAAAGCTTTCTTGAAGTCCTTCTAGAAAGCTTTCTTGAAGTCCTTCCATTTCCTAGGGGCTACATAGTTGGCTGTTTTAGCTATCCACCATGCACTGGCTGTACCAATCAAGTGCAAACCAACCATATGAAGCTTTGAGGACTCACTGAAATTTTCTAGACTGAAGGCAGCATCAAACTGCCTTATGAACTGCATTGCCTTTTCAGCTTGGCCATACTGGCCATTGTAAGTGGCAAATATTACTGACTTCCCATCGTCTTTGAATTCTTTAGTCTCTGCCTTCCTGCTGGACTTCTTCTTCTTCTTCTTCTTCTTCTTCTTTGGCTCTAAAGATCCAGAAGAAGGAGTTGATGCTGAGGATGAAGAGGAAGAGCTAGAAGAAGAAGACGAATTGGATGGACTGTGATGATGCTTCGCCTTTTTCTTCTTGGGAAGAGGACCTGCTCTTTTCCTCTTTTTGCCCACCATCACTTCTTCCTGATCTGCTCCAGAGGGAGGCTTCTCTAGCTTTTCCTCAAAAAGAGGTTGTACCATCCTGCGAAACAAGGGATCGCTTGTTGCCTCTCCCAACTGAGTAATCAACTCTCTGTAGGCATTCTCTTTATTTATCTGTATAGCCTCTGCCTGTTGTACCTAGTCAGACTCTGCCATTCCCTCATGGGATGATTGGGCATGCTGCTGTGAAGCCATCTCTACAACTTGTTTGAGATCTGCAAACTCTCACACACACTGTGTATCCAACTAATGCACTCAGCCTTTGCTTTACAAAGAGAAAAAAACCTCAACAAGAGATGTATTGCATTCACACTTGTGCCAATACAAGCTATCAACTCAAGGCATGAACTCAAAATTGTGTGCCCCTTTTCTGGCTACTGCAAATGACATTCACAATGCATCTATTTTCCCCTTTTTTCACTGCTCAAAGGCATGCATGTTCTTTACTTGTGCAAATCTCTGATTTTTCTGCTTTTTCTGCTTTTTCTAACAGGGAAAAAAAGTCTGACAGGTAGGTGGAAATTGATGGTAGAAACAGTCTCTGCAACTGTCTTTTTTTTTTGGGGGTTTTTTTTTGTGGGGATAGTAACTGGCTGGTTACACTAACCAGACTAACTGGCTCTGGTCTGGTTAGTCTGTAATTGGACCTCTGACCAGGTTAACTAGATTCTGAAGTAGCTGAACCAGACTGGAATTTGGTTAACTGAACCAGACTGAGATTCTGGTTAGCTGGACCAGTCTAGTCACTAGACTAGACCCTAACCAGAGTCTAACTGAGTGAGATTGAGTTCCCTGAACCAGATTGGTCTGGTTAGGTCAAGCTGATTGGACCCTTAACTAAGGTCAACCAAACCATGGTTGATTAATTGCGGTTAATCCTGACAGGGGTTACACTGACCCAGGTTTGCCACCTGGCTGCCACGTGTCCTGCCATGTTATCACTATTGCCAGGCCAACATTAGCTCCCACTACCACATCAGCTGGACCTACGTGGTTGTATGCCATGTCACAAAAGCCATGTCACCCTAAGGTTAATCCTTGGGTTGAAGACGGGCGACGGATTTTCTTACGGTGTCACGCGTCACGCCTTCACGTCCGACGGGAAAATCCTTCCATCAGCGCTCAGCGTTTCCGGCCCAGCTAATCTCCATTAGTTCACACCTGGAAGAGTCCCAACTGTAGGAGCTTTTGCATCACAACCAAATGCTCTTGCTGCCTACACAACGCTTGTGTGTCGATTAGAGAATACTCTATGCCCCAACGGATTTCCACTTCTCTGTTATGAGCTCACATGACGGATTTGACACGATTTGACACGATCAATATGCATTGTGGACTCTCCGTCAAACAAAAGGGGGGCGTGCGAAGACCAAAGCCGTTGGGCTCTTTGTCGCATGACCTTGCTCTAGACTGCTAGCTTCGGAACCCCGCTATCCCTTGTTATTGGTGCATCTAGCTCTGAGCCTGCTTCGACTCATTCAGCAGAACGAGAGGAGACTCCTCTGGGGGAGCCTCCAGTGGACTCAGAGGACCTGGAGGTGCTCAGTGGAACAACTTTCACGGAGAGCTCGGAGGAGACGGAGACAGAGGGAGAGCCAGCAGTACGAGCAGCCCCAGGTACGAGCTCACAGATGGCAGAGAGTTGAGACACATGTGCAGGAGACCCCGGAAAGGGGAGATGCAGAGGACCATCCATAGGCAGGTCTTGACAGTGTGCAGGAGACGGTAGCTCAGGGAGTCGAGACACATGTGCAGGAGACCCTGGAAAGGGGAGATGCAGAGGACCATCCGCAGGCAGAGGTCTTGACACTGTGCAGGAGACAGTAGCTCAGGGAGTCGAGACACATGTGCAGGAGACCTCGGAAAGGGGAGATGCGGAGGACCATCCACAGGTAGGTCTTCACACTGTGCAGGAGACAATAGCTCAGGATTTGATGACTCTAGACACTACTACCCTGGAGGTTTAGATATTGGTTACGGAGACAGTTATTCAGCAGGAGACTGCTCAAGCTGCAGTTACTGTGATGGATGCCTCTCCCCAGCAGTCCATTGAGAGAGTGGTTTTTTATGACACAGGTCAAAGTCAGAGCCCGTCCCAGGATCTCATGCGCCTGTACGAGGTTCCCTCGAGACCCCTTTCATAGCCTCGTTGCACAGTACCTTCCTTTGTTGCTATGCGGAGCTTCCTTTTAGACACCCCTCCTAGTACAGCCTCGTCCTCGCAGCTTTTCACTCCTGGTTTATCCAGATCTTTTGCGAGTGCGGTCACAGATTTTGCTCAGTACCCAGATAGGCGTGAGGATTGGGAGATCCTAGCAGACGAGATCGAGCGAGATTATCAGTCACCCACGTGGACATGCATCTCGTCGCAGATTCTTCCTCTCCCTCTCACCTATTCCAGGAGCAGAGTCAGGACGGCTCAGCCCTTTTTAGCTCTTCTGACTCCTAGACCTGACCCCAAGATGGTTGACAGAGATCTGCCCGTTGAGTTTGGCCCTTTTTGGCTCGAGGGGTTATCACAGACTCCCTCACTCGATTGGAACTTCTACCGGTGTTTTGCCGACGGTCAGAGGAGGTAGAGGAGTACTTGGGATCTGTTACTCTCTCCAGAGAGGGGCACGTTCTTCGTTTCTCCGCAGGTAGCTTTCGATCTCGGGGGAGCGAAAGCTGGTCAGCTGAGTTACTTGACAACGAGATTGCTAGACAGCTCATGAGCATGACTCAGTTTTCATCGGTTCACCGTATTGTCGGCTCGCAGATTCATTCTTGCCCTAGGACTCTTCGACCTGGCTTCGGTGGCAGGGCCTTTCTGTTTCTATTCTTTGAGATTCAGGGAGACTTTGATTTGCCTAGGAGTGCTGGTTGGTTTGACTTTCAGCACCTCAGTTCGCACCAGAGTATTATTCCCTTGGATGGAGCCATTTTACATGAGTTGGGGCAGATTTGGAGTTTGATCAGAGACCGACTTTGGATTGTGCTGTCAGAGAGAGAGTTTTGTGCAGTTGCCACTGGCACCCCCTCACTTCCATCCGATGTCTAGGTTGTCCATCATTTCTTGGAATGTGAGAGGACTGAATGGCCGCAGATTTACCTCAGATGTAGATGGTCATAGATTGGGAGTTCCTAGATTGCAGTTGCTTAGGGACTCCCTTCGGTTTATTTCCTCAGGGTCCCCTCCAAACATTGTGCTTATCCAGGAGCATAAGCTCTCCCAGGACAGGATTGACAGATGCAGATCCTTACTTAGAGGACAGAGCCGGACATATTGGAGCCCAGCGGATGGCACGAGGGGAGGAGTTTGCATTTCAGTTTCAGCTAGGTGGGCCTCAGAGATCACCCAAGAGGGTACACTAGTGGAGAGCAGAGCATGCTATGTTATTCTTCAGATTGAGAGCACATCAGTTGGTGTTCTCAATGTGTATGCTCCCACGGATCCAGCCCACAGACGTGCTTTTTGGAGACAGCTCAGAGAGTCCCTTCCTCAGGCAGACACCTGGATTGTTGGAGGAGATTTCAACATGGTTGAATTCTGTGAAGACAAGTCGGGTCAGACAGAGGGTGGCCTTTCTGATAGGGAGAGAGTGGAGTGGGATAGTTTTGTTTGGCATGCTGGACTTCATGATGCAGCTCAATTGGACGACTTTCGTCACTTGGCTGACAGTCTTCAGTTCTCTTGGTCCGGGGTTTTCCATGGCTCTCTTTCTTTGGTCAGACTTGACAGGTTTTACATTGGCCAATGGGGCCAGGCCAGAGGAGGACCTGGGTTATGTTTTATCTGCCCATGCTCGAGACCTATTACAGATTCTTCCTACCTCTCGATTGGAGAGCACAGGCTCTGTGAGAGTTCCGGATTTGTCAGAGGACACTCCTATGGATCAGGGCTGGTTGATGTGGGTAGAGGGGGCTTTGGCTAGAAATCAGAAGTGATCTCAACAAGACGGTGAGGGTCCGTCTGAAGAGACCCAGCCTCATCCACAAGTCTACGAAGACTGTCCGAAGAGTATCTCTGACCCACTGCCCTGAAGAACTCTCCAGAGCATCTATCCCCCTTCTGAATCCAAAAAGCCTGCTGGGAGTCAAACCTGAACTGGGCCCTCCTGCCCCGAATCTCCTCTAGTCTCTCCTGAGCCTCCGAAAGCTGCCTGCCCTCTGATGAAAAGAGAATGAGGAAAACTCTGAATCAATCTCTGAAGTCTGGATACCTCCGCTCTTGCGTTCCGATCTCTGATTCTGAGTTTTTCCTTCTCCTCTTTTGCCCTCAACTGGCAGGCCATGCTTATTCCACTCTTTACACCACCAATCGAGTCACCGAGGAGATGATTAGAACCAGAGAGGAGATTTGGAGCCATGTCCCTCTGATGGTCTCATACAGGATGAGTCATGTTTTGGATAGCCCACTATCACTCCTGGAGATCATGGACGCGTTACATGAGCTGCCTAGAGACAGATGCCCGGGGGAGGACGGTTTGTCGCGACTTCTTTTTAGAGCTCTTTGGGATACGATTGGGCCTCATCTACTCTCTGCCTTTTCAGAGGCTCTCGATACAGGATCTTTGGGCAAGACATTATGCACAGGTATGATTTGTCTCATCCCGAAAGGGGGAGACAAGACAATCCTACATAATTGGAGACCCATTACACTTCTAGGGACAGCCTACAAGATCCTAGCGAAGACCTTGGCTCTTCGCCCAAAGCCTATGCTGCCAGATATCATCAGAGCTACTCAGACAAGATTTGTCCAAGATCGGAGTATCTTGGATAACATCTTCACTTTTTGGGAGGCCACTCACTGGGCGAAGGAGAGTCAGCGAGAGATTGCAGTTCTTCTTCTCGATTTTGAGAAGGCTTATGATAGGGTGGACTAGGGTTTCTTGGAGGGCACTATGAGGAGGCTAGGCTTCAGTGATAGATGGATTTCTTGGGTCTCCTCACTTTACTCCCACTCTTCTAGTAGGATGGTGGTCTGTGGAGGCAAAGGACCGGCTTTTCAGCTATCTAGATCGGTACGACAGGGATGCCCGCTTGCACCTTACCTTTTCCTTTTCGTAGCGGAGGCTATGGGATACTTTATGCAGGCTACCAATCATGGCACTTTGGGCCTCCATTTGCCTATCCGGCAGGAGCAGGAGCTTCTGGACACTGAGTTTGCTGACGACACGGCACTGATAGTCAGAGGAGATGCATATAGTCTTGCTACTGCTGCGGATTCAATTGACAAGTTCTGCCTAGCCTCAGGGGGACTTGTCAATTGGAACAAATCAAAAGGATTTGGACTGGAGCTCAGCAGGATACCCCAGCATGGGGAGGAGACAGAGGCTTTGTATGGATTCCCAGAGGCACCTCCACGAGATATCTAGGCTTCCAGGTTGGCATTGAGGTGTCCCCGACGTAGCAGTTTGCCCCAGTTCTTGAGAGCGTCTAGAGAAAGCTAGCCTACTGGAGTACGGCTAGACTTTCTTTGGCCGGAAGAGCGTTGGTACTCAACCAGGTTCTACTAGCGACTATGTGGTACGTTGCGTCATGTTGGTACTTTCATGCTGACTCGATCCGTCAGGTGAGGAGATTGCTTCGGAACTTTCTATGGAGTGGTAGCGACGGTTCTGAGGACACTAGGGCCAGGGTTTCATGGGATACTATCACTTTACCCTCCTCGCAGGGAGGACTTGGGGTTCTTATCCTGAGATGCAGAGTAAAGCCCTTTTAGTCAAACTTCTTGTTAGAGGTTTGACTCCAGGAGATCAGCCGTGGAAGCAGTTCCTACTGCATGGGATTCACCAATGCACCCCCAGAGCAGCAGGCCAGTGGGCAGGTAGAGTCAGTTGGATCTTCCTGACAGACCAGCATTCTCAGCCTTCCTCACCACTTGTGAAAAGGCTTATTCAGATTTGGGATCATTTTCGACAGCACCTCATCAGAGCAATTCCCTCCTCTAGAGAGGAAATTTCCCGACAACCACTTTATCATAACCCCCTGGTTCGGTATCAGGGATCTTCCCCTGGTACAGAACTTAGTACTCCCTTGACCAGATGGCATGCTCAGGGGGTTGTGACAGTCAAAGATTGGTTCAGGGGAGGTGTGGAGATGTCAGAGGAGGAGATCAGAGATAGACACGGGCCACTTGGACAGATTGCTGCCACTAGATTACTGATCATGAGAGCTATTCCTCAGGAGTGGAGGGATATGCTTACAGATCCAGCCTATGGTCATCCCATCTCTACTTGGTCAGGTTGTTTTAGTGAGGCAGGGCTATGCATTGGAGTTCGTTTAGGACCGGCACCGTTTACTTATTTTGAGATGGACTCCTCTCACAGATTGTATCCCACTCAGCCCTTGGATCGACAGAAGCTCCTTTGGCAGAGAGTCAAGGTCATTGGTTGCCTGGGTAAGGAATGGGCCACAGATCCTTCCAGGTTGACCATTGCAGAGGATCCTAGATGGAGACTTTGGATTTTTCATGGTCGACCTCTTGCGGACCTCGACTGGGACCCAGGTGAGTGGGCATGGCCTGCTCCGGTGGCAGGCATTCGTCCTCTTTCCTTTTTCCAGTACTTGACGAGGGCAGGTTACAGGCTTCAGCAGAGAGACTCTCATCACCTACCATCTGCCTCACAGCATTGGCACGCATAGGGACTTATTGCAGAGCTCTTGCTGAGCTACTGGACTCACTTTTGGGGCATTAGTAGAGCTTTCTTTGGCTCACTATACATAGGGGTATACCTGTGGGTACTTGGCTTCAGCAGATGGGTAGATCCTCCTTGTGTATGCGTTGTTAGCTTGCAGAGGAATCTAGTAAGCATTGTTTATGGAGCTGCCCTAGCTCTAGTGTGGTATGGACAGGTATCTTCAGGTTGTTACATCCGAGTCCTTTCTAATGACATGGGGCGCTGCCCTTTGGGGGAGAGGATCTGGAGCCTTTTCTCTCTTTGAGTTAGAGCCAGGAGATCACGGTTTCTTCATGTAGCGTCGCCAGAGATGGGGTCCCACAGAGGTCAGCATCATGGAGCCGCATGATTTACTTTTGGTACCTGTACCAGCTCAGGATTCCATGCCTACTTCACCTGCAAGGTCAGCCTGGGAGGTGATTTCCAGCATTACCCTATGGCGGATATGGTGTTCGCGATGTTCTTTTGTCCTTGGGGGCCATTTATGCACGGAGGCTGACACTCTCGCTTCCATTTGGGTGGAGATTATCTTCACTCTCAGGAGTCAGTGGGAGCGGTGTACAGGCACCTCTTTGGCAGCTCGTGGGAGACTATTATTCTTCATGAGGACATGGGACTGCTCATTATTTTTTCATTTGACCCCTTTTGGGATGTCGTGGCATTTTAGACCACCACCATGGCTTTTTTGCCACATTGTTGAGGCTAGGGATAGAGTACTTTCTCTCCCACCTGTTGTATGATTCGTTTTGAATGGAATATATCACTTTTTCTTTAAAAAAAAAAAGAAAAGGAACCAGTAGAGGATGAATCTAATTTCTCCAAGCTGGAAAAACAGCAAACTGAGTTTTAATTTCAGTTTCAAGATTGTTTCTCAGATGAACTTCTAGAGAAGTTACCCCTTGAAAGGCCAGAAGATCATACCATTGACATCATTCCTGGCAGCTCTCCACCGAACCGACCACCATATAGAGTTCATGCGGCACAACAGGAGGAGATCATTTGCCAGGTGAATGAATTGCTAAAGAAGGGGCTGATTCAGCCAAGCTCTTTTCCATATTGTTCTCCCGTCCTACTAGTGCAGAAGAAGGATGGATCTTGGAGAATGTGTATTGACTACATGGCTTTGAATAAGATCTCTATCAAGAATTGATTCCCCATCCCACGCATTGATGATATTTTGGATCGATTAGATGGATCAACCATCTTTAGTCGGATTGACTTGAAAAGTGGTTACCATCAGATACAAATCAGGCCCGAAGATGTACACAAGACGCCTTCAGGACTACTTTTGGGATTTATGAGTTTCTTGTTATGCCATTTGGTTTGACTCATGCTCCTGCTACCTTCAATCACATGATGGACCAGATTTTCAGAGAGCACAGAAAGTTTGTGGGAACATTCTTTGATGACATTATTATGCACTCGAAAGATGAAGAGGAGCATAGGCAACACTTGACAGTTGTATTTGCAGAGCTCAAGAGATACAAGCTGTTGGTCAACACTAAAAAGAGTGAGTTCTTCATGCCAGAGATCCATTTCCTGGGACATATCATCTCACGGGATGGAGTAAGGATGGACCCTGCCAAGATAGAGGCAATCAAGAATTGGCCTCCATTGAAGAACTTACATGAAGTCCTTAGTTTTCTTGGCTTGTGTTCATATTACAGGCGCTTCGTACGCCATTTTGCTGAGATAGCTTCACCTTTGCATGCTTTACAGAAGAAGGTAGTGCCTTTGCGTTGGGGGAAGAAAGAAATTGCAGCATTCAATGAGCTGAAGGAAAAGTTATGCTCTGATTCTGTTATCATTTTGCCAAACTTGCGAAAGCCTTTTGTTCTTCAATGTGATGCAAGCGGCAACAGTGTTGGTGGACTACTTATGTAGGAAGGTAGAGTGGTTGCATACGAGAGCAGGCTGCTCTGAGATGTTGAACACAACATGAATGTGTATATGAGCAAGAATTGGTAGGTGTAATACATGCTCTTATTGTGTGGAAGCACTATCTTTAAGGTGCTGATTTTTATGTGCAAATTGATCACCAATCGTTGCGGTACTTTCTCACTTAGAGAAAGTTGTCAGAGAAGCACATGAGATGGGCAAATTTCCTTTCCATTTTTCATTTTCAGATTGTTCATGTGGTTGGAAAGAAGAATGTAGTGGCTGATGCACTTTCCAGAAGGCCACGTACGGAAGCTATGTCCAAGAAACCACAGGTATTTGCAGTTACTATTACTTATCACAATGAGCTAGATGCCACGAAGGAGCAGTATGCTACAGATGATGCTTTTGCACGTATTTGTGATCAGCTTATGGAGGGCAATCGGCATGATCATTATACACTCAAGGAGGGATTCATGATGATGCATGGAAAGCTGTGTGTGACGCAGCCACTGAGGCATAAGGTGATCACTGAAAGTCATGCCCCACCGTATGCAGGACATAGGGGTATTGAGGCTACAATCAAAGCAGTGGAGAACTACTTCTATTGGCCTTCTCTATGGAAGGATGTTGAGGCTTATGTCAGGACATGTATCATTTGCTAGAAGGTGAAGTATGACAGGCAGAAGCAGCCCGGTTTACTTCAGCCTTTGCCTATACCAGATAGACCATGGCAGACCATCACTATGGGTTTTGCTTTTAATCTCCCTCGCACTCCTTCTAGTCATGATGGTATATGGACTATAATTTGCAGATTTAGCAAGATGGCTCACTTCATTCCAGTGAGGAAGAAGAGTACAGCCGAGCAAATAGCAAAGGTCTTCTTGAAGTTTATTTTCAAGTACCATGGGATGCCCGAGTCTATCGTGAGCGATAGAGATCCACGAATAACCAGCATGTTTTGGAGAGGTTTGTTAGATAACGTGGGTACCTCACTGCTGTTGTCATCTTCATTTCATCCATAGTTTGATGGTCAGTCAGAAGAGGCAAATTATACATCATTGGATTTGCTGCATTGTTATGTGTCTGAGCACAAAGCAAAATGGGAATAGTATTTGCCGCTGATTGAGTATGCATACAACAACACACTGCATTCTTCCATTGGTAAGGAACCATTTGAAATAGTGGAAGGTGGGAGAAAGGTTCCTCCTATTTTGCATACAAAAGAGAAGATATTTGTGGCTGATCAGTATGTGGAAGCGGACAGCTTATGAAAAGGTTAAGTATGCCCTTCAACGCAGCCAGGACAAACAGAAAAGAGCTGCAGATAAGCATCGCAGGAACCTGGTCTTCAAGGAAGGTGATTGGGTATTACTGCGTTTTCTTATGGGTACTAAGGGCCCTTTCAAGTTCTTGAGAAGATCAATGAGGTAGCTTACAGGCTGAAGTTACTTGAGAAGTGGACCATCCACAATGCTTTCCATGTTAGCTTGTTGAAGCCTTTTCATGGAGAAGTGCCACAGGAATGCCAGTTGACGAGCAAGATGAGGTCTTGATTCTTGAGCAGATTGTGGCACATAAGGATCAAAAGGTTAATGGTAGAGTTTCTAGACGCTATCGAGTGAAGTGCAAGAATTATCCTGCAAACGATGCGATCTGGATGGAGGAGAATGAATTGGCAGATTCACCACAGGTTTTGCAGCTCTACCATGAGGCATTTGTTCTCGAGCCTACTTCGGTAGTGGCTCATTCAGGTTCAGCAGAGCATAGGTCTGGAGCATTACCGGATGCTCATGGGGAAGGTAGCAACTTTGCTTCACAGTGCAGACAGGCTCACAGGATATCTAGAGGTCGCTTGGTGACACTGTGGTTCCACCCAAGGCATTGATGCTGATAGTGTTTGTACCGTGAAAAAGAAACAAAGAAATTTTATTAGAGTATTGGAAGACCGATGGGTCTATGAGACTGAAAGAAAACCTGATACAAATCACAGTAAGGGTGGAGCTATTGAAACGAGCATCATCACCCGTGTTGAATCCTAAGTCTGATCATACATAATCAAATACATTTGGATGTAACAATGAAAAGAAAAGGATTGGAGCGGAGCGGAATCCTCTGTATGTCATGTCGCCTTGGCTGGTGCATAGCCGGTGATGGGACGCTAGTGCCCGTCAAGGGGTGCCGTGTGTCTCGGTCTCCTGGACGAGGCTCGACGCAAGACAAGAGCCACCGTGACTCCTGTGGGACGTATCCCGGGTCTAAACAATAGTCTAAACAATGACGGGAGGTCCCCCAGAGTGATCTGTGTGTCCCCTCGATGTCTCGTGTGTTGTGCTGCGATCGTCGGGTCGGGGTCTCTGTCATGTCTGCGGCTAGAGACTGGACGATCAATGTCACTCGATGGAAAGAACTCTGTGATCCTGCTCTGAGAGGTGTCTGATGATGTGGCCAAGCCTCGTTGCCTGAGTAAGTACTCTCTATGTCGGACTCCCTTGTGAATGAAGGCCGTGAGGCATCTCTGATCTGGGTAGTCGAGGAATCTGGAAAGGAGCCCAGAGCCGTCTCTGAAGAGGCAGTGGTAGCGACCTCGGATCTTGTAGTACACTGGGCACTTGAAAATAAAATGCTCCTCCGACTCAACCTCCTGATAGTCGCACAATATGCATAAGCGATGCTCCCTAGGAATCCCCTCTGCTTTGCCGCTCTCTATGCGGAGGCAGTGTGATGATACCCGAAACTGTCCGATGGAGATCCGTAGTGAGTGAGGCATATGAAGCTCAGTGTACCCCGGTGGTGTGATGAATCCCTCCTCTGAAATGCAAAGACAGTAATATCTGTAGAAACTCAGCTTCATTGGAAGCTCCCTCGGCTCCAACCAGGTCCTAAAGGTGTGTAGCTCCAACCAGGTCCTAAAGGTGTGTAACTACAGGAGATCCTCTCGAATGAGGGTTGGTATGTGGCCTAATCGGGATGGTGGGTGGGAGTACCAGAGGGGCATCTAAACTGTATTGAAAAGGAGGTATCCTATCGATGCGGAACCCTAGTCTCACAAACCATCTGTGAGTCCGTGCATACCAGCATCGCTCCTCTCCCTCTGCTGCCAACCTCATGGAGGAATCGAGAGCCAACCATGGCAACCTCTGTCTCCCTGATGTGCAGTCCCCATATGATCTAACCCGGTTTAGATATGTGATGGTCTGAAAGGCTGCATCTAGCTGGAGTGAAGAAGCACCGAACTCGGCTTGAATGTGATGTGCCCCTGGATCATCCGTGAGAGCATGAGAATTTGCAAGTGCTCCACCTGTGTCCACTCTATCTTTGACATGTCAGGCCCCCAACAAGGGCTGCCATACATACCGGCTAGTCGGACCAAGGAGTCGAAGAGAAGAGCCTTGGTCCGAGGGTCCTGGAAGTGGGAGTGAAAGCACTGTCTCTCTAGCCGAGCTAGTGAGGCGTATCCCCTGCTCAGTCTGGCCTGCATCGCTGGTCTCATCGTGAAGATCGCGCCGGAGAAGATGACCCCCAAGTAAGTGTATGAGGATACGATCTCAACTGGTGACCCACCCAAAGTAAAAGTAAATTGCTTCCGTTGCATGTTTGCTCAAGAGGTGTTAAAAATCATGACCTTGGTCTTGCCAAGGTTGACCTCCAAATCATGGGATAAACAAAAAGCCTGCAGTGCATCCAGGTGTCGCTAGAGCCCCTCGGGTGTGGACGACAAGAGTGCCATGTCATCTGCATAAAGAAGAATCCTGATGATGATCCCGATAAGTGAGCAACCGGTCCCTCTGAACGTCCCCATGAAAGTCTCAAGCTCATCGATGTAGAGGCCAAACAGGGTCGGTGATAAGGGACAACCCTGTTTGACCCCTATGGTACTCAGGATCTCATCTGTCCAACCTACGCCTGTACGAACTCGGCTTGAGACTCTCTCATACAGTGCCATGATTGCCCAGATGATCTCCTGATCAAATCCCAATGTCTGTAGGTGTGTGATAAGACGAGCTTGAGGTACTGTGTCAAAGGTTTTGCGGAAATCCACAAAGCAGCAATATACCCTCTCCTTCCGTGATCTGGCCTCCTCAATGACACTCTTGAGTGTGAGTATGTGATCCATAGTCCCATGGTCTCGCCTGAAACCGGCCTAACCCTCTGCTTTGAGCCCTCTCATCTCTGCAAACAGGCTGACCGATGCATCCAATACAGCTGCATAGATCTTGGACATCACATGTTCAATCATGATAGTCCTGTAGTTACTCGGGTCCATGGGATCCCCTACCTTGTGGATGGGGGTGATGGTGTTGAGTGTCCGAGTGCAGGGGAAGCCAAGGCAAAGAGCGTCATTGAATAGCTTTGCTAGGATCGGGGCTAACGTGTCGATCCCATATGCGATAAACTCAGTGCATAGCCCCTCGTGATCCTTAGCTCGGCCATTGTGCAGTTTCAATGTCGCGTCCTTGACTCCCCCTCTGGTGAACAACGTGCAAGTGGTGGGACGAGTTGTGTGTATGAGGTCTGGAATGGGCTGGTGTGGGACATCATATAGATGGTGTGCATACGTGTGCCAGACTCTCGTGTCGGTGAGGGGTGATGGGGACCTACGCTCAAGGAATCTCCGCCAAAAATCCCTAGAGTTGTTGCTGTACAAGATGTGCAGCAGCTCCTCCTCATTTTGACGAAGAAATGTCTGCTTCTTTTGACGTACGAGACGTCGGTACTTGCGTACCGTGTCTGGTGTATTCGGGAGGTGACATCTGGTTTCAAGTCAGAGCTGTCGGCGATAAGCCTTGCACTCCGCATCGTACCAATAGTTGCAGGGTACAGAACCAAGAGGTGGTGGTCTAGTGGACCGTGTGGTGTGAGGAAAGATTTGGAGGGCAGCCTCGTGATGTGTGTGACTAATCAGGGTAGCACGGTCCTTTATGAGTGGTATGTGATCGATGTAGGTTAGGAGTCTGTTTAGGCGTCCAGAGTAGGCCAGTGAGAGACTGTGATCAAAGTGTATGTCGTGGTAGGTGTCGTGCTTCCTATGTGGTGTGTGTGGTGTGGCTAAGCGTGGGGTGGCGATAGTGAAGAATAGGTATGTGTGATCAGCTCCTGGAGGGAGTGGTGCTACGGTGAAGTCAGTGATACATGAAGTGAAGATAGGGGATCCCATGATGTAATCTACTACACTAGTGCCCCCCCCGTGTGGGACGCAAGTAAAACCACCTGAGGAGGGCCATAGGTCGAGCCCGTTGTAGATGATGAGATCATGCATCTTGCCCAAATCAAGGAGTGCGTGTCCATATGGTGTAACATGCCCGTGTCGGTCCGATGAGGTTCTGGTCATACCTATTCCGTCTAGGTCCATGTCTGGTAGCATGATAGAGTCGTCTCGGAAGTCCAAGAGTGGTGCCTGTCGCGTACTCGTCCTGGCGTTGAAGTCCCCAACAAGGAGAACTTCCCCGCGGGCTGAAAGGTCTGGGATATCCTGATGTAAGGGTGCATATGGCAATGTCTCACCCTCTTCTCGTGCCACTATGGCGAAGTGGGATGTGTTTGGCGGGAAGTAGCATATTGCTATGAAAAGGTCATGGGTATTTGTGCGTCGGATCCGGATCCACATGAATCGGGAGTGTGCGTCCTTCCTCTCAATGGAGATGGCTCCAGCAAGGGAAGACCTGTACAATACTGCGACTCCGCCTGATCCTCAGACTCCTCGTGTATCCCTCGTCTCATCCCTAAAGGCTGACTCCCATGTGTAGCCACTGACTATCAGTAGTGGATGCTCTGGGCTTTGGTGTGTCTTGTGTAAAAGACTATGTCTCGTCCTGTATAAGACTCCGAGAAGTTCCCTAGGTCTGACCATAAGGTACCATTACAGTTTCAAATGGTGCAGTCTAGGGTCTCAAAAACCTGAGTCTCATAGGCCCCGTCCCCCTAGGGGGTACGGGTGGGAGCCCGACGGGTGCCAGTCAACAACCTACCATCTCGGACCACGGCTCATTTTCCCTTCTTACGGGCAACATCCCGCTGTTACAGAAGAACTCGTCGCTCCTCAATCTGTAGTGGTGTCAAATCCTCGTCCATGGATAGGGTGGAATGCTCTTGTAGAGGCTCGGCGTCGGAGTGTCGCTAGTCGAGCATGTGAATCTCTGAAGCGAATGACTAGGGGCTGCTCTCAGTTGGGATCTCTCCCAACATGCCATGCTCCCTCTATGCCATGGTCAGGGACCCCCATGGTGGTGGTCACAAAGGGGATCGCCTCCTCCATGGGCATCGTAGTGGGGCTGGTACTGTCTCGTGTGATCCCTTGTATCCGGATGTTGAGGGCCCTCGAAGCCCTCTGCTGCTGCTCCTGTATGGCGGCTGAAACGGTTGCCTTTGCGGGCTCCCGTTTCGCCACGTCCACCCATCTAGTCGTCTCTGCTATAGCCGACTGTATCGTGGCTATCTGTGCCTCCATCTCTGTGACTGGGGTCCCTCCAGGCGTTGCTCTGAGGGTCCCGAGCTCCTCTCGAAGCTGTGTGATATCGTGTTTGAGTCCCTGGATAAGGGTGCCCTGCTCGTGTATAATGCGGGCCTACTCCTGGGTGTATCGGGCATGCTCCTGGGTGTAATGTGTCAGCTCTGCCTGACGGGCTCGAATGCTATGTATCTCAGCCAATAGGGAGTCCCAAGCATCTGGCGGGGGCCTAAGATGTCCTGGTCCAGGTGGGAACTGGATCTCAAGAGGGGTTGGAATGAAGGTGGGCTGCTGAGGTTGTATTGAGGGTGGGGACAGCATGATCTGGGCGGGGGAGTGATATGTAGGAGTAGCGAGGCCGAACGAGGTGATGAAGGGTGGCTGACTGAGAGGTAGAGGTGATACGAGGGGAAAGTACTGTGGAGCCGTGGCTGGTGGGGCCAGTGGTGAGGCTACTAGAGAGGAGACCTGTGATGATGATGTAGGAGAGGGGGAGGAGAGAGGTGGCGTAGATGATGAGGCGGATGATGGTGGTGAAATAGTGGTGGTAACCATAGAGGTCGAGGATGTGGTGAGCGGCATGGGCTTTGGGTGGGCCCCTTTCTTCTGGGCCGCGGTGCTATCCACTGTCAAACTACTCCGGTTGCTGCGTTTGTTGAAGTCCTCCAAATTGAGTTGCTTTTGTGTTTTCGCCTTGTCACCGTTCCCCTTCCCCATCTCCACGCGTATGCAGATTTGGATTGAGGGGTCTCCCGCCTAGTCTCCTGTCCTCATCCCCCTGTTCCCTTCATTATGGGGGCAAAGAAGGGACTGCAGGAGGTCAAAGCTGCTGTTTTTATTTTTTATTTTTTGGAGAGGGGGGGGGGTAGCGAGGGGGTAGCGGGGGGGTTAGCGGAGGAGGTAGCGGGGGTTAGAGAGGGGTAGCGGAGGGGGTAGCAAGAGAGGTAGCGGGGAGGGGGGGGGGGGTAGCGAGGTAGCGGGGGGGTTAGCGAGAGGGGTAGCAGGGGGTAACGAGGTAGCGGGGGGGTTTAGCGGAGGGGTAGGTAGCGGGGGGGTAGGTAGCAGAGGGGGTAGGTAGCGAGGGGGTAGCGGGGGCTTAGCAATGAAGTTTTATGTTATTTCCTCTAGTTGTCACACATGATACAAGGGAGGCTGTATATATAGCAGAGGGGGTAGCGGGGGGGGTTAGCAGAGGTAGTGGGGGGGGTAGCAGAGGTAGCAGGAGGGGGTCGCCAGGCAGCAACAGCTCATTAGGGGGGCAGGTGCCTCAGTTGCGCCAGCTCCTAGGAGCTGTGCGAGGTGCAAGATGCCTCCGAGCAGTGGCGGGGAGAGAGGGAGTAGGGTGTAGGGAGGGGGTAGCGAGAGGGAGCAGGGGGTTAGCACGAGGTAGCGGGCAAGGGGGGCGCAGGAAGGGAGAGGGTGGCGCAAGTGGGACTTCTATGATGAGTGGTCATGACACTCCAGACAATTGATACACTACCATATGGATGGATCTGCAGTCCTGCCGTATGTGCATTGTATTTTTGTACTTCATGTGATGTATACTGTGGATTATGGGCTGTTTATGCCTATTGTGATACCCTTTTCTATTTGCTGTAATTTTGGGACAGCAAAATAAGTATCTGCCATGGTAGAATCAATAGCAAAGGCATGTGCATCGGCAAGTGCAGCATCATCATCTGAACATCTGTCATAAGCATCAAGCACCGTGCTGTATTTTCCCAAGGATGGGAGAGTTGGTGCTTCACGTGAGCTTTATCTGGTTCATAGTGATGTTTGTGGACCCATGAGGGGTGTAGCTCTTGGGGGATTCTACTATTTTGTTACTTCTATTGATGATTTCACCAGGTACACTTGGATTTTCACATTGAAATCCAAGTCTAATGTTTCTTCATGCTTCAAACACTTTATTGCCTTGGCTGAGAATGAGAGTGGGCTGCAACATTGCTCACATTAATATAGACAAGGGGGGTGAATACATGTTGAAGGAGTTAACTGTTTTTTTGGCTTCCCGTGGCATTAATAATCGATGCACGGTGCCTTATACTCCTCAACAGAATTCCGTGGCAGAGTGGAAGAATAGATCAACGATGGAAATGGCCATATGCATGTTGAAAGGCAAACATTTGCCTAATAAGTTGTGGTTGGATGTAGTCATGTGTACAAATTACATCTTGAAAAGATGTCCTACGAAGGCATTGCAGACTATCACACCTTATGAGGCTTGAACGGGTTGTAAGCCTCGCATTTCCCACATGAGGACTTTTGGATGCTTAGCTTATGCTCATGTGCGTTCACAGAGACGCACTAAGTTGGATGATAAAGCTGCATTTCTCTTGGGTATAGTTCAAAGAGTAGGGGCTATAAGCTATATCGACCCCACACGGGCAAGTGTTTGGTAAGTCGGGATGTTGTGTTTGATGAATCTTCCACTATGCCTTTGCTGGACTGTCAAAAACAGCCTGTTGTTGATGCCCCAGACATATTTGACAGCTTGATGCCTTTGTTTCCATCCGATGCTCGGGATGATGTTCCATCCGAGGTTGTCCCTCCTCCATGTGTTGGTCAATTACAGCCACATGTGCATGCAGAAACTCAACCTGATATGCTATCATTGATCAGGATCATTTGCACCGGGCTCTTAACCAAGAAAGAAAAAATTTAGGAGCCTAAAAAGGTACCTCGTTGGCTCCTTGACACATTGAAAGACAGCAAACAAGACACTCCTCTGCCAGCCCGTACGAGAGCAGCTGTCCGGAAAGAGCATGCTAGTTTTGTTGCTTATGCTTTGGTTGCTACAACATGCAATGAAGAGCCATTATGTCATCAAGATGCCTTTCAGAATGATTGTAGGATAAAGGCCATGCAAGCCTCTTCCTTGCCTTGCAGAAGTGCCCTTCATTGTCAGTGTGGACAGCGTCAAGGTCTTGGTTTTGGTTGGCATTGCCTCTCAGGTGTTTGGGTCTGCAATACGTGTGCACAGTGTACTCTTCAAAAGTGCATTTCCGTGCTCTCTCGAAGAGTGTTATTTGTATCTTTCAGTTCTCCAAGTAGAAAGCAAATTTTCCCTTAATTGGAGGAGGGGCCCTCAGAGGGTATAGGGACCCAATCGGTTGTCGACTCGATTCTCTCTCTACCCGCGTCTCTTTCTCTCTCTACGGTGCATAACGCTAATTCCTCACTAAAGCTTTAAAGAAGTTCTTGCTGTGATTATACGATCAGATTACCATTGCATGTTATAGCGAGAAACTGAGATGGACCAACTTTTGCATTGGAGTGCAACATAGGCACATTTAACCAAGGCACATGCCTTTATTGAAGTCGAGCTTTATGAGAACTAGTTGTCAAGATGTAGTGATTCAAGCATGTTTCAATGCATCTTCCCACACAAAGTATTGACATGTTTTTACTCCTAGTATGCAATACATGTGCAACATGTAGAAGGGGTGAGAGAAGCAAAAGAGCACATCACACTTCATCCAGATGGATCTAAGCTGTAGAATATTGTGGATTTTGTAAGATCTATTCACTAATCATTTGGCTTTTGTGATGTGTATTCAAAAAGGGTGCCATCAATCCATTGCATGAGCTAGTCTAATAAAAATAGTAATTGTTTCCTTAGAAGTACCATTCATAGTGTCTGTTATCTAGCTAATGTTGCATGTTTGCCATGAATATCAAAGGTGAATACATGAGATAGAGCATAAGAGAGGATTTTAAGAAAATTAGTAGCATCAAGTATGAATTCCGAAAGCTTGTTGCTTTTTCTTGACGAAGTCATCTTCTTCAGGTTATACCCTTCCCACTTATGGAGTTACAGGCAAAATGGATATCTTTAATGTTGTCGGGAAAGGCTCAAATGCCATCAAGAAAAGAGATGATGGAAGCCATAAAGGAGTTTTATGCAAGTCTCACAGCCAAAGGATTGGGCGAAGAGCATATTCACAATCTTGGCTCTTATCAGGTTCTATTTGTTCCTTGAGAACATGTATTGAGTGAATCTAAAGATAGAGAAAGTGGATTTGAGATTGAAAATGTGGCTTTGCAGTCATACCAATTAGCCCCCCCCCCCAAATAACACATGCACACACGTGCGCACACATTCTCTCTCTCTCTCTCTCTCTCTCTCTCACACACACACACACACACACACACAGAGGAGAGAGAGAGAGAGAGAGAGAGAGAGAGAGAGAGAGAGAGGAGAGAGAGAGAGAGAGACACTCTATTAATGTCCATGGGAGACCAATAGGTCTATTGGACAGCAAAAAAACCAGCTAGTACTTCCGCTTAGGGAGGGCACATGGCAGCTCCCAAGGAGTGAAAAAAAAGAAACTCCAGGTTATTTAGAGAACCTACGTTATAGTCTGAAAATTAAAAACATAATCAGCCATGCACCAATTAAAGACTGAGAGTCTTTTCATTCTCCTTGATGAGTGCTATTCCCTCATGGTATACTGCCCATTTTTCCATCGTTCCTAGCAGCCTTGACCTTGGCTAATTCCATTGCCTTGTTTTTCAATTGAGCTTGTGTGAGTTCCTCAGCCTTGTAAGATTGTTGGAGAAGCTTGATCCGTAAGTCTCGTGAGCTAAGCGTAATGATGGCATTTCCTCTAGAATGCAAGATACTTGTTGCTCTGGCATCTTCATCATGGTCAAGCGTCCATTCAATGCTAGGCATGGCTGCTTTGACATGTGCCAAAGTCTCACTGAAAAAGTCCTCCTCTTTGTACCAGCCTTTAGGGAGCCCCCCTATTTTAATCTTCAATGCATTGTCACATCTGGCTTCATGTTTCTCGATCTCTTCCTGAATATCAGATTTACTTGCCTTTGTATCAACCCCCACAACCAGTTCTTTCTTAACTGTTTGTAATTTAGTGTGAACAGGATCTTTAGCTATAGAGACTAGTTGAGGGGTTTGGGGTGAATCCTTGCAGGTGTTCATTACCTCATCTATACTGCCTGCTTGCCTGCCAGGTCCTTCAAGAACCTGAAGTCTAGCTGTCACTGCTGTCAACTGCAACTTTAACTCATGCACCTGTTGCTGTAAATAAAAAGTCTGTTCTTTTTTTTTTTGAAAAAAGAAGGGCTAATTATATTACTTCGAGAAAAGGCATACAAGAGACTCAACAGCATAAAATGCTGGAGCACAGGGATAACTCCCATCTGCGAAACTACAAGCCACACAGGGCCAAGCAAAAACTGTTGCAAAATGCTGTCAAAACAAAAAACCTAGTCTGGGTCTTCTGAAAACCAGTAAACCGCGAAACCAAAAAAGCTACGGATCCCTGATGAAGTGAATCCTGGAAGTACTAGAGAGTCTTCGAGGCAGTGAATCATCAACTGATATGACTCCTCTGAGTCAACATCCAACAATCGAGGCCGACCAATAATCCCTGATGAAGTGAATCCTGGAGATACTCGTAATCCAAGCATGTATGGATCCCTCCTCCGTTGAGCTCCCGTCCATCTTGCCCGCCCGAGGGTGCCAATAGGAAGAGACCTGCCAGCATGAGCAACCACCACCTGGCGGGGGGCGAGTCCGCACTCCAGTAGCCCGCTCCACGCACCTGCAGGTCTCAACCCACATGGGGAGCCTCCTGGTACGACAAGAAGAAGTAGAGCCAAAGGAGAAGGGATCCCTGAGGAAGGAGTCGAGGGCCGCCGCCCTGTGGAAAAAGAATCTTCGAGAAAAGCTCTGAGTCTTGAGAAGCTTGGAGACCCTAGCAAAACAGGGTCCCTCCTCCGCTGAGCTCCCCTCCATCGAGCCCGCCCGAGGGCACCAACAAGAAAAGACCCGCCTGCATGAGCAACCACCGCCTGGCGGGGGGCGAGTTCGCACTTCAGTAGCCCGCTCCACGCATCTGCAGGCCTCAACCCAGTTGGGGAGCCTCCTGGTACAACAAGAAAGAGTAGAGCCCCAAGAGAAGGGATCAAGTCCAGCAGCCCTGCGGATAGAACCAAGAGCCGCCGCCCTGTGGGAAGAAGGTCTTCGAGACAGTGAACCATCAACTGATATGACTCCTCTGAGTCAATATCCAGCAATCGAGGCCGACCGTGACCAAGGTGCCAACCACGATCAAGAACCCCTGCTGGGAGGAAAGCAGTGAAGCCACGTCGAGGTAGCACGGTTCCAAGAGCCGGTGTAGCTCCGAGATCGGAAGCGCCAGGATCTCTGTTGTCGAGCTTGACCATCAAGAAGAGCTCTTGACCACCATGGGAGAAGGCATCTCGCATCTCTATCTCCTTGAGCTCGAGGTAGTACCAAACCTTTCCTCGACAAAAGGTCCCGAGCACACACGTCGCTTCCTGAAAGATGTTCCTGTTGCTGCGATGAGGGTGCAGGTGATGCAAGCCGCTGGGGCGGAGGAGCAGGCTACAGCCAACAATGCTCCCCTCCGAGGAGATGCAATGCCCCAAGCCACGGGTGGCACGAGCAAGCAACTTGCACCTACAAGCCCTGCGCGAACGAAGCATGCCCCAAGAGGGCAAAGGGTGCAGACCACCCAACCCGCCACTGGCCAGCTCTGCCGCTAGAGGTGAACCCACCCTCACACGATCGAGGCTGCTCAAGCGAGGTCTACGGAGGCCCTGGCGAGGGAGGTTCCGCTGAACTCCAGCCGTTGCTGCCATCAGATCGAAGAGGGGTGCGAGGCGAGGTGGAGGAGGGCGATGGAGGGGAAGTGGAGGAAGACGGGGGGGGAGGGGGGTGAAGCGGCGCGCAGGCAGCGAGGGGCCGTGGGCGACGGGGCTGCAGCAGCAGGGAGGCGGGAAGGTCGCGACAAGAACCTTCATAAAAAGTCTGTTCTTAAGGTCCAATGATGGTTGATTAAGCCCCCCCCATTGATATGTCTTTGCATATGGAGAAGGTGTTAGAGCTGCAACTATAGAATAGAGAACTCTGATGATTGGAGAGGCTGAGGAGGGGGATTTTGAAGAAAGAAAGAAAGAAAGAAAGTCTATTAAAAGTCTTAAGAAGAGGAACCAGGCTGTTTCGTATTGGCCATATCTCACATTACCCCTTGACTGAGGCTAACCCATGGGCTGAGCTGGGGTTCAGCCCAGCTCGGGGTCAGGGAAACAAGAGTTGTTGTTGTTACTGTGCTTGTGAACCCGAGCTGAAGCCAAATTGTTGGAGACATGAGAACTATTGTGAACTTGACCTAGAACTTGACCTCTAATGAGGGCTGCTGCTTATAGTGGTTGCTAACAATCAACCAACCCACAACCTAGCTTTGTACAGAAAGCCTTAACTAAGTCTTGGAACTGAACCAAGCTTGTGATGCGCATGACATCCTGAAGCAAAAAGTGCCCCAAACTGGGTGTGGTTAGCGGCGGGAGAGAGAGAGAGAGAGAGAGAGAGAGAGAGAGAGAGAGAGCTTATTTAACAATCGAGGAGTCTATGAGACTGCAAAAAACCTGATACAATGAAAGCTAAGGGGTGGGGGCGCTGAAAATGAGCACCATACCCAATGCTGGTGTATGAGACACGAAATACATACATCATGCTTTGTGAGAGAGAGAACTCATGTAAATGGCAACAATGGGGAGCTGTTGGCTGTGGACGGCCAACAAATCAGCTATCCATTCGACTGACTAGACATGTTTATGTTGTTTCGCACCAGCTCCACCGGTCGGCTGACAATAGACAAGTCTGACAGTGGCTCTGGATTTGGTGAGGTTTGGCGTCGTCAAGAGGGAAAATCAGTGATGGATTGTTGTTGGTACTTTACTTGAGCACACTGCCTGGGTCCCTCCCTCCCTCCTCTCTAGCCTTGGAGAGGAAGCAAAGAGAGAGAGAGAGAGAGAGAGAGAGAAAGAAAGAAAGAAAGATGTATTAACGTCCGTGGAAGGCCTCGCGGGCCTATGGGACAAGGTACAAAGTACACCAAAAAGGATGATCTCATACAAACCCAAGTGGGCTGGAGCAAAGGATGTGCTAAGGCCCTTGTTGCTGAGTGCTAAGACTGCTAAATTGCTAACTGAAAAACTGATTACTATGCAGAGCTCAATAGCTCGTGCAAAATCAAAATGAGATATAACCCAGAGACTAGCAACTATCTGAGAGCTGTAGCATGCTGAGAGCTGAGACTCGGGCTCAAAAGCCAAAGCCCGATACCCTGGTGGCTTGTCTGTGAGGGGTGAAAATGTCTCGGATTTGTGTCTGTCGGGTTTGTTGTTGTGGCGGAGGGCGACGTGGTCTCCTCGATCTCAGAACCTGCTGAGCTATGTCAGAGTGACCCCTCGCCTCGAGCGGTCTCCCCTGAGGAAAGATGTGATAGGACGGACCTCAATAGAGTGTGCTCTGGTCACTCTCCGCATTGTAGGTGGTCTCTGCGTCCCTCTCTTAGTAATCCAGGTTGCCGGCATGTCAGCTATCTTTTCCACCACCATCCCGCTGTGTCCTCGAGCTGACTAAAATGTATAGAAGTGTGTGACGTGTCGTTGTGCTCTATCAGCCTCTCTTCCTTGGGGTCTGATCGCCTCTTGTTGCTCTCTAATCTGTTGTAGTAGGGTCTCCCTGTGTCGGGGCATCTCAAGTAGATATAGGCCAATGGAAGTGGATCAATCGTGAGAGTGGACTGAAGCCGCTCCCCTTCTGGTAGAGGCATTGGTATCGTCCCCTGATCTCATAATAGGCTACGCAGGCACATAGGAATGCTCCTCTGTCTCAGTCACTCCTAGTGTGCAAAGCATACATATCCGTTGCTCCTTGGTTATGTGCGATGCTCTCCGCGTCACTCCTAGTGTGCAAAGCATACATATCCCTGGTTATGCCTGATGCTCTTCCCATCTCGATCCTCAACTGATGAGATGAAACATGCATGTGGCCAATGGCAATCCTCAGTGCATGCGAGACTCCTCTGTCCTCGAGATACTGGGGTGTGATGATGAATCCCTCCTTCGATACTCTTAGGAAGTGGTCGCGGTGGAACTGGGACTTGGTGGGGAGCTCTTGGTTCCCCCCCACCCCGAAGTCCGAGACATATGGAGGTGAAGGAGATCTAACCGTATGATACGGTTCATCTACATCTCGCAGGATCGACTCAGGGGGTGCGTCCATGCTGTACTGAAAAGGGGGGAGCCTGTCCATCTGGATACCATGCTTGGTAAACCATGTGGATATCCGTGCATACCATGTGTGTGCTCCACTCTCTGCTAGTCGTCTGGATGATGATGAGAGAGAGAGAGAGAGAGAGAGAGAGAGAGAGAGAGAGAGAGGTCCGTGGGAGGCCTTGCGGGCCTATGGGACAAAGTGTGGAATACACCAAATTGGAAAAAACTCATACAAGCCACAAAGGGTTGGAGCAAAGGGCGTGCTAAGGGCCTTACTGAGTACTATGCTGAAATAAAGAGCTCAATAGCTCAAGCAAAATCAAGTACAAAACATGTCGTATAATATCATGTACTATCTGAAGTAGGTTGAGACTTGGAATTGGAACTGAGAATCTAGAACCCGGCACTATGGTGGCTCGTCTATGAGCGGAGAAAATGTCTGGGATCTGCGTCTGTCTGGCTGTCTCACGTTGTGGTGCCAAAGGGGGTTGGACCTCAATCGAGTGTGCTCTGGTCGCTCTCCGTGTCATAGGTAGCCTCTGCAATCCTCTCTCGACAATCCATACTGCCCGCATATCAGGCTTCCTCCACCCCACTGTCCTGGAGATGACTCAAATGCATAGAAATGTGTGACATGCCGTTGTGTCTGGTCAGTTTATATCTTGTTGTCCAGTCACCTCCTGCTGCTCCGTGATCTGGTGTAGCAGGGTCTCCCTATGTCGACGCATCTCAAGTAGATAGATCTGAATGCAGACCTAGTCATGGAAGTGAATCAATCGTGATAGTGGGCAAACCCACTCCCATCTTGATAGAGACAGTGGTATCACCCTCGGATCTCATAATAGGCTAGTTAAGTGTTCAATCTCTCTAGTATGCATAGCATGCAGATCCGTTGCTCTCTGGGTATACGTGCTGGTCTCCCTGTCTCAATCCTCAGCTGATGGGATGAAACCCGCATCTGCCTAATGGCGATCCTCAGTGCGTGTGAGCCTTCTTTGTCGTGGAGATACTTGGGTTTGATGATGAATCCCTCCTTTGAGAATCTCAGGAAATGGTCGCGGTAGAATTGGGTCTTGGTGGGGAGCTCCTAATCTCCCCCCCCCCCAAGTCCGAGATGTGTGGAGCTGGAGGAGGTCTAACCGTATGATATGGTTAATCTCATCTCGCAGGATCGACTCAGGGGGTGCATCCATACTGTACTGAAAGGGAGGGAGGCTGTCCATTTGAATCCCGTGTCTGGCAAACCATGTGGATATGCATGCATACAATGTGTCTGTCCCGCTCTCAGCTAGTCGATTCGATGACTCCAGAGCCAGCCTCGGTAGTCTCCACTAGGGTAAGTCCCAGACTCTGTGAATGAATGTCACTGTCTGGAAGATGGCATCAATGTGTAGTGGTGTCATGGTGAACTCTGCTTGTACTATCTCATGTGGGGCTGAGGGCATAGTTGCATCCGTACGCATACAGGTGGTTTTTCCTTACGTACAGCCTTCCGAGAGTTTTTTTTTTTTTTTTGTGGTGTGGTTTTGCGGGGTTTTGTTTTGTGAGGTGTGTTTTTTGGGTGTGGTTTGGTTTTTTTGTTGTGTGTGTGTGTGGGGGGGGTTGTTTTGTTTGGGAGGGGGGATCGATTTTGTGCCTGGCCAAAACCTTGGAAAATACATTTTTAGCACTATTCTAATCCGTACGTTGCTAATCCGTACTCCGTACACTGTTGGCCGACTTTGGTTGTGGTTGGCCTCAAGGATGGTCTCAAGGAGGAGGAGGATGGCACTGATGTAGATGATGATGAGGATGAGGATGAGGATGAGCAAGAGAATGAGGATGAGGATGCAGGCTGCAGCTTGAGGCTTGAGCCTCATCGGTTGTGAATCGTGATGCATTTCAATTTTCAGCTTTATTTCCGGGCTATGGCAGCCTTTTCATCTATGATGTTTTGCCTTTGATGTTTTGGTGTAGTACCTACTTCCAAGTTTCTAACTACCTACTACCTTTGATCATGATGTTTGGTGTATTGATCTATCATTGACACTATGTATTAGAATCCAGCTTCCAGATGACTCTGGTCTTTGGAGGGCCGAGGCTAGACTCTTTGAAATTTCATGAATCATGACTTTAATATTAATACAAGTTTGAAGTCTGAAGTTTCAATTTGAAAGTTTGTAGCTCTATCTCAATGTAATGTGTACAATGTATATCGTTCTAAATGTTTTTGAGTAAAATTAGGGTCACGCGTATGTTTCGGCCCTAGGGGCTGAACCATAATCCAATCATACTTCCATACTCGTATGACGTATGCGTATGGCCGAGGGCTTGCTTCGAATCATCCTAGACCCCATAGTCACTTATAGCTGCTCAAATATCCTCCACTCTGCTATTGGTAGGTCACATTCCCAGAAGTAGAAGCACAGTCTCTCCAATCGGGCTAGAGCACCGCTCTGTGAAGGCTGCTCCTAACTAGGTGTAGGACTGCACTATCTCCACTGGCTCATCTCGATAAGTGAAGCTGAGTCCATGGAGCACTGCATGTGAGGTGTTAAAGATCATAACCTTGGTCTTGTCAAGGTTGACTGTCAGGTCTCTCTCTCTGCAGAATACCTCTAGGGCCTCCAAATCTCTCTGCAGTCCCTCCACTGAGGATGAGATAAGGACTATGTCATCAGCGTATAGCAATATCTATATCATGAGATCAGCCAGTACTGATCCTTCCCCTCCTAGGCGGTCTATGAAGGAACTGATCTCATCAATGTAAAGTCCAAAGAGGGTCAATGAGAGGAGGCATCCTTGCTTCACTTCGATTGTACTCTCGACCCAATCCGATAGATCACCTGGGGTGCGGACTCTGCCTCTAACTGACTCATATAGGCTCATCACCCCCCATATCAATGTCTCTGGAATTTGTAGCTCTTGTAGTCTCCTGATGCGGGACCGTGGGACAGTGTCAAAAGCCTTCCGAAAGTCTACAAAGCATGTGTAGACCTTTTGGTGTCTTGACCTCGCCTCCTCAATGATAGCCCTCAGATTGAAAATATGATCTAGGGTAGAATGCTGTCTCCAGAATCCTGCTTGCCCTAGTGCTTGCTGCCCCGGAGCCTCTGTATGACTGCTGAGCTCCCTCTCTAAAACTAATCCATAAATCTTGGCTAGAGTATGGCCAATCATGAGGGTACGGTAGTTCCCAGTCTCCATAGGGTCTCCTGCTTTGTGTATCGGTACAATAGTGGTAGTGCTCCAAGCAGGTGGGAAACCGTGTCAGCCCGGTTGAACATCTGTGCTAGGACCGGAACTAGGATCTCATGTCCATGTGTAAAGTGCTCAATCCGTAGGCCCTCATGGTCCTGCGCTCTCCGATTGTGTAATCTTCGAAGTGCAGCCCGTACATCCTGTGTGGTGAACAAGTGGCAAGTGGTGGGCGTGGGCATAGAGGACATATCCGGTGGTGTCTGTATCTGGGCATCATAGATGGAACAAGCATACATGTGCCACACATCTGGATCGGTGATGGGAATAGGTGGCTCCCCTTCGATAGAAACCCCCATCCAATGGTCGGGTCTCCTCCTCAAAAAGATCTGACAATCTCATCCGTCGTATGGGTGAGGAAGGCCCCGTCTCTTATGCCGTGTTAATCGTCGAAAGATCCTCTGTGTCTCAGGTGCCGCCTGATGACCCAAAGTCCGCTCCTATGTCAGGTGGGCTCTCGCCTCTCTGCACTTGTCGTCGAACCAAGTGGCTAGCATAGTGGCAGAGATATGGAAGGCCAAGTATGAGTGGTCAGCTTCGAGTAAGGGGGGGGGGGGGGTTATGACAAAATCGTGTATCCGTGAGACAAAGTCTAGCGGGTAGATAGTCCATTGCACTAGACCCACCAAGCAAGCAAGTCCTCCAGATGATGGCCATCTCTGAAGACCATTATAAATGATTAGGTCGTGGGACTGCCCCTAGCTCAAGCAAATGTCATCCACATCCTGTCACATGTGGGGCATCTGCAGAGTGCCTCAATATCCCGAGCTCAGCTACAGCTAGCTCTGGGGCTATATATGGATCTCTGTCACCGGTGAAGTCAAGCAAGCCTACCTGCCTATTTCCTATTCGTGCATTGAAATCCCCCAGTAGGATGGTGTCTCCCTGTCTGGAGAACTCCGTGATGTCATTCTGGATCGTCTCATGGGTTGTGTCCTTCTGTAGTGACCTCTCGTGCATACAATGACGTGTCTGGAGGGAAGTAGCACACCACAATGAAGTTAGGTCGAGCATCTGGAAGCTGAACTCGTATCCACATATGTTCCTTTCTCCGAACCACAAATATGAGTGGTCTCGAGTGTGACTTGAAAAGGACGGCTACCCCCCCGGATCCTCGTACTCTGCTCTCTCTCCTCAACTCCCTTGTGTGAGCTGACTCCCATGTGTATCAAGTCACTCTCACGCTCATGAGGGTCTTCCTATCCATGGCTGTCCGGAACATTGGCACTATTGGCTTAGTAAGTGCCTCAGGTTTGCCTACCCTCCGGGCTGTCTCGCAAGTGAGATTGACCCCCATTTTGGAGAATAATATCTTGGTATCTCCCATTGGTAGGCCCCTTACCAAGACATTTAGCCCTTTGGTGGTCCTTCTCTTTTCCTCCTCAAGTGCTTCTGAGATGAATCCTTTCTTTGGGGCTGTTGTGCCCTTTTTGACCACATCTTTCCATTCCATCATCTTGGCTTCCCCGTTGCTGATATGTTGTTTAAGCTCAGCGTGTGTGCCTTGCATTGTATCCTGCATGGCTGCAATCTCCTTCTTGAGAGTAAATTTTCTGTTTTCAGCTCTTCCATTGCTTTGCAATTCCCTTCCAGAGACACTTTAATGTCCTTCATTTGCTGCACTTCAATTTCCAAAGCACGCATCCTATCCTGGAGCTTGTTTTTTTCACATATCCAGTCAGCCTTTTCTTTGTCCCATTCCTCCTTTTTGGCTTTTTCTTTTCTCTATTCCTCTTGCATTTTACCTCCGTATTTTTTCACTTCAGTAAGTGTCATGTCTAGATGTTCTTTCTCAAGGAGGGCCACGTTTGTAGATTCCAAGATGTCAATTTTTATTATCAATACAAGACATATCTTTTGGAGGCTGTTGAGAACATTGGATGTAGTATTTGGAGTTGTCCTGCTGTGTAGGCTGTCATGATTGTATTAAAGTCCGCTTGATGCCCTTCAGGATCTATGGGACTGTTTACATCTAGTGGAAGAAAAACATTGCAAACTTGCTATGTCGTAATGCAGTTTTACAAGTAGGAAATCAATCCAATGGATAGACATAAAATGCAAAAATGCCTCGGAGAAGACATCAATGTATAAAAGGCATATAATCTCCAAAATGAGAACCAGAACACACAATCTAGAGGTGGACAGGGGCCGGTGGGCAAGACCCAGGGTCCCAATAGAAGAGAAACTTCTTCGAGAGGCCTTACGAGCATCTGAGACAAAGTACAATCAATAAAGTAACTCATATAAGCCATTGTGGGCTGAAGCAAAGGGCTTGCTAAGGCACTTGCTAAGTACTAAGATAATAATCTCAAAATCTCAAAAACTCAGACATGTAAAGCTAGTGCTCTATCCGGGTGCCGTGGTGGCCCTCTGATGAGACACAAAGTATTTGCATCTGTCGAGCCGTCTCTTGCTGTGGTGGGGGATGTGGTCTCCGTGATCTCTGTATCTGGTGGGCCATATCAAGAGTGACACCTTGACTCGGACGGTCTCCTCTGAGTAGAGCAGTGATAGGCTGGACGTATATCGTGCACACAATGGCGGTGGTACTCCAAACAGGGGGGAAGCCGTGGCAACTGCATGATTAAACATTTGTGCCGGTTGTGGAGCTGATGTAGTGTAGCCCGCATATTCTTTGCAAAGAACAAGATGTATGTGGTGGGCTTGGGCAAGGAAGACATATCCGCTAGTGCTTGTATTGGGATGTTGTAGAGCGAGGTCATGTACGTGTGCTAGACACCTAGATCAGTGATGGAAATGGGCCACTTACCCTCAGAGGGAAGCCCCCAAGCAAAAGTGGATCCCCTCCTTGAAAAGATATGATCACCTCATCCATCCTATGTGAGAGGAAAGCTCGTCTCTTCTGGCGTGTCAACCAAGGTGATATCCACTGCACCTCAATCCTCGTAAGGTGCCCCAAACCCTACTCACGTGTGAGGTGGGATCTCATCTCTCAACACTCATCATTGAACCATGGTTCAAGTAGTATTAGGATCCCGTATAGAATATGCTTGTGTTGGTAGAGTGCTTCGACCCACTTCTTGATCTATGATTCTATTGCCATCACATGTGACATCCCAGAATCTTGACTTACTCCTATCATTAAGCACATTTATCTCACTTTTTTAGCCAAAGCAAATGACTTGATTTGTATGTAGTATAACTTTTACAGCTTACATCTTATATAAAGCTTATATGAATCTTATACCAGCCCAGGAAACATACAAAAGGGGGAGTGGACCAGAAAAAATATAGGTGGAAAAATCTCTGGATTTACAGAAAAATGAGCCCAGCTCACAAACCAAGTAGCTGAAAAATACCAGAAGGAAGAACATCTAGAGACCTTCTCTATGATCCAGTTTGTTCCTCGAATCCTTGAAGACCATAGACACATCCTGTGCAGCATAAAGGTACTCATGGGACATATTCTGCTAGCCTGCATACAACTCGTGGAGATGCTTCTGTGTGCTGTTGATTGCTTTTGAGAGTTTTTCTAAAGCTTGCAGAGCCATTCCAACTATTTTCTGATGGATTCAAACATATACTTGTTTCTAGCAGTCCATATTAGCCAAAGAGCCTGAGCAGCCCACTCCCTTTGTAATATTTCCCTTGAATCCACAAGCAAGCATTCCAGTACTTTCTCTTGATCTCTCTCCATTCCTGCCACTGAAACTTGTCTCTATCCCACAAGTCCCCCCCAAGTCCGACTACCTAAACAATCTATGAGCATGGGCAAGCTCTTCCTCAGTTAGGTGGTCTTTTCTATGAAGGGTGGAAAACCAAAGAGAGTCAATAGCCATGAATTCCCCTTTTTCTTGCATTTAATGTGGATTTTGATGGATTCCCAAGCATGCCATTTAGTTTTCCATGAATTCTGCCCTTAGAAATGCAAGGTTCTGAACTGAAAATAGTGAATCGTGGAACCTTTCCAAAGAAAAGCTGACTTGGGATAGTCATCACTAATGTAACCATGAGACTAATCGTAGTGTATTGTTAAGCTGAAATAGTTTCAGTTCCGAATCGAAATGGAAAAACTCAAGATTTGCCAACCAAAACGGGGACGTGAGACACCCTATCAAGAAGTAATGAAGATTCAAGTAATGTACTGTGTGGCTATATAACAAACTTCATTTGAAGCATTGATATGAAACTTTATCAAAGCAGGAAAGTATAACCTTTGACTACAAAATTAGAATCCAGTGAAAAGCCCAAAAACTAAATTCCATTGGAAGATAAATTGAAAGTATAGTCAAATTCAAGTCTTTATAAAATTTATACCATGTATATCCACGTTTTAACACCTAGAACAAGCTACAAAACCATACATTAATAGCTAGACATAACTTTTAAAAAAAAATCCTCATTGCATGGTAATAAAATGAGGTTTCTAACTTTCAGAGTCTTTTTCCACCAAAAGTTAACTTTATGGGTTTGAAACAGAGGTTTCAGTTGTTGAAACTGAAACGGTTTTAGGGCTGTAGTTCAAACACGTTTCAGACTGACTAAAATGTGATTCTAGGCAACACTGTGAAGCCTAAATTCTTTCTATTGTGGTAAAAGTTTGGCCCGCACAACAAATGATAGATTTTGGACCAAATGTTGTGTGAGCCTAATGATATGGTTTTATCGGAAATCAAATGGTGCCACCTAATGATATGCTAATGAGGTGACCATTTGCTGACTCCATGTTGAGATGCTACATGCAAGGAGGTGCAGTGTGCTGGTGTGGTTTTGAGACGGCAATAACTATTGCTAGTGTCAATGTTGTTGGGGGACCTTTCAACTACACTTTGCAATGATCTTATACAAGGACATAGAGCTTGGGGTAGTTGTCTTTAAGTTATAGGTGATTATGTAGAGTAAACAACAAACTTACAAGCTGCAACGATTGCCTTGATTTTGTTTGGATGGGTTTCATTTTACCTTAAATATAATGGTGAGTGATGCTTGTGTTAGAGTTTATAAAACTTGATTTTATTATATGACAGCAAGGAACTTGCTAATTCTTCTTTTCTTTTGTTTCATTATCGAGATCAGTTTGACTACGATAATTGGTTGGCTGACCAGTGTGGATGTAAACCACTTGAGCATTGGAGGAAGGAGATCTACTTTATCTCTAGTAAGAGCAAGGGTACAGATCCGGACAATTATAGAGATAGATGGCCAGACCAAGATTTGCATGAGATGGCTATGAAAGACTTGCTACAACTCGGGGAAAATTTCTGATACATCGATTTCAGCTCTTGTTCTACTACTCGTCTGGTCTATCTACTTGGCCTGTTAGCATATCCAGTGAGATTAAAATAAATACATGATGTCAAAATACCAGTCTTATTTTTTGGAAAAAAAAAAACCCAGTCTTATTGAGGTGCGTAATTGAGGCGCATAAGCATAGCCCCAAAAGTCTAGTCAAGGATTTGAACCTTTAAAAAAATTTGAATCTACTAGCTAATGTCCAGAGAAAGCATCATCTAACCATATCCAATGTTGTTTTATTAATTGTGTTGTCTACTTCTCTCCTTCATCTTGATCTTGCTATAATAGCTTCACCTTCTAACTGTGAAGTGTCCTCCTTAGTAAAGCAATTGGTATGAAGGAGTCATGAGCTCCTTCTTTTAGTGTATTTTACATAGCCTTGCATAGTGCAATACAGAGTGATTTCTCCCTATACAAATCATATTGCCCAAGAGAAAAGATTTTCTAAAAAGATTATCTTCTTGCAAGTGTGAGGGAAGAGAGAAGTCTTTTAATCAAGTAAGAAGAGGACATGGATAAATAAATAAATTATTAGCGTCTAGTGAGAGAATATGAAAGCATTAGAAAATGTGGTTGCTTCATGCTTGGGCAAGCCTGTGTGTGTGTGCACGCGTGTGTGTAATTCCTTGTGTGCTAAGAGTCTGCATTCGTCCAGGGTGTTTGATCGTCCTCTGGCCTTGCAAGAACCCAAGCGCTCTAATTTGATTTCATCCAAGGGGATTCGGTTGGTAGGTGATGTGCTCCATGCTGATGGTACTTTATTTACCTTTCCCTTGGCAGCCAGGCAGTATGGTTTGGGGATGCACTATCGATCCCTTTGGCACTATCTTTTTTAGATGCTTCATTGTTTCTTACCAGTACCAAAGCTGGAGCTTAATTATGGTCTTACTGATTGGACTTTACACCACCCTGGTTTTTCCACTCACCCTTACGTCTGGCTAATGTCTCCGTAGCCAGTTTGTACATGGTTTTGTAGCCTGCTCCTGGGAGTTCACAACGATGAAATTTTGGTCTATGCATCGCAAGTGGCATCAAAGTTTGCGGCAACTTTGATCCTACAAACTTACTCTTCGTCCACAAGTTATATATGGAGAGTGATGCTTCATGTTATTTCCTTCGGCCAGCTCCTGGCACATTGACATATTGCTCCTGTCACATATATATGGCGCCAAGGGAATCTTTGCCTCATCTTTTCTGGCTTTGCCCTATGACTCGTGACTTTCTACTTTTTTTTTGCAGCGTCTCCAAGCCCGGTTCCCTACTTTGGCAAGCTTTTTTGGCTCTTTAGCGTTTACCCGTGGAGGTTTGAGTTAGACCTTTATTACGCACTCTGGACTCTGTGGAAAGACAGTCACAAAGTCTTTGGAGATTCCACCTTTTCCATGTTTCACTATTTTTGAATGTCGCTTAGGCAATCCTTTTATGATTGCCTCGCTGTTTATCAGATAGATTACTCTCTTTACTTTGTCTTACAATGAAATCTTCTGATATTGTAATTGCATGTCTCCTCTTTGGAGACTGTTTTTTGTAATATAATCATACATGGATTTCACCCAAAAAAAAAGTGTGTGTGTGGTGGAGACTGTGAGTGAGTCGTCATTTGTGTGTGTTGTCTGTGGGCATTTCTCCTTTTTTTTGCTTGGATTATGTGTTGTCCTTATTTGCATTTCCTCCTAGCTACCCTCCCTCTTGTTTGCTCTGTTTATAGCCTCTCCTTTTATCTTGCTTTCAACCTCCTATTCTGTCCATACAGTTTTTTGATCTCGCTATCTTCTTACAATTGGGTGCTGTCTATAAGTCTTTTCTCTCTCTCGTTCCAGCCATGCTTTTCTTTTGCCTATTCTTTGCTTACATACTGTCTTTTCTCCAGCCCATTCTCAGCTTGGTTTGGTCTTGTTGTTTTCCTTCAAATGGAATCAGGCCAATAAAAGAGGAGCAACCTCAAGCATCAATGGGTGTTGGTTGCAGAAAATCGATAGCCATGTGCCAATCCCAAGCTGCAACCATTTGCTAATACTTTGCAGGAAGGTTTTTCGAGATAAATCATGCTTGGGGTGATGAACCAGCCCCAGAATTTTGGGTTTATGTCCCAGGATACGTTTTGTATGCATCGGTTATGAGCTTGGGCTCAGCGCCTGATGCAAAAGACGTAGCACAATGGTTGAAATCTTTGCTTAAAGGATGATTTGTTGAGAGCTAGGTTATTTTCACGGATGCAGAGTATCAGCAACAACTCTTGCAAAAATTTCCTCTCTTTTTGTAAATCTGTTGGTTCATGTCTATCCATGGATGCCTAATAAGGACTATTCAAGTCTTATTCAGCACAGATGCCCTATATGGGTGAGGGGTGGTAGACCTTCTTTTATATTAGGATTACCTTATTTGGCTAAAGCATTAGAGAAGGTGGTTTGTACTCGTCATTCTCCTGGAAATGTGAATCGCTTTTGTGTGTTGTGGGACACTGATAGACCCACTCCCCCACATGTGGCTTTTCAGGTTGATATGGCGGGAATGCCATCCTAGCAGGATTTCATCAAAGTGAAATGGGGTAAATTTGCAGGTTCTTGTTTTGAATGTGGTAAATTCGGACATATGTAATCTGAATGTCCACAGGATATACTGAAGCCTCCTCTTGCTGTTGCCTGCCCAAATGATGCTTCTATGGCAAAACTTGCAGCAGTGCCACTCACTCATAGTTTGGGGAATGCAACTCCCCCCTCAGTGGCTTATAAAGGCAAGGGTAAAATGTAATCCAAAGTAGGGGACAAAATGCCAGTTGGAGAAAAAGCCTCTTCATCGGATTGGCAATCTCCTAAAAAAGTTTCAAGCCAAGAAAGATAGCTGATAGAAATTGGTTGGAGAATGCATCCTCTTCCAAGGAGACTTAGGCAGGTGATGGATTTGGGTTGGCAGGCTTTGCCCCACAATGGTTCAAGCTAATCCACTGTGCATACTACTTATGGCAGCAATACCTTCAGATAATCCTCTCTCTTCCCCTGGCCATACTTCTAACGATGAGCAACGAAATGCATATTATGAATATGCTGGTCCACCTCACCGTGGCGCGGCCATGCATGAATGGCTTTTGAAGCTATGCTATGTGTACCTGTTTGTAAATATGCATATATCGATAAAGTGCTTTGATTATAATTTCTTTTTTTGCAAAAAGAGACTTCTATTAAGTATTAAAGAAAAGAAAAACTGTTAGAGCAAGCTCCATATGGGATACATCATGCAATGCACGAAAAGCTCAAGAGCCAAAAAGAAAGGATTGAGGCTGATAGTGCCATCTCAATCCGGTAGAAACCTCCGAGAAAAAGGGAGAACCCCTCCAAACTCGAAGAGGCTGCCCGTGAAGGGCCTTGCGTGCTAGCCCATATGGCTATCAAAGTGTGAACCGTGAACACCTGTGATGGGTGTATCTGGGTGCCATCCAAGGCCTCAGTACATCTGGCTCTCCAAATGTGCCAAGAGGAAATGCTAGCCAAAATCTCCCAAGAGGTGTCCACTGAAACATGAGAAGCTCTGAAGGGAGTAAGTGGTACATCTTGCAGACAGCAGGGCTCTATCACCTGCCAGCGGATCGAGAGTGCCCAAGAAGAAGGCTCACCCTCATAAAACACCTAGGGCCCGGTAAGAGAGAACCATGCGACCGAGCCCCAAGTCATGAAGAAAGGGGAAGTGTGAAAGATGCTGAGTATCCGAGCAACCCCTTTCCAAACAGTCCTCGCCTGACTACAGTCCGAAAGGCAATGTCGCACTGACTCCTCTGCAGAATGACATCGAGGACAAGTGGGATCAGCCCCAAATCGTGATCTCCACAGGTTCACTGCAATCCCTCCATGAATAGAAAGCCAAAAGAAAAGAGTGATCTTTCTATTTCTGAGGGATTTCCAAAGCCTCCTCCAGAAATTTCTACGCAAATCTACGGTGATGAGGAAGCTTTCCCAATGGGGGACTTTGGAGGGAATCCAACCCCTACTGTTCAGCTGAAACCTCCTGGCATTACCAACCGTGAAACGAAAGAAAGGAATACCCTCTCTCGGTGCCCATGATCTATCCATTCCCACTCTCCTGGGTCCCACTGCTTTGATTATAATTTCCAGGGCCTTTGTAATATAACTAAATGGAGGCTGCTTTGGGATGACATTTAAAAAAAAAAATCATAATGTTTGTATGGACAAACATAATCAACACCCATTTGCAGGCCATGAAGGTTTCTTTGTAGGATTTCACATCTCTTATGCTAGTCAGGCTTCCTTTTCAGGGGTTGCTATGCTGATTCATCATGATTTACAGCCGTAGATAGCATATGATGACCCGCATGGTCGATACCTAACTGTCAAATCCATGATCAATGGGGACACCTATAAATTTGTTTCAATTTATGCTCCTAGTTTTGCAGTTCCAGGCTGAAATGTGACAGTGTCTAGAAAATTATCGTTGGAGGGGTAATGCTTTCATATGTGGAGATTTTAATAATTCTCCTGACATCAAGGATAGTAGTACTAATCAATCTCACATGCTGCAAAGAGAAAGGGATGCCTGGACATTTATGTATGACACTCGGCATGCTTGTAGTTTATGGCAGTGTCTTATGCCTACTACTATTGGGCTCACTTTTTATCATAATGTATACACTCAGTATTGGGCTCGGTTGGATCAATGGTACATGCTTCATGTAGCACATTTTGATGATTTTTCTTGTGAGATGTCTTTGGATTATACTTTGTACCTATCTAACCACTTTTTAGTCTATATGACCTTGCATTCTGGTCTGCCGGTGCATGAAGTAAGCCACTTTGCAAAAGGCTTTTATTGGTCTATAATTCTTACCTAAAGGTTAAAGCACCATGCCTTTAAAGTTATGGTTGAGGCTCTTATTCATAGACTCGTGTTGAATACTTCAGTCAATGCAGACTAGGTGTGGGACCGTTTCTCATTAATTCAGCCTTACGCTTCTGTTGCGCAGCAGCGCCAATTATCTCTGGATGATCGATCTGCTTTTCAGGATTCTAAAAAGCAATCCAAAGCATATGTCGATCTGAGCTTCCTATTAGTAGCACCAGTATTTGCTATCTTCCACTATCTTTCCATTTAAAGTCTTCTTCCCTTCAAACAAACAGTATTCCAACCTTAATTTTTCATATAGCTTAGCCTTCATCTTAAGAATGCTCGGCTAAGCAACTTTGCAAATGACTTTTAGAACTAAAGAAGCATTACGCACTCTCTCACGCTCCATCCTAACGATGTTTTTCTCAAAATCAATAATAAAGTCTATTGCTCATGTTCCAACTCTTCCAGTCGTTTAGAATGCTCAAAATCAAAGGTTCAAAAGTTTAATATTTTTCGCAAAGAAGCTAACAGAGTAGGTGAAGGAGGAAGGCAAGGAGGACAAATCTTTGTCAACAACCAAACTGTCATAGCTGGTGATTGGTTTGCTACCTAACTCAATGGTTAAAATCGATGTGGTTGCTAAATTGTTCAGATCCACAACCCGATTTTCTATTTCTCATTTATCTTCAAACATGTTCCTTGAATCATCCATTATTTTTCAACTCTCCTCCAATGCATGGTTGGTTCATGGCAATTATAAGCATGACCTCATACGCTTCTATAAAACTCCACGCTCACGGGGAATTCAGACCTTTTGTCCGGCTCATGAGCCTGTAGTCTTCAGAGGTTTCCTAGTATAAGTAGAATAGGTAGCTGCTAGGTAGGATAGGGTCCATCGTTTTGAGCCATTTCAATTGTGAGACCTCTTCTTGTTACTAGCAAATAAAACCCGGTAGGGGTGCACTGAGGAGTCATATCCAGGCTGTGCCGCCATCATCTTCCATGTACTCTCCATCTACATTTGCGTCAATAGAGATTTTTGCACGAGTGTGCTCACCCTTAGTAATCCTTGCCTCAACAGTGACCCCTGCACCAGTTGTTCCCATGGCCCCCACAATTACTCCCATTCAATAAGGGGGCCTCCTTAAAATTTGTAACTACCAAATACTGGAGTTTGTGGATAGAGGTGTTATATCAACCATGGCCGTTCTTAGCTCCATAGAGAGAGGAAGACATTTGGGGATAACCAAGTTCACATGAAAGCTCAATGGTCAACTACATGAGGATGTGGAAGCATATGTGAGAAAAAGCATGCCTTCTCACACATTTTTTTGTCACGCTTGGAAGATGCAGCTGCTAAAGGGTGTAGTTCCTTTTCTCTTGATCATTATCAAACATGGTCAGCAGACCTCAAGGATGATCTTTAAGCTGAAAAAGTTTGAGCATATAATAATCCAAGAGTTGTCTACAGTCATGATGAAGCTATGAGAAAGTATCTTTAAATCATACACCCGAATGAAGGTCTTGGATGCCAAGTTGTTGGGCTCGCCTAATGATATACTCATGAAAGGTGGTCCTTGAGGGAATTTCCTTCCTCCATTGTAGTAAGAATTGTTAACAAACTTCCTGAGCAACACGCCTCCTTGCAAGACTTTCTAAAGGAAGCCATGATGAATTGAATGGGTGGAGTTGAGTTTTTGAACCATTACGACTTCCTACCACCAAGTTTCCAATAGAGCTATGGTCATCAAAATGCATCACCTTAAGAAGGTGTTGGAATAAATCAAAGAAGGGTTGAAAGAGAGAACAAGGTCTAAGGAGACCTCATCTTTTGAAATTAGAAGTGGCCCGGAGTGCACTGATTATAGCACTTTTGACTTTGTAAGATGGCTTGGGCACATAGGAATCGCTTGGGGGGAGCTTTTGGGAGATGTTTGGATGATTTTTGGGACTTTTGCAAGACATGATAGACTAAATGTTAGTTATTGAATGTTTCATGACAAAATGACAATTTAAAGATAGATTGGAACCAACACATGCACATGCACATGCACATGCATGAGAGAGAGAGAGAGATTCATATTCTTTCGATAGATATAGAGAAAGTGAAGATTAGTTCAACAATAGCACTAATTAACCCTACTTGAAGGTCTTCTCTTTATCTTTTAAGAGCCTATCACACCATACCTTCTGACACCTCTAAATGACCTCCTTAGTTTATAAGTCCAACAACATACTCAAATCTAACCCTACTCAACGTTTTTCTCCTTAACTTCTAGGAGCCTATCATACCATACCTTTTGACACCTCTAAATGACCTCTTTAGTCTATAAGTCCAACCACTTATTCTCATCTAGGCCATTAACCTAAATCGCTCTTTCTTTAATCAAGTCCTCCATTCCATTTTTTGTTGTACTACCACACTAAATTACTTTAATTCAAACTTGATAAGTAGCACTACTTCTTGCCCTTAATAGTACTATGCAAATTACATGTCTTATTGAGCACATCATAGATAACCTTATTACTTGATAGGCAGCACTGCTTCTCATCCTGAACAATATTATGGAAATTTCATGTTGGTGAGCACATCACATATAACCTTATTAGTCAATTCCACCTATCCATTACTTTTTCATGGTGGATAAGGTGTAGATCCTAGTTCTTCACAAATACGTGGACCTCAAGATCTCAATATGACAAATGATGTATCCCCAAACCTAAGCTTGGTGTTTGTAAGGTGATCCTCCATTCATAACCTGTAGGATAGAGAGGCAGTTGTCATATTTAGAATGCCTAAAAAAAAGACATCCTTCCCATTCGCTCAGCTAATAGTGGGATGAATCAAATGAAAAAAATAAGCCACCACATATTTAAAGTCCCCACTTGGATACCTAAGAATTGAATTCTCTTTAGAGGTTCTTCTTGCAATAACATGGTAGGTTTTACTTTTTAACATTGATGAGCCAAGTGAGATCCCTTGGTCTTTCCCCATGGGCCTTTAATGCTTTTGTTTTACATTCGGTAGAGGGAATCTTTTCCCATGTTTCTTGAGGGACAAGCCATTTTATGGTTTCAAGGGCCATTTCAGGAGGTTCTCTGACTAGAAGAGTTTTACCTAGGTTCTTAGTCTTAATCTATGACTCATGTTGGGCCAAATTGCTTTATGCAAATTGTTCATGAGAAAAATGTTCTTTCAAAATCTTAGAAATTTATACAACTCTCAACACATATTTAGAGGTCCACCATTATTTCTTGAAAATATTAAGATTTAGAAATAATGTACATACTTTAATCAATCTCCAAGACTTTTCTTTGGTAGGGAAATGCTTATTAGGAAAATCCCATAGGCACGGTGTAATAAAAAGAGTCTAGAATGGATGCTTCTCAAAAAAATCAATTTTCTTAATTTCCTATAATTTACTTATTAGCTTGTGCTTCTACTAGAAAGAAGAAATACTAACTGCAAACTCCGCCAAGGTTGGTGAAAATCCCATACGATTAGGTCCATCATAGTGATATCTTTCATATAAACTAGTAATAACACACACTCGTGGGAAATTAATAAGAAACCTATATGCATTGAGGGAGCATGTGCTTTATAATAGCCTAGACTCCTTTGGCCACCTAAGATTTACTCCTTTTTTGTCCTCTCTCTAGGACTTTTGTGACATCCAAATTTAAAACACAACTATTAAAACAATTTATACATGGTTTACACCATTATATCCATTCTATTTTGGCTTTGCATCTGTGTTTTCTTTTTAGAGTTGCTAGAATCAAATAATGTAGAACAAGACCTTGAACAGGGGGTCAATCTATAGTATAAGTTATTTTCTCCTCTTCATTGCAATAGACAAAGCATCAGTAAACTCGTGCATTCTAGAATGTCTCATCTTGAGTCTTAGATTTGCAAGATTCCAAATGCCAGATCTTTATCCTCTTAGTAACTAATATGAGTATATATGATCCGAAGACTGGATCCAAATCCTTATTTAAATTATTTAACTTGTATAAAGTTGATTTGTAAAAAGGGAAGAAACTGCCCAAAGGATGACCTAGATTGCAAGGTTTTTTTTTGGGATTTTAGGACTTTTAAGTTTCAAGATTCTTTGGCATTGTTCTAGATTCTAACTTTTGGAATCGCTCATTCTACATAATTTGTGTTATTTGGATTAACTTTTTTGGGATTTTGGCAAGGTTCTTTTGGGTTTACAAGTCCACTCGTTAAGGGTTTTGCATTCATCTATTTTGGAATCTGAGCCATGGGTTTAGATTCAATCATTATCAACACTTCCCTATAAGCAATTAGGGGCATCAAAGCTCCATCAAAGATGGCATCGATGACTCTGAATGCCTTCAAAGAGGCCAAAAGTACCACTATACTATTACATTTATTAAAATATAAAAATTCTATTGCATTGCTAACAACTGAAGACTTATTATAGGAATAATAGGCCGACCACAATCAAAGGCTAATAAGTTGCTATGCACTGCATAGGTAAGAGTACCACCAACACATCAGACCTTTAAAACACACTATAGACTGTATGGTTAAGGGTATACTGAGGTGACAAAATTGAGATATGGAGAGAGTTCTTAAATAGCAAAGTTCAAACCATGAAAGAGTCATAGCCTTTAATCAATGTCTCCTACTTCCTCTAAAATAGCTTGAGGTTGGTATGCTCTATAGTGGAGAAATATCAAAAGGTCCTGAAGTCAAAGTTTGGACTATCAGATGATAGATGGTGCCAACATTGAGAACAATGATGACATGATTCATCGTGACAATATCTAGACAATAAGTTTCTATAATACGATCACGTAGTTACCTATCATTTGATTGATGAGATCTAACCCTTCATCTGACAACCACCATGAAGTTTGCCAAGATTGTATGGAAGGCAAGCAACATCGGGATTTGTTTTCAATGGTGCCCATGATTATGGCCATGGAACCATTGCAATTGGTTTGCTCATACATTTGTTGGGCAATGCCAATGACGTCTCTTGTCAGATTAGTATGCTTGCTCACATATATCAATGATTACAATTGGATGATGTGGATATAGAATCTATCTAAGAAGTCTTATGCCTTTGACAAATTTAGGGAAAGAATATACACTCTCTTTGCTATTTGGATCTAGTGATGGGAAATTCATTGTGTCTTCTTTCTCATGTGTATGCTTTGGAAAGCAAAATATGTCTCTTTTTATTCTTTGTATTATTACATTCAGGGCGGTAGATTCTTCTTCCCATATTATGTTAGGGGAAGAGAGGAAGAGAGAAGATATCATAAATTGAATTGATCTTTGACAAATTTCACTTTTGTAATGTAGTCCCTCATGGAATCTTCCTCATCTCCTCATCTTATAAAGAAGTTCAAGTATTTAGGATTCGTTGTTCACCTTGAACATCTTCTACAGCACCCTCCATGCCTTCGATGATGTTTCAACCAATAGCATGTGTAAAAGGATAGCATAAGCTATAGCACCAATGATGACCACTAGGGCCTCAACATCTCACCTTACCTAATTTTACATTGTAATCGGATTGCTATGTGGCAGTCATGGCTTTAATGGTGTTCTTGATGTCCTTGGTTCTCAATTCTATTTCGTTAGTGATTTGTCAAAATCCTTTGGTAAGAAAGTGTCTCCAAAGCTTCATCTTCAATAGTATACAATTGAACTCGTCTAGCTTTTTGGTCTCTCAGCGCTGGGGATGGGAAATTGAGGTAAAGCTTTAAAGTTGAAAAAATTTGGTACTAAACAAAACTTTGAGCTTCCTCAATTCAGGAGGAACTCCTTCATTTAGCATCAATATAGGTTATGAGATCTTTCAACAATGAGGCTCTAATAATATGGCACAATTTACTACAATGTCAAAGATCATGATTCATTTTGATACAATATTTTGTTTTAGAAGCACATCCCCACTTGGACCACCCTTGAACGAATTGCAACAAAAACTCTTTTTCTCTATCAAATAGAATAAGACAAAAGCCTCTCTTTGGTCTTATACTTGACTAGTACCAAATACAACAAAACAATGCACACCAAAAAACTATGCCAAATTCATAGTCAAAATCATAACCAAAGATCACACCAATCTATTCCTTGATTACACCAAAGTATCAAGGACCTTCTATCTTTTTTATTAAATCCAAATGCATAACATCGCTTTCGCTACAATTATGAAAGGAATGATGTGGATCCTGTTCTAGGGCTTCTGATTCTATGTTCTCACTCTACTTTGTAGCTCCTAGGGTACTCCAGCTCACCTTTCCAAGATCTCTCACCTTGCAACTCCTAGCATGTTGCTTCATTGTCCATCCACTGACTCTAGTTGTGAGACTTCTACCACACAAAACTAACTTTTTGTACTAAGCCTCAATTAGAACATAACGAACCTTCACATGTAGCTAGATTACACTATGGAGCTTCATTTTTGTTTTGAACCTCATCTTGAAACTATCTTATACTGCTAGGCTTCCTCACTATTGGAAAAGGGAATCGTAACTTCTTGCATGCCACAATAGAAACATATATTAGGAAGGCACCATCCACTCATAATCACTTTACTTGTGTATGAACTCATAAAGAAAAACTTCAATTTAGCTTATTTGATAATTGTTTATATTCTTGGGTCTCTTGATCTATAAATATTTATTTGAAGTCTTCAAAATATTTGAGATATATTTAATGTACTTGTTAGAAGCAAATCTCAATCATTAGATTTTTTCTAAATGGGATAAAATGTTGAAAATTGGAATCACATTCAAAATTTTGCTAATCTCTTTGGTAAGATCTCCCACTATTGCAGATGGTTCTCAATCGTATAAACTAAGAGCTATGGCTATTTTTTAATTAAAAAATAGTTGTCAACTTGTATAAACTAAGACAAAATGCTCTCTTTGGTCCTACACTTAACTACTGTTGAATACATTAGAATGATGCACACCAAGAAACTATTGAATGAATTCATAACCAAAGATCACACCAATCCATTCCTTGATTACTCACAACTATCAAGGACCAAATACATAGCATCATTTTGGCTAAAACTATGAAGGGGATAGTGTGTGTCTTTCCTGCCTCCTCAAATGGCTTCAGTGGGATCCTGTGTTCTCAACTTTGTAGCTCCTAGGCTAGTCCAACTCACTTTTGCAAAGTCTCTCACCTTGCAACTTCTAGCATAGCACTTTAGTGTCCATCCTCTTACTGTAGTTGTAAAACTTCTACCACACAACTCCAAATTTTTGTACTAAGCCTCACTTAGAACATTTGGTTATGAACCTTCACATGAAACTACATTACACTAATAAGATTTATCTTGTTTTGGACCTTAGCTTGAACTATATTATTTTGCTAAGCTTTATGATAGTCATTGTTGGACAATGGAATTTCAACCTCTTGCATGTCACAATATCAACATGTATTAGGAAGGCTCCATCCACTCAAAAGTACTTTACTTGTCTATGAACTCATGAAGAACAAGTTCAATTAACTTATTTGATAAATTTTTATATCCTTGGGTCTCTTGATCTATAATATATATTTGAAAATTTAAAATATCTGATTTAAAATTAAGATACGTTTAATGTACTTATTAGCAACAAATCTCAATCATTATATTTTTCTTTAATGGGGTAATATGTTGCAAATAGGAATGATGATCAAAATTTTGCTAGTCCCTTTAGCAAAATCTTCCACTATTGTAAATGGTTCTCAATCATATAAACTAAGAGCTATGGATTTTTTCAATGAGAAAAAATAGTTGTCAACTTGTAATGGAAGAGCAACTATCATAATAATATCTCTATATTTCACAATCGAGTACTCTTGTATTTGGATGTTAGCTAAGCATATTTTTGGATTTCTTGCTTAATGAATAATTGTCAAGCCTCCTTTCAATTAATTATTGCTCATAATTTTACTTGATTCAAAATAGGACACAAACATTACAAATGCATGTATGCATGCATACATAATGATATAAGTAAGATTTAGAGCAAGAGTTTCTTTTATTAGAAGTCATGTTGGCAATATCCTTTTGCACATATCCTATTATCTATTCTATTGAGGGAGCTACTTTAATAGAACAAAGTAGATTTTCGTAAGTCCTTATGGGAGCACATGGGTCCTTATGACTACTTAAAGCTTTATGATAGCATATGAGACCTTAAGAATTCGTATGGAACGTTATCAGATGGATTGATATGAAAAATTTATAATCTCATATGGAATCTTGTGAACTCATTATGGGACCTCATCACATGGATTGATATGAAAATTTCATAGTCTATTTATGCAAACTTTCAAACCCATTCTGGGACATTAGGATACAAGTGTCTAAGGATATGCATGGCTCCTTTGCAACTCCTTATAGATCCTTGTGGGTCCATATAGATCGTAACCATGGATCCTAGCTATTGAAAAGTTCTAATGGATCTTATGGTTCCTAATAGGTATTTATAGATCTCAATGGGTTTGTATGCCTTATTTTGGGTATGTATGGATCTAGATAGTTATAGGCTAGTCTATAATGGATCCTTGTAGAAAGTGATCTTGTCTAGCTAGAATTATTTTTATAATCATTTATATTTTGCATAAAATTTATATTTGTTTACATATGTCAATAAACATGCTTGCACATTAAATATGTTCTAGCATTCCAATGATTACAAATGCATGTTATAAATGTAATTTCATCAAAATAAAGAAATATAAAGATAGAAAATCAAGCTCATATGCCCTTGTCACATAATCCTTCAAGAGATTGCACACCTCAAACAATAACGTCAATAACTATTTCAAATCCATAATCTTTCTCTAATTGTGCCACCATATACCTTTTAGCTTGAGTATCTTGCTGCTTGCATTAAGATTGAATTATATAAGCTAAGAGCTTACATCTAAATTTTCTTATGTAGCAAGCTAATCCTATACTAGAAAAAATAATTGGTATAGCTTATTACAAGTTAATTTTATCTTTCTTCCAACTCAAAGGAATCTCAAGCATGCCACATCATTTTGTTACTACATCCATCCTTCCCAAAACATATTCTTTTACTAGTATCATTATGTACAATGCCACATTATATAAAGGATAGCCCTTGAAATGTCACCATATGAAAACCGAAAGCCATTGATAGTGATCAGTTTTATAGATGACCACCCTTGGTTGGCCACTACAAGTTTTCTTTACCCCTTGTTTCCTTATGAAACCCATTGATATGCCCATTACATCTAGCCATTGCATGGCCTCCCCCATGTATGACTTTAGCGCCCTTTGAAGAAGTCTCTTTTCCATCCACTCCAAATAAAGTCAACATGGGGGGTTTTTTACTAAAATGTAAAATGCTCATTCTCTCTAAGTGTGTGGTCTTTTGTGTTTACCGTGGTCCTCTCAAAGTAACTTTCCCCCCTTAGTCTTTCTCTCTCTTTATTTTGATGTCACGTCTTTGCTAGATGCAGAGAGTAGTATCTTCCTTTCTTAAAAATCAATAGGAGCACTACACCATAATTCATGCTCCTTTTTCTACAAATGTAAAGGCTTACCTTGTTCCCCTTTGGATGGATTCATTGAAACAACCTACGGTGGGTTCACATTTATGTTTTAATAGTATCCATGTATGTGTTCATCTTCAGCTACTATAAGGTAGGTACAATCTACCTACATTGGCTTTTGTCAAGAAGCTTGGTTTTCTCACTTTTTAAGGTCCTCCTGATCTAGATTCTTGGGCTTTAGGTTCATTTATTTTTGGGTTCATCAAATTCTTACCTATTGTGGTCTATTTAATGACATCACTTGTTGGGGATTTATCAATTTTGAAAGGCTTGTGAAATGAATTTGACAACAAAGTATCTATTGAAACATGCTCTAATAATATCTATGATATGATGGAGCTAGTTTCCTATTATGATCTGTTAGATATGCTCAATGCCCCACCCTCTTGGTAACCACCAGTGGTCCAAGGTGCTCAAGTTGTAAGGCCTCCATATGAGGAGAAGCCATGTGTGAGCTCGGGACACTGGATGGATCCTAACTTGCATGTCAGATGAGGTTTATCAATGAGACGGTTGATGGTAGAAAGGTGATTGTGTGGGAGCCCCTTATTCTTGTTGGGGCCTGGGGACCAGCGACCCCCTTGGTGGGGGTTTAGGGGCGAGAGGTCCCAAGGCGACGGTATAGGGAATATTCCTTAAATATTCCATGGACGAGTAGTCGGTTCCATTGACTAGGTTGACTGGTCGACTTCATTGACTAGGTTGACTGGTCGGTTCCATCGACTATGTTGATCCGACTACCACCCTCATAGCTATAAAGAGGCGACCTCCCTAGTCCATTGTACTAGATCAAATCTTCCAGCAGAGATCTTCCAACTAGTAGCTCTTCACCTAGTATCTATCTTGATCGCCATCTAAGCTCCACTGTGGGAGTGCACAGGTGGACGGAGCCATCATTTGTACTACATCAGTATTGAAGGAAAGTTATTTTCATCTCCAGTTTGCTATGTACTTCCTATTCTTTGTTCAGTTTCTGTTCCACTGTGCCATGTAATTTAACATGGTATTAGAGCCCACGCGGCTCTAAGGATCGAAGAATAGAAGAGAGGTGAGGGCTTCAACAACATATGGAGTGATGGCAATAGGAAGCGGCTCGAGTTCAGCAAGCTGCTATTACACCAACAATCCAGGCGTTGACGATTCGCCCACCCGCCTTCACTGAAGGCAAGCTAGATGGTACGAACTACACTTTGTGGAAGTTTAAAATTATTGCCATTTTGGATTCATATGAGCTTTTGGAGACAGTACTGAGGACTGTGACCCACAACCACAAGGACCCTCGACCCAGCAAATCCGGGGAGTACGATACCTTCTAATGCCGACCTTCTATGAGCTTGGAAATGCAAGAACGCAGATGCTCTGTATGCCCTGGTTACAAGTACTAGTGATAGTGTTTTGACCTTGATTTAGCATACATCTAAGGCAACTGTGGCGTGGAACATATTGAAGAGTCAGTATGAGATGCGGAATCAGACAAGGATCCAGAACCTGGAGAATCAGCTTGCACCTAAAAAGTTTAATGAAGGAGAGACAGTAGAGGCATTCATAACTCAAATCAAAAATTGCGTGACCAGATGGCTGGTGCTGGGATATAAAAGACTAGTGAAGAGCTAGCTCGGCGGTATCTTCGGATATGTCCACCAAGGTTTGATGGACTGGTAATAGCACTTAACACTCACGTGAGACCCCAACCATTGTCATTTGAGTAGTTCTGTGCTTTACTTATAGAGGAGGAATTGAGGCTTAAAGCTCGAGATGGAGGTGGCAATGGGGATGTTGCATTCTCTGCCATTGCAAAAAGGCAAAGGTGGTTCCTCCACCAAAGGTGAGTCCTCTACTAGTGGTGACAAAAAGAAGGAGGGCAGCAAGAAGAAGTTTTAGGGAGAATGCTTCTACTACAAGAAGAAGTGCCATGTGATTGCAGATTGCCGGGTCAAGAAAGCAGATGAAAAGAATGGTACCCTAAAGAAGACAAATAAGGAAAAAGAGACAGCTAACATAGAGGGAGTATGAGTGGAAGAAGATGAGGTGGAAACGGTGGATGGACACACTGCAAAATCCCTTCATAGTGGGTTTGCCCCAAATGAACCTAAGTGGAATCCACTCAACCAGCTCTATGAGGTCAAGAAAAAAGAGATCGAGTCTCTTTGGTATTATATTTCTAGAATTAAAAACTTAAACCCTTGTTGCGAACCTCATGAGAGAATGAGTGATGCAAAACTATTGTTGTCCTTCCCCATAGTTTTGTGAGACTGTAAGCTTCATGACCATCTTTTCAACAAGAATCCCATATCGTTTGAGTTGTGCAACAAGGCTGCTGTGCTTACATGATAACATGAAATAAAATACCCAAGGAGGGAAGACCACACTTGCCTCATGAGGAGTGTTCCAAACCTTGAAGCCCACTACCTCAAGTGAATTCAAGGAGACAACCCCTCCCACAAAGGATGTGGATATGGAGGAACTGGCTACTAATTTATTAAATCAAGTAAGCCAGTAAATGGAAAATTCTTTTGTGAAGTAGAAATCTTGTATTTGTGACTAAAAAATCATCTATCAGATTTTAGAAGTTTTCTCAATGCTTTGATGCAATGATCATAATAACATGTACATGTGATAGAATCATCACATACAAGCTAGTGGATTGGAATGTTGTTGTCGGGGATGTATTTTTTTTAATGCATTTGTTAATGCCACCCAGTTGCTTTCCCTACTTGTAAATGTTACAAAGAACATTGGAGGGCCTAGTCGAGAAATCATTGCAAATAACTGATTATGGGGAATCACGTGCCACCGTGGTGTGACTAGTAATTAATTGCAATAAAAATAATTTTAAAATGTGACTTCTTAATGGGGGGACATAAAATTGCATGCAAGCCCATCCAATAATCATGAAGGAACTACCATGCCAGTAGCTAGTAATTAATCACATGTAAGCCCAATGGTGCCATCCAAATAATCATGAAGGGGCTGCCATGTCGTGACTAGTAATTAACTAAGAATTAATTGCATGTAAAATCGATGGTGCTGTCTGAAGAATCATGAGCTGCATTCAATTAATCAAAATTTGAGCAGCCAATAAATAAAATGCCACCCATTAAAATAATCATAAAGGAGCTGCCATGCCTGACATCATGGGCCACCATGGTGCTTGGTAATTAACTGCTCTCTACTTAATCGCATGCATCCCAAATAATCATGAGCCACACTCAATTAATCAAATATCAAGTTGTTTAATTTTTTAAAGAAAAAGACTTACTGTTAGCGTACAAGGATTGATTCAAGCCTTTGATGCTTGCAACAAAGTTGTCTTACTATTCAATGGTTTAGTTGCCAATCAAACACACATTCTTAGATAGCCAATGTGGTGATTGCTAAATAGGCCTACACAAAAATATGCATGATCTTCCAAAACTCACAAATGGAAAAGATAACAAGCGTGTTGGGTGCAATCTCCCCCCATAGGGGTGGTGCTCATCTTCCACTTCCTTTGTTGATTGATTCAATAATTTTGTGCACCAATTGAGACCAACTCATGTACGCTTTGGTGGAGTTTCAGCTAATTGGTGACGTTATGACTGTTCTCCTCTTTTCATCATAGTGTATGTACTTATGTTGAATAGCAATGTAAATTAGCTATAGCTACCTACACTAGGACCTAATTCATGTATGCAAATACTATGCTAAAGATAGCTTGATAGGATGGGAGAAAGGTCTACATAACTATCACCATGCAAGTTGTTGCTCCAATTTGTCGCTTATATCTGGAGTTATTTGCATTTGGGTAGATGCATGCTATGGTGTACATAGTATTGGCCAAATTATAGTACCAGGAATTTAGTACATTGTTGAAAAGAGTTTATCTCGATTTGTGGACGGCACAAATTCTCACTAATCAAGTGTGTCTAGATTATCATTCAGTCCACATTCTTATGCATTCCGTTTGATTGCATATAATCTTTATTATCTTATATTCATGTAACTTTGTTTGTGGATAGTTGAACAAGCATGTCTCCGAAGAAAAGCTTAAGATTGCCAAGAAAAAAGTCCCCAAAGAAGAAATTTAGATCACAACGAAGACTAGAGAAGAAGAAAATTTAGTTCCAATCTCCAACAAAATGATCTATCATGAAGTAAAAGGGGAAGTCAAAGGCCATTTGCATTCCAGCTGGGGGTGAAGCCTGGCTTCAAAATTTTCCTTAAAGCAAAGCCAGCAGTGTTCAAAACCATGGAGCTATGGATGTAAGACACATGGGGCACCCAAGACAAAGCCAGCCGTCGTGGATATCACATCGGAAGCCTAAAAAAGGATTTGTATGACAACTTTATTTTTGTCTACAGAAGGATATATCAGACAAAACCAGTCTTGAACAATGAGGTTCTAGCCCATGCAAATGTTGCAGCCGAACATGGCATTGAGGTGGATTGGGATGACTTTGCCCACCACCGTGAAAGTAATTTGAGGAGTGGTAGCCAAGATAGCACTTGCATGAAGTAAGAACATGCACTGCCACCAGCAAAATGCCATTGGAAACTATGAAAAACAAACCTCATGTCAAAGCAGGGTTGGGTGCTTCATTCTTCAAAATGTTAAGTTTGGAGGAAAAAAATGTAATTTCCGTTTCAAACACAAAGGTGCTTGAACAGAGGAATGTCTTACTTTTTGGATTAGAGGAGGCTATTGTGGCTGAAAAACAAAGCCTAAAACCATTGTGACTCTATTAAACAAAAGTTGGAAGTGAAACTCCAATTTGCCATGACAAAGATGGAGAATGCAAGTACACATCATGCCTTGATGGCTGAACTATTGGATGCAGAAAGTGGGTTTGTATACCATACACAACATATGATAGGGAGGCTTACAAATCATGGATTGCACGATCTGATCCCTGCACTAGTAGAGCATCCAACATGTTGTGAAGCAATTCTAGTGTGTATTAAACAATCCATTAACATACTCTAGAAATGTTTTTATCTTAGTTTTAGATAAGGTCCTTTCAAGTATTTAGTGTACATGCTAATGTTCATGTGTGTTTCAATACATATGCAAGTGTGTTTTCTGTGGCCTCAAATTTACAATAATCCTTGGATGCTATCTTCGCTCCCTGCTTGCACACATATCATATATTGTGTGCAACAATATACTTTTTTGAGCATAAGGAGTGCGTGAAGTCTTCTTGCAAGAAGTTTGCTTATATAGTACTAAATTCTTTCAATACCAAGATAGTCCTATATAGTAGTACTATATAACAAAGTACTAGTATAGAGCTTATATAGTACTAAACTATTTCAATACCAAGATAGTACTAAATAACAATACTACAAACCTACTACTATTATAGTACTATTATCATAGTACTAAAATAGCATGACAATAGTACATATAGAGTACTATTACAATATTAAAAAGTACTTGTTATATAACTACAAACATAGTACTACTACTATAGTACTAAGTAGTACTACTATTACTACAAATGCAATACTTTGTTATAGAACTGCCAACATAGTACAATACTACGTACTAAGATAGTACTCCCTTTTAGTACTAATATAGAGCACTCTATTATAGAGTACTATCATACAGTACTAAGATAGAGTACTCTCTTATAGAGTTACTATCTTACAATACTAAGATAGTACTATCTAAGAGTACTATCTTACAAAGTTACAAGACTAAGATAGAGCACTCTGTTATTGATGAGTATAATCTTATAGTACAAATATAACACAATAGTACTAAGTTACAATAATAAGATAGCGTACTCTCTTAAAGTACAAATATAGCAAAATAGTGCTAGCTTACATTACTAAGCTAGAGTACTCTATTACAGTAAGTAGTACTACTATTACTACTAATATAGTACTTTGTTATAGGATTGCTAGGTATTACTGTAGTACTCTCTTAGAGTACTAATATTGCAAGGAAGTACTAAGATAGTACTCTCTTACTATACTAAGATATATGTCTCTCTTATAGTACTAATATTTTAGTACTCTAAGAGAGCACTCTCTCATAATACTGATATAGGGCTTTCATTACAATAAAAAGATAGTACTATACTATAGTACTACAAACTATTATCACAGTACTAAGATAGTACACTGTTACATAACTACAAACATACTACTGTTAGGCTTAGTGCACATGCATAGGCTGAGCTTGTGCATAGGTTGAGCAAGACTTGGTGGTGCTGCAAAAGTCTCGAAAGATGAGCCCTCCCTGTTCCCATGATTTATCATTTCTAAAGCTTGTCCTGCTGGTACCACTGGCTGCTAGTCTTAGTACAAGTGAGCTTCCCTCTACCTCCCCTCTACTCTGCTATGCCTTTTCTCTATTCCCCTCTGCACAGGTGATCTTGGAATGGCTATCGGATGTTTTAGGTCAGCTTGATGTTGAGCACTAGTGGCCAAACCAATTACCCAAAAGATGGAGGTGCGAAATGGAGCTCTTACTACGCATATCTTCTCCCTCAATATTAAAGCGTGTACCTTAAACTAGATCACGACCAGCCACGTTGAGCTAGTCACATGTGCACTGGCTCTTACACTACTAAGATAATATTACAGCACATAGTACTCTGTTACATAACTACAAACATAAGACTACTAAGTAGTACCACTATTAGTACTAAGATAGTACTCTTTTACAATACTACAAACATAGTAGTGATATATAGATTGTAATGATACACAAATATTTAGAGAAGTTTAAGAATATTGAAAGTGAAAATTTTAAAACTCCTTGCACAAGAAAAGAAAGAGTTTCCATACGATTGTGTGGCCCACCATGGATCAGCACATGCTTCCTGTGCTAAAGACAGAAATGAGGTCCCAGAGAAAAGTCTATTGGAAGACAACCCCATGTATAAGGGGCTTTTTTTAAATTGTTAAAGAGTATTATTAAGTTTTACGTATAGCTATATTTTGGTGATTTTTTTTCTCTATCTGATTTCACAGTAGACAATGACAATGATGAAAGTGATGACAACCTGCAAAATGTGAATGAGGAGGCGATGGATGTCCTCATTGAAGGCATAGAAAGCAGTAGCAAGAAAAGTTGAGAGAGGAAGCGATGGATGTCCACTGTGAAGATACAAAAAGCAGTGACAAGTAGAAGTTGAGTGAGGAAGTGATGGATGTCCACGGTAAAGATATAGAAAGTGGTGACAAGCAAAAGCTGAGTGAGAAAGAGATGGATGTCCTCAGTATAGATTCAAAAAGCAGTAACAAGCAGAAGCTGAGTGAGGAGACGATGGATGTGACAAGCTCATGTAGGCTGCAGAAATAATAGCAAATATTTGCTTTGAACCGACTGCTATTGGAAGTGGTGAAGATGACATGCACAATGACACTGGCCTAGGTAGCCTTTTCCTTTGTGGCCAATTGAAGAAAATAAAATTAAATGTCCACATGACTTCTAAGCTACTTAGTGTTGAGCCTAACAAACTTCCAGCTCCCAATGTTAGGACTAGGATCTCTTTGAAGTGAAGTTTGAACATTTTATGATAGCTAAGTCTAAAAGCTTTAAATGCCAAGAAATTTTGGAAATATTATTCCTACATTTCACCCTTCTTCTCCATTCATCCATGTATGATGGATTTGTACACTTTTCATTTTTGCTTCTAGGTGGCAAAGAGGTTGTGACAAGATTAATAATATTTGATATGAATGGTATTTTGATAAAGCGATGGTCAAAGCAAGCTCCATGCTTGGTTAAGCCTTTTACTGCATTGGCTATCCAATCAAACTATATTGGTCGATAATACAATTTTTCAAGGAATTTTAAATCCATCTGGTAGTTGCATCACTCCTTTGACCTACGAAGGTGATCCCAATGATAAAGAGTTATCTGATGTCTTGCTCTCATACTTGTTGGAGCTAGCACATTTTGGAGAAAGTGTTCCTATATTTGCAAGGAGGTTCCCTTATGAAGGGCACACATTTGAGCTCTATGCAGTTGCTTGTGGTAAGGATCCATGCAAGCTATTTCTTGAGGTATTCTCAGTAGAATATGTTGATATGGACTATGTTGAAGTTGTCAAGGCACTCATAAGCACAAATTCAAAACCCACATAAATGGAAACTATCATGCAGTGAATAGGAGAGCTTCCAACGCGTTGCAAAAAATTCTAGAATGTAATCTATATGCATCATAATATCCACCAATTACTTGGCCTTGAAAGCAAAAATAGACATGGGTGCTACTAGAATATATGTAAACAACTTATGATTATAGTGTTGATACATTTGGCTGAAAATCCCTTTACATGAATACAAATATTTGAATCATGATGCCATGTGTGATGTCTGTGAATGCCATGTGTCATGTCTATAAATGATTTTATTAGCCATATGCATATTTGCTATATCTTTTCTCCTATTTCTAGAGCTACATCTAGTGTAGGTACAATTGGTTGATTTGCATGGAAATAATTGTCTGTTATACAGGTGGTTGTTGGGATGTTTAAATGGAAACTGCCTTATTTGCTGTGAATACATGAGCTCATATTAGAAAAGAAACAAACATTTTAATAATGCATATGTCCTTCTATTTATTGATAGGGATCTTCACCACAGTCCTTGATCCACAAGGTCCTACACAATCATGATGCCATGTGTGATGTCTATGAATGTCACATGCCATCTATACAAATGATTTAGCAGCCATTTATATATTTGCTATATCTTTCTTCCTTTATGTGTTATATTTGCAAATTTTGGAGTTATATAGTGCTAGTACAGTTGGTTGATTTACATGAAATATAGTTATCTGATACATGTGGTTGGTGGGGTGTTTAAATGGAAGCTGCCTTATTTGCTATGAATACATGAGCTCATATTAGAAAAGAAACAAATATTTACTAGGTGTTGTATCTATAGATGATTTAGTAGCCATTAAGGTGCAGAATGCATCTATTGAAGGGGACTTGAAGAATCCAACTGAGAGCCCCATGAATTCAAGTGGCAAACAAATGATAGAGATGGTTGACAACCGCATCATGGGTCTTGCAACAACTACTGCTGGGTATACTGCTTCTGAGATTGCAAATATTGAATGTCAAGACGACTCTCCCTTGGCTCACCTACTAAAAAATTTGACAAAGAAGAAGGTACATGACCATATGATGAGACAAGAGTCTCCCATAAAGAAATCCAAGGGCACATCAGGTGTGTCAAAGTCCTCAAAACCCAAATCCCCTGTGATAAAATCCCCCAAACCTTGAGCATGCAAGAAATTATGAGGTTCATAATTTCTTGGATTCTGGGAGGAATCTTTTTTTAAGATCCCCACCTCTAGAAGGTGGTTTTGTAAGAACAATGATAGTGAAAACTCCATGTTTGTCAATCAGATTTATAATAAACTATCTCAACAATCAGATTTATAATAAAGAATCTCTCTTTCCTATTTATGCACGACTCAATATCTTTTATTTTTTTGCTTAAGTATTGCAACTTCATATTTATGCATGTCTCAAGATCTTTTATTTTTGTGCTTAAGTACTGTAACTTTCTTTGCAAGATGCTTTTCTCCATATGGTTGTACGTTAGTTATCTGGCTACCTCCCTTCGTATGCATTGCCATTGATTAGTCAGTACGCAGTCTTGTATCTTAATACTATAATAGTACTGTAATAATATTGTGATAGTATTGTAATACTATAATAGTATTACTAGTTAGTACCCTTTTATCACTACTTGGTACTATAACTGTAGTAGTACTATATTTAGTACTAAAGGCGCAAGGGCCATATTGACTAGGGTCATACAAATATTTCTAAATCGGTATATTGAAAGGACTCCAACATAGCCCTTGTCATCAATATGGCCCTTGAGGGGTCCGCTTTAGGGGCAAGGGTCATATTGACGACGACTAGTTAGAGTCATTACAATTCGCTAATTTAGCAGTGTAAATTAAATCATAAAGAACTATTTTCATTGTATAGGTGAACGATACAAACTACCACAAAAAGGTGCTATTTCATAGCATAACAATGCCAAGTAGGACTGCTAGTTTCTGCATAATAGTTCATTTTTATACGTTCATGTGCTGCCATGTACATAGCACTGCTAATTCAAAGTCAAAATACAGACCTCACAATGAGATGTTTGCCAAGCTTGATTCGTGCACTGGCACATGATACACTGCATTGTGGCCTTTAACCTTGTGCTTTACTTGCACCATCCGAAACTTGATGGCCATCATGGCCTTGGCATACACGATTAGTAGGTGAAGCATCATGACATAGATAATAACTGCTTCTTTCTGTCGAGAGTTTTTTGTAGTAGATTCCATACACCACTTTGTCTCCAACGTTGAACACATTACCCCAACCATCCTTAACCTACTCTAATAGGATTGTTTTGGGTTGCCTGCATAGCACCACATAGTAATCGTCACCACTAACATTTTGAGAGTAGGCGAGCACTGCAAAATTGTCACCCATCTCAAGAAAATTTGCTAGCTTCTCTCTATCTATCGAGTATGCTATATCATCCTCTATGCCTGCTGCTTTATCACTATTGATAGCCTCTAGCCTGCACAAGGTCCACACCCCTGCATGAGATAAATTGGTGCAGCTGTCCCATTTTTCATCCATGTAGAATGAACAAAAGCATGATAACATTTTGAACAAGGACTACGTAGGATCCTTGCGACTACTGAAACCACAAATGCAATGTGTTGATTGAGTTCCTTTCATAGTCCGGCAATCCCATGCATTAGTCCCATCAACATCACCCACCTTTACTTCCACAAACAGTCTTTGCTTCAAATCATATCCCATCTTTGAAGTCAACCATTCCACAACTTCATGAGCATTCTGTAATTTTGTTCCATTTATATCCAGTTGCTCACGATTAGTGCATGCTTTATCACTATGCCAGCACCATCATGTTTTCCCTTTTCATGACCACTACCAAAAAAGCTCCACATCATCCGAAGGCTAGTCAAAGAGCAGTACCTTGCACCCATCTGACCAAACCCAATGTCTTTTTATCAACCCTTTACTATTGGTAGTGAAGCATAAAGCAATGCTGAACAAATAGTGTGTCATGTTGTTTGTCATCTGAAATGTAGAAAATGGTTTACTTCTTTATCTCTCCCATCTCCCAATAATAGCAAATGTGAACCAAGATGGTACATTGGTCATTATGCCAGTGCATCGACTGGATTTCATTCTACACTTTAAACATGTAGTTCTCCACAAAGTCAACAATAGAAACCACCACATCCTCTAGAAAAAATTTTATGCACTCTTTAAATTGAGTGTTCGGCCCGTAACTACAAAAGTTGTGGGAGATATAAACCTAAAAATGTTGTAAGAATTGTTGGAGGATGGTGGATGGAGTTGCTTCCTTGTAGACAAGTTTTGTTATCTTCTTTTCATTCTCAGTGACATACTCATAAGTCTTCCTTTTTATCAATGCACCATTTGCATCATTCAGCTCACGTGGACAAAATAAAGGCTTAGGACATTTTGAGCATTTGTGATGCAAGCAATCAAGATTATGCCAATAACTATGCTCATTCTTTGGACATACTGCTAATCTCCACGTGACAGACATAGAAGAGTAGGTGTTTATATTGGCAACACATGTTTCTTCCTCCTTCGGCCTACAAACCTTGCATACACAATCGCACATGGGCCCATGCAAAGACATTATGTCTTCCCTCATGGAATTCACTGCTAGTCACAACAAATCCATTCCTGTATGATAAACACAATAGCAAGTATTCCTTTACTTTAGTTTTCTAACATAGTATGGCTTAAGATTTAGAAATGCACGAAAGTCAATGTTAACCTCCGGATTGAACTCTCAGAAGTTCATGAAGATCAATTATATTCTGTAATGTTTAACTACTAACTAGTGAATAGAGTCACTTTTTTTGAGTTGAACAAAAACCCCTGGAACAATTGTGTCCCATGGGAAAAAAATGAAAGGGAAAATTTGGGACATTTTCCTATGAGCTTTATATTGTTTAATAACAAGACACTTATGGAATGCAATTTTTGCTATATAAACTATGAACAAATTAGGTTCTGTAAGGTTGTTATCCTAGAATACTCTTGAGGCCTTGTATTAGAATACCACCTACTGTCTTTTGGTATTTGTACCCAAATACCCATTTGAGTAGGGTTTTCCTATTGAGGTAGGATGATGAACTAAAATAATTTTTTGATTATACTCCTCAAATAATGGATTTAACATGCTATTTTGGGACTCATGGGCACTTTAATTGTATCTAGTAAGACTCTATCCTTGAATCTCAATGCCTTTTTGCCACTTCAATGTTATTTATGAATTTTTTTGGTTATGGATGCATCTTTATTTTAATTAGGAGTCTATGAAAAAGAACGAGGTTTAGCTTTTATCAATGTGGCATTAAAAATGATACTCATAGCCTAACTCCTATTGGGTGTATTACATGTCTTTTGGGAGAGTATTACCAGAATTAAGCTAAGGAACACAAACACTTGTAGAATCATTGTAATATTACGAAAATCATATGACTAGTGGTCATACATGGTTTTTACCATGTCTCAGCTTGGCACAATGATCTCACCAAGTTGGGATATGAGGATCGACTTGTTGCTCCTTCTTTAGCCCTATCAAGTTGTATTGACAATTTTTAGCCAACAAATCTATGAATACATCATTTATTTGAATTTCCAAGAATTACAAGAGGACCAAAAATCAAATAAATCACTAGTCATGTAGCTAGCCTTTAATGATTGATGTAGGGTATTGGTATTGGGAAAAGGGAAGAGTAAGGAGATGATTATTATTATCAAATAGTTAGAGCAATCGTTGAAACACTATTAGTAGAGTAATATAATGTGGAACTTTTGGAGTTTGCTGATAACTCTCCTAACACTATGACGTATCTCAAGCCATTATTTATATAAGGTCTCTTGCTAAAAGTCTTTACTCCATACGGCCATTCCTTGACGCCTTCATAACACCATTTTTACAATCTCATTGGCCTAACATAGGAGATTCAAAATAAAATATTTTTTGATATCATTTTAGCTTCACTAAAATTCAAAGTAAAGGTCACTGGATCGCCTAAACAAATCTATTCTTCCCTCCAAGGTTGCTATAAGAAAAGCTAATTACACACGATAACAAGGTTTGGGAGTTTCATGATCTAAATCTTTTGGCCCCAATACATTGGATCTTTCTTGTGGATTCGATAGTTCCCTCCTAGGCATTAAAGGCAGAAGCACAAAAGGTAGCTCAAAATTTGGATATTGGTATTGGTTATAATTATTCCTTGGCTAACTTTTTCCCAATGTCAGCCTTTACCAGTGGTAGATGCCCTCCACCTATGGGGGGTATTTGCTAGATGCAAAAGTAAGATTTTAGAGATAGATAGAAGGACATCCTTATGCATTAATGATATTTTCAAGTTGGTCGGCCATAGTTGAAATGCAAATGTATCGAAGAGAACCAAAGCTACAAGGCATAGCCTCTATAGTTTGACCACACCATATGATTCATAGCTAACAACCTAATTACCTTTTTTCCTAGAAGGAACATGAAGGAAGTTTATAATTCATTGGCTAACCATATTTGAAATGTATATGTATTGGAGAAAATCAAAGCTACAAGGCATAACCTCAATGGTTTGACCACACTAAATGATTCATAGCTAACAACCTAACTACTTTTTCCCCTAGAAGGTACATCAAGGAAGCTTATAATTCATTCTTGATTTTATGAAGACCACCAATATGGTCCAATTTAGAAAAGATTCCATTACCTTAATGTTTATGAGGGAATTGATACTTTCAATAGCAAAGAATATAGAGAGGGACCTGTCAATGCACTTACTTTATCAAAACTCCCCTCGGGTATACACTTATGTAGAAATAATAATCTAGTAACCTAATGTAAGGAGGCCGATTACTATAAGCTCCATGAAGAGAGGGAGGTTCTCATCAAGAGGTAGTTTCATTCATGGAAGAGGATGCAACTTGACATTTTCATGGGCAATCCATACTCCAACTCCAAGAAGAATTGAATGATAGACACACTCTAAAATATTGGTCCTTGATAATATGGAATCACACATGTATGCAACCTATCCTTGAAGAGTATCACTCCACTACCACATGGGAGTTTGTTACTAACTAGCCTAAAATTGAGTGAAAAAGTTGGATTTGTGCATATGAATGTTTTTTGGTAAAGAAGTTGTTGTAACAATTTCTAACTGAAATTGTTCTACTTGAAGTTTGTTGGCTATTAAAGACTTGACCTTTACCTGCTCCTTTAGAAAAAACCTAGGTGTAAATTTACACAAACCCTGGCTCACCTTTAAAGAAGTGCACAATAAATTATGTCTTTGTCAAGAAGCTAGATTAAAGGACTTCATAAATCACACTTGGAGCCATTTACTGTCTCTGGACCATATAATAATTGGACATGATAGACTAAGAATGGAATTCCAGAAGGGATTAAACCACATATCGAGAGAGGGATTGGTTATCAAGGGAAATTTTATATCTATGATGTATGCTTGGTCCCAAATCTACTGCTTCCTCAAAGCACAAGGGAGATTTGTTACAAGGCATGGAGAGGTGAGTTCGTGATGATAACGCATCGTCATGGCTTTGATTCCGTGTATGGTTGATAGTAAAGCAAAATTAGGTCTTATGAGGCTGGTCCATGATGATACAACAAAATAATAGGTTGCTTGTGTGAGAACATGTGACTGGAATGCACATATCTCATTGTATGCTAAGCCTTAATCAGTGACAGTTGAAAGAGAAGAAAGGAACAAAGTTCGAGGAGGAAAAACAACTTGAAGAGTTTTGTTTTTGCCAACCATTCGACCTTTCAATTGCATGTTCTAAGATGGTGACGTTTTGCATGCCCATCTTTTTTTAAAAAATCAGAGGAAAGAGTCAAGATAACCCTAATCTAAAAGACAAATGCTTCTTGTTGTTTAGTAGTAGGTAGTTTAGCTAGGAAACTAGTCGTCTCATACTCCAAACCTGCATAGAGGCCTAGGAAACTCAGAGAATCCCAAAAATTCTATTGGCTAGAGTGTTCCCAAGAAGAAGTGCTGGGGTACGTAGCCTAACACTATGTACATATCGGGTTAATAACCCAATGTACATTGAGTTAAAATCCTTCAAGATAGCTTTGACCATGTTGTGATATCATTGACTCCATCGACTTAACTTTGAATTTGTCGAGATTGCATTGACTCCATCAGGTTAGGAATGTACTAACAACTTTGACACCTTTTGACCTAGCCTAATAGCAGTTGACACTTGACATAATCTTTGATATATGGCATAATTATTGACCTAATCTTGTCCAAGAATTAAAATAGGGGTCAATTCTAACTCCATGCACATCGAGTTAGTAACTCCATGCATGTCGAGATAGTAACTCCATGCATGTCGAGATAGTGGACGCCGAGTTAGTTACTCCACACATGTCAAGATAGTGCATGCCAAGATAATAACTCTACTCATCATGAAGGGTTAGTATCCCAATGCACACCGGGATACTAAGCCGGTGCACACATCTGGTTAATAGATTGACTGAGAGGGGGAGACTGAAAAACTCAAAGGCTGAACCTGCTAGTGAGCACCCAACCTTGAGCTACCTACATGCTATTCAGGTCTATCTTGATTATATAATCATGGAGAGATTCAGTTTCTTTTTGCTTCACTCATACAATTGGTAAATGGATCTCCATTTAAGTCCACTCAAAGCAAGCCCCAATATGAATGACTTGTACTACAAGGTGGTCCAAATGACATTCTCCTTCAAGTTCAAGGCCCTAAACCATTGTCTAGCCTTGCCATCAAGGCTTTGGGTCTCCAATATCACCAAATTTCTCACCTTATTTTTTGAATCATTCCACATGAGAGACATGGTTTCCTTCACCCAAGAATTTAGTGATAAGTTTGGAGATCATAACCAATTTTTCTCCATGATAAACTTTGTTCACTTCTTGTAAATATTGGAGGTGTGGACCCCATTCCTATATCTTGTACTAGGACCCTCATGGCACCATTTATAATTACCATCTGTGAAATAGGAGGGGTTGGAGGATACAGTGATCTTCCTCCATGACCTCTCCACCCACGTGGGCTTCACCCAAGGAGGGTTAGTACACCCATAGTAAAGAGAAGTTACATTAGGGAGTAGTGGTATAATTTTATAACTATAGGGATAGTTATAACTATCCCTAATAGCTAGTTGAAGTGGCCTTATCCACTCTTATCCACCACATCATGTTTGGGACTATTTGCTATTTTTAACTGTTACCCGACTAAAGTCGCAAATGATGTTATAAGCTCATCTTCACCTCTTGTATGGGGGTTGTTATTGTGATCTACTAGAATACAAACTACTATTAACATTTCTACTATATATACAGCAATCTCAGTTCTTTTTATGTCCTGAATTATCTTTGCATCTTTCCGACATTAGTCAGACGTGAGTCTCGTGACCTTGGCACTACCATTGCCAGGTGTGGATATGTGTTGCTGTTTTTCAGCTTTTAGGAGATACCACTAACACTATTGGTGATCCTCTACTGTGTTCGAACACTCTGATTGCCGATTGCTGCTACATAGCAATTCTACAAAAAGAGAACAAAAAATAAGATCTACAATGCCACACGAAATATAGACTAGCAGATGCAACAACTTCCACGAAAATCAAGCATTGTTGCAGTGACAACTTTGCACAAAGCAGAAAGCCAAAAACCACATTCAACAAAAGACGTCCAGTAGAAATCACTTGAAGGCAAAATACGCATCCCCATAAGATATACTTGATCGCACCTTATGGTAATATCATGAATGAGTTGAAGGACATGATAACCAACTTTCATTAGATAGTCAATCACAAATTTAAATCTTTTTCTACTAATGTAAATGTTTTTAAGGAAGCACATAACATAGTGGACCAAAAAAGGCAAGATGTTCTTAATGTGGTGTTATGCATTGCAACCATTTGCTCTAGTAGTCATGATAAATTTGATGGAAACTACATAGATAGTTGTTTTGTAAAAAGAGCAAAAGTGTAGAAGTTCCCAACTATATAGCCATCACTAAGAAACCATCTATTCAACAATCAATGTACATGCTCATATATTCATATATCGATGCTTATATCGACTTTGATTGATTAGAAAATAGAGACGTTTTTAATGGGGTTATATTGATGCTGACAAATTACAAAAACAAAATGAAGGGAGATTGGGGCTAAATAGACCCAATATTTTGTGTGTGTGTGTGTGTGTGTGTGTGTGTGTGCATGCACACGTGCAAGGATCGCTCAAAGGCATATTGTAAAACTTTCATCTCATACATACATTTGAGTCTATTTCATATATGTATCACTATACATTGTAGTTAAAATGTTAAAAAGAATAAACTTTCTCCAAATTTAAAACAATGTACATAACTTCTCAAAGTAAAATTATAATCATCTCTTAAAGACAAGCATCACTATACAAGTTGACCTAGACCATGCTAGTAGCTACATGCTAACCAACCTCAATAACGCTCTACCAAGTAGCATGCCATCCTTGCTACTCATTGTAGGATCCATTGTTGTCTCCCCCTTGATTTGCTTTCTCATCAAAGTCATCTACCACTTCCTTTGAGCCTTTTCCAAAGTCATTGGGATTTCCCTCCATATTAGGCTACTTGTAGGTTGTGTTCCTCAAATGCATCATCCTGATTGTCCTCATTGTTACATCATGTTTCCCTCCCTAGTCCAAAGTGGGATTGGTCCACTTTTTGATGCAAGATTTTGCAACCTTTTTCTAGTTCCTTGGATGATAATAAGCAAGCTTGACTAGACATGACTATATCTAGGCCTTTTTAATCACCTCCTTTTGATGTTCAAAACAATCAACCATTTTGTTTAGAATCCACCCTGAGTCAAAGGTGAGATCATTAGGCATTGCAAGCCTTGATGAAATTGTGAGAGGACATTATTCTTCTTTTCCTTCAGTTGTGACCAAAGATCCATCATGACTTCTTTGAATTCAATTTAACATAATTTTTGCATTCAATAAATTACGACATTCCCGTTTGCATCACTAATGATCCTCCCATTACCATCAAGGGAATTATAAATATGCACATCATCATCACACAGGGCATTATCATCATGCAAGGCATCATCATCATGTGAGTCTTAGCACCCAAGCATGTGAACAACAAGTGCTAGTACAATGGGATGATGCCTCCATATTTGCATGAGACTAAGACTGCATGGTGTTGTACTTCTCTCTCATCTCCTACATGATTTGCACATGTCCATGGGATTGAGGTTGCAAAGAAGCTTTTGCACTCTTCCATGGGCTGCTTGCTACATGGATCATTCTCATTGGAACAATCGTTCTCACTAGATACCATATAGAATATATACCCAACCAAAACTAAAACTTGGTGAAGATGAAACTTTTTTGGAGGAGGTCCAATGGATCTTCAATGCATTCACACCCTTGGAGTGTAATTTGACTCTTACTAGTATGAACCTTTTAAAAGAAAATTAAAAAATACCTTACCCATGGTCATTTTTGTCAAAATAACCATTAAAATGTAAACTTAGCAGTGTTGATAAGATTGTCAATAACTCTGTCTTAAAACAATTAATAGAAACATGTTTTTATTTGGAGGCAAAGGAGACAACCAAGTCCCACTTGGAAGATGAAAAAGATAACTCACTTGGCATAGAGGAAAACTTATTAAACTTGACTATTATCGTGGCATTCTTTGGTAACAAGGTAGTAACAATGAGAAAATTTGAAAAGTTTGATGACTTGGGTTATAAGGTTTGCAATGGACAATATAGCCCATCTTTTTTCGTGAAGGTTATGCTTTCACAGGTAATGCCAATATTGTTCACAAAGGGCCAGGACTTTGGTTCCTTTCTACACATTAGGAAACTAATCAAGAAGTTTGAGGACAACAGATTCAAAATAAAATGGAGCCAAGGGCTCATTATGAGATTCTTGGAAGAAATGTTCCCAGGCAACAATCTAGACATGACCAAGACCAAACATTGCCTAGGTATGCTATTTTCTCTAGATAATACTTTTGATTTAAAACTAAAGGTGAATGGGAAGTGGTTCAACCCAATCTATGATCACCACCTGGGGTGCCAACTCAATATGTAATATGTTACTACCCTCGTCCAAAATCCAAGGTATGGGGGGACAAGGTCTGTATATAATATGCATGGATTTCCTTTAAAAAATTCAAATATGCAAGGGGAAAATATGAAAATTTCATGTCCCACCTCCCATAAAATATAAGGTATATACCTTGAAAAATATGCAAGATTCTAAGATCTGTACATATTTTTCATAATATGTGAGGCCCAAGGGGGGGATCTTTTGGATGAGGGGGGGTAAAATAAAAAATATACTAAAATATGAAAACCCATCTCCTTTTAAATTAATGTAACTTTTTCATGTGTTACCCAAACATATTTGAAGCTCTTTTAGTGTAGAACACAACCATGTTAATTTGAATAATTTCTACTCATGGCATATTGTTAAATTCATCTCATACTCAAGATTTTGATAGGTTTTCTTATGAAAGGGAGTTGGCACCCTAGGGATCACCAGTGGACTGCTACCCTCATGTAAATTGTGGTGCTATAAACAAAATATGGGATTGGTCTCACACACACACACACACACATGCACACACACACATGCGCGTGTACACATGCACATGAACACACACTTGCACACACAAATGTGCACATGCAAATATGCACGCATGCACGTGTATGTGCACACACACACACACACACTTCATGTCTCCTTGCACTTCTTTGGCAAGGAGGAAGAAGAGGTAGGAACTACTGAGTTCCATAGATTGAATGACAGAAGAAATATATATCCACGAATGATAATAGTTTCATTGTCCCCCTCAAATTAGTGGTGGATGGGCTTCTGATTTTTTTGATGATATAGTTATATATATGTTGGAATATGAAGCCAAAGTGAGTAAAAAATGAGTGTACTAGGTGTCTAGGGGGTGTTTTATAGTCTAGTGAGTCCTATGGATGCCACGTGTCATATTGGGAGTTATCCCATATGCATAGGTGTTCATGTGTGTGTGTGTGCTCCTATATAAGAGTTGTACTTGTCTAGTGTCAAATCAATCAAGTATCAAGCTGCAAGCTCTCTGGTCTACATGTGAGTACTCTCATTTTTTTTCATTGCTCGTCATTTCATTTCCATTTCATTATGTCTTCTTTTGAGTATCACTTCCTCTCTCCCTAGCCTACCCTCTCTCTCTCCCTCTCTCTACCATGTTCCTTCTTGTGGTATTAGAGCCTCCCTTCCTACCTTCCCCTTCTTCTTGCTCTATCTAGAGGATGAGAGAAGCCCGCAAATGGAAGCTCCCCTCTCCTCTAAGGTAGAGCCTCCCTTCCCTTAGCCTCACCATGGTTCCTCGCCATCAAGTACTCCGCGGTACTCATTTGTGAGTTCAACTCACTCCTGCATCAGTTCGTGGTTCTCCCTCAGCATTGGTGGACATTCCTCATTAGTTGGTCGCCAGAAACTTGTTTGGAGTACTCTAGCGGTTGTTTTTTGACCTTTTGAGGTCCGATTTCTACGTTTTTGAAATTTTAGCACTTCTCAAACATAAAGGACCCTGTCTCACACCTTTTCGAGAGTTTTTTTTTAACTTTTTTGTTCGTACAACTATACATACGTCTGTACAAACCTCTGCAGGTGAAGGCGCGATAGTGCCAGGAGTCCGTACAACTTGTCAAAAGGCGATTTCGAGCAATTTTACGCTATTTTTTGGCATTTTTTGCTTAGATTTGGACTCCCGCGACCTCCAGCAGTGATTTGAGCAGCTCCCTTGAGCACTTTCGCTCATTTTTTTGAGCCTCTTCTATGCATTCAGTGACTCTCCAATCGGCACATTGAGAGTCATGACGTGATCTCCCTTGGTAGTTGCTCCTATGGCCTTCATCGACACATCATTCGAGGGCATTCTCACCCAGTTTTGTTCCACGACGTTGGTGTATTCCTAGACCTATGAGCTATTCATGTAGCCATGCTATAACGTGAGCCTTTGAGCATGTTGAGTCTCAAGCCATGAGAGTGCTTGGATCAACCTCTAAACACGCTCAGACTTTAGCCTCTGAGTTACATAGGGTGCACAGTTTGATGACCGTCATTGTCATGTTCTATTCTTGGTTCCATTCCAATAGTCCCTCACCTTATACCATCATTGTCATGTTCTGTTCTTGGTTCCATTCCAGTAGTCTCTCACCTTGCCTCATGGGGGGGTGTTGGAATATGAAGCCAAAGTGAATAAAAAATGAGTGTACCAGGTGTCTAGGGGGTGTTTTATAGTCTGGTGAGTCCTATGGATGCCACGTGTTATATTGGGAGCTATCCCATATGCATAGGTGTTCATATGAGTGTGTGTGCTCTTATATAAGAGTTGTACTTGTCTAGTGTCAAATCAATCAAGTATCAAGCTACAAGCTCTTTGGCCTACATGTGAGTACTCTCATTTTTGTTCATTGCTCATCATTTCATTTCCATTTCATTATGTCTCCTTTTGAGTATCACTTCCTCTCTCCCTAGTCTACCCTCTCTCCCCCTCTCTCTACCATGTTCCTTCTATATATACTAGTGACCAAATCAAGAGAACATATATTATTCATATAGCAGTAAGACTTTTGGGGGGTAGTAGTGGGTGAGCCATTTCTTAGAATGTTTTTTTGATTCTATAGGCACTATTACAGAGTGCTTAGCTCGGAAATAAATTGCCATACCATTGGTATATGTGGTAGAATCGGCCCATCATGGAAAGAAAGTAAATTGCCCTATGAAATTTTAATTAATTGTAGGAGAAAATGGGAGAATTCAAAAACAACATTATACTTGAGACCAAAAAGACCATGAGAATAAGGTTCTATGATAGATTTGTGTAGGGGGTAATTATTTATATAGGAGTTATAAGTCATTAAAAAATTGATGGACCATGCGCCACTAATAGTAGCAATCTTGTTTAAGGAAGGTTTTATGAAATGAGGAAATTACCCCTATGAGGGAGAAAAGTGGATGATTTTTTATTTTTGGGGGTATATATATACACACACGTTTAAGCTAATGGCCCAATTGGGTTCTCCCTAGGACATTATCGTGTATATCCTTCAAGCAAGGAGAAAATAAATAAAGGGGAGAGCAGACTATTGTCCTCTCCGAGCATGATAATATCCTAGGGAGAACCCAATTGGGCCATTAGCTTAAACGTAGCTTCAAGAGGACAAATAAGGATTGGGTTATGGCCTAATGGTTATCCACCCCACACAACACGTAGAAGGAGAGTGTGGGAGTACTACTTGGACCCATTGGAGCTTTGTAGCATATGGAGGTGGTAAAAGAGAAAGGATGGATTTAATTGTAATGGATATGTATGGCTTGCGACCACCCTGCATTAGCGGGAGTCTCACGATAGGGTATTGGAATCACGAGGTGACCGACAAAATCTCCCATTGTAACTTTGGAGATGTGAGTACTTCCCAAGATGCTTGGGACACTATTCCATATGTCATGAACTCTATACCTATTGGATTGCCCTGACAATATTCCTACATACCGAGACTGACAAGACAAACTGGCCACCACAAAACATCGAGGACCCCCCAAAATCTAAAACTGCTTTGTTTTCACCACCCGTGGAAATATGGAAATGGATAGGTATTACTTATTTTATGAGTGAGCTAGCACTTCGGTTGCTTGGTGGGGCCAAGAGCAAAGCTTGTCATCTTGAATGATGCTCTATGGCTGAGTGCGTGGGAATATGGCACGAGGATGCCGGGTAGCCCCTCTATGGGTGCTTCAATGAGCTTATTAGTATGTAGTCTCGCTCGAAAGAACGACAGACTTAACCACTATTGATAACTAGTCGAAATAGATAGACGGACAACCACGGGCCCCTCATGCATTTGCGCTCGAAGTAATCAGCTATGGCAAGGATCAGAGGACCTCTCATGTCTTATATGTTTCGAGAGTTGTTTCGCCATAAGCCATGGGCTTTTACGTACTCTTCTTGCATAAGCTTAGTTTTGGAGCACTACATTGACTGTGTCTGCTTTCGGATAGATTGATATCATGCAAACGTTTACTGTTTACTCATGGATTGAACATCGAGCATAGAACCTAGGTAAGATAGCATACGTTTGTGAGATGGTTTACATATTATTGGCTACATTCATGACTTTGACGGTGTGGCTATCCTGCTACTAGGCTCGACGTATTGTTTGCTTTTTGGCTACGGTTGGTTGCTTATGCATGGCAAGCATGAACTTATGGGCACACGTTTATAGTTTGCTACTACAGACCTTGCGCACATCGACCCTCTACGACTAAGAATATATGACTGCAAGCTAAAATTTTTTACAGTGTATGGACTTACTTTGTTAGTGTTTGGAGCTTGCGTAGTCTCATTTCAGGCGGATTGTGTGCTCATTGATAGGATGATAGCTGCTAGGAACCAGTCTTGTGTTGCAGTCTTGTGTTGAGAATGACAAGATGGGATAACAAAGAAAATAAATGAAGTGATTGATGGAATAAGTGATGCAATATGCACTTCATTGCCTTTAATTTTCTTTTTGAAAAATGTTGGAATAGAAGTGGGCACATCAAGGACACACTTTTTTTGAAAAGAAATTATTTCAAAAGACTAGCCTATATAGGTTTTTGAAAATGTTGTCAATGATATTGTGTAATGTTCAACTACTACTTAGTGAATAGAGTTACACGTTTCAAGTTGAAAGTGAATAGAGTTACTTCTTTCAAGTTGAATACAAAACCCTTGGAGCATTGCATTTCCATGGAAGAAAAATGCAACGGAAAGGATTTCGGACATGTTCCTTTGAACTTAACAATCTTTTTGTAACAACACACTTATGGAACCGCAACTTTTGCTGAATAGACTATAAATAGATTGGGTTCCTTAAGGTTGTTAATCCTTAAATCCTCTTAAGGTCTTGTATCAAAATAGTATCTAATGTTTTTTGGTACCAAAACATCCACTTGAGTAGGGTTTTTGTATGAGGAAGGATGATGAACTAGAACATTTTTATGATTATACTCCTTGATCTTATGGATTTGACATGTCGTTTGGGAGACCATGGGTAGTTTAATTGTATCTAGTAAAGCTATCCTTGAATCTCAATGCTTTTTGGCCACTTTGACAGTATTTGTGAAAAACTTTGGTTACAGATGCATCTTTATTTTAACTAGGAGTCTATGATCCTTTCAATAAAAATAAGGTTCCATTTTGATCAAGGTAGCTTTAAAAATGATACTCATAGCCTAAATTAGAGGAACCTTGGGAATTGCTTGTCTTGGGAGAGTAGTATGGGACTTAAGTTAGGGAGCACACACACATGAGTAATGATCTAAATAACTTAAAAAATAGAGATTCTTCTATATAAATTCATATATACTACACACACACATGAATAATGATATAAGTAGAATCTAGAAATATAGTATTTTAATAAAGGCAAAGACCTTATGCACAATCCTTGTTATTCATACTATTGAGATAACTTCCAAAGAAAGTTAAAGGATACCGTAGTGGCTCTTAACATATCTATATGAGAGCTCATTGGTCATAAATATAGCTACGAAGCTTTATGCCAGTGTGTGGGACCAAAAGGACCTTTATGGGACCCCATGACATGGATTGGTATGAAACTTTTATGGTTTGATATGGCAACTTCAAGCCCATTATGGGACCTTAAATATTCCAGGATATCCTTACAAGCATCCAAAGACATACATGGATCCTTACAAATCCTTATGGTTCCCTATAGACATTATCTTTTTAAAGGTCCTAATTGCTTTATGGGATGCTAATACGTATGAATCCCAATAAGTGTCTATGCCACATTATTGTCTTATATAGATCTATATGGGTATAGGCCAGCTATGGTCACATAGGCACCCTAATGGAGTCTTCCAATATCAATGTTGTATTATCACAAATATCTTAAGGCATTCTTATATTCTCATAAGCTCATTTATACTTGTTCACATATGTCTCTAAACATGTGTGCGCATAACATCCAAATATGTTATAACATTCCAATGATTACAAAGCTTGTCTTATATTTGCACACGTTTGTTTTCACAATACGACAAGATAAAGATAGAAAATTAAAGCTAAATATGCCCTTAATGAAAGCTTAGATTCCAAACTTTATCCCTTGTTTTATATAAAGGACATCTTTTATTTAAATGGTTTGATGTGCTTTGGGTGGTATGTAGGAACATGCTCATTAATGTTCTCAATGCATTAAATAAATGCACACACATTTATACATATACATTAAATCTCCCTTAAGGGGTTAGAGTATAATCATGTGACGTACAATCATGTGATAATAGACAGTCTTGCAAAGTCTAGTGTGTCAGGGAAATGATAGCAAGAGCTTGTTGCCCTTAGTGGCATGGTGGGCCTAAGTGTTAGGTAACCGAAGGGACTTTTGTGTTGCTTGTGGAAGGTTAAAGAAGACAAGAAACCCTAATTTCTCCTAATTTTCATTGATTTTCGTGCAAAAGATGTGATCATTATAGAGCTTCCTTTTTAAATGCAACAATTATATTCTATTGGATCATTATGAAATCTCTGATAATTTGGTCAAAGTAGGAATTTATTGTAAATATACTTCTTCCATGCTTTCTTGAAAAAGAAAAGGTGAGGGTTCCTATTGTTGTACCAAACTTTTCGATAGCACTAAGTGGGAGATTGTGCACATTGAACGTGTAGTTCAAAAACAATTGTATTGGGATTTGCAAGAAGTCATAATCTTGGACCATGAGCTATATAGTCTAGAGGATGTGGCTCTATCAGATTTGAAAGCATATTTTATCATTTGTTCAAGCTACCTTAATCTATAGCCTTTTAAGTCCTATTATTTTTATCCTTGAATTGAAGTGAGTAAGAAAGGTTTACAAAGTTATTTAATTTAGTTATTGGTGGTTATAGGAAGAAGGTGGCTATCATCTAAGTTAATGCTAAACACTTGAAATCCCATAGGATGTTTTAATAGTACATAGAGCCATTGTCCAAACATCCGAGGTAGATTTGTATAGGGAGGTGTGTGACTTGTTGTTGAAGCATGGGAAAATACATTTTTGGTAGTGGGTAACTTAGAAGACGTGTGTTTTTATGTCCATCTATGGTTGTGAGAGCTAGCACTTATTTTTGGGAAGGTAATCACATTTGACACTTCTTTTTGCGAAGATAATCAGAGGTGACACAATAGTTTTCCTTTTGGTAGCTTTCTATTGGGAATTGAAACGCTTGCAAATGGGTGTGGCTATTAATTGAGGTAGCACTAAGTGTGAGAGTGGGAAAATGGGAGCAATACTTCTGTAATAGGTGGAGGAAGGTGCTTGAAGTAATGGAATGGAAAGATGATGATTGTAAGGGTGCTAGGATGGGTGTTGCTTTTCCTGGATGGTTGTGATTTTTCTCTTAGAGCTTGTGCACATGTAGCCCGTGGAGCATTTTTTGTTGCACTCTAGTTGGGGCCATATGCAAAATTGCTAGGGGGGAGATGGCATTAGTTGACATTTGATGCTAGAAACAACGCCCTTCAAAATTTTAAAATTATGGTGTAGATTCTTACTTTAAACCTCAACTAAAGTGTATTAGTTACCGGAAGGCATATCTCTCCTTTCAATCAGGTTGCGTTAACTCTCACAGTGAGTTTCCTAAGTGTGCCTTTAGATGGAAATCATGCATTTGAAATTATCAAATCCATTACTAAGAAATTTGGAGCCCTTCTTCATAAAGGCCCTCTTGAATGAGAGCTCAATTGCATGCATTGGGCTCTATGTGCATTGGCTCTTACACATTTGTGGTGCATCAATTATCAGGTCATTCACATTGTTTGTTTTTGGGGGGGGGGGGGGACCCAAATTTGTATTATGGAAAGAAAAAGGAACTGCAACAATGTGATTGACTTCCCTGAGGTCATTCACATTGTTACCGTTTCTTTAGTTTATGCATTGGGTTACAGTCATGTCGTTTCCATTTCTTTTCATGGTCGTTACAATGGAGCACATTTGTATATATTACTTATCGTGATTCGTGGCGGGATAAGAGCGCGAGTGGTCCGTGGGTAGAAATGCGTGTTGTTTTACAGGCTGGCCTTGGGACGGAAGACTGGAAGCCTCAGGACTCTGGGGAGTTGGAGTCGTAACTGTCGCACGAGGCGGCGGCAGACTCCTTTCGAGACTCGAGTCTTTCAAAAAGCGAGGTCGTGCAGAGCCGCCCGTGGCCCACATGCGACTTTTACGACAGAGTCAGTGAGAGTATGGACAAAACGGAAGGCCCCAAAAAAGCGAGGTGGTGGAGCGCATCGAGTGGATTTGCAGATTCATGACAGGGAACCTTGGGCTGTTTGGCTGACATTGAATGTGTTGTGAGTGCCGGCAGCCGGGCGTCTGTTGAGTCTTGACACAACAACCCGCTTCTGCGACCTGCGTCACCTTGGAATCTTCCAAGTTGCACTTCTTCTTCATCTTCCATATCTAGGCCACGCCTGGGAGACCGGGACGGTGAAGCTATTCCAGATTCCTCCCCTCTTAGGGGCACACAAAGAAGAAGAGATCGTGCAGTCTCTCTTGTAATTGCATGGTAGACACGGCCCAAACCTCAAACCAAAGAACAAAGTGTGTACTAGGGGTGTAATACTAGATCTTCAACATAGGGCCACCAAAATCTCGGACTATGAACACACTTCAGAAGTCTTTGACCTCTAATTCGAAGTTTAAACTTTTATTTGCATGCTATTTACACTGTCATTTTAAGAGCGCAATTGTTTTTGCTCGTGTTGGAAATGCATTTGCGTCTTACTCAACATGGACAAATCCCCTTCTATGTTTATCCGCACACATCCAACTTTGATTTTAATGAAACATTACAATTGCATCCTTTCTTTAGTTTGTTTATGAGCTCTCCTCCCAAGTTTTTGAAGCAATTACTATTTCTTGATATAAAGTATGTTATCCCCTTTGCGTATTTGTATGAATGTTGAGAAAATGTTTTGCATTAAAATAGATAGCAAAATATAACATTCTAAAGTTTTTTTCTTTACTTTGAGATTGTTGAAGAAAGAGAATGCACTAGTATCTAGATTTTGAGTTTATGCTTAGTTCTACTTGCCTTTCAAAGCATAATGTATTTGTATTTCAGTTTTCCCAAGCTTCAAGAAACACAATTTGATGTGGGTATTCAAATACATTGTGGAATTGTAGACTTAAATTTTTTTATCTTTACTTGTAGACAATTGAAGAAAAACAATGCAGAAACCCTTGGATTTGAAAGCCTTCCTTCTTGGTATTTGTCTTTCAAAGCAAATGCCATTGGCTTTGTATTTTTTTTTCTTTGGGAAGAACATGGCACACAACATTGAGGGAACACCTCCTTTTTCCCAAGCCTTTAGTTTTACCAGCTTGCAAGCAAAAAATATTGCTTTTCTTGCTTGACCAATTATAACTTTGGGATAATTTTTACTTTTACAAATACAAGGTGAAATAATTACACCTTTGAAATTTACATGTAATAAAAAGAAATTCATTTGAGTATGTTACAACTTCTAAAAAACTCTTGCCATAGCGAAATTCTTTATTAAGAATGGCGAAAAAAACGAAAGGCTAACATCAATAAAAACATTTAGCATAACCATTTAGACATCTCTAACAACAACATTAACATGTTCCAGCTAGTTCCAATGTTGTGGTTGAGCCTCGGAAATCCATTTCCATCATAGTCTAGGACATAGGGTTTGCAATGGAGCTCTAAAAGAGGACATGCCTATAAAAATGCTATGGCAACAAGTATGGAAGGTCTACTAGCAAGTGCTAAGGCCAAAAGTTGGATGGAAGGTGCAACAATAGGTATGGAAAGTGGAACTGTGTATATAGATGCCAACAATGCGATGGTATTACAGGTTGTGGTACATTAAGTACAATATCCTATAGAGAAGTCTTATAGGGCCTAGAACAGGATGCACCAGTCAACAAATGTGTAGGTTAGGTGTAGCAGGGCTAGAGCAAAGGCCTATTGGCTACATAATACATGGCTTAAACAAGGGCAAGGGAAGACCGCAATAGGTCAAGAATATTGGGCACTTTGTGGATGATAGGTTGGCAGAAGAGAGGGCCTCATATAGACCTAGCCTGGTTATATTAGCACAATTGGGTCGGCCCTATCTATGGTTGGTCTTTTACAAACTAGGTCGACTAGTCTAGGGGCTTGGAGCTCTCTAAAAATAGGCCCCTTTGTGGGAAAAAAATGAAGCTCAAAATAGAAGCCACCCTCACCTATTTAGAAGCAATGCATTGTGTACACCTACAACCAACAAGAGAACAGACATTTGTTGGAGGGTGCTAACTAACAACCTCACACAATAGATGGTCATTGAAGCTCACTGATGTGCATGCAACCTAAGCAGTGCAAGCATAGAAGTAGGAGTATTATTTGTGCTCACCATAGAGCATCCAAGGCAATGTATTATTGCATGTCTTATGATATTTAATAAAGCTTTCTATAAGAAGTGTTTGGCTTATATTTTGTGTAATATATTTTGAGACAACTTGGAATGTTCTACTATTGTCTATCTCTTGAATTTGGGACTTGTGAGTTCTCTCTTGTGGAATACACATTATCCATTTCTATTTCCACTATGTGAAGAAACTAGGCAAGGCTCTAGTTTTTTCTAACATTATATTAGAACTAGAATGCTTGTCTAGAGATTTGTATGATGGCACTATAATTGGAAGAGAGGTTTGAGAGACTAGGTTTTGTTGGAGGTTGAGATTTGATGCCAGGGGGTGTATGCCTTGGTGATCAAGCCATCCAGTAAGTGATTGACTTTGGCAACTAAAAGAGAAAGCTGACTTCTGATCAATAGAGATGTGACAAGAAGGTCGGTGTGTGTGAGAATTCCCTTTGAAGGAAAAGTCTCACAAGGTGTTGGATGGGAAAAACCACGTGATTTGAGGATCAAGATTTGAGTCACATGGTTGCATGTGGACTGTGGGATATAACTGAAGGATGAGAATTGAAACTAGAGGATTAGAAAGCAATGATCATTCTTACAACTTTAGATTTGGTGCCTCCACACATTCAACTCATGGAGACCTCAGTTGAGGCATTGACATTCCTAATAGACTTGTACAAGATGGTGAATAGAGTTCCCCTTGTATGCATCAAAATCAGCTATTCATGTTGAACATGGAAGAAGGTGACCAATGAGAGATCATCTAAGCAAGGTCTGAGTGTTAAAGGATCACCCCGGCCACTGCAGGTCAAAAGGTGGACAACAATTAGTTAGCCACTCTCATGAGGAACTAGTGAGAGATCGAAAGCATTGACCTTTGAGGGGTGTCCCTTGTTGGTCTAGGAGGAAGCAAGGCAAAGGTTACATGAGGATGATGGCAACAGGAAAGAGATCAATGTCACTACCAAAGGTAAAGTCAAGAGAAAACAGAGAAAGGCAGGCCTAGTTTAAAAAAAAGGACATTCTCACAAAAATAGTAAAAAGAAGAAGAAAAGGAAACAATTCTAGTATGCCTAATGGCAAGGGATTGTTAGAATAAATAGGCTGATCAAAAGCGAAAGCAAGAGGAAAAGTCCAAGGGAGAAGAGCGTGCAAAAGAGTCAAGTCATGTGATACAATATGAGTTATTCTTGGTGAGTACACATTGTAGTACCTTTATAAGATGCATAGATCTAGGTGTGATAGTGCTCATGTCCAATCTTGTGTCCAATATAGAGCAATGATCAAACAATCTAGGTTTCTAGAAGATAAGGAGGACATTATATGTTGCTCGGAGCATGTTGAGGACAAGGCCATATCCCTTATAGAGGATGAGAAATATGAAGATCACTCTAAGTTGGATTCTAAGTTAGTGACTTGTACTTATTGAAGTATTGACTCCAGAACTCATGTACAGTGTTGATTGGAGTACGTCATTGAGGTACCTCACTTGTTTTGATAGCAAGCAACAAACTAAAGATCAAGGCTATGTAATCTCCTTGCATTTATTTATATGATAATTATAGTAGTATGCTAGGGAGGGTGAAAAACTTATAGACAAGTATAAGAGAAATCTTCTTAACAGAGGCACTTGGAGCTTTCTATTGGTTGATGGACCTAGTTTGTATGTTTAGCTCTACACCATTGATACAAGTGTATGTTGGTATCCCGACTTAATTTCAATAAATTTCTCAAGTTGTTCCTAAGTGTTTTTGAAAGGGAGCAAATGGAGTATGTATGTCTTTGGGTCATTAAGGGCCCACAACATGGCAATGAGAGGGGGGTTGAAAAATAGGTTCCATTGTCCCACCTGTAAGCCCCCATATAAGGAGAGCACAAGGACATGATACCAGCTTAGGAATTGGAGGTTGGAGAGTCTAATGTGTGTGCATCAAGTTTGAATGCCCATGGTCAGATCTAGGTGGAGAGAAAGATCCAAGGTCAGCCATGTGAGTAGCATTATAGGCTACCATGTGGGTTGCACAATATCTAGGACTTGGGGCTAAAAATGGAGCTTTGAAAGAGGACATAACTATATAGATATTGTAGCAATAAGTACTAAATGTGTAACAATAGGTGCAATGGCAAGAACCGGTACAAAAGTACAAAAATGAACATGAAAGATGGAGTAGCATGTACAAAGGGCAATAGGTTGTACAATCAATGTGGGTACGATAGGAATGCTACAACAAGTATAGCATCATGTACAAAAGTTTTGCAGATCCAAGAAGGGGATGCATAGGTTAGCAAATGTGTATGTCAAGTGTAGCAGGTTGGAGCAAAGGCCGATAGGCTAGGCAATACATGGCACAATAGATAAGGGACTCAGGCAAGACCGCAACAAGTTGGTAGTATGGGTAGTCCCCAGATTGATAAGTAGCTAGGCAAAAGATAGGGCCTTATATAGGAATGGCTTGGCCGGATTAGTATATATTGGGCTGGCCCATAGTCTATGGCTAGTCTACTGGTTTATACACTACGTTGGCTAATGTAGGGGACCTAGAGCCCTCTATAAATAATAATGTTTGCGGGCATAAGAAAAACTTCAGGCTAAAAGCAACCCTCGCCCATTTAGGAGCAATACGTGGTGTATACCTATAGCTAGTAAGAAAATACAAGTTTGCTAGAGGGTGCTATCTAAGGAACTCACACAACAGATGCTCACTAGAGGCATGCAACTCGGGGAGTGTAAGGACAAAAGTAACAGTAGTATTCGTGCTCACCATGGGGCATCCAAGGCAGTTGATTACTACGTATTTTGGAACCTCTGGTGAACCTTACCTATAACGAATGCTTGGCTCAAATTTTGTGCAATATATTCTGAGATAGTTTAGACTATTCTACTATTGTCTATCTCCTGATTTTAGTGCTCGTGAGTTCTCTCTTGTGGACACAAAATGTTGAAGTTTTGAATTATAGCATTCCCTTCTCCTCTCAAGGAACCAGAATGACTGGATCTAGGACGAATATCCAAGTAGATTCCTATGTAAAATTTGAAGCAAAACCTATGTAGGATCTAAGAGCCCTTCTTTCTTTGTTCAATTGAATAATGCTTGCATTGTGTGATAGCCAGTTATAAAATCAAGTCAAGAATAATCTAGAATTAGACACACAAAGCATGTGGAATCATGCAAAATGAAAGCCATCTTTCTCAAAAAAATCTTGAATTGACTAGAATGGACAACCAACTAAAGGAGCATACTATTACTTGAAAGAATCTCTATCTCAAAGCTGATGGCTAGCATGCATAAGCTCAAACACGTTTGGAATAGGCCTTAACGGCAGAGAAGGCAACTTACAAAGCAACTTCAAAATAGAGGTGGCTCCTGTAGATACAGTTGGCCAGAGCTAGATAATATATTAGTACCAAAGAAACTACCCATTATAGAGTTGCATTACCAGTAGAGTGGTCAAAGTGTGAAAGCACTTGCAATATATGTTCCTCTAATGGTTTCCAGCTTAAAAGTGAGATGCCCCAAAATAGTGTGATACTAAGGAAATAGCTTCAAACAGATTCGTCTCCTCTACCCTATGCTATAGAACCTATATAGAGAGGCAAAATGACCTTAGTGGAGGTTGGAAATCTACTCACAGAACTCCCACATGGTGAAAACAAGCCTAGGTCATGAAGATGCCCTAACAAGTTTCGTCTTGCAACAAAAGAGTCTTTTGGTTGGTGATGGGGCAGATGAGTGGCAAACACAAAAAGCCAAGCACATGAGTGTGAACATCAAAGCAAGAAGTTCAAGACCTTATGCTCTAATACCAAATGTTGGAAACAATTGGTGAACGTATAGAGAAACAAGTTGTCTTGTAGGAATGTTGGTTACAATGAGAAAGACCAAATATCCTCTAAGGTACCCTAACCATAATATTAATCCCTTGGGGGGAAAACCTCATAACTAGAGGGTGAAAATCTCCCAAGGGTAGGTTCACACCATACTAGTCATTGTCTCACGCTATGGTCTTGCTTCTCAAGAAGTGATCATGCACAAAGAAAGTGATTGGTAATTTCTTCATGCACACAAGAAGTGTCTCTCTAACCGGATTATTTGACAAGATAGTTTTTTTCATAACAATTGTTAAGGACCCCTCAAATGCTTCAATGCCTATGTGTGTAGCAATAGAAGCGTTTTGTTGTTTTTGTGCTACTGTTCTCAAGTTTCTTGTTTTTGGTGTTTGGTTTTGGCTTCTTTTTTAAATTTGTGTTCTATTGTGGTCTTGCAAGTTGCAATTTGGTTAATTTGAAGGGATTGAGCAAGTTCATTAAGACTATGCTGGAGTCCATTGATTTTGTTGGGAATTTTAGTAACTGCAGTCTTCAAGCAGGTCTTACTACTGGGTTTTATGTCCCTATAAATGTTGCAATGAAGGTCATAGGCCACAAAAGAGCTAGGAATTTGTTGAAGTACGATAAAAGTGAGTTGGGGAGGGTAGAAACTGCTTTAGACTTGGTTACTAATCCTTATGACAAACATGGATATTTGGAGACAGATGATGATGTTTTGCAAAGAATTCTGGAGATGTATTGTAGGAACCTTGATGGCATTGTTTCTAGGAATTTCGAGGCTATTGGAGCTCCTGTTGCAAGTGGTACAAGTGTTGTTGATGGTGATGAGAATGTTGTTGTTACGAGATAATGATGGTGCTATTGGAAATATTATTTCTAGTCCTTTTCTTGTGGATCCTATTGTTGCTACTACAATTGGTTTGGTTCCTACCAATAGCGCTGTTGTTTTCACACTAATTCGGTTGTTGATACTGATTCTGTTCTTGCTGTTGGATACAAGACATTTGCTGCTGGTGTTTCTTTTTTTGGTGCTTCTAGTGGCAATGTTTTGGGTAATGTTACTAAGGGTGGTGGTGTTGCTATGGCCAATTCCATTCCTCCACTTGATACTATTGTATTTGGTAATGTTCTTATTGCGATTGGCATTGGTTATGGTGGTTAAGCTGGTTCTATTAGGATTAGTGGAGCTATAGCTTGGAATTTGTCTGATGACGTGAAGGATGATGTTTTTCTGAAGATGAGTGATATATGTTGGATGGAGGAGCTTTATCGTGTAGTTCATGAAAACTCTAGTGGTAGTTCTTTAGTTTTTGGTCATACTTTTACAAATTGTGTCTTTAGTATCAATGTGGATAGAGCCTCGGTGTTGAAGAAGAAGTGATGCTGGAGGTCTCGTAATGAAAACCTTTATGGAAACTTTTATGTTTGGAGGTTATACTGGAAACTTTAAAGTCTGTAGCCATTTATCCGCTTAAATTTTGATGTATGTTCTTTTAACTAGTGGAAATTCTATGTGGCTTACTCTTATTGGCTACATTATCTGCTGCTTGTCTTTATTCGTCTAAATTTTTTGATAACGTCTCATGTTTTGTTGCATCCTTGTCTATGGTTTTGCTCATCTATTACATTTGTGTTAATAGTCACCTATTTTTATGCTTATGTTTAGATAGGAGGTTCCTTCATTTTTTTGGATGTTTTGTGTCGTTGTTTCAGGTGTTGTTTTTTGGTTTTATAGGGTCATGATCGTGTGGCTCAGATTAGATCAGAGCCAGTTGTTCACAGATCATGAATGCCAAGTCTGACTAACGAATATTGTTAAGAGATTAGAAAATTTGCTTCCATGCCAAGTCTATGTAAGAAACTAATTGTTAGGTTATGGTTTTGTGAGTTTGAACACCAGTAGGTGTAAAAGAGGCAAACATGTGAAATGTGATAACTAGCAATGGTATTGCATTCGAGTATGATCAAAATTACTAGCTCATAAATGGAAATAAGTCCTCGCTAGCTCACTGATGAAGGAATATTTGAAGTGCCTATATTGCCAACTAGCCAGCTAGCTTGTTGTTGCATTAAGTAAGGGAAGTGAAAAATGTGATGAACTAGCCATCTTGTTGCACTTAGGTAGGGGAGAATAGTCATAATAATTAGGTAGGTGATTGATACAAATGAGTGGAAGCTTGCTTTTACATGAAGATTATATGAATGAAAAATTACAACAAGCACATTGATGTTGGGGTAGATGAGACCGAATTGATGATAAGCTAGCTTGTTTTGAATGTGAAAACATGAGTGGGAAATAAGAATCAAGTAGACAAAGAACATAAAACATGCCACAACAACTAGTCTGATGCTTAAAGAACACACTTGTGCTTTTGAGGAGTGGAAATAATAACCAAGGAGCTGCAATCAAATAAGGGGAGGAGAATAGCATGATAAACCTAGCTAGTTGCACTTGAGAACTATCCATGTGTCATGTAGGTAGTTATAGTAGGTGGTGGATTGTAGGTTAGGATATATCCTATTAGTTGGCTTGTGTCTCATGGTAGTGCCATGTGTTGAACCTTTAGATCTCATGAAGAGCCAAGATTAAATCCATGCATATGTTAGAAATCAAGGCTGCTATAGGTTTGTTTGCACCATGTGTCAAGCTTTCGAACCTTGTGAAGCAGGTGCGTGGACTTGAATTTTTGTTGTAGCTTATCGAGTAATACATCCTCTCATGGAATGTATGTGGTTGTTATGATAGGAATAAACAAAGAAATTCGATGAATAGTGATAAACCTGCACTAACTTTCACGAGGTCACTGTCAATTTTCAAACATTGAGGTTGTGCTTGTTACCTAGTGCCCACCCATGCCTTTTGAAGTACCACTGATTGCCTACACCAAAACCTATTTTGACCCACATTAACATGATCTCACAAGAGAATTAAAGCTGCTAGAAATGTTGACAAGCCCATAAGCAATGGACTTACAACCATATGTCATAGTCAAAGTTCTAACATTGAGACAATGCATGCCACCTAATGCCCAATTGCCACTTATATAGTGCCACCTCAAAATCTTTTTATACTATCCTACGCCCAAGCCACACTTGCATATGAGAGAGAGAGAGAGAGAGAGAGAGAGAGAGGTGTGACAAAATTTGAAGAATGCATTCTTGATAATATGGTGCACAACTAGTTGAATGTGTTAAAAACCCGATTGAAATCGAAAAATTTGGATTGGAATTGAAGGTTGCCTTTAATTTTAAAGGATAGAATTTGCATATTTTAGTTATAAATCTTGATCATTGTAATTTTTATGGATTTTTGTAATTTGCTCTTAGTTAAATCTTATTATTAAATTTGATTTTAACGGCTCAAAAAATATTTTTCTTGAGCACTCATATGGTGAGTGGTCTTAACGGGTGGTTGCTGGCTGGCTGGCTTGCTAAACGTTTTTTTTAAAAGAAGAAAGAAAAGAGTGAATTGTAATAAAGGACAAAGATACAACTAAAATGAGTATACGACGAAAATAATAGGTTCAATCTTTCCACAAGCAGTTTATTGCATTTTGCTTGCTAGTGCTATACGTCCCTTGGTTGGCATTGTGACGTGATTGTTTGGCATTGTGATGTGATCTTGCAACATCAAATGAGAACCAAGCGGACAAAATTCAACCGAGAACGTTAATGAAACTTTGGAGATATCCGTACAGACTGGGTCACATGTAATGAAAAATTGGAGGCAGAGCGTACAACCAAGCAAAAGCGGGACACAAGTTAATGCGTTGTGTGTCCTAAGTTAATGCGTTGTGCAAGGAAGGGGGGTTGGAAGTCGCAAGGCACGGTTGAGCTTTCCCTTGTCATTTTGCTGAATATAATCGAGACATAAAACGGTGATAGGGACGGTGAGACGGAGGGAGCTCGTAAATCAAAGCGGAGGGAAAAAGATGGGCGGGAGCGGTCAACAAAAACCCAAAGCGAAAGAAGGGACCAGCCACCAACCCACGAAGAGAAGTCTACCTACCGGATCCACACAAACGCTCATGATGATGATGATGATGCATCATAATGGAGCTGTGAGAAAAAACCAGGTCCGTCACAGTCTTTGCAGACTTGGAAGCTTCGCACAAACCACAGCAGTGAGCATCAGTTCCATGTGAAGAAGGCTAGAAGCTAATAATAAAAGTGCTCACACAACTGTTGAGAGTTGAGAGCTCTTAATGCTGTCTTCTTAAACACCATCATATCCATCATCATCAGAAACGGAAGAGGAGCCTGGAGCACCATGGCTGCTCTACTTCTGCTCCTGCTCCTCCTCCTCCTCCCTTTCACCTCCGCCTCCAATCAAGAAGCTCAGCTCCTGCTCCTCTTCAAATCCCACCTCCAAGACCCCCACTCCTTCCTCCGTGACTGGCTCCCTTCCTCCTCCGATCCTTGCTCCTGGAAGGGTGTCTCTTGTTCCCATGGCTCCTCCGTCTCCTCCCTCAACTTCTCCTCCTTCGGCCTCTCCGGCTCCTTCTCCCCCGACCTCTGCCTCCTCCCCAATATCTCGTCCCTCGACTTCTACTACAATAACTTCGGTGGCCCTTTCCCTTCTTCCCTCCTCGATTGTACCCGCCTTCGCCACCTTAACCTCTCCCAAAATCTCTTCGTCGGTCCCCTCCCTGATGCCATCGATCGATTGCCTTCCCTCCAAGCCCTCGACTTGTCTTACAACAACTTCTCCGGAGCTATCCCCCCCGCTTTCGGTCGCCTTCCGGAGCTGCTCGAGTTGGACCTGTTTGCCAACCTGCTCAATGCCACCGTCCCCTCGCATCTCGGGGGTTTGGCTAAGCTCCAGTTCTTGCGCCTTGCCTACAACCCCTTCTCACAGGGTCCCCTCCCTGCCGAGCTTGGCAATCTCACGGAGCTTACATACTTGTGGTTGGCCGGTTGCAACCTCACAGGCCCCATCCCAGACACCCTCGGCAAGCTCCGCAAGCTCACAAACCTCGATTTGTCCAGTAACATGCTGTTCGGAAACATCTCGGCAAGTATTTTCGAGATCACAAGCTTAACTCAGTTAGAACTGTACCAGAACGAACTGGAAGGGCAAATCCCTGAGAACATCGGAGACCTCACCGCACTTGTCAACCTAGACATGTCCAGCAACAAGCTCACCGGCCCGCTCCCTTCTGGTGTATCGCAGCTGCAGAAACTCGCCAGCCTTCATCTAAACGACAACGGGCTCTCAGGCCCTTTGCCTAATGGATTGGCAAGCCTTCCAGCTCTGACAGAACTCTCCTTGTTCAACAACAATTTCACGGGGACTGTGCCGCAGAATTTAGGCCATGAGTCTAAGTTAGTGGTGTTCGATGTGTCGCATAACGATTTCTCTGGTCCTTTGCCACCGTATCTGTGCACAGGAGGTGCTTTGATGGTTTTTGTAACGATGTTCAACGGTTTCGATGGCTTGATTCCGTCGACGTATGGTGATTGTCCCAGCGTGCAGCGCATGCGGCTCAACAGCAACAACCTCAGCGGGCGAGTGCCTTCAGGCTTGTGGAGTTCCCCTTCTCTTTTCATTCTGGAACTCAGCAACAACCGTCTCGAAGGGAGCATCTCGTCCGATGTACGCCAGGCAAGCAATCTTTCGATCCTCCGATTAGACAACAATCTTTTCTCCGGGAGGTTGCCTCCTGAAATCGGGAGCGTGTGGAACCTAACTGCGATCTCGCTTTCCCACAATCAATTCTCAGGAAGTATCCCTAAAGAGATCGGGAACTTAACGCGTCTCTCTAATCTCTATCTCCAGTTCAACTCGTTCTCCGGCGAAATCCCACCGGAAATCGCCTCATCCACTCGCTTGAGCATTGTTGATTTCGCCTTTAATCAGTTATCCGGTGCCATCCCGGATTCGCTAGGAAATCTGCCAGCTATCAACTCTCTCGACCTGTCCCATAACCAGCTTACCGGAGACATCCCCCCTTCTCTCGCAAAGCTAAGCTTGACTAGCTTCAATGTGTCTTACAACCGCCTCGTAGGCCCAGTGCCAATGGGCTTCATAGACAAAGCTTTCGATTCCAGTTTCATGGGCAATCAGGGTCTGTGCGGGGAGCACTTGATCGGAGTGATGGATTGCACGTCTCGCGGCAGTCGAAACCCGAGACTATTGCAAGCAGTTCTCGCGGGGACGTTTGCTGCAGCGGTTATCCTTCTTGTGGTAGGCTTGGCCTGCCTGTACAAATTGCACAAACCTCTGTTTATGAGTTCGGTGAAAAGACGACGCAAGTTGCAGAGGTCGTCGTGGAGCGTGACGTCGTTTCACAAGCTGGGATTCAGCGAGTACGAGATTCTAAGCGGCTTGGATGAGGATAACGTGATAGGGAGCGGGGGTGCGGGCAAGGTATACAAGACGACGCTGAGGAATGGCGAAACTGTGGCCATCAAGAAGCTGCTGGCAAGCAACGACATGGGAGAGGGCAAGAACGATCGCGGGTTCAAAGCAGAAGTTGCAACGCTGGGGAGGATCCGGCACAAGAACATCGTGAAGCTGCTGTGTTGTTGCTCCAACAAGGACGCCAACCTGCTGGTTTACGAGTACATGCCCAACGGAAGCTTGGGAGACCTGCTGCATGGAACTAAGGCAGGCATTTTGGATTGGAGTAGCCGCTACAAAATCGCCCTGGGTGCAGCGCAGGGCTTAGCTTATCTCCACCACGATTGTTCTCCCGCGATCGTTCATCGCGATGTCAAATCTAACAACATTCTACTCGACGCCGATTTCCAGGCTCACGTCGCTGATTTCGGCGTGGCCAAGGTGATGCATCATCTGCACCCTCTTGGCGACGACGCTGTTATGTACGATCCGTCTCTGATGTCGGGAGTTGCAGGTTCCTACGGTTACATCGCTCCAGGTAAGGCGAATCACAGCACTCATGTGCATCTCTGCCGTCTCTGCATCTTCCAAGTACAGGTTTTCCAGTCTTTGAAATTTGAAAGATTTTTCGAGTCGCGTTTTTTTTCCTGGGGTCAATTCCGATGCGCCCAGAGAAAGTTCGCTTTCGCAGTCAAATGCAGCAATATACGGAGGCTGATACTCTTGGCTTTGGCTTGTGGTGCGCACACAGAGCACGCCTATACGACCAAGGTGACGGAAAAGAGCGACACCTACAGCTTCGGCGTCGTGCTGTTGGAGCTGGTGACAGGGAAAAAGCCGGTGGTGCCAGAGTTCGGGGACAACACGGACATAGTAAAGTGGGTGTGCAGCAAATTATCGAGGCAGGAAGGGATGCTGGAGGTGCTGGATGCGAGGCTAGCGGATTCAAGCAAGGAGGACATGCTGCTATTGTTACGAGTAGCTCTGCTGTGCACAAGCGGGCTACCAGTGAACAGGCCAACCATGAGGGAGGTAGTAGAGATGCTGCTTGAGGCCAAACCCCAGCTCAGATGCAAAGCTGCTCTTGCTAACAACAAGAAACCCCAGCAGGTTGCTGCTGCTTAATTAGATTACTACTCCTCTGTTGTAATATTCCACAGTACCCAACAACAACAGTACCTACACTTGTATACTCAAAAGTTCCGTAGATTTTGCCCATTTTTGCTCCGGGATCCATCCCCTCTCGCTGGCTCGCAAAGCTGCCATGCTTTTTGACTCTTCTTTCTAAGCCTTGTAAGTATTTTGCTCCCATCCACAAATATAATCAACTCCTTTTGTGCAGTAAATCAACTTTGTAAGCTGTTTGAGTCAGCTTTGCTACCCCAACCTCAATGAAGCAAATTAGTTTCCAAGGGAGCAAACTAATCGGAGGGAGGGACGGGGAGCTAGTAGGGGAGGAAAGAAAGAAATTTATGAAAAGTCTTGGGGTCTATAAGGCTAGTTATACTAGGATGCAATGGCAATTGTGAGAAAAAAGGGTAAACCAGATTTGTTTATTACCTTCACCTGCAACCCAAAATGGTCAGAAATATCTGAAGGATTGTTGCCAGGTCAAAGAGCACAAGATCGCCCAGATTTGACAACCCGTGTATTTTATAAAAAACACAAGGATCTGATGCAGTCGATTATAAAGCATGATTTGTTTGGAAAAGTTGTTGGGTACGTATGTGTGATTGAGTTTCAAAAGAGAGGTCTTCCGCACTCACACATACTATTGATTTTGGAAGGTGCATTCAAACCTACTCAGGTTGGTCACTATGATCAATTGGTATGTGCAGAAGTTCTAGATAAAACCCTTTTCCCTGAGTTGCATGAGATTATTGCACAATGCAATGTTCATGGCCCATGTGGTGTACTTAATGTCTCTACTCCTTGCATGTTTGATGGCAAATGTAGTCGTCACTATCCACGTTCCTTCTCTCCGTCTACTGTGGTGGGTAACGATGGTTACCCTATCTACATGCGTCGAGATGATGGTAGAAAGATACGGGTGAAAGAGGGTATAGTGGATAATCGTTGGATTGTGCCATTCAATCCTTTCCTCTCTATGAAGTACAAGGCACATATCAACGACGTTGAAATTTGTTCCACAATTACTGCAGTCAAGTATTTATATAAATACGTGTATAAGGGACATGACAGAGCAACCGTCAGGATGCAGATAAATCGTGTGGAAGGACAAGGACAACTACACAACCCAGTTGATTGTGGAATTGATGAGATAAACTATTACCTAGATTCACATTATGTATCAGCATCAGAAGCATGCTGGCGCATTTATGAGTATGATATGCATGATGAAAAGCCAGATGTACAAAGGTTGCAAGTCCATCTTCCGATGTTGAATAATGTGATATTCAGAGATGATGATGATTTGCACAATGTGGTCGATAGGGAACAGAACAGAAAGACCAGCCTCACAGAATGGTTCACTTACAACCGATTGCAACATGATGCAGATAATTTGCTTTACAGTGACTTTCCATGCGAGATGGTTTGGAACAAATCCAATAAAAAGTGGTCTAGAAGAAGGCAGGGCAATAGCATTGGTCGGATGTATAACATTTCTCCATCTACTGGTGAATTATATTTCATGCGTATGCTACTTAACGTTTGCAAGGGTTGTAAGTGTTTTGATGACTTGCGCACTTTTGATGGGCAAGTTTACCCTACTTTCAAGGCAGCATGTATAGCTAGAGGGTTATTGGAAAGTGATGAGGAATGGTTTATTTGCATGCAAGAGGCCGTTTTACATCAAAATAGCACACAGTTGAGGCACCTTTTTGTTGCAATTTTGACTTTTTGTGAGCCAACATCTCCAGGAATTTTGTGGGAAAGATTCTCATACGATCTATCGGATGATTTCTTCCATGCATTCGAATCAAGTATGGTTGACCGTCGTGGATTGGCACGGAAGGAGGCTCTATGGCACTTGGAGCATATTCTCCAACAACATGGGAGAAGGTTGGTAGAGTTTGATGGATTGCCTACCTTGGATAGATCATGTGTATTGGCAGCTACAAATGTTCTATTGCAAGAAGAAAGAATGTTTGATTTTGAGAGTGAGGCACGACTTGGTCAACAGATGGAAAGTACCTTAAATCATTGCCAGCGGACTGCCTTCGATCAGATTCTGACAGCGGTCTATGCAAATGTTGGTGCGATGTTTTTTCTTGATGGTCCAGGAGGATCTGGAAAGACTTTCCTATACAATTGTTTGCTTTCTAGGTTGCGTGGGGAGGGGCATGTCGCTTTAGCATGCGCTTCTTCTGGGATTGCAGCGTTGTTACTAAGTAATGGACGCACATCACACTCGCGGTTCAAGATACCACTGGATTTGGATGCCACCAGCAGTTGCAATATAAAGGTTAACAGTCATCTTGCAGATGTTCTGAAGATAGCAAAGTTGATAATATGGGATGAGGCACCTATGACTCATCGATTCGCATTTGAGGCACTGGATAGGACGCTGCAAGATATCATGTCAAATGACCAACTATTTGGTGGAAAGGTGGTGTTGTTAGGGGGGGATTTTAGGCAGGTCTTGCCAGTTATTCCCAAGGCAAGACGAGAAGATATTGTCAATTCTACATTGTGCCACTCAAGGATTTGGAGATGCATCAAGGTATTGAAGCTGGTACAGAATATGCGGGTTATTCAGGAAGGTGATAATTCAATAGAGCAGGAATTCATACAATGGGTGTTAGATATTGGAAATGGAACTAGCAGGCATATAAGAGAAGACACTGTTGCAATCCCATCAAAGATGCTTTTAAGGACAAACTCTATGGAAGGTCTGATTGAGTGGGTGTATACAGGACTTACAAGGGTTGTGGATTATGCATCGTATTTTCGAGACTGCGCTATTCTCGCACCTCGAAACCTTGAAGTTGATGCAGTCAATGCTACTGCACTAAAGGTAATGCCCAGCGAGGAAAAGGAGTATCTAAGTGCAGACTCAGTAGAGAGCTCATGTGGAGATTCTTTTTTGTTTGCAGTAGAGTATCTTAACACGCTCGATTTTGGTGGTGGATACCCACCTCATCGGCTGGTTTTGAAACAAATGCTCCCCTCATTTTGTTGCACAATCTAAATCCTCGACAAGGATTATGCAATGGGACTCGGCTGATATGCAAAGAGTTCCACACGAAGGTATTGGAAGTTGAGATTATCACTGGTACCAATGTTGGAGATAGGATGTTCATTCCAAGAGTAACTTTCATTCCCAGTAACTTGAAACTTCCATTCGATATGAGAAGAAGGCAATTTCCTGTTCGGCTAGCATTTGGCATGACGATAAACACACGAGTGAACGGGAGAATACAACAAGCGACGAATTCTGTCACCAATGAGGGTATGCTTGAGTGATCATAGGCGGGCCTATTCACACCGGTGCCCCTTCGTGTAGGACAAGGGCTAAAGTAGCAACTAGGTTTTCGCTCCAAAAAACCCAGATGTGTGAACCCAAATTGGCATTGGCTGCCACCTTTGCAAGAACAAGCTCTTAGCATGCCCATTAAAGAACAGCTATCCTTGTTGTTGCCACCTCATCTCCACTCTCAAAGATACACCACGTCCCCTAAAAAAGAGCAAGGTGCTTCCATTCCTTTGGCCCTACTCTTGAATTCAAGCAAATTGATAAACATTGAACTCATCATGCCATACTAGTCATTTACCATGCATACACGATAAAATGTCCTATGAACCCAAAAATGTCAAGGATGTCAAACAAGCTTGAGAAAGGATTGGAAGTTGAGAGGTCCAACCAATCACGCTCCTATTCTACTTTATCATAGAGATGCACTTAAAAAGAGCATGGTTTCCTAAATGCGCAAGATTTGGGAGTGCAAGCACTTGGAATGTGCCACCTATGCATAGATTCCTTCCTTTATCAACTTATAGGAGTGGCGAAGAACGTGTCAGAAGGCTTTCTCCCAATTCCTCTTCTTTCCCTCATCCCTTAGTTGATCGGTGAGCTGCTTGACAACCTACTGATGCTTACTTGTGAAAAATCGAGCATCTGCTAACCATGTTTCTATGGAGATAGGGGCATAAGCACACTCAATGTGGGGAATAACACTAATCAAAAGCAACTTCTCTCCCAATTCCACTTGATCGGTGAGGCTTGATACCTGGCACTTAAAGTGGTGCTACTCCTTGGTTTGCTTGACAACCTACTGATGCTTAGTTGTGGAAAATCGAGCATCTGCTAACCATGTTTCTATGATGGGGGCATGAGCACACTCTGTGGGGAATAACAATGATTGAAAGCAACTTCTATTACTTTAGAAAAGAGGTTTGTGGTTCATTTACTTCGATCGCAGGTTGCAATGGTACTTGTGGAACAAGATTCATGGTACTCAACCCTATCTCTCTCTCTCGCCTCAGCTCTAGATGCTAGCCTCTATCCAAAGTTTGAGCAACAAACTATTGCTAGCGACAATGAGCTGCAAGTTCCATCTTAATTTGAGATTTGCCTTGAGGGTTCCTAGATTTGCATTAAATAAAAGGACAAGCATCACTTCCTTCAAAATTTCTTTACAATTCTTCACAATGCGCCTATCATGCTAGGCCTTCAGTCATCGTTGAATCACTGCTAGTGTGTCGGTGTGTGCATGTGATTTTTAAAAATGGCATTCACATCAAGCTAGGTAAGATTCAAGCTATTGAAAAGATGCTAAAACCTGAGAATCTTACGTAAGTTAGGTCGTTTTTGGGGTTTATTAGCTTTTATAGGAGATTTATGAAAGATTTTACAAAATTTGTTGGCCATTTGTATGTGTTGACCAAGAAAGATACTAAGTTTTAGTGGACCAAGGAAGTAGCTATAGCTTTCCATGATTTGAAAAAATAGGATGCTGAAACACCCATCTTGTAGCACAATTGAGGTGGGACAATATTTCAAGTTTATGTAGATGCATCAAGTTATGTCATTGGGATTATTATGGCTCAATAAGAAGGGAAACTAGATTACTTGGTTTAATATGCATATGCTAGGTTTGAGACACATGTGAGTGCTATGTGGCAACATATTGTAATCACCTCCTTGCATGTGAGACACTTGGAGGTCGAGTGCTTAGTGAAGGACAAGTGGGCTCTTCCATTTGCCTATTTAAGGTTTTGTACATGAGTGTGTGAGACATCTATGTGAATTGTATTCTCTTTGTGAACAATAGAAACTTCGCGTTGCTTTGTGACATCTTGCCTCCATCTCTCATTCCAAGTTTCTCTTTAGATCTCTTCCTAAATGTTTAACAATATGTACACCTACATCTCATTCATAGAATGCATGGCTTTGTCCTCATGTATCCCATATGCATGGGGCCTTGTCAAGATTGGACTCATGGTGGCACACCATCATGGCAAGATGTATTAAATGTCTAGTGAGGATGGTCAAGAGGCTCATGGCATGGTCACTACAACCATGGGTATCTTGCAATGCAGCATGGCATTTGACAATGAGTTTGGACATTTTTCCAAAAGACCAACCAAAAGCAAAACAATTCTAGCTATCATGTTCTTCGATGAATGTATACTTTTGTAATTCAATATTTTGAAGATTAATCTTATACACATTTATAAACTTTAACATACTTTTCAAAGTGTCAATGGTTTTTTTGAACTTTAATATACTTTTCAAAGTGTCAACAGTTTTTTGAACCTGCTCCTCCATGCAAACTTTGAGAAACTGTGAATCTTTTCCTTGCAAGTCTGCTAGAGATGATGCTAAGAGACTTCAATTCAAGGCAAAAATAGTCATTGTAGAAAAAAAGAAAGAAATTTAAAAAAGAAAGTTTATTATGGTGCCCATGTGGAATCCAAGGCCTACAAACCATCTACATGTCCGAGCATACCAACTCCTAAAAAAGTTTTTGGGAACTTTTAATAAGAGGGAATGAGTTTGAAAGAGTATTTGGGAACTTTTTATAAGCTACCAGTAATATCGAAAGGGTAGGAAGGGAAATTTGTAAGTTATGGGACTGGTTCTTATTTTATCATGTGTGACAGGGGTCCGGATTGATGCAAGAGCCCGGGGCACCAGTGCCATTGGGAGCACGTCAGGGTTCAAGAGTACGATGGGGGTTGAGGGCGATGTAGGTGCATGACAGGGGGATTGGGGAAGTGATGAGGTCTGGACCAATGTGGGAGTTCGAGGGGCCAATGCCAAGGTTCGGGAGCGATGCATGTAAGCATACTTATAACTCAGGTTGAGTGCAACTATAGTACTACTGGACGAGAAGCACTTGGCATGATTTATACTATGCACAATTTTTGACACTCTCTACTTGGTAATCAATTTGTCTTCTATGTTGTTGGTCATCAATGGCATTGGGTCGGTTTTAACTTAATCTGAAGGGAACATAGATTTTTCAATCTTCTATGTGAACCAAGAACATGCATAGACAATTAGATTTAAAAGCTTGGCATTACACGTTAATTGGTGGTCATTTGTATTGACAAGGAGACAATGGCATATTAGATAGATGAATATTGCCAGATGATCGGGAAGTAGTTCTCACTAAAGCTCATTTTAGGCCTATTGGTGGACATTTTGCTTGGGACTTAATAGCTTGGAAAGTACTCCAAGCTAGGCTATGGTGGGAAACCTTATTTAAAGATTGTTATGCCCACTATGCTAGATGTGATATAAGCCAGCGAACATGCTGAATGCTTTCAAATGATCATATGCCCCTTCAACCAAGTCAACCCTGGGAATCTTTTTAGAGATGGGACTTGAATTTTATGGGTCTGATCAAGACTGCCCAATATATACAAGAGCAAGTATGTATGGTAGCCATAGACTATGCAACCAAATTCACCAAGACAGGAAGTACTCCTTGGTGAGATTGGGACACCAAGCTCCATGTAGCCTTATGGGCAATTTTGGGCCCAAAGAGGCTTTGTAAAGCAAATCCCTTATTTTGGCTCCTCGTGCTTTAATGAATTATTATTAATACTCTAGATGAGGCAGTGTGAGCCACTCATCTAGGGGGGGGGATTGTATCTAGTCTACTTATCACTATGATTGTGTGATTGTCTTCTTCATCTCTAATTGATTACTTGGTATTTTGTGTGGAAGAGTTTTCCCTTTCGGTTTCATTGGTATTAGGCTCCAAGGCTTGTGGGAAAGATTGAGAAAGGAAAGCCCCCTTGAGTACTTTGTTGGAGAAAGGGAGAGAGAAGTCTAGGAGGACAATGCACATGAAGATTTGCTCGTCAGAATCATGTGTGTGCCTTCTCTCTCTACTTTGCACATAGCCCTGTTGTAAGCTGGCAACAGTCCTTTTGAGCTGCCCCTATGATTCATTATTTTCCTAGCTCTGCCCGCACATCTGCCATTTCATTGCCTCAAGCTACAGATTACTCTATGCACTTGTAAGCAAATCAAACAGGCTTTAAAAAAAAGAGGGCCTACTTGTAGCTCGTGTTGAAGAATAACGTTGACAACACTAGATCCTAGAAGCCTCTGCTTGACTCATTGCATGTGCTATTCTATCCCTGGTTGACTAATGACAAACTATCCTTGGTTGACTAATGACAAACAAACTGGTCAAAAGGGCTCTGCAACACTTCTGTTGCCCTCATAGCTTTTTGGTGCCAGTCTGCCAAAGTTCATCATCCCCGACTCCCAGCGCTAGGACCAACTCTCCAATCTCAGGCCTTAAATCTCTAGCCACATACTAATTTACACAACAATATGGTCAGGATTATGATGGGTCTTACGCTTCAGTAGAGCAAAGATGGATTCCATGTGGTTCTAAATATCACTAGCGACACTTAGCAAATGGAATGTGTACCAGCTCGATGTCAAGAATGCTTTTCTCGATGGTTACCTAGATGAGGAAGTCTACATGCAACAACCAATAGGTTATGTTGAACTAGAAAAAGAGAATCACGTTTACGATCTCAAGAAAAGTCTCTACGGCTTAAAGCGAGCACCCAAAAGTTGGTACAGTAGAATCAACAAGTATTTTGCTAATATGGGATACATAAAATCCAATATAGATCATACTCTTTACTACAAAGTTCAAGGGGAAGACATCACTATTGCACTAGAAAAAAGAAGAAGAAGAAAAAAAGAGAAAAAGGAAGGTCCCTTTTTGGGTGTGAAAGGAAGAATGGAATGCCAAAAGAAGCTTGGATCAACCTATACCCTTCCACAAGAAGATAAGGTTTGACATAAAGCCTTTCTTCAAATCTAAATCTAGTTTTTCTCCATAGAAAATAGATTCTCCTTCGAAGCTGAATGGTGGAAATTTCCAAAAGAAGGAAATAAGGTGCTACAAGTGCAACATGGTGGGACATATAGCAATTAAATGTCCAGAGAGAAAGAAGACTCCAATGGCAAAAGTACATACGATCAAGAATAAAGTAGCCAAGCAAGAGGGAGACATGACACCAAGCCACTCTAGAGGTGGAGGTAATTATACTTGTCATGCTCTATTGAAAATGAAAGATTTCATAACAGCAAAGAAGTTGTTATTCTACATGATGACAGTAGTACACATGACTTCATGGAAATAGATTCGGCAAAGATAAGACTAGAGTCATCCCCATCTCATTATAAAGTTAAAGCTACTTTCACCAAGATGAAGTATAATTGCATTTGAGAAGTTAAGGATCTAGAGATTTCAATCAAACCTTACAAAGATAGACGAGACTTCCTAGTAGCACCCCTACAAGGAGTTGATATCATCTTAGGAATGCCATGGAGACATCAGTATAATCCTAAAATAGATTATGACTCACATCAGATGTGGATTGAGAAGGATAAACAAGAAATATGTTTAAAGAGTTCCATGAAAACTGAAATCAGTCTTTTACTCAATCATACACAAGCCAAGAGAGCAATTAGGAAACATGAGGAAACATATTTGATTTTGGTGAATACGGTAACAATGACTACTCAGCCAAATACCAAGCCTACACACCAAAAGTTTCTTTCTCAAATTTTTGATTGTTTCTTAAAGGATCTATCACGTGGGTTACCATGTTCTTAACCTGAAGATCATAGGATAGAAATCCTACTAGGTAATACTCCACCTTGCAAGGCTCCTTATAGAGCCAACCAGCTAGAACGAAAGGAAATTCAAAACAAGTGGAGGAATCAATACAAAGAGGATTGATAAGACCTAGAAGTTCTCCTTATGGGCACCTATCTTGTTAGTCAAAAAGAAAAATGGAACCTATCAAATATGCATAGACTACAGTGCACTAAACAAAATCACAGTGAAGAACAAATACCGAGTCCCTAGAAGGTCTTTAGTGAGATTGATCTTAAATCTGGTTATCATCAAGTTCGTATGGTAGAGGAGGATATATACAAGACTTCCTTTTGAACTCAAATGGGACATTATGAATTCCTAGTTATGCCTTTGGGAATAACAAATGCTTCAACTACTTTCAATAGAATGATGAATCAAATCGTTCTTAAACACCAAGATTGTGTGGTAGTATTTTTCAATGATATTTTAGCGTTCAGTAAAGACATTGAGGAGCATAAGAAACATCTAAAGTTAGTCTTTTCAATTTTGAAAGAAAATCAATTGTACATAAATCCTAAAAAGAGTAGTTTCTTTCAAGATCAAATAGAGTATTTGGGTCACATAGTATTTGCCGATGGAGTTTTGAATAGATCCAAAGAAGATTGAATGTATAGTCACATGGCCAAAACCCTGAGATATACATGAATTAAGATCATTATTGGGATTGTGTAGCTTCTATAGGAAGTTTATCAAAATTTTCGTATTCATTCCACATCCATTGACAGACTTCTTAGAAAAGCTAAGCATTTCTTATGGACCAAACATCAAGATAAATACTTTGCAGTTGTGAAAGAAGCTCTCATGCAAGCTCTTGTGTTGCAACTACTAGATTTTTCTAGACCATTCTTTGTAGTTGTAATCAATGCTCGTGGATATGGAATTGGAGCCGTGCTTAAACAAGATGGACATCCTATAGCATATGGGAGCCAAAAATTAAAACCAACAGAATGTAATTATAGTACATATGATAAAGAATTAACCATTGTTGTGCATGCCTTATGAATCTGGAAACATTATTTCATGGGAGCTGAGTTTCTTATCAAAACTGATAAACAAAGTATCAAGCATTTGTCGGCTCACTCACTAATATTCGATAGGCGCATCAAATTGTCATCATTTATACAAGCTTTCAGCCCATGATTCAGTATTAGCCTAGTAAAGAGAATGTAGTTGCTAATGCTCTCAGCATAAAGCCAAGTATAATCACATCACTGCTGTGGAAATCCAGCCTTTCAAAGGAATGAAGAATTCTTATCAAGGGGATCCAGAATTTTCTAATATATGGAATAAATTAGAGAATAATAATTGGAATCCTATGTTCAAATATTCTTGCAATGATGTATACCTCTTTTATCAAAAGAAATTATGCATCACTCAATTCTTTAGACAAATTATAATGGAAGAAATGCACCAACCACCATATATGGGACATAGGGGAGTGACTGCCACTTTACAAGTGATAGAAGAGAATTTCATTGGCCTACTATAAGGAAAGATGTGGTTAAGTTTGTTGCTGAATGCATCATTTGTCAGAAGATCAAGATATAGATGAAAGACTCGTAGATTGCTAATGCCTTTGCCTATTCCTATGCAATCTTGGGAACAAATATCCATGGATTTCATAACAAGTTTTCCTACTACAGCAAATCAAAATGATATGATATGGATGATAGTGGATCACTTTAGTAAGCAAGCCTATTTTATCAAGCACATATTTGCTCATCATTGCTCCAAAGATCATAGTGTTTGATCAAGATTGAAGTTTTGCAGTAATTTTTGGACTGCATTATTTCATAATCTAGGCACTAAGTTAGATTTCTCCTTAGCTTTTCATCCAGAATCCAATGGACAAACTGAAGTCACAAATAGTACTATTATGGACATGCTAAAAGCTTATGTGGGAATTCAACCAAAGACTTGGGACAAATATCTTAACCTCATACAATTTGCTTACAATAATACGCCTCACTTTGTAACTAGAAGAGCACCTTTGAGATCAATTATAGGAAATTTCTATGTATTCCTATCACACGATTGACCCATAGAGTTGAAGTAACAGATGCATTTACCCAAACCTATAAATATATTCTCAAAGAGGCTAGAGAAGCTATTTCAATTGCTCAAGAGAAGTACACAAAGCAAGCTAATAAGAAACACATGCTTTTTAAAGGAGGTGATTATGTTCTCCTACGGATAGAGAAAAGAAGATTGAAGAGCGTTGAGAAATGGCCAGTAACCAAAATGTCCCCACGTTTTTATGGACCCTTCAAGGTGATTCAGAATATGAATGATCTAGCATATAGGCTTGAGTTACTAGATAATTGATAAATATGTAATACTTTTCATATTAGCCTCTTAAAGCTGTTCAAAGAACCTCTACCTAATCATCTTATTTATGAAGAGGCTCCATTGATTGTTGATGAAGAAGAAGTCTTAGAACCTAAATGTATTGTTGATCATTAACAAATCTCGACCCGAAAAGGAAATGTCTACCAAAATTTGCTCAAATTAAAGAATCATCTGAGAGATGATGATCAGTTGCGATTCTTTTGAGCTTTTCCAAAACTCATCAGTTCCTATAATCAAACATGCAACTGAGGCCAATTGCAATACAAGCAAGAGGGATGTTACAAAATTTGTATTTTTGTTTTTTTTTACTTTGGATATTATTTTATTTTAGTCAAGTGTGACTATTCCATAGGAGCACACTGGGCACAGCAGGGGTTCTAGTGGATGCTTTGTGTGGTTTATGCCTAACTAGCTTGTGTTTTGCCATGCTAGATGTTCAGTTTTATGGGTGATTCCATGTTAATACTGATGTTGCTAGTGTTACTGGTGTTGTGCTTGATTATTGTACTTTGAGCGTGGCTATGTTGGGAACGGCTGATTTGGTGATTTGTTCAATTGATTTTTAATAACTAATGTAATTGGTGGCTTGCATATAGATGACGGAACTAATGGTGAGGATTTGGGACAAGTATCTTAGCCTGTGCCCCCGGTCAATATTATTGCTTGGACCTCGGTATGCCCCCATCCTTGCCATTAGTCTCGAACATCACCAGTGCTAAGGCTTTTGCTTCTGCAGTCATGATAGTTTCTACCTCCACCCCTATTATTTCTACCTTAGCAAGATGGTAATGCATTTAGGGGATAACATGAGGGAGAATCCCCAAAATGATAAATCCTTAGGTTCCCAATGTCCCAAATAATAAAGGCTTCAACCTTAGAAGTAGCTAGGGATGCAAGCATGACTCCCAAGGTGCTCAACATGGAAGAGTTGGCCATGGGTCTATAAAACAAGTTAAGCCGATAATGGAAGATAGAAGCACCAAAAAATGCTCCTAGCAACCCCCATCTATTTACACAAAGAGATAACATATGGTGTGGGGTATGCAAAGGAAATCATCCCACTAAGGAATGCCCTCGTCTTAGAGCCAGGCCAGCACTCTCCTATGCCTATTGTGTTCGTTGGGGAAATCATGACACTTCCCAATGTCATTATTCTAGGGTCATTCCTAAACATGTGTATCGATAAAGGCTGCACATACCATTGCCTTCACCACCCAATCCAACCAATTAGGCACAATTGGCAATACAAGGAGCCCCATCAACCAATCAAGGGCAATTTAGGGCTCAAAATATTTCATTACCCCCGCTAGTAGTACTGGGACCTCAACCACCACCACCACCACCACCACCACCATGAATTACTCCCTTGAATCAAATATTGGTGGAAGAGATACCTAGTGATTGGGGAGACCCCAAACCTACCTATGATTGGGGAGACCACAAACCTACCTTCAGTGGAAACAAATATCTCCAAAATGGTGACAATGCAAATCGGTCTAGCATTATAAGTCACTACATTATACAAGATGACCAATACATTCCGGTCTACCAAACCCCACCAATTTCTCAAAAAATGGGATATATGAACAACTTGGACAAGACACCACCCATTCAATGCCATACTTGTCAAGGGCCACACCCAGCCAATGAGTGCCCATATAAGGGACAATCTAATTAGCCAATCAGATGTGCACCAGTGGCTAATACACCACCGCCATTGTGCACTGGGTGTAATGTGGACCATCTTTTTAAGGATTGCTTGATGAGAAGGCCATCTAAGTCCACAAGCCTTAACTTGTTAAGCATTGAGAGAGGCCAAGTGTCATCAGTATCCTTGAATGTAATCACAAGGTTGCGAGCTAAAGCCCTTAATAAAGAGCTTCACAAACAAGCCAAAAGGGATAAACTAGCATGTCACAGCCTAGAGAGGCAAGTGAATCAACACAAGTAAGCATCAAGGGTGCAAAAAAGATTGGGAAGGGACACAATAAGGTCATCATCTAAGATGGGTCGGATGAAGACACGACCTCCCTAGCAACATCTTCCTCTAGTGATACTTTCTCAAATGGTACCAGCAACAAGCACCTGCATGAGGCAAATGAAGGAACAACAAGGGCTTCATCCCATGGCCAAGCCACAACACCTAAGGGTCACGGTGAATATCCCAACCCATAGGTGGGGAAATAATGTCTCACTAAGGCGCATAAATTGGTATGCAAGTGCCAAGAGGAATGTGAGCAGAGGCCTAAGGCAAGCAAGAGTGCTTATACAATTCATCCAAGATAAGAGATAACCACTCAAGCCTCAAAAGCCTTGTAAATGCCTAAAAGGGTAGATGAAGAAGTTGTGTTATTCCCTTCAATAGAGGGATCCATCCTAATGCAGCAGATGTTTGAAGAAGACCCCACCTTGTAACAACTAAAGGAGGATGACAACATGTCCTTATATGGTTGAGAAGAGTAAAAAATTAAGCAGGGCACCTATCAATGGTCCTCGAGACATCATAGGATTAGCCTCTTTTTTCTCCACAAAGGTGGAGATGCCTATTGTGACATTGCTCCGAGGCAACCCAAGCCTTTGGAGATTCCTTTGTGATTGGATGAATAGGCAAATAGTGACACCCCTGTCCACTAATGTTGAGGATGTTGAATCTCCTTGCAATCAAGCTCAAGACCTTCCAAGAGTGCCTATCAACAAACTAGGCCAATACTTTGACCTTGAAGACTCTAGATGTGCTCCTATACCTGAGTTAAAAGACTCACTAAATTGGATGCATACACAGGTCACAATAGATCTGCCAAGTATGAAAGGAACTCAATGTATGCACCTTGGCAATGATAAACCTACCATCATTACACCTTTTTACACTATAAGGACGATACTACCTAATCAAGTTGAACCTGAAATTGATAATGTTATTGATCTTAATGAGATAGATATGACTCCATCTCAACTTTGGGTAGAGTTGACATCAACTGGTGCAACATGCCGAATACAAGCCATGGCAGATTGGCGAGAGCAAGCAAAAACCTCATCTCCTGGGAGACATTAAATCATCTTGGCCAGGTACACCTCGAAGTATGTGATTCTAAAATTCAATCCATAGAGGGTACCTCTATTAAGGTTATTGGACAATTACATTGTGCCTTGCAAGTTTTTTGTAGCTCCTACAAGTACCTTAATGGAAGCTGCCATTCTTGGTAAAAGCTGGATGCAAGACACAAAGGGTTATTTGGTGATGAATCATCCCATCAAGATGCAGCAATCTCTAGCCAAGGATCAACATCAGCAACTACTTCCACCTCCCCACCTCGACAAGGAAGCCACCAAGGAAGAAGATAAAGACAAAAGGCAACCAAGCAAATATGGGTCCAAAAGGATCTACTCAAGGCTCAAGGATACTTTGAGGGTGAATCTTATTTTTGGATTCCAAATAAACCTCGACATATAAAGCCACCCCCTCCTTTAAACATCGAGCCTCATCATTGCCAGACACCCCCTCATGTAAACAACAAAACTCAACATCAAAGAAGAAGACGACGCCATCCCACAAGGAAGGTATATTACCAATGGGTTCCCACAAGACTACATTGGACTCAAGTACTTCCAAGTAAAGCCCTTAATGAAATATAATCCATAAAATGGATTTTAAAGGAACTTCAATGCAGAGAAGCAAGAGAAAATGTCATGCACAACTCTAGACGTTCAAACATGGCATGTCAAAGACATAATCTGATGAGAATCGATTAGAAGTCCCACTCAAATCAAATATGGGACTTAAGAGGAGCATGAGAATTCATTTTACTTACTCTGCTAACACTAACACCACTTACTACTAGCACCTTCTTCCTAATAACTTACCCCTTAGATTCTTCTTTTTCTTTTTCTGATTCCTTCTTTAAATGGTCACAGTACTCACTCGGCTCACTCAAACCCTAAGGTGTTAGTTCCAAAATAATTACTCATCTATAACAAGGAGCCACTGCATCCCTTTGCTTCAAATGGACCAAAAGAAGATTCAGCCCAGTGCACAAGAAAAACTACTTTGCATGATCTTCATTGACAATACTCCAACAACCATGAATGTTGCACAATCCAGAGGACTGGATCGATATCAGGAAGGGGGGCATGTTAAAAATTGATTAGTTAACAATATGCCACTGGTAGTTAGTGATGTGATTTGATGGATAGTGGCAAGTCCGTAGAGCCAGGATTGTGTCTTGGAGCTAGATGGGCCCAAGAGGATGGTAAAAGAATGAGAAGAGAGAGTGGTATAAAGAGATTTGGGTTGACCCTCCCTTCAAAAGGTGACATGTATAAAAGGCTAAGTGGTTGCCTTTGGTCTTTATTGTTGTATGCACAAGTTTGGAATACAAGCTCCCTCTTCTCTTGCAAGAGAGTTTTTTGGTGTTCTCTTGTTTCCCTTGTAGTGCCTTTGTGTTTGCCACTCCATCCCCCTTCATTCCTCCCTTCCCCTCTCCTTCTCCCTCCATTCTCCCATATCCGCTCCTCCCTCTCTTCTCCCCCTTCCCTCTTTCTCTCATGGAAACACATTGCAACAATCCCAGAGCCGCTTGAGTGACACTTGCGAACAACTCGTGCTTTGCATTACTCTCACAAGGAGTAGCTTGAAGTGGAGGCTCCATTAGCATTCCTTCAAGATCCCCATGACACGTGAGTCGCCGTAGAGACTACACAATGGGATTTTAATCTTGTTACTAAACTTACACTTGTATTAAAGCTTATGCCCATTAAAGGATTGAGCCATCCCAATATGAAAACTAGCAAGGTGTGACTCCATGAAATACTTGCTCCCCTTCACTTATAAAAGGACTCCATTAATTACATTGATGTTAATACATGAGAATTAAATAGTTGATGATGCTTCAACAACTGGCAAAACTTGACACAAAACAAGTACATTATCATGAGGAATGATCTACAAACACATTAGTTAGCATTTCTTTCTCAATTATATTTTTCATGGTTGCAAAGAATTGTGACATTTTTATCAATGCTAAAAAATTGGCACTTATTGTAATTAGAATTTCTTATTATCTTTTGGGGCATTGTTTATTTTTATTGGGGGGAACCTAATGTCCTCCAATAGTTTGGTCACCTATACTTCCCATCTCCAATCATATGGTCTTTCCAACTAGGCTATTCACGTGAAGTTGTTGTGAAAAAGAGGGTTTTAATTTCTTACCCTCGCTCCATTAAAAAATAGAGGGACATCCTCATTCATCACTCTCCCCCAACCACTAAACTTTCCCTCCCCTCTCCTCCCCCATGTTCCACTAATTAATACAATTTTGAATTATTAGGCATATTGAGTTAATAATATCCTCAGCCTTGTAGAGCGGATTGAGTAGATGTATAATCGATTCGTGCAACTACACACAATGAGGAGGAGGAGGAGCCCTATATGCATTTGCAAGAGGATGAAGAGGGAGAGTATCACGACAAGGGAGAGGAAGAGGATGAAGAGGGAGAGTATCATGGCAAGGGATCAGAAGACGATGAGAACGAAGGTGAGGAGAGGGATGTGTGGTGAGGAAGGGGATGATAATGATGAGTAGGCTTGCTCAATAAGATGATAAGGTTGAAGATGAGGAGAGGGATGTGTTGGGCAGAGGGAAAGATAATGATGAGTAGGCCTGCTCCTATGTTTAGCAAGGAAGATTGAGTAAATGTACAATCAATTCATGCAACTATATACAACGAGGAGGAGGAGGACTAAACAAATTTGCATCAGAGTTTAATGAAGAGGAAGAGGATGAAGCGGGAAAGAATCATTACGAGGGAGAGGAAGAAAATGAGGATGAAATGATGAATAGGCTGGCTCAATAAGCATCTATTTGGAATGGCTACCAACAAAATCTTTTGAGTATTGTCTAATATATTATCCTTGTCAATCCAAAAAGCCACTTGTATGCACACACATTGATAGGTCATATCGACAAATATAAAAGAAATGGCTATAAGAATCACAACAATATTACAAACCGAGTAATGAGGTTATTTTCCAACATATTTCAATTTAAAATTAGGTTTAAAAATGGCCTTATAGTACTTCTTGTCAGCTATGAATATGTTGCCAAGCATGGGACCAAATGAGGAAGTGGTTGACATGGGTTGCCAATACTCGGTGAGTGAGCATGGTAAACAAAAGACAACGACTCAGCTTGGGTTCATTTTTGTTTGGCCACAAAGTATAGAATTGTCATACAAGGGATTCATTTATTTACGGGTCATGAAGGAGCTCCTTCAGTTTAACATATCAAATTTAACAAAGCAATGAACATTCTTTGGTGTTGTTTAAACTTTTTAAACCACAAGCTAGTATAGTAACCATTAGTTGCTTAAAGGAACACATTAAATTGTAACCTAATGTGATGCGACATTGTGTTGTTGGAAGCAATAGGCATCGTCCTATCCTCCCTTTTTCTAGTGAATGTTGATAGGGTCACACTAAAAATTATACGGACCTTGAAAATAAAAGTAGTAGAAGTAGACAGACATGAATATCAGGAAAAACGTTTGATTATCTTTCCCTTTGTGTGATTCTTCATCTTGCCCTCTAGACCTGATATGCTCTCCCTTGGTACGAGTCACTTTTGCTTGTTTGTTTCTTCCCTATTTTTGTAACGATGTATGCCGTGGACATAAAGAAATACTTTTGAAATCTTTCATATGCAAGAAAAATGCATTTGAAAAGGACCTATTAGACAATGACAAGCCATAAGCCTAGATTTACATTATTACAAGTTGTTTATTGATGATATTTTGGTTTCCAATAAGTGGCCACGGCATGTTTTAGACCTACCTTCCCCTCTTAGCTAGTACACACGTTGTTTTGGATAGCTCCCATTGTTACACATTTTTTGGATGGTAATTGTCAAGATTATTTTCCATCCCTTTAAAACTACAAGGGTACTAACCACCCCACCATCTAAAAGATGTGTGCTGAGAGGGGAGGTAGTGTGCTAGAAGATAACATGCCAAGAGGGAAGGTACGTTTAAAACAAACAATGAAAGTTTACCAACCAACTAGCAATGTGTATGGTGCTAATGTACATCAAATGATGTATTGTTTTTGGAGTAGTGTCATTCTAATGCGATACGGTTTCTTGTACTTCATTAGATAGCCTTATGTGATAATGTGTTGTATTTCTTTTTTTGCGCCCCCCTTGCCAACCCTTATTTTGCACCCCATCAACACAAAACATGCACACACGCATGGACATGCACATGCACATGCATGCACAGATGTAGATACATGCAAATGAGTGTGTCTGATACCAATGTAACTACTCGGTGCTTTCTATCAATTCAGACAATGGACTTTGCAGAGGCGTTTGAATGAAATGATTGCGAGTTGCCAAACACATATACTTGAACTTAAGAGATTGCAATTAAGCTGGAATTAAGACTTATACAGCTTAAACACAAAGTGACATCATTGGAAATTGCAATATGATTGAGGGGCCAAGACCGGCCCCCTCCCCTTATCCAACCTCACTTTATTACTCGAGCATATGTACAAGGTAGACAACACAAAGGAGGACTCCAAGCTAAGGTTTCAACTCTTGGCTTGCTCACATGAATGATGCTACAAGAGATGCTCGAGGTGAGAGAAAGGAAATTGCTTTTGAACTTTCTAATCTATTTTCCACAAATCAGAGGTGAAACGTGATAAGGTTGGACCGTTCGTTTCGGATTTGATGACGTGCAATGTAAGGATGAGAAGAAGGCCAAAAATCTTTGATTTGGAGAGGGGAGGTGCTACCATACTAGAGTATTTCTTGCATGCCTAAAGTTGAAGCGATTGAATAACGGAGCAAGATATTACCGAGGTGCAAGGAAGAGCAGGACACAGAGAGACAGTCCAACAGAATTCAAGAGATGCGGAGGAGAAGAGCAGAATTCAAGAGATGTGTAGGACGAGCAGAATTGCCCACTCCAAGAAAGACATAGTATTTGCATCGCCTCTTCAAGAATTCACGCTTCTGTGGCTTGGCGTCGATTGCGGCATTAAATGCTCACCACACTTTGCCTTACCGCGCACCTGTGGAGTTTTACCGTCGATCGGGACCTCGCAACCGATTGATCGTGCTCAGCTTTCTCACTTGCAACAACAATTCCTTCCCCGCTCCCACCCACTTTCGTCGTTGAACGATCCTGTCCTTATCAGGGAGCAATTCGCCGGGATGCGTGAAATCCGAGCCGACCTTAGACTTGGCTCCTAAAATTCAATCTTCGCGCTGAGAGAATGAGCTCGATTTCACATTTGCGAGGTTAGGCGTCATCGGGTTTAGAAACGTTGCCCACCACGATGAAGCTTCCTCTCTCTACGGCTCTTAGTGAGAAACCCAGGTCCAATGAGAACGGTTAGTTACGTGAGCAGCTGCAGACACGCTTACAGAACTTTTGGCCCTGCCCAAACGCTGCGAGCGACACTTTGGGATGGCATAGCAGCGATTGAATGCGACATTCTTTGGGTTCAATTCACAATTGCAGGATTGCGGCCAACGAAATGGATCCGGAACAGACGTTCTTGAGAGTGCACGCTCGGCTATCAGGAATGTTAGCGCAATTTCTCAGCCCCAAACTGAGGGGTCTCTTAGAGCGCCTTTGTCTGGTGGTAGCGGTTTTACTTCTCGGACTGTTGGCTGTGATGCATGTGAAATTTGTATCTCAGGTATCCATCGTATTCCCGCTCTCCTTGTTTTGCTTAGGCGACTTGTTTATATTTAGTTTTCCTTTTATGATGGCAAGTCTATGTGTAAGAAATTTTATACGGATAAATTGCCGAGGCTATATGCACCGATGTGAATAACTCGACAGTCCATCAGTTGCAAAATTTTCCGTGTTCTACATCGGTGTTTCTTCGACATGACTTTATGGAGGATTGTAACTGTAAGTGAGGAGTTAAGTTGCGTCGACCATAACGAAGTTTGAATACACAGATTATCAGGTTTGGATGATACTCCCGGATCACATAGGCAACGCTCATTTGTACGTGAAACACGTGCATGTCCCTCAAACCCAAAATTATTATCTTCCATCCCGGATCTAAAGACTAAATGTAGCAAGTCGGGTGAGTTGCACCATGCGCCAGGTATCAAATGCCTCTGAACAGAAGACTTTACCCAGCGAGGCAACAGGGATTATGATTGATTGTGCTCTACGGCTGTTTATATCATCAAGCTGCTGGATAGCTTTCTATTGCTATATAATCGTCTGCAAGGTGCAGTTACACTTTTGCCACCGTACCTACACTACAACATTCTATTGCAGCTGCTTCCCATGATCTTAGATCAATAGGCTTATCAGTTCATCTGACTTGATAGCCGTGCCTCTGGCAATCACTGGCACCCTGAGGCTCTCAAAGAATGGGGGTAAAATTATCTCCACAAGCTTTGCATCATCAATATTAAAGCCATTCTATCAGTTAGTCTATCCTTGAGGATTTCCATCTTGTTGAGATGTTCCAACAATGCAGAGCTCTCATTGAATGAGCAAGCGAGGACAGAGTGTTTGCTCTACAGCTGTATATATTATCAAGCTGCTTGATAGCTTTGGATGGCTGTATTATCGACTGCAAGGTGCAATTATACTACAAAGTCACACTACCTACACTACAAGATTTCAAGTATTCCAGCTGCTCCCCACAAGCTGTACAGTTGCAGAGCTGTCAGTGGATGAGTAAGCGAGGACAGAGTGGATTAGATATGCTAGCTAGCATAAGCTTTTGTATGGGGTATGGCTGATGTCACAACTGCGGATGCTATAATATTTAGTGCAAGCTATCCATAGCAGGATCCCACATGAACGTTGCCTGTTAATCACCCAGGGATGTGTTTGCTTACTACCCGAGCAATCTGTCTCCAATCCAGGGGTTCACAGTCAGTGAGCTGACCCCTGTGGGTATTCCTTGTGAAGCCAACCAATGGAAACCTGTTGCAGTTTTCAGGCACATTGAGCCATTTTGCATCTTCCTGGAAATCTGGTTTTATATGGGTCTCACCTTATGTCTGAGAACAAGTGGAAGGCATGCTTCATTTTTCTCTCTGAATGGAATGTATGAAGTGCAAAAAGCGAGGGTTGAGTGAAAAAGCTAGCTTATGCACCCTTGGAGCGCTTCACACAAGGCTAGGAGCTGCCCGGAACGAATGCCTTTGATCTGGCCTTCCACTACACCCTTTCTTGTATCCGTGCACATGCCAGGAAGTGATGTAGCCTTGCCACCTATATTTGTTTGAATGGGGGCCCGCATGGGTTGCTATAAATTAATAGTTTGAGAGCAAGCTAGTAGGCAAGTGACAATGCCTGAAGGGACTCAAGTTCCCGTGTGGGATGGCAATCATAGGTTGAAATCATGGCTTGCTCATATTCGGGATGGTAAGGTTTTTACATGACTTGTTTTGGTGGTGCAGTGGCTGACCTGATTTTTGGTTGACCAGCCCAAGTTGCAGGCCTATCTAAGCCCCTCCTCTCCCAGCCATTTACTGGGTTGGAGTCCCCTCTGTCAGCCCTATATTTGGGCCTATTGTGCCGGCCCATATGCACCCATGTGGGGCCCATGAGCAGCCCCAAAGTTGCACATGCCTCATGGCGGTCTACATGGACTGCTCAGGGACTTGCTCAGGGACTTTAGAATAACAAAAATATGAATTTGTACGACTGGTATATATATATGGACTGCTTGCCGATGACTCTCCCCATGAGCACCATTGCTCTTTCATCCCACTAGTTAGCATGCCTATAGAGGCATTGGGTTCTTGCAGTGATTCGCAGAGCAGTGGGAGAGAGGTCGTCAATCCTCCTCCCAACCTTTGACTCACAATTTCCGTATCATGATGCATGTGGCAGGACTAGACAGCCAGAATTCTTATCCCTATCCTACCATAGGTGAGCACTCATAGCTAGGTGCAGCACATAAAAGTTGCCAGCCTAACATTGGTGACATGCTCTCCCATGCTTTGCAGGCATATGATACTCTGCTTGAGGACATTAGGGATGAGATGCCATTTCATCATTAGGTGAACACTAAGAGGTATGATGCTCGGGCTGTTGGAGGTGGTCAATCCGATGTCAAGATAAGCTCACCATGCATAACTTTAAAGGGTATACTTGAACCCCTAATGAGCTTGAGGAGATCTCGAAGCTAGAATTACTTCCACTTCTACCTCAAAGATGACGAGGAGCACATCATCTTTGCTATTATGCATTTACAAGATTATGCCCACAGTCAGTGGCGCTACATGAGAGCTTCTTCTCATAGACCCATCACATGGAAGTGTTTTAAGGGCTTGATGCTTTTGTTTCGCTGCTCATCTTGGAGCAACACTTGGCTTATTTTATGCATTGTCCCAACTGGAACTGTCCAGGAGTATATGGAACGGTTTCGGAAACTCTTCCTCTTTGTGTGTGACATATCGGAGAGGGAAAGTTGCTATGATTTATTCAGGGATTGCACTCTTCCTTGGCATTCGATGTGAGGGCCCACGAGCCCCAAACCATTGAGCGAGCTGCCAAGCTTTGCTGAGATATTTGAGCCAAGGTATGCACAAGCAAACTGAGAACATGTGTATGGGAACACACTGGAGGCTGAGAAGAAGCCCATAATGGTTGAGTGGCATCACAAGTTGGCCGCAGGAGCCCCACGTAAATGTAACCGTTCTTACAATAATGCCGGCGGAATGCCTTATGTAAAGCCATACAGGCAACTACATACAAAATTTGGAGCAAAGCCTAATGCTGTACTAAGAAAATCAGATATTGAGAAAAACTATGGCTATCATGGATATCAAAAAAGAGCTAATTTAATTGTGAGAGAAGTAGGCTCCCGAGCACAGGAAGTAAGAAATGCTGGGACATCAAAGCTCATCATAATTGTGGAGTTGTTAGGAGCAGCTTGTAGATGCTCCTGAGATTTTTGATGTGACTCACGAGGACACAGATGATGCCAATGTTGCAGAGCAAACTCCACGCTGGAGATGGTCCTGCTTTTCCGTTTGACCCAGGTGGTACTACACGACTTGGGGTGTATGTTCAGGACACACATGGGATTTGGCATGCTGAGAGAATTACATCTCAGACCAATGCTACTGTGTCAGATTTTGAGAGTTGCATCCGTTGAGCGCTATGCCATTCCATGCATGGAATGATACTGAGGGAGAGACTTCAATGAATGAGGAGCAGTATTGGAATGCCTAGTCAGAGCTCTATTGAATATCCCTCGATGCATTGATGGGGGCTAAAGTACGAGACACTCACGTTGAGAGGTGACCTTGATGACAGTTCCGTCTGTAGGTCAGTGGACAGTGGGAGTACCCACAGTTTCATCAACACTAAGAGCTTGTAGATCATTAGGCTTCAGGCCATGAAGATTGACCGTGGGTTGAGAGGGGAGGTTGCCAATAGACAGCGCATGATTAGTAGGCTATGTTGCTAGGATTCATTCATCTGACTCTCACATGATTATGCTTTAACTGGGTTGGTGTTGGGATTCTAGACATGTCTAAGACAGGATATTGTTCCTTTAGTGCTAGCCTTCGTCATGGCTGAGTTTGCCCTTCACCTCTGGAGACAGAAACTCAGTAAGAAGACTTTGTATAAATGGATGCTCAAGTATTGTGTGTGTGTGGATTTGTATGTGTGAGAGCATATTTTTATACTGTGGTCTACACCCACTGTTGGGTGCTGATGACGTTAGTGGGGATGTCATAGTAGCTAGTCCCTGCTATGCGTGATGGAGTTTATGGTTTTCAATCTTATGAGTGACAATCATGAGGTTGAAACTGCACGATGTTGTGTTTTTAGAGGATGAGTTTGGGAATGTTCCTGGATTCATCTAGGTATATGTCTAAGACAGAATATTGTTCCTTGCTGGCGTGAGGGCCTATCTTGTGGCTCACATGGATCTGAAGAACATTGATGCCCTTTTGGGTGATCCTATGTGATGATCAGAGTTGCGTTGGGATTGCCAAAGACCAGATAATATTTGATGGCTATATATTGAGGTTTCTCTGCTGTACTTTCTGATGTATGTTTACAGATTTCAGTTTGTTTGGTGTCTATGTAGGGATGTTTCTTTGCTGTATTTCTGATGTCTGTTTACAGATTGCAGTTTGTCACTCATGCACTTGTTTGGGGAAAGTCTGAAGGTCCTTTGCACTTGCGTATTCAGCTGCACACTAGTACGAGGTTGCTTGTTATTCTCTGACAGTACATGCTCAGAAGTGTACATAAATCTAAAGATATTCGGTGAGTATAGTTTGTCCTTTGCACGCCCGTATTCAGCTGCAGACTAGTACGAGGTTGCTTGTCATTCTCTGACAGTACACACTCCCTAGAAGTGTTTCTATGAGAATTCTTAAAGAGCACATAAATCTAAAGATATTTGGTGAGTATAGTTTGATCTATAAGGTCCTAATCGCTCCTTACTCCATTTCTAATAATTAGTCTATCACCCCCCCCCCCCCCCCCCTCTCTTTCATTCTCGATTAATCTAAGCTAAGGTCATCTAATTAATTTGCTCCCCTAATTAACCTTCCACTTCGCCCTCCCTCTACTCCTGTCTCTCCGCTCCCTCCACCCTCCACTGCTCCCTCTGCTCCTGTCTCTCCGCTCCCTCCACCCTCCCCTCTCCTCTCCACGCTCCCCACTCCGCTCGGCTCTTCTACTCCCCTCTCCACACTCCACCCTTCCCTCTCTGCTCAGCTCTTCCTCTCCACCCTCCCCTCTCCCTCTCACTCGGCTCCTCCCCTTACCCCTCAACCCTCTCCCTCCTCTCCCTCCTCTCTCTCACTGCTCCCACTCCTCTCCCTTCGCCCTACCTTCCATCTCTCCCCCTTCCTCCCCTTCTCTTCCTTGTTGTTCTTGGGAGGCTTTCACAGCCCCCCTTCTCTGCCTGCAATCTATCGCCCCCCCTCCTCCTTTTATGTATGTCAGAAGCTTCTGGAAGAAGCCTGTGCCACTGCACCACTACCATCTGCAACGAGGCTTCAGGAAGAAGCCTGCGTCACCAGCCTGCCCCCCTCGTGCGACGTACACCTTAATTAATCGAAACATTGGATCCACCTTACCTGAATCAAACATTGCACTCTCCCCCTGCGGAAACAAATTAATTAATACGTGCAAATTCAATCTGGAGGGCCCTATTGAGTGTATATAGTTTTAATTAGCATGCATTGTCATGAAGGATCCATTTTAGACCTCATGGACACTTCCCAAAAGTCTAAATTGTACTATGGGACTTGTTGCAGTGAATGTATCTCTCAAATATCTCCTCCTCAAAGAGAGGATTGTAAGGCATATTCAAACCTGATATGATCTCTTTGCCTCAAGAACTACATCTTTCTCAGCATTCTGCCATCTCAATGATGCTGTATAGTATAGCGTAATAGTCTTTGATAGATCATTGCATGGAGAGAGGAGATTTACTGGTTGTAATGCTTATTTTTAATCAATTGATAGCCTCTTATTGGAGATTTCAAATGTTGTTTCTGTTCATTACACTCATATTATGTATATCAATAATCTTACCTCATTTCATTCGTGATCAGCCTGGTTGTGCGAAAGAATTGTCACGTGATAAAATTGCTGAAGCTCAGCTACTGCAAATAAAGGTGACAAAAGAGTCTCATGTCGTTATTTTAAAATGTGGCAAGTGGTTTATTTTCTTATATAAATATCCCTATGATTCAGCTTTTCATTATTAGAATTTGTTTGGTGGATTGCAGATTGTTGGGCATGGCTTGTGGTCACATAAGTCATTTGGCCGACCAAATGAGCTTGTATCTGCAGAAAATCCAGCAGCAGGTGCTAACGGACTAGTTTCGTCTGGAAAACCTTGGCTGCATTGGTTTGGATTGAGTAGTTGGAGAACCAAAGGAGGGAAATTACTTGTGATGAACGAGGAAGGAGAAGACATTGGACATGGCCATTCAGATATGGCTGCAGAAGGTATTATGCACATCACTGTAGACAGGCAGACAACTTTGTGGCAGCTGTGGGAGAGATGCACTTTGTATGGTGCCACATGGCTTGCTAAAATTGGAGATGCTGCCAGGAGGTTTGCAAAGTTTTGGGTGAGTCACGTTTCATTTACAAATGACTTCTGTTGTACCATTCAGTGTTGTGTGTTGTCATGTGAAGTTTTGTAGCAATATTGCTCGAATAAGACTTCCGAGAATGCTGTTGGATGATTTCTGGTTTGGGAGGGGCAAAATTATGTGCCAAGACTGGAGAGGGTTAATTTGTACATAATTAGGCCTACGTGGAAGGATGGGGATTGGTTGGGTATTGGCTAGACTCACAGGGATGAGCACATGTGGACACATGTCAAGTGGAAGTCAGTTAGGGTTTGATTTTTAGTCTTGCAAAATAAAACCAAGGGCTGAGGTTATAAACAGATCTAGGCCTCTTTTGTGGGATGATGAGCCTTTGTATTCAGTCGCTTTGCCCCTGGTGAGATCTTGACTTCCCAGCTCGGTGGTGGGCTTGGATTAGCTCTTCAGTTGGATGGTGAGAGTGACGTCAGATGTCCTATTCTCATGCTTATTATCTTCTTATACAAGGGTTAGGTGTTAGAATAAAGTTATGCTTTCTGCAGCAACCTCACACAGCAGAAATATGACTCAACACTCTCCAATCTCTCATTCAGATGGTGCACTGAAAGCTTGAGAATGGAGCCATAATAAATCAAAGTACGCAGCAGAGAACGAGGGGTATAGTATTTCACAAAGTATGGGGTAAAACCTGCCCAAAGTGGGCTACAAACTCCCAGCAAAGAGGCTGGAATCACAAACAGCCAAATGGAGCCGAAATCAGACTTCTATCTTAAGTGGTGCATTGCCGTACCAGCTATCTTTTCTAAGCTTGTATTGTCATTGTTATTGCAAAGCTTAAACTTGCAAAATGAATGCATTAAATGATGACTACTCCAATCATTGGGTTAACTTCTATGTATGGGTTATCTGTACTAAACAGATGAGTCTAAAATTTGTTATTTGACCTTGATGCTTGAGCATCACATCTACACGATCTATGTACCGTGAAAATAGCATAGTTAAGTAGAGCGAAATAAGATAAGGAAATAACAATCATATCTATGACACGGAGACCAGTTGCTCAGGATACAAGGCCTCATGATCTTGTCTCTATATTCTGAGCAGCTGGTCTTTGTGTCGTAAGACCTCATGAAGGAAAATTGCTACCCGTCTCTGATCCGGATGGACCAAGAGGCTCGAGAGGGATCCAAATCCATCTCTGAATAGACAATGGAGATGCCCTCGGATCTCATAGTACCTGAAAGCAAAGTGCTCCTCTGACTCAACCTCTTGCATGTTGCATAGTGTAATCGTCCTAAGGGAGGCTATGTCTGAGGATGATTGGAATGAGTTGGATGCATTAACAAAGTCTGCTGTTAGGCTTCCATTTTGCAGAGTCAGTTTATTTCCATTTATCAGAGTCAGTTTATTTCCAGTGGTAAATGAGCAAACTACAGAAAATTGGTGGAAGAAATTATGTGCCACTTATGAGAAGGAAACTACCTCTAATAAAGTGTACCTCATGAAGAGGTTGTTTGCGCTACAGATGAAGAAAGGGGTCTCCATTGCTTCTTACTTGAATGAATTCAATATTATTTTCAGTCAGCTTCATGCTCATACGCTGAATTTGGATGTGGGGACTAAAGCAATATTCCTCTTGTGTCCATCGCCATCCTCATGGGATACCTTCCGTACAGCTGTCAGTAACTTTGCATCTGGTGGAGTACTAAAGTTTGATGATGTTGTGGGTACCTTGTTGGTCGAGGAGATTAGATGAAAGCTTATGAATGACAATAAGCAGGATGCAGCCTTAAATGTGCAAAGGGACAGATCACAGTTCAAGGGGAAGTCCTAAGAAAGAGGGAAGTCTTGTAGCAAATCCAGGGCACGAAACATTGAGTGTTACTATTGTGGCAAGAAGGGCCACATGAAAAGGGATTGCTACAAAAGTATCGAACACTAGATTACGAGTTTTGTAATAAGTTTTTAGGATCCTAGTATATTTGCAAGGTTTTATTATAGAATGCGACTCAGTTAACCTAAGATGTTGAGATCCTCTATAAATAGTGCACAATGTATCTGACATTGTGCCATGTGTCACTTTAGGACTTAACATGAGTCTTGAGTTTAGGGTTTCCTACAAAACTTAGATTCAAGACTAAGCACCGTCTTTTGAGTGAAGCCAAGATGATACATCTGTACCATTGTCTGGTACTTACTGGAAGAAGCAGGCTTTCATTCGCGAGAAACGAGGAGTTAATAAACATTTTGTTTAGTAACAGCTCTAAAGACTTTTGGTGGAAGTTTCTTGAGAGACGAGCCCCCCATCTCCTCTTACGGACACCACACTCTGGTACTCTTATGCATGCACGCTATATGATGTACCTAACCAGCCAACACTTGATCTTTGGCAGTCCCCACACCCTACGTCTTGCACTTTTTTCACTGCTAGTGGGGTCAAACATGCAACCCTAAAGCTGCACAATGGTTGAGTGAAAGATGATGAGGGCCTATGTATTGAGTTAATTGCATATGGAATAGATATCATTGCCCCGATCTTAGCAAAGCTTTTTAACGAAGCTATTTGCACCGATTTCCCTCACACCTGGACTCTTAACACCATCACTCCCATTTATAAGGCAGGGGATCCCATGATCTCAGAAAACTATAGGACCATTATGATTGGACATGTCATGTCCAAGATCCAGGCATCAGTGCTCGACACAAAGGTTAGCCACCGTTTTGAAGAGCTTCAAGGACTTAGAGCTGTGGGAGAGGCGAGCTTCTGGAGAGATCATGGGTCCTAGATTACATACTCACACTTGGAGGTGTCATTGAGAGGCCACTGAATGGAGACAGAGGCTTATTGCTGCTTTGTGGATTTTTGCAAAGCTTTTGACTCGGTGTTGAGAGCTTGCCTCATCAGACGTTTGCATGATGAGGAGATCATTTGGGCAGTCATTGCAGTATATGAGAGTCTTAGGCAGGGATTAGACAGGTGTAGGGTGGATAGAGCAGATTAATAGCAGTATTGGGATCAAACAAAGTCGTCCATTATCACCAACCTTGTTTGGGCTCTATATAAATGAGCTCGAAGACTTTCATTGGGACCCTAGGAGGGGCTGGTTGCTCTCTTGCCGGATCCTTGCTCCAGATTGTTTTATATGCAAACAACGTGGTCGTACTCTCATCCTCAGCAAAGGGCCTCCATCAACAATTAGATGCATGCAATACTTTTTGTGAGACACATGACTTAAAGGTCAACCTTGGTGAAACCAAGGTCGTGATCTTCAATACATCTTGGGCAACCATGCACTAGATGGGCTATCGGTGGAGGTTGTTGCATCGTATACATATTTGGGGGAGCTTGTTTCTTTAGCCTGCTTTTCACGATGCGACTAGCATTGTAGGCCCGACTAAGCAGGGGATACGCCATACTTGCTAGAGTCGCATGTCAATGCTTTTACTCTCACTTCCAGGAGCCTTGGACCAAGTCTCTTTTCTTTGACTCATTGGTCCGCCTAGCAAGTATGTATGGTAGCCATTGTTGGGGTCCACACCTACAGAGACAGATTGGGCTCGAGTGGAGAGATAGAGACTTATGATCTACAGTAAGCCTTCACCACGTCAGATAGTACTGGCTAAGTTCGAAGCATCCCCACTATAGCTTGACACAGCATTCTAGGTACCGTGTTAGGGAGTATGGCTCTTGCACTATATGCAGGCCACCATGGTATCTTCAACCATGGCTTTGGCAGCTGAGGGTGATGAGAGGTATTGGTATGCACGTATGTGTAGATGGTTAGAGAGTCTGGGGCCCCACATAGACAGATTACCCGTCTTTCAGTTTAGCATTGAGGCACCCCCCGTCCTGCTTATGTATCATGAGGTGAACCAGGTTATGTGGGAGGATCTCTTACAACTATACACATTCAAGACTTGGCTGGCACCTAGCGAGCTTCTTGTGAAGCTCAACATTGAGTCCCCCTCCGTCTTGCTCACGCATCACAAGGTGAACTAGGTTATGTGGGAGGATCTCTTCCAACTACACACATGCAAGACCTGGTTGGCACCTAGCGAGCTTCATGTGAAGCTGAGCTGCTACAGAGACCATTGCTTGCAGATTTCAGCAGAGGGCTTCATTGACCCACTAGGATACACATGAATCCATCTCCTCCACTGCTTGAGGATATCAATCGGGAAGTTCCCCATTTCAGCACACGGACTTTGCAATGAGAGTGGATCGGCCGAGGGCATACCGAGAGAGGGTCACATTTGCACTTTATGTGATCAGTAGGAGATCGAGTTAGAGGAGCACTTCGCTTTCAGATGCCCTATATACTATGTGATGGCTGAAGTCAGGTGCAACAGTTTGCGGATGTTTTGGGTCCACAAGGGCTTGGTTTGGGGCAAAGAAGTGGGCCTAGGCCACTGGCTGGATGCCACGTGGCCAGGCAGGCCAGCAAATGCCTCCAAATGGGGCCCTAAAGGGGCTTTTATAGAGGCCCCCTCTAGTCGGCTAGTAGGGGGGATTCCAGTCAGCCTACTAGGGGCTGGTGTCGGCTATTTTGCAAGGGCCTTGTGCCCTCAAAAAGGTGTCCCTTGGGGAGCAGCATTTCAAGGAGCAGAAACGAGCAGCAGTGGACCTTCCTTGGGCCTATATTCAAGGAGGTGAAGGTGGCATGAGAAGCTGCAGACTTACCTCAGAAGGTGCTGCCCACCTAGGCTGACTACCCGGGCAGCAAGGTGGAAGGATCATTGGATAGAGAGCCTACATAAGCTCAGAGGAGCACAGATCTAGAGGTGCCAAGCAGATAGTAGGACTTTTGGTAAGATCGGAGGACCACGGTTTGGTGGGACTCTGCATCTCTTTTGTATTGTGTCCAGTTTTGAACGGATGGAAATATATCATAGTGGCTTCTATATCTGTCTTTGATGCAATGCCTATTTACTAGCTTGCACACACATCTATGGTTGTGAAATACACACAAGTTAAGAAGTTTGATTCCGTAGTGACACACTTCCGTGTGTAATTTTTGGGCCCATCTATCAGTCTTCCGCCTTCAAGATAATTGGTATCAGAGTCCTGACCTAAAGTTCACGGGAAGTGGAGATTAAAGGCAAGGACCTTGCTCAAGGATGACCTTGATTCATTGCTCAGGGGAATTAAATTCAACATCTGAAGGATTGTACCAAGGCGGGAGGCTCAGGATCAGGCAGGCGTTTGAAGGATTGTACTTAGGTGTGCGGCTCAGGTTCAGGCAGGTGTACGACACTGTAAACTTTATTCCTTTCAATTGAATGTCATGGCCAACAAGTATTAGATCCCTAATTTTAGTGAGCTGGGCAAGCTTGATGAGATCAATTACCTATTATGAAAAATGAAGGTTCGGAGCCACTTAGTGTCGAGGGAGTCGTGGGAGATTGCGAACGGTAGGGTTTTGATGCCTCAACCCGTCATGACTCCAGCCACCACAGCAAACTGCGGTGGTGGTGACACCAACAAAGCTGGTGTTAGTGAGAGCATGGCAGATCCGTGATACGGAGCCCCTGGCTATCATTGTGGACAGCATGAAAAATTCATTGCTTCTTTATATACAGATGGCGAACACTTTTTTGAGGCATGTATAACATTGAGGGGCGTGTATGAGCTCAATAACAGGGGGAGATTCTTGGACCTCGAGATGGAGCTATATGGGCATGAGCATGGATGAAGGGGCATTGGTACAGGAATACATCACTAAGATGAAGGTGCTGTGGGATCAACTAGTGGTAGTTGGTCAAAGGACGAGCTGGACCAGGATGACAAGGCTGTTACTTGGAATGCTTCCTGGAAGCTATAGTAGTTTTGTTTCTACGATGATTGTAAGGCCTAGGGCGGCACCGGTGACTTTCTAGGAGCTGGTTCCATTGTTGGTGCAACAAGAAGCAGTACGATGGAACATATGATAAAGCCTTAGTAGCTCAGGACAAGAGCAAAGGCAAGTGCAAGGGTAAGCCTGGCAAAGGCAAACCCAAGAAGGACAAATCTGACGACGGAGCAGACTTTTCAGATGAAGAGAACAAGAAGAAGAGAAAGAAAGAAAGGAAATGCTTTTATTGTGATGAGCCAGGGCATTTTTTGAAGGACTGCAGAAAGAAAAGGCTGATCAAAAGAAGAAGGGGACCAGCTTAGAGTCGGAGGAGTCAGCTCAGTTTGTGGTCAAAGAGGAACTTTTCTTGGTGGCATCTCATAGTGCTACTGAGATTAGGTATACGGACCCTGTGTTACTGTCAGGATGTTTGACATTGAGAGATGATCAAAAGAGGAGTCAGAATCTTTTGTGAAGGTGACGGACAATGACGAGTGCTTGGAACCATCTGGGTGCTTGGTTGGTATTGCTGATGTAGAGGGGGAATTCTTGGATGGGCTGCAAATAGCTTCCAGCAAATAGTACTTACTGCAACAACAACCCCAGGCTCACCTCTTGAGGAAGATGGTGATATCCCGGCAATGGAACCACTGAAACCAGCCTTTAGATAATCTAAAGGGCGGTAAATAAATATTAACCAGAAAGTACCAGTATTTCAGCCACTTAGAAAATAATTTCAGCAACACAAAGAGAACATAGATCCCACAACGGGGAGCTAGATTGCTCCTGCTTAGAAACTAGACACCCGATTGGTCTCAAACCTTGGCGCCGCTTTCGGTATTTCTTTATTTCTTTATTCAGTAGGAAAAATTACAGCAAGGCTAAATGCCCTCACACCTGTCCAAACACAGCCTAATTGAATCTTCACACTGGCAAGCACAAACAACCTGCTATTCAGCCAATTCCCGGCTCAAAAGGCATCCAAATCCAATGCATAATCCATGGCCGACGGTTCCAAAAATTCATCAACACCTACAAGGCAGAATCACCCTCTTCCTGGCTGTCCAAGCATTAATCCTCTAGACACACAAGGTTTGCACACAGCCGGGAGCTGTTACTAGCAGCCCATCTCAGCCACACAGCTCTCACAGGCTGTCACTAGTGCCAAACTTTTGCTGCCTTCCTAGGGATACTCTAGCTGACAGACAAAAGAAGGTGACTCTCCATGCAAATTGTTTGATAGGGAATTCTGGAAGCAACTCTCTGCTGTCTGGAGCTAGGACGCAACACCAGACCCAACAACTGGCCCTGGATGAAAACAGACCAATCTGGCAGGCATGCGAGTCAATTTGGCTGCTCGTGGTTGAAGGCAAATTCACTTGGGTGGCAGGCATGCCAGTCAATCTGGCTGCTCCTGGTTGAAGGCGAAGTCACCTAGCAGCTCCCCAATTGACGGCGATTCAGTTCTGGAAGCTCTTGGCAGTAGGCAAATTCTTCTGGAGGCTCCTTGGCTGTAGGCGAATTAGTTTTGGAGCTTCTGGCAGCTTGGGCAACTCTCAAACTACCGACGGACTGCTCTGGCCGTCAAAAATCAGCAAGGCGATTTGTTAGAACAGCTTTGAGGCACTTTCCCAGCCTATGACTTGCCTCTCTCCCTCTTCTTGTGATTCAGAAACTGCCCCAAAGCAAGTTTCGACTTTCCTGCTTGTTTTCCATGCCAGCGTGCCAAATGTGGCCCTTGGAGCTATTTCTAGCAGTGGGATTTTTACCCCTCTCTTGCCCTTTAGCTCGGCCCATGGAATTAATACTATGGATTAGCCCTTTTTAATAATTCTAATCAATGAGAGGCCAAAGGTATTCACAGGTCTATAAAATTCATGTCCCCGTGACTGCAGGTTGTCTCTGTTTCTTGCTATTATATGCAGACAACGTGCTTCTCTTTGGAAAAGGTGGTATACCAAAAATTCTTCCTAATGCTTTAATGGATTTCCAATTGGATCAAATAGAGAATGAACAACAATTATTGATAAGGGGGAAGATGATCTATAGACGGACCTTCTGAGTGAAATCATGTAGTGACCAAGGAGATGTTTGTGTGCAGGGGCTTTGCTACAACTCTGCGTGTACTATACTATGCGATGTAGTTTCGCTACGCAGATGAGGTGAGCGAGCATCACGTAAACTGGGTAGGTACAAAGGAAATGTTCCTTTGTCTCCACCTCCGACAATGTGCATAGCGTGCAAATCCGCTATTATGTAGGCGTGCACAAGGCTCTCCCTGCCTTAATCCTCAGTTGATAAGATGAGACCAGCATCTATTCGATTGCAATCCTCAATGCATGTGAGACTTGTCTATCCTCTAGATACTATGGTCTGATAATCACTCCATCCTCTAATACTCTCAAGAAGTAGTGACGGTATAATTGGATCTTCGTGTGGAACTTTGGATCCCCCCCCCCCCCCCCAAAAAAAAAAAAAGGGAAGAAGAAAGAAAGTCTGTGATGTATAGAGTTGGATCTCATTTCGCGAGATCCGGAAGGATGGGGCATCCAACCTGTACTAGAAGGGAAAGAGTTAGTCCATCGGAATACCCTGATTGGCAACCATATGGATATGCGTCCATACCAGACCATGCTAACCCCTCTCTTGGTTACTTGTTTGGACGACTCTAGTGCGAACTTCGGTAGTCTTCAGGTAGGCAAGGTGCAAACCTTGTGAAGATACATCACTGTCTGGAAGATGGCATCAATATGGAGACTCCGTTTGTACAATCTCATGAAGAACCGAGGGCTGGCTTTTTTTTTCCCCCCCCAAAAAAGACCAAGGGCTGGCTTTGAATCTTCCTAGACCCCATAATCACGTGTAGCCTCTCAAATCTCGGCCAATCGCTCATCGCTGATATTTCACTCCCCCAGAGTGGTGTTGCATACATGGCCATCGACGTCCTAAGTATATCAAATAGCCATCCCTTCGTCGGAGCATTCGGAAGTGTGCGTGAAACCATTGCCGCTCTAGTTGAGCTAGAGCTCCTTGCCCTTCTGTGAGTTGTGCCTCGGCTTCATGAGTCATTGTGAAAACTGGCCCAGTGAAGAGGTATATGACTAAACGATCTCCACCGATTGTCCTTGGTAAGTAAAGTTATGTTGATTAAGTACTACCCGTGAGCTATTGAAGATCATAACCTTGGTCTTGCCAAGGTTGATTGTCAGGTCTCTCTTCCTGCAAAACACCTCTAGGGCCCTCTAGTGTCTTTGTGGGCTTGCCGTCGCTGAAGAGGATATGAGGACTATGTCATCTGCGCACAACACATGTGTGGTTCTCTGGTGTCCCCTCTAAGTCACAACCTCCATCTGGCTCTGAGTACTCAAATAGAAAAAGTACCAGATGCCACGGACACTGGGAACTCCGCACTCTCATGATTGGTGGCAAGATTTACAGATTAGTACTAGAAAGAAAGTTTATTAAAGTCTTCGGGAGACCGTAAAGGTCTATGAGACTAAAGATAACTGATACAATGAGCATAACGGTGGCGGTCTCAAAACGGGCCAGCCAACCGTTTCAACAAAAAAGAGGTTATGAAGGACTGTGTGTCTAGTCCTGATACAAAAAATATGTGTCTACCTCCAGATGATACAAAAAAGAGGGGGGGGGCACCAAAAATGGGGCAGAGGGGGGAGATACAGTGTACATGTGCAGGTGGTGATCGTCAGAGACCAATCATAGAGGGGCCGTCAAATGGGAGGTCGGGAAAAACCCTACGATAGATGATTGGCCTCTGACGTCACGCGGCCTAGTCGAGCTCGGTCGTCGGGGGCGGCGGGTGGCCATGTGGATGAGGGCAACGGTAACCCCGGTGGGGCGGGCAGAGAGCAGAGACGAGATGTCATGGACCTGGATGTGTGAGTCTGTCCGCTGGCGCAGCTGTCGTGGCTCTGGCTCTCGCTCACGTCCGCGTCATCGGCTAGACTGAGAAGAGGTATCCTGTGACTGGAAGAAGTCAGTGATAGGCCGCTGGGTGTCCTCACGCTGTGTGCAATGCTCATGTCGCCGTGCTCGGAGAGAGGTATCTCGATGGCGAGTCATCTCATGTAAGAAAGCGGCTAGGCATCGCTGATCCGGGAACTGCAGCATGTGTGGGAGGGAGCCGAATTCGTCGCGGAAGAGGCAGTGGTACCGGCCTCGAATGGCATAATAGATAGGACATTTGAAAGCAAAGTGCTCCTCCAACTCGATCTCCTGCAAGTCGCAAAGTGGGCAAAGGCGGTCCTCTCGTGGGATACCCTCTGCGCGTCCGCTCTCGATCCGTAATCGGTGTGACGAGACCCTAAACTGACCGAGGGAGACCCGGAGCGCATGTGGTAGATGAAGCTGTGTGTAACCCGGAGGTGTGATGAAGCCCTCCTGTGAGATTTGGAGGCAGTGTCGGCGGTAGAAGTCGAGCTTCACAGGAAGCTCGGAGTGAAGAAACCATGTCCGCCAGGTGTGGAGCTGGAGCAGATCCGCTCGAATGAGCCGGTTGACCTCCTGGTCAGTGGGGGAGAGGGGAGATGGTGGAGCATTGAGGCCGTACTGACAAGGAGGCAACCGGTCTAAGTTGAGGCCCAGTCGGGTGAACCAACTGGAAAGACGACTATACCAGCATCGCTGGTCCCCATCAACGGATAAGGCCATAGAGGAGGATAGGGCTAGCCAAGGTAGGCGGAGGCGACCGTCGGCGGAGGAGCTGAAATCCCTGACTCTGTGGAGATAGGTGATAGCCTGAAAAGCCGCATCAAGCTGTAGGGGTGAGGCGCCGAACTCTGCTAGAATGATCTGGTGTGGTACCGATGGTTTGCTGCGGATCATCCGAGCAAACATCAGTATCTGTAGGCGCTCGACTCGAGCCCACTCTGTGTCTGAAAGGTCGACTCCCCACCAAGGGCTACCGTACATGCCTGCTGGGCAGACCAAAGAATAAAAAAGGAGAGACTTGGTCCACGGGTCCTGGAAGTGGGAGTGGTAGCACTGTCGCTCCAGCCTGGCAAGAGCGGCGTATCCCCGGCTGATCCTGGCCTGCATGGCCGGGCGCATCGTGAAGATCGGGCCTGAGAAGACAACGCCCAAGTATGTGTAAGAGTCAACTATCTCAACAGGGTCGCCGGCGAAGAGGAACTGCTCTCGGTGCATAGCGGGTCTGGAAGTGTTGAAGATCATCACCTTGGTTTCCCCAAGGTTGACCTTCAAGTCATGTGTATCACAGAAGACCTGAAGTCCATCCAGGTGTCGCTGAAGATCAGTAGCAGAAGAGGATAGTAGTACTACATCGTCTGCGTATAGGAGAATCTGGATGATAGCCTCCGCAAGAGAGCAGCCTGCACCTCCGAGTGTCCTGACGGTGGTCTCGAGCTCGTCGACGTAGAGGCCAAATAGAGTCGGTGACAAGGGACATCCTTGTTTGACTCCGATAGTGCTCGTGATCTCTGGGGTCCAGCTGGTGCCAATCCTGACCAGCCCCATCACCCGCTCATAGAGAGCTACTACTGCCCAAATAATCACCGAGTCGTAGCCTAACTCCTGCAGACGTCTGATGAGTCGGGCGCGGGGAACGGTGTTGAATGCCTTGCGGAAATCCACAAAGCAACAATATACTCTCTGTCTCCTATGTCTGGCCTCAGGCACATCATCACCTGTGACCTTCATCTTGTAGTGTAAAAATGTGATCGTAAGTCGAGTGATCCGCTCTGAAGCCGGTCTGCCCGGATGCCCTGAGCCCTTGTACCTCTGCGCGAGCACTGACCTCGCCATCTAACACTGATGCATAGATCTTGGACATAACATGTCCAACCATGATGGTCCTGTAATTCCCTGGATCCATGGGATCTCCTGCTTTGTGGATGGGTGTGATAGTGTTCAGGGTCCAGGCTCTGGGGAACCCGTGGCAGACAGCTTCATTGAACAGCGTTGCCAGGATGGGGGCTAGAGTTTTGATGCCATAGGCAGCAAACTCTGTGCATAGGCCCTCATGATCCTTAGCTCGACCGTTATGAAGCTTATGCGCTGCATGGGTGACTCCCTGGGTTGTGAAGAGGATACAAGAAGTGGGGCGGGGGTTGGCTGAGAGGTCGGGAGGAGGCAGAGAGAGAGATCAGCTTCTACATAGAGGCACTAGGACAACAAGCTTTACGAAAGGCCGGGCCCTGGAGGAAGCATTCGACTCTGATCGCATCTTCACTCTATGGGCCATCATCGAGGAGGAGAGATCAAAATTCCAAGAAGTCTACGCTTGCTTTGTAGACTTTCGCAAGGCCTTTGATATAGTCCCACAAGCCCACTTGATTAAGAGACTCCAAGGGATACAGATTCCAAGAGACATGATCTGGGAGGTGATGAGCTAATATGAGTCGGTTAGAGGGAGAGTACGGGCGACCCTAGAGGCCTGACAAATTGGATTAAGAGCACAATAAGGAATGCCTCCTCTCACCGACACTCTTTGGGTTCTATTTGGATGAGATCTCGACTTTCACTGATCGCCAATAAGGGGAGGTTGTTGATTCGATGATACACAAATGGTCCATGTAATTTGGATTTATGCCTAGGATATAATGTCTTGGGTATGCTGTTGATTGCAGACCTAGCCAAACAGAGGACAGGTTGAAACAGACCCTGAGAGAATGTTGCCTGGAGGACTTCAGGCTGTAAACCCATCATGAGGGCGACAGTTGGAGGATACTGGTACCTGGAGTGCTTGAGTTCGAAGGTGGGTTCCTGACTGAAGGTGGTGTAGGCCATCTCCTGGTGGTTCTAGTGATGCCCTATAGGCCATGGTATGTGCCTTGTAGGCATAAATATAGGCACTTGTAGTGTTAGTGCCTTTTAGGCCACATAGGACACTTAGTCCTATGTGACAGCTAGGACACTTAGTCCTAGGTCTAGATACAAGTACTTTGTACTCTCTATTTTTTTTCATCCAAGTTTGACGTGACGGCTAAGACTTGTGCGACACTTTGCTATCTGCACTCTCTCTCATTCGATTCTACAATGGTATCAGAGCAGCGTTTTAGATTCGTCTCTTGCACTCGGACTCGTATCAGCTCCCTTCAACTTCATTGCCCCTTCATCTGTACAGTCGTACAGTATAGCTTCGTACCTGTTTCTGTACTGCACTACGTACGTCCCTTGTACCTGCGCCGTACAACCGTACGGTTTCGTATTGCTCCGCTTCCTACTACGTACCTACACCGTACAACCTACACACAGGATCTACATCGCCGTACAGCTGTACAACAGGTGTCATACCCATTTCGTACTACTCTCCGTACTTGCGTTGTACTTGCGCCGTACGCCGTACATCTTCTGTAAGGTCTTGTAACTGCTTCGTACTGCATTCCGTACTTGCGCCGCCGTACAGCCACATGGGAATGTACCTACATCCGTACAGCTGTACCTATTATTCCATACACCAGGTTTTCGTACAACAGACGTACCTACTCGGTACAGTCTCCGTACATTGTACCTGTGTCATATATTGGATTCCGCACTGCGCTCAGTACTATCTGTATAGTGGTACTTGTCCCAAGAGTACCGTACAAGCTTGGCAATCATACTTTTGCAGTTTAAAGCCTTGAGGCTATACATTGGGTCAGATTTGCATACATTGGGTCACATTTGCAAAAATTTCAGCAAAATTTGGGGCTTTTCTGCATTTGCCCTCTTTTTGGTCTATTTGCCCTCAATAAATTTGGGGCTTTTGCGAGATTTGCTGTCTTTGCAGTGAACATTGCCTGTCACAGTCACATTTGGGTCAGATCTGCATTTGCCCTTTGATTTGGGTCAAAAATTTGCAGATATTTGCTGTCATTTTTGGACAGCCAGCTTTTTGCAGTGTTAGCCTTAAGGCTTTTGGGTTTTCAGGCTTCTTTCAGGGTATCACATTTGCTATGGCTGGGAACAATCAAGATTTATTTGGAGTTCTTCGTGAAGATGATAAGTTGGATGGCACCAACTATCCTATGTGGTCTTATCTCATGAAACATATTCTTGTTGCAAAGCATTTGTGGAATATTGTTTCTGGGGTTGATCTGAGGCCAGCCAATGCTACAATGGTTGCCTCTACTGCTGGTCCCTCTGCAGGGGTTACTCCTCTTGATGCCTCATCTTCTAGCACTCCTGCTACTACTCTTCCAACTCAGGAATAGACAAGATGGGATGCAAGAGATGCAAATGCACATTCATGTATTGCTTTATCATGCAAGAGAATCATTATTCCACACATCCGGTCTTGCAGGACAGCAAAGGATGCTTGGGATAAATTGGCTTCTCTCTATCAGATTCGCAATGAGGCACGTGTTGCATATTTGAGAAGGCAATTACAGGAAGTCAGCATGAATGAAGGTGACTCTATGGATGCATATCTGACAAAGGTGAAGGACCTCATGGAACAACTTGCCAACATTGATGAGGTGGAGCCAAATTCACAGCAGCTTGTCAGTACCACATTGAATGGATTGCCAGATACATATCAAGGGTTTGCTACAACCCTTCGATTAGTGACCATGGGTAATCCAGACCACTATTCTTTTGGTCAGCTAGTGACTTTGCTTTTGCAGGAAGAGCAAAGTAGAGCTAATAGACAAGCCATTATTCCTGATCATGCATTTGCTTCACAACAGACAGGAAGAGGCAAGGCTTCCAAGCCTATGGGCAAGCCAAAATCTGCACATAGCAGCTGCAATTCCTCCCATGCATCTAAAAATACAGCAGATAAGTCAAAGAAGAAAAGATGCAACTCTTGTCGCAAGCCTAGACATGAAATCTCAGAATGGAGGAAGTGCATTGCTTCGAAGAAAAAGAAAGCAGGATTGACAGTTAATGCCTCTCATGCTATTGAATCCCATGAGCCAGAAGATGCTTCACATGCACATGCTCTTCAGGATGATTGGGCATGGGCTATCCATTGCTCATTTGATCCCTCCAAAGCTGATGCATTCTTTATTGCTAATGATGCTCAGTCCTGGTACTTTGATAGTGGTGCTTCCAAACATGTCACATCTTGCAGACAGTTGTTTCATTCTTTAGCTGATGCACCTCGAGGGGGGACCGTCACATGTGCTAAATAATGCTTCATATGCTGTAAAAGGAATTGGAGATGTGCAGCTCACATCCATTTCAAGCCATCCTGTTACTTTGACAAATGTTCTTTTTGTGCTTGGAATTGAAGTCAACTTGATTTCAATTTCAGCAATTGCCACTTCAGGTTTCAGAGTTATTTTTGATGGCTACAGATGCCTAGTTTATGATCTTCATGATGACAATGCCATAGTTCTCACTGGCACTTTGCAAGAAGGGCTTTATCTCCTTGATCATCATTCAGCTGCACTTTCTATTGAAGCATTGGCTATTTCAGATTCACAGCTTGCTGAAACTCATCTTTGGCATGAGAGAATGGGCCATCTCAATTATAGAGCTCTTGCAAAGCTACACTCAATTATAGAGCTCTTGCAAAGCTACATTCACAGCAGATGGCAAATGATGTACCTCAAACTCACACAGTTTCCAAACATGTGTGTGAGGGTTGTCTTTTGGGTAAGATGCATTGATTTCCTTTTCAAAAGAATTGTCCAAAACTCTCACAAAGGAAATTGCAGCTAGTGCACAGTGATGTCTGTGGTCCAATGAGGACAAATGCCATTGGGGGGTACAAGCATTTCATGACTCTCATTGATGATTTCACAAGATATTGCTGGATATATCCTTTAAAAGCCAAATCTGAAGTTTTCTTATGCTTTCAGAGATGGCGGAATATGGTTGAGAATGAATCAGGATGCAAGCTTGTCACCCTCAACACAGATAGGGGGGGAGAGTATATGTCAAAGGAGTTTGATGCATTTCTGTCTTCACGGGGAATTATTCACTCATGTACTACTCCTTACACTCCTCAGCAGAATCCTTTAAAAGCCAAATCTGAAGTTTTCTTATGCTTTCAGAGATGGCTGAATATGGTTGAGAATGAATCAGGATGCAAGCTTGTCACCCTCAACACAGATAGGGGGGGAGAGTATATGTCAAAGGAGTTTGATGCATTTCTGTCTTCACGGGGAATTATTCACTCATGTACTACTCCTTACACTCCTCAGTCGAATCCTGTTTCTGAAAGGAAAAACAGATCCATAATGGAGATGGCCAGATGCATGCTTAAGGCCAAGTCTTTGCGCAATAAATTTTGGCTTGATGCAATAATGTGTACCAACTATGTGTTGAATAGATCACCTACATGGGCATTGAAGACTGTTACACCTTATGAAGCATGGAAAGGCAGGAAGCCTTCACTTTCACACACGAGAGTTTTTGGGTCTCTTGCATATGTTCATGTACCATCTCAGCTGAGACATAAGCTTGATGACAAGGCCACCAAATGCATATAAGAGGGTATCGGTTATATAAACCAAATACTGGGAAGATTATTGTGAGTAGAGATGTAATCTTTGCTGAACATTCAGCTTCTCCTCTTGTGGACTGCAAAGCTAAGCCAGATGTTGACATGTTTGATGCCTTTGAATCTTGGTTACCTCTGCCATCCTCAAAAGAGAACTTTGACCAGCAACATGAGCCTCCTGCAGGCCCTCCACCAAGCAATAATCAGCCACTACCTCATGCTGATTTGTAGGTTTCTCTTCCGGCACAAAATGATCCCACTATTCATGATGCAGTCATTGAAGAAAGAGCTGTCAATATACAGCAAAGGCAAGTTCCCAGATGGCTTCTTGATACATTGAGGGACAGCAAACAAGATCAGCCTTTTGCTGCTTGGACAAGATCAGGGAATAGACAGCATGGTCACTTTCTTGAGTTTGCACTCCTTGTTACAACTTGCAATGAAGAGCCTCTGTGCCATAAAGATGTTTTTGACAGCAAAGAGTGGATGGATGCAATGAGAGCAGACCTACATTCCATTGCTAAAAATGACACATGGGAATTAGTAGATCTCCCTCCCGGCAAGCATGCCATTGGAACCCGGTGGGTCTACAAATTAAAAAGGAAATCTGATGGCAGCATAGATCGATACAAAGCCCGTCTTGTTGCAAAAGGGTATGCTCAACATCAAGGCATTGACTTTGAGGAGACATTTGCTCCCACATCCAGGATTACTACCGTTAGATGTGTCATTGCCATTGCAGCCCATCATCATTGGCAAGTGCACCAACTTGACATCAAGACTGCTTTTCTTCATGGGAATCTGCAGGATGAAGTATATGTCACACAACCTCCTAGCTTTGAGGTTGTTAATTCTGAAAATAAGGTATGCCGGCTTAGAAAAGCCCTTTATGGTTTGAAGCAGGCACCTAGGGCATGGTATGCCAAAATTCATGAACACTTACTATCCCTTGGTTTTCAGAATAGCCCCACAGAACCCACTCTTTATGTCCGTGGGAGTGGATCTGATTTTTTAGTGCTGATATTATATGTGGATGATATGCTCATCACGGGCCCAGATACTCAGCAAATTGCAGCTTTCAAGGCTGATTTGCACCAGATTTTTGACATGTCAGACATGGGACAGCTCCATTATTATTTGGGCATTCAGTTTGCTCATGTTGAGGGGGGTAATTATGATGTCTCAGTCCAAGTATATTGGACAGCTCCTTGATCGTTTTCAGTTTGAGGATTGCAAGCCAATCTCTACTCCAGTGGACCTTGGCTTCAAATTCTTAGCTCATGATGGGAGCCCACCATGTGATATCACTCTTTATCAGCAGGCTGTTGGATGCCTTATTTATTTATGTCACACCAGACCTGACTTACAGTATGCAATATCTCAGCTCAGCAGATTCATGCACATGCTCAGTTCACTGCATTGGCAGGCAGTGAAGAGAGTCTTCATATATCTCAGAGGCACTTAGGATTTAGCCCTCTTCTATGGTGATCAGGGTTCACTTACCATGCATGCTTACACGGATAGTGACTGGGCAGGATGTTCCGACACCAAAGTGTCACATACTGGCAATTGTTTTTTGCTTGGCAATTCATGTATCTCTTGGCTCAGCAAGAAGCAACCAACAGTTGCCACATCTAGCTGTGAGGCTGAGTACACGGCAGCTTTCACCGCTACAGTAGAGTGTGTTTGGCTTCGGCAGTTACTTATAGATCTTGGTATTCACCAGACATTCTCCACTATTGTCTATACTGACAGCCAGAGTGCTTTGGCCATTGCGTGTAACCCAGTGTTTCATGCGCGTACCAAGCATATTGAAGTTCACTATCATTATGTTCAGGAGCGGTTGTCAGCATGAGACATAGAGTTGTCCTATCTTCCCAGAGAGGACAACATAGCATATATGTTTACAAAGGCACTTCCTCGTCCCAAGTTCGAAGTCTTCCGACAGGCTTTACACTTGGTTCCCTTTGTTACACGATCCAACTTACCTTGTACATTCATAGGTGGCTATATCCTTTAAGATGAACATGTGTCACCATGACCAGAAAATACCAGGTATTCTGAGACGTTTCCAGAGTACTTCAGCCCATCCCATGGAGGGGGGTTTGTAGGCCATGTCCTGGTGGTTCTAGTGATGCCCTATAGGCCATGGTATGTGCCTTGTAAGCATAAATATAGGCACTTGTAGTGTTAGTGCCTTTTAGGCCACATAGGACACTTAGTCCTATGTGACAGCTAGGACACTTAGTCCTAGGTCTAGATACAAGTACTTTGTACTCTCTATTTTTTTTCATCCAAGTTTGACGTGACGGCTAAGACTTGTGCGACGCTTTGCTATCTGCACTCTCTCTCTCTCATTCGATCCTACAGGTGGTGGGGCCATAATCCATTAGGTGCTACCTTGTATGGATCTACGTACCAGATTGTACACTTATGCGGAACCGGACGTGGCGGAGCAGGAGCCAGTGGATGATCTTGGAGATATCATAGCGAAAGAGTGTTGGTGTGTAGTACTAGGGGATCTAGTACTAGTTCATGTGTGTGTGTGTGATGTGTGAGTGCCACGTGTCATCATGGAACTTATCCCATATGCACTAGGTGCTGGTGTGTGAGTGAGAGCCTATATAAGGCTTGTACTTCACTTAGTTTGATATACTTGATGAATGAATGAAAGCCTTCTTCATGTCTTCATTTGAGCATCATTTCCTCACACCCTAACCTTCTCTCTCTCTCTCTCTCTCTCTCTCCACCATGTTTCCTACATGGTATCAGAGCAGGTTTTCCCGCCATAGCCCTGCCCTAATCTTTGTTCTGCCACGTCATCATCTCCAGCCCTAACCCTAATTCTGCTTAGCCTCTTCCCTCTTGCAGCTGCCTTTGTTTGGCGTCATTCTACCTCCTCCTTTCAGCCTTCTCAACCCCTTAGGTCTTCTGCATAGCCGCCTTGCTGCTACTGCATACCAAATTGTTAGAAATCAGCCAACAGAGGGTACGCACAGCGGCAGACTGATAGAATAGCCCAGGAGCCCACACAGTGTGTGTGAGTGGAATCACAAACTTCTTTACTTAATGTGCATCACATAAATGTGCAGACGCATCAATAGACAATGAACTAGCCAGATATATAAGCTACAATATATTTCCGTCCAAAACTATGGACACAACAAAAGAGATAGATCCAGAGTCCCACCAATGGTGTGGTCCTCTAATCTTACCACAAGGTACTTCTACTATCTGCCGGATATATCTCGACTCGAGCCTGCGTGCTCCACCTCGAGTGTATGTAGACTTTCTGTCCAGAATGTTCTTCTCCACCTTGCTGTCTGGAAACCAACCTAGGTGGGCAGCACTTACTAGCTCAGTCTGCAGTTCTCTTTTGGTCTCCTTCACCTCCTAGGAATAGGCCCAAGGAAGCCCTAACTGCTGCTCATGTCTGCTGTAGATCTGCTGCTCCAGAAGATAATGAATGAGGGCCTGGAGGCCCTCCTTTAATAGCCTCCAGACCTGCCCAAAATAACCGACCAGGAGAGGGGCAAATAGCCGACTCAGTCAGCCCCTCCCTGCGACTTGGTCTGTCAAAAACCGCCCCCTTGGGGCCCTTAAGACCGGGACTTTTTCCCTTATTTCTATACAGGGGACCAGCCCCTTATGCAGGCCGACTTGGCCAGTCTGACCAGCCCTAACCAGCCGACCCTGGTCGGCCTGGTTGGCTGGCTGTCCTGCCCTATATAAGGGTTTTTGTGGTGCTCTTTGCAGGCGCCTTTTGCCCTGCCATGCCGCGCCATGTGCCAGCTCTTTTCTGCCTCCTGTGCGCCTCTATCAGGGGCCTGTTCGAGCCCACATATCTACGCCATGCTGCACCTCTGCCAGGCTGCTGTGTGCTGCCCACATGGCAGCCTGTTTGCTGCCCATGTGGCAGCCCCCTCTCACCTTTTCTCTTGGGCACATACCCTAGGTCTCCCTCCCCCACGCTCTCCTCATATGTGGGTTTACAGATGGGGAGGTGACCTTTCCAACACCCCCTCTCACCGACACATCTCGGCCCAATGCCAAAACGTTGATGACGATGCTCCAGTAACTTCTTGGTTGTAGTCCTCTGGAACATTTCGATGTCAAAATATTTTCCTGGCTTTTCATCTAGTGGCTCCTGCTCCACCGGGTCTTGTTCCGCTTGTGCACACCATCCTGGTACACAGGTCCATCTTTGGTAGCACCTCCTGGCACCACCATCTTTAGTCACGTTCCCACCTTCGAACTCGAGCAATCCAGCCACCACGGTCTTCCAGTTGTCCCCCTCATAATGAGTGAACAACCTAGAGTCTTCCAGGCACCATGCTCCGAGGGTTTGTTTCAACTCGTCCTTCCTTTGGCAAGACCCGCAACAAAAGAATATCTCAAGATAACCTGGATCATGAACTCTCACTGAGCTCTCAAGGAGGTGCTTCAGTACACCTTGTCCATCACCTTCCAGCAATTTGTGTCCGAGATTTGAAGAAGCACCCACACTTCCCCTTTTGCCTTCGAAGAAGGCCCATTCCTTCCAATCTCGCATTACCTGAGACAGATGAACTCCACATCATGCTATAAAGGCTCAAATTAAGAACATCAAGTTCATACCAGATCTCGTATTACCTGTGTGCTTGCTCTGAAAGCAAACCATGCACCTCATCGAGGCACATACCAATAGCCTGTGTAATCTTGTACTATCTCCTTCTGAACTATAGCAACCATATGAACACGAAACCCTAGGGCACTCCATGGAGTCCACCCTCGTGTCAGTATCAACAACCACGCACCTAGACGATACCAAGCACTCCATGCTATCCTTCACCTCCACAAAGGTTTTTGACTCCTCGTCGACCCACATCTCAATGTCAGACATCATCACTGTGGTTTCTAGGTCGACATATTTGACCTTAGTAACACATGGAGATGTCACCAAGAACAACTCTTCGATTACCACATTAGCTTTGGCTTTTGTGTCACCCTATGAATCTGAGTCGGACTCCTATTTGGTTTTCTGATCTGCCTTCTTCTTTCTGCAATCCTTTGCAAAATGGCTTGGCGTGTCACAATAGAAGCATGTCTTCTTCTTCTTCCTCTTGGAAGTGTCCTCGTCATCAGAGTCATCCTTCTTGGACTTGCCACTGTTAGGCTTGCCCTTCCCTTTGCCAGCGTAATCCTCTGCCAGCAACAACTTGTCATCTTTGTCGTTGTTGTAGAGCTTCTCCCTAGCTGCTTCCTATGCTAGTAATGGGCCCAACTCCTCAAAAGTCAAAGGTTTGGTCCTCTGTCGTGCTGTCATAGTCGTAACGAAGCTTTTGAAACTCCGTGGTAGCCTCCTCATTACCATCAAGGCCAATTGGCACGAGTCCACCTTCTGGTAGAGGCCTTTTCCAGCAAGGTTCTTATTTGGACCTGAAGATTCTAAGTTATTCCATCTAAATTTGAGTTGAATGGTATTGAAGACCCTACTTTGTGCTCCAACATAAGCTCTATTAGTAGTTACCCTTGTAACATTTAGCATCGTTGTGCCAAAGTAAATGCTGTTAATAGTTACCTTGTACCATTCAAGCGTTGATAAGTGATGTCCAAAACAATAATTTACCAATCCATTCATAGGTAAACTTGTATGAATCCATGTTGATCCCTTACCACCTTAACCTTCGTCAAGTGGTTATGTACCGAATCTCCCTCATCCATATCCAGGTTGTAGAGCTGATGCTAAAGAAGCAAGATCCTGGATGTGTTATCTGTCTCGTGCAGTTCCTTCAAAATGGCCCATGCCTCTCTTGACGTCTCGGCCATCTGGATGTGAGGAAGTACAGAGTCCGTCGTAGTCCCTATGATCAATGCCAGGGTGTGGGCATCTCGATCTTCCCAACCTTTCAAGCTCCTCTCCATCTACTGGTATGAGTATCATCCCCTTGTTGTCCACTATATCCTCCGGCTTTGCCTCCACTCCCGTTGTCGGTTTTCGCAGCTTTCAAGCTACTAAATGACTTTGGATCTTCACCTTCTAGATTGGATAATTTGTCCCATCCAGTCTCCTAGACTCTCCAAAGTTAGGGATGGTGAAAGAAAGAAATTTGGGGGAGGGGGAAGGGAGAGAATGGGTAAGAGATTGACATCTTTGCTGCTAAACCACACAGCAAAAGTCAAACAAACTCAACCTTCTGTAGACTAGAACTCTAAACGCACCTGACTGAACCTGAGTCACGCTTCTTCTCGCAAGGGCATTGTCCTCCAGTTGTGGAAATCGATTCCCTAAGAGCTTTAGAATTAGGGTCGTCCTTCAGCAAGGTCCTTTCCCGTTAGACTCCCACACCTGTGAGCCTCCTACTTGGGCTCTAATACCATGTTAGAAATAAACTAACAGAGGGTATGCACAGCGGAAGACTGATAGAGTAGCCCAAGAGCTCACACAGTGTGTGTGGGGGAGTGGAATCGCAAACTTCGTCATTTAATGTGCATCACATAAATGTGCAGACTCATCAATAGACAATTAACCAACCAGATATAGAAGCTAAAATATAGTTCTGTCCAAAACTATGGACACAACAAAAGAGATAGATCTAGAGTCCCACCAATGGTGTGGTCTTCTGATCGTACCACAAGGTACTTCTACTATCTGCTAGATATCTCTAGACTCGAGCCTGCATGCTCCACCTCTAGCATTTGTAGGCTTTCTGTCCAGAATGTTCTTCCCACCTTGCTGTCTGGAAACCAGCCTAGGTGGGCAGCACTTACTAGCTCAGTCTGCAGTTCTCTTTTGGTCTCCTTCACCTCTTAGGAATAGGCCCAAGGAAGCCCTAACTGCTGCTCCAGAAGATAATGAATGAGAGTATGGAGGCCCTCCTTTTATAGCCCCTAGACCTACCCAAAATAACCGACCAAGAGAGTCAGTCCCTTTCTGGCCGACTTGGTCTGTCAAAAACCGCCCCCTTGGGGCTCTTTATAAGCAGAAAGCCTGGTTTCAATCTCTTGTTCAACAACTTTCAAGTTTGAAGAGCCCACCTAATGATGAAGATAAGATGGTTGTCCTTATGAAGAGTATGCATGGAATTTCTTGCTTTGAGCACACTCTTGAAGTCCTTCGCCTTGCCACTACCACGTTTGATGATATGGTGGCGCTCCTCATTGAGAAGGACTGTTGCAATAAGGAAGATGCTCTTGCCTCTCCTGGTGATCAAGCATTTGCTTCCACAAGCAAATGGAAGACCAACAAGAACATTATTTGCAGATTTTACAAGAGGAAAGGACACATTGAAGCCCATTTCTTCAAGAAGAAGGAACAGGAACAAGAGAAGCATAATGCCAATCTCTTGGCTGAAGAACAAGCTGAACCTAAAGAGCCCCCGGAGGAGATACATGCAGCTACAACAAAGGTTCACTGCTTCTCTCTTGAGGACGAGGATCCTTTCAACCAAGGTTGGGCTTTCTAGGCCCCTATGCTATGTGTGTTTGTGTTGAGTCAATAAAGGTCCTCAGCCTTGAGTTGTCCCTCTAAATTGAATGTATTTGGAGTCTATAAGAGGTACTCTACCTTGGGTTGCTCCCCAAAAATGAATGTATTGTCTTTTACTTTGGTTTGATGGCCTTGACAACCCAATTAAGAGTAAGGGGGGGTGATGAGTGATGGTTTGCCCTTGCCGGTCGCAAGCTGACTGAGAAGTCACTATCACACTTGCAGTATTGCGGTGGAGGGGGGATCAGTCTACTCTTTGCGTGTGGGTCTCACACTCTTTGCTCTAAAGGGGGTGTTGGAGATATCATAGCCCAAGAGTGTGTTGGTGTGTAGTACTAGGTGATCTAGTACTAGTTCATGTGTGTGAGTCATATGTGAGTGCCACGTGTCATTATGGGACTTATCCCATATGCACTAGGTGCTATTGTGTAAGTGAGTAGCCTATATAAGGCTTGCACTTCACTTATCTTGATATACTTGATGAATGAATGAAAGCTTTCTTCGTGTCTTCTCTCTCTCTCTCTCTCTCTCTCTCTCTCTCTCTCTCCCCCCCCCCCCATGTTTCCTACAGATGAAAAGCCAGGAAGCTATGGCGACACCAAAGTGTTCTAGTGGGCTACGACACGCGAGCTACTGGAGCTATCTTCATTGACAAATTGGGATCGGGTGAATGTGGGTCGGCGAGAGGGGGTGTTGGATTAGGGTCGGTCACGTTCCCACCTATGAGCCCCCAAATGAGGAGGTGGACCATAGGACAATAGAATGGGACATGGGGCTGCCACATGGGCAGCACATAGGGTGCCATGTGGGTAGCTGAGAAACTATGGAAGTACCAATGTGCCATGTTTGCAGATGCAAGGGGCTTGTTTGTACAGGGTTTCCAGCAAGGGAAAGAGGCGATGAGGAGACGGATGACTCAGTGCTGATGTCAGCGAGTACGGAGGGCTGTACGGATGCATTGACAATTCATCTAGGGCCTAAAGGAAGGCTGGTAGGGTGCGGACTGATGGCTGGAGGCATGTGCACAGTTTGTGGTCCATAAGGGCATGGTTTGGGGTAGAGAACTGGGCCGGATGAGCCTAGGCCATTGACGTGGCCAAGCAGGCCATCAAATTCCTCCAAATGGAGCCCTAAAGGGGCATTTATAGAGCACCCCTCTGGCTGGTAGGGGGGATTCCAATCGGCCCACTAAGGGCTTCGGCTATTTTGCAAGGGCCTTGTGCCCTATAAAAGGGGGCCCTTGGGGCCTTTAAAGGCATCACGTACTAGCATGCCAGAGGAAAGAACACGTCTATTGAAGCGACATCACCAATTGCAGAGTATGGATCCAAAGAGTTTTTCTTCGACGATCATGTGAGAAAGTACTACAAGAGAGAAATGAGCATGCATAGCATTTGCCTCGCGGAATATGTGGCACAATACGACACTAACTCCTCTGGTTCACGTAAAAGAAAACGGCAAAAAATTATCCACTTCAACAACTACAACGTGCACAAAGACCCAGAAAACCATTACAGGGAGCAATGCTTACTGTATCTTCCATTCACTCAAGCAGAACACAAGCTATCACCTGACTTTCCAACGTGGCACGACAAGGACAAAAACGACAAAGCAGTCGTAGAGCAAAAAAAAGAACATTTCAACAAAATTATTCATTGAATATATTGTGGCAGAACGATCAACTGTAGCAGACAATTGATCATCAAGCGACTCTGACAAAAACCAAACACATGAGGGCTTTGACCTTGCAGTAGAACGTGAATTAGCACGTGCAAAGAAAAATGTGGGACAATGTAAAAAACTATGTAAATGTCACCTGGCTGGGTAATTCGGGTCTGTTTAACACTACCTGTAACCGGATGATCTTCCTCTTTTTTTTTTCGGTGTTGACCTACTGTCCTTATAGCTGTTCCAGGGATATTTTTCAGTTTGAAGACTAGAATACACCTCAGAGAATTAAAGTTGCAACTTTCACAAATGTACTGTACATGGAATATTGAAGTGTGAAAGAAATGATGAATTCAAGCGAGAAAATCTGAGAGAGGGTGTCGTAGTGTGGAATGGAGGGTAGCACTTGGAGCGGAGACAGCAGAGCTGATTTGATGACTTTTTTGGGCATAGCCTACAAGCTAAGGTCTTGAGTCTTTACCTTTGCCTACTTGTTCTCGACCACTCTGTTCAGGAACATGTTTTCTAGACAATATTTCCACCTTTTGGGAGTCCATATCAGTCCAAGCCTCTCACAGTCCTTCTCTTGGACTTGAAGAATGCTTGTGACAGGCTGGATTGTGCCTTTCTCAAGTGCACTATGTACAGGATGAGCTTCTTAGAGCATTGGATCAGCACCATATTTGTTCACCAGGGTTGTCCCGTGGTCTCCCTTCTTCTTTCTTTTTGGGGTGGAGGCACTACTGCGGTATTACAGCCACAAACAAACTACAGATGTTAGACCTACCTAGAGTGTTGGTCTTAGCGTACACAGGGAGAGCGGCATTCAATGTAGTAGGAGCAACCATACACTCTTGGAGCAGCCATTCAAGGAGCAAAAAAGAGCAGCAGTGGACCTTCCTTGGGCCTTTATTCAGGAGGTGAAAGGGGCACAAGAAGCTGCAGACTCAGGTGCTGCCCACCTAGGCTGACTACCCGGGCAGCAAAGTGGAAAGATCACTGGATAGAGAGTCTACATAAGCTCAGAGGAGACGCAGGATCAGAGATCTAGAGGTGCCAGGATAGTAGTAGGACTTTTGGTAAGATCGGAGGACCACCGTTGGAAATATATTATTGTGGCTTCTTTATTTGTCTTGGATGCAGTGTCTATTTACTGGCTTGTACACACACCTATGGTTGTGAAATACACACAAGTTAAGAAGTTTGATTCCCTAGTGAATTCCTGGGCTCATCTATCAGTCTTCCGCTTGTGGGATACCCTCTAGTGGGATTTTCATTTATAACTTGGTATTAGAGCCCTGACGGAAGTTGACGGTAAGTCGAGCTTGAAGGCAGGGATCTTTGCTCAAGGATGACCTTTATTCATTGCTCGGGGGAATTAAATTCGACGTCTGAAGGATTGTACCTAGGCGGGAGGTTCTTCTCGTGAAAAGCATTCAAAGCTCAAATATGAAGCATTGAGAAGAGGCGAGTCTGGTGAAGCATCTTGGACTTAAAGTCAAGAAATATAAGGTTTCCCTATTTTCTTAGTATTTATAATGTGAAGAGATGCAAGTGGACTGGCTCATATCCCTTCCTTATTGTAGGTCTCATAAATTTATGAATCAAGGATACAAAAACCCACTCACTGTCATGCAAAGAACGAGGGGAATCGCCTTCAAAAGGGAGTAATGTCACATAGACATATTCTCACTCCTCAACTCTGCATGACAGAGCTCAAATTTCATGCTGTTTTTAAAGTTAAAGATGGATATTGTGAGTTGAAGATGAAAGTACTACTGTGTGTTTTGTTTAATCCTTTTACATAGTGTGAAACTTCCTCATTTGCAATGGTATTTCAAGACGTAGGTACATGGGAAAATATCTATATGATTTCTATGTCTAGCAATAGCTGTGGCATTCATTGCATCCCATTTGAACTGGCAGAGGAATGCAGGAAGGGAGCTGCTCTTTTCAAATGCGAAGGATGGCTCTCATGCGTTTTCCCAAAAAGCTATAGACCGATCACTAGGTATGATATGTCTAATGCTAATTGAAGTTTAAGCTCTCACTTTATGCAAGCTTTGCATTGATTTCCTAGTCAGTCATTTGCAGAAAAAGGCTTGGCTTTAGGGAGTCCTAGAATCTTTGGAGACACTCTTGCATAGAAAGTAATGATAAAGTAGAGGGCTCTGTGAGGGAATGGAAGGCTTCAATATATGATGCATTTCACTTGCAAGGTTGGCACTTTGTATCCAATATATCTTCATACACCATGAGACGATTAAAAGGTTGTCTGATATCTTATTAATAGCCTGACATAGCTGCTGGACTTTTTTCACGCTTGCTCCCTTCCCTGCTCTGCTTCATTGTCTAATGCTCCCTTACTCAGTCACTTCTCTGCCCTTCAGCCTCCCCTTTTCTCTGCCCTTTCTGTGCAGCCTGCTTTTTGGTCAGCTCACATTCCTCCTTTCTGCAGCTCGTCTCTTCGGCCAAGGAAGGCCCATCGAAGTGGACACCGCAGCACCGGTACACACCTGACAACCAAGATGATGCACAAACTCAACACGTGCTCTACTTGGCTGACGACACGATATGCTACTACTTGGCATTCATCTCCATTGCATTCCACATAATCATCAAGTCCAGGTCTAGGTGAGTCTATATGGTAGGTAGATCACCCACATCCTCTAGTTTTCAAACTTTATGCTTTCAAATTTTGCAGGCATCACAGGATACTTTATCTTACAGTCATCCATGTCATCAGTGGTTGCGAATAGTAGATTGTACTCTCTTTGAAGTTGGATTCAGCAACCAAAAAGTTGTTAGGCTGAGTGTTTGCATACACTCAGATACGATCATGTTAACATTCTTGCAAGAAGAACACTCGATTGGCTTGAGACCATTGCATTTTAGGACCTTTTCGAGGTTCCATTGTGAACCAAGGAGGAAATGTAGGTCTAGCCTCTCAACCTGGTCCATTGCTATTAGTTATTTTAGGCAGACTTCCCCACCTGTCTGACTGACCTGATACTATTCTGCTAAGCATATCTGAGGAGACTTTTAAGATCAGCATCCCACAAGATCTCCTTCCTCTGCGCATGGTGTCTCCGTTTTTTTTCCTTCATGAAGGAGAACCTTCTATATGGTGCTTTGGAAACGATACAAATTAAGCTATCCATAAATGAGAGATAGAGATTGGCTGTTTTGCAACTTAGTTCCGGTTCACTGCCTAAGGTGACTCTGATTGACCTTTCCTTTCTCTCCTAGCCCCCTTTGCTTCCCCTTTTCTTGCCTCCTTCCTTTGCTTCTTCTTCCTCTTGAGTTAGTAGGTGATGGTTTTTGTTTGATAAGTGGTTTTGTGATCTAGAAGGTGATCAATGTGTTTGGCTTGAGCGCCTCACATGGTAGGACCCTTGACACCCTTAGCCATCTAGATTTCCCCCTCCCGCGAGGACCTGTAGGATAGAGCAAGGGTGGTGCGCATTGTTGGCCTTAACCCCACATGATGACAGGTTCGGGATTGGGTCCAGGTGAGTCTAGCTTTGGAAAGTTATCACATTAAGGAGTCACCCTCTATGAGGAGTGTTTTTCTCCTCTAGCTTAATCTCCCGGGCACCACTTGGGCATTGGTGTAGTAGAGTCCAACGTATTTTGGTGCACGCCTCGCTTTCTCATCACTTGGAACCAGGGTTTCACATGGATGTTATGGAGTCAACCCATCACCTACTAAGATACATGATTATCCTCCACTTTCCAGGCCTCCCATTGATCTGTCTTGTTCTCCAATAGGGCTTACTTCAGCACTATCTTAAAAACCTTACTTCAGCAGCCTTAGTACTCTCTTACAATGGAGTCACGATTGATCGTGGATGTTTGTACCTAGTAGGGAAGGGCCTATGTTGGCAGCTGGGCCACTTGGCCAAGACCTACCCACGCTTTGTGACCCCCCCTATCAAAGGGGGCTTGGATGAGTGTGGAAGGCAAGAAAAGAGGAAAGAGAGTGGCAAATGATGCTAGACAACAGGCTTGACGTATATAGCCGATGAGGATGAGACCCCAATGGAGACCTTTCCTTAGGGCAAGCAGACATCTGAGTTCGCCCCTCGCCGAGCACACGGCATCTTAAGAGAGGGAAGAGCTCTTCCTTTCACCTCTTGGGTTTCCTTAAGTTGTGACTAGTTTAGTGGTAGTCAAATATATCAAGCTATCAACTAGTTGCTTGTATAAGGTACTATCTATGTCAAGACTATTTAGATCCTTCAATAAATTTTCACCCGTATTCATTGGTGTGTTAATTGGCTTGCAATCCTCCATGTTGATATACTTGATTTGGGATATGGATGTTTTATCCTTCTCTCTAGTCTTCAATTCCCTAGACTTCAAAAACAGTAAGTGTATATAGCCAAGTTGTTGCATATCCAAGGACTTATTTGTGAGTTGTAGAGGGAGAGAGAGAGCAGAGTGAGAGCAGGAGAGCAAGAAGGTAGTAGAGAGCTGAAAGCAATAGTTGCAATAGAAGAGTGTAGTACAACTGAAGAGAGTGATAGGTTTTGTCTAAGTGACAAAACCTTATCCTTCACTAACCGTAGTTAGTGAACTAACTGTGGTTCGAGGGAAAAACCTCTAAATGAGGGAAAAGTGCCCCTAACCTACTTATTACATTACATTGGTCACTGCTAAATTATAACAATAGTTCTAACACCCCCCTGCAGTGCCAATGTCATGTACAAGGAAATGATCAATCACCAAAAGGAGATAAGTTCAGGGCACTGCGAAATGCCTCAAACTTTTCACGTGGAAGTGCTTTGGTGAAAATGTCTGCAACATTGTCATGTGTTGACACATAGATCATACTGATCTCTCCTTCATGCAACTTCTCTCTGACGTAGTGATAGTGAACCTCAATGTGCTTCGTGCGAGCATGAAACAGAGGATTCTTTGCCACTGCAATAGCACTCTGACTATCAGTGAGAATTGGAGAAGGACCCTCCAATGAAAGGATCAACAAATAAACGACGCAACCAAACACATTCAACTGTCGCTATGAAAGCTGCCTTGTACTCAGCTTCACATGAAGAGGTAGCCACTGTAGATTGTTTCTTACTCAACCAAGAAATACAAGCTTTGCCCAAAAAGAAACAATTGCCACTTGTGGACTACCTAGTGTCATAGTCGCCAGCCCAATCTGAGTCACTGTAGCCATGCATCTGCAAGTCACCCCCCCTGGGAAACATCAAGCCCAAAAGACTTGGTACCTTGCAAATAACGGAAGATGCGTTTTATAGCCTGCCAATGCATAGTCTTTGGGCTGTGCATATATATATGCTCACCTGAGAAACTGCAAACTGAATATCAGGTCGTGTATTGCAGAGATAAATGAGGCATCCAACAGCCTGACTGTAGAGTGTGACATCAATTGATTCACCTGCATCATGCATTGTAAGCTTCAGCCCCAGCTCCATGGGAGTAGCTATGGGCTTACAATCCTGCATGTTGAATCTATCCAAGAGTTTCTGCACATACTTGGATTGAGACATAACGATGCCACTTTTCTCTTGAGTGAACTGGATCCCCAAATAAAAGTGTAGCAGCCCCAAATCTGACATGTCAAAAGTGGTCTGCAATTCAGCTTTAAAATCTGCAATATTATCCTCATTTGACCCTGTGAGCAGTAAGTCATCTACTTAAAGAATGATGACTAAAATATCCCCCCCATCCTTTTTGATGTAGAGAGTGCTTTCAGTTAGACTATTGTGCAGCCCCGTGCTAGTCAGAAAGGCATGAATTTTGGCATACCATGCACGTGGGGCTTGTTTCAGCCCATACAAAGCTTTATTCAGCTTGCATACCTGAAGTGCATTTCCTGAAATTTCAAATCCCGGAGGCTGTTTGACATAAACCTCTTCCAACAAGTCTCCATTAAGGAAAGCTGTTTTAATGTCCAACTGATGAACATTCCATTCAAAGTTTGCAGCCATGGCTATAACTGAATGGATGGTTGTCATTCTGGATGTAGGAGCAAAAGTCTCCTCATAGTCTATGCCCTTTTTCTGAGCATATCCTTTTGCAACCAGCCTTGCCTTGTACCGATCAATGGTCCCCTCTGGCTTTCTTTTAACTTTGAAAACCCACCGTGTACCTATGGCATGTTTACCTGGTGACAAATTGACAACTTCCCATGTCTGATTTTTCTGAATGGACTGCAATTCATCGTGCATGGCATTCATCCAATGCACATTATCATGTGCTTCTTCAAATGTCTCAGGCTTCTCCTCATCAAGAAGAGTACCTGCATGAGCTGATTCAACTGAAAGAGCTCCCCTCCCATGCCTTACTGTTGGGGTAAAGGCACATTGCCACCCTTTTGTTAAAGTTATGACACCTATGACTGTCTTAAAAGACAGTCATAGGGTGAAAGCCTAATCCTAATAAAACCTATGAGTTTGTGGTGTGGCTAAACACTTTACACACCCACACTTCTTGTGTCTCCCTCTCTCTCTCTGTCTTCATCGTTCCACTCCCCCACTCTTCCCCTCACAACTGGTATCAGAGCCTCTACCTCTCCCCCTCTCTCCGGTCTACCCCTCACTCTACCTCTCCCCTCGGGCCTCGTGCCCTCAGCAGCGAGCAGGACACGGCGTGCGAGCAGGGCAACAGCAGCTAGGCCAGGGCGCAGCAGCAGCAGCGCAGCAGTAGCAAGCTAGGGCGCCGCCACGCGCAGCAGGTGCGCGACCCGCCGCGCGCAGCAGGCGCGCACGCAGCCACAGCTGCAGCAGTAGCTAGCTGCGCACCGCACAGCACCGGCGGCCGCAGCCTACCAGGCGCGCGCAGCGCGCAGTACCGACTGCGTGCAGCCTGTCGATCGGACAGGTACGACCATCCGTACCGACTGTACGGACGCCGTACAGGCACCTGTACCGTACGGACGTGGCCGTACGGACGCTGCGACAGGAGGTACAGGTCGGATTTTTTTTGGGGATTTGTGCCCTCGCAGGTACAGGGTACAGTAGGTACCCTGCGCAGGTACTGCAGGCACGGATTTTTTTTTGGGGGAAGAAGGAAAAGAGAGAGCACTATGCTCTGCATTCCCGGAATTTTTTTTCAGCTCTAAAATTGTGTGTTTGAGGTACAGCAAGTACACTCGTGTCCCTCGTGCTTGAGGTGACTAGTGCCACAGTTTGTGGTGGTTGCACAGTTATTTTGTTTCGGGAAGGTCAGATGCCTTAATTTGCAGAGGGCTTTTATGCTTTTGCTGAGTGCAAATCTCAGTTTTCGGGTGACAATTTCAAGGGACTTTTGCCTGGAAGTGTATGCAGTGTATGCCTTGAGGCAGTGTGGAGCCAGGGTGCCCACATTGGTCTTGTTTCCGCAGTGTATTCAGTGACATTTCTTGCAGGTCACATTCTGTGTACGACACTTTGAAAATCTCAGTTGAGCCACGCTTGGCCAGGGCGCATCGAGTTTACTCAGTCCCTAACCGTCCATCGTTGACAGTGCTCAAAAGATTTTCTTTTCGGTGTTTGTACGTTGGGATCTGTGTTGCCACTGTGCACACAGGCAGTTTATGCATTACTTTGTCAGGTGAAAGTGCCAGGAGAGCGCTGTTTTTTTTTGTATGCTACCTCAGTGTTGAGGTGTTTTTCACTTGGTACAGGTGTCAAATCAAGGAGCTTTTGCCCAGATTTTGCTTGTGAGCACTTGAGTTACTGTTTGAGAACTTCAGATGCCTTTTATCCCCTTGGCAGAAGGGTGATTGTTTGGGATTTGTCCCATACTTTGTTGCAGGTTTGTGACAGGCTGAGGTGTTTGGAGCCTTTTTCAGTGGACCAAACAGTGTATGACAAGTGGTTTATGCATATAAAATCAGTGCTATACCTCATCTGAGGTGGGAGAAGTGTCCAGGACAGCAGTGTTTTGTGCTTCGTCAGCTGATGATGCACTGATAAAGCACTTGTGGAACAGCTGCAGCATTCTGAAGTTACTGTTTTATGCCTATTTGAGCACGGTACAGTGTGTCAGAAGGTACAGTGACTGGAGGGAAAATTTTCTGTTTTGCTGCAGAATTTTTTGACAGTAAAAACAGCACTATTGTGAGTGCTCCTGGCTCTTGATAGAGCAGTTTTTCTGAGAAATCAGAATTTTATTTAGTCATTTTTGACTTACAGGGAGTCAGGCACTTTCCTTGTCTGATATGGCATCAGGGGGAAGTGAATCCTCAATACTGAACATAAAGAAATTGGAAGGGGCACACAATTATGCATTATGGGCAGAACAGTGTTTGAATGTACTTCTGCTAAAGAAGATTTCTAAGCCCATAAGGGTGAAGGGTGTCAAGCCATCTGGGATGGTAGATGATGAGTGGGAGGAGCTTGATTTGTCCGCAAGGGCTGCTATCATGCTTACTCTCACTGATTCTCTTGTGTTCAATGTTCAGGCTGAAAAGACCTCTTATGGCCTATGGCAGAGGCTAGAAGAGTTGTATGCCCAAAAGAGTTCAGCCAGTAAGGTTTATTGGTTGAAGAAGCTTGTCGACCTTCGCATGAAGGAAGGTACAGCTATGACCTCACACTTGAGTGAGTTCAATGCCATCTTTACACAGCTTATTGCACAGGGATTGAACCTTGATGAGGAGTTCAAGGCTACTTTCTTGTTGTGTACCCTCCCTGAGAGTTGGGACACTTTCAAGACCACCCTGTCTAATTCAAATGTCACTCTTATGTATGCTGATGTGGAGAGCTCTCTCCTTATGGAGGAGATGAGCAGGAAGAATAATATGGGCAGCAAGTCTTCCAATGCTTTGCAGGTACAGGAAAGAGGTAGGACTCAGCAGAAGGGGAGATCTGTTGGCAAGTCCAAATCCCGCAGTCAGTCCCGTGGCAAAAAGGATATTGAATGCTTTTACTGTGGCAAGAAGGGACATGTGAAGTCTAAGTGCTTCAAGTTTATACGGGATCAGAAAGCCAAGAAGGCTGAGACAAAGGATGCAGGCAGTGGAAGCAAAGGCAAAGGCAAGGCCAAGGCAGATGACTTGGATGCAGTGAATGTTGCAGCAGAGGACAGTGACAGTGACAGACATGATGTATTATGTTCTTCTGCTGTAATTGCACATACATTGGTTATTGATGGCCATGACATGCACACCTGGCTCTTGGATTCAGGTGCTTCTTTTCATGTTACTCCTCATAGGGAGTGGTTTACTTCCTACACAGGTACTCATGGAGTTGTTCACCTTGGGAACAACTATGCATGTCAGATTGCAGGGATTGGCAGTATACAGATAGTATTCCCTGATGGACGCATATTTATGCTTGATGGTGTTCGCCATGTGCCGCAAATCAAGAAAAATCTGATTAGCACTGGCTTGTTGGATGACAGTGGTTACCACACCACATTTGGGGATTCCAAATGGGTGATTACTGATGGCCAGGTTGTAGTGGCTGAGGGTTATAAGAGTGATACCTTGTACCCTCTTTATGTTTCCAGTGTAGGTAATCATGTTGTTGCCATAACCGAGCTGCCGAAGGTTTCGTTGTGGCATAGCCGGTTGGGACACATGTCCGTTAAAGGAATGCAAGAACTGTCACGTTTGGGTTATCTGCCGTCTCTTTCATTTTCAGATTTGCCTACTTGTGATCATTGCATTTTTGGAAAGCATTCTATGACTCCTCATAAGAGGAGAACTCCCCAGAATAGAGCACCGCTGGATCTAGTGCATACTGATTTGTGTGAGATGCCACAGCTATCACTAGGGGGTGCAAAGTATTTCATTACTTTTATTGATGATGCCACACGCAAAGTGTGGGTCTATTTCTTGAAGCATAAGAGCGATGCCTTAGATGCTTTCAAGAAGTTTGTCGCTCAGGTTGAGAATCGGACAGGACGCAGGCTGAAATGCCTCAGATCCGATAATGGGGGTGAGTATGTGTCACATGCTTTTGTACAGTTTTGCAAAGCTAAGGGCATTAAACAGGAACTCACAGCCCCTCATAATGCGTCTCAAAATGGTGTGAGTGAGCGGATGAATCGAACTATTCAGGAGAAAGTTCGATGTATGTTGTCTTATGCTGCATTGCCCCATGGCTTTTGGGCAGAAGCCGTGCAAACAGCAGTTCACCTAATTAACAGGTCGCCGAATAAGGCTTTGGAGTTGAAAGTGCCAGAGGAGGTGTGGTCTGGCAAGCCACCTTCATACAAGCACTTACGTGTGTTTGGCTGCGAGTGCTTTGCTCATGTACGCAAAGAACTGCGCACCAAACTGGAGCCAAAGTCTTTCAGATGCATCTTCATGGGTTACGGTGACGAAGGTGAAATGGGGTACAGGTTATGGGATCCCGTCAAACGGAAGATTATACGCAGCAATGACGTCATCTTTAAAGAGGATAGTGTACACAAAGAACCCATGCAACCTGTGGAATACAGAAGGGTTGTTTATGATGATGTCGGACAGCAAAGAATGCCCATTAATATGCAGCAGCAGGCTGCTGTAGATAACCCTGTTCAAGAGGGTATACAGGCTGAAAATCAGCCAGACAATTTTGCCAATGATGCACCACTGGATATGCCAGCAAATGGCGCTGTAGAACAGCCAAATATGGTGGTACAGCCACCCGTCATGCATGACGAACAGGCTAGACAGCAGCCTAATCCGGAACATTTTGTTAGGAGGAGCACCCGTGTACAACGGCCTCCTGACAGGTTTGTTCCAGGAGCCAATAATGTGGCTGATTTTATCATGCTGACAGATTGTGGTGAGCCTTCCAGCTTCAAGGAAGCTATGGGAAGAACAGAGAAAAGGAAGTGGGAGAAAGCCATGCAGTCAGAAATGGACTCCCTACTTCAAAATGATACATGGGACTTGGTGCAGCTACCTGCAGGCAGAAAGGTTTTGCCATGCAAGTGGGTTTACAAAGTCAAAGTGGATTCAAATGCTTTACTGAGGTATAAGGCCAGATTGGTTGCCAAGGGATTTAAGCAGGAGAAGGGCATTGACTTTGATGAGATTTTTTCCCCTGTAGTCAAGATGACTACTTTGAGAGCAGTGTTAGCTCTTGTTGCTCATGAGGACATGGATTTATGTCAGATGGATGTGAAGACTGCTTTTCTTCACGGAGATCTCCATGATGAGATCTACATGAGTCAGCTAGAGGGATATGCTGTTAAAGGGAAAGAGCAGCTTGTGTGTAAGCTCAAGAGGAGCTTGTATGGACTCAAGCAGACGCCAAGAGAATGGTACAAGAAGTTTGATGCCTTCATGCAGTCCCAAGGGTATCATCGGTGTGAAACCGATCATTGCTTGTACACCAAACGGGCAAAGGATGGCAGTTTGATGCTACTCATTCTATATGTGGATGACATGCTGATTGCCAGCAAATCTCAGCAGGAGATTAGTGCTTTGAAGAAACAACTGCATAAGTCTTTTGATATGAAAGACTTGGGTGATGCAAACCACATTCTTGGTATGCGGATTATTCGTGACAGGTCCAAGGGACTTTTGTTTCTGTCACAGAAGGAGTACATTGACAAAGTACTGCAGAGGTTTAAAATGGAGGGGGGGAAGTCAATTAGTACCCCGTTGCCTCCACATTTAAAACTCAGCAGTAAGGACAGTCCCAGATCAGATGATGATAAGGCTGAAATGGCCAAGGTTCCGTATGCATCTGCAGTTGGTTCTTTGATGTGTGCCATGGTTGCCACTCGTCCGGATATTGCTTTTGCGGTGGGAGTCATCAGCAGGTATATGGCAAATCCAGGCAAGCGGCACTGGGAAGTTGTGAAAGGCGTCTTGAGGTATCTCAAGGGTACCAAAGACTTGTGCATATGCTATGGTAGGCAGGATGCATTGGTGCATGGTTTTACAGATTCAGACTATGCAGGAAATGCAGATAACCGGAAGTCTACTACCGGTTATATTTTCACATTTGCAAGAGGTGCTATATCATGGGTGTCTCGGTTGCAGAAATGCATTGCACTGTCAACCACTGAAGCTGAATATGTTGCAGCCACTGAGGCTTGCAAGGAAGCAATATGGCTTACTCGGCTGGTGGGAGATTTGGGCATTACAGGAGATATGCCAGTTTTGCATTGTGATAGTCAGAGTGCTATCATGTTGGCAAAGAATCCGGTCTTTCATCAGAAGACCAAGCACATAGATGTGAAATACCATTTCATCAGGGAGGTACTGGAAGACAAGCGACTTGAGCTTGTGAAGGTGCATACTGATGATAATCCTGCAGATTTGCTCACTAAGAGCTTGCCTACAGAGCGGTTTGCACATTGCCGCCACATCATGGGATTAGGATGAGACCATTCTTATTTTATGGTCTTGTATACAGTAACTGTATATTGCTGTAATTTTTATTATTTTCTCCCCTTTAGGCACATTGGCCTTTAGGTGGGAGGTTGTTGGGGTAAAGGCACATTGCCACCCTTTTGTTAAAGTTATGACACCTATGACTGTCTTAAGACAGTCATAGGTGAAAGCCTAATCCTAATAAAACCTATGAGTTTGTGGTGTGGCTAAACACTTTACACACCCACACTTCTTGTGTCTCCCTCTCTCTCTCTGTCTTCATCGTTCCACTCCCCCACTCTTTCCCTCACACTTACTGCACTCCGAGTTCTGCTAGGTAATGAAGCATCAATTTTACTCTCCTTGAGAGTTTGTAACAGCCAATTTGGGACTGTTTTTGCTGCATGTATATCTGCAATTTCTTGCTGAACAACCTCTTCCACTGCTTGTGGAGGTGGTAAGACATCTTGTGGCTGAATCGGTATCTGAAAATTTTGATTTGCATCAGATATATCAGCAGGGGAACCCAAGGCAATGGGTAGTAATCCCTCAAAGACATCATCGGAAGAAGTAGGCAAATCAAATTCAGCTTGAGTGTGAGCTGAATTTTCTAAAAATATAACATCTCTACTGACAATAATCTTGCGTGTAACAGGATTGTAGAGACGGTAGCCCTTGCTCTCTGCACTGTACCCAACAAAAATGCATTTGATTGCCTTATCAGACAACTTATGCCGAAACTCAACGGGCACATGAGCATATGCAAGGCATCCAAAAACACGAAAATGATCCAGAGAAGGCTTTCTCCCTTGCCAAACTTCATAGGGAGTCTTGGTCTTCAAAGCTTTTGTGGGAGCCCGATTCAAAACATAATTGGCACACATGAGACCTTCAAGCCAAAATTTGTGAGGCAATTTTTTGCTTTTTAGCATGCATCTATCCATCTCCATAAGAGTACGATTTTTCCTCTCAGCTTTGCCATTTTGCTGAGGTGTTAGCCTCACTGTAAGCTGATGTGCAATGCCTTTGTCTTTCAAAAAAGCATCAAAATCTGCAGACAAATACTCCCCTCCTCTATCTGTGCGTAATGTCTGTATCTTGAGTCCTGATTCATTCTCAACCATGGCTGCAAAGTGTTTGAAAACCATAAGCACTTCTGATTTGCGTTTCAGCCCATAAACCCAAGTGTAGTTGGAGTAGTCATCTATAAAAGTGACAAAGTAAAGATGACCATTCAATGATGGAGTCCTCATGGGACCACAGACATCACTATGAATAAGCTGTAATTTTCGAACAGCTTTTACTGATCCATCCTTCTTGAAGGGAAATGTGTGCATTTTACCAAGAATGCACCCTTCACAGGCATGTGGAGGAGGTATTTCAAGAGTAGGCAACGCATCAACCATAGCATGTTTTTGAAGTGTCATCAAGCTGCCATAATGCATGTGTCCATATCTGGCATGCCATAACTCCGCATTCTGCATAGCAGCAGTAGGAGTGGAAACTGCAAGAGCATGTGCTGGTCTTTTCTCATACATGTCAAGCTGAAAAAGACCACGTAACAAAGTGCCAGACAATCTCAAGGCATAGTCATTCTCTCTGTCATGGACTGCACACTTGTCATCTTCAAAAATGACCTGAAATCCAGCTCTGTTAAGAGTGGACACTGAAAGTAGATTTTTTGTGATACCAGGCACATACAAGACATCAGAAATTTTGAATGTTGAGCCATCAATGGCTATAAGTTCAACTTCTCCTGTACCACGAACTGAATAGGAGGAGTTGTTGGCACATGTGACTTTTTTACCAACGGGTGGTGGATGCAGAGATGTGAAAAGACACTTTCTGGAAGTGATATGCTTTGAGGCACCGCTATCAAAATACCATGTATTTTGTGTCTCATTGACACCGAAAGCTGATGCATCCTTGGAAGAATCATAACTGCATGTCAGAAAAGCATAAGAGTCATCATTACAACTGGCTGTAGTATCCGGAGCAGCCAACTGAGAGTCTGAAATGCAAGACAAGAAGGCATAGTCGTGCTCCACAAAGTTGGCTGTAGCTTGCTCATTGTCAGATGCATGAGGAGCTGAATCTGAAACAGCCATACCGGAGCTGTTTTTCTTTTCTTTTGCAAGCCTTTTCTTGCATTCTCCAATGTAGTGACCTGGATTTTTGCAGTAATGACATATTCCCTTCTTCTTGGGCTTACCTACATCACCCTTAGCCTTTTGAGAAGGTTGTCCTGAACCAGTGGAAGGCTGATTTGCTGATGTCTTTGCTTGTCTATTTACTTTAGGCTTGAATTTTGAAAGCATGGCATGTTCACGTGCTCGTGAAGCCATGTTTTTCCTGGTTTGCTCTTCTTGCAGCAGAAGTCCTATCAACTCGTGAAAATTGAGAGGATTTGCACCCCCCCTCAACGACAAATTCAGCGCTTTCATGGTGTCTTATCATTTGAGATTGTCCTCCTAAAACTCATAAAGAGTCCTTGCTCATTTGTTGAGGGCTCATGGTTCTTGACCGAGGCCCTCCAACCTCAGCATATCTGATGAGGGTTTTTTAACACTAGGTAGTTCGTTCTCTCTCTCTCTCTCTCTCTCTCTCTCTCTCACAGGAGGGCTTCATCACACCTCCGGGTTACACACAGCTTCATCTACCACATGCGCTCCGGATCTCCCTCGGTCAGTTTAGGGTTTCGTCACACCGATTACGGATTGAGAGCGGACGCGCAGAGGGTATCCCACGAGAGGGCCGCCTTTGCCCACTTTGCGACTTGCAGGAGATCGAGTCGGAGGAGCACTTTGCTTTCAGATGTCCTATCTATTATGCCATCCGAGGCCGGTACCACTGCCTCTTCCGCGACGGATTTGGCCCCCTCCCACACATGTTAATAAACTTTCTTTCTTTCTTTCTTTCTCTCTCTCTCTCTTCGAGGGGTTCATTGTCCCACCAGGGTACACTTAGATCCACCTACCACACTTGCTTAGGATTGCCATTGGGCAATTTCGTGTTTTATCGCATTGGCTCCGTATCGAGAGTGGACGAGCAAAGGGGATCCCGAGAGAGAGTCGTATCTGCACATTGTGTGATCAGTATGAGGTCGAGTCAGAGGAGCACTTCGCTATCCACCATTGCCCAGTCTACTATGAGATTCGTGGACGATATCACTGCCTCTAGAGAGAGGGCTTCAGGCCCCTTTTCAAACTCCTACCCAGACCAAAGGTGGCTCGCGGCTTTCATTCATGAGGCAGTCCAACATAGAGAGCATATCATCAGATCACATAGACAGGGACGAGAAACCTTATCAGATCCATCTTAAGAGTGTGATCATGGAGTTCTTCCAGCCAGAGCACATTGTCCCCACTTTCACGGGTAGCATGCAAAACAGGGACCTCGAGATGGAGACGTGATATACTCAACAAAGGACAGATGCGCATATCACCCTTGCTGACATCTCATCTATGTTTAGGCTTGGGATTCAGCCGACTAGGGTTACTGTGGCACTTATCAAGCATAGAGCCGTTGCTAGGAGATCACGACCGGCTACTGTTTTAGACAGTAGACAACGATCTATCACAGGGTTTTTGCCTGCACAGCCTCGTCCATCACTGGGCCTAGTTTGACTTTTGATGCCACGTGTGTGCTGTATTGTATTGTATTGACTATGGTGACATGTCATGCATTGACTATATCTTACATAGTTCTCTAGCATGGATTAGGATGCTTGTTTAGTAGCTCCATCCTTTTTCTCATTGTATCAAGTTTTCTATCAGTCTCATAGACCCATTGGTCTTTAGTAGACTTTCATAAACTCTCTCTCTCTCTCTCTCTCTCTCTCTCTCTCTCTCTTTTTAGATTATACAGCCAGAGTTCGCCATGACCTCTCTCCAGGTTGATGCCATCTTGCAGACAATGACTTCCCCCCACAGAGTTTGGGCCTTACCCCAGTGGAGATTACCGAGGCTAGCATTGGGGTGTTCCAGGCGCTTGTTAGAGAGCGGTGTTGATACAGCATGGTATGCATGGGTATCTACATGGTTGGTAGTCACAGCATTCAGATGGACAAACTTCCTCCCTTTCAGTATAGCATGGATGCACCACTCGAGATGATCCCACGAGATGAGATGAACCGTATCATACGGTTGGACCTCCTCCAGCTTCATACGTCTAGGGCTTGGGGGGGAGAGGAGTTCCCCACCAAGATCCAGTTCTACCATGATCACTTCTTGAGGGTCTGGGAGTATGGTCTCGTTATCAGACCTCAGTATCTCGAGGATAGGAGAGTCTCACATGCACTGAGGATCGCCATCGAACAGTTGCGAGCCTTGTCACATCAGCTGTAGATTGAGGCAAGGAGAGCTGTAGGCATCTGGAGAGAGCAGAGGATTTGGAGACTATGCCCGATGGGGGAGGTCAAGACAGAGGAGCATTTTCTATGTGTCTGCCTAGTCTACTATGAGATCCGAGGGCGATATCACTGCCTCTTTTAGGAGGGGCATGGCTTTGGTCCACTTACATGACTGATCCATTTTCCCAACTAGGTTTGTGTAGGGCTCTATTTGATTGAGATGCAACGACACAGAGATATACTGATGCGACAGACCAGAGAGCAGCAGGAGGCAATGCCATAGGTCACCGAGATTGACTGAGCATAGACACGTGTCACATACTTTTATGCATTGAGTCAGCCACCAAGGAGGCTGAGGGAGAGAAGCTTGACGAGATGAGAGCATCATGGATTAGTAGTGAGAGTCACCGCCACAATGCTGCCAGACGAGAGGCACACACTCCACATGCGGCACTGAGAATACTAGGAGCGTTAGCTCTGAACACCTGATACTATTTTGCTACTTTGCTACTTTGCTATTTTGCTCTAGTTTGGCACTTTAGCTTTCAGCAAGGGCCTTAGTGAGCCCTTTGCTTCAGCCCATAGCAGCTTGTATGAGTTACTTTTGGTTTTGTACTTGGTCTCATAGGCCTCTCTCTCTCTCTCTGTCTCTCTCTCTCTAGCACTTGCCCAATGATAGGATAAAAAGACGTATCCTATTGTGAAGTATAACCAGCTCCTTTTTCATTAATGCTTCTGGTTTTCTCACCTAGAGTATGATTCATGTGCTTAGCAACACCCTTTTGTTGGGGGTGTATGAGAAGTAGAGTGTTGTCTTTCAATGCCCTTCTCTTCACATAATTCAAGAAATTTTGCTAACTTATATTCTCCTTTATCTGCCGATTTGAGAGTCTTAACACACTTGCTAGTATGGTTTTCAACCATGGTAGCGAACTCCTGAAAGTAAATCTAAGGGTCTCAGACTTCTCCTTGACGAAATATACCCATGTCTTCCTGAAATAATCATCCATGAATGTTAGGAAGTAGACCTTACCTTCTATTGATTGACATTCAAAAGACCACGTTTTCCTTGAACCTTTCTTTGAGAACATTTCGTGGCTGTGTTTTCCCAAGATACAGCCTTTATAGATCATCTTTGCATGAGATAGATCACTAGCCTCTCTTGTTCTTATGATATGGCAGATGCTTGGATGATGCTGGACTTGCAGATGCCTATGCCTATGCTGTTGATACTTCTACCATGGCAGATACTCATTTGTGGCATGAGAGGTTTGGACACCTCAACTTTGGGGTTCTGGTGAAGTTACATAAGGATGCTATGTTTATTGATCTTCCCAAAATGCATATGCCTTCAAAGCAGGTCTGTGAACCTTGCTTGCTTGGTAAGATACACCGTTTTGCATTTCCCAAAGATGGGAGAGTTGGTGCCTCACACAAGCTATATTTGATTCATAGTGATGTTTGTGGACCCATGCGGGTTACAGCTCTTGGGGGATTTTATTATGTTGTCACATTCATTGATTGACTTTACCAGATATACTTGGATTTTTGCTTTGAAATCCAAATCTGAAGTTTTTGCATGCTTCAGGCATTTTATTGCCTTGGTAGAGAATGAAAGCGACCTGAAAATTGCCCACATTAATACAGACAGGGAGGGTGAATATATGTCAAAAGGAATTTGCTGATTTTATGGCCTCACTTGACATATATCATCAATGCATTGTGCCTTATACTTCTCACGAGAATCCCATGGCTGAGAGTAAGAATAGATTAGTCATGGAGAAGGCCAAGTGTATGTTGAAAGGCAAGCATTTGCCTAACAAGGTGTGGTTGGATGCCATTATGTGTGCAAATTACATTTTGAACAGATGTCTGACAAAGGAATTGAAGACAATTACACCTTATGAAGCTTGGACAGGTCATAAGCTCATGATTTCTCAAATGACGACTTTTGGATGCTTGGCATATGCACATGTGCCTTCTCAGACATGCACAAAACTGGATGATCAAGCTGTCAAATGCATTTTTATTGGATATAGCTCATAGAGCAAGGGCTACAAGCTCTACTAGCCCTGCACGGGCAAGATTTTTATAAGTAGGGATGTTCTGTTTGATAAATCTTCCTCTATGCCTTTGCTGGACTGTAAAAAACAGCCCATTGTTGATGCCCCAGATCTCTTTGACAGCTTGATGCCTTTGTTTCCATCAGACTCCTATGATGATGCCACATCTGAGGTTGCTCCTCCTTCATGTAGTTGTCATTTGCAGCCACATGTGCAACCTGAAATTCAGCATGATTTACAGCCTGATATGCCTCAGCTTGATCAAATATAGTGCACAGGGCTCTTGATCAGGAGAGAGCTGAAATACAGGAGCCCAAAAAGGTCCCTTGTTGGCTCCTTGGCACTTTCAAAGACAGCAAACAAGATACTCGTTGCCAGCCCATACTAGAGAAGCTTGTAGATACGAAACGAAGAGAGAGACAGAGTGCAGGTACAAGACGAGTCGATAGAGAAGTCACGTCAATCTTAGATTATTGGAAAACACACAAGTACAAAGACTAAATGTCCTAGGTGTCACATAGGACTAAGTGTCCTATGTGGCCTAGAAGGCAGTAACACTATAAGTGCCTACACTTATGCCTACAGGGCACATACCATGGCCTATAGGGCATCACTAGAACCACCAAGAGATGGCCTACAAACCCCCCTCCATGGGATGGGCTGAAGTACTCTGGAAACGTCTCAGAATACCTGGTAGTTTTTGGTCATGGTGGCACATGTTCATCCAAAAGGATATAGCCACCTATGAATGTACAAGGAATGTCAGATCATGTAACAAAGGGAACCAAGTGTAAAGCCTGTCGGAAGACTTCGAACTTGGGACGAGGAAGTGCCTTTGTAAACATATCTGCGATGTTGTCCTCTGTGGGAAGATAGGACAACTCTATGTCTCCTGCTGACAACCGCTCCCGAACATAATGATAGTGAACTTCAATATGGTTGGTACGCGCATGAAACACTGGGTTACGCGCAATGGCCAAAGCACTCTGGCTGTCAATGTAGACAATAGTGGAGGATGTCTGGCAAATACCAAGATCTGTAAGTAACTGTCGAAGCCAAACACACTCTACTGTAGCGGTGAAAGCTGCCCTGTACTCAGCCTCACAGCTAGATGTGGCAACTGTCGGTTGCTTCTTGCTGAGCCAAGAAATACATGAATTGCCAAGCAAAAAACAATTGCTTGTATGTGACACTTTGGTGTCCGAACATCTTGCCCAGTCACTATCCGTGTAAGCATGCATGGTAAGTGAACCCTGATCACCATAGAAGAGGGCTAAATCCTGAGTGCCTCTGAGATATCTGAAGACTCTTTTCACTGCCTGCCAATGCTGTGAACTGGGCATGTGCATGAATCTGCTGAGCTGAGATACTGCATACTGCAAGTCAGGTCTGGTGTGACATAAATAAATAAGGCATCCAACAGCTTGCTGATAAAGAGTGATATCACATGGTGGGCTCCCATCATGAGCTGAGAATTTGAAGCCAGGGTCCACTGGAGTAGAGATTGGCTTGCAATCCTCAAACTGAAAACGATCAAGGAGCTGTCCAATGTATTTGGACTGAGACATCATGATACCCCCCTCAACATGAGCAAACTGAATGCCCAAATAATAATGGAGCTGTCCCATGTCTGACATGTCAAAAATCTGGTGCAAATCAGCCTTGAAAGCTACAATTTGCTGAGTATCTGGGCCCGTGATAAGCATATCATCCACATTATAAAATCAGCACTAAAAAATCAGATCCACTCCCACGGAAATAAAGAGTGGGTGCTGTGGGACTATTCTGAAAACCAAGGGATAGTAAGTGTGCATGAATTTTGGCATACCATGCCCTGGGTGCCTGCTTCAAACCATAAAGGGCTTTTCTAAGCCGGCATACCTTATTTTCAGAATTAACAACCTCAAAGCCAGGAGGTTGTGTGACATAGACTTCTTCCTGCAGATCCCCATGAAGAAAAGCGGTCTTGATGTCAAGTTGATGCACTTGCCAATGATGATGGGCTGCAATGGCAATGACACATCGAATGGTAGTAGTGGGAGCAAATGTCTCCTCAAAGTCAATGCCTTATTGTTGGGCATACCCTTTTGCAACAAGACGGGCTTTGTATCGATCTATGCTGCCATCAGATTTCCTGTTTAATTTGTAGACCCACCGCGTTCCAATGGCATGCTTGCCAGGTGGGAGATCTACTAATGACTGTTACAAAGCCCGTCTTGTTGCTAAGGGCTATGCTCAGCAATAAGGTAATGACTTTGAGGAGACTTTTCCCCCCACTTCTAGGATCAGTACTATCAGGATTGTTATTGCCTTTGCTGCCCATTTTCTTTGGGAGATAGATCAGCTTGATATTAAGTCATCTTTTCTTCATGGGCATTTGTAGGAAGAGGTTTATGTTACCCAACCTCCTGGCTTTGAGGTTGAAGGTTCTGAAAGTAAGGTATGCCACTCTAAGAAAGCCCTTTATGGATTGAAGCAGGCACTTCGGGCTTGGTATTCCAGGATACATGCTCATTTGCTTACACTTGGCTTTCAGAACAATCCTACTGAGGCTACCCTTAACATCCGTAAGAGTGGGACAGATTTACTGATTTTAGTACTCTGTGGATGACATGCTTGTGATTGGGACACATGCTGAGCAAATTGCAGCTTTTAAGCTTGCCTTGCAGAAGGCATTTGCTATGTCTGATCTTGGTCTTTTGCATTACTATTTGGGCATTCAATTTGCTAGCAGTGAGGGGGGTATTTTGATGTCACAATCCAAGTATATTTTATGGATTGCAAGCCAAAATCGATACCATTAGAGCTTGGTTTTCACTTCTCATCTAAGGATGGCGGTGGTGCATGTCACCCTTTATCAGCAGGCAATTGGTTGTTTGATTTATTTATGCCATACCAGATCTGATCTTCGGTATGCTGTCTTACAACTGAGTAGATATATGCACAGCCCTTCTACACACCATTGGGAGGCTGTGAAGCGTGTCTTCAGGCATAAGGCACTCAGCATTTGGGCCTCCTTTATGAGGCTGATTCTTCACTTGTTATGCATGGATTCACTGATAGTGATCGGGCTGGCTGTTAAGACACCCACGTGTGACATAGTGGCAATTGTTTCATGCTTGGTACTTCATGCATCTCTTGGTTTAGTAAGAAGCATACTATAGTTGCTACTTCTAGCTGTGAAGTTGAATATAGAGCAGCTTTTACAGCTAGTGGAGTGTGTTTGGCTCCGAAACTTACTTGTAGATCTTCATGCATGCCAGACTGCTTGATAGTTAGAGTGCTTTGGCTGCTGCACGGAATCCAGTTTTCCATGCTTGCACAAAGCATATCGAGGTTCACTATCACGATGTCAGAGACAGATTATCATCAGGTAATATTCAGTTGTGTTATCTTCCACTGAAGACAACTTGGCAGATCTTTTTACAAAGGCTCTTCCTTGATCTGTTGTACTCTGTATAGTCATAGGTTGCTATATCCCTGCAGGATGAATATGTGCAACCATGACATTAGATATTCAGTTATTTTGAGACGTGTCCAGGTGACTTCAGTCCATGCCATGGAGGGGGTTTGTAGGCCATTCTACGGGCTATCCATAAGTGTCACTCATTCCTTGGTATGTGCCTTGTAGGCCTAGTTATAGTCATTTAGGTTAGTTGGTACAGTTAGTACATGTACCACTTAGGACACTTAGTCCAGTTAGGGCACTTTGCCCTAGGGTTTTGTTATATTGGGTCCCTCTTGTACTTTCACTAAGTTTTGCAGCAATTCATTACAGCCACTCGTTTTTGTCTTCATTCTCTCATTTCTTGAGCTTCCATTGCTTGCCCTAGCCTACAAACGCGCAGTTCTCTCAGCCCTTCACCTTGCATCTCCAGCCCTTGTGTAGCCTTTACCTGCTCCAAACGTCATCGTATAGCTGGAGACTGCCTCTACGCTCTACCTGCTCCAAACGTCAAGGTAATGGCTATGGTTGCTCTCTTTTCCAATTTTGCAGCAACTATGGTTGCTCTCTTCTGAGTTCTCGAGTTTAGTAACCTTTAGTTGATGGAGATCTTCAACAGGGCTTCAAGTCCTCTCTTGGAAATTGCTCCTTTGCCTTATTTGCCCTCTTTTACAAATTTGCAGCTTGCAGGACCACAAATGGGAAGACAAAAAGGACCAGAATGGGAATTTGTAGAGGCGTTAAAGCCTTTGGGGAAGGGCCAATACACTTGTAAATGTAAATACTGTAGTCATTCATGGGTTGGAAGACCAACCCGCATAAGGGCATATTTTCTTGGACTTGGGGGCTTGGGGGTTGAGAAGTGTACCGCTCCTCTCGTAAATGTGAAAGATACTTGTCGCAGATTGCAGGCAAAGGTAGCTCTGAAAATGGCTGCAAAACCACTTGATGCAGATGTGGCTGATTTGGGGGATGCCTCGGTGAGTGGTATTGCAAGTGAAAATGCATCTGCCAGTGCATACGAGCCAAAACAAAAGAAACAGAAGATCTCAAAGGGAGCCTTGGCCAAGGCATGGGAGTCACAGGCATAGAGGGGTGCATACATTGCTCTCCGTTGTTTTTTCTTTGCAGAGGATATTCCTCATTGGAAGGCAAGGAGCCCTTTTTGGAGATGGTTCGTGCCATTGGCCAAGTTGGGCCTACCTCAAGCCTCCATCCTACAATGTTTTGCGTACAAAGGAGCTAACTAATGAAGCAGTATGCATAGATCAAGAGATGCTCCAGTTCCGGGATAAGTTGAAAAAATATGGCTGCAACATAAGTTACGATGGATGGTCTGACACTCGGTGCCGGCCTCATTGGACACAAGTTGGCAGTATAAGTCAGGGGAGTATATCTTTGGGATACTGAAAGATGCCATTCTTGATTTTGGAGCTGAAAATGTGTTGCAGGTGTGTATGGACAATGCATCTAATTGTGTGCGGGCAGGAGAATTGGTGGAGGAAGAGTGGCCTCATATTTTCTATACTAGATGCACATGCCATTGCCTTGACCTCTTGTTTGACGACATTGGAAAGCTTGCATGGGTGAAGCCAGTGTTGGTACATGCTAACATGATTGTGTTAGCAATGTATAGAAAATTCAGCAAGAAGGAATTGGTGAAACTAGCACAAACACGGTTTGCTTGCATGTTTATCATGTTAGCAAACTTGTTGGATGAGAGGGTATACAATGGATGCGCGACATGGTTGTCAGTGATGAGTACTGTAGGAAGGTGTCACGCACTGTGAAAACACAATATGTGTCTTCTATTTTATTAGGTGCCTCATTTTGGCAAGATACAAGACTCATTGTGAAGCTTTGTGCACCTATTTCGAAGATCCTTCGCCTGGCTGATAGGGAAGGGGCTACCATGGGACTTGTATATGAGCTCATTGATCGGATGGTCAAGAAGATAGCAAATATTGATGGCATTGACTCCTCAAAGCTGGCTGATGTTAGAGCCTTGTGTTTTGATAGGTGGGATATGATGCACTCTCCATTGCATGCGGCATCTTTTGTTCTCCATCCTATTTGGAGAGAGAAAAATCCAAATGGTGACATGGGTGGATGGATGTCATAGAGCGGTACACGAAGTAGGATGTTAACAGCCAGGCCACCTTATGTGACAAGTTAGATATTTAAAGTCCATGTCAGGTACATTTCCTCGTGCGATTGCGAAGGATGAAAAGAGAATGGACCAAGGGGTGAAATGGTGGGAGACATTTCGGACTCACACACCAAATTTGTAGCGGTTAGCTCTTCGAGTGCTCTCGCAAGGCACATGTGCTTCTCCTTGTGAGAGGAATTGGAGCACATTCTCTCTTATCCATACTAAAAGAAGGAATAGTCTGCTTCCAAAGAATACCACGAAAATCAATATACATCCATACTAATTTGCGTCTCATCTCCAAAATCAAGGAAAGGGGATTTGAGAAGATAGAAGTGACCCTGGAAATGATCAACAAGGAGAAGGATGATGGCTTTGCAAGCGGAGACTGAGGGAGAAGAGATTGCAGCCCCTATTGTTACACTTATAGGAAGGATGGATGTTGCTGCAGCTTCAAGCAGCTGTAGTCTTTTGGAGTCCCATGGCAAGGCAGATGGGGATGATAGTGATGAGGAGGAGGAGGATGAGGGGAAGGGCGTGGGCATTGATGCAGATGATGATGATGAGGAGGATGAGCAAGAGGATGAGGATGAAGATGCAGCTTGAGGCTTGAGCCTCATCAATTGTGAATTGTCATGCATTTCAAGCTTTATTTCCGGGCTGTGGCAGCCTTTTCTTTATGATGTTTTGCCTTCCATGTTTTGGTGTAGTTACTAGTACCTACTTCCTTTGATCATGATGTTTTGGTGTAGTATTGATCTATGATGTATGATTCTATCATTTGACACTATGTATTAAAATCTAGAATCCAGATGACTCTGGTCTATGGATGCTGGAGTCTTTCATGAATGATGAATCATGACTTATGAGTGATGAATTTAAAATTAATACAAGTTTTTAATGTGTACAATCTATATTTTTCTGATTATTTGGGGGTAAGATTAGGGTCATGTAATGTTTCAGGCCCAGGGGTTGAACCATACTCCAATCATACTTCCTTGCTCATATGACGTATGCATATGGTAACGCTTGGAAAAAACATTGGTTCTAGGCTTCAGATTTCTATCTTCTATCCACTTGAGAGTAAGGGGCTGACTGAGATGTCCTCCACCGCCGGCAGTCCCGAGATGACTGGGATGCCTGCTATCACACGAGAGGTGTTGGACAATAGGACATGCTCTTTGCAGTATTGCAATGGGGTGTGAGTTTGGTCTTCTCTTTTGCTTGCTGGGTCTCTCTGCCTTTACTCCAAAGGGGGGTTTGTTGGACAATGTCATAGCCAAGGTTTGGGAACACCAGGCCTAGAAGAGTCTTTCAGTGTGGGTCTGTATGAGGCCAAGTTAGTGAGTGTGGAGGGTCACTTGACCCATCGAGATTAGATTTGATTCTTTTCTTGTGTGACATCATCGTGGGGTTATGGAGATTCCCTCCTGTGACATCACTCATGATGTGTGTGAGTGTGAGAAGAGAAGGCCAGCTAGCATATAAACGGCACATGTACTTGCCTTTCACATCAAGCAATCTACACCGAGTCTTGTGCCCAATTGTCACCATCTTATGAGGGTCTTCTCTCTCTCTCTCTCTCTCTCTCTCTCTCTCTCTCTCTCTCTCAAAGGGGACGTCAGAGGAAGGATGCAAGACCATTGAGATGCTGAAATCAGAGAATGAACAACTCAAAAAGGAAATGGCAGCTTTGCAACAATGGTACAAGGGAAACATGCCAAGTTCACACAACAAATCACGAAGGGGAAAACAGATATGCGTGCATGGAAAGATGTACTAAAGAAAGACACAACACCAAAGAAAAGGGAGATCATTTCTGAAACAATTGAGGAAGAAAAACGATGGGACAGCAAGAGTTTAAATGTGCTGGTCAGAGGCCTAACAATAGGTGATAGCCCCATGGCAGACACCAAAATCCTCTTTGACAAAATGGGAATAAGCCTCACTTGTGAATCAGCCTAGAGAGTGGGTAAAACAAATGCACCAACGAGGCCTTTGGTGGTAAAGCTGCGAACAGCGACAGATAGATCCACCCTTATGAGTACACGGGCAGCACTGAAGGGGACCAGGATCTTTCTAGATGAATATCTCACACTCTTACAATAGGAGCATAGAAGGGAAGGAATGGTATGGGTGATGGCTGCAAGGCAAGAGGGGAAATGGGCAGTTTATAGAGTTGGTAGGGTGATCATTTGTGAGAGGGTAGAAAAAGAAGCACGAGATGCACCAGGAGGAGAAGGGGACAGCAAATGACGGTGTCTGAACGATGTGGCGAGTATGCAAAACAAATTGAGGATGGCAGTGTGGAATTGTAATGGCACCCTGTGGTCCGACCCAGGGGGGATTCTTGGAGACATACCATAACAGAGATGTGATCTTCTATACCGAAACACACCAGAGCCCAGAGAGAGGGCTACCCATAGTGACAGGATACACATGGGAGTCTACCCACAGGAGGGAATTGAGGAGGGATAGGGAGGTACGAGGATCCGGAGGTGTGGCTGTCCTTTTCAAATCACATCTGAGGCCACTCCTCTCCATGGTACGAAAGGAGGAGCATGCACGACACATGTCCAGTTACCAGACACACAACCGACCTTCATTGCAGTATGCTGTTTTCCCCCAGATACATCATCGTATGCATGAGAGGTCACCACTGATGGGCACAACCCATATGAGACTATTTATGATGATATCATGGAGTTCTCCAGATATGGGGACACTCTCCTCCTTGGTGACTTCAATGCACGAACTGGGAACAGACAGGTGGGCCTGTTAGATTTCGATGAGGATTCCCTCATAGTACCGGAGATGGATGCAGCAGAGCTGGGGATCGTGAGGCAGTCGGCAGATGCAGATGCACCAGTGACAGCATATGGGAGACATTTACTCGAACTGGGAGCTATACATGACTTGATCATATATAGTGGTCTTCGCAGATGGCCATTATCTGGTGGCCCCTTGTTTCCCACAGGGGGGAGTAGTACGGTGGACTACCTGCTCGGCCCACTAGCGTTGGCCCCACAGATACATGATTTTATGGCGCCACCTCCTCCACTTGGAGCTGACCACTCATATCTCACTTTGTGCATGTCGATCGCCACGCCGGCCGTGAGGAGGGCCCCTCCACCACCCGCTTGTGTCCAGATTCATTTCGACCATGCTCTCGACCCGGTGTACGTGAGCCACTTGGCTTTCAAGCTTCCAGTACTACTTGGTGATGGGATGGACCTCGCACATGCATCAGACACTCTCACATCGGTGATATAGGATGTTGCCACCAGATCCTTTCCCATGACACAATCTGCACGTGTTCCAGATTGGAAGTGCCCCAAAATCCATGGTTTGATGATGAGTGCAGAGAGATGAGAGCCCACCTTACACGTGAGATAGCACTGGGACATTTGACTCTGCCAAAGGCACACTGGATCTCACGCGGAGTGACACAGCGTAAGAAGCGGGCTTTCCTCATGCACAGGATGGATGAGGTGATCAGTTCTTTTCGCGGAGGAGATCCTACCACGGGATGGGGACTCCTATCAGAAGAAAAGTCACCCATTCCCATCACAGATTCTGCAGTCTGGCACACATATGCTTGCTCCCTATATGATGTCCCAGGTCAGGCACCATCTGATATGCCCTCTATGCCCATGCCCACCACATGCCATTTGTTTACTCCGCAGAATGTATGAGCTGCCCTTCTCCGGCTTCATAAGTAACGATCACCAGATCATGAGGGACTACATGCATCATGGTTTGGGACCCATTCCTTTTTTAGACAACTACTATACAATGTATTGTTATCCTGGTTCTCCTTCCTACCCCTTGGCTCATACCGTATTGCTATAAATGTTGTAGCTCTCCACTGGTCATCCATGCTCATGTCCACTACTTTTGCAACCCAAAACTCCACGTTCTCTTGTTCATCATCCGATGGTCAAACTGCAACAAAATAATGGACGTCTATGTCTATTTGTGGCATAAACTCTCTCTTCTTGGGTCCACACTATGGACGTGGGAGTAGCAACTCAAACGCATTTTCAAAGAGACCACATGCTGGGGTCGATACCAACATTTGGCCAAAATAAATCCCGTTCTGCCTTAATATCATATTCTCGCATTTTTGCAAGGTCCATTATCAATTGGTAGGTCTTGCTAATTACAACAATAGTGTGTACCTTCCAAGAGGGCTTCCAATCAAAAAATCTTTGAAGCATTTCCTCAAAGCACCACCACCATAGTACTGATACACAAGGCAGGCTATCCCATGCACACTAGGAACTACCGTACTCTTATGATTGGCAATACTTTGGCTAAGATATACGGGTCAGTACTAGAGAGGGAGATTAGCAGTCACATAGAGGGCCACAGACAGTGGGCACTTGGGCAGGCAGGATTTCGGAAACAGCTCTCCACCCTGGATCGCATTTTCACCCTGAGGGCTATTATTGAGGAGGCAAAGTCGAGGCATCAGAAAGTCTACACTTGCTTCGTAGACTTTCGTAAGGCATTTGACAGTGTCCCACGCTCTTGCCTGATCAGGAGGTTACAGGAACTACAGCTCCCAACCATCATGATTTGGGGGGTCATGAGTTTATATGCATCTGTCAGAGCGAGGATACGTGCCCCAGGAGGCTTATCAGACTGGATTGAGATCACCATCGGAGTAAAGCAAGGCTGCCCCCTATCACCAACTCTCTGCGGGCTCTATATCGACGAGATTACTTCTTTTGTCGATTGACCAGCGTAGAGGGTTCGCTCCTAGCTGACATGATGATGCATATATTGTTGTATGCCGATGATATAGTCCTCATATCATCCTCTGCAAAGGGGCTGCAGAAACATCTAGAGGCTCTAGAGATGTTCTGCAGGGAGAGAGAGTTGACAGTTAACCTTGGGAAGACCAAGCTTATGATCTTCAACACCTCGCGAGCAGTAGTATCCCGTCACCATAGTTTCACATACCGAGGTGAGCCTGTGGAGATAGTGCAGTCCTACACATATTTGGGGATAGTGTTTACTAGACCAGGTTTCACGATGATCCATGCAGATACGGCACGACTCACACAAGGACAGGGTGCTCTGGCCCGACTAGAGAGACGGTGCTTCCGGGCACACTTCCAGGACCCCCCGACGAAGGGCTGGCTCTTTGACACACTGGTGAGACCGACTGCCATGTACCAAACACCTTTTTGGGGGAGTGACATTCCGGCGACGGAATGGAAGGGATTTTAGAGATTACAGGTGACCATGGTGTTGGAATGGTCACCTCCCCATCTGTAAGCCCCCATATGAGGAGAGCATGGGGGAGGGAGACGTAGGGCAGAAGATGCCCAGAGAGAGAAGAGAAAGGGAGGGGGCTGCAAAGGGCCCTAATGGGGCTGGTTGGGCTGAGCCAACCAAGTCGGTTGGGCCAGCCAACCAGGTCGGTCCAGTCGGCCCAGCTAGGGCTGGCTGGTTGGTCCATTTGAAAGGGGCCTTGTGCCTTATAAAAGGAGAGGCCCTGGGCCTCATTTCATATCCAACTATCCAGCAAGTTCAGGAGCAGACAGGAGCAGCCAGAAGCCACTCCCTTGGGCCTCACACTGGGGGTGAAAGGAGAGTGGAAGGTGTGCTGCCAACTGAGTTCCCTAGAGGCTGGACCTTGGCTGGTTTCCAGATAGCAAGGTGTTGTGATCATCATATCTTCTGGAGCAGCCATTCACAAGCAGGTTGGAGCAGTGGAACAGCTATCTTGGGGCCTACATTCAGGAGGACCAAGGGGACCTGTGTGCTGCAGACAAAGCTTGGCAGGGGCTGCCCACCTAGGCTGATTCACAGGCAGTAAGGTGGAGAAGAACACACTGGACGGAAAGTCTACAGACGCTCGAGGTGGAGCATGCGGGCTCGAGTCGAGATATAGCCAGCAGATAGGAGAAGTACCTTGTGGTAAGATCAGAGGACCACACCATTGGTGGGACTCTGGATCTATCTCTTTTGTGTTGTGTCCATAGTACATAAGTTAAGATAAAGGGCACCCATACATTGGGTATACTAACTGACCCCTTTTAAAGGGCCCAATGCTTGGATACATCCCCATCATTAAATGCAAGCTCATGCTATGACCTCGGGGTCATAACATTTATCGCACCACCAAACAACCTATAGAAGGAAGTTTTGGGCTAGGGAATCAAGAAATTGTTGTTGCACAAACGCAACACTCCCTCAAAATCTATCATACTGATTTGTTGTTCCATTTGATAAGAAGTTCAAGAGCCACCCTATTTCCAAGAGGTCATTTCCCATAATCGAGATTTGCTTCTGGTTCATGGGGAATGTATATCAACAGATCTTGTAATCGAACAAGCTCCTCTGGTGAAACTATTATAAGGTGCATTATTGGTTATGCCGACAATCTTGAAAGATCCCCAATAGCAAGCTGAAAGCTTATAAACTTCACTAGTTTGTAAATCCCCTTAATCTTTTGGGATTCTTAGATTAAAAAACTAGTCCTCTTTAAAGACTCAAGGCGACTGCTTTTGATTTGCCTAAAACTGTGCAATGGTTTTCCTTCGCAAACCACGGTCCGCAATATGTCTTGCTGTGATTGCAGAAAATCAGTAGCCACTCGTACCTTTATGTTTTGCAGACCGATGGTCCACATAGCCTTAGAATGGAATCCATACATAAAGACAAATAGACTCTGCTTAGTGGCTGTATGTCTTGCACTATTATATGTAGACTCAGCCATGGGAAGATACTCTTCCCAATCAGATTTCTTTCGAGAGACGTACATACGAAGCATATGCTCAAGGATCTGACTAACTCGCTCTGTTTGTCCCTCTGACTCCGTATGTTCACGCTGAGCTTAGTGTCCAACTTCTTGCACAGTTCTCATCAGAAATGGCTCGTGAATTTAGGACCACAATCACTAACAATCTCAGCCACAAGCCCATAAAGACTAAACAATTCCTCCACAAACACCCGTGCCAATGATGGAGCAGAAATTGTTGTCTTGGTTAGAATAAACCTACTGCGGCAAACGAACAATTAAATCCATGGAAATACTTTCCCAATTCTACACAATTTCCAATGGATGCAGCAAGCCGCTTTGTCTCGAGCGTTCCGCTTTATTGACTTATGCATAGTTGACACTCTTGAACATAACGTTTGACATCAGTCCATGTCTTTGGCCAATAAAATTCTCCTTAACCAAAGCCAACCTTAGTTGGATGCCAGGATGACCAGCACAAGGGCTGTCATGACACTCTCTCCCTTGTGTCCTAGATGTCTAGTATGCAGACTTTACCCTTTCCAAACAAGAGACCATTCGAATGGAATACTGATCTCGAATTTCTCTCCCCCTTAAACTTGAACCACTTGGTTCATCTAGGCATGCCTCAACCTAGACCTGTTGCCAAATACGGCTGAAAAATGATCATGCTCATACAGGCCTTCAAGGGATAGAAAGAGATTAATCTAGATCTCAATGAAACTCACAAAGTTCACAAAACCGATGCGACTGAACGCATCAGTCACCACATTAGTGGCATGCCTTCTATCTCGGATTTCAAAGTCAAAATCTTGCAAAAGCTCAAACCATCTAGCCTTACAGCCCCACAAAACCAAAGCATTACACAAGTACTTCAATGATGTGTTATCCACACATGACACAAACTCGGAGCCATATAAATACTGCCTCCACTTATTCAATGCATGATCCATAGCAAATAGCTCCTTCTCATGCGCAAGATATTTGACCTAACTGGAGTCAGCTATAAGAGCTATATGCATCAATAGCATACTCACTAGCATCTGTTTCTACCACACATGGTTTACTTGGATCCACCATATGCAACATGGGCATGGTAGTCACTGCATGCTTCAGTTCTTAAAAGCATGCATCCAAAGCATCCGTCCAACCAACAGGTATGTATTTGATCTACTTGTAAGGAATTCCTTTCTCTCTTGCCTCCAAAATATTGGAAGGGGATCGCACAATGCCATACTCAAGGATGAAAGTCTAAAAGAACTAAGTGAATCCTGAAAAGGATCTCACTTTCATGACACTATGTAGAATCGACCACACATTGACTACCCGAACCTTTTCTGGGCCAATATGCATACGTTAATAGAAAATATGTGGCTAAGGTATACCCTCATTAAAGAATTTACACTTGGTAATCTTCACTATAGAACGTGTCTTTGAAGGATAGTCAGAATTACCTTCAAATGTTCTATTGTCGGATAAACTATGGCTGTACACTAGTATGTCATCAAGAAACATGATCACAAACTTTCCCACGTTTAGACGAAATATATCATTCATCATTTGCTAGAAAGTAGGGGGCACCAAGAACTCATAGTGCACATACCTTGTACAAAACCCATGTTAAAGACATTCTCCCTGATATGGTTTTGATGGTACCGTGTACATAGATCAAGCTTGGTGAAATATGCTGCACCATGAAAGCGATCCCCTTTTTCTCTTGCCTCCAAAATATTGGAAGGGGATCGCACAATGCCATACTCAAGGATGAAAGTCTATAAGAACTAAGTGAATCCTGAAAAGGATCTCACTTTCATGATACTATGTAAAATCGACCACACATTGACTACCTGAACCTTTTCTGGGCCAATATGCATACGTTAATAGAAAAGATGTGGCTAAGGTATACGAGTTCTCATTAAAGAATCCACACTTGGTAATCTTCACTATAGAACGTGTCTTTGAAGGATAGTCGGAACTACCTATTGTCGGATAATCTATGGCTGTACACTAGTATGTCATCAAGAAACATGATCACAAACTTTCCCACCTTCAGACGAAATATATCATTCATCATTTGCTAGAAAGTAGGGGGCACCAAGAACTCATAGTGCACATACCGTGCACAAAACCCATGTTAGGGACATTCTCCCTAATATGGATTTGATGGTACCGTGTACATAGATCAAGCTTGGTGAAATATGCTGCACCATGAAAGCAATCTATGAGGTCATCCATCCTGGGTAAAGGATGCTTATATTCACGGCCACCTTATTGAGACCTTTATAGTCCACGCATATGCACATGGTCATTTTCTTTTTACCCACGAAAAACTAGTGCCCCTCATGAAGATTTACTAGGACAAATATGTCCCATAAGATCACATTCCAATAATTGACTAGTAATTTCCCTCCTCTTCTTTGAGGCTCAACCTATACGATTGCTTAAAACCCGGCTGAGTTTTAGGGAGAAGCTCTATCTTACAGTCCACAATTCACAGAGGTGGAAAAATTCAGCCAACAAACTCTGGAGCACATGTGCCTCTTCAGAATCCATGCGAGACAGCCTCAGAATCTGAAGATAGAGTGTCCCACAAGAAGCGCTAGCAGTGGGAATAAAACCCTGGATTGAATCCACAATAATGCCAGTGTCAATCCCACCAAAAAACGAGTGCCCCTCACAAAGATTTACTAGGACAAATATGTCCCATAAGATCATATTCCGATAATTGCCTAGTAATTTCCATCCTCTTCTTTGAGACTCAACCTATACGATTGCTTAAAGCCCAGCTGAGTTCTAGGGAGAAGCTCTATCTTACGGTCCACAATTCATTGAGGTGGAAAAATTCAGCCTACAAACTTTGGAGCACATGTGCCTCTTCAGAATCCATCCGAGACAGCTTGAGAATCTGAAATCGCCTTATGATAAAGTGTCCTACAAGAAGCGCTAGCAGTGGGAACAAAACCCAGGATTGAATCCACAATTATGCTAGTGCCAAAGGTAAATTGTGTTGGATCATGGTGGAGGAGGAAGGAGAGAGAGAGAGAGAGAGAGAGAGAGAGAGAAAAGAAAGATATATTAACGTCTGCTAGAGGCCTCGCGGGCATATGAGACAAAGTGTGAATCCAAGAAGTACCTCATACAAGCAACTGGGGGCTGAAGCAAAGGGTTCACTAAGACCCTTGCTGAGAACTAAAAGCTGAAAAACTGAAAGCAAAAGCTAAAATGCTAACATGCTTAGCTAGTGAATAAAATACTAGAGTAGCAAAGAAACAGGAGCGTGTTAGGCACTCAGGGCTAGCACTCCTAGTATGTGCTCAGGTTCCATATATCCAGGTAACCTGGTGGCACTCTGATGAGATGTGAGAAGCTCTCGTATCTGTGTCTGTCGAGCTGTCTCGCGACGTGGGGGAGGGCGTGGTCTCCTCCATCTTTGGATCCGGTGTGCTACGTCAAGGGTGATGCCTCGTCTCTAACGGTCGCCTCTGAGAAGGGATGAGATAGACCGGATCTCGATTGTGCGTCCTCTGGGCTCTCTCGGTGTCGCACGTGGAGTGTGTCCCTCGTCTAGCCACATCATGGTGGGCCACCTCTACCGTTGATCCATGATGCTCTCATCTCATCAAGCTCCTCTCCCTCAGCTACACTGGTAGCTGACTGAGGTGGATAAAAATCTATGACAAAAGTCTGTGAGGTGTCGATGGTGACCTATGGCATCAGCCCATGCTGCTCTCTGGCCTATCGCATCAGTGTGTCTCTCTGCCGGCGCATCTCAAGCAGGTAGAGCCCAACACAGACCTAATCGTGAAAATGTATCAACCGTGTGAGTGGGCAAAAGCCATGTCCCTCCTGAGAGAGGCAATGATATCGTCCTGGGATCTCATAGTAGACTGGGCAAACACATAGAAAATGTTCCTCTGTCTCGATCCCCCCCATCTGACATAGTGTGCAAGTCCTCTGCTCTCTGGGTATGCGTGCAACTCTCCCTGCCTCAATCCGTAGCTGACGTGATGAGACTCGTAGCTGACCAATGGCGATCCTCAGTGCATGTGAAACTCTCTTGTCCTCGAGATACTGAGGTCTGATGACAAGACCGTGCTCTGAGATCCTTAGGAAGTGATCACGGTAGAACTCGATCTTGGTGGAGAGCTCCTCTCCCCCCCAAGCCCTATATGAATAGAGCTGGAGGAGGTCCAACCGTATGATACGGTTGATCTCATCTCGTGGGATCATCTCGGGTGGTGCGTCCAAGCTGTATTGAAAGGGAGGGAGTCTGTCCATTTGAATGCCATGACTACCAATGTCATGGGGCCGTGAAATTCTAAGTACTTTAATGTACTACAAGACCGTGACATTGAGGAAAGATGTGGAAGAATATGTGAGAACATGCATGGTTTGTCAGAAAGTAAAGTTTGACAGGCAGAAGGCACCTGGGTTGTTACACCCTTTGCCAATTCCGGATAGACCATGGCAAAGCATAGCTATGGATTTTGTGTTTGATCTTCCACGTACTCCTACTGGACATGATGGATTGTGGACAATAATTTGCAGGTTTAGCAAACAAGCCCACTTTGTGCCAGTAAGAAAGAAAATTACAGCAGATCAAATGGCCAAATTGTTTTTGCAGCATGTCTTCAAGTATCATGGGATGCCTGAATCCATAATCAGTGATAGAGATCCGAGGATGACCAGCCTCTTTTGGAGAGGACTGTTTGAAAATATGGGCACTACGCTGAATTTTTCGTCATCTTTTCACCCTCAGTCTAATGGACAATCGAAGCAGGAAAACTCTACCATCTTGGATATGTTTAAATGCTATGTCTCAGACCACAAAAGCAAATGGGAGCATTATTTGCCTTTGCTGGAATATGCTTACAATAATACGGTGCACACATCCATAGGTAAAGCATCTTTTGAAATAGTGGAAGGTGCCAGGAAGATACCTCCCATTTTGCATACAAAAGAGAAAATCTTCGAAGCTGATCGTTTTGTGGAAAGCCTTGAAGAGGCTTACAAGAAGATCAAATATGCCTTGCAAAGAAGTCAAGACAAGCAGAAAAGAGCAGCAGATAAGCACCGTAGGGAATTGGTATTCACAGAAGGTGATTGGGTTTTGCTGCGTTTTCAGAAGGCAAGGCTGAAAAATAAGAAAGGCAAGGAAAGGTTGTACACAAAGCTGAACATGCGTTACTATGGTCCTTTCCAGGTTTCTGAAAAGATAAACGAGGTAGCTTACAGGCTGAAGTTGCCTCCGCATTGGAAGATACATAATGCCTTTCATGTGAGCTTATTAAAGCAATATCATGGAGATATTCCCGAGGATGTACCTGATGAGGTGCAGCCTGAAGTGGAAGAACAAGATGAACTTCTGGTCCCAGAGCAGATTCTGGCACACAGAGATAGAAAGCTCAAGGGTAAAGTTATCTGTCGCTACTTGGTAAAATTTTAAAATTACCCATCACTTGATGCGAAATGGATGGAGGAAGGTGAACTGGCAGATTCACCAGGGATATTGCAGCTTTACCTTGATGCTTTCCAATTAGAGCCGACTGCGGTCCGGGCTCCTACAGGTAGTTCAGCAGAGCGAGCGTCTGGAGCATTACCTGATGTTCGAGAGGGGGGTAGCACCTCCACTCCCTCAGTACAGACGGGCTCACTGTGATTTCATGAGGTCGCTTGATGACATTGTATGTTTCATCCGAGATACTGAGCTGACAGTATTTCTGCTGTGAGACTTCATGATATTGATGCATCTTGACTATTGATCTGTTGGGATATCTCAAGGTGTATGCCTCAGGCACACCTTGGTTTCTACGTGTGAGTGCTAGAGGCACAGTTAGGTGCCCACAAGCACAGTTAGGTGGTGGAGAGCCACATAGGATGATTGAGAGAATCTAGGAGCAGATTGAGGAGATGATTGTGGAGCTCTGAAGTCATCAGTGATGTCAGTGAGCATGTATGAGGTGCCTACTTAAGGACCTCACTCTTCTTCATTCTACAAGCAAGTAATGCAAGTATTCTGAGTTTGTGTCCACTCTTTGCTTTCCTTTCAGCTTTCCAACATGGTATCAAAGCCCTTTGATCCCCCTTGAGCCCATTTCTGCCACATCTTCTTCTTCTTCTTCTTCATCTTCTTCTTCTCCATTTTCCTCTTTCTTCCCAAAATCTTTGAGAGCTTGGTTCTCCACCTACAGATGACCATTGCCCAAACCCTCTGAGCTGGAAACTCCTCTAGTATGGGCGAACTTCCATCTGCAAGCAATTGAAGAAAAAATGTCTGTGGTGGCTGCCATTCCCCAAACAGCGCATTTTTCGCCATTTCTTCTACTGCTCAATACTCCCTGCCTGCTCCGCCATTGCCTGAGCCCTCTTAGGAGTAGATGGGCGACCTCAAGACGAAGATTTTGAGCCATTTTTCAGGTCATTTGGTTCAGTAACGAGGGAGAAATCGTCAAAACTCAGTTTCAGCCTGTAGCAACTCTCCCGGGCAAAAGTGCGCACCATTTCGTCCAACCTCTGTGCTGGACCCTCTCTGGTATATGAGCTTTCTTTTGCTTCAGAAAGCCCTCTTTTCCTTGCTTTGAAGAGTGAGCTACAAGCCCTCCAAGTTCAGCCTTTTAGTTTTGACAGTTTTGGACAAGTTTTTGAAGATGATGCTACATAAAATGCTACTCTAGCATTTCTGGTTTTTTGAAACTTTCAATAACTTTAGTACAAGTGTGGCTTCAGTTTTGTTTTGAATTACTAGACCTGGTTTTGATTGGAAAGTATTTATTTCACCCACTTCTATGAAGCATGTAAGAAGAAGCATCATTGTTTGAATATTGGTCACTAGTCTTTGCTACATCAAGTGCTCATATTTTGGAAGTCTTTCAGTTATTTTTGCCTTGTAAGAGAGATAGACACTGCCCAATATCTGGGTTAGACCCTCTCATGGCTACCCTATTTAATCTCAAGAAGTTCAATGGAAAGGGCTTCCACACATGGCAGATGAAGGTGAAATTTGCATTGATGAGGGAGAACTTATGGGGACTTGTCAAACCTACTCCTACCGCTTCTTCTACGGCCTCCAATGCTGGAGAATCCTCAACTCCGACACGACCGACAAGGGATCCAGCTAGAGAAGAAAAAGCATACGGTATCATTGCTCTTGCTTTAGGAGATGATTATATTCACCATATCTCTGACTTGGAGTCTCCTTCGGAAGCTTGGCAGAAGCTTGACATGATTTTTGGTGCTAGCTCTCACATCTCTAAACTATCACTTAAAATCTCTTTCTTTGAATTGAAGATGACTAGTGGTACTACTTTAGCAGCTCATGTCAACTATATGCGGAGTCTTATGACTCAATTAGCTTCTATCAACTCTCCTATTTCTCCAGATGATGCTATGGCAGTGTTACTTAAGAGCATGCCTGAAGATTATGATCACATAGTTACCACTTTGAAAAATCTTTCTAATCCTAATCTTGAAGGTATTATCTCTGCTCTCCAAGAAGAAGAAAGGCATATGGAGCTCAGGAAAGGCAATGACACTGCTTATGCTATAAAAGTCCAGAAGGGCAAGTATACTCCTTGCAATCACTGTGGAAAGACAAATCACCTTTCAAAGGACTGCTTCAAAATTAATCCATGCAAGCACTATGGCAAGAACAACCATAATGAGAAGTTTTGCAGAGCCAAAGCAAAGAAAGAAAATGCAAATCTACTTTCAGTTGAGCCTCCACAAGATGAGGCATCCCATGAAGATTATGCATTTTAAACACATCTCTATGTATGCTCCAGATCTCTCTTTTTATGTCAAGGTACTAGCCTGGATAGTCCTCCAAAATGAATGAAAATAAACTATTGTGTTTTGTGTGTTTTGTAAACACCTCTGGTCACCTTATGATGTAGGCCATGTGTATGTTTTGCTCCGTGGTACCTCCTGCAGACATTGTGTGCATGTACATGCAGGGGAGATAACCATTGGAAGGTCTTTTTGTATCCCTTTTGTTTACCTTATACCCAAGGGAACCCTTGCTAGCATGAGAACCTAGCCATAGATTTATCCTTGACCACCATGAGATGGCATGAGAAACTATGAGACTAGATGTATCCTTGACATAGCCTGAGGCATTCCCTTGAGGGGGGGTTTGTTGGGATATCTCAAGGTGTATGCCTCAGGCACACCTTGGTTTCTATGTGTGAGTGCTAGAGGCACAGTTAGGTGCCCACAAGCACAGTTAGGTGGTGGAGAGCCACATAGGATGATTGAGAGAATCTAGGAGCAGATTGAGGAGATGATTGTGGAGCTCTGAAGTCATCAGTGATGTCAGTGAGCATGTATGAGGTGCCTACTTAAGGACGGATGCGTCAATTTTACGAGCAAAAACCTATGAGCAGGTTTATCCGAGCATGTTTTTCAAGAGATTTTTAAAAATGTTTTTCTTTAGGAAACATGGTTTTTACACTTTTCTTTTCACTAGAACTAGATCCCTTTATCATAAAAATATACAGACTAGTCACTCATTCATTTTTACACAACATAATTTTCTTATTTAGAGACATCCCTTTGTACCCCTGTTATTACCTTTAAAAAGTGTTGATTCCTTTAAGAAACATTCCTCATAATCACTCTCAATGTAATAATACTATGCATATATAATTACTTATTAACACATTTATATCATATGGCAATATCTTTTTAGTGTTTTTATAGCATATTTATGGACATGTTTCTAAAGAAGTTTAAATTACTATAAATAAGTATTAACTTGGGCTTATATATCACTCTCATAAAATACATGTAATATTTAATACTATATATGGAAGATTTTCCAAAATATAACTTCATAGATGTGCTCAAATGGGGTGTTCCGATCAATTTGAGTGGTTGAATGACTATATTTGGACATTGGATATGAAAGTTATGTCACTTTTAAAAGTGCTGTCCAAGGTAGTTTCGCCAGCGAAACTACCTTGGGAGACTTGCTTCAAAGGGGTTTCGCTGGCGAAACTACCTGGATGGCTTGCTTCAATGAGTTTTCTTTGAAGAAACTCTTTCATGAAGATAGGTTGAGAGAGGGTTTTCAATGTCACCCCCTATTAAGTAAAAGTTGTAAGAAGGATCATAAGGGAATTTTCATAGAGAAGTCTACTCTACATGTGGGTTTCTTCAAAAGCCATCCCATTATGCTCTCACCATTCCTACAGATTCACCTAAAGATTTTTGTATAAAATAGGCATTGCTATAATACTTTGCATATTTCTAAGTGAAACTATGTTTTCTTCTGATCGATTTTTGCCATATTTATGCATAGTTGGAAGCTTTTTTTTTCCTTCGCTCGGACGCTCGGAAGATTTCGCTCAGAAAATGCTCGTCCCCCTTAAGGACCTCACTCTTCTTCATTCTACAAGCAAGTAATGCAAGTATTCTGAGTTTGTGTCCACTCTTTGCTTTCCTTTCAGCTTTCCAACATGATCGCCGAGGATCACATAGATTTTGAGCAGTATATATGGATGGATGCATGCCTCTCCTAGCCATATTTTCAGTGTCTCTGTATACTATAGCTGCGGCTTTCTTGTATACTCTTTTATGCTATATTTCATGCTCGCTCCTGTGTTTTGGGGCAGCAAACTGTGGTTTGCTGTTTCAAGAGAGGGGTATGTCACGGGGGCGTGAAATTCTAAGTACTTTAATGTACTACAAGACCGTGACAACTTTGGTTTTAAAAGTCCAAGCGTGGGCTTAATAATGTGTAATTAAACGCGGCATGGTGCCTAGCACATAAGCGTAATTAATCCCTAGGCCCAAAGGCATTCCAAGGAATTAAAAGAGTGGTTGTTGGAAAATGATGATGTGGCATTTTTAATGGGCCCCCTAGAGGGCCATGTACCTTCAGTGGCCCCCCTAGAGTTCCAGGTGGCTCTAGTGCCTTCTACATGCTCCTTTGCCATTCCTGGACCTTCCTAGGCCTTCTAAACTTCACATGTGTGGTTTTCTCTCTCATCTCCTCCCTTTGTTGAGATTTTGGACTGGTTTTTCAGCCTCCTTCAGCTGAATTCCGTTTTTCTTCATAACTCCTCACCCGTTTGGATTCCTCGACTTCCGTTTGGCCCGATGGCTTCCCCTCTGCCTCCCCTTCGTAGTGATATGCTTTTCCCTCCGTGTGTTTGGTAGAACGGGCAGAGCTGAGCACTTCTTTTGCTGGTCGAATTTGCAAAAGTGGCTTTTTTTGGACCTTTTTTCTTCTACCGCCTCTTGGGCCTCTCCTCTTGCAAAGCTACAGCTTTCTGTTGAATTTCGAGTGGTCCGACGCGCTGGTTGACTGGTTTTTCTCAGTTTTGGAGGACTTTCCGGCGATGAAACTTCTCCAAAACCTTCTCAATGCATTCCTCTCTGAAGCACGCTTCTTTTGAGCCCAAGAACTCCCACTTTTTCGCGACAGAAGTGCTTCTTTTCGCATTTTTCAGTGGAATTCTTGCTGGTCGGCTCTTGTAAATGCTCTTTCTTCATGCCTTTGCACTCCTCTTTGGCTGAGAATGCAATTGGGCATTGGCTACTATGTCCTCTTGGCGATTGAGGACTTGGTTCGAGTTTTCAGGGCTCGATGAGTTGTGATTTTGCTACTGCAATTTCTTTTTGCCATAAGCTATTGGTTGGCCTCGTGTGCCGTCTCTTTCTTGGCTCACAGGTGCCTAGGCAGTGCTACATGAGTCATTCTTTGGTTGGGTACTTTGCTGACTTTATTTTGGAGCTTTGAAAAGCTTTGTGAATGCCATCTGGAAACCACTCAAAGAGAGTGCAGCTGGGGTGCAGTGTGATTGCATCTGGACAGCCAATGGAATTGCACTCGGAAAAGAGAATGCCTTTGGGTTAAGTGCACTTATGTGATGGTGTTCTATGCTTGAAAGCCTTGCGAAGGCTTAGTGAATTGGGGCTGCGTGCTCAGTTGCAGGGAAGGTCTCCCAGATGCAACTTGTAATCATTTCATTGTGAAATATAAAGAAATACCGAAAGGGGCGCCACGGTGTTTGGGGCCAATCGGGTGCACTTGTCTATGTGTGTTGAGCAGGGGCATTCTAGCCTCCATCCCTTTTTCAGTGGTTTTGTTTGTGAACAAATGGGTAAATGCCAAATGGTGATCATGCAATGGTTAATGGTTGTGATATATGCTTTGTGAGCTGTAAATAAGTGCTGAAGTGATTAAAGGTTTAGTTCCACTGCCCTCTGAGTGATTAGAGGCCGGTTTCAACCAAACCATGTGGATACCCGTGCGTACCATGCTGTATCGACACCACTCTCTACTAGTCGCCTGGAGGACTCTAATGCTAGTCTCGGTAGTCTCCACTGGGGTAAGGACCAAACTTTGTGTAGAAACGTCACCGTCTGAAAGATGGCATCAACCTGGAGGGGGATCATGGCGAACTCTACCTATATAATCTGATGAGGGACTGAGGGTTTACTCCGAATCATCCTGGATCCCACGTGTTAGAAATTACCCAACAGAGGGTACGCACAACGGAAGACCGATAGTAATGCCCAGGAGCTCACACAGTGTGGTGTGGGATGTGGAATCACAAACTGGATATGGACATCCTAGGTAAGTTTGTATATATGAGTTATAGGCTCACTTATGGGGATCCCTTGGCATGGACTCCTTGGGATATCGGGAACTTGAGTAGGCCTCTGCCTAGTCTGAGCGAACACCTAGACCCATTGACTCTCGTTGTATGGGACACAAGAGTTGTGGTCACGCACGCGGCACGGTGCTCAGCTAGCTGAGGCCCGGAGGGTGATCCTTTATACTAGATCTATGGATGCGTGGTGAGCTTGCCTACTCTCATAGAGAGTGGAATCTTTGAAACACAAATGGTAGCTTATGCTTGGGTACTGCATAGCTCTGCTTACTAAGTTATTTTTACTTTACTTTATCATTTACTTTGGATTTGTTCAGTTGGATATATTCTAGCCTTGCAAAGGTATATACATATATAGAGAGAGGAACATCCTTAGTGGAGGGCAAGCCATTGAGAGAAGTACAGTGGGATGCTAGTGACTGGTTTTGTCCATCCTGGATTGGGCTCTTAGAGCACACAGTAGAGGTGCCCTTTGTTTCCCAGACCACTCATATTGGTAGCCAGTAATACTTGGATGCCTTGGCTTGGAGCCCTTAAATGGCGAGAGACTGGCTAGAGCAGCGTGGGCCTCATGAGGTCCTCACCAGATTTTTGTCCCACTTTGGAATGACCTAAGCCTGAGGAAGATTTCATGCTTCATTTTGTTGATAGCCCATGGAGGCCTGCCCATAGGATCCTGACTGGTGTAGATGAGGGTAGATGGGACATATCCAGTATCATTGCTTTGCAGTACGGGACCTTGAGGCGATCACCCACTGCAGGTGGAACTGTCTGGCGGCACTGAAGATTTGGCAATGCTCTCTCAGGATTATGGCCAGCATGCAGAGGATGTAGTGGGTGTCTTCTTCACAAACGAATCATCTCCATCTTTTTTGAAGCTTAGACACTCTTGTACATCTACTTCCTTTGGCTTTGTTATCTAGGGTTTTCAACTTGCCTTTTCAAGGGCCATCACTTGAAGCTTTGTGCGTGCTTCAGAAGTGGCTTCGTGATAAAAGTTTGCCTTCAGCACAGTTGGTAGCATAGTTTCAAGTCTACATCTATTTTTTGGTCTCCTTGCACTTGTAGGCTGCAATGCATTGATCCGTTGCAGCTTAGGAAGTTCTATGTTTCACTTCATGATATTTACTGCATGCTAAGGATTGAGCCAATAATACTTATAGGTGATGATGTTCATGGCTTGCCGCCTTGGGCTATTATAATGTACCTTAGATAGCTTGGGTACATCAAACGATCAACCATACAATAAGGCAAGATGCTTGAGGTAGAGCAGACTTATGCCTCTCCCACTGTGAGCGACAAATCCTCTGTTACAAGGAACGTTTCTTTCTTCCCTCTTCCATGGGATGGTTGCTCGTGGTATATCAGCAGCTACCTCTCTCATGCCCTATGGATATTAGGACTTCTGAGTCTCATTAGCTTCAGATCAAGACACATTGGGATCAATTGCCTTTGATCCCCTGATATATCTTATTCCCCATCCTGTCTAGCATGGTTGGCAGCCTTGATCTTCATGTCTCAATAGGTAGTCTCTCTTCTTGAGCTAGAGAGGTTCCCATCAGTTGTCCATCTAGTGGAGTATACTCAGATGCACAACTGATGTTACAAGGAACGTTTCTTTCTTCCCTCTTCCATGGGATAGTTGCTCGTGGTATATCAGCAGCTACCTCTCTCATGCCCTATGGATATTAGGACTTCTGAGTCTCATTAGCTTCAGATCAAGACACATTGGGATCAATTGCCTTTGATCCCCTGATATATCTTATTCCCCATCCTGTCTAGCATGGTTGGCAGCCTTGATCTTCATGTCTCAATAGGTAGTCTCTCTTCTTGAGCTAGAGAGGTTCCCATCAGTTGTCCATCTAGTGGAGTATACTCAGATGCACATTATGCATTTCCTTGCTTGTGTGGAAGCTCTCTAACAAGGAGACTCAGCATCAAGCATCCACAACAAGACATATACATCTAATTGGCTATCGAGATAGGAGCTAAGGCTGTCCATATAGGCATTGCGGACCACTACATTCTCTGCAATCCTCTTCTTCATTAAAAAGGTCAAGGCAATCTTTTGGCAGCCCTCCAATGACAGAGAAAATCGACATTTTTCAGCCAGGTAGATGACTAGGCACATGTTAGGCCATGAAAAGATCAGACCTTGCCTGATTCTTGGTTGGGAATGGTTCTCATAGACCTTGTTTGGTCGGCTCCCCAATCTCTTATATTTAGCCATTTCTTTTTTTCAACCTCTCTCTCCTTGTTATTTTTTCCACGATTTGTTCATCAATACTCTTCAATCTTTTTGACTACATATATTCTAATCACATGAAGGGATAGAATTTAAAGGATATGTTGATTTTAAGCATGCTAAATGGAGATAGAGAAAAGCAAAGATAGATTTACTTGTGGCTTGTATTTTCCATTTTGCGAGATTTGGTGTATTTTTTACTTTGAAGGGATATAGTATGAGGATGAAGAGTAGAATGAACAAAATAGCATATGGTAGAATGTGTATAAAATAGCATATTGCAGAATGTGTATAAAATAAAATAATGATCTGTGAGGTCACATATAATAGTCCAAATGAATGTTCTGTGTTTGTGCAGTGAACTGGCTTGAAAAGCGAAGTGAAGCATTTGAACCTGTGTATTTATACAGTGTTGAACGGGTAAGGCTTGCATATCAAGTGCTAATTTTTATTAGGTTGTACATTTAACTGAAGACATGTATTTTGTCCTAGAAATGTTATGGTAGCATTCTCATTGTTGTTATGAATTCTTTGTATCAAGACAATATAACCGCTGCTGAGTGCATGCAAAATGCATTAAAATATCTTATTTTTGAATTTGTGCAAATTTCTCAAGGCATCTTTATAAACACAAAATTCAACGAATGCTTCTCGTTCATAAACATAGTGTTTAAGTGATTTTTCTTTCTTCACAACATATATTGTGAATAGAGAGCTATAAGATTTGATTAGATGGAAATATGGCTGCCTTCCTACTGTAGTCTTCATGAAAGATGAATGTTATAATTGATAGACCAAAGGTGTGGATGTTGCACATAGCTAGTTTGGCTAGGTAAAGGAATAACTCTGCAGTTCTTCATATATATGTAAAAGAATAACTCTGCCCATCTAATGATAAACAAGACACAATTACTCATGCGTGCTTTGAGCAGTCTCATCACATACAATGGGTCGCATAAATGGCCCGCTTCATCCAAATTTAAACACTTCCCACATGCCAATGGGTCCAAATTTGTGCACCGTGTCATTCAATCCCCTACCTTTGAGTCCTCAATATTTAGCCTTATTCCTCCCGATTCAAAGCTTTACCACTACTAAATATGTTTCTCAAACTTAGATTTAGTCTACCACATGGACCCAACCAAAACCATATACATTCACAACCACTTCTACCATGATTGTATTTTTCAATGGCCTCTCTATTATGGGACTAGAGGATGGTTTTACTCCTAGTACTTTGGACCCCTATGCACATTCATTATGTTTCGAACTAGTGGTGTTTCCCTTTGCTTGCATTTGAAATGCAATGCAACATAGCATCTCATCTCTTCCATTTTCCAAGAGTGCAAAGCAACAAAGAGAGGAGACACATCTAGGGAGGCTTGCAATTGATCCATAAAGTGAGTAACAAGACTAACAATGCTTTGCTCCATATGAACTCACGCACTAGCACCTAGTGTATATGGGATAAGTCCCATAATGACATGTGGCACTCACGCATGACTCTCACACATGAACTAGTAAGAGTCACATGAACTAGTACTAGATCGCCTAGTACTACACACCAACACATCACATCACCACACTCTTTGGATATGATTTCTCCAACAAAGAGGATCAGGGGCGTCCAAGCTATACTAGAAGAGGGGGAGACAATTCATCTGAATTCCATGTCTATCAAATTATTTTGGAATGCGTGCATACCAAGCTCTGCTGGCACCACTCTCAACCAGTTGCATAGATGACTCTAGCGCCACTCTCGGTAGCCTCTCTCTAGGTAAAGCCCAGACTCTGTGAAGATATGTAACTACCTGGAAGACGGCATCAATCTCGAGTGATGTCATGGCAAATGCTGCTTGTATGATGTGGTGGGGGACTGAGGGCTTGCTTCGAATCATCCTGGATCCCATGGTCACCTATAGTCTCTTAAAGGTCGCCACTCAATCACTGTCAGATCACATCCCAAGAAGGGTGCCACGTACATGGTTGTGGGCACTAATGTGTCAAATAGCCATCCCTTCATTGGAGGTTCCTGGAAATGCGCTCGAAAACACTGTCGTTCCAGTTGGGCCAAGACCCCTTGCCCTCCCATAAGGCGTTCCCGAGCTGCATACATCATAAAGAAACAGAAGGGTGTCAAGCCTCTTACTCCAGCTCAAGAAAAAGGCAAGACACCTGTTGTGTCCAAGGGGAATGCCTCTCCCTCTATGCCTTCCACCTCTCAGCCCAAAGGGAAAGACAAAACTTTGTAGGAGGTCTAGCTCTAGGGAAAACTGTCGCAGCTAGACGACCTTTACCTTCTCGCACTTGGAATGGTGCATACTTGACTGGTCGTACTCCTGAAGAAAATTCAGGAGTGGGTATTACATGGGCAGCTGTGATAGCCAGTCGGACTCTCTTTCCCGAAGAACATATTGTTGGTTTGCTCTCCACTTCTCAACCAATTGTGATACCTCAGGGCCGGGGTCCGGATCTTGAGGTTGATATGCAGGCCTGATTTCAGTTCTCCCTCTGTTGTACATAATCTGTAAATATGCTGTCAAAACTCATATGTTTGACACTTAATGTACAGGGTTTGTGTGATGCTTCTAAATGGAAGACAGTCTGTGTGAGAGAATGGAGAGTGAGAGAGAGCAAGAGAGTGAGAGCTGAAAGCTTGGAAGCTGAAAGCTTAGTTGCAATAGAAGAGTGTGTAGAGTACAACTCAAAAGAAAAGAGATAAGGTTTTGTCCTAGTGACAAAACCTTAGTAGTCACTAACCATAGTTAGTGAACTAACTAGTTAGGGGAAAAACCTCTTAAAGAGGGAAAAGTGCCCCTAACTAGCATATTAAATTACATTGGTCACTGCTGAATTATATCTATAATTCTAACACCCCCCTGTAGTGCCAATGTCATGTACAAGGCTGATCAATCACCAAACGGATATAAGTTCAGGGCACTGCAAAATGCCTCAAACTTTTCACGTGGTAGTGCTTTGGTGAAAATATCTGCAACGTTGTCATGTGTGGACACAAAGATCATACTGATCTCTCCTGCATGCAACTTCTCTCTGGCGTAGTGATAGTGAACCTCAATGTGCTTCGTGCGAGCATGAAACACTGGATTCTTTGCCACTGCAATGGCACTCTGACTATCAGTGAGAATTGGAGAAGGACCCTCCAAAGACAGATGAAGATCAGCAAATAGACGTCGCAGCCAGACACATTCAACTGTTGCTGTGAAAGCTGCCCTGTACTCAGCTTCACATGATGAGGTAGCCACTGTAGATTGTTTCTTGCTCAGCCAGGAAATGCAAGATTTACCCAAAAAGAAACAATTGCCACTAGTGGACTGCCTAGTATCATAATCACCAGCCCAATCTGAATCACTGTATGCATGCATCTGCAAGTCACCCCCCCTGGGAAATAGCAAGCCAAAAGACTTTGTGCCCTGCAAATAATGGAAGATGCGCTTAACTGCCTGCCAATGCATAGTTTTTGGGCTATTCATGTACCTGCTCACCTGAGATACTGCAAAGTGAATATCTGGTCTAGTGTTGCAAAGATATATGAGGCATCCAACAGCCTGACTGTAAATGCAGGTACTCTTCTTGATGAGGAGGAGCCTGCCACATTCGAAGAGGCAAAGGATAATGTGCATTGGATGAATGCCATGCACGATGAGTTGCAGTCCATTGCAAAAAATCAGACTTGGGATGTTGTAGACTTGCCACCGGGTAAACATGCCATTGGCACACGATGGGTTTTCAAGGTCAAACGGAAGCCAGATGGCTCCATTGACAGATATAAGGCAAGGCTGGTTGCTAAAGGCTATGCTCACAAAAAGGGCATAGATTATGAGGAGACACTCGCTCCTACATCCCGCATGGCCACCATCCGATCAGTTATTGCAATGGCTGCACATTCTGAGTGGAATGTTCATCTCTTAAATGGGGACTTGCTGGAAGAACACCTCCGGGCTTTGAAATTACAGCAAATGCACTTCAAGTATGCAAGCTCAACAAAGCTTTATATGGGCTGAAACAGGCCCCTCGTGCATGGTATGCCAAGATCCATGCCTTTTTGACCAGCAAGGAGCTGCACAATAGTCCTACTGAGAGCACCCTCTACATCAAGATGGATGGGGGGGAAATTTTAGTCATCCTTCTTTATGTCGATGATTTACTGCTCACAGGGTCCAATGAAGACAAAATTGCAGATTTCAAAGCTGATTTGCAGACCAACTTTGACATGTCAGATTTGGGGCTGCTTCACTTTTATTTGGGGATCCAGTTCTCTCATGAGAGACGTGGCACTCTTGGACAGATTTAACATGCATGATTGTAAGCCCATAGCCACTCCCATGGAGCCAGGGCTGAAACTCACAATGCAATTTTACTCTCCCCGAGAGTCTGTAACAGCCAGTTTGGGACTGTTTTTGCTGCATGTATGTCTGCAATTTCTTGCTACACCACCTGTTCCACTGCCTGTGGAGGGGGCTAGACATCCTGTGGCGGAACTAAAGCATCTGGAGATTGCTGTAAATTCTGATTTGCATCAGAAAAATCAGCAGGGGAACCCAAGGCAATGGGTAGCAACCCCTCAAAGACATCCTCTGAAGAAGAAGGCATTTGAAATTCAGCCTGAGTGTGAGCTGAATTTTCAGAAAATATCACATCTCTACTGACTATGATCTTGTGTGTAGCAGGATTGTAGAGACGGTACCCCTTGCTTTCTGAACTGTACCCAACAAATATGCACTGAATGGCTTTATCTGACAATTTGTGCCTAAATTCAACTGGCACATGAGCATAAGCAAGGCATCCAAATACTCGGAAGTGATCCACTGAAGGCTTTCTATCATTCCAAACCTCATAAGGAGTTTTTGTTTTTAAAGCCTTAGTGGGAGTCCGATTCAGAATGTAATTGGCACACATCAAACCCTCAAGCCAGAATTTGTGAGGCATGTGTTTGCTTTTCAGTATACATCTGTCCATCTCCATGAGAGTTCTATTTTTCCTCTCAGCTTTGCCATTTTGCTGAGGGGTCAGCCTGACTGTGAGCTGATGCACAATACCCTTGCCTTTTAGAAAAGCATCAAAAACTCTCCAGAATCTGCCAAAAGTGCTGCAAAACACTCCAAGAAAGGCAGTATGAACTGAAAACTCTAGAAATTGCTCTCGCAACACAAAAGCCCCAAAATAGGCCTGAAATTGCAACCGGAAAGGGGCAAATTGATCAAAAGCCCCAAATGTTGCAAGAATTGCACTCTGTCTGCAAAAGCCCCAAATTTTACTGCAAAATTGCAGTGTAATCACAAAATCCCCAAATTTCTTCAAGAAATTGTACTGCAAAACTGAAAGCCCCAAATTTCGAGCTTGAAATTGAAATCAGAAAGGGGCAAATTCACTAAAAGCCCCAAATTTGCAATTTCTGAACAAAAGCCCCAAATTTTAGACCAAATTTGCAGATCTATCTGCAATGTTTGCTTTGCAAGTAACTGTGAACCTGAGAATACCCCAAATTTGTGAAGTAGATCCTGCAATTTGATTGCAATGTCTGCAACAAACAAAATGCCCCAAATGTACTCCCAAAGACTGAGCCAAACAATGGCTATCTGCAAAATGTGCCTGCCAAAGATCACCTGCAGATGAAGGAAACCCTGTACGGATCTGCAGGTACAGATCTGCCACATGTGCGGATATACAACAGAGTACTGATGACGCAGAACCGTACGGCGATGACAAGGGGCTGCAGGATGTACGGCGATAGCAAGCTGTACTGAAATAGAACCTGTACGAAAACAGGTACGACTACCTGTTGTACAGTGTGTATGCGTAGGTACGAAAATAGCAGGTACTGCAGGTACAACGTTCATATGGAAGGTGATGCAAGTACGACTGCAACAGGTAGATCGAGATTGTTTGCGCAGGTACAATGACGATTACCTGCAACAGCGCAGGTAAGGCTGCAGGTGCGTGCGTGCAGTACTTGCTGTACGGTCAGGTGCAAGTACACTGGTATGGCGTCAGCGCAGGTACGCAGAATGTGCAGGGTACGAGAGGTACGGACTCAGCGCAGCTACGCAGGTACTAGAGTAGCGGATCCGTACGGACCTGTACGGACGTACGGTGCTGTACGGACGGCTCGAGTTGTACGGACGGGTTGTTGATGTAGGAGCAGGAGCGATAGGAGAAGCAGGGCTGGGTGCTAGAGCTCAACGGGAGGTCGTAGGGAGCTGGATCTAATGCTCTGATACCAAATGTGAGAGAATGGAGAGTGAGAGAGAGCAAGAGAGTGAGAGCTGAAAGCTTGGTTGCAATAGAAGAGTGTGTAGAGTACAACTCCAAAGAAAAGAGATAAGGTTTTGTCCTAGTGACAAAACCTTAGTAGTCACTAACCATAGTTAGTGAACTAACTGCAGTTAGGGGGAAAAACCTCTTAAAGAGGGAAAAGTGCCCCTAACTAGCTTATTAAATTACATTGGTCAGTGCTGAATTATATCTATAATTCTAGCAGTCTGGGGGTATCTCAATCACTTAGAGCCAGATGTGGTAGCTTTGCAAGAACATAATCAGCATGTGTATGCTGGACAGCATGGTCATTTTCACAGTTACGAGATTTTCTATGCTGGACAGCATTCCTTTTCGAGTCTTTCTGATCAGGCATGATCTTCAGCCCTCTGTGGCCTTCAATGATTCACAAGGCAGATGGATGGTTATGCAATGCATTGTACAGGGTGATATCTTTATTTGCATTTGTCTATGCTCCTCAATCCTCCCGTCATCGAGGACAGGATTTAGGAAGATATGCAGAGGTATCCATGGAGGTAGTATGCTTTTCTTTGTGGTGACTTCAACAATGCTCCTCAGCCAGGGGATAATACATTTGACCATACACATATGTTGGCCTCTGAGAGGCAGAGCTGGTCTAAATTGTTGCTTGATTTCAATTTTGCTGATCTTTGAACAGCATCTTATCCATTGCTGCCTGGGTTTACTTTCCAACACAATGCTCAATCTACATATAAAGCTAGACCAGACAGGTGGTACAGAGTTGATCCTCATCACTCTGATACTTTTACTACTACCTTGTCAGTTGATTATGCATTTGTGCATTCTGATCATGCACCTCTTTGTTTGAGGATTTCTCTGCATGGCATGCCGGATGATCGGCTTACACACAGAAGGCTCCTCATGGTTAACAATAGTTATTTGAATCATGATCATTTCATGGTGTATGATGCATGTCAACCTCTTTCACCTCAGAGTTTTATTGATACTGATTATGCCTTGCAATCAGTTATTCGGGATTATGGCAAAAATTATCTCAAAGCATTGAGGGATATGGTTGCTCGGGCAAATCTACCTGTCAGTCTTTGACTGAACTCAGTCATTTTCGGTCTTTGTCTCTTGAAGAAAGCACATCTTTATGCCAAGCTAGACATTATTTGCAAAGTAATGATCATAGAAAAATTGCCAAATGGGAGACAAGAGCTCGTCAGTGAGCTTTCTTGGATAAAGGTTGCTCGTCGAAGGGTTTTTTTAAAAGCTTACATCATAAGCGACAAGCTACCAATATTTGTCGTACTCTCTGCTTTCAGATGGACATTGGACTTTCTCTAGAGCTCAACTTGCTGCAGCTTGTGTTCATAATTTTTCCAAGCAGTTTGGACAGGCTGATCCTCTTTCTCCGGCAGTATTGGCAGCCCGGACTCAATTACTGTAGCATGTTTTCCCTATTGTTTCTCATGCACAAGCTCTTGAGCTTGAATGCCCTTTCACTAAAATAGAATTGATCACTGTTGTCCGATCATGTGTCCGATCATGTGGTAAATGGAAATCTCCGGGATGGGATGGCCTTACAGTGGAACTTTTTCTTGCATACTGGGATCTTCTCAAGCCCATTTTGCTGTATATGATCAACCATGCCTGGGAACAGCAACATATGCCAGTTTCTTGGAAAAAAGGGCTAGTAAAGCTTCTTCCCAAAAACCAAATTTGTGAATCATTGGCTGATTGGAGACCCATTACTCTTATGCCTGTCATTTATAAAATCATCACCAAAATGGTGGTTGATCGAATTAAAGGATACTTGCATGATGGTTTACATCCTGCACAATATGGTTTTGTTCCTCGCAGGCATATCACTGATAATATCGCAAATGCTTATGTTGGAATTGAGTATGCCAAATACACATAGCATTTTACTGCAAGTTGATATTGCCAAGGCTTTTGATAGTGTTCAATGGGACTTCATCTCTCAAACAATGCATGCTTTGGGATTTGGGCAGAAATTGCAGCATATCATATACTGGCTTTATAGTGACAGTCAAGCTGCTTGTATTCTTTCTAGGGATATCTCCGAAGCATGGACTCTTCGTTGCTCGGTGCGTCAAGGCTGTCCACTTAGTGCGCTCCTATATGCTATAGCCACGCACCCCATGCTTCAGTATATGGATCATCTCGTAGCTACGGATAAACTACATGGTTTGGAAATTCATGACAGTAAATCATTGCTTGCTCAAGCTTATGCAGATGATTCTTTTTTCACTCCCCGCAATGCACAGCAGGATCTTTATGAGCTGATACAAGCTCTTTCTTTATATGGTTTAGCTGCTGGGCTTCATGTAAATTTTCAGAAATCAAAATTGTTGCCTTTGCATTCCAAGGAATGACACTCTCTTTTATGGCCTGGAGAAATCATTCCACCAACACAATTGGTTCGTCATCTTGGCTATCCTTTGAGTTGGACACTTTCTCCTCGTCAACAATCTGATTGGATTCTCGCAGCTCTCAAGAAAAAGCTGGAGTACTAGAAATTGGCAACTTGGCCTCTGCATGTTCATCTTCAAATTGTGCAATCTATTTTGATGGCGTATATTCTATTCTACTTGCCTCTTATTATGTTCAGCAAGGCTGATCTTGCCTCTTTTATGTCTGAGGTGCTGGAAATCTTCTGGTGTTCTTGCCATGACAAAAAAAGCTTGCGTTTGCTTCCGGTACAGCAGCTTTGTTCTCCAAAGATGCATGGAGGTCTTAATATTCTTAATATCCATCTGCACATTCTTGCCCATAAGGGGAAACTCATGCTGCAGTTTTTGCAAAGGTTCTCAACCATGGGCTGCCATGATTCGTGATTTACTCTTGCATGTTGAATCTCCAGCTTTTGGTCATTGGCAGCTTTCCCAGTGGGAGTTTCTTTTTGGTTTTGTGACAGGAAAAATCCCCGGCTGTCCTTTGGTTTCCCATTTGTTGATGGATTGGAAACATATCCTTTCTCACTTGGATTGGCATGGCAATGATTCCTTGCAGGAGCCTCAACGTTCGTATACATTGGTCTAGAGTGTTCGCCCTTCCTTTGGCTTTGCAGGAGCCTCGACGTTCGTATTTTCTGAGTCTCAAGGGGATTTGTTTCGTTCAGGATGTTGTTGATGATGCTTGAATTCCCCTTACTTTTCCTTTGGCCGCTGCCAAATTTGGCCTTGGAATGCATTATCGTCCACTTTGGCATAAGATTACTTTGATGCTCCAATCTTTTCAACCGGTTCCTCTATTGCATCTATAGGATCGTCATCAAGATTGGACACTTTCTTCTGTGGGTTTGTCATACCGTCCTTTGCAGTTTGCACATATTACTGTCTCTTCTCTTTATAAAGTTCTACTTCCTCCGCCATTTATCTCGCAAAAGGCAAATCAGCTTTGGCATCTTCATCGTCTTGTGAAATGGTGGTGGAAACGTTTTGAGACAGATTTGGCTTTCTAAGATTCCTCTCCGTCAGCAGGTTTTCTTGTGGAGAGCTTTGTTGGGTGTTCTTCCTCATAGACAGCTCTTGGCACAACGAGATATTGCTTCCTCTATTTGTCGCAGATATCTGGCTCCGAGAGAGACTGTGCCTCATCTCTTTTGGCATTGTCCTTCCTCTCATGCTTTCTTAGACTTCCTTGGGCAGATTTTGAGAGCTCGGTTTCCTCAGATTGCTTTTGGCAAGTTCTTCTCGCTTTTTGGTGTACATCCACCGAAACAGGAGTTTTGGTTTCTTTTTTGTTTGGGTTCGGTACTAGGTTTGGAAGGATCGTAATCATAGGGTCTTTGGTGATCCTGTTTTTTCCACTTTCTCTTTCTTCAGACACTCTTTGCAGCAATCACTTTTTGATTGCTTGCAATCTCGTGTCTTTGATCATGATGTATATTTGTCCTCTCCAATATAAATAGGGCAGCATGTGGCTGGTTTGGGTATTCAATGAGGAGCTTTTACAGCACCTGGAGCAGAGTCTGCAACTCATGGAAGAACTAATCCAATTTATCATGTTCCTTCTGTTGTGGATTAGATAAAAGAAATTAATCTAATTTGTCATACAGTTTGGTTGTGCAGACAGTGAGATTTTCTCTTGATGTATTATAGCTCTCCCTTTCTGGGATAGCTTCTTTGTAATATAATGACTCAAAGATTCCACCCAAAAAAAAAAAAAGTGTTTTTGTGTGTGTGTGTGTGGACGCCTGTCAGACTGGATCGAGAGCACGATAGGGGACTTTATTTGGGCTATATATTGATGAGATCATGACCTTCATTGACCAACTAGGAGGCGAAGGATCTCAACTAGCTATTGTATGCAGATGATATAGTCCTCTTATCCTCTTAAGAAACAGGGTTACAGAAACACCTACATTGCTGCCCTAGAGTTATGTCGAGAGAGAGACTTGACGGTTAATCTTGGCAAACCCCAAGATTATGATCTTCAATACCTCCTGGCCAATACTTCGCCAACATAGCTTCACCTATAGAGTGGAGCCAGTGGAGATTGTGCAGTCTTACACATATCTAGGGGTAGTCTTCACAAGAACGGGATGACCCATCATTTCTTTAGTAGGCATCTAAGAAGGCATATTTTCCAAAGGCCTTTTATGCATAACAAGAGGGCACTGAGAAGCCATGTGGCCAAACTTCTTACATTCAAAACATCACATGCAAATAGGCCCCACTTGAGCTTGTAAAAAGCACTGCCCATATCCACTTGATTCACCGTAACAGAATAAGAGTCAGGAGTGGGATGATCAGTATCCCACAAAATGCAAAATCGGTTGGAGTTTCCATTTGGCCGCGGAGGGCACACCACCTTACCCAATGATGCTGCAATTTTGGGTAAGAGAGAAGCCAAGCACTGAGGGAAGTCAACCACCTCCACCCATACCGGACAGCGATGGCGAATTAAAGTCTGATAATCCTTGGTGGGCGACCAGGGCAAAACATGCATCATCTGCTGCCCATAAAACAAAGGGGAGTGTTCAAGGAGCATCTGTTTGTGCAGTTCATCTGTCATAATCACCTCAAAAAACCCCCGAGCAGCTTAATGCACTTTCCGAACAAAACAACCACCCAAAGTCCTGGTGAGCCAATTTCCCACATATGCTGCAACAAGCATGCGTCTTGGGAAAAAAATAATTATAGCATGCTTGGCGTATTCACGCATGGGATCAATGATTTCATCCACCTCCACCATGAGCCCAACAGTGGGAGCAGAGTCCTTCCAATCCCAGCGCGTGTCTTTAAAGCCCTCATGCATAACATCAAAAACCAGTTGAGCCTCAAGAGAGGCATGCATTGAGTCATCCTGACCCGAGTCCTATTTCTGCTTCTTGTGCATGTAGGTCTTGACAGTTTCCATGGAAAAATGAAAAGAGTAAAAAGGAGATGTTGTAAGGGAAAAGACAAAAGGAAAAAGAGAGAGAGGATGAGAACAGCAGCAAGTAAACAAAGTGTACGATTGACATAAGCTGTACGGAAAGAAGAAAAGGGAGCAATCGAGGCTGTACGGACAGGCAGGAGCGTACGGAACAGAGGTACTAACTGAAGAAGCTGTACGGAAAAGCGGAGAAAAGTACGGACTGTATGGATTTCTGACAAAAAGTGGGGGTTGTATGGATTTCTGACAAAAAGTACGGGCTGTACGGATTTTCTTGGAAATTTTGACAAAAAGTACGGACTGTATTGGGTTTTTGACAAAAAGTACAGACACGGTACGGATTTTCGTACGAAAAAAAAAAGAAGTGTATGGACGAGCAGTTGCAGCGCACGCGGCTGGCGCAGGAACCAAGAAAGGGTGCAGGAAGCCCTAAACAAAGGGCGCGCAGGGTGCTGGCTGCAAGCAGGTCTCCTCCATCTCTCTTACAGACACTTTTTTTTTTTGGTGAAACCAGTAACTATAAAATTAGCATGAAATTAATGTACATGACATTAGACTCCAAAGGAGAGCCGAATGAAAGAGCTCAAAAATAGTGAGAAAACACTTCAAGGCTAGTAGCATCCAAGTCTCTCGCAGCATAACTATCATATAAAGATTACTTGAGGGACATTATGAAGAAAGCATATGCCTGAGGAAACTATTGTCCCATCCAAAAATGTAATCTCTGTGTCCAAATAGTCCATAGTACCCAAAAGCGAGCCCAGTGAAGGAAAAGGAGGAATGGAGACATCTGAGGTGAGAAGCATCCTGTCAAACTCTCCTATTCTAGCCTCTACTGCAGATCACGGGAACAGCACCATGATTCTCCTCCCAGCCAATTCTTGCTAAGGCTCACAAGCGAGACAGAGATATACGTTGCCAAAAGTTACATGAATCATTTTCTTCTCATCTCTCTCTAGCCTTAGCAAACCCCAAATCCCTAGATAGATCTAGATGCCACATGTCATCTATATAGGGCCTTCCTAATGCAACATTTCACCCCTCTCTTGGGATGCATTAAATTCCTTGCCCCTAGGCAATATCTCAGCACGAGGCCCTTGGTCTTAGATCTATCTAGTCTGGTGCTATCAGCCCTCATCTAGGACCTTGACATTAAATCCCTCCCGATCATTTACATGAAGCGCAAACACATATATTACAGAGATAGATCCTTTAAGGGAAATGTCGACTGATTCTTCCGAGGTCATGCTATCTCGGCTAGAGCGTAACATTCCTTCCCTCTTCAGACATCAGCGTCCTCGATGATAAAGTCTGGGAACACTCTCCGTAACTGATATACGGATTCCCAGGTAGCTTCGGATAGAGGCTGACCATGCCATGCAACCAACACCGTGGGTATCTTTCGATTTCGTATTTGCATTGTTCCTCGGTCCAGGATTCTTGTTGGTTTGCGCCTTGCAATATCCTCTATCTCCTGAAGCAAAACCACACCTTCGATTAGTGAGTCACCTGTATGTAAAAATTTCTTTAAACGTGAAACATGAAAAACCGGGTGCACCTTACACCCCTGTGGCAATTCTAATTTATAGGCTACACTGCCTATTCTCTTTAGAATTAACCACGGCCCACAGTATCGAGGTGATAATTTAGCACACTCTCCTGAAGTCAACGACTTCGAGTGCAAAGGAATTCTGAGAAAAACTTTTTCTCCTTCTTCAAATACTCTTATAGACCGATTTTCATCCGCATACACCTTGGCTCTATCCATAGCCTGGTGGATATTAGCTCTCGTAAGTGCTAGCATCTCCCGCATCTGAACTACAAAGTTCGCGGCACTAGGCACTTTCTGAGGTACTCTAACTATAGTCGGATTGGCTGGTCTATAACCATAGTTCAGCTCAAACGGACTGAACCCGGTAGATGAATGTTTCCTATCATTGTAGGCAAACTCCAACAATGGCAACCACTTGTCCCATGTATGTTGCCTCAATGACACATATGCCCTCAGCATATCCTCTAAAGTCTGGTTGACTCTCTCCGTCTGACCATCCGTCTCAGGATGATCCCCACTACTCATTCCCAACTCAGTCCTTAGTGTCTCAAATACCGCTGTCCAAAAATGACCGGTAAATCTAACATCTCTGTCTGACACTATGGATCTAGGCAATCCATGCAGACGAAATATATGTCTAATGAACAAATCCGCCACTTGTGGGGCACTAACAGACTCTCTAGTCGGAATGAAGTGAGCCATCTTGGTTAGACGATCAACCACCACAAGGATAGAATTATACCCTCCTTGTGTTGCAGGTAGCCCTACAATAAAGTCCATGGAAATGCTCTCCCACTTACTTAGTGGTATTTCCAAGGGCTGTAAAAGTCCGGGTGGCTTCACCCACTCGGCCTTACTTACCTGACACGAGAAACACCGTGTCACATACTCATGAATATGCTTTTTCATCTTTGGCCAAAAGAAATCTCGCTTCACGAGATCATAGGTCTTCTCGACTCCTGGATGTCCCGCACACGGGCTATCATGGCATTGTCGAATGACTCTCTGCCTGAGATCATTCTGACCAGGTACTACAACCTTGCCATTTCTAACTAGCATACCATCCCATATGGTATATCTTGCATAAGTTTGGCCTTTTCTGGATGCCAGGTCATCCTTTTCACTTTCCCCGGGTTTTAACACATGAGCTTTAGGCCATAAGCTCTGGACAAACTCGTCCATCTTCTGAGTTTCTCTGATCTCGGTCATTAGAGCACTCTCTAATACCGTGAAACTCAGGTTGTGCATAATGCGAGACAACGCATCAGCTATCTTATTGTCTTTTCCTCTTCGGTACCGAATCGTTAGATTAAACTCCTGCATGAGCTCTGCCCACCTAGCTTGGCGGCCCCTCAAGTCAGGTTGTTTACAAAAATGTTTCCGAGTATCATGATCTACATCCACATAAAACTCTGAACCATACAGATAATGCCTCCATGTTTTCAAAGCATGGATAACTGCATACAACTCCAATTCATGAGTTGGCCAATTCCTTTGAGAGGGAGAAAGCTTCTTGCTTTCAAAGGCTACTGGCCTTCCCTCTTGAAGGAGGACTGCTCCTACCGCAATGCCACTCGCATCGGTTTCTAGGAACAACGGTTTCTGGGAATCAACTATTTTTAACACCGGTCCTGAGACCACAGCTTGTTTTATGGTGTTAAAACTTTCTTGTTGATTCTGTCCCCAAATAAAAGGTACTTTATCTGAGGTCAGATCAGTCAATGGCGATACTATTCCGGAATATCCTTTGATATGTCTTCTATAAAACTGGACAAATCCCAAGAATGATCGCAACGCGGTCAGACTCTGAGGGATTGGCCAAGTCAGTATCGCAGCCACTTTCTTCGGATCCATTTCTACCCCCTGTGGAGTAATTATGAACCCTAAATATTCAAGCCTAACCATACACAGTATAGTTTTCTTTTTATTCACATAAAGACTGGCTTTCCTCAAAGTACTGAACACTATCCTTAAGTGTTCACGATGTTCAGTAACACTCTTACTGAATATTAGGATATCGTCTATGAAATGTACTACGAACTTTTCGATATACGGACGTAGTAAATCGTTCATAAGCATGACGAAGGTCGATGGAGCATTGGTAAGTCCGAAGGGCATTACCAAAAACTCATAATGACCAAACCTGCTCCTGAAAGCGGTTTTATGCACATCCTCGGCTCTAATCCGGATTTGATGATAGCCGCACTTAAGATCTATCTTGCTGAAAATCACGGCTCCATATAATGCATCTAGCAAATCATCAATCCGAGCCATCGGATACCTGTGCTTAACAGTGATATTATTCAATGCTCTGTAATCTATACAGAGGCGAAACGTATCATCCTTTTTCCTCTTTAATATCACTGGTGAAGCAAAAGGTGAGAAACTTGGTTGAATCTGTCCCAACTTGAGGTATTCTTCCAATTGTCTACGCACCTCCGCCTCTTCAGTAAAACTCATTCTATAGGGAGGTCTATTTACAGGTTCTGCCCCCGGGATCAGTTCAATTTTATGTTGAACTTTCCGCTCTGGAGGTAACCCATAAGGTAGTTCATCCCTAAAACATTCAGAGAACTCCTCTGCTATAAGATTAGCCAGCTTGGCCATCTCACCACTTTGCGTAACATCAGTGCTAGTCGAAGAATCATTCACCGACTCTACCGATGCTGTGCAAAGGTACAAAAACTCTACTTGAGCCTTTCTGATTTCCATCACGGAAACCAACGGTCCCTGAGGTATATCTCTTTCACCTCGCAAGACATAAAGCACATCATTCATCTTGAATTGATATACGTGCTTTTTCCAATCAATGGCTGGATTCTTCCTAGAATGCCACGCCATTCCCAGGGCTATATCCGCATGAGCAAGCTTGGTTATTTCAAAATCAAGCTTCTCAGCATAGTCCTGAATCCGAAGCTCCAACTGGGTAACCCTTTGGTCCCATACTTCAGTTGAACTTCCATCGGCCATCCTGACTGTATACGCATAGTCAGATGGACTTGTCTTTAATTTCAGCCTCTTCACGAGCTTGGAGTTAATCACATTGTGAGTTGACGCTGAGTCAAACAACACAATGACATCATGGCTGGCCACTTGCCCTTTCATTTTAATTAACTCCGTATCATTGAAGGCTGTATACCCCGTTGCTGCGGGCTTAGATAGGATGTTATCAGGTGCACTCGTCACTAACTTAGCAACAGACACACAGAACAAACAAGGTACTAACCTCTGAGAAGATCCCGCTAGCTGAATCTGCATCTCTTCCGCTCTGGGACTTCCCTGCATCTCCACGTCGCACTCTGAGATCACCATCTCAGCCATCCGACGATCTTTATTACGTGGACAATCTCTCCACTGATGAGGTTGAAGGCAACCAAAGCACAAGCCTTCTCTCCTCGCTTTTTCCCGCTGTTCTGGGTTCAAGGGAGATTTAGACCAAGCCCGGGCTGCCATTGGGGTTACTTTCCTCTTCACCCCAATGGTGCTACTTGGTTTAGGAGTTTCAGCCGGTCTCGCCTGCTTGGCTTGACCACTCAGCTGCGAACCACTCCCTCTACTAGCCCACTTCTTCTTAAACCCAGATTTCTTCGGATACCCATACTGGGTTCCGACCTGTGCAAACCCACTTGGCTTGCTGCCCTTGGCATCCTCGTAGTTCAGGGCTATAGCTATTGCATCATCTAGCGTGTTCGCATACTTAGCCCAAACTTCCATTTTTATTCGATCATTCAATCCAAATATGAAATCTTTCACTTGGATTGATTGAGGCAGGGGCTCATCAACCTTCATTACACTCTCTCGAAACTTATCAGTGTATTCTGCCACTGATAAATTTCTCTGACGAAGGTTCCTATATTGATCCCAAGCTCGGGATGCTTCGTCCGGAGGTAAGAAGTGCTTCCTGAACTCTCTTTTAAACCCCTCCCAGGTAGTGGATGCTATGCCATCTTTTTGTTGTTTAATCCACCACCGATCCGCTGCCTCACTAAACATATGGGTGGCCTCGCGGATCTTTTTGATGTCATTTCTGATCTCACAAATGGCGAACGCCTCGTCCCATTTGTGTAACCAGGTCTCAATGACATCGCAGCTACGGTCGTTCATCCGACCAGAATACTTTTCCGGTCTGTAATTGGCAATATTTGGCACTTTAGCCTTCCTAGGCTCGACCGTATGGACACTAGACTCCAGTTCCATTGGAGCCTTTCCCTTCTCTTCTCGAGAAGGTCTGGCAGACATACTCTGTAACGCTCTCCTAAGTTCAGATTGCCCTGCGTTGGCTTGTAATTGCTGCGCTAACAACTGTTGCAAGGCATCCTCCAGCAATGCAATCCTGCCAGATAAAGTGTGAGCTACTGGGCGCGATCCCTGCTGGGTCGGCCGGACTCCTGATTCACCAGGGTCCCTCCTGGAAGCCCCTTCTTCTGCTTCCATTCAGTTCAATAGGTGTTTTGTTTTGGGGTTTTTTTTTTTTTTTTTTTAAATAAACACCTCTAGAACACTGTATTCACAAGCTGACAATTCAGTGTACTGACACTCTGAACACAATTCCCTATACTAGGGAGTACCTGCAACCTCAAATTCGCACTAACTACGCATTTGACACAGGCATATATCCAAATAGCGCTTTTCCCTATACTAGGGAAATTCCTGCAAACTAACTCCGACTGAAGCACACAAGCATATGCACAGGCATAATCTGTCCCTGTTATAGCATCGTAAACTGCAAACACTGCTACAACCACCAAAGCCTAATCTGCTTCCTAATCTGCTTCTGACAAAACATGAATGACAGAACAAAAGGGAAAATGAGTAAAGTGCTCCCTGGTCTAAATCTGTCTGAGGGAATCCGTCTCAGCTCCACATCGTTCAAGCCCCTTGGTTGGCTGATCGGCGTCGTGCCTTCCAGAGGCCCTTCTTCCGTCTGACTTACGGGAACCCTGCTCTCCGTTCCTCGTCGATCAATTTCTTCCAGCCTACGGGCTAATTACGTACGCTAACGATCCCTTTTCTTTTCCTCGTCGACCGTAGACCACCACGCTATTCTACGCTCACTCGTCCAACCTGCCTTACGTAACTCCTTTGCCAAGGATGCACAACAGTCCTCTTTTCGCTTGCCCCTATCGTCCGTCGTCACGACAGCTCCACTCTGCGTCGCTCTTCATCTCCCAATACTTGCTTGCGTAAACCCGTTCGTAGGTCAGCGTCAGATGATCACCCTGTTGTTCGTCAACACAGCACACAGGCACTTCGACGATCTCACGCTATACATCACGTGAAGGTCACCGTCGGGTGCTTCGCCACCAACGCTCCACACCTTTCCCCTTCGTAACCTGCTCTGATACCAATTGTCAAACTCTCCTTTTCTAGCCTCTACTGCAGATCACGGGAACAGCACCATGATTCTCCTCCCAGCCAATTCTTGCTAAGGCTCACAAGCGAGACAGAGATCTACGTTACCAAAAATTACATGAATCATTAGCTTCTCTTCTCTCTCTAGCCTTAGCAAACCCCAAATCCCTAGATAGATCTAGATGCCACATGTCATCTATATAGGGCCTTCCTAATGCAACATTTCACCCCTCTCTTGGGATGCATTTAATTCCTTGCCCCTAGGCAATATCTCAGCACTAGGCCCTTGGTCTTAGATCTATCTAGTCTGGTGCTATCAGCCCTCACCTAGGACCTTGACATTAAATCCCTCCCGATCATTTACATGAAGCGCAAACACATATATTACAAAGATAGATCCTTTAAGGGAAATGTCGACTGATTCTTCCGAGGTCATGCTACCTCGGCTAGAGCGTAACACATCCAAACATCCAGAAGAGTTTCCCGAATCTGATAGAGGGAAACCGGAGCCGTAGCAAATGAGAGACATGAGTGATCAGTATTCGAGAGTGCGGGCAAGACCATAACAAATGGGGAACTGTCTCATGGTGATGAGAGCAACAGGGGCAGGAAGAGGAAGCAATACAGTGTGCTTCCAATTTCCTCCCAATGGAAAAAGCTTCCACTATACATCTCCAAAAGAAGAGCCTCTGTTTCAATGGCAATTTAGCTTTCCAAATTTTCCTGAGTTTTGATTGCCACCAAGATAAAGGCCTATCCAAATTCCAAAGAGTGTTGGCATGCTTATCAATCCATGGCGGTGGAAGAAGAAATTTGTAGACCATCGAAGATGTCAAATTATGAAGTGAAAGTGAACAGGTAGCAGGAGACAAGGAAATCAGATTCCAGTCCAGTAATCTGTCCTGAACAAACAACGGAGGAACAGGAACAAATGGCTGCAACATACTTGTAAGTATTCTCCAAATGGGCCTATGATGCAGACCCAAGGGGAATGTCCTGCAAGCTTGTGGAAATGAGAGCAGATAACCATGTTGATCCCACATCTCCGACAAATCTTATGCCCAATTTCATAAGATTATATGCTTTAATTGGTGCCTGTAAAGCAAGAGGAGATTGAAACACCTTGCTCCAATGGATGCTTTCCATACGAAGAGAGTTACCATGATGGGAGGAAGCACCTGACCATTTAGCATAAGAGAGGATTCTCTTCTAGTCATGAATAAAAGCAGTAGAAATAGGACAGCCAGGAATTTTTCCTTGAAATGTGGTCATGACTGCTTCCCAGTGATCTGTAATCCAATGCCCATATGCATGAGACTTCATGTTTCCACACATAGCTGCTAGGATAATAGCCCATGGCTGTTTTTGCTGAAAGAAATCAGCAATCATAGTGCTCTTTCTTGCCAACATATGAAACTGAAGATTGAGAATATTCAGTCCGCCATGAGTCTTAGGAGAACAAACCGATTGCATGGGAAGTAGTCGCAAAGCCTTTTTGTGAGATTTGCTTTTCCAAAATATCTCCATAGCCTGGGACATATAGGAAGCCAAATGCTTAAAAGACCAGTGAAGAAGAGGCAAGTAAAATTGCACATATGCCATAATGATAGACTGGACTATCCGAAGTCGAACATGTAGAGGCCAAGTTGACAAGTGCCAGTATTCCAGCTTCTTGTTAATCTTTTGAAGCACCCATTCAAGCTGTTGTTGAGGGGTATTATTCCAGCCAATGGGATACCCTAAATGCCTCACAATGGTATGGGGAGAGATAATGTGACCTGGCCAAAGAAGTGCATGCCAATCAGCTTCTTTCAATGCTAGAAGAGTCAATTTCTGAAAGTTGATATGCAGTCCAGCAGCTATGCCAAAATCATTCAAAGTATGCATCAAATGAGAGAGATCACTTTGAGAATTCTTGGGCATGAAATATGAATCATCAGCATATGCCTGTGCAAGAAACGGTTGTGCCCCTGGAATTTGCAAGCCATGAAGCTGTCCTGTATCTGCAAGATGGTCCATATGCAACAATAACGGATGAGTAGCAATGACATATAGTAGGGAGCTAAGAGGGCATCCCTGTCTCACTGAACGGGTCATAGTCCATGTCCTTGACAACCCACTACCAAGCAGACACTGTGCAGTGGCATGAGAATACAACCAGTAAATAACATGAACAAGCCGAGGGCCAAATCCCAATTTATGCATTGTCTGAGAAATAAAATCCCAATGGACAGTATCAAATGCTTTCGCAATGTCCACTTGCAGAATGAGAACATCTTGTTTGGAATATTTGGCATACTCAATTGCAAGCAAAGCATTGGAGATATTGTCAATTAATCTGCCTTCTGGGAACAAACCCATACTGCCTGGAATGAAGTCCAGCTTGCAAGATAAATCGAACCCTAAGGACAATCATCTTGGTAATGAGTTTGTAGATGATTGACATAAGAGATATGGGCCACCAATCAGCCATTGTCTCACACAACCTTTTTTTGGGGATCAATTTGATAAGCCCATGTTTCCAAGAAGGGGGAAGAGATTGTTCTGCCCAAGCATGATTGATCATAAGAAGAAGAGTGTGCTTGAGATCACCCCAAAATGCACGGAAGAATTCAACAGTCAATCCATCCCAACCAGGAGAGCTGCCTTTGCGTAAATGACTCAAAGCATCATCTAGTTCCTTGAGCATAAATGGCTGCTCCAATGCATGAGCCTGTTCCCGAGACAATATAGATTGAACATGCATAAGGAATTGAGACCTAGCTGCATTCACTTGCATCGAATGCTGAGGAGAAAAGAGATGCTGGAAATGACTAGAACATTGCGATTCCAGTTCTGATTTGGAGGTGGTCCAGGTGCCATCATCCTGCCTGATCCTGCAAATATCCTCCTTTCGCCTATCTGCATGCAGGCTTTTAAAGAAGGCCTTGGAGGAGCAGCCCTTATCCAAAAGGGGTTTCATGCGAGCTCGGATTTGCCACTTCTTTAATTTACGAATATCATTTTGATGGATGATATGAACTGCATAAGCGCAAGAATCCTGTTCAGAAGAGGTGAGCTGCCTATAAGAGCTGATTGCATCCATCTGTTGCTTGTGAGATTGAGCCCATTTCAGCTTAAGTCTGAGGTTTTCCATGTGACTCCGTCCATAGTCTTGAATAACAGCCTGCAAGCGATGGGCAAGACTGATCCAAGCAAAATCCATGCCCTCCTGAGCATGTAAGAGGAGAGGGCGGGCAGCCACTCTCACCATGTTCTGAAATTGTTGATGAAGCAAATAAGCACTATTAACATGGAGTAGGCGATGACCAAAAAAAGGCATATCATCTGTCAAATGTGCTATAGATAATGTCAGGCATACTGGAAAGTGATCATATAACAAGAGGGAATGATCAACCCATAATGCACACGTGAAACTAGTGTACTGCTGAGCCTGCAGCAAGTACCATCTGTCAAGTCGAGCCCAGTAATGAGTAAAAGCATTGTGATGGTATGTATAACCCATATCTCTATCCCTTGTTGAGAGCCATAAATTCTTCTGCATGGAAAAAAGAAAGCATATCCTCCCAATGTCGAAGCTCAGTGGGGATCATGTGAGAACGATGAGTGGTGTTGTCTTGCATGGCAGGCGAGTTATTAAAGTCTCCACACAAAAAAGCATTAGACAGCCATGGATATTGCTTGAGGGAGTCCCACATTCGAGCTCTTGTCGCAGAAGTTTGAGAGGCATAAACCGATGCTATTTCATAAAGATCAGCATGACAAATGCATCTGATTACCATCCATCGACCCTGGGGGTCGTTGTAAGCAACCGTGGGCTGCATATCATGTTTTACCAGCATGCATACCCCGGAAAAGTGCATCGTACCAGCATAAAAGATGTCATAACCAGCAAAGTGGCCTTGCTGGCAAGCCAAGAAGTGTTGGTTATGTTACTGTAAGGAAATTACATCGGGGTGCATTCTATGTACGTAGTGCCAAAAAAGTCTCCACTTATTGACATTGCAAAGACCTTGAACATTGTATGTAATGCAAGTAATTGAAGCAGACATAGAAGATATGTACAGTGGAGCCAAGAAACATAGTAAAGGTATAAGTTGTCAGGCCTCAGCCATGACATCGACTTCCACCTGGCCTCTTGGATCAGTAGCTCTATCATCCGCATCATTGTCACATATAGGAATGCCCTTCTTGAGCACATCAACCCACAATCGAGAAGTCATGCTATCAGCAGGGGTAGAGGTCTGACCAGGGGTGGATGTAGAGGCATCCCAATGCCGAGATTGTAACGGTCGTGGCATAAGCGCAAATACCTTTTTGGGTTGCTGCCATGCACCTTGAGGAGAGGCATTGGATTCTGAAATTTTGCCCTTTCCCTTATCCTTTTGCTTGGCTGAAACCTGGACCACACTTTCTTTGGGAAGAACAGATTTAGATGCTACATCATCCAACTTGCTAGGCGTTGCCTTAGGCCCTGGACCATAAGTTGGAGTGAGGTAGTATTTTCTGGAGCAATAGCTGTAGGTGGGAACTGATGCAGTACTGCAGGACACTGTGAAGCTAGATGGCCAAATTTATGACAAGTGAAACAAGCACCTGCAAATACTCCCCATTTCAAATCAAAATATTTTTCGCCCAAGGGAACATCTTCCACCTCTACCGCAATAGAAGGGGGGGTTGGGTGATCTGTATCCCAAAGAACACAAAACCGATTGCAATTGCCCGAAGGTCGGGGTGGGCATACAACTTGCCCCAAAGTAGCTGCCAGACTTGGTAGCTCAGCCCTCATATAATCTGGAAAATCCACTACCTCAACCCATACAGGGCAGTGATGTCGAATGAGACTGTGATAATCCTTATTTGGCGACCATGGCATGACATGCACCATTTGTCTACCATAGAATAGAGGAGACATCTCCAATATCTGCTGACGATATGAGGCATCCAAAAAGTGCACTTCATAAAAACCTCGAGAAGCAAAGCATACTCCTTCAACAAAACAACCTCCCAACAAAGCCTGAACCCACTGAGCCACATCATTTGCAGATGGTAACTTCCCAGGGAAGAAAATGATAACTGCTTGCTGAGAGAACTTCCGGAGAGGAGTAACCAATGAGGGCAGCTTCAGCTTGTACTTAAGGGCCGGGGGAGGTTTGGCCCACTCCTTCCGGCTGTGGTGAAATTCATCCTTGAGCATATTGAAAACATAGTGAGCATCTTTAGAAGCTGAGGTAGAGAATTCGAATTGCTGTCTTTTAGGGTCTCGGGACAAGTCCTTCCGAGAGTAGCTTTTATTATGGTCCTCCATGAAGGTGAGCAGGGCAGAATTGATGAAGCAAGAAAGGGCAGCAGGTTTTATGCACAGTTATGGACGGGTGATACACAGCAACGGGGAAGAAAGCAGATGGCAAGAGGGAGTGGTTGGCAGCAGCTAAAACAAGCGAGCAAGAGGAGAGCAAACACCAACGGGCTGTACGGAAGACTTTGTACGGACGAAGTTGGCTGTACGGAGAAATCAGCAGAAACAGTACGGAAAAGACTGGGTTGTACGGAAAAGTTGACAGAACGCTGAAGACTGCAGTGGTACGGAAAGACTGACGGTGACGTACTGGCACACAAAAGAAGCAGAGAGCGGAGAGGGCATGCGGGCTTGCACTCAGGTCTGCGCAGGGATGGCACACACACCTCTCTCTCACACCACACACACACACACACACACACACACACAGATATTTAACATATGCTTATGAGACACAAGATAAGTAAATGACACAAATCCGCCATGATCAAGACTACTAAAGATGCCTAGTGCATCCTAAGAAACTCAAAGTTGGGAATAACAAAATATGTATTTGTGTCCATTGTAGAGTGCTCATAACAAGTTTGTTCTAAGTGAGATGAGCATTGTGTGCGTACTGCTAGGGGTCCTATGGGATGTCCGGTGCATTGAAAACATTTGTTTCCTTAGACATACTTTGTGCAATCCCAACACTGTCTGTGACCCTCTTACATATATCCATGGGCACCCTACATTCTCATGTTTGTGTGTGAAGCCTCCTCAAGAGTAAAGATGTCATCCAAGGTGGAGTGATTATGTTTGAAGCCTACCTAGCCTTTCACTTGCATACCCTCACCCTCTTCGTACTCGCTAGTGTGCATCTCTATTGCTAACCCATACACGTTTGCAATCAGATGGCTTGAAACACCCCTTACATTTAGCCGCAGCTAAACCTGGGAAACTATGCAATCCTATCTACAAGCTACCTGCAAACATCATCGGTGGTTAGAACATACACTAGGACACACATGGTTTGGGCTAGTGCGTCACCACTCAACCGTAGATGCTTGCAAGGATCACTCCCAAGCTAGAGATGGGGCAAACCCAAGAGCTATGATCTCAGAGGTAAGAGTATGTGTCCCATATCATGTAGCCCCATCTATGCACAGATGTTGCTAGGGAATCGTAGGCCTGGACGACTTTCTAGTTGGGTATTCTCAGAAGGACCCACTCCCAAGAATGCCCCAAATGAGCCGAGACTCACACTTATATAGGTGTCTCAATCCTATTACATGACCCTAGGTGAACCTGACCTCCATAACACTAGCCACGTTATGTTGAGACATGGACATAACATTCTCCCTCCCTTATTCAGAGAATGGTTGAGACATAAACTTTGGGAATTGGTGCTAAAGAGGATCAATATTTTCCCAAGTACTATCCTCTTCAAGGGATCCTTCTACTTAACCAGCTCTGAATAACCTTGTTCCTAAACAGTCGGTCCCTATATTCCAGAAGACATTTGTTGGCGGTAAAGGCACATTGCCAACCCTTAATTAAAGAATTAAAGATAGGACACCTATGACTGTCTTAAGACAGTCATAGGGTAAACCTAATCCTAATAAAACACAACTGAGTTTGTGGTGTGGCTCACTATCACTTCACACCCGCACTAGAGTGTCACTCTCTCTCACTCTCACTCTCTTGCTCCCTTCCACTTCTCTTCCCCCTCTCAACTGGTATCAGAGCCTCCTCTCCCAAGCCCCCTCTTCCTTGTCTACTCCTTTCCGTACGGGCGTACGGCCAGATCCGTACGGCCGTACATCGTCCGTACAACTGTACGGACGGACTGCGACGAACAGTGCGCAGGCGGCGGCGAACAGTGCGACAGCGCGGGCGCGGGTCAGATCGAGGTCAGATCGTGGTCACGGTGGTGGTCGCTGGTCGCGGGTCTCCGTGCACAGGAGCTGCTAGCTGCAGCTCGAGGCGCCGCATCCAGCTAGCAGCCAGCAGCTGCATAGCAGCTGCTACTAGCTGCTAAGTCTTTCGAGGCATTGTGAGGGCGCAGGGCAGCAGATCAGGGCGTCGTCGGGTTGCGATACTGCATCAGGCAGCTCCATAGCTGCGCGGCGCAGCTATTCCACGTCAACTGTACGGACTGTCCGTACAGTCGTACGGACGACAGTCCTTCATCCACCTGCAGGTACAGTACGGTTGGCGTCGACAGCAGGGTACAGAAGTACAACAGGACTTGTTTGTTTTGCTGCAAAGACTCAACTCGATTTTTTTTTTGGGGGGAAGCGTGCCGTTGCGAGGACAGAAGTACAGCAGGAGCTTCTATGCATTTACTGAGCGCAATTCTCAGTTTTGGGTGACCTTATCAAAGGGCTTTTGCCTGGATGTGTTTGCAGTATATGCCTTGAGGCAGTGTGTAGCCAGGGATGTGTAGCCAGGGAGCACACATTTGCTTTGTTTCCGCAGTGCATTTGGTGACATTTGTTGCAGGTCACATTCTTTGTACACACTTTGAAAATCTCAGTTGAGCCACGCTTGGTCAGGGCGCATCGAGTTTACTCGGTCCCTAACTGCCCATCGTTGACAGTGCTCAAAAGATTTTCTTCTTGGTGTCTGTACTTTGTGATTTGTGTTGTTACTGAGTACACAGGGCAGTCTATGCATTGCACATTGTCAGGTACAAGTGTCAGAGAGTTTTCATATTGCATGCTACCTCAGTGTTGAGGTGTCCTCCACTTGATTCAGTTGTCAGATCAAGGGGCTTTTGCCCAGACTTTGTTTGATAGCACTTGGGTTACCGACAGAGATCTTCAGATGCATTTTCTTCCCTTGGTATAAGGGTGATTGCTTGGGATTTATCCCATTTACTGTTGCAGGCTTTGTAACAGGCTGAAGGATCATTTACTGTTTTTTTTTGGGGTGTTAGTCAAGTGGTTTCTGCAATTTAACTCAGTGCAAGACCTCATCTGAGGTGGGAGAAGTGATCAGTACAGTCAGTACAGCAGTGTTTACAGCAGTGTTAATGGTTTTGTCAGATGATTATGCACTGTTAAGCACTTGTTGAGCAGCAGCAGCAGTCTGAAATTACTGTTTTTATGCCTCTTTGAGCTCAGAACAGTTTGTCAGAAGGTACAGTAGTTGCAGGGACATTTACTGTTTTGCTGCAGATTTTACTGACAGTAAAAAACAGCACCATTGAGAGTGCTTCTGGCTCTAGAATAGAGCAGGCCTTTTCTGAGAAATCAGAACCTTTATTCAGCCTCTTTTACTTCCAGGGAGTCAGGTACTTTCCTCATCTGATATGGCATCAGGAGGAGGTGATTCTTCAATTCTGAACATAAAGAAACTGGAAGGAGCACATAACTATGCATTATGGGCAGAACAGTGCTTGAATGTACTTCTGTTAAAGAAGATTGCTAAGCCCATAAGGGTGAAGGGTGTCAAGCCATCTGATATGGCAGCTGATGACTGGGAAGAGCTTGATTTGTCCGCGAGGGCAGCTATCATGCTCACTATTTCAGACACTCTTGTGTTCAATGTACAGGCTGAAAAGACCTCTTATGGTCTATGGCAAAGACTAGAAGAATTATATGCCCAAAAGAGCTCAGCCAGTAAGGTTTATTGGCTGAAGAAGCTGGTTGATCTTCGCATGAAGGAAGGTACAGCTATGACCTCACACTTGAGTGAGTTCAATGCTATCTTTACACAGCTGATTGCACAGGGGTTGAACCTTGATGAGGAGTTCAAGGCTACTTTCTTGCTGTGTACCCTCCCTGAGAGTTGGGACACTTTCAAGACCACCCTGTCAAACTCGAATGCCACTCTTATTTATGCTGATGTAGAGAGCTCTCTCCTTATGGAGGAGATGAGCAGGAAGAATAATGCGGGCAGCAAGTCTTCAAATGCTTTTTGCAGGTACAGGACAGAGGCAGGACTCAGTAGAAGGGGAGATCTGCTAGTAAGTCCAAATCCCGCAGTCAGTCCCGTGGCAAAAAGGACATTGAATGCTTTTATTGTGGCAAGAAGGGACATGTGAAGTCAAAGTGCTTCAAGTTCATACGGGATCAGAAAGCCAAGAAGGCTGAAACAAAGGATGCAGGAAATGCAAGCAAAGGCAAAGGCAAGGCCAAGGCAGATGACTTGGATGCAGTGAATGTTGCAGCAGAGGACAGTGACAGTGACATACATGATGCTTTATGCTCTTCTGCTGTAATAGCACATGCTTTGGTTATTGATGGCCATGACATGCACACCTGGCTCTTGGATTCAGGTGCCTCTTTTCATGTTACTTCTCATAGGGAGTGGTTTACTTCCTACACAGGTACTCATGGAGTTGTTCATCTTGGGAACAACTATGCATGTCAGATTGCAGGGATTGGCAGTATACAGATAGTATTTCCTGATGGACAGTCATTTATGCTTGATGGTGTTCGCCATGTGCCGCAAATCAAGAAAAATCTGATTAGCACTGGCTTATTAGATGACAGTGGTTACCACACCACATTTGGGGATTCCAAATGGGTGATTACTGATGGCCAGACTGTAGTGGCTGAGGGTTTTAAGAGTGATACTTTGTATCCTCTTTATGTTTCCAGTGTGGGTAATCATGTTGTTGCCATAACCGAGCTGCCAAAGGTTTCATTGTGGCATAGCCGGTTGGGACACATGTCTGTTAAAGGAATGCAAGAACTGTCACGTTTGGGTTATCTGCCGCCTCTCTCTTTTTCAGATTTGCCTACTTGTGATCATTGTATCTTTGGCAAGCATTCTGTGACTCCTCATAAGAGGAGATCTCCCCAGAATAGAGCACCACTTGATCTAGTGCACACTGATTTGTGTGAGATGCCACAGTTATCACTAGGGGGTGCAAAATATTTTATTACTTTCATTGATGATGCCACACGTGAGGTGTGGGTCTATTTCTTGAAGCATAAGGGAGATGCCTTAGATGCTTTCAAGAGGTTTGTTGCTCAGGTTGAGAATCGGACAGGTCGTAGGCTGAAATGCCTCAGATCCGATAATGGGGGTGAGTATGTGTCACATGCTTTTGTGCAGTTTTGCCAAGCTAAGGGCATCAAACAGGAACTCACAGCCCCTCATAATGCATCTCAAAATGGTGCAAGTGAGCGGATGAATCGAACTGTTCAGGAGAAGGTTCGATGTATGTTGTCTTATGCTGCATTACCCCATGGCTTTTGGGCAGAAGTCGTGCAAACAGCAGTTCACATTATTAACAGGTCACCAAATAAGGCTTTGGAGTTGAAAGTGCCAGAGGAGGTGTGGTCTGGCAAGCCACCCTCATATAAGCACTTACGTGTATTTGGCTGCGAGTGCTTTGCTCATGTACGCAAAGAACTACGCACCAAACTGGATCCAAAGTCTATCAGATGCATCTTTATGGGTTATGGTGACGAAGGTGAAATGGGGTACAGGTTATGGGATCCCGTTAAACGGAAGATTATACGCAGCAATGATGTCATCTTTAAAGAAGATAGTGTACACAAGGAACCCGTGCAACCTGTGGAATACAGGAGGGTTATTTATGATGATGTTGGACAGCAAAGAATGCCCATTTATATGCAGCAGCAGCCTGCTGCAGATCACCCTGTTCAAGAGGGTATACAGGCTGAAAATCAGCCAGATAATTTTGCCAATGATGCACCACTGGATGTGCCAACAGATGGGGCTGTAGAACAGCCAGATATGGTGGTACAGCCACCCGTCATGCATGAAGAACAGGCTGGACAGCAGCCTAATCCGGAACATTTTGTGAGGAGGAGCACCCGTGCACAACGGCCTCCTGCCAGGTTTGTTCCAGGAGCCAATAATGTGGCTGATTTTATCATGCTGACTGATTGTGGTGAGCCTTCCAGCTTCAAGGAAGCTATGGGAAGAACAGAGAAAAAGAAGTGGGAGAAAGCCATACAGTCAGAAATGGACTCCCTACTTCAGAATGATACATGGGACTTGGTGCAGCTACCTGCAGGCAGAAAAGTTTTGCCATGCAAGTGGGTTTACAAAGTCAAAGTGGATTCAAATGCTTTACCTCGGTATAAGGCCAGATTGGTTGCCAAGGGATTTAAGCAGGAAAAGAGCATTGACTTTGATGAGATCTTTTCCCCTGTAGTCAAGATGACTACTTTGAGAGCAGTGTTAGCTCTTGTTGCTCATGACGACATGGATTTATGTCAGATGGATGTGAAGACAGCTTTTCTTCACGGAGATCTTCATGATGAGATCTATATGAGTCAGCCAGAGGGATATGCTGTTAAAGGGAAAGAACAGCTTGTGTGTAAGCTCAAGAGGAGCTTGTATGGACTCAAGCAGGCGCCAAGGGAATGGTACAAGAAGTTTGATGCCTTCATGCAGTCCCAAGGGTATCATCGGTGTGAGACCGATCATTGCTTGTACACCAAACGGGCAAAGGATGGCAGTTTGATGCTACTCATTCTATATGTGGATGACATGCTTATTGCCAGTAAATCTCAGCATGAGATCAGTGCTTTGAAGAAACAACTGCATAAGTCTTTTGACATGAAAGACTTGGGTGATGCAAATCATATTCTTGGCATGCGTATTACTCGTGACAGGTCCAAGGGACTTTTATTTCTGTCACAGAAAGAGTATATTGACAAAGTACTGCAGAGCTTTAAAATGGAGGGGGGGAAGTCCATTAGTACCCCGTTGCCTCCACATTTAAAACTCAGCAGTAAGGACAGCCCCAGATCAGATGATGATAAGGCTGAAATGGCCAAGGTTCCGTATGCATCTGCAGTTGGATCTTTGATGTATGCCATGGTTGCCACTCGTCCGGATATTGCTTTTGCGGTGGGAGTCATCAGCAGGTATATGGCAAATCCAGGCAAGCGGCATTGGGAAGTAGTGAAAGGTGTCTTGAGGTATCTCAAGGGTACCAAAGACTTGTGCATATGCTATGGTAGGCAGGATGCATTGGTGCATGGCTTTACAGATTCAGACTATGCAGGGAATGCGGATAACCGGAAGTCTACTACCGGTTATATTTTCACATTTGCAGGAGGTGCTATATCATGGGTGTCTCGGTTGCAGAAATGCGTTGCACTGTCAACCACAGAAGCTGAATATGTTGCAGCCACTGAGGCTTGCAAGGAAGCAATATGGCTTACTCGGCTGGTGGGAGATTTGGGCATTACAGGAGATATGCCAGTTTTGCATTGTGATAGTCAGAGTGCTATCATGTTGGCAAAGAATCCGGTCTTTCATCAGAAGACCAAGCACATAGAAGTGAAATATCATTTCATCAGGGAGGTACTGGAAGACAAGCGACTTGAGCTTGTGAAAGTACATACTGATGATAATCCTGCAGATTTGCTCACTAAGAGCTTGCCTAGAGAGCGGTTTGCACATTGCCGCCACATCATGGGATTAGGATGAGACCATTCTTACTTTATGGTCTTGTATACAGTAACTGTATATTGCTGTAATTTTTATTCTTTTCTCCCCTTTAGGCACATTGGCCTTTAGGTGGGAGGTTGTTGGGGGTAAAGGCACATTGCCAACCCTTAATTGAAGAATTAAAGATAGGACACCTATGACTGTCTTAAGACAGTCATAGGGTAAACCTAATCCTAATAAAACACAACTGAGTTTGTGGTGTGGCTCACTATCACTTCACACCCGCACTAGAGTGTCACTCTCTCTCACTCTCACTCTCTTGCTCCCTTCCACTTCTCCTCCCCCTCTCAACATTCTGGTTCATCTGGCAGATGAGTGGTTAAATCCTCCCTCGAGTTGTACAAGCTCATCCTGAAAGAATAAATTATCTCCAGCACCCAACTTCTCTTTCAGTCTGCTGACATGAAAGAATGGGTGTAGCTGAACAGCATCAGGTAAATGCAATTTATAAAAAACACTTCATTGGAACTTTTAAGGACTAAGAAATGACCACAAAAGCGTGAAGATATTCTATAGACTTGACTGTTGGATGTGGGGAGCAATGGAAGGAAGCTGGAATGCAAGAGAGGGGACAACAAGCTGAAAGCAATGGGGTGTACTTACATGTTTCGAATGTACTCTTTCAGGGTTATTTGATGCTTCCAGAAGTAGCAAAATTTCAGCACAATGTACTTACGGTCAATGTCAGCATATCTGCTCGTAACTTGTGTTTCGGTAACAGGTATGAGAATGCCTGTTTTTAATTTGAATCACGTATGTTTGTCAGAAAATCTAGTCCCAACTTAGTCATGAGACATGACATTATATGCAGATGGCAGCAATTATTAATCAATGGTCTTGTTGGCTACGACACAATCCTCATGAACAGCTTGCTGAATGCACGGGGGGAAGGTATAAGTCTTGGATACCTTTTATCACACTACAAGTTTTTCTAAGTTGGACTGGGCTTGAACAGCTTGGCACTTTGAGGTTATAGCATATTGCCTTGTCTATGGGGATTTTATGACATTTTTTCTGCTGGGTGTTCCATTTGAAACGTCAGTTCATGTGCTAGCCAAATATAGTCTCCATGGGAATATGACGATGCAAGTCTTGCTGTGCCCAGTGTTTGATATATTATACTTTGATGATTTGCAGATGTGTTATTGGTGTCCATCTTTTCTTCTTTGAAATAGAATCATTCAATTTGTGGAGGTAACGTTGCGAAAGTCACATGTGTTGTGGATTAGAAATTTTGTTTTGACAACTTGCCAGAACTAAAAGGTAGCGCCGTCACTAAGCATGATACCTTTCAATGTTGAAAGAAAACCAGACTTGATGCCAACTTCTTCTATAATTTTAATGAGATTCTTGTTAAAACCATGAGATACTTCTAGGACAATCCTTCAAAGTGTCTTGCTATATCATGCAACCCTCGAGAAGAAATGCGACGGATTGAATCGATTTGGAAGGAAAATCCCTCAGCCACTCTAAAACTATATAGAAACTGTTAGAATTATAGATATAATTCAGCAGTGACCAATGTAATATAATAAGCTAGTTAGGGGCACTTTTCCCTCACTAAGAGGTTTTTCCCCCTAACTGCAGTTAGTTCACTAACTATGGTTAGTGACTACTAAGGTTTTGTCACTAGGACAAAACCTTATCCTTCTCACTTTGTGTTGTACTCTTTACACTCTATTCTATTGTAACTACGTCTTCAGCTTCCAAGCTTCCTGCACTCTCAATCTCTCTTGCTCTCACTCACTTCCTTCTCCTTCATTTGGTATCAGAGCAAGGTTCAAGAGCTCCGTGCTCCCTGCTCTATTCTGCTCCAACCTCCCCGTCCAGCTTCAGCCCGTACAATCGTACGGTATTCTGCCGTACAGGTGCGCCGTACATACCTGCTCACCGTACATCGTCGCCGTACAGTTCCATACAAGCTTCGTACGTGTCGCCGTCTGCCACCGTACAGCGTTCTGCTCCCGTACCTGCGCGCCGTACAATATCCGTACCTGCTTTTCGTACAGCTCCCGTATCTGCTCGCCGTACCTGCGCAGGAAGCCGTACAAGGTTACCGTACAGCTCCGTACTTCAGAGCCGTACATCGTCGCCAGACTGTACGGTTAACCGTACAGTCCCGTACAGCTCCTGCTTCCCGTACTGTACGGTCTGTTCCACACTTACCGTACAGTTCGTACAGTCTGTACGTGCAGATCTACACCGGTTGCTGTCAGCCTCGGGTGTTCTTTGAAAGGCTCATCTTGCAGAAAACTACAGTTTGGTGCAGTTGTTTTGGAGTACATTTGGGGCATTTTGCATATTGCAGACATTGCAATCATTGTGCAAGTTTGGAACTACATCTGGAGCAAAATTGCAGATCTAGTCTGAAATTTGGGGCTTTTGTTTAAAAATTGCAGATTTGGGGCTTTTAGTAATTTTGCCCCTTTCTGGCTGCAATTTCTAGCCACAAATTGGGGCTTTTGTGTTGGGAGAGCATTTTTTGGAGTATTCAGTACATACTGCCTTTCTTGGAGTGTTTGGAACACTTTTGGCAGATTTTGGAGAGTGTTTGATGCTTGGACAGATTTCTGACAGCTCAAGTACAGAAATCTAAGTTGCATATACAGCCCGTGCTTAGCTGTGTTTTTGGGAGTTGTGCATTTTATTCCCAGTAAGGGAATTCAGATTTGTATCTGCTTCAATCTCTTTCTCAGATATGGCCCATCAAAATCAGAATGAGTTCCAGTTCGGTGGTCTTTCACAAGAAGACAAGTTGGATGGTACCAACTACTCCCTCTGGAGTTTCATGGTACGTAATATTCTGATTTCTCGCAATTTATGGGATTATGTCAATGGGGATGAAATCCGACCAGCAGATATTGCACCTGCTACCCCTCCTCAGCAAGGAGGTGGAAGAGGTCGTGCACAGGGTGCAGCTGCAGGACAAGTTGTTGGTGCAGCTACAGTCAATACTCCAGAGCAAAAGAGATGGGATTCACGGGATGCCTTAGCCTTGTCATGCATCTCTCTTTCAGTAAAAAGATCAATCATTCCGCATATCCGGTCGTGTAAGACCTCCAGGGCAGCGTGGGATATTTTGGAAAGCATGTATGCAGCACGGAATGATGCCAGGGTATCTTTCTTAAAAAGAGAGTTGAGCAATACACATATGGAGGAAGGTGACTCCATGTCAGTCCACCTCACAAAGCTACAGGATCTCAGAGAGCAGTTGTTAAACATAGATGAAATTATTCCTGATTCAGAGATGATTACAACCACTCTGAATTCTCTTCCTGAGTCTTATCTCAGCTTTCACACTTCGCTGAATTTATCATTGAGGGGGGGTGCAAATCCTCTCTCTTTTCATGAGTTGATAGGACTTCTGCTTCAGGAAGAGCAGACTAGGAAAAATTTGGCTTCACGTGCAGGTGAACAAGCCATGCTCTCAAAATTTAAATAAAAAACAAAGGGACAGGCAAAGACAACAGCAAATCAGCCTTCCAGTGGGTCAGGACAGCCTTCACAAAAGGCTAAAAGTGATGCAAGTAAGCCCAAAAAGAAGGGTTTTTGTCACTACTGCAAAAAGCCAGGTCATCACATAGCAGAATGCAGGAAAAGGATTGCAAAAGAAAAGAAAAACAGCTCAGGAATGGCTGTTTCAGATTCAGCCCCTTGTGCATCTGATAGTGGGGATGCTACAGCCAACTTTGTTGGTCAAGACTATGCCTTTTTATCTTGCATTTCAGATTCTAGGTTGGCTGTTCCAGATGCTCGGGATAGTACAACCTCTTGCAGTGATGATACATATGCATTTTTGACTTGCAGCTTTGACTCTTCTACAGATGCATCTGCTTCAGTGTTAATGAAACACTGAACACATGGTATTTTGATAGCGGTGCATCTAAACACATCACTTCTAGGAAGTGTCTTTTTACTTCCTTGCATCCACCTCCTGTTGGTAAGAAAGTCACTTGTGCCAACAACTCCTCATATTCAGTACGTGGCACAGGAGAAGTTGAGCTCACTGCAATTGATGGCTCAATTTTCAGACTTTCTGATGTCTTATATGTGCCTGGCATAACCAAAAATCTCCTTTCAGTGTCCACTCTTAACAGAGGGGGATTTCAGGTCATCTTTGAGGATGACAAATGTGCTGTCCGAGACAGGGAAGCTAACTATGCCTTAATGTTATCTGGTACTCTGCTGCGTGGGCTTTTTCAGCTTGATATTTTTGAGAAAAGAGCAGCCCATGTTTTGGCAGTTTCTACCCCTACAGCTGCCATGCAAAATGCAGAATTATGGCATGCCAGATATGGCCACATGCATTACAATAGCTTAATGACACTTCAGAAATTTTCAATGGTTGATGCCTTACCACCTCTTGAGATACCTCCTCCACATGCCTGTGAAGGGTGCATTTTAGGTAAAATGCATAGATTTCCCTTCAAGAAGGATGGTTCAGTTAAAGCTGTTCGCAAATTGCAGCTTATACACAGTGATGTCTGTGGTCCCATGAGGACTCCGTCATTGGGTGGTCATCTCTACTTTGTCACATTTATTGATGACTACTCCAATTTTACTTGGGTTTATGGGCTGAAAAAGAAATCTGAAGTGTTCACAGTGTTTAAACACTTTTCAGCCATGGTTGAAAATGAAACCGGACTCAAAATACAGACATTACGCATGGATAGAGGTGGGGAATACCTATCTGCAGAATTTGATGCTTTTCTCAAGCAAAAGGGTATTGTGCATCAGCTCACAGTCAGGCTGACCCCTCAGCAAAATGGCAAAGCTGAGAGGAAAAATAGAACCCTCATGGAGATGGACAGATGTATGCTGAAAAGCAAACACATGCCTCATAAATTCTGGTTAGAGGGTTTGATGTGTGCCAATTACATTTTGAACAGGGCTCCCACTAAGGCTTTAAAAACAAAAACTCCTTTTGAGGTCTGGAATGACAGGAAGCCTTCAGTGGATCACTTCCGAGTCTTTGGATGCCTTGCCTATGCACATGTGCCAGTTGAATTTAGGCACAAATTGTCAGATAAAGCTATCAAATGCATATTTGTTGGATACAGTGCAGAAAGCAAGGGGTATCGTCTCTACAATCCTGCTACACGCAAAATCATTGTAAGTAGAGATGTGATATTTTCTGAAAATTCAGCTCACACTTAGGCTGATTTTCAAATGCCTTCATCTTCAGAGGATGTCTTTCAAGAGTTGCTACCCATTGCTTTGGGTTCCCCTGCTGATTTTTCTGATCCAAATCAGAATTTACAGCAACCTTCAAATGCTTCAGTTCCGCCACAGGATGTCTTGCCTCCTCCACAGGCAGTGGAACAAGTGGTGCAGCAAGAAATTGCAAACATACATGCAGCAAAAACAGTCCCAAACTGGCTGTTACAGACTCTCAGGGAGAGTAAACTTGATGCTCCGTTACCTGGCAGGACTCGCAGTGCAGCAAGGCACATGGAAGGTGCTAATTCAGTGGAATCAGCATATGCAGGTACTCTCCTTGATGAGGAGGAGCCTGCCACATTTGAAGAAGCAAAAGGTAATGTGCATTGGATGAATGCCATGCACGATGAGTTGCAGTCATTGCAAAAAATCAGACTTGGGATGTTGTGGACTTGCCACAGGGTAAACATGCTATTGGCACACGATGGGTATTTAAAGTCAAACGGAAGCCAGATGGCTCCATTGACAGATATAAGGCCAGGCTGGTTGCTAAGGGCTATGCTCAGAAAAAGGGCATAGATTATGAGGAGACATTTGCTCCTACATCCCGGATGACCACCATCCGATCAGTAATTGCAATGGCTGCCCATTTTGAGTGGAATGTTCATCAGTTGGACATAAAAACAGCCTTCTTAAATGGGGACTTGCTGGAAGAGGTGTATGTCAAACCACCTCCGGGCTTTGAAATTACAACCAATGCACTTCAAGTATGCAAACTCAATAAAGCTTTATATGGGCTGAAACAGGCCCCTCGTGCATGGTATGCTAAGATACATGCCTTTTTGACCAGCAAGGGGCTGCACAATAGTCCTACTGTGCTGGTGATTATGACACTAGGCAGTCCACTAGTGGCAATTGTTTCTTTTTGGGTAAGTCTTGCATTTCATGGCTGAGCAAGAAACAATCTACAGTGGCTACCTCATCATGTGAAGCTGAGTACAGGGGAGCTTTCACAGCAACAGTTGAATGTGTCTGGCTGAGACGTTTATTTGCTGATCTTCATCTGTCTTTGGAGGGTCCTTCTCCAATTCTCACTGATAGTCAGAGTGCCATTGCAGTGGCAAAGAATCCAGTGTTTGAAGAAAACGGAGAGAATGAGAGCTAGAGAGAGTGAGAGAGTCAAAAGCTTGGAAGCTGTAGGTGCTCAATAGAGTGTAGAAGAGTACAACACAAAGTAGTGTAGATAAGGTTTTGTCATAGTGACAAAACCTTAGTAGTCACTAACCATAGTTAGTGAACTAACTGCAGTTAGGGGGAAAAACCTCTAAAAGAGGGAAAAGTGCCCCTAACTAACTTATTATATTACATTGGTCACTGCTGAATTATAGATATAATTCCAACACCCCCCTGCAGTGCCAATGTCATGTACAAGGCTGATCAATCACCAAACGGATATAAGTTCAGGGCACTGCGAAATTCCTCGAACTTCTCACGTGGTAGTGCTTTGGTGAAGATATCTGCAACGTTGTCATGTGTGGACACAAAGATCATACTGATCTCTCCTGCATGTAACTTCTCTCTGACGTAGTGATAGTGAACCTCAATGTGCTTCGTGCGAGCATGAAACAATGGATTCTTTGCCACTGCAATGGCACTCTGACTATCAGTGAGAATTGGAGAAGGACCCTCCAAAGACAGATGAAGATCAGCAAATAAACGTCTCAGCCAGACACATTCCACTGTTGCTGTGAAAGCTGCCCTGTACTCAGCTTCACATGATGAGGTAGCCACTGTAGATTGTTTCTTGCTTAGCCATGAAATGCAAGATTTTCCCAAAAAGAAACAATTGCCACTAGTGGACTGCCTAGTGTCATAATCACCAGCCCAATCTGAATCACTGTAGGCATGCATCTGCAAGTCACCCCCTGTCACCACAATGTAAATATCCTAAGTCAAAGTACAGTTGACCATTTATTTGATCGTAATTAAAGAATGTTATATGTGTTAATTACGGTCGAAGAGTCATTTTAATGGTCAAAGGATTGACTACGGTCAAAGATACTTGACTCCAGTCAAGTAAACCTGACTACGGTCAGAGAATGTTGACTTCGGTCAACAAGACTTGGCCTGCGCCAAGAGGGTTAACCCCGGTTAACCAAGATGTGCCAACTCCGGTTGGAGAGACTTGGCTATAATTAAGGCGCCTTGACCCTTGGTCGAAGCTCTTTAATTATAATCAAGAGTGTTGACCTCGGTCAACCAGAGAAAATATATATATATATTTATATATATATATATTTGTTTAGATGTGCACATGTGTTCAGTGGGGACGCCCACCGTGACTAGGATTAGTCCACAGTGTGTTATTTGCATGCAAAGTGCTAACAATTAATGGGTACCATGGTGGTGCGCTTTAATTAATTGTTGCAGGTACTAGAAGGATTATTTTTCCTAAGCGAAATGGGAGCCTGACAAGCACCTAGGAAGCGGTTCGTGTGACCGAGAGCTTTGAAGACTCCAGAATGGCCCTAAGAGGCTTGTAATAAGAGTTAGTCTAGATTGTAGACAAGTGGCATGTTGCCAATTTGAATGGGGTTTGAAGCCCTTGTAAAGAAGGAATTCTTTTTACGTAGGAGGAGAGACTTACGAGACAGCTTCCTGCTGAACTTTTGTAACAGTTTTTCTGAAAGTAATAAAGACCTTTCGGGGGGGTCCAGCCCGACAATTTGTCCTGGGCCCTAGTGTTTGTTCAGAGAGAGGGAGAGAGAGGGAGAGCTTTGGAGAAGAGAGAGCTGTGGACAGTTTTAATTCAGTCGTTGACGTGAATCCATAGGCTGTTTATTACCCTCCAGCTCGGTTGTATTGGTATCAGAGCCGAGGCTCAAAAACTTACTGAAGTTTTTGACGATTCAAAGTGTTGGAATAAAGAGGAGCAAGCGAGTGTTTATGCATACGGCGGCAAGTCTGGCTAAACATATTGCCCTACCGGAAGTGCAACTCTTTTTTTTAGGCAAGAGCCCAAGCAGCGTCGTGTCTTGCTGGGTAATTATGTGATGGAATTCCTAAAGGAAGCTAAGGAGAGATTCCATGAGCCATCGTGAACGGCAAAGGAAGGGGTCCTGTAAATGCAAAAGGACGAACAATGGAAATCGGGAAGGCAATCTTCTGCTGATGATCTCAAAGGCAAGCGCGGGGGTGTCAGCTGGTGAATGACGACGAAGAGCTACGCTGGTCGACAGAGGCTTTGTTCCTTGAGACGGGACCTGACGCGCCTTCACCAGAGAACAGCGCTAACACACCTCCACGCAGGTGGGTGCTGCGCTGAGGCTGACGTGGAGCGCTGATGTCATCTCTGCTGACGTGGCAGATCTGACACGTGGTGCTGACGCGATGCTGACGTGGCAGCCAACAGGTACACAGTGCACCAGATGACGTGGCAGGACACGTGGCACAGGACACGTGGCGCTGACGTGGCGCAGTACAGGTGGCAGACAGCTCAGATGCTGACATGGCACTGACACGTGGCAGCCAGCCTGGCAGACCAGTGGTTAAGTTAATCCTGGTAAAGTTAAACCCTGGTTGGTTGACCCGTGGTTAGTGAAACCTTGGTTAAGTCAACCGCAGTCAGTTAACTCTGGTTAGTTGAACCAGTATCCAGTTAGTTCAACTTTGGTCCAGTTAATCTGGCCTAACCAGACCAGTTTGGTTGGTGTAATCAGTCTAGTTAGTCTAGTTGCAGACTAACCAGACCAGAACCAGACAGTCGGTTAGAGTAACCAGTAGTTACTCATCTGGTTACTGTTTCACCAAAAAAAAAAAAAAAAAAAAAAGAGACAGTTGCAGAGACAGTTTTGGCTATCAATTTTCTCCTGCCTGTCAGACTTTTACTGTCAGAAAAGTAGCAGAAAACCAGAGAAAAGCAGAGAAAACAGAGATTTGCAGAAAAAGGAGAATGCATGCCTTTGAGCAGTAAAAAGAGGGAAAAACAGATGCCTTTTGAAGCCATCTGCAGCAGCCAGAAAAGGGCAACATAGTTGATGATGCTTTGGCAATTGTGTGGGTACATGCCTTGAACTGACAGCCAGTACTGGCATAGATTGTGAATGCAAAACACCTCTTGTTGAGGTACCCTTTTCTGTTGGAAAAGCAAAGGTAGTGTGCCTTAGTTACTTGCACTGTGTGAGAAAATCTGCAGATCTCAGAATATGGATCAATCACCTATCCAGTGGGATTCTCAAGATAGGGATGTGCATCCAAGACAGAGGAATGTGCCACAAACTCAACAGGAATTTGAACAAATGGTACGCACTCGTATACAAGAGCTGGAAAATTTTAAAAGGGATCCCAGGGCTCAGCATTTGTTTCCAGCAGAGGCTATGCCTAATCCAGTATATGACGTGCCAATGCCAGAGGCACACTCCCGTGTACAGTCTGAGAGAGAGAGATCTCATAGATCTCATAGGAGACGGTCCCATAGTAAAAAGAGATCGAGGCGTCATCACCGATCTCCTAGTCCATCACCGTCTACCTCGAGTTCGACTTCTGTGTCTTCTTCTTCCTTATCAGATAAACCATCCAGGAAAAGAAGGAAACACGAGAAGTCTGGGAAGAGAAAGTCTTCCAAAGCGACCAGGGAATTTAAAGAGGGAGGAAAATCTGTCAAGTTTATGACCTACAATGGACAGTATGGTCATACAGACAAAGCATTGCAGTTTATCAGACAGTTTGATGCTGCATTCGGTACAGAGAAATTTTCAGAATCCTCCAAATTAAGAATGGTCAGCTTACACTTAACAGCAACGGCTAGTGCATGGTGGAGTGCACTGACTACAGATGGGTCAGCCCCAAGAAAGTGGAAGGGCTTCAAGAAAGCCTTCTACCAGCAGTTCATGCCTAAACAGTTCAGAGACCATGTTCTTCAAGACTGGGACAGCTTGCACATGGATGCAGGAGATACAGTGGATGGGTACAACCAAAAGTTCTGGGATGCTTATTTGCAGGTTGCACCGTTCAAAAAGATCTCCAAAGGTACCCAGATGAGAAAGTACAGAGCAGGGCTCACTCCAAGAATTCAGGCAGTAGTGAATGCTTTGGGGGCAAAGAATATTCAAGATCTTATGCATTCAGCCTCAGTAGCGAGTCTTGTACCGCTACAAGATCCATCTACAGTGCCATCCTTGCATGCAGGACGTGCTGATAAAAAGAAATCTGATTTCATAAAATCAGAAAAGAAAGAGTCCCCTAAGGCTGAAAAGAAAGGGTTTCAGCCTCAGAAGTCGAGGGGTACTCAGTTCTCAAAGACCTATAAAGGCAAATCTATTTTTACCCCTGAACAGATAGCGGAATTCCGTAGAGATGGGAAATGCTTCAGGTGCGGTAAAGAGGGGCATGTGGCTGCCCAGTGCCCAGAAAAGCCTTCATCATCGAAGGGAAAAGAGGCAGAGAAGCCACGAGGACCGCAAAAGCCAATGGCGGGGGGTATTCCTGATATACTGGGTCATGCTTTGAACCCAGAAGAACGAGAATTGCTGCTATCATGGGGCAAAGTTAGAGACCAGCAAGCGCTAATTTTATTTGATCCAGGGGCTACTGATAATTTCATATCAGAGGATCTAGCCCTGAGGCTGGGAATAAAGACGGAAGAGTTAGGCAGGGCTTTGGATGCCGATCAAGTGTTTTGTGGGAACCCTGTGCCAGTTACTCCCTTGATAGGGAAGCTCCGTCTACATGTTCAGAGTTATGTGGATCAGGAAGACTTCTTCATTTCTCCACTGAAACATTATGATGTCGTTTTGGGGATGCCTTGGTTTCACCGCAAGGCAGTGAAGTTGACTCTTCCTGAAAGAGTGCTGGAATTTGTACATAGGGGGAAAAATCAGCGTGTAATTGCCAGGAATAAAGGGGACACTATCCCCATTGTATCTGATGTTTCATGCGGTAAAGCAATAAAGTCTGCAATTTCTGCGTACATGGTTTTTGTAAAAGAAAAAGAGACTGATATGCATGCTGAAATGAATGATGCAGACAAAGATAAGTTTCAGTTTTTGGTAAACTTTAAAGATTGTTTTTCTGATGTTTTGCCAGGGGAGTTACCCCCAGAGAGACCAGAAGATCATCAGATAGAGTTAATGCCTGGTAGTGAGCCACCAAACAGACCCCCTTATAGAGTCAGTGCGACTCAGAGAGAGGAGATTATGGCTCAGGTACAAGACTTGCTGTCCAAAGGCTTGATTCAGCCCAGCTCGTCTCCTTTTTGTTCCCCTGTACTGTTAGTACAGAAGAAAGATGGTTCATTCCGTATGTGTGTTGATTATCGCGCACTGAACAAAATGACCATCAAGAATAGATTCCCTATTCCGCGTATTGATGATGTCTTGGATCAGTTAAATGGAGCTTCAGTTTTCAGCAGGATAGACTTGAAGAGTGGCTACCACCAAGTGAGGATACAGCCTCAGGATGTGCATAAGACAGCATTCCGCACAACATTCGGGTTGTATGAATACTTAGTGATGCCTTTTGGATTGACAAATGCTCCAGCCACATTTAACAGAATGATGGATCGCATTTTCAGAAAGTACAGGCATTTTACCGGTACTTTCTTTGATGATATCTTAGTTTTCTCTAAGACAGAGGAAGACCACAGAGAACATCTTGCTATAGTGTTTCAAGAGCTAAGAAATCATCAGCTCTATGCAAACAGCAAGAAAAGTGAGTTCTTCTTGGAAGAAATCCACTATCTAGGGCATATAATATCCAAGAATGGGATACAAATGGATCCAGCGAAGATCCGTGCCATTCAAGAATGGCCAGAGCTGAAAACTGTGCATGAAGTTCGAAGCTTCTTAGGCTTGTGTTCTTACTACAGAAGATTTATCAGACACTTTGCTGATATCGCAGCTCCATTACATGACCTCACTAAGAAAAATGCAGCTTTCACATGGGGATTATCACAGAAGAAAGCATTCAATACACTCAAGGAAAAGTTGACTACAGAGCCTATTCTGGTAGTTCCGGATCTGTATCAGTCTTTTGATGTGGATTGTGATGCTTGTGGAGAATGTGTTGGGGCTGCATTGCATCAGAATGGTCATGTAGTAGCCTATGAAAGCAGACGACTTCGGGATGCGGAAAGATATTTAGGAATCTATGAGAAAGAGTTATTGGCTGTAATTCATGCTATCCATACATGGAAACACTATCTTTTGGGTGCAGATTTTACTGTAAAAACAGATCACCAAAGTCTGAAATACTTTTTGACTCAGACCAAACTTTCAGAGAAGCATATGAAATGGGCAAACATGCTCCAGGAATTCGGAACAGAGTGGCAGATGCCTTGTCCCGAAGACCCCAGGTCAATAATGTAACTATTGCTTACCATCAGGACCTGGAAGGCATGAGGGAACAATATGTTCATGATTCTGATTTTGGTGAAATTTTACAGCAGATGCAAGAAGGGCAACCCACCAATCACTATTCCCTGAAAGATGGGTATTTAATGAAAGATGATTGCCTATGCATCACCCAGGAGATGAGGAAAAAGATTTTGGGGGAATGCCATGCACCTCCCTATGCTGGACATAGAGGAATTACAGCAACAACTCTAGCACTAGAGAGGTATTTCTTTTGGCCAGGAATGCGCAAAGATATACATCAGTTTGTTACTGAATGCCTTACGTGTCAGAAAATGAAATATGATAGACACAAGACACCTGGCCTACTTATGCCTCTTCCCGTGCCTCAGGCACCATGGGAAAATATTACAATGGACTTTATTTTTGATTTGCCAAGATCAAAGTCAGGGAATGACGGAATTTGGACTATCATAGACAGATTCAGCAAGCAAGCTCATTTCCTTCCGGTTCGCAAAACCATAAAGGCAGATCATATGGCTAAGCTATTCATGGCACAGATCTTTAAACATCATGGTATGCCTAAGTCCATTGTTAGTGATCGAGACCCCAGAATGACCAGTCTATTCTGGAGAGCTTTATTTGATAACATGGGGACGAATCTGAATTTTTCTTCTTCTTTCCATCCCCAGACAGATGGTCAAAGTGAAGTAGCAAATTCTACCATTTTGGATATGCTGAAATGCTACGTGGGTGACCAAAGTTCAGACTGGGAAAAGTACCTACCGTTAGTAGAGTTTGCTTACAATAATACAGTACATAGCTCTACAGGGAAAGCCCCTTTTGAAGTCATATATGGGAAGGTGATTTTGCCACCTATATTAAGGACTAAAGATGAAATATTTGCAGCTGATCAGTTTGTGAGGGACCTCCAGACAGCTTACAGCCAAGTCCGGACAGCAATTGAAAGGTCTCAAGAGAAACATAAAAGAGCTGCAGATAAACATAGGAGACAGTTGGATCTCAAGGAAGGGGACTGGGTACTTTTAAAGTTTGAAAAAGCTAGGCTCCGCAAGTTTAAAGGCAAACACAAAGTGTATGCAAAGTTATCTCCCAGATACTATGGCCCTTTCAGGATTATAGAAAGAATAAATGAGGTTGCATACAGATTAGCATTGCCAGAGCATTGGAGGATTCACAATGCATTCCATGTGAGTCTTCTAAAGAAATTTCAAGGACCAGAGCCTACAGAACCAGTATCAGAAGATCCACCAGAAGTGGATGAGCTGGAGGAAGTCCTTCAGCCAGAGCAAATTGTGTACCATACTGTACGTAAAGGCCCTCAGGGTAAGGAATTTTACAGGTATCTTGTAAAATTCAAGAATTATACGGCATTAGATGCCAAGTGGATGGACGAAGACATGTTATCCGATCATCCACAGCTTTTGGATGTTTACAAGGAAGCTTTTCAGTTGAGGTCAACTGAATAGAAGCCGAGGGGATGTCACCACAATGTAAATATCCTAAGTCAAAGTACAGTTGACCATTTATTTGATCTTAATTAAAGAATGTTATATGTGTTAATTACGGTCGAAGAGTCATTTTAATGGTCAAAGGATTGACTACGGTCAAAGATACTTGACTCCAGTCAAGTAAACCTAACTACGGTCAGAGAATGTTGACTTCGGTCAACAAGACTTGGCCTGCGCCAAGAGGGTTAACCCCGGTTAACCAAGATGTGCCAACTCCGGTTGGAGAGACTTGGCTATAATTAAGGCGCCTTGACCCTTGGTCGAAGCTCTTTAATTATAATCAAGAGTGTTGACCTCGGTCAACCAGAGAAAATATATATATATATTTATATATATATATATTTGTTTAGATGTGCACATGTGTTCAGTGGGGACGCCCACCGTGACTAGGATTAGTCCACAGTGTGTTATTTGCATGCAAAGTGCTAACAATTAATGGGTACCATGGTGGTGCGCTTTAATTAATTGTTGCAGGTACTAGAAGGATTATTTTTCCTAAGCGAAATGGGAGCCTGACAAGCACCTAGGAAGCGGTTCGTGTGACCGAGAGCTTTGAAGACTCCAGAATGGCCCTAAGAGGCTTGTAATAAGAGTTAGTCTAGATTGTAGACAAGTGGCATGTTGCCAATTTGAATGGGGTTTGAAGCCCTTGTAAAGAAGGAATTCTTTTTACGTAGGAGGAGAGACTTACGAGACAGCTTCCTGCTGAACTTTTGTAACAGTTTTTCTGAAAGTAATAAAGACCTTCGGGGGGGTCTAGCCCGACAATTTGTCCTGGGCCCTAGTGTTTGTTCAGAGAGAGGGAGAGAGAGGGAGAGCTTTGGAGAAGAGAGAGTTGTGGACAGTTTTAATTCAGTCGTTGACGTGAATCCATAGGCTGTTTATTACCCTCCAGCTCGGTTGTACCCCCCCTGGGAAATAGTAAGCCAAAAGACTTGGTGCCTTGCAAATAACGGAAGATGCGCTTAACTGCCTGCCAATGCATAGTTTTAGGGCTGTGCATATACCTGCTCACCTGAGATACTGCAAACTGAATATCAGGCCTAGTATTGCAGAGATATATGAGGCATCCAACAGCTTGACTTTAAAGTGTGGCATCAACTGATTCTCCTGCATCATGCATTGTGAGTTTCAGCCCCGGTTCCATAGGAGTAGATATGGGCTTACACTCTTGCATGTTAAATCTGTCCAAAAGTTTCTGAACATACTTGGACTGAGACATAACAGTGCCACGTTTCTCATGAGAGAACTGGATCCCCAAATAAAAATGAAGCAGCCCCAAATCTGACATATCAAAGTGGGTCTGCAAATCAGTTTTGAAATCTGCAATTTTGTCGTCATTGGACCCTGTGAGCAGTAAGTCATCAACATAAAGAAGGATGACTAATATTTCCCCCCCATCCATCTTGATGTAGAGGGTGCTCTCAGTAGGACTATTGTGCAGCCCCTTGCTGGTCAAAAAGGCATGTATTTTGGCATACCATGCACGAGGGGCCTGTTTCAGCCCATATAAAGCTTTATTAAGCTTGCAGACTTGAAGTGCATTTGCTGTAATTCCAAAACCCGGAGGTGGTTTGACATACACCTCTTCCAGCAAGTCCCCATTTAAGAAGGCTGTTTTGATGTCCAACTGATGAACATTCCACTCAAAATGTGCAGCCATTGTAATTACTGATCGGATGGTGGTCATTCGGGATGTAGGAGCAAAAGTCTCCTCATAATCTATGCCCTTTTTCTGAGCATAGCCTTTAGCAACCAGCCTGGCTTTATATCTGTCAATGGAGCCATCTGGCTTCCGTTTGACTTTAAATACCCATCGTGTGCCAATAGCATGTTTACCCCAAGGCAAGTCCACAACATCCCAAGTCTGATTTTTGGCAATGGACTGCAACTCATCGTGCATGGCATTCATCCAATGCACATTACCTTGTGCCTCTTCAAATGTGGCAGGCTCCTCTTCATCAAGGAGAGTACATGCATATGCTGATTCTACTGAATTAGCACCTTCCATGTGCCTTGCTGCACTGCGAGTCCTGCCAGGTAACGGGGCATCAAGTTTACTCTCCCGGAGAGTCTGTAACAGCCAGTTTGGGACTGTTTTTGCTGCATGTATGTCTGCAATTTCTTGCTGTACCACTTGTTCCACTTCCTGTGGAGGAGGCATGACATCCCGTGGCGGAACTGAAGCATTTGAAGGTTGCTGTAAATTCTGATTTGGATCAGAAAAATCAGCAGGGGAACCCAAAGCAATGGGTAGCAACCCTTGAAATACATCTTCTGAAGGTGAAGGCATTTGAAAATCAGCCTGAGTGTAAGCTGAATTTTCAGAAAATATCACATCTCTACTTACAATGATTTTGCGTGTAGCAGGATTGTAGAGACGATGCCCCTTGCTTTCTGCACTGTATCCAACAAATATGCATTTGATGGCTTTATCTGACAATTTGTGCCTAAATTCAACTGGCACATGTGCATAGGCAAGGCATCCAAAGACTCGGAAGTGATCCACTGAAGGCTTCCTGTCATTCCAGACCTCAAAAGGAGTTTTTGTTTTTAAAGCCTTAGTGGGAGCCCTGTTCAAAATGTAATTGGCACACATCAAACCCTCTAACCAGAATTTATGAGGCATGTGTTTGCTTTTCAGCATACATCTGTCCATTTCCATGAGGGTTCTATTTTTCCTCTCAGCTTTGCCATTTTGCTGAGGGGTCAGCCTGACTGTGAGCTGATGCACAATACCCTTTTGTTTGAGGAAAGCATCAAATTCTGCAGATAGGTATTCCCCACCTCTATCCGTGCGTAATATCTGTATCTTGAGCCCGGTTTCATTTTCAACCATGGCTAAAAAGTGTTTAAACACTGTGAACACTTCAGATTTCTTTTTCAGCCCATAAACCCAAGTAACATTGGAGTAGTCATCAATAAATGTGACAAAGTAGAGATGACCACCCAATGAAGGAGTCCTCATAGGACCACAGACATCACTGTGTATAAGCTGCAATTTGCGAACAGCTTTAACTGAACCATCCTTCTTGAAGGGAAATCTATGCATTTTACCTAAAATGCACCCTTCACAGGCATGTGGAGGAGGTATCTCAAGAGGGGGCAATGCATCAACCATTGAAAATTTCTGAAGTGTCATCAAGCTGTTGTAATGCATGTGGCCATATCTGGCATGCCATAATTCTGCATTTTGCATGGCAACTGTAGGGGAAGAAATTGCCAAAGCATGAGCTGCTCTTTTCTGAAAAATATCAAGCTGAAAAAGCCCACGCAGCAGAGTACCAGATAACATTAAGGCATAGTTAGCTTCCCTGTCCCGGACAGCACATTTGTCATCCTCAAAGATGACCTGAAATCCATCTCTGTTAAGAGTGGACACTGAAAGGAGATTTTTGGTTATGCCAGGCACATATAAAACATCAGAAAGTCTGAAAATTGAGCCATCAATTGCAGTGAGCTCAACTTCTCCTGTGCCACGTACTGAATATGAGGAGTTGTTGGCACAAGTGACTTTCTTACCAACAGGGGGTGGATTCAAGGAAGTAAAGAGACACTTCCTCGAAGTGATGTGCTTGGATGCACCGCTGTCAAAATACCATGTGTTCAGTGTTTCATCAACACTGAAAGCAGATGCATCTGAAGGAGAGTCAAAACTGCAAGTCAAAAATGCATATGTATCATCACTGCAAGAAGTTGTACTATCCCGATCATCTGGAACAGCCAACCTAGAATCAGAAATGCAAGATAAAAAGGCATAATCTTGACCAACAAAGTTGGCTGCAGCATCCCCACTGTCAGATGCACAAGGGGCTGAATCTGAAACAGCCATTCCTGAGCTGTTTTTCTTTTCCTTTGCAATCCTTTTCCTGCATTCTGCTATGTGATGACCTGGCTTTTTGCAGTAGTGACAGAAACCCTTCTTTTTGGGCTTGCTTGCATCACTTTTAGCCTTTTGTGAAGGCTGTCCTGACCCACTGGAAGGCTGATTTGCTGCTGTTTTTGCCTGTCCCTTTGTTTTTTATTTGAATTTTGAGAGCATGGCTTGTTCACCTGCACGTGAAGCCAAATTTTTCCTGGTCTGCTCTTCCTGAAGCAGAAGTCCTATCAGCTCATGAAAAGAAAGAGGATTTGCACCCCCCCTCAATGATAAATTCAGCGAAGTATGAAAGCTGAGATAAGACTCAGGAAGAGAATTCAGAGTGGTTGTAATCATCTCTGAATCAGGAATAATTTCATCTATATTTAACAACTGCTCTCTGAGATCCTGTAGCTTAGTGAGGTGGGCTGACATGGAGTCACCCTCCTCCATATGTGTATTGCTCAACTCTCTTTTTAAAAAAGATACCCTGGCATCATTCCGTGCTGCATACATGCTTTCCAAAATATCCCACGCTGCCCTGGAGGTCTTACACGACCGGATATGCGGAATGATTGATCTTTTCACTGAAAGAGAGATGCAAGACAAGGCTAAGGCATCCCGTGAATCCCATCTCTTTTGCTCAGGAGTATTAACTGTAGCTGCACCAACAACTTGTCCTGCAGCTGCACCTTGTGCACGACCTCTTCCACCTCCTTGGTGAGGAGGGGTAGCAGGTGCAATATCTGCTGGTCGGATTTCATCCCCATTGACATAATCCCATAAATTGCGAGAAATCAGAATATTACGTACCATGAAACTCCAGAGGGAGTAGTTGGTACCATCTAATTTGTCTTCCTGAGAAAGACCACCGAACTGAAAATCATTCTGATTTTGATGGGCCATATCTGAAAAAGGAATTGAAGCAAATACAAAGCTGAATTCCCTTACTGGGAATAAAATGCACAACTCCCAAAAACCACACCCAAGCACGGGCTGTATATGCAACTTAGATTTCTGCACTTGAGCTGTCAGAAATCTGTCCAAGCATAAAACACTCTCCAAAATCTGCCAAAAGTGTTCCAAACACTCCAAGAAAGGCAGTATGTACAGAATACTCCAAAAAATGCTCTCCAAACACAAAAGCCCCAATTTGTGGCTAGAAATTGCAGCCAGAAAGGGGTAAAAATGCCAAAAGCCCCAAATCTGCAATTTTAATACAAAAGCCCCAAATTTCAGACAAATCTGCAATTTTGCTCTTGTGTTAGCTTCAAACTTGCCCAATGATTGCAATGGCTTCAATCTGTAAAATGCCCCAAATGTTCTTGCAGAATACTTAGCCAAACAATGGCTGTCTGCAAGCTTAGCCTGCCTTGCCAAATCAAAGATGACCTGCCAAAAATCACCTGTCAAATCTCGTCCAAAACCGAGAAGATACCTGCTGCTGTACTGAAGCAGATTCAGTACAGATTTACTGTACTGAATACTGTACGGAGATGCCGTACAGTTTGTACGGCACCGTACGGGATGTACAGCGTCGACAGGTACGGTGACCACGACGGCGTACGGTATCTGTCCACGGTGTACGGCGCTGCATCGACAGGTACGGTGTACGGCGAAGTACGATGTACGGCGCGCATATGACGAGACTTTTCGTAGGTACGGCGCTGTACGATGTACGGTGTACGGCGAAGTACAGCGCTGCAAATGGCGAAACCTGTGTAAGGCTTCCGTACAGTCGTACGGACTGTACGGACGGATTGGAGCGGGCTGGAGCTCAAGGTAAGGCACTGGTATGAAGAAGGAGCTGAGGGCACACAAGCCTAGAACCTGCTCTGATACCAATTGAAGAAAACGGAGAGAATGAGAGCTAGAGAGAGTGAGAGAGTCAAAAGCTTGGAAGCTGTAGTTGCTCAATAGAGTGTAGAAGAGTACAACACAAAGTAGTGTAGATAAGGTTTTGTCATAGTGACAAAACCTTAGTAGTCACTAACCATAGTTAGTGAACTAACTGCAGTTAGGGGGAAAAACCTCTAAAAGAGGGAAAAGTGCCCCTAACTAACTTATTATATTACATTGGTCACTGCTGAATTATAGATATAATTCCAACAGTGTTTCATGCTCGCACGAAGCACATTGAGGTTCACTATCACTATGTCAGAGAGAAGTTGCATGCAGGAGAGATCAGTATGATCTTTGTGTCCACACATGACAACGTTGCAGATATTTTCACCAAAGCGCTACCACGTGAGAAGTTTGAGGCATTTCGCAGTGCCCTGAACTTATATCCGTTTGGTGATTGATCAGCCTTGTACATGACATTGGCACTGCAGGGGGGTGTTAGAATTATAGATATAATTCAGCAGTGACCAATGTAATATAATAAGCTAGTTAGGGGCACTTTTCCCTCACTAAGAGGTTTTTCCCCCTAACTGCAGTTAGTTCACTAACTATGGTTAGTGACTACTAAGGTTTTGTCACTAGGACAAAACCTTATCCTTCTCACTTTGTGTTGTACTCTTTACACTCTATTCTATTGCAACTACGTCTTCAGCTTCCAAGCTTCCTGCACTCTCAATCTCTCTTGCTCTCACTCACTTCCTTCTCCTTCAGAAACGTGTCACCGAGCCACTGCTCCTTGAAAGCATGAATTTTCACCCTGAAATTCTAGCCATAGGGTCTAAGAAGGCCTTCAACACAAATATTTGTATCCTTCTGAAGTGAAGCGGTAGGCAGTGTGTTGTTGGTTTAAAACATGAAACATCCTTAATTTGTACATTGGATTGTACAGCGGTCCATATGAATGAATGAAAACATTGACCCACCTCCAAGCTGCCCTATACTACTTACCCTGAAGCATAGAAATATTCTATGCTCTGTAGTCTACCAACCAAATCCATTCTGTTAAGCTGACCTGAAAGGGCTGCATTGGATAGCTTTTCTATGTGATAGAAACTGGGTTTGAGCACCAAGATATGGAGATCAAGTGATATATGCACGTATCTTGCTGCCTGTCATGAGCAATTACTTTGGGCGTCAGTGATGCAAGTTAGGATGCCATGACATATAGTTGACATTTTACATATCAGCAATGCTTCAAGCATTATGAGTCAACTCTCATAAAATGCAATTTGGTAATGTTAGAATAGAATTTTCAATCCTGCAATCGACTTGAGCGCCCCAAGTGGTATATTCATGGGGCTGTGTGTAGGGGAACCATCTTTTACCATCTAGCTACCCACTCTATGACTTCATTTTCAAAATATGGTACCAAGGATACGGAAAAGTCCGTGTACTATGAAACTCAATTGATAAGTAAATTCACAGATCTTCATCAAATCGCAGCAGCTCCATGCACTTTGAATTCAGGTCCATAACTAATACTAAGTGCAGGGAACTTATGCGAGTGAAGGGCTGCAGTGATTCAGCTAGGAAGACAATTGAATATGGAAGGAGAGAGGGAGAGAAGAGTTCACAGGCACACTAGGGCCTAGAAATAAGGGCTGGACCCCGCAGAAGGATTTTAGTTCAACAAAATAACTAGATACAAAGAAGGCTCACAAGGGAGCAATAGAACTGGCAGGTTCTCAGAATCATACAAAAGAGCACGACAACTCTTGAATTTAAGACTATGAGGCCAGCCTTACTTTTTGGCTTTTCCCACAAAAAGTATGTGCTTTTATCCAAAGTAGGATGAATAGACTGGAAAGCATAAGGTTTTTCCTATAAACATGGGCGCTCAAATTCATTGTAGCTCTTTTTCCACCTGTAGGCCCTTCTTTAAAGCTGGTCGCTCATTTAATTGTGCTTTCCCCCTTAAAAATGTGGGTGAATTTAGCACTATCTTAGTCTCCTACCACAAATAAACAAATCCAACACATTTCACCCATTAATTTGTTAGCCAATGCATGTATTCTTGTACTCTGGACTAATCCTAGTCCTCTTGGGCATCCCCACCATGCATAGAAACAAAAACAAATTATGAAATGGAGACTTTCTCTAACGTCTTGCATGGGGAGCTCCCCACTCCCATTTCTCTCTTTCTTCCTGCAACTTTCCAACATGGCGTGGAAGAGGACGAATACAATTCTGTGACACACCCTTTGCTTTGAATTAGTGGTTCTCAACTAAAGAGTCTCTTTATACAACTGCAAAATCTGTGGATACTTTACGAAAATTTCTTCATCCATACAAAATTGGCATTCAATGCTGAATAGTTCTTAAATTTTACAAGATACGTGCGGGTGACCTTGCTTCAGGGCCTTTCTTTTTGGTGTGGTACACAATCTACTCAGGTGGAGAATCTCCTGTGTCTCTTCCACATCTGGTGGCTCTTCCAAGACTGGTTTTATAGGCTCAGGTCCTTGGTACTTCTTTAGAAGACTCACATGAAAAGCATTGTGAATCTTCCAATGCAGGTAGGCATTTTCATTGATTGGCTCACTCGGAAAGATACCTAGTGGAAAGCTTTGGATACACCTTCTCTTTGCCCCTAATCTTCCCAAGCCTTACTTTTTTGAACTTGAGTAACACCCAATCTCCTTCTTGGAGATTCAAGTCTCTTCTATTCTTATATGCTAGCCTCTTATAGTCTCTAACATATTGATCGGCTGCAAATATCTCATCTTTGGTTTTTAGAGTAGGTGGAAAATGATCTTCTGATAGACTATTTCGAATGATGCTTTTCTTGTGCACCCCTCTGGCTATCACGTGCCTAATGCCCCATGTGTCTACACCGTAGAAATTGACTTGGCAGACCCGAGATCTCAACTCGTTGTCTAAACTCTCCTCCATCGATAGTTTCAAGAAGGATCTCCTCGAATAGGTTCTTGGTGTACTCGACTATCACCCTGGGACAAGGAACTTTGTTATCTGCTACCACTAGCGATGGTGACTGAGGTTGAGACTTGAGCACCATACCAAAGCATCTCTCAATTGAGTGAGGGATAGGACGGTTCCCTTCTGGAGCTCTGGGAAGTGGTGCGTCACCAGGAAACGAGGCACGGGATGGGTCGTGTCCATGTCATCAACTGTAAACCCGTGGTTCCAAGGAATGAGGTAGACTAGGTGCAGCTTGAGTAAGATAGGGCTCTGCTCCACAAGGGCTAGGGTGGTGTTGAGGGAATCCAGCTAGAGAAGGAAGACTCCTCTCCCATAGATGGTATCCTCCTAAATGTGATCACCCTCTAGTGCCAAACTCGGCTTGATCCATTGAGTCCCACAATCCTGGCCATCATCGCCTTGTCCTAGAGTGACTGCATTGCATTCTTCACCTATTGCGTGTCTTCTGGAGAAAGGAGAACCTTAATGGCTTGGGGAGGCAAGGGTGCTACCAATTGAGTCCCTCTTGCCAAATTAAGGGTCACCACCAAGATTCTTCTTCGAGAAATACAAACAAATCGTTGTGCCATGACAGTAGAGGAGGGGGGGTGGAAAAAAGAAGAGAAGGAGAAAAGACAAAGGAAGGGGCTCGCAGCTAAGGCGGAGAAGGCACATGCCTTCACACCCCTAATCCTTGAGTCGAAAATGGGAGCTGCAGCTAGGCTTTGAGGAGCACTAGACAGCTAAGGCTGCTCTCCAAGTAGCGGGACAACAAAAAGGCAACTAGAGAGAACTGAGACTGGTGAGCTCAAGTCCGCAACTAGAAGTCCACAAACCAATGGGGTCAGACCTGCTCTTCTTGGACTAGATGCTGATAAGAGGGCTGAAAGAAGGGCAATAAATCAGAAAATATTAAACCCATGTTGGGAAGCCTTTGAGAAAGAGGAATATCTGGATGTGCTTGATATTTTTCCTCAGCCTTTCATTACAGACTACTGGTAGATGCACAATGTTACGATGGTGGAGCATGAAATCAAGTTGAGGCCTGATGCTCAGCCCGTAGTTCAAAAACTTAGGAGATTGGGAGTGATTCAGGCTGATGTGCTGAAGCAAGAAATAAGTGAGCTTTTGGCTGCTGATTTTATTTTCCTGTGGAAAATTCAAAATGGGTGTCTGCTGTGGTTGTCATGCCAAAAAAGGGAGGGAAGTGGTGGTTTTGTGTCCATTGGATGCTTGCACAAAGAGGAACTTTTATCCCCTTCCATTCAAGGATGAAATCCTAGATTAATTGGCTGGTCGTGAAAGGTACATGGTGTGTGATGGGTATTCGTGGTACTATGAGATTCATATTGTGAGGAAGATCGGAGGAAGATGATTTTTGTGACACGCTGGGGGACTCATGCCTTCTGTGTCATGCTATTTGGTTTGGTTAATGCTTCAGCTACTTTTCAAAAGTTCATTGGGGAAATTCATATGAGTCTTCATAGATGATTTTTGCATCTACACTTCGGTTGAGGAGCATCCGGAGAAGACTCATTTGGCCTTGAAAAGAATAGATGATGCTCATGGGAATTTGAACCCCAGTAAATGTCATATAGCAGAAGACAAGGTGAGACTTCTTGGGCCCAGCATTTTGGAAGAAGGAATTGAAATGGATCTTGATAAGATTACGGGCTTTGCCAGTGCCGAAAACTAGTCGGCAACTGAAGACTTTCTTGCAGAAAGTCACATAGTATGGGAGGTTTCTGTGGAAGGTTTTACGAAGCAACAGCATAAGTTTTTTTGAGCCAACTTTCGCCTCATCACACGAGAAACTTTCTAAATGCTAGCCATGTCAATCTGCAGTCATCTGAGATGATTCGGTTTGAAGCAAGGGAAAAAGAGGGAAGAAGGGAAAGGTAGAAGACCTGCGAGCGCAGAAGACATCACAAGAACAGCAGGTGAATGTCATGTGCCTTCCTGAGAGCCTATAATACATTGTTTAATGAAATGGCAAACTTTTGTCAAAACGGAGTATCTGTAGGGCAGGATCTGTAAGGGCTCTCGTTGACAATTTTTGTTGGTTATGAAATTCTTGCATTGCTTGTGGAACTAGATCTTCAGCAACGCTAACATGTTTTCCTTAGTATTTCCTTCTAGACTTTGTTTACATTGTAACACAGGCATATCTACTTGAGTATGGCTAGAAGCATTGAAAAGATTGAATGGTGATTTGAGGAAAGGCTATGCCTTCTCTTTTTATCTTTTTTTTTTTTTTGCCGAAAAAACAGTGCTAATTATATTACTTCGAGAACAAGATACAAGAGGTCAGCTTATAGCTGACGGGCTGCGTTCACAAACCGGACGCAGCCCAAAAGGTAGCATAATAGATCATACTCTCACGGAGGGATATGCTGAGTGTGAATGAACAGCCATCGGGGTGGTGAGTAGTGCCACCGAAGGCCCCTTCTCTTTTTATCTGAAATCCTTGTGGTTCATATTCTCAGTTTTGGGACGTGCAAAGTTTGGCCAAGTTTTGGAACCCTTAGATCTTGGGCTTCAATAAAGCTTCCCCCTTTCACCTTTCCAGGTTATAATATTTGCACATCACATTCTCACTCTTACTTATCATTGGGATTTGGAGTCATGTCACTCCGGATCAAAGGGGCATCCTTGAAGGCCATAGGGTGCTCTTTTAGAAAGTAGATCTTCATACATTGTAGCATGATGGATATGATCAAGTTTGAGTTCCCGCTCTCAAATGCACAAATCGAGCATGGTTGATGAACTTTTGATAGTCCACAATTCCACTCAAATTGGAAACATTGATGTTAGAAGCATTTGCTATTGTGCTTTAGAAATGAAAACAAAATGAAGTACACTTTGTGTGAGTGCGTGCTGCATAATTCAATAATTCCAGGCGTACAAGATTTCTTAGGAAATTGAGATCCTAGTGATACAAGCTTTTAAATTTTGGTTTTAACAATTCTTGAGTTCGTATGTCAAGGGACAACATCCACCATTTAATGCAGTCATTTACAACAGAAATGCTCCAGTCATGATAAAGTCTAAGATTGCAAAGGGAAGTTGTCATTTACCGAATGAAAATAGTTGCTACGTGTAACAAGGCTTCATATGTTTGTTTCCAGGATATCTGTATAACTATCAAACCAAGGAGCTTTACGATTTAAATTATCCTCACGAGTCAAGCGGAACTCCAACCAGTCTTGAAGGTGACCTTTTTGTGAACATCTGATGTGATGAAATGCAGAGATATCGTGATCTTCCTAGATTTGATGAGATGACTTGTGATTTATTGTAGTTCTCTGAATTTTTAGAGGGATTGAAGATACATTTTCCAGTTTCTCGCTCCTTGTGTTACCATACAGAAAACTACTTCTGAAAACACGTGACATTGAACAAGCCTGCCAGGGATTTGTACCTAGAATGTATGTATCTCAGTTTTTATAAGTGTGTGCTCATCTGGGGTTGGCAATACTGAAAGACCAAGATCACTATTCTAGGCAGAGTTTCAATGTTCCCATTGGACAAAGGCTCTTTTGTATTTTTCATTGTACTTCATTTAAGATCTGGAAAACCCAACTGTGCTCATAAAAACTAATGGATTCCTTGTTTAAAAGCAAAGCTCCTGTCTAAAGATAAGAGCTTACAACAAGTATATTCTCTCTTAATGATCTGACCAAGGTTGCATAAATACTAATGCGATCATCCTGGAGAGATGACCTGTATAGTACCACCACCATTCCCAATCCACGCACTCCACCTGTCTCCGGAGAGAGAGAGAGAGTTTCCATATAATTGTTTATATAATAATAGTTAAAAATAATAATATTACATGCACTATTTTACGCATTTTCTAGGCGAAATCCCATGCGATCATCCTGGAGAGATGACCTGTATAGTACCACCACCATTCCCAATCCACGCACTCCACCTGTCTCCGGAGAGAGAGAGAGTTTCCATATAATTGTTTATATAATAATAGTTAAAAATAATAATATTACATGCACTATTTTACGCATTTTCTAGGCGAAATCCCAGGCAAATTCTCGAAAAGTTTCTAAAAAAGGTCCTGCTTAACGTGTTTTGCGAAGTGTTTATCGTAAAACTGGCAAAGAATGATTAAAATAGTGGCAGAGGTGGATTTGCAACTTACAACAAAATACGCACCACCATGCTTGATGACCACATAGGCAGAGTCAACAAAGTGCAGCCTAGATGGATGGATTAGGTGAGTGATGTGAATAAATGAAGCATAGTGACAGTTATGGTCTTGTCTTGCTTAGACACATACTTCCCACGAGCCATGATTGTTAAGATGGTAGGGCAGGTAGTAAGATAACAAGGCAGTTCATATTTCAATACATTAGTGTGGCCATTTGGGGGTGGGGTTACAGAATGTGGTACATGTGGTAACCGAAAATGCTTCTATCTGTAGGAGGATGGGAGAAATGGTAGAGAAATATTTCCTCTCATTGTTTGGATACCTTGTGCATCCTAATGCCTTGAGCCAGTGATGGAGGACATAGGTAGGTTACCATGGGTGCAGAAAGAAAGAAAGAAAGAAAGATGTATTAATGTCCATGGGAGGCCTCGCGGGCCTATGGGACAAAGTGCACAAAAAGAAGACTCATACACTTCATGGGGTTGCCTTTGAGAAAAAAAGAATGAAAGAAATTTTATTAGAGTCTTCGGAAGGCAGATGGGTCTATGAGACTGGAAGAAAACCTGATACAAATCACAGTAAGGGTGGAGCTACTGAAACGAGCATCATCACCCTGTTGAATCCTAAGTCTAATCATACATAATCAAATACATCTAGGTGTAACAATGAAAAGAAAAAAGACTGGAGCGGAGCGGAATCCTCCGTATGTCATGTCGCCCTGGCTGGTGCATAGCCGGTGATGGGACGCTGGTGCCCGTCAAGGGGTACCGTGCGTCTCGGTCTCCGGGACGAGGCTCGACGCAAGACCAGAGCCACCGTGACTCCCGTGGGACGTATCCTGGGTCTAAACAATGACGGGAGGTCCCCCAGAGTGATCTGTGTGTCCCCTCGATGTCTCGTGTGTCGTGCTGCGATCGTCGAGTCGGGGTCTCTGTCACGTCTGCGGCTAGAGACTGGACAATCAATGTCACTCGATGGGAAGAACTCTATGATCATGCTCTGAGAGGTGTCTGATGATGTGGCCAAGCCCCGTCGCCTGAGTAAGTACTCTCTATGTCGGACCCCCTCGTGAATGAAGGCCGTGAGGCATCTCTGATTTGGGTAGGCAAGGAATCTAGAAAGGAGCCCGGAGCCGTCTCTGAAGAGGCAGTGGTAGCGACCTCGGATCTCGTAGTACACTGGGCACCTGAAAATAAAATGCTCCTCCGACTCAACCTCCTGACAGTCGCACAATATGCATAAGTGATGCTCCCTAGGAATCCCCTCTGCTCTGCCACTCTCTATGCGGAGGCGGTGTGATGATACCCAAAACTGTCCGATGGAGATCCGTAGTGAGTGAGGCATACGAAGCTCCGGTGGTGTGATGAATCCCTTCTCCGAAATACGAAGACAGTAATCTCTGTAGAAACTCAGCTTCCTTGGAAGCTCCCTCGGCTCCAACTAGGTCCTAAAGGTGTGAAGCTACAGGAGATCCTCTCGAATGACCTAGTTGGTGTGTGGCCCAATCGGGATGGTGGGTGGGAGTACCGGAGGGGCATCTAAACTGTACTGAAAAGGAGGTATCCTATCGATGTGAAACCAATCATTCATAAAGACATATGTGACCGTGAGAGGGGGAAGAGAAGTGGAAGGGAGCAAGAGAGTGAGAGTGAGAGAGAGTGACACTCTAGTGCGGGTGTGAAGTGATAGTGAGCCACACCACAAACTCAGTTGTGTTTTATTAGGATTAGGTTTACCCTATGACTGTCTTAAGACAGTCATAGGTGTCCTATCTTTAATTCTTTAATTAAGGGTTGGCAATGTGCCTTTACCCCCAACAACCTCCCACCTAAAGGCCAATGTGCCTAAAGGGGAGAAAAGAATAAAAATTACAGCAATATACAGTTACTGTATACAAGACCATAAAGTAAGAATGGTCTCATCCTAATCCCATGATGTGGCGGCAATGTGCAAACCGCTCTCTAGGCAAGCTCTTAGTGAGCAAATCTGCAGGATTATCATCAGTATGTACTTTCACAAGCTCAAGTCGCTTGTCTTCCAGTACCTCCCTGATGAAATGATATTTCACTTCTATGTGCTTGGTCTTATGATGAAAGACCGGATTCTTTGCCAACATGATAGCACTCTGACTATCACAATGCAAAACTGGCATATCTCCTGTAATGCCCAAATCTCCCACCAGCCGAGTAAGCCATATTGCTTCCTTGCAAGCCTCAGTGGCTGCAACATATTCAGCTTCTGTGGTTGACAGTGCAACGCATTTCTGCAACCGAGACACCCATGATATAGCACCTCCTGCAAATGTGAAAATATAACCGGTAGTAGACTTCCGGTTATCCGCATTCCCTGCATAGTCTGAATCTGTAAAGCCATGCACCAACGCATCCTGCCTACCATAGCATATGCACAAGTCTTTGGTACCCTTGAGATACCTCAAGACACCTTTCACTCCTTCCCAATGCCGCTTGCCTGGATTTGCCATATACCTGCTGATGACTCCCACCGCAAAAGCAATATCCGGACGAGTGGCAACCATGGCATACATCAAAGATCCAACTGCAGATGCATACGGAACCTTGGCCATTTCAGCCTTATCATCATCTGATCTGGGGCTGTCCTTACTGCTGAGTTTTAAATGTGGAGGCAACGGGGTACTAATGGACTTCCCCCCCTCCATTTTAAACCTCTGCAGTACTTTGTCAATATACTCTTTCTGTGACAGAAATAAAAGTCCCTTGGACCTGTCACGAGTAATACGCATGCCAAGAATATGATTTGCAAGTCTTTCATGTCAAAAGACTTATGCAGTTGTTTCTTCAAAGCACTGATCTCATGCTGAGATTTACGGGTATAAGCATGTCATCCACATATAGAATGAGTAGCATCAAACTGCCATCCTTTGCCCGTTTGGTGTACAAGCAATGATCGGTCTCACACCGATGATACCCTTGGGACTGCATGAAGGCATCAAACTTCTTGTACCATTCCCTTGGCGCCTGCTTGAGTCCATACAAGCTCCTCTTGAGCTTACACACAAGCTGTTCTTTCCCTTTAACAGCATATCCCTCTGGCTGACTCATATAGATCTCATCATGAAGATCTCCGTGAAGAAAAGCTGTCTTCACATCCATCTGACATAAATCCATGTCGTCATGAGCAACAAGAGCTAACACTGCTCTCAAAGTAGTCATCTTGACTACAGGGGAAAAGATCTCATCAAAGTCAATGCCCTTTTCCTGCTTAAATCCCTTGGCAACCAATCTGGCCTTATACCGAGGTAAAGCATTTGAATCCACTTTGACTTTGTAAACCCACTTGCATGGCAAAACTTTTCTGCCTGCAGGTAGCTGCACCAAGTCCCATGTATCATTCTGAAGTAGGGAGTCCATTTCTGACTGCATGGCTTTCTCCCACTTCTTTTTCTCTGTTCTTCCCATAGCTTCCTTGAAGCTGGAAGGCTCACCACAATCAGTCAGCATGATAAAATCAGCCACATTATTGGCTCCTGGAACAAACCTGGCAGGAGGCCGTTGTGCACGGGTGCTCCTCCTCACAAAATGTTCCGGATTAGGCTGCTGTCCAGCCTGTTCTTCATGCATGACGGGTGGCTGTACCACCATATCTGGCTGTTCTACAGCCCCATCTGTTGGCACATCCAGTGGTGCATCATTGGCAAAATTATCTGGCTGATTTTCAGCCTGTATACCCTCTTGAACAGGGTGATCTGCAGCAGGCTGCTGCTGCATATAAATGGGCATTCTTTGCTGTCCAACATCATCATAAATAACCCTCCTGTATTCCACAGGTTGCACGGGTTCCTTGTGTACACTATCTTCTTTAAAGATGACATCATTGCTGCGTATAATCTTCCGTTTAACGGGATCCCATAACCTGTACCCCATTTCACCTTCGTCACCATAACCCATAAAGATGCATCTGATAGACTTTGGATCCAGTTTGGTGCGTAGTTCTTTGCGTACATGAGCAAAGCACTCGCAGCCAAATACACGTAAGTGCTTATATGAGGGTGGCTTGCCAGACCACACCTCCTCTGGCACTTTCAACTCCAAAGCCTTATTTGGTGACCTGTTAATAATGTGAACTGCTGTTTGCACGGCTTCTGCCCAAAAGCCATGGGGTAATGCAGCATAAGACAACATACATCGAACCTTCTCCTGAACAGTTCGATTCATCCGCTCACTTGCACCATTTTGAGATGCATTATGAGGGGCTGTGAGTTCCTGTTTGATGCCCTTAGCTTGGCAAAACTGCACAAAAGCATGTGACACATACTCACCCCCATTATCGGATCTGAGGCATTTCTACCTTCCTTCATGCGAAGATCAACCAGCTTCTTCAGCCAATAAACCTTACTGGCTGAGCTCTTTTGGGCATATAATTCTTCTAGTCTTTGCCATAGACCATAAGAGGTCTTTTCAGCCTGTACATTGAACACAAGAGTGTCTGAAATAGTGAGCATGATAGCTGCCCTCGCGGACAAATCAAGCTCTTCCCAGTCATCAGCTGCCATATCAGATGGCTTGACACCCTTCACCCTTATGGGCTTAGCAATCTTCTTTAACAGAAGTACATTCAAGCACTGTTCTGCCCATAATGCATAGTTATGTGCTCCTTCCAGTTTCTTTATGTTCAGAATTGAAGAATCACCTCCTCCTGATGCCATATCAGATGAGGAAAGTACCTGACTCCCTGGAAGTAAAAGAGGCTGAATAAAGGTTCTGATTTCTCAGAAAAGGCCTGCTCTATTCTAGAGCCAGAAGCACTCTCAATGGTGCTGTTTTTTACTGTCAGTAAAATCTGCAGCAAAACAGTAAATGTCCCTGCAACTACTGTACCTTCTGACAAACTGTTCTGAGCTCAAAGAGGCATAAAAACAGTAATTTCAGACTGCTGCTGCTGCTCAACAAGTGCTTAACAGTGCATAATCATCTGACAAAACCATTAACACTGCTGTAAACACTGCTGTACTGACTGTACTGATCACTTCTCCCACCTCAGATGAGGTCTTGCACTGAGTTAAATTGCAGAAACCACTTGACTAACACCCCAAAAAAAAACAGTAAATGATCCTTCAGCCTGTTACAAAGCCTGCAACAGTAAATGGGATAAATCCCAAGCAATCACCCTTATACCAAGGGAAGAAAATGCATCTGAAGATCTTTGTCGGTAACCCAAGTGCTATCAAACAAAGTCTGGGCAAAAGCCCCTTGATCTGACAACTGAATCAAGTGGAGGACACCTCAACACTGAGGTAGCATGCAATATGAAAACTCTCTGACACTTGTACCTGACAATGTGCAATGCATAGACTGCCCCTGTGTACTCAGTAACAACACAAATCACAAAGTACAGACACCAAGAAGAAAATCTTTTGAGCACTGTCAACGATGGGCAGTTAGGGACCGAGTAAACTCGATGCGCCCTGACCAAGCGTGGCTCAACTGAGATTTTCAAAGTGTGTACAAAGAATGTGACCTGCAACAAATGTCACCAAATGCACTGCGGAAACAAAGCAAATGTGTGCTCCCTGGCTACACACTGCCTCAAGGCATATACTGCAAACACATCCAGGCAAAAGCCCTTTGATAAGGTCACCCAAAACTGAGAATTGCGCTCAGTAAATGCATAGAAGCTCCTGCTGTACTTCTGTCCTCGCAACGGCACGCTTCCCAAAAAAAAATAAATCGAGTTGAGTCTTTGCAGCAAAACAAACAAGTCCTGCTGTACTTCTGTACCCTGCTGTCGACGACGCCAACCGTACTGTACCTGCAGGTGGATGAAGGACTGTCGTCCGTACGACTGTACGGACAGTCCGTACAGTTGACGTGGAATAGCTGCGCCGCGCAGCTATGGAGCTGCCTGATGCAGTATCGCAACCCGACGACGCCCTGATCTGCTGCCCTGCGCCCTCACAATGCCTCGAAAGGCTTAGCAGCTAGTAGCAGCTGCTATGCAGCTGCTGGCTGCTAGCTGGATGCGGCGCCTCGAGCTGCAGCTAGCAGCTCCTGTGCACGGAGACCCGCGACCAGCGACCACCACCGTGACCACGATCTGACCTCGATCTGACCCGCGCCCGCGCTGTCGCACTGTTCGCCGCCGCCTGCGCACTGTTCGTCGCAGTCCGTCCGTACAGTTGTACGGACGACGTACGGCCGTACGGATCTGGCCGTACGTCCGGAAAGGAGTAGACAAGGAAGAGGGGGCTTGGGAGAGGAGGCTCTGATACCAGTTGAGAGGGGGAAGAGAAGTGGAAGGGAGCAAGAGAGTGAGAGTGAGAGAGAGTGACACTCTAGTGCGGGTGTGAAGTGATAGTGAGCCACACCACAAACTCAGTTGTGTTTTATTAGGATTAGGTTTACTCTATGACTGTCTTAAGACAGTCATAGGTGTCCTATCTTTAATTCTTTAATTAAGGGTTGGCAATGTGCCTTTACCCCCAACAGACCGCAGATTAACAAAAGTCTTTTGTGCATATTCCTCAGCAGTTTATATTCTTTGGGCAGAATTTACAAATTCCCCAAAGGATTTTTGTGCGAAAATATGGCTCCAAAATTAAAAAATGTTGCCAAAGATTTGACTGAAATGCGATTTTTATGCCAAAAACTGAACTAGACTGCATTATACTAGGCACAAGTATATGAATAATAGTGTAAAACATCATGATACTTCATCCAAAATATAGTTACTAAATATTCGACACTTTTCCAAAGGAGGGGCCTTGAAAAAAAATACAATGTTCCTCAGGTTGCCATTTGATCCAGTGGAGTGCCTTGTTTTGAAATTAATTTAATATGTAGATGGCTTATCTTGACAGCCTTCAGCTCATATAATATTGCACACCATGATAAGCTAAAAGCGCATAGGGTGGTTACGTCTATTCCACTGGAGTACAGGAAATTTTGCGGTCAGGAAATACAGCACTTGATATATGTAACATATGTGAATCATTATTTTATAGAGCAAAATATGTTACGGCTAAATTAGTAGCATCCCCAGGCTGAATTCTAACTTTTGCCCAACAGTAGCTTGCCCAAGCTTTCACAAGGGAGATAGTTGGATCAGTTCTGGCTCATAAAGCCAGCAAGGGAAGATTCTGACATGGCCCTGGATCCCTTGAGCATGCATGAGTCAAGTGATATGACTGGAATAGCGTGATGCCCGCCAAGTCTGAGGACCCAGTTTAGGTGTGCAATCTTGAGCTGGGAAACAGAATACGATCTTTCAAGCATTGATAAAGGGTGCTTTATGCACGTTCATGCCACTTATATATGTGATTTGGCCAACCACGATTTTGACAAGTAATTGGTGCTATGGTGCTAACCAAGAGGTGCATTATTGCATAAGCAATAGAATGACCAGGTGTGCAGCTCTGTTAGTTCTGCTACGTCACTGGAAGGTTGTTCACTGCAAACTAGACTCCTAATTCTGTACCAATGGCCACTACAGGAGCATGAAAAGCATCAGCAAGATGTGATGTACCATGTAGAGGCTAATAAAATGTGATTCACCGTGGGAGCTTTGGAGGCCAAGTCTTAAGTGGCGGAGCTCCAATAGAATAATTTTCTCCTCCAAAAGTAGAGTATACTGTTGTGTTGGGGTGATATCACATGTTTGCCATCCCAGATACCTAGCAGTAGTGCCCTCTCTATTCATCTAGAACCCACCTCAGTTCTCCATCCCGCTGCATCTGCATCATTGACCCAAAATCCACTAGTTGATAAGAGCTCCCACTGCAATATATTAGTCCTCCAAGGCTGCTCTGAAGCATTTTAAATAAGAACATAGCAGTATCATCCACAGGCTTGCAGTCAAGAAGATCCTCATCGTTCTTGATGGGAAGATGGAGTCCAATAATCTGTATCTGTGACTGGAGGAAGTGACTCATTGCCTCAGCTACTTAGAAGTAAAGAGGCAAGCGGGCACCCTTTGTTAAAATCTGAGATCTGTCTCCTCCACCTCCCTGAGTGAGAACCTGTTTTTGGTCTTAGCGACGAACTACGGAAACTCCTAAAATTTCGCTGCTCAGAGAAGCACATATGTTCTAGAGTCCCCTCCAAGAAACTCAAGTCCACCCTGTCATAAGCCTTGTCAAAGTCGTGTAGAAGGGCTGATGGCTTTCCTCGGCGTATTCAACTACGTGCCATAATGAGAAGATATATCAAAGATGCTCCTTCCCTCTACAAACCTGTTTAAGTGTCATGTATGAAGTTGGGTAGGAGGGGCTGGAGTTTGAGTCTTACTGTCTAGGACATAATTTTGTAGGTAGTGCCAAGGAGGGGAATAGACCTCCACTGAGAGACGACGGTCCTATCCCCTCAGTTCTTATACATAAATGTATGCTGTACTTTCACATATCCAGGAGGGTGCCTAATAACAACCACAGGATTATGTGAGCTCAGCAACCACATCAGTTCATATGAAGTTTTGATGACTTGTTTGGCCCAAGCCCTATACTTTGGTAGAGTGTTGTTTGTAATTCGAATGGATTTGGGATGTCTGGCAACCTATTTCTTGGGGCTGCATTTTGCATTTGTTTCTTCATAATATCACATAGATTTGTGTCTGCTGTCTGTCACGCATTTGTATCTTGTTTTATGAAAGTTTGCGCAGACAAAGTCCTCCCTAGGCCTCATAGTAAAGTATTCGGTAAGCTTGTAAGCTTAACAACTACAGCCTGCTCCCTTATCAGTGCAAGGACAATAAATTATTTCTGGCAATGTAGGATTTGTTATATTCATCACTTGAGTGATTCATTTAAAACCCTGGACAGCATTTGATAATGGTGGTTACCTTATCAACATATGTTGGCATGCAGGCTACATTGTTTCCAAGAGTGGGGTTCTCATCATGTCCTTGTTTGTGTTTTTTACAACAACAATGTCTGTCTCCTTCACGCTCCGTGAGACTCAAGCTCGTATGCTTAAATTCACAGGTATAGTGTTGGGTTTTGACTACTTACGAAGCAGAGACAATGGATGTTTTCATATTATGGATTTAGATGAGGATGTGCATTTATTACGAGTCTGTGCTTGGAGAAACATGCAGTTCAACTCCAGTACCATGCTCGACATCGGTTGCCTACATTCAGGCTTATCTTCGTACATGTCATTGAGTCTTTAGTCTTTGTACCTGTAAGTAACAACTCCCTTTCCCTCCTTTTTATTAACCATCAATCAATATGAATTGTGTCGATTGCTATAGCTTGTCTATCTGCTAGCATACGAGTGTAGTGGTTTAGGTATTTGCTACCCCAAGCTACTGCATGTTTGCATCCAATGGGATGGATCAGGGATTGCAACTGGGTACTATGTCGAAGTCCTCGGGAGACAGCACTTTGAATTTTAGGTCATATGCCGGCCAGCTGTACTGGTTTTCCTTGGGAGAGGGTACCGCCCCTTCCTCAGCAACAACATTTCCAATAAATAAGGCTCACGTGCCTTGACATAGATGCAAGAGTTCGCACATTGACGTTGCATTTTGGTACATATATGTGCACACCAGGGTGCTTCTATGCCCTCACACATTATCATTTGTTCTGAAGCCTCATAATTATATGCACATGTGATTCCAGTAGTTATGGATAGTGCAGGAGTATATATTATATTTGTTTGTTTAACCTGTGCATTTTGCAACAGTAGGTCAGGATTTCTGATGTGATGGTTGTGATAATGTGGCTGTGCAGATTATGATCGGGATTCTTTTCTTCTTGTTTGAGTTCTATGATGATCAACTTCTGGCTTTCATGGTGCTTACGTTAGTTTGGCTGTGTGAACTTTTTACCATGATCAGGTGAAGACGAACATGGTTTGGTTTTCCTTTTACTTTGTGAGAAAATACAAACTGCTAGTATTAACAGGGATTACGTCAGATTCAAGCAATGAAAAATACATGCAAATGAGGGGATATTGGAAGCATAAATGTTAATGCTAGAGGAAAGAAGCCAAGCAGATTGCTTGGAATATAGATTGTTCTCTTTTTAGAGGGTTGTGAATACAAACTTTGTCATGAGCATCAAAATCAATCCTAATGCCCACGCTTTAAAAAAAAAAGTGGGCGTTAACATGCAGGGATGCCTTTAGAACTCTATTTGAATAGTTTTCATATGGGTTCACAGTTGAGACAGCTATCTTTATTATGTGGAGCAGTTGAGAAATTGATTCACTTCAGAAAATCTGCTAAATTTTACATTATACTGATCAAGCCACGTCTGAGCTTATGATGGATGGTAGTTACACTTCATACTGAAACGGGGTTGGTTTCAGGGGGAACCTTAATTCAACATGCTACAGGCTTCACGACTCCTGGTAGACCATTTTACACAGGATTACATTCATACTCTCTTTAAAATATCACATGATGGTTTGAGAGATGTTACTTCACTTCATGAAGAATGTTAATACATTGGTTAATGCGATTCTACTGCTCATAACAAGAGTGGTTGTGCATACCGGTTTCATGCATGACATTTTGTGAAAAATGCAAGCATGCAACATGCAGAAGAGTCATGGTTTTCTGGTCATCAAGTAAGAACCCTTTTGTTAGTGCTGTCTTGTGACATGTGAAAGCAGTGGAGGACTGTTGAGCTTGAAGGGAAGCAGATTATATATAGCACTGCCTTGTGAAGAACGTGAAAGCAAAGTTTTAATTGGTTAGTACTGCCTTGTAAAATATATAAATGCACTAGAAGAGGGGATTTCTATTTACTTGTTACAGTAGCTGAAAGGGAGCACGTTTTTAAGAACTTGTAGTCGATATATGCCCTTGAAAGGCAAGTTAAATGAATATCTTTTGGTGGGTGATAAACCAAGCAAAGGTGGTTGGGACAATGATTGTCAATTACTTACAGGTATCCTTGTAAATAGTCAGTTTGTAGACAGAGCAACCAGCTTTAGCATATCCCTTTTAGAGAATTGCCTCTTATATGGCTACAGTGTTGAATTTTCAATGTAATATATTCGGAGATAAAAATGTATGAGCACAAAAACACAAATTTAAAATTTCCCTTCTTTTAGCTACGAAAACTTCCTCTTGCATGACCCCAGGCTCCTATGTATGTATTATCTATGTATATTTACACATATCAGATATCTATATATATACACACATACATACACATATGTAGCAAGCTTCTTGAGTAGAATTTCTCCCACTCCTAATGGTGAAAATAAGATCTTCCCAAATAGAAGCCAGTATATGAGCCATTGAGTGGATGGATGGCCACCTAAAACATGTGCTTGTCTCGAACTCCAGATCCACCACCAATGTAATGCTGGAAACCACCCCCCAAGCCGAACTTGCCGGTGAAGAAGACAGGGTATCCTGAGCAGGAATAAGAATAAAAAACAAATACTGTGGGTCCATGATGCTAAGATCTGTAGGACCACGTCTCAGACGGCGCTGATGAGGAAAGCATGGTCACCAGCCTGGGCTCATATAAAGCAAAGGCACCAGAGCCTCTGCCCCAAATAGTTGCTTCCCATGTCATTGTGAAAGACTCAGATGTAATATAAGAGAACAATCTGAAAATTCTGGTCCAACTCACCATGACAATGTGACATCTCCACACACAAACCACTAATTATATTGTTGAAATGGTAGTAATACGGTAAAAGAACCCCTAAAATTGGCGATAATTGTCAGAAGCATGGGAATACAACTAGGAAATGGCTGTTTTCAAATTTGTGACGGAAGTAAACACAATCTCAAAGAAGGAAAATCAAGAAACACACACACACACACACACACACACTCTTTTTTGTGTGAGAAGAAATCTTTTATTACATTCATAGTTACTTCGAAAAATAATTACATTCATAGTTACTTCGAAAATAATTTTTTGCTGTAAAATAATTACATTCATAGTTACTTCGAAAATGAAGTAACTAGTACTCAGCTAAAGATCTCAGTATAAGCTGTATACACATCCTGATCAATCAAACGAGTCTGAACACAATCATAGAATGATTGCTGCAGAGATCGTTTGAAAAAAAGAAAAGATGAAAATATTGGATCACCAAAGACTCTATGATTTCTGTCCATCCATAAAGTCCATAGTGTCCAGTAGCGTACCCATACAAAAAATAAGTCAAAACCCTGTCTCACTGGATGAAAACCAAACAACCAGAAAAATCTGCCAAAGGTAACAGTAGGAAATCTCGCTCGAAGCCTCTGTCGGATGAGAGCGATGAAGTCACAAGTATGTGGACAGAACCAAAAAATGTGAAGCACAGATTCAGTAGAGTGCTGGCATCTGTGACAAACAGCCGGAGCAATATGTCTGTGTGCGAGTAACTGGCCAGATGGAAAAATGCCAAGCAGAACTCGCCAAAGGAAAAGCTGTTGCCGAAGAGGGACTTTGTAATGCCAAAGGAGACGCAGCCGTTTTCTCCACCACTTCATTGGGCGATCCATATGCCAAACAGTATTTGCTCTGTCAGAAATCCAAGGCGGAGGTAATAACACTTTATACAGAGATGACACTGTGATATGTGAGAGCTTCAAGGGACGGGCGGATGAGGAAGAAGAGTGTAAAATCCAATCCTTAAGCCTATTCTGAAGTTCCAAACGAGGTACCGGCAAGAACGGTTGAAGTATTGCTGAAATCCTATGCCAGAAAGGACGATAATGAGCTCCCAAACCGTATTTGCTAGCAGCCATAGAAAAAGATAAAAATGTGCCATCATTCTGAAGTACATCCGCCACGGATGAAATGCCTTTGAAGGAGAGAAAATAAGAACGTCTGGGTTCTTGTATGGCCAAAGGAGGGTGGAATACTTTAGACCAATAAATATTCTCAGCCCTCAAAGAGTTTCCCGACAGAGAATCTCTACCATGCCATTCCAAGTGGGATAAGATATGTTTCCAATCAAGAAGTGGGCAAGAGACAAAAGGGCAGCCTCTGATCTTGCCTTGGATAGAGCCAGATAAGAAATCTCACTGAGTAGGCTACCAATGCCCAAAGGCAGAAGTATGAATATGTAATAAGAGAGAGCGGATCATGAAAGCCCAAGGCTGATCTCCTTGTATAAACTGTATCATCATTTTCCCTCTGTGAGCAAGTAAATGCATTTGAATATTGAGAATGTTCAGACCCCCGTGCATCTTTGGAGAACAGAGACGATGCATAGAGAGTAATCTGAAACTTTTCTTGCCATTTTTTGAAAACCAGAAAATTTCCATGATAGCTGACATAAAGGAAACTAGATCTGCCTTAGTGAACATAATGAGAGGCAGATAAAATTGTATGTATGCTATCAAAATGGATTGTGTGATTCGCAAACGAACATGTAATGGCCAAGTTGCAAGCTTTCAATATTCAAGTTTTGCCCTTAACTTTGTTAGCACCCAATCAGTTTGTTGGGAACGGGTGAGTCCCTGACCTAGAGGATAGCCAAGATGTCGAATGAATTGAGAAGCGGGGACAATTTTCCCAGGCCACAGAAGACTGTGCCATTCCTGTGCATGCAACGGCAACAATTTTGATTTCTGAAAATTTACCCGAAGACCAGCAGCCAATCCATATGTAGAAAGAGCCTGCATAATCATGGACAGATCACTCCGAGTATTTTTTGGGGTAAAGAATGAATCATCAGCATATGCTTGAGCGATCATGCTATGACTGCCAAGAATCTCCAAACCGTGCAACTGGTCAGTGTCTAAAAGGTGGTCCAGATATTGAAGCATTGGATGAGTGGCGGATGAGTGGCTATGGCAAAAAGTAAAGCACTTAGGGGACATCCTTGCCTAACAAAACAACCAAGAGTCCAGGATGTAGAAATATCCCCTGAAAGTATGCAGGCAGCTTTACTATCTTGATATAGCTAAGTGATGAGTTGCTGCATTTTTGTGCCAAATCCCAATGCCTGCATAGTCGATGAAATAAAATCCCACTTAACAGCATCAAAGGCTTTGGCAATATCAACTAGCAATAACAAAACATCCTGCTGCGTGTATTTGGCATATTCAATTCCAACATAGGCATTAGCAATGTTATCTGTGATATGCCTACGCGGGACAAAGCCATATTGGGTAGGATGCAACCCATCATGTAAAAACCCCTTTAGCCGATCGACAATCATTTTGGTAGTGACTTTGTAAATGACTGGCATAAGGGTGATAGGTCTCCAGTCTGCCAAAGATTCACCAATTTGCTTTTTTGGAAGGAGTTTAAGAAGACCTCTCTTCCATGTGTCTGGCATTTTTTGATTTTGCCATGCAGCATTCACCATATGTAGCAATGTATGCTTCAAAAGAGACCAATATTATAGAAAAAACTCAACTGTTAGATCATCCCATCCTGGAGATTTTCATCTGCCACAGGATTTGATTGCATCTGACAGTTCCCTCTCAGTAAAAGGTTCCTCCAATTCCAAAGCTTGAGTAGTGGAAATAATAGGAGAAACATGTTGCAACAGTAAATTTCGTGCAAGCAAAACCTGCTGTGAGGGAGGAACTGCAGAACCAAATTGCTGAGAGAAATGATGCACACAAACAGAAGCAAGCTGTAACCGTGAGGTGGTCCATGATCCATTAGGCATAAGCACCCTGCAAATTTCTGTTTTTAGTCTCCTTTGATGCAAACTTTTGAAAAATTCTTTGAAGAGCAGCCTTTATCTGTATAGGCTCTTTGTCTTGCTCTAGTCTCCCATTTAGCCAATTTCCTGTGATCATTTAGTTTAAGACAATGTTTGGCCTGGCATAGTGTTGTTTACTCATGCATGGACAACAAAGATGGCTGAGTTCAGTGAGGTCTTGACAAGTGAATTTGGCCTGAGCAATGGTTTCCCTCAGAGTCTTCATGTAAGACTTGCCATAAGCTCTAATCACAACTTGCATTTTGGAAACAAAAGAATCCCAGGCATCATCAATATGAATATGGTTGCGAGAAGACAGAGAATGAGATGCTTCAGTAACCACGGCCTTGAAAGCAGCATGTTGCAAATAGCTATTGTTTACGATCAGATGTCGCCTTTGTGGCAATCTATCATCTGGCATAGCATGAAAGGATAGCCGCAACCATAGAGGTGCATGATCTGAATGCACAAAGGCATAGTCAATCCACATTTTGCATGTAAAATCCCCATTTTGTTGTTGAGCTACACTATACCATCGATCCAGACGTGCCTGATAAGAAGAAAGGGCATTATGTTGGAAGGTGTATCCAGGTGACAAAGGCTGCAATTCCTTCCAAAGGTCAACCAAATCCAGATGCATCAGTAATTGGGACCATGCATGCCTTTCAGGAGTTAACATATGATCATGTCTAGAGGTATTGTCACCTTGTTGTGGAGCATTATTGAAATCCCCACATATGAAGGCATGATATCTCCATGGATATTGTTGCATGGCATCCCAAATTGCAGTTCTTTCTCTAGAGGATTGAGGTGCATAAACAGAAGCAAATTCAAACACCTCTCCTCGAATAATGCATTGAAGAACAAGCCATCTGCCTTTGTTGTCATTTAAAGCGATAACTGGCTGAAGCTCATGTTTGATCAGAAGGACTACCCCTGAGAAAGAGTGCTCCCCAGCATAGAAAATATCATAACCACAGTAGTGTCGTGTCTTTCTTGCATAGACGTGTTGGTTGTGTTCTTGTAATGCCACTATGTCAAGCTGAAATCTATTGATGTACAGCCACACAGATTTCCATTTCCTACTGTCACACAGCCCCTGGACATTGAGTGTAAAACATTTGATATGAGCAGTCATATTTACAGATATTTATAGTAATATAACAACTATGTACAGCAGCAAAATTCATGATGTCAGCCCTACATTTCTATCTCAGGGTCAAGGCCTCTCCCCTGAGAAGAAGTAGCCACCTGAGGAGTAGACAACAAAGCAGCAACCTCTTCTTCACTTGCATGCAGCTATGCTCCGGCCAACACCTCCGACACCAATGCTCACCAAATTCACATACACCTCCATTGGGGCCAACGTCTTCGAAAATACTCTACCCTGGTTCCCCCCCTTGAAATTCAAGAAATCCCTTTGACTCCTCCACGACACAACATGGTTTTATTTGCAATGGAGGTAGGAGCATCCTTAGTAGGCATTTGAACCGGCAAAGTGGCAGGAGGCATTTTATGTTGATTCATTGGACACTGTAAAGCCATGTGTCCAAATTTTTTGCACTCAAAACAAGCCCCTGCAAATAATCCCCATTTCAGTTTATAAAAAGCACTTCCCATGTCCACATTATTCACCGTGATTGAATAAGAGTCCGGTGTGGGATTATCAGTATCCCAGAGAATGCAAAATCGATTCGAGTTGCCACTAGGCCGTGGTGGGCAGACCACTTTGCCTAAAGATGCTGCAATTTTAGGCAAGAGTGAGGCCATGCATTGTGGGAAGTCTACAACTTCAACCCAGACCGGGCATCTGTGTCGGATTAAAGCCTGAAAATCCCTTGTGGGAGACCATGGCAATACATGCACCATTTGCTGCCCAAAAAAGAGAGGCGAATGTTCCAAAAGCATTTGTCTGTGTATCTCATCCAACATGATAACCTCAAAAAACCCCCTGGCTGCATAGTGTACTTTGCGAACAAACGAGCCAGCCAGTGTGCGAGTCAACCAGTTGCCTATCTCTACGGCAGGTGGCATCCGGCCTGGAAAAAATAATATGACTGCATTTTTAGCATATTCTCTGACTGGATCCACAATTTCATCTACTTCAACCATGAGGCTAACTGAAGGAACCGAGTCTTTCCACTTTTCCTTGTGTCTGCAAATCCTTCATGCATGACATCATAGACTAGTTGGGCCTCAAGAGTATCATGTACCGCGTCATGCTGACCCTCAGCCTGCTTTTGCTTCTTGCAGTGAACCGAACGCTCCTTTTGAAACGTTTTTTCATAGGAATATTCAACCATGGCTTTGTAAAAAGTGGAACTCAGAAAGGAGGTACCTGTAAAAGGGTAGTGGAGGAAAAAAACCAGTCCCCAAAATAAGCCCACAGGAAGCCCACAGAGAAGAGAAAAAGAGTATATTTGTAAAGAGAGAGAAGGGAAAGAGGGATGTAGAGGTCGAGAAAAGATAATAAACAGTTTTGTAGAGGAAGAAGAGAGAAAAACCAGTAAAAAAACCCAGATGAACTATATTTTAGAGGAAAAAGGAAGATTTTGGCGATGGGAAAGGTGCAGCAAACCCAAAGACTGAAGAGGAGAAAAAACGGGAGCAAAAGCCTTCAAAATCAGCGCGTGGATGTAGTCCAGAAGCAAAACCCTGCATGGAAACGATCCAGGAACCGGAGATGGACTGGGAGTAGCAAAACTGTAGCAAGCGGAAATGTCCGTACAGGCCGTACACCTGTACGGAATCCGTACGGAGCTCTGACGGGCTGTACGGCTGGTGATAAATGCTCCAGATCACCGGTTTTTGGGCTCTGATGCAGCGCAGCTGGGAGCTAAGGCTCACGGGCTGGTTGCTTGAGGCTCTAGAGCTCACACACCTCTCTCTCTCTCTCACACACCACCTCTCTCTCACGCACACCCACCTCTGACACACACACACACACACCGCGCATGTGTGTGCGCGCGCACACACACACACACAGCATCCTAGGGCTCTCTCATGCAAGAGGAAGTTTTCAATTTTACATACATACATACATACATAAACAAACAACTAAACAAACGAATAAATAATTAAATTTGTATATGTGTGTGTGTGTGCGCGCGCGTGCATGTGCACCAGCATACATACATACATACATACATACATACTTTTTTTTTTGGTAAAATCCATTGTATTTATATGCTCATAAATTTACAATATGGGAGGTCTCCCACACACTAGCAAAGAACTCCGAAAGAGAGCCCAATAGAAGAACTCAAAAACAAGTAGAGAACACTTCAAGGCAAGTAGCATCCAAATCCCTTGCAGCAATACTGTCATGTAAAGACTGCTTAAGGGACATTCTGAAGAAAATATATGCCTGAGGAAACTGTTGACCCATCCTAGAGTGCAGTCTCTGTGTCCAGATGGTCCATAATACCCAAAAGCGAGTCCAATGAAAGAAAAGGAGGAATGGAGACATCTGAGACGAGCAGCATCCAAACATCCAGAAAAGTTTCCCAAATCTGATAGAAGGGAACCGAAGCCGCAGTAAATGAGAAACCTGAGTGATCAATGTGCGAGAGTGCGGGCAAAACCATAATAAGTGAGGAACTGTCTCGCGAGGATGAGAGCAACGGGGGCAGAAAGGAGAAGCAATGCGGCGAGCTGCCAATTTCACGCCAATGGAAAAGGCTCCCACTATACATCTCCAAAAGAAAAGCCTCTGTTTCAATGGCAATTTTGTTTTCCAGATTTTCATGAGACGGGATTGCCACCAAGATAAAGGCCTATCCAAATTCCAAAGAGTGTTGGCATGCTTGTCAATCCATGGCTGTGGAAGAAGAAATCTGTAAACCTTCGAGGCAGTCAGATTGTGTATCGAAAGTGTGTATGCAGCAGGAGGTATGGAAGTCAAATTCCAGTCCATTAATCTGTCCTGTGCAAACAGTGGAGGAACCGGAACAAATGGCTGCATCATAATTGAAAGTGTTCTCCAAATGGATCTATGATGCAGACCCAAGGAAAATGTCCTGCAAGCTTGTGGAAATGAAAGTGTATAGCCTTGTTGATCCACAACATCACCAACAAATCTTATGCCCAATTTCATGAGATTATATGCTTTGATAGGTGCCTGTAAAGCGAGAGGCGATGCAAACACCTTGCTCCAATGGATGCTTTCCAATCGAAAGGAGTTGCCATGACGAGAGGAAGCACCTGTCCATTTTGCATATGAAAGAATTCTCTTCCAATCATGAATAAAAGCAGTAGAAACAGGGCAACCAGGAATTTTTCCCTGAAAATTAGACAAAACTGCTTCCCAGTGATCTGTAATCCAATGCCCATATGCATGGGAAGCCATGTTTCCACACATAGCTGCTAACATAATAGCCCATGGTTGGTTTTGCTGAAAAAAATCAGCAATCATAGTGCTCTTTCTTGCCAACATATGAACCTGGAGATTGAGAATATTCAGCCCCCCATGAGTCTTGGGTGAACAAATAGACAGCATAGGTAGTAGTCTCAAAGCTTTTTTAAGAGATTTACTTTTCCAAAATATCTCCATAGCTTGGGACATATAAGAAGCCAAATGCTTGAAAGACCAAGGAAGAAGAGGCAGATAAAATTGCACATATGCCATAATGATGGACTGTACTATCCGGAGTCGAACATGTAGAGGCCAAGTGGACAAATGCTAGTATTCCAGCTTCTTATTGATCTTTTGAAGCACCCATTTGAGCTGTTGTTGCGGAGTAATATTCCAGCCAATGGGGTATCCGAGATGTCTGACAATAGTAAAGGAAGAGATAATGTGGCCTGGCCAAAACAGTGCATGCCAATCAGCTTCTTTCAAAGCTAGAAGTTTTGATTTCTGAAAATTGATATGCAGTCCAGCAGCTATACCAAAGTCATTCAGTGTATGCATCAAACAAGAAAGATCACTTTGAGAATTCCTTGGCATGAAGAATGAATCATCAGCATAGGCCTGTGCAAGAAAAGACTTTGCCCCTGGAATTTGCAAACCATGAAGCTGTCCTGTATCTGCCAGATAGTCCATATGCAAGAGTAACGGATGGGTAGCAATGGCATACAGTAAGGAGCTGAAAGGGCAACCCTGTCTCACTGAGCGAGTCATAGTCCAGGTTCTTGACAACCCACCACCAAGCAAGCACTGTGCAGTGGCATGAGAATAAAGCCAGTAAATGATGTGGACAAGTCGAGAGCCAAATCCCAATTTTTGCATAGTTTGAGAGATGAAATCCCAATGGACAGTATCAAAAGCTTTCGCAATGTCTACTTGCAGAATGAGAACATCTTGTTTAGAATATTTAGCATACTCAATCGCAAGCAAGGCATTGGAGATATTGTCAGTGATCTGCCTCCTGGGGACAAACCCATACTGCCTAGGATGAAGTCCTGCTTGCAAGAGGAAGCGAACCCTGAGGACAATCATTTTAGCAATGAGTTTGTAAATGACAGGCATGAGGGAAATAGGCCGCCAATCAGCCATCGTCTCACACAACCTTTTTTTGGGAATCAATTTTACAAGGCCATGTTTCCAGGATGGAGGTAGAGATTGTTCTGCCCAAGCATGATTGATCATTAGAAGGAGAGTAATCTTGAGATCACCCCAAAATGCACGGAAGAATTCAACAGTCAGTCCATCCCAACCAGGGGAGCTGCTTTTGCGTAGATGACTCAAAGCATCTTCCAGTTCACTAAGCAGAAAAGGCTGCTCCAATGTAAGGGCCTGTTCCCGAGATACTATAGGCTGAACATGCATAAGAAATTGAGACCTGACTGCATTTACTTGCATCAAATGATCAGGTGGAGAAGAAAGGAGCTGCTGAAAGTGACTAAAACATTGCAATTCCAGGTCTGATTTGGAAGTGGTCCAGGTGCCATCAGCTTTCTTGATCCTGCAAATATCCTCCTTTCGCCTATCCGCATGGAGACTTTTAAAAAAGGCTTTGGAGGAGCAGCCCTTATCCAAAAGGGGTTTCATACGAGCTCGGATTTGCCACTTCTTTAATTTGCGAAGATCATTTTGATGGATGATATGAGCCGCATAAGCACAAGAATCCTGTTCAGAAGAAGTAAGCTGCCTATGAGAACTGATTGCATCCATTTGCTGCTTGTGGGATTGAGCCCATTTTATCTTGAGCCGAAGGTTTTCCATGTAACTCCGTCCATAGTCTTGAATAACAGCCTGTAAACGATGAGCAAGGCTGATCCAAGCAAAATCCATATCCTCCTGAGCATGTGAGAGGAGGGGACGGACAGCCACTCTCACCATGTTCTGAAATTGTTGATGAAGCAAGTAGGCACTATTAACATACATACATACATACACATGTGCGCACGTGTGTGTGCACACACACTTTTTGGTGTGTGGGTGAAACACACACACACACACACACAGAGCCCGTGATGGTCAACAATGCTAGTACAAGTTCTTATATTAATCAAATAAGCTATATCTAGGGGCATTTGACATTCTTGTGTTTCTAACTTATTGATTGCAACAAGATGGCCTTGTATCTCCTCACATTAATTATAATGAGATGCTCTACAATGGTCAATTTTTCATCCGTTTTAATGAAGGGGGGAAAAAGGACTACTGTAATAGTATCCTAGTGCGAATTAGAGGGGACTGTGGAGGGGAGTATATTATATACGTCCAACCCACCACTTGTCTAAGAACTTGTTGAGGTGACATCTAATCGTATCCTCGTTATCCTCCTATTCTCCCTCCTCCTTCAACGCTCATACACTTCTTCCTCGTGACGAGGGCCCATTGACACATCCACTTAGGAAGGCGGGGTCTATGAGACTCACGGACCGAGATCCTTACATGTACTGTTTGGAATCATAATGGAACCTTATGAACAGAGCCAAGGAACTTCCCACATAGGATGAGACATTGTCTTTTACATGAGACTCATCAGAGCCCAGAGTGCTCACTACCACGAGCGTGTGAATACAAGAGGTGTATGAGGATCAAACAACGTAGTAGTTCTATACCGATCATCTCTCACAAGGTTGATCATTGTGGAGCGGCGCGAAGTGGAAGTGGAGGCATGAAGTCAGCAATAGAACGCTGTCGCCCCCTCAAGGGTGCAGTCCTGGTACGTCTCGTGGTCGTAGCTCTGCGTCTAACCAAGGCCACTGTGACCCCCGTCGGTCGCGGGCTTTGACCCTAAACAAGGAGGGGATGTCCCCAAGTGTGATCTGTGAGTCAACCCTCTGTCTGAGCTGTCGGGTCACAGGCTCCGGGTCACGGTCATGTCAAGGTCTCGCCTCGTGGGGGTCTATGTGATCTGGCTGAAAGAACTACGTGATAGAGCTCTGAGAGGTATCAGTCGAGGGAGAAGTCTGCTCATGTCTCCATGCTCGGAGTATCCTATCACGGTGTTTGAGCATCTCATGAATGAAACCAGCCAAGCATCGTTGGTCTAGGTAGGAGAGGACATGGGCCAACATCCCATAACTATCTCTGAAGAGGCAGTAGAAACGCCCTCGGATCTCATAGTAAACAAGACACCTGAAGATGAAATGCTCCTCTGTCTCAACCTCCTGCATGTCACACAATGTGCATATGCGCCTCTCCCTGGGTAACCGCTCTGCTCGGCCGCCCTCGATACAAAGTCTGTGTGAAGAGACCCAGAATTGCCCAAGGGAGATCCTCAGCGAGTGGGGTAGGTGAATCTGCATGTATCCTGGTGGATCAAAGAAACGCTCCGCTGTGATATGTAGGAAGTGATCTTTGTAGAGGCCCAGCTTCACTGGAAGATCACTCGGGCCTAACCAAGTCCGGAATGTGTGTAGCTGTAGTAGATCCTCACGTATAACCTGGTTGACCTCGCGTGATAGGAGGGGAGAGAAAGGAGCATCCATGCTGTACTGGAAAGGAGGTAGTCTGTCCATGTGGAGCCCTAGTCCTGCAAACCATCTCTCTGTGCGTGCATACCAACACTGCTGATCTCCCCCTACTGCAAGTGCCATAGAAGAAGACAATGCTAGCCATGGTATCCTGCTACGCCCGGATGTGTAATCCCCATACTACCTGACTCGGTACAGATATGTAATGACCTGAAATGCAGCATCTAGCTGTAATGGGGGTGACCCAAACTCTACTTGAATGATTTGGTGAGGGACAGATGGCTTACCACGGATCATCAGTGATAACATGAGAACCTGTAGCCGCTCCACCCTGGCCCACTCTGTATCCGACAAATCTAGCCTCCAGCATGGGCTGCCATACATCTTCGCAGGGCGGACCAAGGAGTCAAAGAGCAACCCTTTGGTCCGTGGACCCTGAAAATGAGAGTGGAAGCACTATCTCTCTAGTCAAGCCAATGAAGCATATCCTTTGCTGAGGCGCGCCTACATTGCGGGTCTCATGGTGAAGGTGGGTCCGGAAAAGACGACCCCCAGATAAGTGTATGATGAAACTACCTCAACAGGGGACCCATCAAATGTGAAATGCTCATCGCGCATGACGAGTCGAGATGTATTGAAGATCATAACCTTGGTTTTACCCAAGTTGACTTTCAAATCATGAGACTCACAAAAGGACTGTAGTGCATCCAGGTGTCTCTGGAGCCCCTCTGCTGAGGAAGACAAGAGAGCCACTCCATCTGCATAAAGTAATATCCGGATCAGCGTGCCCGCGAGAGAGCAGCCTACCCCACCTTGTGCCTGCATCACTATCTCAAGCTCGTCGATGTAGAGGCCAAACAAGGTAGGTGATAATGGGCACCCTTGTTTGATCCCGATAGTGCTCATGATCTCGTCTGTCCATCCAGATCCTGTCTGGACTCTGTCTGAAGCTCGCTCATAAAGTGCCATGACAGCCCAAATGATCTCATGGTCGTAACACAAATCCTGTAGGCGTCGTATGAGGCGGGCTCTCGGAACGGTGTCAAATGCCTTGCGGAAATCCACAAAGCAATAGTAAAACCTCTACTTCCATGCCCTCGCCTCCTCGATGATACATCTGAGCGCGAGAATGTGGTCCATGGTCCCATGATCTCACCTGAAACCGGCCTGTCCTGCTTCTCTGAGTCCTCAATACTCCACAAATCAGCTGATCTCGTAATCAAGTACTGATGCATAAATCTTGGACATGACATGTCCAATCATAATGGTCCTGTAGTTCTCCAAGTTCATGGGATCCCTTGCCTTGTGGATGGGTGAGATAGTTTTGATGGTCTAGGTGCGTGGAAACCCCAAGCAAACGGCTTCATTAAATACGGCTTCATTAAATAGATTGGCTAGGAGGTTAATCTCATATGCAATGAACTCAGTTCATAGTTCCTCGTGATCCTTTGCTCGGCCATCATGAAGTTTCATTACGTCATCCTTTTACCCCCCCCCCTCTAGTGAAGAGGGTGCAGGATGTGGGGCGTGGCATATGTGATAGGGTAGGGGCTGGCTGATTTGGGATATCATAGAGCGTGCGTGCATAATCAGACCACACCTGAGTGTCAGTGAGTGGTGGGGAGGGCCGTCCCTCTAGAAATATCTGCCAGAAGTGCTTAGAGTTGTTACTGAATAGAATGTTCAGTAGCTCCTCGTTCCGACGCACGAAGTCAAGTTTCTTCCTGCGTACCAGACGGCGGTACTCGCGTAGTGAGCTGACGGCGTAAAGCCTTACACTCATCATCGTACTAGCTATTACAGGGTACGGTCCCAGGAGGTGGTGGGCAGGTGGAGCGGGTGGTGTGGGGAAAGGCGTGAAGAGCGGCCTCGTGTAGTGAGCGAGTGACTAGGACAACACGGTCTTCTAGTAAGGGTATAAAGTCAATGTATGCGAGAAGTATGTACAGACGGCCAGAGTAAGTAGGTGAGTGATCGCGATCAAAGCATATATCATGGTAAGTGGAGTAAGAGCTCAATGGGGTAGAAAGTGCTGTGCAGCGGGGGGTAGAAATGCTAAAGAAAAGATAGGTATGGTTAGCCCCTAGAGGGAGAGGTGCTACGGTAAAGTCAGTGATGTGAGATGTGAGGGCAGGGAATCCCATGATGTAGTCCACAACACTGAAGCCTCCCCCATGTGGAAAGCAAGTGAACCCACCTGATGCGGGCCATTTGTCAAGACCATTATAGATAATGAGATCATGCATCCTGCCGAGGTCTAATAGGGCCTGCCCATAGGATGTAAACGGTCCTCGTCTGTCAGCCGAAACTCGTAGCATACCTGCCTCCTCAAGGTCAATGTCTGGCAGTAGAGTGGAATCATCCTTGAAGTCAAGGAGTGGTGCCTGACGAGCGCCTGTTCTCGGGTTGAAGTCCCCAACTAGGAGGACATCCCCGCAGCTAGAGAAGTCAACGATGGACTGATAAAGGGCAGCAAATGGAGATGTCTCATCCTCCCCTCGAATATCCATGGCAAAGTGGGAGGTCTCGAGGGGAAGTAGCAAACTACGATAAACAAATCTCGGCTATCCATGTGTCAGATCCGAATCCAGAGAAACCTGGAGTGTGGATCTCTCTGCTCCACTGAGATGGTGTCCAAAAGTGTGGATCTGTAAAGGACTGCGACTCCTCCTGATCCTCGAACCCCTCCTGTATCCCTCGTCTCATCTCTGTAGGCAGACTCCCATGTATACCCGCTGACTGCTGGTAGTGGGCGCTCTAGACTCTGATGTGTCTCTGTGTAAAAAACTATGTCGTGACCTGTATAGGATTTCGAGAAGTTTTCTGGTTCAGACCATAAGGTACCATTATAGTTCCAGATGGTACATGATAGGGTCTCGGATGTCTAGGTCTCATAGACCTCGTCTTCCTATGCGGGAGGAGAGGTGGGTGCCCGACGGGGGCCTGTAAGGAGTCGTCCATCTTGTACTACTGCCCACTTCCCCTCTTTGCGGGCCTGATCCCGCTGCTGCAACAAGAAACGCCTCTCCTCAACCTATAGTGGAGTGAGGTCCTCGTCCATGGAGATCGCTGGCTGATCTCGTAAGGTTGACCTACAACATAAAGCCAAAAGTCGTGCCTGGGCGTCATGGAACCGTATGATAAGGGGCTGCTCTCGGTTGGGGTTCCTCCCAACCCGCCATGCTCTCTCAATCCTGTGCTCGGTCACCCCTAGGGTAGTGGTCACGAAGGCCTGCGCATCTGCCATCGGGGAAGCCTCAGTGCGGGGAATCCCACATACTCTGATGTTGAGAGCCTTGCTGGCTCTCTGCTGGTGCTCCCGGAGGGTAGCCGAAATGGTTACCCTTACAGGTTCCCGTTTGGCTACGTCGACCCATCTGGACGTCTCCTCAATGGTAGATTGCATGCTTGCAATCTGTGCCTTCACAACTGGGGTGCTCCCTGGGACTATACGTACAGCAATGACCTCTTGTCGGAGTTGTGAGATCTCATGTCTGAGCCCTTGAATAAGATCAGCCTGGACTCGGATAGCTTGGGACTGCTCCTATATGAGTTGTGGTGGGGGTGTGGTCTCCTCATCTCTAGATCCGTTGGGCTATGTCAAGTGTAATGCCACGTCTCTGTGAGTCGTCTCTGAGAAGAGCTGAGATAGGTCTAACCTCAATCGTGTGTGCTCTGGTCTCCTATCGCATGTGAGATCCCCGCAGTAGTGGTGTCGTGTCGACTCCCTCTTCTGACCCATCTATCTCTCATGTCAGCTAGCTCCTCCTCTACTCCCGAGTGCCCTGGAGCTAACTCAAATGCATAGAAGTCGGTGACCTGCCTGTGCACTCGGTCCACCTCAGTGTCCTGTGACGTGGTGGTCGCATCCTGCTGCTCTCTGATCCGTCGTAGTAGTGTCTCTTTGTGTTTCCGCATCTCCATTAGGTAGAGCCCAATACAGACCTAATCCTGGAAGTGGATCAGTCGTGAGAGTGGGCCAAACCCGTGTCCCTCCTGAAAAAGGCAATGGTAGCGCCCTCAGATCTCGTAGTAGGTGGGACATATACAAAGTCGACGTGACCCATCGTGCATATCATACAAGTCCACTGCTCTCTGGGTATGCCTGCAGCTCTCCCTGCCTCAATCCTCAGCTGATGGGAGGAGACTTGCATCTGTCCAATGGCAATCCTTAGTGCATGTGAGACTACTCTGTCCTCAAGATACTGGGGTCTGATGATGAGGCCATCCTCTGCTGGGTCTTGGTGGGGAAATCCTGGTCCCCCCCCCAAGTCCGAAGTGTGTGAAGCTGGAGGAGGTCTAACCATATGATGCAGTTAATCTCATCTCGCGGAATCAGCTCAGGGGGTGCATCCAGGATTCCAATGCCAGTCTCAGTAGCCTCTCATGAGGTAGATCCCAGACTCGATGGAGGAAGGTCACTGTCTAAAAGGTGGCATCAATCTGAAGAGGGGTCATAGCAAACTCTGCCTGTACTATATCTGATGGGGGACTAAGGGCTTACTACGAATCATTCTGGATCCCATGATTATCTGTAGCCGCTCAAATCTCTTTCACTCTGCTGCTGAAATATCACATCCCCAGAATGGTGCTGCATACATGGCAGTTGGTCTCACTAGGGTGTCGAAAAGCCAGCACTTCGTCGGTGGGTCCTGGAAGTGCGCCTGGAAACACTGTTGCTCTAAACGGGCCAGAGCACCATATCCTCGTGTGAGGCGTGCTCGGGCTGCATGGATCATCGTGAAAGCTGGCCCAGTGAAAACTGCACCCAAGTATGTGTAGGACTGCACAATCTCTACTGGCTGACCTCGGTAAGTGAAGCTATGTCGATGGAGCACTGGGTATGAGGTGTTGAAGATCATAACCTTGGTCTTCCTAAGGTTAACTGTCAGATCTCTCTGTGCAGAACTGCTCGAGGGCCTTCAGATGTCTTTGTAAACCCTCTGCTGAGGACAACAAGAGGACTATGTCATCCACATATAGTAGTATCGGTACCAACAAATCAGTTAGCGGTGACCCCTCGCCTCCCAGGCGGTCTATGAAGGATGTGATCTCATCAATGTAGAGGCCGAAGAGAGTCGGTGAGAGGGGGCATCCCTGTTTCACCCCAATCGCGCTCTCCATCTAGCCTGATAGGCCTCCTGGGGCGCGAACTCGTCCCCTGATGGACTCATATAGGCTCATCACCCCCCAAATCAGAACCTATGGGATCTACATCTCCTGGAGTCTCCTGATCATGCAGGATCATGGGACAGTATCGAAAGCCTTCCAAAAGTCTACAAAGCAAGCATAGACTTTCTGACGCCTCGACCTTGCCTCCTCAATGATAGCCCCCAGTGTGAAGATGTGGTCTAGGGTGGAATGCTGTCTTCAAAATCATGCCTATCCTAGGGCATGCTGCCCATGTGCCTCTGTGTGACTGTTGATCTCTCTCTCTAGTACAGATCCATAGATCTTGGCCAGAGTGTGGCCAATCATGAGAGTGCAGTAATTCCCAGTGTGGTAGTGCTCTAGGAGGGTGGAAAGCCGTGGCATATGGCGTGGTTGAACATCTGTGCCAGGATCAGGGCCAAAACCTCGTGCTTGTGTGCGAAATGCTCCGTCCGTAGCCCCTCATGATCCTGTCCTCTCCGATTATGTAGTCGACGGAGTGCCGCCCGCACATTCTATGCATTGAACAAGTGACAAGTGGCGGGTCTGGGCATAGCGGACATATCAGGTGGTGCTTGCATCGAAACATCATAGAGAGAGCATACGTATGTGTGCCAAACACCCGGGTCTGTGATGGGGATAGGCGGCTTCCTCTCCGAGCCCCCATCCAATAGTAGGACCCCCTCCTCTGAACGAACTAATCACCTCGTCCATCCTATGGGTGAGGAAAGCCCGCCGCTGGCGGCGTGTCAGCCGTCTTGAGATCCTCTGTGCCTCTGGTTGTGTCAAGTGGCCAAGGGCTTGCTCACGTGTGAGGTGAGCTCTCATCTTTCTGCACTCATCATCATACCAGGGGTTCTGAGGCATCTTTCCTACTGAAACGCGCCCAGGTCAAGTCGTAGGGAAAGATCTGATAGCTGCGTCCGTGACCACTGTGGCAAGCGTGTCTGATGCATGGGTGAGATCTACCTCGTCCCCAAGTAGTAAACCTGGGAGCTCCTGTGCCAAATGGCTCACGTAAACGGGGTCAAGGGTCCGGTCAAAGTGGACCTATATACAAGTGGGAGTGGGGGGAGCTCTCCATGTGACTGGTGTAGTGGTGGAAATACTGAAGGATAGGTATGAGTGGTCAACACCTAGCGGGGGAGGGGGCACAACGAAGTCGTGTACCCGTGAGATGAAGGATAGGGGACCGAGTATGTAATCCACTGTACTAGTACCTCCGCCATGCGGGAAACAAGTGAACCCACCAAATAATGGCCATCTCTGTAGGCCATTATATATGATTAGGTCATGGATAGCCCCCAGGTCAAGTAGATGCCGGCCGTATCCCGTCACGTGTGATGCATCCGCTGAGTGTCTCACTGTCCCAAGCTCTGCCGTGTCTAGTTTTGGTACCATGAGAGAGTCTGATGTAAAGTCAAGTAGGCCCACTTGCCTGTCACCTGTGCGTGCATTGAAGTCACCAAGAAGGAGGCTGTCTCCTAGTCTGGAGGACTCAATGAGATCATCATGTATCGTCTCATATGGGCTGTGTCCCTTCGTAGTGACTGCGTGTGCATAAGGTGATGTATCTGGGGGAAAGTAGCACACTGCCATGTAGATTGGTCGGGCATCAGGTATCTGGACACGGACCCACATATGTCGCGCGTGTTCCTCTCTCCGAACCACTGAAATGAGGGGTCTCAAATGTGATTTGAGGAGGATGGCCACTCCTCCGGAGCCACACACTCCACTGTCTCCCCTCATTTCCTTCCGTTGAGCTGACTCCCATGTATATCTTGCCACAGTGGGCAGTCCTTGCTCTGGACTCTCATGTGTCTTGGTGTAAATGATCATGTCTCTCCCAGTGTATGTCTCCGAGAATCCTCCTTGGTCAGACCAGAGTGTGCCATTACAGTTCCACACTGCCATCCTGAGTTCATTATGTGCATTCATCCCATTGGTCCGACACCGTCATAACTCCCCATCTTCCTTCTCTTCCCTGGCTGGTCTCTTGCGGATAATGACTTTACCATCTCTATATACAGTCCATTTTCCTGCCTCCCTTGCTTCCATTACCCGTACCATTCCCTCCCTTCTGTGCTCCTGCTATAGGAGGGTTAGATCATCATCCAAATATGTCCTGGTCCCTTTCAATGCTGCTCTCATGCTCATAATGGTGGACCTATCCATGCCATTCCGGAATTTCAGTACTAAGGGTCTCATTGGTGTTTCAGCTTTACCTACTCTCCAGAATGTCTCGCATGTGAGATTAACCCCCATTTTAGTGAACAAAACTTGGGCATCTGCCATTGGGGTATCTCCCACTGTCAAGCCCCTTACAAGCACATTCAAGACCTTGTTAGATCTCCTTTTCTCTTCCTCTAGAGTCTCAGAGATAAACTCCTTCTTGGGTGCAACTGATCCCTTTTTAACCACTGCTGTCCATTCAAGCATTTCTTCTTTCCCTTTATTGAGTTGTTGTGTGATCTCAGCATGTTTCCCAATCATCATGGCCTGCATGGCCGCCATCTCTTTTTTGAGATCTGCATTCTCTGTTCTGAGTATTTCCATGGCTTTACAACTTCCCTCTGAAGGCATTTGCATATCCTTCATTTGCTGTAGTTCAACACCCAGTGAATGCATCTTATCTTGGAGCTTTACCTTCTCATTAATCCATTCTGTTTTTTCTTGTTCCCAGTCCTCTTTCTTGGCCTTTTCTTTCCTCCATTTTTCTTGTATCTTCCCTCCCTGTTTTTTAAACTCAGCAAGGGTCTTGTCAACATGGGATTTTTCAGCCAATAAGGCCATATTTGTGGCCTCTTGGCTGTCTATTTTTTCAATTAGCACAAGACATATTTTGTTGAGGCATGTGAGCACTTCAAAGGTACCTTTGTGGGCTGTCCCATTCGAGAGGGCTGTCAGAGCAGATTCCAAGGCTTGTTTTCCCCAAATGTCCTCCACACACCCTCGTGTAGGCATAGTGCAACATAGATTTGAAGACCTTGTAGAGAAATATTGATCTTACATTCTTGCACAGGATCCCTCCCCTTTTCCCCTTGATTGCGGGCCTTTCTTGATCTTGGTGTGTTGCAGGTCGCCTGTAGCTGATGCTGTAGCTGATGCGGAGCTGTGGAGCTAGGCCATGAGGGCCTGTTGGAGCCTCGAGTGGGGCCAATGGACTGCAGGGATACGGGGGTACTAGCCTAAGGCTAGCAGCAGGCTTGAGGGCAGCTGAGCAGAGCTGAGCAGCAGGCACATCTGCTCGCCACTGCTGGGACAGCTGGCTCAGCTGTTCGTGGCCTAAGGCAGCAGCTCAGCTACTGTATGGCCAAGCCTAGAGGCCTGCGGTAGGCCTGGAGTCCCGCCCACATGAACAGCAGGCACGGCAGCAGCGACAGCAGAGGAGGTGACGGGCAGCAGAGGAGATACTACAGCAGGGGGGTGGCGGGGGGGCTGGTGCGACAGAAGAGAGAGGGCTGAGGGAGGGGGAGGGGCTAGGGAGGCGGAGGGGCTGAGAGGCTAGGGAGGCGGGAGGCTAGCTAGGGAGGCGGAGAGGCTAGGAAGGCAAAGGGGCTGAGAGGCTAGGGGCGGAGAGGCTAGGGACGGATGGGCTGAGAGGCTAGGGGCGGAGAGGCTAGCCGGAGGCTGAGCGGAGAGGCTAGGGGTGGAGAGGGCTGAGAGCTAGGGGCGGGGAGGCTAGCGGGGAGGGAGAGAGAGAGAGAGAGAGAGAGAGAGATGTAGTAACGTCTGCAGGAGGCTTCACGGGCCTATGAAACAAAGTACAGACCAAAAAAGGATAAACACCAACATCAGTTATAGACTGAGAGTCTCTTGAGAGTGCATATAGCATCCCCAAAGTTTTTATAGGTCAGCTATGGTCTACTATGAGAGATAATCAGCTTGCATTACATCACCATGTCCAATAAAGGACACAATCTTGATTCACAGTGGTGTCGTGTGCTGTTGACCTCTCTCATGTAGTCTCCATGTGGAACGATGTTGAGAGTTGGGTCATTTGTACTGCAAGGGATGAATCTGTAAGTATCTTGGTTGCTGAGTGAATCCATCTTTAGTTAGACAGAGGAAAAGCGCTCTGCAGAATGCCATCCCATAGGTTGGATACCCCATTCATCCCTGAGGATCTGATGGACTTCAAGCATAGTGGGTACATACAGTATGGAACAAGGTGATCAATGGACATGCTGGGAGTGGACTATTTGGTAGCTTGTGAATATGAACATCCCTCATCCCTATCAGTTGCCACTTGCATAAAAGATGTAAGTGTCTTCCATGGTAGTCGCAGTCCGCCCACCTTGTCATGCCATACTCTTAAGCCCTTTCTAGGTATGTGATATTTGAATTGAGGTATCTGTATGATATCATGTAGGGGCATCTCTTTCCACAGATCATACGTGAGAGCATGATGATCTATAGTCTTTCAAATCCAACCAACTGTGTTCTTGTGAGGTCCACTTTCCAAAAGTCTCCTGCATAAAGTGTCGGGGGTTTGATAACACAGTAGAAGAGGAGGGATCTCATGGGCACGTGCTTTAAGTGGGCCTAAAAATTTGCCCCAATCTCACCAGCGAGGTGTGTCCTCTAGTTAGTCTAGCTCGAGCTACCAATTTAATGCTGAATCGGTTTGTTGTGAGAGTGCATCCCAAGTACATGTAATGTGTGACAACCTTGACTTGTGCTTCCATGAAAATGAGTGACTCGTGCTGGTACCTCATGTTATTGGTCTTGCCCAAATTGATCTTCATGTCTTGAGTCTCACAAAATGTTTGTAGAGCTTCCATGTGACTCTATAGGCCTACTGATGTATTTGAGATCAAGACATCAAGACTATATCAAGAAAAATCTTCGTATAAGTCCCTTAGTTTCTGGATAGAGCAGCGTCAAATATTTTGCAAGTCGTTACATATCACATGATAGCTAGGAAGACTTAATTCAAGCTCGCTGTGCCATAAAGAAACGAACAAGCAGGAAATAGTGGGCAATAAGTGAGTGAGCATAAGTGAGCGATCCCCATGCTCCACAGACTTTCGAGAGTGTAACAATGCTTGGATGGGGCATTTAAAGCGGTTGTGAAGCTATGTAAGAAAGCTTATGCACTTGCTTAAATTTACTTTTCCCTCTTAGGTAAGACAATCGACTTCTAGTTAGCCTTCACCTTCGAAAGAGTGATAAATTCACGACCCATAATGATACATCGTTTGCAGGATTAGCCTTCACCTTCAAGGTTACCTTCAAAAGAGTGATAAATTCACAACCCATAATGATACATCGTTTGCAAATCTGAATTCAACAGCTCATGAATAGGAGAGAGAGACTGAGATTTCCCCTCGTCCATTCACAGGGAAGGTTTCAGAGAGCCTCTAAAGGGCATTGTTTCTAACCAACTTGCAGATGTTACTGGGAGCTCTTGACTCGTTACCCAATTCGTTATTGTGTGAAAAAGGTTGGAACCTAATAAATCTACACACAATTAAGCCCAGCTGAGCATAAATATTTGCTAGAGGAAGAAGAGCTTGCTGAGCAAATAAAAACAATGAGAGGAGCATTGAGGAAGGAGATATCTAGTCAATATTAATTCTACTACCATACAAGCTAGATTTTCAAGGCCATCACTTTGGCTGGCTGCATTTGAAACTCACTGTGCTCATGAGTCACGTACCTCAGAGTGAAACGAGTGACTAAGGTCGAGTGCTCTAGAGAACACTTTGCAACAAGAGTCAAACAAAGACTTAGAAAGTGGAAAATTTGAACGCCTCTCTACCCCCCTGAAGAATCAGCATCTTTGAGTTAAAGGGAAAGGTGAAGGATTCAATGAGGTAATTCACTACATTGTAATCTTCTCCATGTGGGAAAACATGGAAAACCCTTGATAATGGTTCTCTCTAACCACAATGTGTAGGGATCAGCTGCAAAAAGTGACGTGCCATAACTGTATTTTATGGAAGAAACTCCGTGTCTTGTCCAAGCTGTGCCAACTTGAGAAAAAAGATTCATGAAGCATAGGGATAATCATTAGTGTAGAAACAATCTTAATCATCAGGGTAGTGCCCACGAGCATTCATAGTTCTCTTGAAGCAACACTTCAAAATGCAAAACAGAAAATAAATTCAACATAACTGCAATTTGTCCAAATTTCTTTTTCTTAGCATATGTAATACTGATATTTATGTTTCTGCAGGTACGATTGAACTTGTTGCCTGTGGAATTACTTTTTTAGCATTAATCCCATTTTGAAAGAATGTTTTTACCTGCAATTTTGTTGAAATGTGTTCCTTGGTACGTGAGCACATATAAGGATGTGGATCAAGTGTCTTGAAGAATGTGAAGAAGTGCGTGTGTTTGGATTCATTCCTACTGTACAACAGGGTACAGCCATGTGTGAACCTGAACTAGTGTTCTTCAAGGCAAAACCCTTAAGTTTCAGACCAATGTTGAATTTTTGTGTGCTTTAGATGCTTTTTGAGCCTTCTTGGGGAATTGCACCTTCAATGCTCTGAGGTTTTGTCAGTACAGTACGTACTGTCGGTATGGTGTAAGTCTCGTGATGCGTGTCCATAGTAAATGTAAAGGCCCTTGGTTGTCCTGCTTGTATACAACAGTACAGGCTGCACGTGCTGCAGTTGTACAATAGCCCTACACATGACGTTCCAATAAACCCGCTAGTATTTTGTTTTTTTCTGCCTCTATTAATTGCTTGTGTGCTTGCAGCGTCAGTCTAAATGGTCATATATACTGAAATCTGTCTTTTTTATATGCCGTGGTGCAACTAGCACACGTGGGCATTGGGCATCTAAAAATCAGCATTTTTTGAGTCATGAAGATCAATAATTGTGAGTTTTAATTCCATTTGGCTGCCTTGATATATGTAGTGTAAACCACGGTTCCCTTTTCCTCGCTGCAGCCAGGAAAAAATGCTGCTAGTGAAATGGATGTGCACAGTTTCCGAGCAAAAACCTACGAGCAGAAAAGTCCGAGCGATAATTTTTTACACCAACCATGCTTGTATATTTCTCAAAGGAATATACAATTCTTTCTTAATTTCTCATTTATGGAACCATATACTTACTTATTTTTCATTATAACCCTCATTTTATAGAACATCATCTATATATGAACAAATAGTGAACACTTTAGAAACTCCTATAAATACCTCCCTACCATACTCTCTTTTGAGGATTTTGGTAATTCAATCAATTTAAAAGAGTTTCCCTAATCTTTAGCAATCCCATATTTGAAGCTCTCATGTAATAATGTATACCATATTCCTTGGATGAGTAGGAAAAAGATATTGAAAACCTCATACTTGAAGCCATTATAATCAATCATAAATTAATCTCTAATGCATTATCAAATATGGGAAGGCAAGGTAGGGATTTTAAAAATATTCCCAATTCTCTAAACCTAAGTACTTTTAAGGAAATGTGGTCTCTATTGAACTCCTTCCTACCATAATATGAATTAGGGAGAAGTTATAACTCTCATATACATCTTGAAATTTTTATTTTTTCTCTTGTATAACTATAAAAAGTATAGTTTCAAGCCTACCATTGCATAGATTATGAAATTTTGAACATTTTTCCTTTTTACAGCTCCTCAATCTGAGCTAAGGAGCAAAAGTTATGACCCCTTCTGCGTAGGCTCTCCAAGGGTATTTCGCCAGTGGAATAGGGTTGGGACAAGCTCTTCAAACCATATTCCTCTGGCAAAGTACACTTAGAGGGTCTATTGAAAAGGTACTATTTATTTTTCCTAGGTCATCCTCAGGACCTGTAAAGAGGATATTTGCTCAAAATTTTATGATCCAAGCAATGGTGAAAGCAAAAGAAAGGATTTTTTAAAGTCATAAAATAAGTCACCACTTGGACATTATATATGTATATTTATATCTATATCTATTTATCAATGTTTCATATTTACTTACATATTCCTTGAAATAATTTGGAATTTTTTGCTCCCCAAAAATGACTTGAGCCTATATATTTTGACCCCTCCCACCTTTTGTCTGCTCGTCACTCAGGGGTTTTTGCTCGGAAAATGGAAACTCCCTAGTGCCCTTTCCTGCAAAGTGCTGCCTTGGGTTGTGTGCAAGGTAGGAGAACTTGAGCCTTTGCTGTTTATGATTTCGCAGCTGTAGAAACATACCTGGTTGAAGCTATCTTGTGATGACATGTTATGCACCTAGGATTTCTAGGGCTAGGTTTCCCCTTCTTTGGTCTCCTCCTCACAAGATCGTTTATTGGGATTATTGTTCCTGGTATGTTGCAGGGAGGACAGGTTCACTGATTTGAGGTAGGGTGGTTCTTATTAGATTATCATACCCCAATTTCTATGGCATAATTGTTCAGTGGCGAAATAATGTAGGATGCATTGCATGATGCTAAGGCACAGGCAGGAATCTGGTTTGCACATGTCAGGGAGTAAGAGCTTTAGCAACATTCAAGGGCTCTCTATTACTCAAGAATACAAACAAATAGTCGTGCCTCTGTCATTGTTGCAACAATCAAAAGATGTCAATTGAAGGCATTATACTTGCATGCAAGGATGTCTGGGATTTTGTCGCAGCAACCTGGCCCATATTTTGTGAATTTGGTAATGTCTCCAAGCCTTAGAATTTGCAAATAGCTCTGCTGCTGGCAATGAACGATGGATACTGTCAACTACTATTTGTCTTAAATATTGAGTTTTGGTTCATCTGTCACGATGTTTCTTAAGGATTACTTACCGTCTTAAAGACATATGAAGAATGGCCAAGACACGTTGTGTTGGGTCCCTCATAATTTATTCTTTGCCGGGAAGAAAAGAGGCCAGGGGTGAGGGCTTTTGCGGTCCCTCATCAATCCCTGATCCGTGAAGTTAATAATGTGATTAGTTATCCATGAAATGATCATTCACTTTATGTGGCAAGGAGATGTAGCAGCATCATATAGATTTAGAGATGTCTTTCATGCTATCGTGGTCTTCTGTTTCAATTTCATAATAAGTGCTTGCTTGACCATTTTCATATTGTTTTCGTGCATTACATGTGAGTGAATGGTATTTGTGCCATAAATGGTGGTTGTGTGCTGTTTTTGAGTGCAGTGTACGAACACCTGTGTCGATGCAGTACTTTCCACGATACTTCTTTCTGTACTTCATGGTTTTCCATATCTATTTTTTCTCATACGAATATGGTAAGCCAAAGACATGTTTTCCAAATCTGGCATGATTGTTTGTTGTTTGGATCTTATGGTCAGTTGGATGTGGCACTAAGGTCAGTTTTTTGTTACATCAGGATTTTCCTACCTTGCGTTTTGCACAACTGGTGCTTTCATGCAGCATTTAGTTCTATATTTCTGGAATCATTTTGAGGTACGCTATACAAAATTTGCTCAAGAGTGATTGCACATTTGGACCTTCTAGGCTTATAGCTCAAGTTCTAATGCCTGCAAATAGTGAAATTTGAAACTGAATTATGAAAGGAGCGAAATTCATTAGGCTGGCATTCCTCACAAAAGCAGAGTATGTTTTATCCAGGTACCAGCTTTGCAGAGGTTTTTGAGGGCAAGGATTTTGTTCCAGCAGCATCCAAGTGTCCAGATCACGTCATCTGCTATAATTACATCCACTCTACATGTTACAAGGCTGGCACCAGCAGGGACCTTGTCCGCCACTGATGCTGATAATAGGTCAATGGAAGGAAGTACTGATCAGAATGCCGGGAACCCAGGTATGGTTGGAGATGGGGGCAGGTCTAGTGCAGGGGAACATCTACGCAGCAGCACCGCTTTTTCACCAGTATTGCCAGGTGGTGCTCTTGACAGAGTGTGGCTAGAGCATTTGAATGGTGTTGGTAGAAATTATTCAAGACTAGATGGCTACATTCATGACAGCAGCAGAACTGTCACTGATAACAGCAGCGGAGTCACAACCACAGCTGACGCTGGGCGCATTCCAGACACTAGTTCTAGCAGGGAAAATGGGGGTGCTAGCAATGACGGTTTGCAGCAAAGATTTCAGGCATCAGCAGCCAGTCCATTGTCGCAGCCCAATTTAGGGAACTCATTTGGCTCGATCTTACTTTGGATATTAGGGGGGCCCTCAGAAAGTTTGTCTTCCTTTCTTCCTATTTTCAGAGATGCAAATGGAGAGAGCAATTCTAGGGAAAATAATGATACTTTGCAAAGAAATTGGGCTGAAGGGGTAGAGGGGACTCAGGGGTTGCGGCGCCGTGGTAGAAACTTTACAGAAACTAACAGTGAAACACTGTAAATGCCCCCATTAGGATCACCAAATGATAAGACCTCTTTAATTGAGATGTGCCTGCTCTTGATCACCCTATAAAAGCTATAAGATTAAGCTTCACAGGGTCTTTCTATTTGTGTGTGGGTAATCCCAATCTTCAGAGACATTTCTGTCTCATATTGTATCATAAATAGCAAATTTTTTTGGGGAGGGGATGCACTTTGGTGTGTTCCAAGAGTGTAAACGAGAATATTATTTTATTCTAGCCAAGTAGAATATTTAGCATCGTTCTTTCCTCTGAAGGTTGATGAAAAGAAATTCAATTAGGATCACTACGATGTGCATATGGATTTTAAAAATATGAACATTCTAGCCTGGTATTCACGTTTGTAGCTTTTCAAATATATAGTTATTTTGATACAGTTGAAACTTGAGGCAGCAAAGAGCATTCACAAATCTCTAATGGGAATGTTTTGCGTGATGTTTGCGTACAGACTCTGCAGGATGAAACTTACTACTTTAAAAATATGAACATTCTAGCCTGGTATTCACGTTTGTAGCTTTTCAAATATCAAATAGTTATTTTGAAACAGTTGAAACTTGAGGCAGCAAAGAGCATTCACAAATCTCTAATGGGAATGTTTTGCGTGATGTTTGCGTACAGACTCTGCAAGATGAAACTTACTACTTTTCTTGGCAATAAGCCAAATTTTGTTTGGAGAAAAATTTGATAAAGTAACATGGGACATGAAATGCATGGCATTGGATGGAGGTGTCACAATCGTCGTAAGTCAAGGTTCTAAGTGGTGCAATAATTGTTTGTCTCATTGCGGGAAGTTTCTTTTTACTCCCATTACGAGATATTGGAATGAGGCTTGCTTCTCCTTAGTGGGTCCTTCCCTATTCAAATTAGTTGCCACCTCTCCTTCTTCTCACTCCTCTCCTTTACCTCATACGCATTCACCATTATTTACTAATTTTATTTTAATTTTTACTTGACCTACTTAAAATCATCGCCTAATGGGGTTTAGTGGTTTTATGACCTTGTTTCGTACAGAACTGAGATTGTAATTCAATGAGTGATTCATTAACAATGGGCACCTCAAGACTCGCGGAACTATGGAAAAAGAGCAGCTTTGTTAGTACATGCTGTTGAAGAGCTTGAATTTGTCATAATTGACCGTTACATTGCCCTACACACCCTTGTCACCATATCTGTGCCTATCCTTTGCAACTCCTCTCAAAAATCTTGGGTCAAACAGCATTAAAAAAGGAGGGGCAGCCAAATTGCCTATTGCGTTTGGCACATAGTATCTTACAAAAGAGGAGATGTCTACTAGCTTTACAAATTTTGCCGACTACTACAAATATCATTATCATCTGCATCAAACATACTTATGTGATATTCCCGCCTTGACAAGAAACATACACATACATATGAGTTATTCATGTGTGGACATGAAAAATGCATGCATAATCATTCGTGGCTCGTCAATAGTAACCTCTCTCCTTATTGTAGCCGCCGTCCGCCCTCCACCTCCCTTCGCTCCTCTCCTCCTCCTCCTCCCCTCCCCCCTCCCATTTCCTGCACTATGCAGCCCCCCCCCGACTCCCACCCCCCCTCCTCCGGCTATAGCCTCCGTCGCCCCCCCCTCGACGTCCCTGGCTCCTCCAACCTCCCCCCCTTCCCCCGTGACTCCCGTGGCTCCCTCGAGGTCTTCAACCCCTCCGGCTTCTTTTCCACCCCTTCTCGAATTGCTGCCTGGTCGAATTTCTCCCCAGTTGCCCCGCCGATAGGTGAATATGCTGAAGGAGAATCCCCGGATAGTGTCCCCAGGAGCGTCTCTGGAACGGTCAAGCAGCAGGTTGATAGGTGGAATAAGACGCTAAGCTTTGGACCCGGCGAACAGACTGATGTAGATCTTGGCAAGGTCTCTCCAAAGGAGGATCTAGGGGGCCGACCCCCTCTGGCCTCTAAAAGGCTGTAGTAGCACAACCCATGAGGGCTGTAGGCATTGCTACATGGCTAGTTTGCCCCTCTCCAAGAGCCGACACCTGCTACCCAAACATGGGCCTTCAAGAGAGCCTTTCCTACTCTACCCTCAGGGGGCGCAGGCACACCCACAACATAGGCCCTCACTCATCTACCCTAGCCTCAGACTGGGCGGGCACACCCACAAGCAAGGCCCTCTCTCGCAAGGTGACATCACACCCCCTCTCAGCTGATAGTTTGAAACAAGGTGCTAGAAGACGGCAGGAGTGCATATGAGTGCATGGAGGAGGTGAAATGTTTTGGAAGAGAGAGAACAGTGAGAGAGTTGGTTTGGAAGTCAAAGTTGGTTAAGCTAGAAGGAAAACGTGAGCATAGTTCTAGTTTAGGCCTAGTTTGGATGGGAGGAAAACAAGGAGGCCTGCCATGGTCAGGCCAGACCTGCCATGGGCAATATTTGACAAAATAGCTACGCTCTTCGTCCCTAGTGCTCTTCCAGATTTGAGAGACATCCCTAAATGAGCGACTTATGCAATAAGTAAGCAAAGATAAGAAAAGCTTCTGAGAAGCACCACACCACACAAGAACATCACCTCAACAATGCTAGAAAGAGGGTGGAGGTTGCTTGCAAAAACTAGCGCTCCCAGTAGAAGACAAACTTCTTCTTACACGCCTACTCTAGACTCCTTTGTACATCCCTTTATTGACCCAACCATTCCATGGTACATAGGTACCAACTATCTTCAATCACAAACCCGCTAGTGATCTTGAGTAGAGCCATGTCCCCCTCATGATCTAAGGATAGCTTGGAGTCTTCCAAGTATCAACCTCACAGTAGCTAATCCACATAGATCTCCGGGACCAAGTGTACCTCCAAAGAACCTAGACCATGAGCTATAGATGAGCTCTCGAGTAGGTAATCTTCTAATGGCATCATAATCCTTGTCACCTATGGATGTACCCATTTGCGCCACCTAGGGCTTTAATAGCCTTATCAAATCCACCTTCCAACAACCCAAAATCCGAGTTTCGAAGATGCACCAAGTCTTCCCTCTCTACCTTCTAGGAAGGCTTTCACCACCATCCAATCTCTCATTACCTAAGAAACATAGAGCAAAGTTTATGTTCATCGCAAGCTACTAAGGTTTGAGGTCTGAATGAATGCATATTTATTTGCTTGCTCTAAAAACAAGCCATTACCTCATGGAGGCACTCACAGCTACCCTATATAATATCTTAGTACCAAGACTAGTGGTAGTGGTTGCTTTGTGGGCTAGGCAAGAGGTTGTGCAGGTAGCAACCTATATGTGCTTCAACTATAGTGCCTGTTCTAAGGTTGGGCAGTTGCACTTCGGCTATTCTATGGATTGGGTGGTGGCTTGGCTCTTAGTGAGTGGTCAATATTGATTGGTTGATTTGGCTCTTAGTGGGTGTTCAACGTTGTGGTGTTTGGGCGTCGAAATGTGGGGTTTTTGTAAACCCCCCTCGTCTAGCACTTACAAGACTATGTGATAATTGATTAATGAAAATGGAGGGGTGAAATGCTTCTCGCGTGCACTCATGACACTTGTAAAATTGTAGTCCCATATACAAATGTGCACTCCTTACATACCCTCTCAGTTTCGCCATCGTGGCATCTCTAAGGCCTTCCTGGTGCACAACATGACCATCAACAATGAATCTAAAGACACTAACAAAGTAGACCAGAAGACTATTAATAGCGGAGGTGTAAAGAGAAATTAATAAATGAAGACTTTTTAAATTAGTTTTTATGCTTTATTTTTGATAGGCTAGATCAAATCATACTTGAGGATGCCGCGCCCTTCACACCTTGGGGTGTTGTGTCCCTTCCTTCTCTCTTACTCCCACACTTCTATATACGTTTGCAAGGGAAAATGTTCGCAATGTTGATATCATTTTTGATAACTTTCCCCCCTACATAACATAAGCCTGTGAGACAAATACCTACCAAAAGTATCATGTGGTTCTTGTGATTGCAAGTAGGCTGTTAACATCACCTTAGTAAGAATCATAAAGTAATGGAGCCATAGCTCAAGGAAAAGTGTTCGACTATCTTTTTCAAGGCTCATAACCATGCAGGTAGGAAACCTTGCTCACCAAAAGAGGGGTTGTGGAGGCAAAGGCAAACCTAAATGGGAGTTGGCCTCAATCTTAAGTAGGAGTGAATTGCATCTACACATCTAGATTGGCTTGTGGAATGAATACCAAGCTAGTTGTAGGTTGTGGATGTGGTTGTAATGTTTTACAACAAAGAGGCATAGGTCCAATATCAAATTTGTAAACATGATTTTGCCCCAATGTTTAATATGTATGAAATATTAAAATGTTCTGATAAAATTTTGGAATTGCATTCCTACCCCAAAACATTATGGTGATCTTGGAATTAAAAAGCTAATGATTGATGTAATCAATGTTGTGTTACACACACACGCACGCACGCACACGCACACGCACACGCATGCGCACACACACACACACATATATGTATGTATGTATACACACACACACACACACACACACACACACACATTCATACATACATACATACATGTGTGTGTGTGTGTGTGTGTGTGTGTGTGTGTAGTTCCAATGTGGCTAACTTGTGAGTTTAAGGTCATTGATAGGTTGGGACGTAACAATTTTGTTAAATCTTGGGAATTCCACCATAATTCATGTAGTTGATCATGGAGTTTCAAAACATGTGTGCTATTCAAATGGATGCTTCCCTCAAAAGAAAAATTTCCTAAAAAACATGTCGTGTAAGCCTTTTGTGCATTCAATATTCTATTATGTTTGTAAATTTTAGAAGGATGGACAACTTTAAATAGCCATTCTTCACATGCAACATGCAAAATCTTGTGCTTTTGTGCATTTTGAGCATGCATGGTGGGGTGTGGCAATCAATGTGATGATGGACCACCTTGAGGCCTTGAAGACCGACTTCTGGAATTGTTGTGGTGACCCATGGAGGAAGGGGTTGTACTTGGAACTATGATCAAAGATGTAGGCCTTGTCCTTCTAGTTGAAACTTGGGAGCTTGATGCATGCATACACCTCCAAATGATGAATATGATGATCACAATTAGTTTGGGTACCTAAAAATGCCTCATCAAGGAGGAGTGATAGCTTGCCTAGTTTGTAGGGCTCAAGGTGTGCCATAGTTAAGTGCACTACATAATTTCCTCAAGAGGGGGGTCCATACTTGAGGAAAAGAGTCCTCCATGAGAGGTTTGGTGGGTGTTTGTGCCTATAGAGAATGTTGGTTCTCAAATCAAAACAAAAGAATTTGATATACCAAAAGGTTGCCTTGCTATGTGAGCCCGATAGAACTAGCTCCCCAAAGTGAAATAGTAGACCTTTGCAAATAGAGTAAGAGGATGCACTAAAGAAATATTTGGGTTGAAACGGGTCAAGAAAATGGGGGAATCTTTGTTGTGTACCACCCCTAGCAATATCTCCAATTCTACGCAGTGCAGATACGAGCGTTTCTTGATTCCATGATTAAGACCCGCTTGTACCAATTCTACTAAGATGGGCTTGAGTACCCTCACTACGCGTGCAAGATTATAAGGAATGATGGGAGATGTGGCATTGGACTTGATCATAAATTTCCTATTTGATCTTTTTTGCCTTTTTCTATTTGCCTCTAGTTTATCTTTTAATTTTCCAATGACTACAGTTTCCCTTGGAGCATGGCAGAGTGCAATAGATTTATTTAGTACCAAGTAGGTGACCCCTCATATGGAGGGCATCTCGAGGTTTCTCCTCATTACAACATTTGCATCTTCATTCAACACAGTTATGCAAATTGATTGCAAATCCATTCTAGGCTGATGGACTTATGTTTTTCACCCCCACTATTTTTTGCTCTCCTTGATACTACTCAAGAAGCTTTAACAAAGGCTCTAGTTGTACCTTGACTAGAAACCTCATAAGCATTATCCTGGGAGAATGTTGTATCCTCTTCTGGTTGTAGAGCTTCATTTTGATTTGCATTAGCAATAACAATGCCAGTCACCTCCCAGTCACATAGATGCATCAACCACATTGTGCATAGTATGAATGAATGAGGCCTCTATGTTTTTAGCTACATTTGTAATGTACCTAGCTATTGATGGTTCTCTTGTTATACTTCCAGTACTTACACATTTGTTTCTTGTCTCCATGCTTGTAGCTTTTCAAACAAGAAGCTCAAAAGCATAGACACATATCAAAAGCTTAGGACAAAAATAGCATGTAAGGAGAAGCTATGTTTACTTTGCAACCATGGATTGGTTGGAGATTGAGTAACATGCCCTTTTATAGCTTCAATGGTACCCTACTTTATGATATAGATTCCATCTTATCCCAAATGAATTGGACACCATTGTCCACTTTCTAGCACAACAAGATTGTACAAATGCTATGGAGCATATAAGTTATCCAAATCACTAGGGCTTGAAAGAAAATCTTAGAGAAAAACCATGGCATCACAACATGACTAGTAATGAATACCCTAAATTGGCTCTTCTAGCACTTACTACATGTGGTATGTTAGTAATTTTGTTCTTGGTCCCATCGGTCGTATTTGGCATCAAGTATATGTAGCATCATGATGACTGTGTGTGTGTGTGTGTGCTTGGTATGTGGGGAAGTTAAAAAGAGAGTGTAAAGGGGAGATTTCACGAGGGATACATAAAATAATAATTCATAGTTGGGGAAGTACACACGTGTGTGTGTGTGTAAAGAAATAAGTGTCTATGTGTGTGAGATACATTTACTAATTGAAATTATTGTGTGGAGTAAGCCCACCATGTGGAACTAACTCCCCACCTACTAATAACAAGTGAATAAAAGTGGATCTATATGATGTGTCAAAATGAAAAATGATTCCAATAGTAAATGTGTAAACCCCTTGTGCAAAATAGATATAAAAGTTAGTAAAAAATAAGGCGGATCACAAAATGACTAGGGAACATCCATGCTAATGAATTATCCAATGGATGTAAATTAACTGAATAGCACAAGTTTGACCAAAGGCTAGTTGGGAAATGTGTGTTTAGATTAAAAAGTCCCACAATAATTGAGCCATACAATTAATTCCATCAATTGGATAAGAAGTAAAAAATGGGGAACACATAAGGGAAAATTTTTTGAGACATCTAAGTTGAATAATGCCACAACTAGAGTTTGCAAAATTTTCCACCAAAATTAAGAATTTTTAATAATATTTAGTTTGACAAAAACAATATTGAAAAAAGATGTTGAATCCTCAGCCAGTCTAAGTTCCGAGGTTAGAGTCCACTTACCTACCACCATCCAAACAAACTAGGTGTTAGAACATCATAGTTACATTTGGGTAGATACCTAATGCCTGTTTTCCCCGGCTTGTTATCGCTATACCTAGGAATATAGACAACCATATGGATTATTAAATAATTAAAAAAAAATTTAAGTCACAAGTGGAGTAAGGAGCGAATGAGTGCATGGGTTGAGAAGGGATTAGAGGAGGTATGGGAGTATTAGTGTGCTTGGTGTGTGGGGTGGTTAAAAAGAGAGTGTAAAGGGGAGATTTCATGGGTGGTATAAATAACATAATAATTCATAGTTGGGGAAGTATACATGTGTGTGTGTGAGGAATTAAGTGTATGTATGTGACATACATTTACTAATCAAAATTATTGTGTGTGTGTGTGTGCGCATGTGCATGCGTGCGTGTGCGTATGCGCACGCACACGCACGCACGCATGTGTGTGTGTGTGTGTGCATGCACGTACGTGCGCACATTTCTAGCTCGTGAGTAAAAATCACTCTTATTTGACCCTCTAGTCCAACTAATGACCTTGTATGTAGATGCTTTTTGGTGTAGTAAACCTTAAAGAGAGGTAGTACAGTGGTTTAGTGGGACTACAAGTCATGATGCTATCTTACATGCTCTAAAGGAATTGATGTACTCCACACAATGTTATCCTGGCAAAGTTTGTAGAATTGATGTACTCCACATGATGTATCCTAACAAAGTTTACAACAAGAACCCCTCTATAGAGATACCTAATTCTAGATCATCACTTACCTTGATGTACTCGACATAGTGTTATCTTAGTAGAGTTTGTAGAAGTGATGTAATCCACATGATGTGTCTTAACAAAGTTTACAACAAGAACCCTTCTATAGAGATACCTAATTCTAGATCATCACTTACCTTGATCGAGTTAGAAAATTTAGTTTTATGGCATTTGCTCATGAGCTATATTAGTTCCAAGGTCCCACATACATTGTGTGTTGCAGTTGAGCCTAAACCTGAACCTAAACCTAAGCCTTTAATCGCCTCTCATCATCACATAAGTGATTTCAAGTATTCTCTCTCTAAAAACTCATTTAATCTCCTTGAAAACAAAATTTGACTAATTTCTAATTTTAATTGCAAAATCCAAGATAGAGGAAGCCCAAAACCAAGGCAAATCATGCACATGCTAAGGTGATGAAAGCATATGAGCAAGCTGAGAGGCCCAAGCAAGGGCTAACTATTAGCCTAGTACAATAGGAGAGGTAAAAAAGGGAAAAGTAGAATCTGCATTAAGTACTTGGCTCAATAGCTAAAGAAGACTAAAATGGATGTAAAAAAGGTAGAGGCTAATCCAAAATCCATGGCAAATATTTGAAGTCTTAGATGCCAAGGCCCAAATATAAGCAGCTCTGCAGCATGCAAAATGAATTGAACATCAACAAAGACAACCTTATGAAGCAACCACAAAGGGATAATTAGAAAACCAAAGTCATGATGCAAGACCTGCATTGAATATTGAAAGCCAAGCAAAGAGTGGATTAAGACCAAGTAGAGCAACCACATGGAATCACACCTTAAAGATGTGTGATATTCATGGAGGACAGGTAGAGTGGCTCTCTTATGAATATCCTACCTTGAGAGTTGCTCCATAATTTAAGCAACTTCATATGATGATATAGGAGTTGGATGCAATTGATTCCACAAGCAAGTGGAAGGTGGAGAAGTTCAAGGAGAATACCCTCACCTTCAAGGGAGACAAAAAATTAAGAAATCTCTTGCTAAGTGAGCAAAGTGTTGTAGCAGCTTTTATAGCAATGCTTTGTTCTATGGTTTATCCTCTTCCCATGCTCCAAGACACTCATTATGTGCACTATAAGTGCTCCATCATAGATGGATGTTGGATTAAATACTCCATTGTAGTTACCCTTGGCATTTGTTTCTCATATTTTTGCTTTGGGGTGTATGTGAAATCAACATCAAAAGAGTATCAATAGTAAGGACAATATGTGATGACTTCACCTCCTCCAAAGAAAGAGGTCCAAAGGATATGAATTGACTCCTAGGCAATGCACAATTTGTTCATAATAGTAGGCCAAGTAGATTCGCAAGAGTGCATGCCTTTTAATAGTTGCATAGACACCAAAATTGAATTAATTAGATTGAAGTTCCAACCTAATTTTGGTAATGACTTCTTGTGGGACTGAAAGACAAAATCTTTAGAGGCAATCACATTGGATGAAAGCATTTGAGCATTGTCATTTGGAAAGAACACAAGCTATGGTGTGAAATTGGTGGGAGAATTCTAAAGAGCAAAATTATGCCATTTTTGTGACTACAAGTCTTGTGCCATTAAAATACTAAACCCAAGGATTCATGGGGAGCCAGAATTACCAACACCTTGAGAGTTTCACCAACACATTATACCCTATCTTAGATCAATGAGCTGCAAAGAGGGCAAAATAAGCTATGAATTGTTCCTTTTAGACAAAAATGAAATAACTAGTATATCAGAAGGTCCAATGTGACTCTAGTGATTGTGCATAGAGTGGAGAAATGGAAAGAAATGCAAAGAATTCTTTGGGTGTCGACAAATCTCACAAAAATGAGAAATAGATTAAATGAAAAATCCATCAGAATAATGGAAAAAAAATCATAACAGCACAAGGGGTTCTCCAAACATGAAAGACATCTATAGGCTGATTCAAGCAATAAGACTAGCAAATTACACACAACAAAAGTGAATAGATAAATGGACCTCGAAGGTTGTATGCTAGTTTTATTCAAGCTAGATTCATTATGTATGCATGCATGCATGCATGTATATATACATATATATATGTATATATATGTATATATATATATACATATATGTATATATATATATATATACATATATGTATATATATATTTATATATATATATATATATAGAGAGAGAGAGAGGGGGGGGGGGGATTTGGGGAGGATGTGGCTTGTTGTTGGATGACCCCCAAGCTTCCTTGTTTGGATATCCAAGGCCCATAAACCCTACAAGATGAATCTACAAGGGAATTCAATCCTATGATAAGATCTTCGTCATAACAAAATTCGCAACACTCAACACAGAGTAAAAATGTAAGCCAATACTCTGGGGTACATCATTGATAAGACATGAGCTCCATATAATTTTCGTTGGCAAGGACATTGATTTCTTCTTCTTACAGGAGCATTATTTTTCAAAGTCTCATATATCCAAGTGTAGGAGGATTTAGAGTAGGACCTTTTGGGCTCCCACAAAAGGAGAGGGAGCACGACAAGGAGGAGTTTACATCTATGGCAGATGCAATACAGGATTGAGGTGTGCTTATGCCAAGTAGAGCACTTTGGGTTATAGTGATGATTGCTAAAGTTATAGTACGGATTTTGTCCATTTAATCCCTAAATGCAGCAATAGAGGCAAGATGGAATTTTTGGACCACCATCCAATACACTCCTCCAACCACTAATTGATGGTGTATTTGAGGTGACTTCAATATGCTAAAGACTCTAGGTAATATGAGGGGAAGAGCATAAGTAGACATTCTTATAGGAGAGGAGCAAGTAGCTTGGGAGGATCTCATTTCCATATCAAAGGATAAGATCCTAGCACCTAGCTGTGTTTGGATGCTCACCAAGATCTCTCCTCTTCTCTAGGTAGAACAAGTAGGTAGATGTCCTTAGATTCTCAAGGCTAGATCAATTTTATGTGGATGAGTGGGTATGCAATAGAAGAGGAATGATTGGTAGTGTTCTGGGTACTACTTTTTCCAATCATTTTCCCACATAGATCATCTTTTGGAGTAGAGAGGGGAGCCTTTAGTTATTAGAATTCCTTACTTATTATGCTAGGAGGTTTCTCTCAGTGAACCCATCATTGAGATCTAAAGATCAAGGCCCATTTAGAAGGGATTAGTAGCTCAAGACCTAGAGGAGATAAACACAATTATCTGCCATGAAGCTAAGGCTAAGGAGAGGGGCACTTATGGACAAAGAGAGAGGCTCATGTGCAAGGTCAATAGTGCTAAAAATATTGGAGGAGAGGCCATGAGGGATTCCTTGGGTGATGATGAGAATGTAGATTGCAAGAGCAGAGATTTAAGCCATGGAGGAGGCTAGATCAAAGTACAATTTCATGCTAAGGTTCCAGTCTAGATTTAGATCAAAGCCTAAGTTTCCAAAGAATTATTTTAAACTATAGGCCCTAGACATTTGAGGGAGGGCATCAAGAAATTGCGGAGGTCAAATGGCACCATTGTAGCTATCCCATAGGATGTGGAGCATGTGGCCCATGGACTTTTATAGGGCATTGTATGGCACTACTTCATGACCTTTAGGATACTTGTCCACTGACTTTTATAGATCACTGCATGGCACTACTTCATGACCTTCAAGATACTTGGCCATGGACATTTACAGGTCACTACATGGCAATACTTCATGACCTTCGGGATTGAGTATTGACCTTATGAGACCTTTCAATAAAAAGAGATCAAGCAAGGAATTTTAGCCTTGCCAAAAGGCAAAAAGGCAAAAGGCAAGTGTCCAGAAGTAGACAGTTTACTTCCAATCCTTGTTTAGTCTCATTGGGAGCTTATGAGATTAGGAATTCTCATAGCTTTTTAAGACGACCAAGGATATGCCACACATACTTTTAGAGGGGATGATTCACCTTATTGCAAAGGTTAATGGGCACAGGCTTGGGCTTTTGAACCCAAATTGCCTTGAAATTCATAGAAAAACTTAGCAACCTAACCAAAATTCAATCAAACTTTGGGAATCATGCAATGGAAGTTGGCACGAAAAGAATTGACTGGAAACTCATAGCAACCATGTGGTCAAACAATAAAATTGCAAGTGAAATAGGAAAGAGGGAGAGAGAAGCATGCCACACTAGGGGCCAAAAATAAGGGCTGCCACCCCCTTGCCCAAAATTTTTTTTCTTTATTGCAATAGAAAGCTATTTTACAACTGGCTCACAGAGGACCATGAAGTTGACACAAATTAAATTCCTATGAATACAAAGAGAAGGATTGCTTTCTAATTTATAAGCTTGGCATGCAACCAAAAAGCCAGGCCTTCCCCAAAATATGAGGCTTTCTTTTAACCAAAATAAGTCGGTTTTTCCTAGAAATCAATAGCTTTTTGCTCCAAACTGGTGATCTCCTTACTTTTAGACTTGTGGGCTTCTTTTAGGCTTCTCACCCCCTTGCCATGTGTATTCTAAAATTGGGCGCTACATATTTGCTTTTGTCTTGTGGGACTTGCTTTATAAGTTTTTTCTCCTTAAAACTTGGGAATTTTCACACTCTCCAATGTCCTTCCACAAGTAAAACAATATCCAACCCATTAAGGGTTAGAAAATGCATGCATTCTAATTCTCTAGACTGGTGGTCCTAGTTCTCTAGGGTTTCCTCAACATGCACATAAACAACTTTTTTGTTGTTGAAAAAAGTCAACATTCTTTGACCAAAGTCAAAATTACTTTCTCTTTTATTTCTTGGGATGTCAAATTACCATCTCATGATAAATTTTAGTGGATGCCAATTACCTTCCTTGGTTCTACTTACAAGATCCTTGGTAAGGCCATTAGCTTGACTTGCCCCTTTCTTACCATATATTATTATCCCACCTAGACAGGCTTTGTGTGGGATTGGGAACACCAAAGCATTGGCGCATCCCCAGTAGGAGGATTAACTGTTCTTTCTTCTTCATTTCAAGAAGAATTATGATAGGGTGGATTGGAAATTTTTGAGGGGACTCTAGATAGGATGGAGTTCCCAAGGTGGATAGTAGGGGTGTTAGCAGTCTAGTCCTCAAAGATTTAGACAAGAGAGCGCAAGGGGGTAGATTTCATATAGCGAGATAAATGAAATAAGGATGTACCTTAGACCACTTCTTTTCCTATTTATTTTATAGTTTTTGGAGAGATGTACTCGTGGCATTAGGATCCCATTGTAGGTTTGGTGGAGCATCTTAATGCAAAGTTTGGAGATAATACAATCATGTATTGTGATGGAGGGGTAGACAACTTCAGGGCATTTGTTTTAGCTATGGAGGCATTTCGCATTGTTGCTTCTTAGGAGCTCTTATTAAGAATTGACACAACTTCTATGGGATTTAGGTCAATGATACATCACCCCCAAACTAAAAACAATAGGGAGATTTTACTTGGGTGCCTAGAGGGATTGTAGTGCAATACCTAGGATGTCACATAGGGCTGGACCTGATGTCAAAACAATAATTGGCGCCACTACTTTTGAGCATTCAAAGGAAGCTTTTATCAGTCAAGCTATGCTTGGTAGGTAGAGTAGTAGTTGCTCATTAGGTTTTGCATGCTACTGTGTGGTACATAAACACTTGTTGTAGGTCAAGCAACTCGTTAGGAACATCTAGTCAAGAGGGGATGACCATCTAGATAGGGAAAAGGTGGCTTGGTATGTCATTATTTAGTCACACACAGTCCATAAGAGGGCTAGGTATTGTAGACCCAGATTGTCAAAGAAGGGCATTGCTCATGAAGTTTATTGTTAGAGATATATTACCTAGTGCTAAGCCAGGGAAGGAGCTACTCCACAACTTTGACATGATATATCTAGCTAGAGTTGGGAGACCCATTGGGATCCCACTACTAGGTGAGGATTTTCTAGGATGAGGCTGACTTGCAACTCATATATTCTCAAGGCATGGTATGAGGTACAAGAGACACTGTTTAAGAGGCATTCCACATCATTTGAAGAGAGGAGGTGGCAATCCCTCCTTTTTAATGACCTTATACGCTCAAGGCATGGTATGAGGTGCAAAAGACTCTATTTGAGAGGCATTCCACATCATTTGAAGAGAGGAGGTGGCAACCCCTCTTTTTTAATGACCTTATTATATCAATAATTGGACACATCATTGGCAACCTCTTGTAGGGAGGATTTTCTCAAACCATGGCTGAGCACAGCACGAGGGTGGTTTTCTTTCAAAGAGTTCCCACACTTTCTTGAGACAAAGAGTTTAGGGACTTAGAGGATCCTAGACCATGCCATGGAAGATTGAGAGTGCAATCTCTGAGGACTAGAGACTAGGTAAGGAGCCACATACTACTACATAAGCTTATTCATGGCTTGGTTATCTTATGAGACATGAGATCTTGCTTTTAGTGGTGGGTACTCGGGTCATCCCAAGTTCACATTTTCACTACAAGATGATAGCAAGGTGCAAAGATAGGAGGTAAAGATGGAGGAATTTAGAGGATCTATGCCTCAGAGAGTCAAGATAGTAGCTTAGTATCAGAGGAGGTGGTACATTCATCTAGATCTATCTATAGCAAAGGAGGCAGGTTGGAGCTTTTGGGTATGGGAGAGGAGACCCTTGCAACGACCCAAGAGAGTGGCTTTGGAGAGACCCTTTCATTCAAGATGCCCTAATATTCCTTTGTTTAGCTATTTAGTGAGATTGGGTAGGATAATTTAGATGGGAGAATGGATGGAATGCTAGCCGCAATAATGCATTGCACAGATAGAGACTCCCTTAGATGTTTCTTGAGTAATTTTGCTATAGGCTCTGGGATAGCTATAGGCTAAGGAATTTCTCTCAATTTCTCTAGTTGTTGGCACTTTGGTCCCTTGTGGTGGCCATCTATCTTGGTTTTGATCATTTTCCAATTGCATGTTTATGATGTGGTTTGCAAAGGTCTCTCAGAGGCACTACATGTTGGGTTTGCCTACTGGCACATGGGTTTTAGAGGAGAGCCTTGAGGATGGTCTTCATTTGGATTTTAGATGAGATGGTGTTGACTTGGGACCAATGGCCTAGGTTATAGACAGAGGACCTCCTTATGGGTACAAGTACATTTAGGGTAGTCATCCTTCATATTAGTAGGCAAGATTTGACCTTCATCCAATTCCAAGATTCACAAAGATGGTGTGGACACCTAGATACTATCATAGATGGGAGCTAACTATGAGAATCATTGCTTGGTAAAAATGGACAACTAGGTGTAGACATGCTATAGAGTAGCAAACAACATTAGCCTCAAAGACATTGGCTAGAATTTTGCTAAATACTCTTCATATTCTGAGAGGTAGATAGGATAGACTCAAGGGAGATTCAGATCATGCTAGGTGTAGGAGGGAGGCTTTTATTAGTTTATAGGACACGAGCCCTTTTATTTCATAGGGGTGGTGTAATATGGCATTATTAGTCATCAAGTGGTTATTTTTTAAGCCTTTTGTACAAGGTAATCCCTCATCAAGTAGCTAGCCACCAGGGGATATCTTTATATTTTTTTGATTGTGGAGTTGAATTTTCCTTGGTTTTCATGTCATTAAGGAGTTTATTAGTAGAATGTTTCTTCTCATATGAAAAAAATAATCTCAATAAAATCACAATGTAACTTGCAAACAATCATCATAGAGTAAAAATGCAAGGAAATAGACAACAAATGAGGAAGCTTCCATCCAAGAGATACATTTGTCATGCCTAGGCATGGATAACGTAGGGGTGAGGAGACACACTAGGAAAAGGTTTGACTTTAAGTAAATTTCCTCCAATTCTAAGAACTTGCCAAGCTCCAAAAGGACCTTGTTAACATGTACTCCCCACTATGAAAGGGGGGCTATCCATGAAGAAGAAGTTGTAGGGACACATGTGCTTGTGGAAACCCATAGAAATATGATAGGAAGAGGGACTTACAAAAGCATGGAAAATGTAAAAAATTAGAGATTCCCTCTCTACTAGCATCTTTTGTATTATGTGCCTTCTTTTAGTGAATTTTTGGGCCAAAAAAAGCTTTTGTATTATGTCTCAAATGTTGAGGATTCATCTCAACATCATGTGATCATATGTGCATAGCACTAACACAAATGAGTGCTAAAAGGCACAAGGGTTGGAAAACCTAGCCCTAACCCTAAAGGGGTTTGTATGTATTCATTCTTTTCAACTAATACTAGTGTACAGTTAGTCATTTGTGGTGTGCTCTTTAGCTATGCCCTCTCTCCTTATCTCCACTCTTCTCCTCTCCCTCTCCATATTTGTTTATGGTATCAGAGAAAACTTTTTTTCGTGAGGCATCATGATCTTGTTAGAGGGTGTGAGACGAGAGAATTTTTGTTTGTTTGAGAAATTTTCATTCATCTTTTATTGAGTATTTTTTGTGAGGATTTCGTTCCATATTGAGTGATTCTTACATTTGTTGAAAGAGACATTAAGGGAGAGTTTGTGAGAGTTGATTGAGAGAGAAAAATTCATCGCCATGAGATACCTCTTGAGAGATCTTTGCTTTTCCGAGAGAGAGGATGTCTCCTTGAGAGTTTTTTAGGAAAAGAGAGCTTTTTCTTTAGTTCTTGAGAGAAAGAGAGAGATATATCTCTTTTCTATCTATCTAAAGTTTATCTTTAACATGCCATAGAGCAACCAACAATGCATGAGCTAGGGAAGTGCATAAGCAAAGGCGACCTACCACTATTGACTTACAAGCTAAGGGAGTCCTATTACTCAACTCGAGCAACACAACTTCAAGCTAAGGCTCGGAGCCAGAAACAAAGAAGCCGACCCATACAATTGGGCACAAGCTCCCAACGATGTACGAGACCCAACAACTCAAGTAACTCATTCAACTCATGACTTCAGCAAGCTGCATGAAGCACGTACTACAATGCGACCATCAACACTCAAGTAGCATGGACCACTGACATAATAGGGCCTAATACAATGTCCACATCATGAAGCCCACAGCTCCAACAAACGAAGCCAACAACTCAACCGGCCAGCTACAAACAATGGACTAGCAACATCAACAGAGATGCAGCCACACAACAATCAAAGGCGACCAATGTCATCAACCTTTTGTGCTTCAACAAAATAAACTATAGGCCTCCAATGCCATAATTATGATAGATTCCAATGCCACCTCGAGACTGGTTGCTCCAACAGACTTAACGATAGTAGTAAGCATTGCATGCGACTTAGCCTCTAGCAGATAACACAGCCTGAATGACTAGTAGCCTTGTAACAAAGGTGTCCCCATCGTCAGAACCTCTAAGCTCCAACTATGATGGAAGCACACACTTGGCAGCATGAATCCGAGTGCTAGATGAAGCTCTAACAAAGCATAAGCAGCTCAGCCACCAAGACTACATAGTCCAACGCTAGTGCTCCAACATTGCCACCAACAATAGTCACCATAGAAATCTTTTACAATGAAGTAGATTCCACGTAGTAGTGCAGCAACACGACACCTGCAACAACAAACACCCCAATAGATTTTTCCCACCTTGACAAGACTTTACAAAATCTTCGGAGATTCGACAGAATCTTTAGATTTTGACAGAATTTTTTTAGATTTTGGTAGAATCTTCTCCAACTTATCCTTAAGGTTACCACACAGTAGGGTTTGCTCCGCACTCTACCGTGTGGCAATCTCTTATTTGCCACATCAATAGGGAGGCAAGGTGCCACATCACCCTATCTACCACGTCAACCTTATCCTCCATGTGTCATATCTACCACATCACCTGACAGCTCAACTAACACATCATCTGATCACATAAGCAATCCAATTAGAAAGTGCCATGTCACTAGTAAAAGTCAACCTACCACCTCAGTAGTGCCGTGTTAGCACACTGACACCTCATCAGTGCCATGTGGCATAGCCCCCTATTGGCACAATCACCTCTCCATAAGCACACTTTGCACCTTCCACATGCACCTAGCTGCCACATCACACAGTGATCCACACACATACCTCTTGCTAGGCACACTACATGTGAATCCACCTGCCACATCACCATAGTGCCATTTCATCAAAATTTCCCCCTCCACCTTGATTAAGCCGTATCTCTTGATCCAAAAAGAATTTGAGGGTGCTCCAAAAAGAAAAATTGATCATTGTTTTTTTGTGCTCTACATGGTCATCACATCATGTGCTGATTTGGCACCTGTATTACACACTTTTTAGCCTCGGCATCAAATCCATTTCTTGCATGCATACAAGCCTCTTCATCGGCACATCTGGCCCCGCACCTAAAAGGAACAAAAGGAAAAGAAACTATTTCTCACTTTTCATCGCTTGATGGTTGGTCTAGCTCTAGATTAGTTTATCTATACAGGAGGCAACTCCAAAGTAGCCAATTGAAACCATGCCCAAAACGTCCCGACTAGTTCCTACTCGGAGTCAGCAGTCCCTATACTCACATGTGATTTCACATCATCTCATGTCCTGAAACCTGACCGTTGTCAGATCAATGAGCAAATTTCAAAGTGCTTAAAGGTATTGACAGATTATTTTGTGGGCAGATTGTACATCATTTCATTTTGCACTCACATGCCTCCATTGTAATGCCTTATAGGCTATTTTTTGGCATTTATGCACTCTATTTTGAGCCTTGTAAAGCCTCTTGGCTATTATCGACATCATTTTCCACACGACCCTTGTAATAGATTGGAATATATTTCTATTCTATCTTCACTGATAGTTTAGATTGGAGCTCTGATTCAAATAGTATTTTTTCACAAGTAGTTTGAGTACATGTCTTGCATCATGTCTACCACTAGCAACCTCAATTTGGAGGCATAGATTGTGAAGTAAGGATTCCCTAGCCAGAATTACTAACCAGAATGTTGCAGATTTGGAAAGCAAATTGCGCCTGGGCCGGATTGCAAAATCTATATGGCGATGCATCTCTAGGCAAATCCCTTTGGTTTGCAGAGTGGGCATTTGCTGAAGGCCCTGTAGTTATCCAAGAGAACCCTAGACTCTCCCAGACTCTAGCAGCAAGAATGTCTAAAAAGGGACTGCCAACTTTCAAGTAGATATGATACCCCGGAGGTTGCAATTGGAAATCAACGGAACAGATTGCACAAAAGTTTAATCTCAATAGCAAAAAGACACAATTAATGAGGACTATAATTCACAAAATTAGTGAGAACTGGCTGACTAGTTAACTTTTTCAGAGATACCTAAGGCTTCAAAGGATTTGTAGGTCCAACTGGCAAGCCATTTGCCAAGCTCAACATGCACGACTTTAAAGCATGAAAAGAAGGTTGAGTGGCGGACCTAGCGCAAAGGAAATGGAAATTCCATGCTCCACTAAAAGTTGGGATACAAGACTGAGAAGGACATGGACAGCCACACCTTCTTTCAGGCTTAATTTCTTACTGTGGAGGATTATAATGTGTAAACTACTAGCACTTTGGAACCCACGAATGCCCCAGACTGTTGCCTGCTATGTAGTAGATTTAAGGAGACGCACATGCACCCTCTTTGGGAGTGTCCTATCTCAAAGGAACTTGGGAAGGCCGTAGAGCTTAAGCTGCGCAGTTTGCAAGTGGATATCAAATTGAAATGGAGATCAATACTACTATGTGACAGACACAAGCATAATGATTTTACCCACAAGATGATGCACCCCTTGAGAGGTTAGAGCCATAGTGTTGTCTCTGATCTGGATCTGGAACTACAGAAATGGGAGAGCCTTTCAAAGGCTTCCACCTGGAAGGATAGTAGTATCAAGCTACCTTGAAGAAATCCGAAAAGTCATGATCTCTTTTGGCCACTGAGATGAAGCTTGCAAAGCCTTAGGGCATCTATGCCACTAAGGCTACTTTTTTGTAGCCTAGAAGTCTACAGTCAATTGTCCGTACATACCTCCTCTTTGTAGTTCTTTTTTTTCCCTTTAATACAATTTTGGTTTTTTCGGGGGAAAAAAACATTTCTTTTGTGACATGTTGTCGAATTATTTTGATTTCAAGGAGGAGAGGGCAACAATGCTAGGTATAGAAAAGCTCGACTAAAATGCTCACACGGAAAGCTCTTAGTGAAAGTGCTAGAAGGAGCTCAAGTGTGCATTATTAAGGTATGAGGATCTCTTGAATGTACGATGTATATTGTGGATTAGTCACATTCCCTATTAGTGCCCCTTGAGACACGATAATGTAGGCATATTCCCTATTAGCTAACTGGTGGATATGCATGACAGGGAGTTGCCTTTAAGTGACCTAACTAGGAATTTTTGTATGCTAGTATCATTGGCCAATCAGGAAGCATCTTTTCCCCTTGTGAGCAAGAAGATGTGTGTGTGTCTCTATTTCACCAAAAAGTGTCTCCTCTACCAGCAAAAGCTAAAGGAGCTTTGCAGCACCAATCCTGCCCTTTTGCTTGCTGCATGATGAGTGAGAGCTCGCAGATGGATCTGGCTATGGTGGTCTGATGGAGCAGACGACGAACTAAAGAGTGGGAGTTAGCTTAGCATAGCACTGAGCAGCCAGCTGGGTTTTGAGAATTTGCGTCTTGCTTGCTGCATGAGGCTATGGTGGTCCACGACGAAGCAGTGGGCAACACGCCAGTGATCTCCTCCACAGTTGGGCTTTGGGTTTAGGCTGGAATTTGCGTCGTGAGCTTCTTCTTCTTCTTCGATTTGCCCAAGTAGCATGGAAACTCCACAGTCGGAGGACCTGCAAGAGCTCCATATCCTGGGCGTTCTCAGAGCTTCCTTCAAGGTTCTGAGCTCCCGCCCCAAATTGTTTGCTGCCCTCGCCCTTACCCTCACTCTCCCCCTCTGCTTCATCATCTTAGCGCACAATCTCGCCATCGACCCTCTCGTCTCCAGAATCAACCGCAACCAAGATCTCTCGCAAGCCTTGGACGACAGCAGCTCCATCAAAATGCTCCAAAAGCACATCAATTCCGAACGTATCAGGCTGGGCTTCCTGCTTGCTGCTTACCTCATCTTCGTACTCGTCTTCGCCCTCCTTTCGATTGCTGCAATCGTGTACACCGTTGCGTGCATTTATACTAAACGGGATCTCACTTATATAAAGGTCATCACCGTTGTGCCCAAGGTTTGGAAACGTCTGCTTCTGACGTTTCTCTGGGCTTTTCTGCTGTGGTTCTTTCTTATAGGAGCCTTCCTTGCATCTCTTCTCTTTATCCTCCTCGTGTTCTTGCCCCTCAGCTATCCCCTTGCGAGAATCTTATGGTGGAGTTTTACTCTCTACTTTTTTGCCGTGCTCTTCCACTTTACTTGCATTTTCAACCTGGCGACCGTCATCTCTGTTTTGGAAGAAAGCTGTGGGCTGCGGGCGTTGAAAAAAAGCTCCCAGTTGTTAAAGGGAAGGAGGACTGCGGCGTACATTCTATGTGGGATGTATCTGATCTTATCGACAGCAATCGTACTTGGTTTCGATCTCTTAACGAATGGAGAGCGACTTTTCTTGAGCCTTGCTCTGCGGATTTTTCTGGGAATCGTTTTCGCTCTAGTGCTCTCTCTAGTGGATCTGTTCGGCATGGTGGTGCTCACCATCTTCTACTTTGCATGCAAGGCCTATCATCACGAGGATATAGACAGGTTGGCTCTTTCTGAACACTTGGGCATATACACGGGGGAGTATGTTAATCTGAGAGCTTCCATACAGATGGAGCCCATGCAACCACAAGCTTGAAAGCTGGGGGGCAGATTGTTGATCAAATGTGCTAGGGATAAGTGGCGTTGCGGGAACGCTTGCATGCCCTGTGCTAAATCTAGGTACTGTGATTTACCCTGCGATACATTGAAAGAAGAGAAAATAGAATGCTATGGAGTTCCAACGCATTCATCTTGTCACATCAAGAAGAGTCCAGGAGAATGCCATGAGTTCCAGGGCCTACATAGTACAATATACGATATATCTGTGTGCCTGATCTAGATAATCCGCCGGAGGAGCTACACAGGCAATTTCTTTTACATCTTTCGGAGACAGTGATCAAAAGAAACACCAGCGGAGCTAGGTCATGATTCAACAGGAGAAAGCTACTCTGTAATCAAAGCGCTTAGTTAGTCACACTTGTAAAGAATGCCAAATTTTGGAAGGGACCCTCCTGCAGCCTATACAGAATAGAGTAAACACCCCCCTTATATTGAGTGGCAGAATGCTCATCGGAATTACTTACACCTGTCAAGAGAGGGCATCAGATGATGCAAGTTTTTGAACTTCTTATTTGAAAGCACCAGTCCGCCAGTGCATTGTGAAGCTGGCAGTGACGCTGATGATGATCATCAAGGTCAGTTTCTAATATTTAGGAGTCATGATCAGGCTCAAATATTTGATGTACCTTCTCTTTTCCATATGTATGCTCATTGTACAAATAGTTTAGTGCTATCCAAGTTTATAAAGCGCTATGTGTGAAATGAGATTGACAGTTTACAGCATTTTCATTGAAGGTTAACTGTGTTCAGTCATGCTGCTGCTTTTGGGTGTCACGTACGTTCCCTCTAAGGGCTTTGGCTTGAGTATTGTTGTCGTATAAGCCAAAGAAATAATTCAGTCAAAATATACCTTAGCAAATGAAAGTTTGTATTTCATTAAAATTAGTTTATCCTTACAGCAGCAGCAAATGTTTAACTCTAGTTGCCAAGAGCCTTAATTCAGGGTGCTTAGCATAACAAGAATTATTTGATTATAACATTGGGGAGGTTTTAAAGTTTGGTCCCTTGCAAGATAAAGGCTTCCTTTTCTTTCAACCATGTTGAAAGCAATGAGGTGATCAGTATATCTTTGTCCTGTTGGATAGAGAAAAGTGGTCATATTGCATGGGTGTGTGTTACACAAAGAAAGGTCAAAACGTGGGTATATATCCTCTATGTAGGCACTAACCCTTGGGAAAAACCTCCTAGCTGAAGGGAAAACATAGGTTTGCACCACACTACTCATAATCCAACAAACATAAAGCTGATCTCTCTTGCATGCAATCTCTCTCTGACATGATAAGAACGCACCTCTTTTTATGTTTCGTGTGAGCATGGAACATGGGTTTCCTTGCTACTGCAATAGCACTCCAACTCTCAATGAGAGTAGGAGTAGGTGGCTAGATAACCCATAAAGATTTGCCATCAATCTCTTGAGTCAAACACACTTGACTATAGTTGTGAAGGCTGCCTTGTATGCAGCTTCACATATAGAGGTCGTTATAGTGGGTAGTTTCTTGCTCAAACAAGATATGCATGAGCTATCAAGAAAGAAACAGTTTCCACTGGTGGATTGTCCAGGATCATGATCACCAGCCTAAGGTGAATCATTGAATGCATGAAACTGGAAGCTGCTTGCCTCAGCATAGAACAATCCAAGATGTTAGGCGCCTTGCAAGTACCTAAAACTGTGCTTTAATACATTCCAGCGAATGGCCTTTGGACTATGCATATATTTGCTCACTTGTGACACTCCATACTGAATGTCAAGACATATGTTGCATAGTAAATCATGCAGCCAATAGCCCAGGCCCAGCAATTCTGCATTCCAAACCTGTGTAACAGCCCATGTATATCTTTGGACAATGCCTCGAATCCAATTGAACCTGCTGTCTTCAGAGAACCTGTTGAACTTGTTACCATGGAGTTGGCTGAACCTGTTGCTTCAGGTCCAACTAAACTCGCTACCTCGAAACCCATTGGACCTATCGCCTTGAATTTGATAATACCAACTAAACCATTGTACCAAATCTAACTGAGCTCATTGCCTTGGATCTAAGCGCAACTAAACCTGTTGCCCAAAAACTGATTTAGCCACTTCCGAAGCCAACGTAGGATCCGGCTTCCCAACTCTAGAGCGGCAATTCTTGGCAAAAAGCCCACTTCGATGACAAACAAAAAACACATTTGGAAATGGACCAAACCGTACTTTAAGAGAACAGATTGTGCCACCCAAGGGACAAAGATAGATATGATCTATAATATCTACCGCTCAATCCCATAGAATCCATGCTCTCTTGACCGTTCGCAAAGCATGCGTAGCAAGTAATATTGTAGGAGCCTTTCCAAAAGTCCAAAGAGTGAATCGACTGTAAAGGAAAGTCGAAAAGGAAATCCACACCTGACACCACACTATTGACCTTGGCCTACTTCAAGAACACAAGGCATGGCATGGCGGTGGTGTCACTCGTAGCTATGTGATACATGAGATGTTTGATTGATTTTTTAGATCTTAGGTAGGATTTTCAAGTTTCAAAAGGCAAAGGCATTAGAACTTGCAAAAGAAGTTCATGTAATATCAAATAACATGGGGCATTGTGCTTGGAAGGCATCTACAAGGAGTCAAGGAGTTGCACATTGGTTGCACGGTAGAGTTAGACAAGGGAGCAGATGGGTCCGTAGAGAATTTGAAGCTATGCTTTTATTGCACATGGCTATATGATGCATTAAGTTCATATGTGGACCTCGAAATATTTTGAATTTCATAAAGATGCTTTTTTAGTACATTGGCCATAGAAATATGGGTTTCTGTTTGGAAGGTGGCGGTGGTGGGGAGCGAGGGGCAGGGGGGAGGAGGCTTGTGGTGGATAGGGGAGCACACTAAAAAAAACCTATTTTAAAGGTGGCTTAATATGAGGTTTGTAGATCCTAAAAGTACTTTCAAATCTTAAACTCACATTTTCTATGGCAAGATTTAAAAACACCGCCAGACACACCGGACATCGTATTAGGACTCCACCTACCCCACGGCATCCTCTAAAGGGACTCCAATGATCAAGAAAGTTTCCTTCTGTTAACCCATGACCCTCCTCCACCATCCCTTAACCCTCATTAGCCACCATTAGTAGATGTTCTTCGAGAAGGATGCGGAATTACAAACAAGAGGTGATAGGAGTAGGAAATTCAAGATAGATAAGAGGCTATGGAGCCATGATCGAGCAATGGTAAAGAGGGACAGAAAATTGGGCACAAAGGCACTATAAAAAATCAAAAAATTCTAGAACAATATCTACTATCTGATTCATTGTGCTTCATTTTAACGTGTTGTGCAATAGATTGCATAGAATTACAAAGCTGGATGTGTGATTCAGTACATGCGCAATTGGAGCACTCCAAGAGGCTACAAAGCAAATGATGGTTGGTCTTTTTGAAGATGCCAACTTGTGTGCCATCCCATTAATGTAGCATACATGAGCATAGTTAACCTAGATAGGACCATTCCGTCAAGAAGACATAGATTCTCGACGTTCCTACCAACAGGGCATCACGATCTTTGTTACTAGCCAGTCCCTCGGACTAAAGTGGCCAACGTAGTAACCGACCCATAACACTTTTCGTTATGAGAACGTTAAGAATACGTATCCCGTGCACACCTTCAAAGGTATCATAGTTAGAGCCATTGCTTAGAGACCATGCTCCACATGGTGAAGACAGAAAATCAGATGGGAGAGCAAGCGAAGCTCGTGGGGAGTTGAGTTCAAAGAAGTCATAATAACACGAAGTGCAAAAACCATGCTCATACGGATTCCTACGTGGTATCTACCAGGAGGTGTGTCTAGGAGGTCCCCGTGGTCCGGCCACTGATTGTCTATGTGCTTCCAAGCTGCACAATCTGCGGGAATCCTCAATGTGTCATCAGTGGACCGATGAGATGCATGCCATGTCATCAACTCCGCTATGGATTTGCATCGGAACATGTGTTGCAATGATGGGAAAGTGTCTCAAGACCTTTACCGGTATCTGCTCACCCTGCAAGTCATCTCTATATCGTTGTTCCCCACATTTCGGACAACTACCCAAATCTCCATGCTCACGATGAAAGAGAATACAACCATTACGGCAAGCATGGATGGTATCATAATCCATACCCACCGTTGTTATTATCTTCTTCGCTTCATCGCTTGATGCGGGCATGGTATTTGGTGCAGGCAACATCTTCTGGAGCAACCTATCACAATTCAAACATACATAGGCTTCAAATAATGATTATTCGGTACACTAATCCATACATGATGATTCTCAAAACAAACAATATCCAAATAATGAGTCAAATTAATGCAAGAGCTAACCTCATTAAGGCCGAGACACTTGTATCCGACCACCCATACTTTACTTGTAGATTCAAGATTGAGAGACAAGCACGTAGTTTAGACATCCTAGCACCCTCGTACAATTGTGTTGATTGCAACTCTCGCATTTTGACCTCAGACTCTGACATCACGTGTACATGGGATGTAGTGCCCCTAAAAATAGAATCCATCATGTCGACCATATCCTCGTCATCATCCGGGAGACTAGAGTCTTGCTCAAAGTGTGAAGGTATATGCATACCCTCGTCAGCCTCCTCATCCTATTTTAAGATTTCGTGTAAATATAAGATCTTGTCTCAAGGTTTCGTATCAAAATGGTATCTGTGGGTTAAATAGCAAAGGTAAGATCAGCTATGTGCTTCCTCCCCAACATCTTGAGGCTCCAGCGGTAGTAGACTATAAGGTAAGTCATAAGATAATCGAAAAAAAGAAAGAAAGAAACGTAATGCGTCTTGGCTATGGTAGCCTTGTACGGACACGTGTAATCCATAGTCGATCACTGAGTACCGCCCATCATGCTTATGCTCTCAAAGCTGTTCTTAGTGCTGCTCGATCGTCGTCATGCTCCTCTCTATACAACCTACCACGGAGCCACCAATGGGTGAACAAAGGGAAGGAGAGGCTACACGGTGCCTATCATGGGCCGTTTGGGCATTCTAGAGGCTGTCACCCATCTTCCCCATGCTCTCTCGAGCACTCAGATGGTCTGTTTTGCGTAAGAGGAGTCGGGTAGGCATTGCACAAAGTGTAAGCATGGTCAGCAAGGTCCTCGCGCTCCCATGGGCGCTCAAACCTCCTTGCCTTGATGCTTTGTAGAGGGAGAGTAGAAATGCTTAGCACTATCTATAAAGGCCAGTGCTTCAATCAATGGGTAACTAATACACTAACCTATGTGCCCACCATATGCTAAGCGGCTCATTGTTGGCAGGTTGTGGCATGGAGGTAAGTGCTTGTCAGGGTTCCTTCACCCCGTTTTTCGCACTACAGGCTGGCTTCCAACTCTCTAAGTCTTTGCTTTGTGGTTTCTATAGTCGAGGAGTCCGTGTTGTGTTGTTGCAATCGAGGAGTTGGTCTCTCCTTGATTGCTTCTAGCAACCTCGGGTCCCGTGCTCTTGCAAAAGGAGCCTTGGATACTCTAGTGTACTACAATTCCATTCCCTTTCCTTCTGTGCATGCGAGGGGTGGGAAAATAGTGATTAATGGGCACATCTCTCCATAGTGGAGTACTGGGTGCTCTTGTGGAGGTTGTACCTTCCACGATCCTTGAGTTCATATTTATCCGTTGGTGTAGTTCATGATATCCTTGTATTTTTTGCATTTTGAGACATTTATATATACAAGCTCTTGCGCATATGCTTAAGTTCATATACCTATGTGCCTTCTCCAAGTTTCCTTTCTTTCCTCCATGGTGCCTCTTTTCTTGATCACATATTGGTTCCAAGCCTTTGTGCCTTATTACCTAGGTGATTTATCGGCTCATCCCTTCCTTTTTAATGCCTACCCACCTCTAGTAGTCAATAGGTAGGTGATTAATATGTGTGCCTTCCATATGCCCATTGGGGGACTATGGCACAGAGGTCATGTCCCTTTGGGAAGCGCACGCGCGCGCGCGTGTGTGTGTGTGTCTGTTTCTTCCTCTAAGGGTGGACTTTTGTTCAAAAGAACAAAAAATTGGGTCGCGTCATCAACATTTTGATAAAAGATGGAAGAGGTAAATTGTGTCTAATTATCAAGGGCAATCATTCTTTAAAACTATAATGATGATGTTTCCTCTTATTCATACAAGCCTATCGTTTTATGAGTTTACTATTTCCGAAGTAAAACTCAACACAATGCTCCAAAGAGTGTGGGCTTCATTCCTTATGGGGTATTTATACAAGTTGGAGAGATTCTCTCTCTGCATGTAGGAATTGTAAGACATTCTCTCTCTACATGTAGAACTTTCATATAGAAGTTGCATGTAGAACTCGCATGTAGGAGTTGCATGTAGGAGTTGCATGTAGAACTCGCATGTAGGAGTTGCATGTAGAACTCCAATGTAGAACTCGCATGTAGGAGTTACATGTAGAACTTGCATGTAGGAGTTGCATGTAGAAGTTGCATGTAGGAATCGTATGTAGAACTTGCATGTAGGAGTTGCATGTAGAACTCGCATGTAGGAGTTACATGTAGAAGTTGCATGTAGGAATCGTATGTAGAACTTGCATGTAAAACATGCAAGTTGGATTTCTAAGAGGGATTATTTCTAGCCTTATGCAAGTACAAGCGGAGCTTTGCCGCTACTCTACACACACATTCTGTTCTACCTAAGTCCATGTTGGCACAGGGACAACACACTCTCTCTCTCCCTTCCTGTCTACCTTCCTCTCTTCATCCCCCTCTTCCTTTTCCCTATAAAATTCCCTTTCCCCCTCTCTACCTCTCACATGCTCTTCTTTTAAATTTAGTTCTCAAATTTTAGATGAAGCATGACTTTTTTAGGTCCGTCATATCCTCTTCATTTAGTATGACTTTTTTAGGTCCCTCATATCTCCTTCATTTTCATTAAGGACTTGAGTTTTAAGTGAAGCATATCTTTTGATTGATCCAGATCATCTACAGGCTCTAACAAAGATATAGAGAGGAGGAAGGTGGGGGGTCCCATTCTTGGGTTTTTTACAAGCAATTGTCTCAAGTGTCCATGCTTCCTTGCACTCCACGTCCAAAAGCATGTCCTAACCTTGCAACTCCTCCTCCCCTCTTCTCCAACCTTGCAACCCATCCTCTCCCTCTCCTCCTCCCTTCTCCTCCTCCCTCTTCCAACTCCTCCTCCCCTCTCCTCCAACCTTACAACCCATCCTCTCTCTCTCCTCCTCCCTCTTCCTTCTCCCTTCTCCTCCTCTTTCTTCCTTCTCCTCCTCTCTCCTCCTCCCTTCTCCTCCTCCCTCCTCCTCCTCCTCCTCCCCCTCCCTCCTCTCTCTTCTTTTTCCCGTGCTCTTATACCTTCGTCCTCTCCACTCCTATGCTCCCCCTAAACCCTTAGTTCCTCAACCCTTAATCTCCATGATCTACAAGGGAGACAAGTTCTCCATGATGTACTCTACTCTAAACCTTGGAGCCTCTTCTAAACTCTGGAACCTCCTTCTAAACTCTGAAACCTCTCTCTAAACCTTGGAACCTCCTTCTAAACCTTGGACCTCCTTCTAAACCTTGGAACTCCTTCCAACCCTGGAACTTCTTCTCAACCGTGGAACCTCCTCCTAACCCTTAAACTCCTCCTAAACCCTGCAACCTCCAATGAAGATGAAAGCCTTCATTACCTCAACCATGATGATACATGTTTCTTTTACACATGCATGCACTATGTTTGCTTACCACACTTAAGCCTATGTCTCTCACCAAAACATGACTTGAGGTCTTAAGCTACACATATACTACAAACGACAACCCTGATATATCTATAGGTGACAAAAGGCCTTGAAACCTTGGATATTAAGAATACCTTGCTCTTCCCGTGGAAGCCGTGGGAAAGAGCTAACATTTGGCCCCGCTTTCGAGGAGACTAGCGTCTCAATAACGAGTAAACATACGCAGGTATGTGTAAAAAACAAACTATTTCGAACTTTCATGAACATATCACTCAAGAGCTAGTAGAGCTAAAATTTTTCCAACTCAAGTAAATAATAATAATAATTTCCTAGCTAAAACTCTTCATTATCAGTTTAGGAAAATGCATGTTTTCTGGAATAAATTAGACCATGTGATGTTGTTAGAGTGTAGAGCTTGAAATTATGAACATTTCTCCTTTTTACGGAAGCATATTCTAACACAACCACCAAAAGTTATGGGCAATCAATGATTAAAGGTTCTAAATGCCATAACCCAAAAGAAAAATTAAAACCACCTCCCTAGTCAAACTTGGACAAATTCAAAGATGCACATGTGTGTGACTAAATCCACAACTCCCCCATCCCTCTCATACTTTTTCTTTCACATCTTGCCTCCATCCTCTTCCCCATTCCAAGCCCTATGCAAGATACTCCTCCCTCTCCATCAACCACCACCCTACTCCCATCCTCACATGGTAAGTTACTTGGAGTCCATCTCGCAGCGATAATCTAGACATCCTCCCACCGTCCATTAGTCCTCAACAATCCCATTACAGTGAGAAAGACTTGGAGAGCATTCAAGTGACCATCTCTTCCTCTGTTTGGATTTCCATCAATGTTTTCCATCCGTCAAGTTTTTAGTTTTTTCTTTTTCCTTTTTTCCCCATCCCTCTCCTCCATCTCCCCCTCCACCCTCCCCCTCCATCTCCACCACCCCTTTCCCCTCTCTCCCTCCACCCCCACCCTTCCCCCCCCCCCCCCCCCTCCTCTCCACCTCCCCCCCTTCCGTCTCCCCCTCCACCACCACCCCTTTCCCCGCTCCCTCCCTCCATTCCCCCCCCACCCCCCCTCCATCTCCACCACCCCTCCCCCCCCCCCCCCTTCCCTCCACCCCCACCCTTTCCCCCCCCTCCCTCTCCACCTCCTCCCCTTCCATCTCCTCCATCTCCATCTCCCCCTCCACCACCACCCCCTTCCCCACCCCTCCTCCATCTCCACCTCCCCCCCTCACCACCACCCTTTCCCCCCCCCTCCATTTCCACCACCCCCCCTCCCATCTCCACCCCCACCCTTTCCCCCCCTCCCTCTCCACCACCCCCCTTTACCACTCCCTCACCCCCCTCACCCCCCCCCCCCCCCGTCTCTCTCTCTCTCTCTCTCTCTCTCTCTCTCTCTCTCTCTCTCTCTCTCTCTCTCTCTCTTTCCTCCCCCCCCCCCCCTCTCTCTCTCTCTCTCTCTCTCTCTCTCTCTCTCTCTCTCTCTTTCTTTCCCCCCTTCTCTCTCTTTCTCTCTCTCTCTACCCCCGCTCATGGACCTCTCCCTAATCTAAGGGCCTAAGGCCCTTTTAATCCTAAGGGCTTAAGGCCCTTAGGTTGGGCCTGGCTGCTACGGGCAGCAGCGCCCACTTGCCCCTTCGTCGCCCTTTCCCTGCCCGCCCCTTCGCTGCCCCTCTGCCCACCCTTCGCCACCCTCCTCCACCTTACTATTCCCTCCCCCTCGCATCACCTCCCCTCCACCCTCCCCTCCCCTCCACCCAACCCTCCAACCCCCCTCGCCGGTGGCGAACACCACCCCCCCTAATTATTAAATTAAATTAAATTTATTTTTTAATTTATTAATTTAAAAAACCAGACTTCTAACCTAGTGTAGCTAGGTTAGGTTTCATTTAAACTTATGGTTAGGTTAAAGTAACTGTAGTTATGTTTGTGCTAATTACGATAGGTTCGGTTTCCTAGATTTAGGAGAATTCAACCATGGTTTAGTTAATTAGGTAAAGTTTAGTTAAGCTTGGTTAGAGAGACTAACTATCAATCAAACTAACTATTCAATTAGACTAACTTAACTGATTGAGTCAAACTAACCATTCATTACTCTAACTAGAATTTAGTTAAGCTTGGTTAGAGAGACTAACTGTCAGTCAAACTGACTATTCAATTAGACTAACTGAACTGATTGAGTCAAATTAACCATTCATTACTCTAACTAGAATTTACCTCAACTCCTAGTTCACTCCTAGTTCAACCTCAAACTCCATTCACACTAAAACTTAAAGGACCCCTAAAATTCTATCTAACTCTAAAGGTCCGTAACTCGCTCAATTAGGACCCAAACTGGACCCCTAAACCAAGATTTCACACACAAAAACATCACACTATGGGGTATTTTTCTAGCCCATTGCACACCAATTTGGCATCCCTAGCACTCGCTTATTTGTGCCCCCGTGCGAGTCTCGTTTTGCACAAATTCGCTCGTATCTTTACGCCGTGACCTCCGATTGACGATCCGTCTACACTAGCACATTTTTCTACACACGTAGGACAATCTTAGGTGCATTATTAACATGACGGTCCCTACACAAACTAACACCACTCTAACTCTAACCCTCCCAACAAACTACTTCAACACCCGCACTTGCAACAGAGACAACCTTTGCAAATCTAGCCCAATCTGAATGTAGCTATGTTCCGGCCAACGCCTCCAACTCCAATGCTCGCCAAATCTGCATACAACTCCACTGCAACCACCACCCCTGACAATCCTCTACCCCAAATCCCCCCCTGAGATTCAATCACTCCCTTTTACTCCTTCACACCACAATATGGCTAGATGCCATCACGACAATGATGGAGATATCGACCTCGATGCAAAGGCTGACAATTTCATTAATCGAAGAAATAATAACACTCAAGGTAGGCGCCCCTTGGGAAATTTGAAACTTCCCAAATATAATGGTAGGGGAGATCTAACCCGATTCCTCTAGCATTTTGATGCCACATGCCGAGTAGGTGGAGATCAATCCCATGAAACCAAGGTGGCTTGGTTTCCCATGGCCTTAACTGATGAAGCGTTTGAATGGTACCTAGACCTTCTAGTGGAAGAGTGCGCCACATGGGATCTACTTCAAACAGAATTTAAATGATGCTTTCAAACGGAGAGGCTACAAGATGACCTGCTCTCCAACTAAGTAAGATCGAACAAGGCCGACGAGAAGATGTACGCACGTACCTAGGTAAGATGAAAAGATTAATTTCCAAATGTGACCCACGCCCAGATGCAAAGTACCTCATGGCATGGTTCATTACAGGACTAAGAAAGAAAATTTGAAAGGATATGAAAAAGATAAGTAGCTATGAAACATTCAGTGCTACTCATGCGACAGCCATTGACATCGAGGATGGCATGACCGACTCAGACACTAGCAGTGATGATGGCAGATCTAATACATGAGATAAGCGCTCAAAAAAAGGCAAATCCAAGTCCACTGCTGAAACATCAAATGAAGATCACCTAGAAGATGCAGGCCATGGAACAAAAACTTCACTTTTCTTAGCCGCCAACTCAGACATATCCATGGCGAGAAAATGTCTGGTGTCCACATTGCATGGCCAATCATATAGCAAATGAGTGCCCTGTTCTAAGAGCCAGGATCATCGCACAAGCAAATCCACCACCAAGGTTATGGTCCCATATCTACGTCGTCGGTGGCCGTGATGAAAACAGTTGCATCTTCAACATGTGCAACAACCTGCTTCGACCTCAACAATACCAAGCGGCACCCATGCTAGTGTACAGGCAACCGACACTTGCACAAGCACCCCCAGCTCCAAGGCTAAATCCTGTTCTCGTTCGGACACAAGTCCCACAACTACTCAGACATCCGAATCCAAGACCATATCCAAGAGCACCAAATCCAACTCCTCAAGCAGTTCCAATCCATCAATTACAAGCCAAGGAAGTAGACTTGTCATTTGAGTATGAAACAGAGTACCGAGTGTACTATGTAGAAGGTGCAGAGGGTCTAATACCAATTTATGCAAATCAAGTACGTCCCAACACATATCGAACACCAATCAAGTGCTACGGTTGTGGCAAAAATCATCGGATTGCAGAGTGTCCTCATCGTGGTAGCCCAGCTACTTTCCAACCACTATACAAAGATTGTGGCATAGGACATGCCTGTATGGATTGTCCCATGAAAAATAAAGTCCCACAACAAACAGAGGTTAAGCTTAACATCCCAATCGGCATCATTGGGGTGGACCATCAAAGTCTAGGTCCGACAAGTGTAATATCACAACCTGTAAATGTAATTACATGCCAACAGAAAGAGGCCACCAAGGACCCTAACATTCCAATCCAACCAAAGCAACTTCTTAAAAAGAAAGCACAAGTGCCTCCACCTCTACCAAGCAATGAGCAGCCGAGTTCATCCACATCAACTGCCAAGCCTCAAATAAAAGAAGCTCCATACCCAAATGCAAAGGTGGAGAAGGCTCATTTTCAGGCACTTCAACAATGGGTACTAAAGGAAGAAGCTCAATTTGATGCTGAGAAACAAGCTCAATTTGAGGCTGAGAAACAAGCTCAAGACCCAATCCATGACTTGGCCCCACAAAGTATTGATACTGTACTCGAGCCTCTGTTTGAACAACAAACTCCACAACATAATGTACTGCCACATCAACTTGAAGGAGCTGCACTCTCTAGCATCTTGAGTTGCCCTGTGTCAATTCCCATTGGAATCCTCCTACAAAATTGTCCCAATCTCTGGGAGAGTTTCAAAGGATGGATTGAACTTGCAAATCTCCCTCCACCTATGAACGACATCAAAGATATCCCTATGCAGATGGGTGAGAGAGATGACATACGCAACATTATAGTGCCTTTGATCCACAAAGCATATAATGAAGTCCAAGCCATAGTGGATGGTGAAGCAGATGTAAATGTCCTATCAAAGGAGCTCTACGAAGAATGGGATCTCCCACCAATACAAAAGGCTAATTTCAACATACGCCTTGCAAGAGGAAAGACATACATTATGCCAACAATTTGCAGATGATACTAATCTTACTCCGCATAATGATGAGCAATCAGTGACTAGCATCCTTGAATGCTTAAATGTGGTTTGCTTAGCCTTTGGCTCCAAAATCAACCATGAAAAAATAGGTATCTATGGAACCAGGAACCCCACGGCCATAGTTTCTTATAAACAAAGGCTACAAAATCATAAGAGAGGGAGAGGTCTTCAGGTTGCTAGGAATTCCAATGGGTTTTAGATGCTCAATAAACGATCGATGGGACTTGGTAATTGATAGAATCATGGACAAAATCACTAAATGACAAGGCCTTCAACCCACTCTCGCTAGGAGAAAGTTTCTCTTAAATCACTACATCTACCCTTTGATCCTATACTTTATTTTCTGTTGGGTGCTGACTAAAAAGAGCCTGGGGAAGACTAACAGCCTTTTTTGGTCTTTCCTATGGGGTGGGGACGCAGCCCACTAAAAAATGGCCAAGGCAAGATGGCAATTCTATATGCTACCCAAAGAGATAGGAGGTTTGGGGATTGTTAGATATGTAGAAAAAATGTATGCTAGATTCATGGGCTAGTGAATAATCAAAGCAATCCTAGAATTAGTGGGCTACATTGATCTACTAGAACATAGACAAAGTCAGGTTCAAAACATGCAAACACTAGAAGCAGGTCCCTTTTGGGGTAGCTCTCTTAGGCAAGGAACCCTATGTCACCAAAGGTTATGAACTATGGAAGGGAATGTGGTATGCCTGGGAGTCAATGAGAATTTATATCACCTAGAAGGGTTTCTCAAGAAAGATGGGCACTTTTGCTAGCCAAGATTAAATCTAATCTTGCCAAACTTACAGGTGCGGGACAGAAAGTGGTAGGACGACAAAATCCTGATAGCCAGAATTTGGCTCAATAGGTTTGATTTGATACTAATACAAGAGAGGCAAAATCTGTGGTCAAGGGACAATCTTCCATGGATGGGACGTCACCTCCAACCTTCCCTAAAGGAATTCAGATGGGCAGGAGAAACACAATGAGCTTCTATACCCATCTAGGTAGAAGGACAGGAAGAGGTAATCAGTCTCCACAACCTGAAATGGCACAGGAGAGACTTGGACAGATAGATTTGAAAAAGTATGGGATAGGAACATCTCAGAGAAATAGTCTTGCCTTCTCTGGATTGTAGCTCTTAGTCCAATTAGTGAATATAGATAGATAGATAGATAGAGTTCCATGGAAAAACACTCTTCAAATTCCATAGCTTGGGGTTGAGGATTCTTGGATACCTACATGATAGATAGATAGATAGATGGATAGATGGATAGATAGATACATAGATAGATAGATAGGTTGATTGATCGATAGATAGATAGATAGATAGATCGATTTTGGTATAATTTTGTCAATATCACTTAGACCTATTAGGATGTGTTTGCCAGAGTGAGGCCATGAGTGATGCACACACCCGCACATGTGTACATGCAAAGTTCACATGCATGCACATAAACATTTTCATATGTATTCACATGCACATGCCACATATGTGCACATGTGAGCGCATGCACACACACATGCATGCATGCAAATGCTCATGCATGTGTTCACCCACACGTATGCACACTTGTATACATGCACGCATGCACATGCATGTGCACGCAAGCACATACACAACCTTTAACAAAATTGTGATATTATTCTTATCTCTATCTTCTATTAGAATGATGGGTATTGCTATTAGAATAATGGGCATTGGTAAAGTGGTCATACATGGGTATGGGGGGATTAATCCTAACCTTAATTCTATATAAGCTTCTTTTCCTTGAATAGATGTACATGATGGATATTGTGTTGCTGTCCCCTCCATTTTCATTTCTTGTATGCAATATTAGAGGTAGGCTCCTTTATCTAGTGATTCACTCTCTCTTTTTTTAAAACTTAAATCTTGTGAGAGTGAGCACTAAGAGAGAGTTATGAAAGTGAGGGAATAATGACTTTTATGGAAGCCATGAAGGCTTTTAAGTGAGAGTTGGTTATTGATTCAACTTGAAGGCCTTGAACTTTCTTATATGCTACTATTATATATATGTATCTAAGACAAAGTCATTGTTAAAGACAATCTACAAGTCAAGTCATCCATCCCCTTTTGAGGTTGTCCATTGTTTTCATTTTTAGTTCGTGTTTGGGGAGTATATATATACAAGTGTGTATATGTATATATACATGTGCATCTGTGTGTGTGTGTGTATGTGTGTGTATGTGTGTATGTGTGTGTGTGTGTGTTTAGATTAAAAAGTCCCATAAATAATTGAGCCATACAATTAATTCCATCAATTCGATAAAAGTTAAGAAAGAGAAACATATAAGGAAAAAATATTTGAGACATCTAAGTTGAAAAATGCAACTAGAGTTTGTAAAAATTTTAATCAAAATTAAGAATTTTTAATAATATTGAGTTTGACAAACATAATATAGAAAAAAGATGTCCAATCCTCACATCAGGGTCCACCTACCTGCTGTCACCATTCAAACAAACTAGGTGTTAGAACATCATAATTATCTTTGGATAGACAGGTAATGTCTATTTTTCCCAGCTTGTTATCGCTTTACCTAGGAATATAGACAACCATATGGACTCTTAGATAATTAAAAAAACAATTTAGCCACAAGTGAAGTTTAAGTCACAAGTGGAGTAAGGAGCGAATGAGTGCATGGGATAAGAAGGGATTAGAGGAGGTATGGGACGATTAGTGGGCTTGGTATGTGTGATGGTTAAAAAGAAAATATAAAGGAAAGATTTCACGGGGGTACATAAAAGAATAATTCATAGTTAGGGAGGTATTCATGTGTGTGTGTGTGTGTGTGTGTAAAGAATTAAGTGTCTATGTGTGTGAGATACATTTATTGATCAAATTTATTTTGTGTGTGTGTGTGTGTGAAGTGGTTTACTTAGAGCATTCACAAAGGATTGGGAAATGGTTTTGAGAGGGTAGTAAACATTGTCTTTTAAGAAATTAATGAGCAAGAAAATCTCACATGCGGTGAAACGAGAGAGAGAGAGAGAGAGAGAGAGAATTTTTTAACTTCAATGTTGTACCATTGCTAGGGTGGAACATGGACAAATGCTCAAGGCTAATCCCCTCAAGCTTCTCTCACCAACTATCATAAAAAGAAATTTACATCGTAAAGCTTACACTATCATCATTCATTCCCTCATACATGTATACTCACACATAGCTAAGTGAACGCATTCCAAGTATCCCACACTTAGGTAAGTGTACTCACTCCAAGTATCTCAATTTCAAGAAAAATCCCATCAACATCAAGAGGCATACCACCTTGCCCCATATGAAGGGAAGGACCCTCTTGTTCTCTCGATCGCGCGACTCTTTATTGCTATATATAGATGTACAAAACTCATCTTTTACCAAGAAGGGCATGTGGCACAGTCTCCATGGTTCCATGGATTACAACCAATGTGAGATCCACTCATGTTTGGTATAAGAAAGAATCAAATCTACCATCCTTTTGATCCTGCTATATAAATGGAATAACTCATCAAGTTTCCCCTAGTAATTGGGCTCACCATAGCTATATGTATTAATCAAAGAGCCAAGAGACACATAGGGATTGTTTGAATAAGTTAACGTGCTAGAATATATATGATGTACCAAAGTATATACGATGATATGTCGATGTAGACCATGGTATGAATTGCTAGATATGTACCACTATATGGTCAAACTTGGGGGGGGGGGGAGACACACAGAGAGAGAGAGAGAGAGAGAGAGAGAGAGAGGTCATCATTGTGTATTGCAGACCATGAAAGTAACTAATGGGACCTCCAAGAGTGCCCATAGTGCATACTTTATGGGCTTTTGTGAATGGGAACTCGTACAAGTAGTCACCCTTGAATTTCAAGCATGCTAATTATGAGATTTGAAAGTGATTTTATGGAAGAATATAAAGAGGCAAGGGAAGTATTATCTCCAAAAATCATGCAAGGGTGCAAAGGCTCAAAAGGTATAGCTCTTGAATGCAGTACTCATACTCTATACAACATTTCATGTGAAGCTCTACTTTGGTCCATCCGATTCAAAAGAGCAACCACAAATAGCTCTAATGATAGAAATGGTATTGGATCTGTAGGAGGGAATGGTACCCTTATTAACCTTGTGACCCATGGTAGATCCTTGAGCCCTTTCCTTTCAAAATTAGTCTCTAATGGATTACTTGCCAGTTTAGTGGCTCTGATCGACAAATTGTATGGACATGCAAGACACACCATCACATATAGAAGTTGAACTAGATCCCTGTAACAAGCTAGCTCCCCATGCTCCCGACCTCATGGTGTAATTTCTCTTATCCTTGAGAACCATTGAAGTGACATTTCTCATAGAAAAAGCATGTCTTTATACCCCTCTCTCATTTTCCCTTGGATTGTTATGTCATGCACTAAGGGAAAACATTTAAAATATGCTCTTCCAAGGGAAAAACATCCAAAGTAGCCATCCTTATTTTCCTCTCTTTGACATACGCCCCTTACTAATGGCTCCTCAAACTTCAAAAATTTAGAACTTTCAAAATATCTATGAACTTCATCCTGAATCAATTGCAAAGCATACATAATTTTGTAAAGAAAATTCAGGACGGGTAAAACGAGAGAGGTCTTCCCATCTAGCCCCTCATATCTGCCAAGAGCAGCACAAAATAACAACTATCATTAGAGGAAGTCTAAAGTAGAGAACACAACCTTCTCATTTGTCACTTAGACAGTGTTACCATCTTGTCTTCCTGAGGAGGGATCCATTTGGTGTCTAAGACACCACTGATTCCAAAGGAGGGAAGGAAGCACCACTTTTTCTGAGTACATGAAAGAATCAAAGAAGTATTATCATTTGAGGGTGGTATCTTGCCATGTTGTGCCCTCCATGTAGCTGTACAATCCTCTCACCCATGATGTCAATATTGAGGTGTCTAGCAAGCCTGTATTGTCTTCCCAAACGGCCTAGTATTGGATGACGAACAGATTAGTTGCCATGTGAGGAAACTCAATTGTATCCAATGTTATGATGTTCATCACTCCTCCATAAGGCTCGAAGATCATCCAACCCTTGCACTTTGGCGCAAGTTTTACCATAGCTACGGCAATCTCTCCTCGATTTACATTCATGCAAAGACTGGATTCCAGTTCCCATCCAAATCCTTTTTTCAATGCAAGGAGATCCCAAGCAAATCCGTCAGCCGATTCTCCTTCAACGTCATCGATGCAATGAGAAGGTTTCTCACCCACGTGCTATTGGACACCATCGTGAAGAATGCATGGTTCGTCTTCGTCTACAAGGCGTTGATCTTAATTTGCAAGGTGGAGAAGAGGAGGGACAAAATAGAAAGAAGGAGGCGAGAAGAGACATGATACTTGAGAAGTGGCTTGCATTGGAGCGAGGCCTTCAAAGTTTAAGGAGAGTCCTCTCATAAAGAGGATCTACTAGCCCTCAATAATTTTTTGTTGCCATCTTTGTCCCTATCCTTGCTTTTGCACTTATATCAAAAGCTTAAAAAATCAATAAATTCACGCCATTAGATTTGCATGAAATCAATGCCCACAATTGTCACAAGTGGCCAAAGGAGAGTTGAAAAAACTTAAACTTCCTCCTAAGCTATTACCGTAATGATTTTTTTTTTGGGAACATTAGAAATCCCTATATAGTCGCTATACTTACTCCTAATCGCTCCTACACTGAAATTCAATTAATGAATTTACTCCTAAGCTCCTACGCTCCTAATTCGACATATTAACCTATGCTATCCTGCGATAACATTTGCGCTTCCCTCTCCATCTGTGCCTCTCCCTCCCTTGCCTCTCAACCCCTAATCCTCCGCCTCACATCCTCTCCCTGATGCCTCTCCCTCAGCTCTCCCGCTCACTCCCATTCCTCTCCCTGGGCTCCCTATGTGTGGTATAATAATTATATATTATATATTATGATAGAAATATTTTTAATTTCTCGTCCATTCAAAATTGCTTGTTTTCAATCTGAATTCTTATAACATTCCTCTATTTGAATGCATGTTATTGATGTGAGGGAGCAAGGAAATCCAAGATGGATGCAAGTTCGAAGGATGACGACACCTTTATTCAAATGGTTGTAGTCCATGTGACAATATTGTATAGACTTCAACGAGGATCAATTATTGTATTGCCTTATTCATGTATTTGTTGGCCCTTCCCCAAAGAGTTATAATCTGAGGGAACAAGTCCTTTCCTGATACCGAGAATATTAAAGCCGAGATCAATCTTGCAAATGGATAAGATATTGGCATATTACCTAATGTCAATAGTCATAATCAAGTCAAATGCCGATTAAATCACTACGAGTAGCATGCTAGGTGAAATTCAAATTATCATCATCATTTGGTGATTAGAGACAATATCCCGAAAACTTGCCAATATGAGCTTGAGAGGTTCAGTGTGTATCCTTAAGCGGGATGATTCCAACTTTCGTAGATCGTTCAGTAGACTGTGGATAGCACAAGAGCAACACAAAACAACAATTATCATTAGAGGAAGTATGTAGAGCACGCAACATTCTCATTTGTCACTTAGATAGTGTTACCATCTTGTCTTCCTGAGGAGAGATCCATTTGGTGTCTAAGACACCACCAATTCCAAAGGAGGGAAGGAAGCACCACTTTTCCTGAGAGTACATGAAAGAATCAAACAAGTAATATGATTTGAGAGTGGTATCGTGCCATGTTGTGCCCTCCATGTAGCTGTACAATCCTCTCACCCATGATGTCAATATTAAGGCATCTAGCAAGCCTATATCGTCTTTCCAAATGGCCTGGTATTAGATGACCAACAGATTACCTACCATGTGAGGGAACACAATTGTATCCAATGCTATGATGTTCATCGCTCCTCCATAAGGCTCGAAGATCATCCAACCCTTGCACTTTGGCACAGGTTTTTCCATAGCTACGACAATCTCTCCTCGATTTACATTAATGCAAAGACAGGATTCTAGTTCCCACCCAAATTCTTTTTTCAATGCAGGGAGATTCCAAGCAAATCCATCAGCCGGTTCTCCTTCAACGTCGTCGATGCAAAGAGAAGGTTTCTCACACATGGGCTGTTGAACACCTGTCAACCGATTCTCCTTCAAGGTCGTCGATGCAATGAGAAGGTTTCTCACACACATGCTGTTGGACACCATTGTAAAGAATGAATGGTTTGTCTTTGTCTACAAGGCATTGATCTCGGTTTGCAAGGTGTAGAAGACGAGGGACATAATAGAAAGGAGGAGGCGAGAAGAGACATGATACTTGAGAAGAGGCTTGCATTGGAGCGAGGCCTTCGAAGTTTAAGGAGAATCTCGTGCTCTCATAAAGAGGATCTACTAGACCTCAATAATTCTTTGTTGCCATCTTTGTCCCTATCCTTGCTTTTGCACTTATATCAAAAGCTTAAAAAATCAATAAATTCACGCCAATAGATTTGCATGAAATCAATGCCCACAATTGTGACAAGTGGCTAAAGGAGAGTTGAAAAAACTTAAACTTCTCGCTAAGCTCCCTATCGTAATGATTTTTATTTTGGGAACCTTAGGGATCCCTATATAGTCGCTATACTTGCTCCTAATCACTCCTGCACCGAAATTCAATTAATGAATTTACTCCTAAGCTCCTATGCTCCTAATTCAACATATTAACCTATGCTATCTTGCGATAACATTTGCGCTTCCCTCTCTGTCCGTGCCTCTCCCTCCCTCACCTCTCAGTCCCTAATCCTCCCCCTTGCATTGTGTCCCCGACACCTCTCCCTCAACCCTCCCGCTCACTCCCATTCCTTTCCATGGGCTCCCTATGTGTGGCATAATAACTATATATTATATATTATCATAGAAACATTTCCAATTGCTTGTCCATTCAGAATTGCTTGTTTTAGATCTCAATTTTTAGGATATTCCTCTGTTCGAATGCATGTTATCGATGCGAGGAAGCAAGGAAATCCAAGATGGATGCAAGTTCGAAGGATGACGACACCTTTATTCATATGGTTGTAGTCCATGTGACAATATTGCATAGACTTCAACAAGGATCAATTATTGTATTGCCTTAGTCATGCATTTGTTGGCCCTTCCCCAAAGAGTTATAATCCGAGCAAACACGCCCTTCCCTGGGTACCGAGAATATTAGCGCCGAGATCAGCCTTGCAAATGGATAAGATACTTGCATATTATCTGAATGTCAATAGTCATAATCATAGTCGAATGCCAATTAAATCACTACGAGCAGCATGCTAGGTGAAATTCAAATTCTCATCGTCATTTGTCGATTAGAGACAATATCCCAAAAACTTACCATTATGAGCTTGAAAGGTTTTGTGTGTATCCTTGAGCAGGATGATTCCAACATTCGTAGATCATTCAATAGACTATGGATAGCACAAGAGCAGCACAAAACAATAACTATCATTAGAGGAAGTCTGAAGTAGAGCACACAACATTCTCATTTGTCACTTAGACAGTGTTACCATCTTGTCTACCTGAGGAGGGATCCATCTGGTGTCTAAGACACCACCGATTCCAAAGGAGAGAAGGAAGCACCACTTTTCCTAAGCACATGAAAGAATCAAATAAGTATGATGATTTGAGGGTGGTATCCTACCATGTTGTGCCCTGCATGTAGCTGTACATTTCTCTCACCCATGATGTCAATATTGAGGCGTCTAGCGAGCCGGTATCGTCTTCCCAAACGGCCTAGTATTGGATGATGAACAGATTACCTGCCATGTGAGGGAACACAATTGTATCCAATGTTATGATGTTCATCACTCCTCCATCAGGCTCAAAGATCATCCAACCCTTGCACTTTGGCGCAGGTATTTTCATAGCTACGGCAATCTCTCCTCAATTTACATTCATGCAAAAACACGATTCTAGGTCCCATCCAAATTCTTTTTTCAATGCAGGGAGATCCCAAGCAAACCCGTCAATGGATTCTCCTTCAACGTCATCGATGCAATGAGAAGGTTTCTCACACATGTGTTGTTGGACACCATCGTGAAGAATGAATGGTTCGTCTTCATCTACAAGGCATTGATCTCAGTTTGCAAGGTGGAGAAGAGGAGGGACAAAATAGAAAGAAGGAGGCGAGAAGAGACATGATACTTGAGAAGCGGGTTGCATTGGAGTGAGGCCTTCGAAGTTTAAGGAGAGTCTCGTGCTCTCATAAAGAGGATCTACTAGACCTCAATAATTCTTTGTTGCCATCTTTCTCCCTATCCTTGCTTTTGCACTTATATCAAAAGCTTAAAAAATTACGAAATTCACGCCATTAGATTTGCATGGAATCAATGCCCACGATTGTGACAAGTGACTAAAGGAGAGTTGAAAAGACTTAAACTTACCGCTACCATAATGATTTTTATTTTGGGAACATTAGGGACCCCTATATAGTCGCTATACTTGCTCCTAATCGCTCCTACGCCAAAATTCAATTAATTAATTTGCTCATATGCTCCTAATTCGACGTATTAACCTATGCTATCTTCCGATAACATTTGTGCTTCCCTCTCCGTCCGCGGCTTTCCCTCCCTCGCCTCTCAACCCCTAATCCTCCCCCCTAGCATCCTCTCCCCGATGCCTCTCCCTCAACCCTCCTACTCGCTCCCATTCCTCCCCATGGGCTCCCTACGTGTGGTATAATAATTATATATTATATATTATCATAGAAATATTTTCAATTGCTCGTCCATTCAAAATTTCTTATTTTCAATCTGAATTCGTACAACATTCCTCTGTTTGAATGCATGTTATCGATGTAAGGGAGCAAGTAAATCCAAGATGGATGTAAGTTCGAAGGATGACGACACCTTTATTCATATGCTTGTAGTCCATGTGACAATAGTGTATAGACCTCAACGAGGATCAATTATTGTATTGCCTTATTCATGTATTTGTTGGCCCTTCCCCAAAGAGTTATAATCCGAGGGAACAAGCCCTTCCCTGGCCGCCGAGAATATTAGCGCCGAGATCAATCTTGCAAATGGATAAGATATTGGCATATTACTTGAATGTCAGTAGTCATAATCATAGTCGAATGCCGATTAAATCACTACGAGCAGCATGCTAGGTGAAATTCAAATTCTCATCGTCATTTGGCGATTAGAGACAATATCCCGAAAACTTACCAATATGAGCTTGAGAGGTTCTATGTGTATTCTTGAGTGGGATGATTCAAACATTCAAAGATCGTTCAGTACACTGTGGATAGCACAAGAGTAGCACAACACAACTATCATTAGAGGAAGTCTGAAGTAGAGCACGCAACATTCTCATTTGTCACTTAGACATTGTTACCATCTTGTCTTCCTGAGGAGGGATCCATCTCATGTCTAAAACACCACCGATTCCAAAGGAGGGAAGGAAGCACCACTTTTCTTGAGTACATGAAAGAATCAAAGAAGTATTATGATTTGAGGGTGGTATCGTGCCATGTTGTGCCCCCCATGTAGTTGTATAATCCTCTCACCCATGATGTCAATATTGACGTGTCTGATGAGCATGTATCATCTTCCCAAACGGCTTGGTATTGGATGACGAACAGATTACCTGTCATGTGAGGGAACACAATTGTATCCAATGTTATGATGTTCATCACTTCTCCATAAGGCTCGAAGATCATCCAACCCTTGCACTTTGACACAGGATTTTCCATAACTACGGCAATCTCTCCTCGATTTACATTCATGCAAAGACAGGATTCTAGTTCCCATCCAAATCCTTTTTTCAATGCAGGGAGATCCCAAGCAAACCCGTCAGCCGATTCTACTTCAACGTTGTTGATGCAATGAGAAGGTTTCTCACCCACGTGCTGTTGGACACCATCGTGAAGAATGAATGGTTCGTCTTCGTATACAAGGCATTGATCTTGGTTTGCAAGGTGAAGAAGAGGAGGGACAGAATAGAAAGGAGGAGGCAAGAAGAGACATGATACTTGAGAAGAGGCTTGCATTGGAGCGAGGCCTTCGAAGTTTAAGGAGAGTCTCGTGCTCTCATAAAGAGGATCTACTAGACCTCAATAATTCTTTGTTGCCATCTTTGTCCCTATCCTTGATTTTGCACTTATATCAAAAGCTTAAAAATTTAATAAATTCACGCCGTTAGATTTGCATGAAATCAATGCCCACGATTGTGACAAGTGGCTAAAGGAGAATTGAAAAAACTTAAACTTCCCCCTAAGCTGCCTACAGTAATGATTTTTATTTTGGGAACGTTAGGGGCCCTTATACAGTCGCTATACTTGCTCCTAATCGCTCCTGCGCCGAAATTCAATTAATTAATTTGCTCCTAAGCTCCTACGCTCCTAATTCGACGTATTAACCTATGCTATCCTGCGACAACATTTGCGCTTCCCTCTCCGCCCCTAATCCTCCCCCTCGCATCCTCTCCCCGATGCCTCTCCCTCAGCCCTCCCGCTCGCTCACATTCCCTCTCCTTGATGCAGCCTGGAATCTTTTGGAAGGAAGGTTCCAACACCTGCACCACCGCCATCAAACTTGCTTGCGCCACCGCCTCAATCAATAGCCCTCCCTTTGAATTATGCATAGGTTAAGTCCCAGAGCTTACCTTCCTCCAAACAAACAAATTAATTAATAGCGAGTTTTTCCTAGCTGGGGGGCCCTATTTTTAGTCACATGGATTAAGGAGTAGTTCCGAAAGTCCCAACATGAGATTTGAAAAAACGAAGAAGTGGCGAAGGAGCACCATCTCCTAATGCCCCGCCCACCATCTCGCAATCCGACAGACACACTCTATAAACAACTTTGATGAGAACTACCATGGGAAAATAAGCAAACAAGATCTTGCCAGGATTTTTGTGAAACTTGGCTGCTTCATCGCTGCTTGTTTCCGTGCAGCTCAAAAATAATGCATGGGTCCTTTAGTAGTACATAAAAACCTCCTCGGACGTGTTTTTTCATTCCCAAATTTTCAAACTTTCCGTATAGGTACTTCTGTATCGTTGAGATTCTTTTGCTAGGCATTCGTGGACGCATATGTTGTTTCCTCGTTCGCCTTTTGCAGCTTTTGATACTACCTGCACTTCACTCTTGGTTTCTAGGTGATTCCAACACAAACAAGCTTGCTGTTGTGATTCCAAGCCATGTGATATCTATGGAGAACTAAAATGATGTTGTGATTTGAACCCTTCTTGTTGGGAATCTTGGCATTCACTCTCTTGGAGCAAGGACCAGTAGAATCTTCCCACTCTTTGTGGAGGGAGCCACTGTGTGCAATGTGCAGTGAGCGTGACAACAGTGAGTGACAAGGAGATGACAGCTGATAGTAACTACATTATCTATGACAACAGGAGAAATGTCTCCTTTCCGTTCCCGTTCGTTCCGACGAAGCGAAAACCTTGGAGATCCTACCTTCACGCTTAATAGTGCCCATTTTCACTTTCCCTGCATAGAGCTACGCCATATGTGGCGATTTTAAACCAACTTTTGATGCATCCTTATGGTACAAAAACTAACATAGTCAGGGCATAATCAGGGTCTTGCCATCTTTCAGTCCTAACCAAATATACCAATTAGCTTGCATTTGCTTAATATGTGCAAATGGTGTCAACCTTATCATTAAATGTGATCCCACTGAAATTTACAGTGACACTAGTAGTATTTTAAATCTCTAGACTGTAGATTCCTCGAACCAACCACTATACACATAGAAATACAGACCGTTACATTTTATCTTCCAGAAAAGAAACGCTTCCAGGATTGCCAGGGTAAAAAGCCACCTGTTCATATGACATTGTAAAGTTCGTGTTCAATCTTTGTAAGATAGAGAAGAAGGCTACAACAACATATGAAACTATGCCTCAGCTTTTGTAACTTGGCTCAGAGAAGCACAAAAACAGATATCAAAAGCATCCATGTGAGTGATGTTACAAAGGGTAATTACAATAAAGTGCTTGGGCACTAGCAAGGTTTACAATCACAGTACCAAGATAAGGAAGAGCACCCAGCATTCAAGCTCACAAGTTACAAGAGTGTATCCACAAATTTCGCAATGACCCAAAAAAAGCCCCTTCAACCTATGAGGGGCTGATTTGACCAAACCTATGGGTTCTCTTACTATCATTCAATAGTCCCTGTGAATTCTTAAACCCTCATTTAAGTCCAACGTGCACGTCACCAAAAACACCAAGAATCTAGGTATATGCTTCTCTATGACTACTTCCCTACCTTCCCCACTCGCCCAAGGAGGTATCATGTTGAAAGTTATGCTCCTAAACTCTTTTCATCATCTATAACCAGTGAAATCGAATATTTCATACGCATATGATAAGAATACATATAAATTGTCATTAAGGTTATATTCAGGCATGCATGATGCAAACAGCAGTACAGAACTTACCACAACCATAGCAGCGAAAATAATACTCCTCTCTTTTGACAAGCCCTGATCCTCCACAGACCTTACATTTTTTCTGAGCCAACTGCAGCATCAAGTAGAGTGATATGTAAGGCATCACCACGTATGAAGTTCAACAAGGAGTCTACAATAAATAAATATTACAACTTACAATCCTTTTACTGAACTCAACGCCAGCTACCAAAAAAGGAGTTACTCCAGCTGCAGCATTATCAACAACAAATTCAAATTTCATAAGTTAGAACCATAACGTTTTGTTCACAAAGATTTACACTGAGTTGACTGTTGCAAAAGGATAATGTCTGCACTTAGCCAAGTATAAAATGCATTGGAGGCATGCAGGGGCATATTCACTCAAAAGAAGACTAGTCTGAGGGGGTTGATCACCATGCTATACAACGCATGTCATCAAACTCCTCAGACTAGTCTGAGGAGGTTGCGAAGCATGCAGGGGGACGTACTTCACTCTAGAAGACTAGTCTGAGGTTGATCAACATGCATTCAATGCATGGGATGCTGAATGAGGACAGTGCATTGATCACACATTTTCAGAAAGGTGCTGGCATGAATATGGAACAAAAACATTTTTAGTTTTGCTATCAGAGTACAGGGTCAATGCCCCATATGAGAAAAACAAATAGGATTGATGGTTTGTGGTTTGAAGCATGAGCCCTGAAGGCCTTGCATGCAGCCCAAGGTAAGTGTGAAGCCCACAATGGATGCCACATGTTGGTCTTTATGGAGCCATGGATATGCTGTCATAAGGGCAGCAGATGATCCACCACCGAGCCACATAGGCAGCACCAAGGCTGCGATGTCCATGAGGGCAGGCAGATCTGGTTGCCACATGGGCAACACTGTAGCCCAGCCACATGGGCTGGAAGGCCTGGTTGTAAGGGGTTTTATAGGGCATGAACGCCCTAGAGAATGAAGGGCCTGGAAGTCAAGGGACTGACAAAGCAGCTCAGCCTATTTAGGGTCAGGCCTGAAGTTTGGATCAGTTTGGCCCTGTGGCCTAGTCTCCCAGAATATTCAATCATGCATCCACTATCACACAAGGTCCGGATACCATGTCAAACAAGAGAGCTTGCTCACTACAACCAAACCCCCCCACCACACACTGTCACACACACACACAGCAGACCACTTCCCCCAGATCACACGATGTCACACAAGGCAACAACTCACTCCATATGCATGCATAAAACATTTCAGATCTAGACGATAGTACCAACACCTGCAGCATAATAGGGCAGAGTCAAGGAACCCAAATGGAGCTGTTCCTTGATAATCTTTACCTTTCCCCTTCCCGCATCATCAAACTGATTTTTGAGCATGATCACCACATCAGCGGGGTTCAGTTTTGTTCCTTTTGTCACCTCCCAAGTTTCCCTGGCCACCAAATGGCTCCTACCTTCACTCACCAGATCGGATATTTGGTCCTGTCTAACTCTCCAACAGTGTCAAAATTTGGAATGCTTGAGCTAAGCGGCATGGCAGGGTGTAGATGACAAGAAGGCTATCATCCTTTCCTGCACTCACTGCAAGCCAAACAAACAGGCCTGAATGTGGAAGCTCCTCCCTCCTCGGCAAGGACACCACCGTTTCAGTTTGAAGAAGGTCTCTGTCGTAGATATCCTAGGCTCTCTCTCACAAACTTGACTCGGAAACCATGGCTATCCCTGATGGACAAGCAGGCTCTGATACCGTGTCAAAGAATATAAGAAAATGCATCCACTACCACACAAGGTCCAGATATCATGCTAAACAAGAGAGCTTGCTTGCTACAGCCAACTTCCCCTGCAGTGGAAGACTTCCTTGAGATCACACTATGTCACATGAGACAGCTATTCACTCCACGTGCATGCATGTAACGGTAACACTTCGGATCTAGAAGATAGAACACTCAAATGTACAGTCAAAATTTTTTGAATATAGATGTGAAAATCCAAGTATAAAACCTGCCAAAGGTTGTACCAACACCTGCAGCATACTAGGGCTGAGGCAAGCCACCCAAAATTGGCTTCATATGCTGCACCACTGACCTAGGCTCTTTCTGTCACGCGCCTTCCTATACACTTCAGTAGCTACCAAGGCGATTCCTCCTGCTCACACCTGTGCGTCACAATAAGGTCTTCTACCATTGCGTAGATCTGCCCCTTTGTAGACGTTGAGGACTGGGAGGACAAGGACTCTAAGGCGAGTCCTCCTACTCACCCTCTTGAGCGTCACAATAGCCTCTTCGATCATTGTGTAGATTTGCACCTTTGTGTGGTCCTAGATTGTAGAACGTGCAGATCCGGTAGACATTGAAGACTGGAAGGACAAGGAAGGCATTGTCCATAGTTATTGGGACAAAGGCCAATTCAACAATTCCCCATATGTAGCTTGCAGAGATTGCCTTCAAATCTCAGATGATATTGAAGGAGACGTCTCAGCCTAGAAACTCCACAAGGATTATTAACCTATAGAATTTCACCATGATGGGGGGCCGCCCAAGGTTTTCTGAAATGGGCACCCAAGGCAAGGTTTAGATAGGCCCAAGCCTAGGTGTAGACTGTAGTCAAGGGTTATACCATGACGCCAAAACTTGCAAAACAACCAGAGATTAAGGAGACCGAATTCGGAAGTTGACGACCTCACAGGCTAGCCATAGATCCAATATAAAGCATCACCCCCCAAGCCTGAGGTTAGCCTAGCACCGTGCCGCATCCATGGCCATAAGCCCCATGCCATGGGAGTCCACAGTCCAGGTGTTAGGCTGGACTAGGCATAGCCTTGCTCAACATCTTGGTGTCCCGACTCCCAAGGAGTCCACATCTCAAATGAGCCCTATAAATGAGCCCAGCCCTCATATATACAGACTCACCAAGGGCTGTCCTTATCTTAAGAGCACCTGTATACTCGGTATACTAAGTGACCCCTTTTAAAGGGTCCATTTCTTGGACATTAATGTCAGATCAGGCTATGATCTTGGGGTCATAACATTTCTCCCACCACAAAACAACCTAAACTAGGAAGTCTTGGGCTAAGAAATCGGGAAACTGTTGCTGCACAGATGGGACACTTTCCCAGGAGTTGTCATGACTAGATCTGTCCTTCCATTTAACAAGAAGGTTAGGGACCATCCGATTTCTGAGAGGCATTTTATAATCCAAAATTGCTTTCTGGTTCATGAGGCATATATACTGATAGATCTTGTAATCGGACAAGCCCCTGTGCTGAAACTAAGTCATCAACTGCACCTAATTCTTACTTTAGACCAGGTGTACCTTCACATCTAGAGGTAATTCCAGCTCATGAGCTGTGTTATTAACTTATGGATAAACTTAAAAGGTTCGCAATAACGAGCTGATAGCTTATAGACTTCACTAGTTTGTAGACGGACAGACAACCAAGTCCGCTGCAAATACATGAGGTGAGCCCTATCCTGAGCTGTCCGAAGGCTTTCCTTCACTAATTGCAACATGTCTTGCTGCAATTGCAGAAAATCAGCAGCTGCTCACATTTAAATGTTTTGCAATCCAAGGGTCACAGAGCCTTAGGGTGGAACCTTACATAAAAACAAAATGGCTGTATGTTCTGCACTGTTATATGCAAACTCAGCCATGGGAAGATACTATTCCCAAACAGATTACTTCCGAGAGACATATTGAGAAGCATATCCTCAAGGATCTGATTAGCTCGCTCCGTCTACCCATTTGACTCAGGATGTTCATACGAACTCGTGTTCTTGAACACGTCTCGCCAGAAATGACTCATGAATTGATCACGATCACTGACAATATCAACTTGAAGCCCATAAAGACTAAACAATTTCTCCATAAACACATATGCTAGTTGTGGGTTGTTGGAATAACCTTGGCCATCTTGGTCAGTCTATCCACAACCACCCATATGGCATCATGTCCATCGTCGCAATCCAATCCATGGAAATGCTTTCCCATTTCTTATCTTGAATTTCTATGGAAGAGGAAAGCCACCTTGTCTCAAGTGTTTTGCTTTATTGACTGGGCATTGTTGACACTCTCAAACATAATGTTCGACATTAGTGCATCTCTGACCACTAGAAATCCTACTTTGGTTAGGCTAACATGCGTTGGATGCTAGGATGTCCAGCACAAGGGGTGTCGTGACACTCGAAGATGACTTTTTTCCTTGTGTCCTAGATGTTTGGTACACAGACTTTGCCTTTCGGACCAAGAGACCATTCCAAATGGAATAATGATCTTGAATCTCTCCCTTAAACTAAAACCATTGACCTATCTGGGCATGCCCCAACCTAGACTTGCTGCAATATGGCTAAAGAAATCATCATGCTCATAAAGCCTTTAAGGGATAGGAATTTGGAACTCATGAAGTTCACAAAACCAATGCAACTTATGCATCAGCCACCACATTACTGGCACACCTTCTATATTAAATCTCAAAGTCAATATCCTACATAACCTCAAAGCGCCCAGCGTTGCAACAACGCAAATCTGAAGCACTAAGGTTGTACTTGAGTGATGTGTTATCCACAAACCACAAACTCAAAGACATATAAGTAAAGCCTCCACTTCTTCAATGCATGAACAACAATGCTCCATTTCATGACTAGGATATTTGACCTGTGTCGGTCTCAGCTTTTCACAAATGAAAGCTATAGATTGAACATCCTGGAACAAGGTTGCACCAATGGCATAATCATTAGCATCCGTTTCAACCACAAATGGTCTTCTGGGATTGACAATGTGCAACACCGGCGTAGTAGTCACCGCATGCTTCAATTCCCTAAAGCATGCATCCAGAGCATCTGTCCAAACAACACGTCTATAATTGATATATTTGTAAGGAAAGGTGCTTTCTCTCCTCTCTATAAAAGATCGGAGAGGGATTGATCATGGATGAAAGTCTAGAAGAATTACATGAATCCTAAAAAGGATCTCACTTTCGTGACAGTACGTAAAATTGGCCACTCATTGACTATCCGGACCTTTTCTTGGTCAATACGAATATTGTCAACACAAATGATATTGCCAAGGTATAACAATTCTCTTCAGGCTATGCATATATCTCCTTACCTGAGATATTGCATACTGAATATCGGGCCGTGTATTGCACAAGTAGATGAGGCATCCAACAGCCTGGCTGTAAAGTCTGTAAAGTGTGACATCCACTGATTCACCTGCATCATACATAGTAAGCTTCAGCCCCGGCTCCATGGGAATGGCTATAGGCTTACAATCATGCATGTTGAACCTATCCAAGAGCTTTTGCACACGCTTGTCTTGTATAAACTGGATCCCCAAATAAAACTTTAACATGCCCAAAACTGTCATGTGAAATTCAGCTTTCAACTCAGCTTTGAAATCTGCAATTATATCCTCATTAGACTTTGTGAGCAGCATGTCATCTACATAAAGAATGATGACCAAAATATCCCCCCCCCCCCCCCCCATCCTTCTTGATGTAGAGGGTGCTTTCCATGGGACTATTATGTAACCCCTTACTTGCCAACAATGCATCAATCTTGGCACACCATGCACGTGGGGCTTGTTTCAGCCCATATAAAGCTTTGTTAAGCTTGCAAACTTGAAGTGCATTGCCAGAAAGTTCAAATCCAGGAGGTTATTTGACATAAACCTCTTCCTACAAGTCCCCATTAAGGAAAGCTGTTTTTATGTCCAACTGATGGACATTCCAAACAAAATTTGCAGCCATTGCAATAACTGACCGTATGGTGGTCATTCGGGATGTAGGAGCAAAAGTCTCCTCATAATCTATGCCCTTCTTCTATGCATAGCCTTTGGCAACCAACCTTGCCTTGTTTCTGTCAATAGACCCATCTGGCTTCCTTTTTACCTTGAAAACCCACTTGGTACCAATGGCATGCTTACCGGGTGGCAAATCCACAACATCCCAAGTCTGATTTCTCTCTATGGACTACAATTCATTGTGCATGGCATGCATCCAATGCACATTATCCTTTGCTTCTTCAAAAGAGTCAGGCTCCTCTTCATCAAGAAGAGTCCCTGCATAAGCTGTCTCAACGGAAAGAGCCCCCCCTGCATGCCTTATGGCACTACGAGTCCTGCTAGGCAATGGGGCCTCAAGCGGAAATTATGCATGTGGATGTCCTAATAAACCTCCCTAATTCTACAAACAATAAAAAATTGCTTCTAGTACACAATTATGTCATCAAGAAATACAACGACGAACTTTTCTAGATACGGACAAAATACATCGTTTAGCATTTGCTGGAAAGTAACAGGTTACACACTTTGGTGAAAGAGATATTTCATTCAAAAAAATGTACATTCTAGCTGTCCAAAGTGGAATAGCTACCACTCAAAACTAGAAACAATACTAAAAGACTTCTAATTGGACCAGAGGAAGGTCTCCAGGGAATGAGCATCCTGAACAAACCTATATAAAGAAGATTGAAAATAGGAAAAGACATCCCTTAAAGAGTGCTCATACAGTCGAATGGTACGAGCACGATACAACGACCACAGGAGAAGAAGTGATCATAGTCAAGCATAGCAGCCTATCTGCCAAACATCAAAACTGCTTGCCAAATGAAATCTGGGAAAAAGTAAGTTGAAAGACCCATCATCAATCTGAAGAGAAAATCATGAGCTAGAAGACTGGACCAAAATAGATGTAAGACCATCCCCCACGGATGAGAACAAGTCGCGCAAGCTGAAGAAGGGATATGCTTGGTAGCCAAGAAAGATCCCACCGGTAAGGCCCCAACCAAACAGCGCCATAGGAAAACCTGCTGCTTGAGAGATCGCTTAATTCAAATGCCAAAAGCAATTTCCACGGTCATGAATCCAAGGCCGTGGAAGCAATAAGTGATAAGCCTTCTTGGTAGAAAGACCCACAAATGAAAAGGAAGAGTAACCTAGATCTCCGGATCAAACCTCCAATCTAGTAAGGGGAGAGTGGGAAACAGGCAAGGGAGAGGCTGAAAAGGTCGCAGCAAGGTAGTAACAATGCACCAAATAGATTTGTGATGCAACCCAAACAATATTGTCTCATGGCTTGTGGAGAGGAAAGAGCGAAACCGTGATCATCTACATCTGCCACTGTATACACACACACATGGAGAGAGAGAGAGAGAGAGAGAGAGAGCATTCGTGAGTCCAAATGGTAAAACCAAAAACTCATAATGTCTGTACTGTTTACCAAACTTTGCCTAAGGGCCATCCTCCTTCCTAGTATGTTTTTTATGGTATCTTTTACATAGATCAAGCTTGGTGAAATATGCCGCACCATGCAAGCAATCTATGAGGCCATCCATATTTTCACGATCACCTTATTGAGACCTTTATAGTCCATGCATACGTGCATGGTACTATCCTTTTTGTCCATAAAAAAGATCAGTGCACCCAATGAGATTTAGTGAGATGAATATGTCTCATGGGAATATATTCATATGATTGCCTAGCAATTTCATCTTCTTCTGTGAGACTCAGCCTAATACATTCGCTTGAAAACCGGCTGAACTCCAAGAAGAAGCTCTATCTTATGGTCCACATTGCACCGAGGTGATGTAATGAAGGCCATAACTACGCCAAGTTAGTTGGAGTTAGTACTCATTAGGCTAGGCATTGTTTGGGCCTAGAAGGGTTATATGAGCCTCACTCCCATTGTACATCATACTTTGATGTCGACACTTCTACTCTAATCTACAGTCTTGCTTCCTACCTTTGTCAGCTACCTACTCAATCTCACTTGCCCTCAACCTTCTCTCTCTCTCTCTCTCTCTCTCTCTCTCTCTCTCTCTCTCTTCGTCGCCCACAGCGTGCTCTGTTCGCCGCCTAGCAGCTGCTAGCTATGCTACTAGCTAACTAGCTAGCTAGCTCGCAGCACCAGTGGCGCCACTAGCCAGAAGCGTCGCCGCTAGCCTATACACCCTATAGCTTCGCCGTCACCTGCCAGCAGGAAATCCTAGAGTCAAACCAAACCCCAGGCTAGGGTGAGCCCTTGGCCTAGTCCTAAGGGGTTAGTGCTAATCGAAGGGCAAAATAATTGCACAGGTCATTATGGAGTTCCCCAAGACAAAGCTGTTCCCCTCGACTCCAGCCAACACGAAGCCTTCCTATGCTAATATGGCCTCTACACCATCCCCCTATGCCGTAGCATACCACAGATTTCAGAGCAAAGGAGACCCACTTGAGAAGATTTACTTCCTACAACAAGAACTCTGAGATGCAAAGCTTCGCATTGTTTCTTTGGAGAAGGCAAACAAGAGGTAATCCAAGAAGTCTTACAGCAATGTAGTTTTGCAGCCCCTGCACTACAGAAATGAAGAGCAATGGCAAATCTCAGAAATGAAGAGCAATGGCAAACAAGAGGTAATCCAAGAAGTCTTACAGCAATGTAATTTTGCAGCCCCTGCACCACAGCTTGTGACCAAGGTACAAGAAATTGTCACTACTCAACTTAAATCTATGGGACAGGAAATTACAGCAATAATGCATAACAAGATTGACAAATGTGATGTTTATGGAGACGTACAAGAGCAGGGAGCCATAGCAAGAAACAAGAGGATCTTACACATTGGGGGATTGCAAGACAATTGCACTAATTGTTTTGATGATGAAGGTGGTTACACTGAAGAAGAGAAGCATAGCCAACTTAAGAAGGCAATACCACAAATCGAATGGGATGAGAAGGACATTGGTTTTATCACCCGAAAAGGGAATCAAATACAGGTTTATTTCAAAGAAAAGATTTCAAGAATCAAGATTCTCAAACAAACCAATAAGCTGAAGGGTACTAGAGTCTGGATATCTGAAGAGCTCACTCCGACTCAGCTCAAGCAAAGGAAAAATGAACTCAACAAAATGAAGGAAGCATGCAAAGAGGGCAAATGGGCAGTCTATCGAGATGGGCAAGCACTCATCCAAGATTTCAAACCTAAACCTAAAGACTCTCAATCTTAAACTGATGTTATTCAGACCGATTTCAAAGTAGTACTTTTTAAAATGTAGTTATGGTACAATAATTTCAAGCTGAGCTGCCATGAGCCCTCCTCGACTCTCTGTTCTATCCAGATGTTGTAAGTCATTTTGACATTTTACATGTTGTCCCATAGGCCCGTGAGGCCTCCCGAGGATGTTAATATGACTTTCTTTCTTTCTTTCTCTCTCTCTCTCTCTCTTTGTGGAATCGGGAGATGAGGAAATTTTTATACACCATGCTTGTGCAAACAGTGGTTCTCTATGGATGTCCAGCCTGGGCGGTCGGGCTCTCCAGGGCTTATTGGAAAAGAATAGAAACAGTGCATAAATGCTTTATTGTAGGTGAGTTGGGAGTTAAAACGCAGACACCGTATCCCATCCTATTAGCTGAAACAGGTATGATACCACTGGAAGGTGAAGCACTATGCCATTATCTGGAATACCTCAACAAGGTTAAGAAGATGGAACACCAGATACCACATAAAGCAATGGAAGCCACTAAGACCACGGGCTGGTACAAAGATGGGGAGGAGTGGATGGAACTATGCGGGATAAAGGCGCCTGATATACCTGAAGAATCATGTGAAATCAGGGACTTAGTGACACTGAAAATCATACAGAAAATATGGCACAATCCAGGTACAAAATGCAGTTCTACAAACGGGAAATCAACCTGATGGACAGCTATGCAATGCAGAAATATCTTTTGCTGAAAAAACAGTGCTAATTATATTACTTCGAAAACAAGATACAAGAGGTCAGCATTGCAGCTGACGGGCTGCGTTCACAAATCGGACGCAGCCCAAAAAGGTAACAAAAGTAAAGCTCTCTCTCACGGAGGGATAAGGCGAGTGTGAATGAACAGCCAGAGAGGTGGTGAGTAGCGCCACTGAAGGCCCTGCGAAGCCTGCTCGAAGAAGAGGCCCTGTGTGTCCCAAACCTGGAGAAAACGTCTCCTCTTCTCCCGACCGGCCCGGGAGTCCCCCTGTATCTGGTCCCACTGGCCTTTGAGGGTATGTATAATCTCACTCCAGATGTCAGTCATGATCTGGACAGTCGATAAGGAGGTGCCACCGAGGATCTGCGCGCAGCGCGAGGTCCAAATGTGCCATCCTTATTTGCTGCTAATAATCTCCCAGAATGGCTGCCTCTCCTGAGCTCCTGTGTCAGCCTCTACCAGGTGCTGCAGGATACTCTCGAGCAGCCCCCACGTCCCCCGTGTGATAAGGAATGTGGGGTCCTACTGACCTGCCTCGAATAAGTGATGAAAACCAGGTGCGGTGCTGCACCAGCAGAACGCGCCCCAAGTGATCAATCCTAGCTCCGGTGCTGCGCGAGTAAGGATCCCAAAAGTCCACCTCCACACTTCCTGGGCGTGCGAGTGCAACTCCATAGGCAGTGTTTTGGTGACTCCTCGTCCTCATGACAGATCTGACAACGTCCGTCCTGGCCTATCTGCCGCAACCAGCTCCCCACTGGAAGACCTTTGTGGGCAAGAAGCCACAAGAAGTAGGAGATCTTCCGCGGCCGCCAGCTCTCCCACAAGGCCTTCCAGAAGGCCTGCAAAAAGAACCTGGAAATACCCTGTGCATACCAACTGGGCCACTGGGTGGGAGGGCGGCTCTGCATCCTCCCGAGAATTCGCCTGCCCAATGTCGTGCTGTAGGCAAAGAAAGAGGTCGGCCCCTGACCTGTCACAATCTCTGGCCATCTCCACTCTCCTGGGTCCCAATCAAGCTCTGACAAGGCCCGCCTCTCCCAGAGCCAGAGTCGCCAAAGCTGCAGCTGATCCTACTCTATGCTAGGATCGGTCCGCCAAACCTTCCCCACGAGGCCTACGACCCGAACCCTCTGCCATGGGAGTAGGGGGTCGATGAGCACATCCTCTCTCCTGAGTCGTCCATCCCCCATAACCGCGAAGAAGGAAACAGAGGAGTCGTCCATCTGCCCTGCGACCACCAGTGGGATGCCACGAGGGGTGAACTGTCCCAACCAACGGTCATCACCAAGCATGAGGATCTGAAGCTCAGGTGGAACCAACCAATCAGTTGGAATCGCGCCGTCGATCTCCGTACGTCTCGCCTGGGCTCCACGGGCACCTCCAGCTGCGTTTGCAAGATCAACTGTCTCCAAGTGTCTGTACGTGTCCCTCCAAACTCGAAGGGACCGGGCTAGCCCCCGCATCCAGCCGTCCCACCTGATGTGTGATCTCTCCCCTAACTAAAGGCCCTTGGCATCTCTGACTTGATCGTTCCAGATAAGCGGCTGGCGATCGATCTCCTCCTAACAGCTAGGAGGGGACTGAATGAGACTGAGGCGGAGCCGCCTCCAAACCATGAGGAGGCTACGAACGAGTGGGGAACGGGGCTGAGTGAGCGGGGCGGAAGTGAAGATCCACCTGAGGGACGGAAGCCACTCTCCACCTCGGCGCGGGACACAAGAACCGACCCCCTGCTGAAGTAGCATCTTCCACGTTTGCCCCCCCGGGGTCAAACCGCGGATGACTAGCTTGCCTAACAGGGCCTGACTCTGAAGCTCTGGATCGATGACCCCCAGGCCACCCTTAGCCTGCGGAAGAATGACTGTCTGCCAAGCAACCCTAGCTCTGGTATCTCTAAGGCCATCCTCCCCGGACCAAAGGAAGTTCCGAACCAACCTCCTAAGCTGTGCCACGCTGGATCTCGAGAAACACCAACAGGAAGCCACATACCAAGCCGTGGCTAGGAGGACCTGGTTGACTACCAGGGCACGACCTGCAAGGGAGAGCTTAGCAGTGCTCCAGAAAGCCAGCTTTCGTCGGATGGAATCTAGCATCGGGAGAAACTGCTGAGCTGGCGTGATATCCAGGCCGACCTGAAAACCGAGATATCTAGCTGTCTGTCCCCGCGGAATCCACCTGAAACCCAAAAACCTCCCCCACTGAGAGCACGCCCCGGGGTCTGTGAGAAAACCAACTGATTTGTTCCAGTTGATTTTCGCACCGGCAGCCGAACAGAAGACCTCTAGGGCCATCCTCACCCTCTCCAGCATCATCTCATCATCCTGGACATACAGTGCTGTGTCATCCGCGTACTCCGAGTCCAGGAGCTCCGTGTCCTGCCGGAGTGGAAGGCGAACACCCCTGATCCCAGTAGACCTCGCCCGAAGGTAGTATGTCATAGCCTCAGCGAAGAAGAGAAACAGGTAAGGAGCAAGGGGGCAGCCCTGACGCACTGATCTCTCCAGGCGAAAACGCTCACCCATCCTGCCGCCAATGATGACCCTGCTAGAAGCTGTCCTGTACAACGCTGAAATACCCTGAATCCATCCTGCTGGGAAACCTAGTCGCTTCAGAGTCCCCTCCAGAAAGGACCAGTCCACTCGATCGTAGGCCTTCTCAAAGTTGAGAAGTAGGATGGCTAGGTGTGACCCACTGTGCTGAGCCCACTCCGCCGCCTCTGAGAAGGTGAAGACATTATCCAGGATACTGCGGTCCTGGACAAAGCCTGTCTGAGTGTCATGAATGAGGTCTGGAAGTAGAGGCCGAACTCTGGCGCTGATCATCTTGGCAAGGATTTTGTAGGCAGTGGTAAGGAGGGTGATCGAGCGCCATTGACGGATCTCCTGTCTATCTCCTTCCTTCAGGATGAGGCAAATTAGTCCCGAGGAGAGGCTCTCTGGCATATAACCGCTGCTGAAAATCCTCTGAAGAGCTGCTAGGAGGGGCTGATGGATCTGATCCCAGAAGGAGGTGAAGAATGCCCGGGATAGCCCATCCTCGCTCGGACATTTCTGCCCGTCGATGGCCATCAAGGCCTCCAGCATCTCGTCCGTAGTGAACGGTGCCAACAACGTCGCCTGCATGCTGGGCTGGACCAGGGATGGAATATGCCTCCACACCTCCTCACGGGAGCGTCGAGTGTGAGGGGCAAGCGGCTCCTGCTGGAAAAGAGTCCTGTAGAAGTCGGTAGCCAACCCCAAGACCTCACCCGAATCCGTAACGATGTGCCCCTCCGTTGTCCTGAGACTCCGAAGCTAATCACTTGCTGCTCTCTGGCCATGCGTCCTGAAGAACTCCCTGCACATCCGGTCACCCTTTCGAGCCCAGAAGGAGAGAGAGGCGTGATAGGAAAACTCTGAACGGCGCTGGAGGGTCTCCTCAAGAAGGGCTCTGGCTCGAAGGGCCTGGATCCGAAGCTCCTCCGAGCCCGGGGCTGCCTGTTGGAGTCGCTGAATGGAGGCGAGGTCCCTCCGAAGAGCTCTCTCTCTGCCCCACCACTCCTGTCGAACCTGTAGGGCTGCCAGCTGGCAAATCTGGCTGGACTCCTGCAAAGCCTGCGCCACCGAATCAACCAAATCCACGCACTCGTCCCAATCTCTGTCCCATAGACTGCATATACTGCTGCGCACGTCCACCCTCGAGAAAATGGAGTCGAGAATCCGGCATGAACGGGGGGGAAGGGCCTGAACTGCCGAGTCTAATGATAAGAGCACAGGCGCATGGTCGGACAGTGTCGTCCCTGGAACTATACCTGCCTTACCGCCTCTGCTGATGGCCCAATCACTGACATAAAATCTATCCAGCCTCTCCAGGAGTCTGCCTCCTTCCCTGCGGAAGCCCCACGAGAAGTCCAAGCTCCCGTGCCAACGCCGGAAGGACGGGTCTCTCCAACTGTCCCTACCTCCTGTCGCGAAGATGAATGAGTCCCAAGCGGACTGCTCTGCCTGAGACATACCTGTAAACTCCGGTCCTCTGCCCTGCTGGTCCTCCAAGGTCTCCAGATTGTTGAAGTCACCTCCAACAATCCAGGAATCCATGTCTGGGAGAATCCCTGTAAGTGTCCTCCAGAAGGTGGCTCTGCAACGGAGGTCCGTGGGAGCATAAATGTTGAGGATTCCTATTCTGGAACCCTCCAGTTCCAGGCCTACCCAAAGGGCACGGCCTGGGATCAACGTGCCATGACCGAAAACTCCCTGGGCTAGCTGCTCGCACACGGAAGTACAGACACCTCCACTCCTCCCCTGTGCGCCGATCGAGGGCTCCCAATAAGTGTGAGAACGTCCAGGGAGAATCTTCCCGCAGCTACGGGAGTGAGCCGCAGAAAGCTTGTGCTCCTGGAGCAGAAGTACATCCAAACGACCAATCACTGCTGGCTGAAGTTCCTGTCTCAAAATGAGCTTCCTAGGACCACGGGTGCCAGAAGAATGAAACCCGTTCACATTCCAGGATACAAGGTGTAGGCTCATGGTGAGGACTGGGAGGCTGCGAACAACTGTCTGCTCGCGGTCGAAGTCGATGAAGAAGCTGACATTTCGGAGTGGAGGCGCTGACGCTTATGAGAAGGTTTGGAGGGGGAGGCGGGGTCGTCCTGCCCGTTCTTCAACACCTTCAGCAAAGGCAAGAGGCCTTTGGTGCCATGAGCAAATGCTTTCTCGAGCCAGCTCGAGATCTCTGAAGTAGTCATCCCGTAGAAGGCTCGGAGTTTCTGAGGGATCCAGGCTCTGACATCCTGGGGGAGGGGCCATGACAGGGGGGCCTGAGGATCACAATCAGTCTGAAGCGTTTGGCGGCGCAACGCCACCGCAGGCGCACGTCACCCTCGGACCACTGAGTCTCGAGAAGCTGCCCACCGGGGACGGGCCTATCCAGGAGCAAACCTGAGCGTGCGTCTGCTCTCTGAGAGCCTCCCAGACCGAGTCGTCTGTCCAAGTCTCGGTGCCATCGCTGAGGAACGTGAAAGCAAAGCTAGGGCCATCCCTAGGGGCCAAGGCGGCTATCTTCCCATCCGCCCCTTTGCGGAGCAGGAAGATACTGATGTTGAGACAAGCAGGAAAGGTCCCGAGGTCGGCCACATCCAAGTAGTCCCAGGGGCTAGATCTGTAAAAGTCGCGAGGAAGCTCTCTCTCTTGAAGCTGAAGCCCATCAGAGTCTGCCACTGAGGGGCTAGCGGACAGGGAAGCCTGCTCCAGTGGTGGTGTAGACTCAGGGTGTCCTGCCAGTGGAGGGGGAGGGGGAGGAGGCTGGGGGGTAGGCGACTCAGACTCCACGGAGGCGACTAGCGGAGGAGGTGGAGGAGGGGGAGCGGAGGCTGCCCTCGGCTGAGGAGCCGTCGGTGCAGCTAACTCTGCAGGAGAGCCGAGAGAGGCAGGGGGGGGGGGCGATGGGGATGCATCTAGAACTGGGGCTGAGAAGGAGGAGGAGACTGAGAAGGAAGAGGCGGGGGCTGAGGCTGCGGGTCGGGAGAAGGGGAGTGCAACTGGGGAAGGGGCAGGGACTGAGTGGAAAGGGGCTGGGGAGCGGAAGAGAGGGGGACCTGAGGCTGTGAAGGGCGGGCTACCGTCGAAGAAGAAGCTCTCCCAGGTCCTTGGAGCGGCTATCTGTCAGGTCTCTGAGGTGCTGCTGCAGGTTGGGTAACCTCTGCCTCCTTGCCTTTGACAGAAATCTTCTTGTTCTTTCCTCTTTTCCTTCTAACCTCAGTCCAACCGCCAACTAACTCTGGACCAGACTCCGGCTGCCTCTGCTCCTCCTGACGTGGCTGCCTGGAGGGAGGGGAGGGGGGCGGAGGGGGAGGGGGCGAGAAGAGCTGGCGAATCGTGGACAAACAGCCGCCAAGTGACCAAAGCCGTGACACCTCAGGCACTGGCTTGGCTGTCCGATGACTACCATGCTCTGGGTGATGCTACCGGCATCTGTCACAATCTTGATCACTGCAGGGAGAGTCGCAGGATCCGCCACAGCCACACGGACTCGGGGGGCTCCTGCCGTACTCACCGCGTCGGCGAAAGTGTCGTGCATAACCCAGCCAAAGTGGGAGCCCAGGTCCCTGACAATCGGCCGCAGCTCAGCAGCAAGACCTGGAAAAACTAGCGTCACTGGATGGCGAGGTATACGGAACTGAGCATCAAAATCCGCTGCGCTGAATCCACGGTACCACGGGACTATCATAATAATCTTTCCATCCACCGACGTGGGGGAACCAGCAATCAGGTTGCTCGCAACTTTCACATTGGAGAGTTTGAGCCAGAAGATGCCCCTTCCCATAAGGGCCACCTCCTCAAAATGGCCGTCCTCTAGCATGAGAGTGGACTGGAGCCAGTCCCTGATGGCTAATCTGGAGGGGGAATGTCCAATGACTCTGCCATAAACAGAGGTAAGGGCAAAGTCATTGGCAACCTCCTGAACCCGAGACGATTGTTGCTCTGTCAGGATGACGCGGTAGGCATCTGGAGAGGGAGGGTCCGACTGGGCCTCCGGTTCCAGGCAGGAAGCCGCCATACCGCCAAGACAAACTGCGAGGCTTCCGATGAAGAAGAGGCTGCCACCCAGAAAGGGGGGATAGATGCGGGAGGGTGGAGCCTGGGTGTGAAGAAGACGGGTGCGGAGGCGGAAAGGATGGAGGACGGAGGGCGGAGGAAACGGAGCGGGAGGCCGGAGGCGGAGGTGGCGCGGGGTGGGGGGGTGAGGACGGAGAGCGGGTGAGGTGAGGAGGCGGGAGCGGGGGAGAGGCAGGGCGGGGCGGGGCGGGGCGGGAGGGCGGGAGGGGGCGGGGTGGAAGGGCGGGGCGGAAGGGGCGGGGCGGAGCGGAAGGGTGGGAGGGGCGGGGGCGAAAGGGCGGGGTGGAAGGGGCGGGGGTGGAGCAGAAGGGCGGAAGGGCGGGAGGGGCGGGGGCGGTGTGGCGAGGGGGCGGGGGGGTGAAGCGGGGGGGCGGGGGAGGAGCGGAGTGGGGCAGCGGGGCGGGTGAAGCGAGGGGGCGGGGGGGTGAGGCGGAGCGGCGAGGGGGGGGTGAGGCGTAGCGAGGGGGGGCGGCGTGAGACGGGGTGAGGCGGAGGGGCGAGGGGGTGAGGGAGCAGAGAGGCGAGGGGTGAGGCGGAGAGGCGAAGGGTGAGAGCGGAGGGGGACGAGGGGGTGAGAGCAGAAGGCGAGGAGGCGCGGCGGCAGCGGCGAGGTGAGGCGGCGGGTGAGGGGGGGTGAGGGCGGAGAGGCAGGGGGGTGGGGGTGGTCGAGGCGAGGAGGAGGAGCTAGGGGGAGGTAGAGGTTGCGGGAGGGGAGGGGAGGCTCGCAGGAGCAGCTCTGATGGTCACAATGTTTGCTGCAATGCAGAAATATCTTGGGGAGGACATCTCAATATTCAAAAGGAATTTAATATGTAAAAGAAGGACCAGCTCACATGATCTAGAAGTGGAGAAGGGTAGATGGATACAACCCAAGATCCCAAGGGAGGAGAGGATATGCAAAATCTGCCCTACAAGGGAGGTAGAAGACGAGCAGCACATGCTCCTAAAATGTCAAGCATACGCACACACAAGTTTGGAAGCTACTTAGAAAGAAATCTTGGAACATCGCAGCAAAATTCTCGGACTAGCTTAGAAAATAGTCCAGCAAATACTCACAATGTAGAAAGATTTGGGAAACTTTTATTTCAATGGTTGTTATGGACCACTATTTCATTTAATAGTGGTCACCAGTCCCATAGATCCTGAGGGTCTCAAAAGGACTTAAATATCATATCATCTCTCTCTCTCTCTCTCTCTCTCTCTCTCTCTCTCTCCTTTCTGCATTCTCTAACCATGGAAATCTTTTAAAGACTTTATCTGCTTCATAAAAGAATTGGTCTCATAAATGAAAACTTCTATTCAAGAAAAGCTTTCTCATAAAATCTTAACACACGGGGTCCTCACTCAACCCAATTCATCCAAGCTTCAAGTAAATTTCCATGGCAAAAATATATTGGATTTCTTTTGTATGCAAAGAACAATTCCTAACAAAAGGACTCGATGATCATGAGATGATAACAAATTCATTCTACCTTACTTTCCTGTCTTCTGTCCCAGTATGCATGCATGAGTTGAGCTAGCAAGTTCCAGAATATAATCATGCACAACAAATCAAATTTCATAATTATAAAATGCAGATGAAAGTAATATGAGCAGGATTGAAGAAAACACAAGCTTAAATACCAGTCATATCTATTGTGTATATTAACAGGATTCAACTATATCTACCTTGCAATCATATTTTGAAGTCATGATGGATAGAAGGATAATAACAAAAGTTTTAATATGGAACTTCCCTCATGAGGTGGCACTTGGGCTTCGCATGACAAGCTGCTCATAATTATAGTATGAAAATGTGGCCAAAATAAAATAGAGACTCAAGAATCCAGACTTCTTATGAATGCTTTACATAGAATAGCCTCCAAATAACAGGTTTGAATGACCTGCCTCAATGTGGCTCCTGCACGTGTGTTGCAAGAATATATCTAGCAAATTTTCATCTATAAAGAGGTAGTGTACAGTTAGCAACTTTTAATCATTGAGTCTTGGAGAAAGAGATCACTTTTGTCTCTCAAAGATTTCGAACGAGACTGAGGACTCTTCTATTATATGTGAGCACTACTAGCAACAATTAATAGACATTATGAGCAACTACAAATGCCAGAACAAAAGTGTCGTAAAGCTTCACAACCTCAATCAATTCAAGAAAGGTTGTGGGTTGCTGATGCAAACACTCCTGCCGGTATGAATAAGAGAATCCTAGCATTACAACCTTTCTTGATGGTTGAGCTGAATGTATCCCATTAAACCATTTGATTTGCACAAAGTGTTCGCCGACACTTTGCCTTTTCTGATAGATTTAAGGCAGCATGTGCCACTTTCTTGTTATGAGGATATTTGCAATCTGGAAAAAACCTTGCATGCCTGTAGCCAGATTTTCAATGGTTGGGTACTACGGCATATCCCCACGAAGATAAGTGGGGACAAAGTTCAAGGTCCAACACAGATTTGCATTCTGCCAATAATGCTATAAAACACATATAGCATGCCCATGGAGCAGCATATGATGCATCATGCTCGATTTCACTGACTTGTCTTGTAAGCTGAATGAGCTGATCTAGATTAGCATGCTACAAACTCCTTGAGTTCCCTTTCCACGTTCATAATGACGGTATAACTCTTCTGCAGGAAGGAGATGAACTAAGATAGATAGTCATGTCAATGACTGCTGTTTGCCCCACATCCTCTACCCTCCATGGTTATCGTTGAAACTAATCAGGAACAAGAGTCGTTGTTTCGACTTAATTAGAGGGGGGGGGGGGGGGGGGGCACTATGAATTGATGTGGAAAGAAAGCTTTAGTTACTGCAGAAAATTACATAGCAAAATCTTGTCGTTCACAGTCTATGCATGAAGCACTATCAGATTTCACAAGGGATATTCATATCTGGAAGCATGAAATTGTCCTTTGACAGGTCCACATTGTCTGAAGAGTTCTAGTAAACAGCTAAGCCTACTTTCTGAACAGTAACCCAATGCGCCATGAGGCACCTTTGAGGTCATATTCAAGCTGCAATTTTGAATAAGCTATAAAGGCACAATTGGAAATTCCCCAACTGTGTTCTAGTTAAGTTCAAAGTAACAACTCTATCAACTCAGAGATAAGGGATCAAGCCGATTCTAATTTGTTATAGAAATATTCCCTATGCTATTCTTCTCTAATAAAATCTTGTACTATTGTCAGATATCGATATTTTTGTGAAATTAAATTCAAACAAACATTTAGCAGTAGAATGATACTTCACAGGGAGAGGCGCCCAGGCAACTTTGCATCAGGATTCAAAAGTTTATTCGTATTTTTTGGCACCGAAGACAGCTTGATGCTCCATGCAACCTTTGAAGCTCAGCTGCACATTAGTTCCAGCCCAGTTTGGGGCTTAAATTGTACTCTTCTACTTTGACATAGACCATCCAGCAGCTTGGATCAGATTGAAGTTTTCTTTCTTCATTTCTCTCTCAAATTTTGCCTCCTTTGTTGTGCGGTTTGACATATTTTTTATTTGCATGTTAATGTTCGGACACTTCAATAATAGTAATCCATTTGTACATAAAGGCAGAGGAAGGAAATCTTTTAGGCTGAATCTAATTTGATGCATAATGACCTACGTGAAAATCATGGTATGTTGGAACTCCCAACAGCTTCAAAGTCCCAGACCCATTACGAGAGAATAAGAGATGTAGTACTTTTCAGCTATACAAGGATAGCTGCTATGGAGAGTGGCTGACACACCGATCTCCCTAGCAAAAGATCCACCATGTTATAGCAATGGACTGACCCTGTTCTAAACAATAATGCTTAGCCTCATACCAAGTTTGAAAGACACCCTCACCAAATCGCTAAAGAGAGAATATAAGTGTTGAGGGTGACATGCATCAAACTATATGTTCTTCGTAGGTGGCGGAGGACCAATGAGGCCTCCAATGTGCATCACAGGAAAATGTGGTTCCATAAAATTCAAGGACCAACCAGACGATGCAGACTACTTACTTTAAAGGGCATCACCGATCAACCTAGCAAGCCAGGAACAGCAGCACAGGAAGCTGGAGCCATCAAAGAGTCTGTCAGAAGTCCTTTAGGCTTGAACAGAACAAAGGCCGCAAAACGTCATTGTCTGTGCTGGCCCTTCTGCTGCACGAAGGAAGAGGGGTAAGGAAGTGAAGGGAGAGGGAAGGGGGGCGTTGCTCCTAGGGGCTCAACACCTCCTGGACTGCATTGGGTGGGGTTTAATCGAACCATCCAACAGGAAGCATCCACTCAAAAATTAGGAGTCCGAATGACTAAGTAAAAATTGTAAGACATAATGTGTCTCAAACTCTTCGCTGAGCTGCTGTGTCTGTTACTTCTCAATTTCTCTTCATCATGCATTCATCGCCCTTTCACTCTAAATTAGCCCCGTAACTTTTAAAGACCTTGAAATGATGACAGAAGATTCCAATAATCCTGCCATGACTACCTGTCTCCCGTCCTAGTCTCCTCTTGAATGCCCCAAAATTTTTTAAGCATGGCACGTAGTGATGAAGTAGCATGCTTTCACATCAAAGGTCAGATGCAAAATTGCAGCTTTCCTTTTACAAGAATTCTGCATCACACAAAGATTTGGCCATCGCACATGTTACAGCCCAGGCGGAGTTGACAGGCCTACCAACATTAGGAAGGTGCCTTCGAGAATGCACTGGGAGGTAATATCTCTTTATCGAGAGAATCTATCTCATCCAATCGTAATATGAAGAAAACCATGCACAAGGCATTTCATATTTCTAAAAAAGCTTGACAAGTTCAGATAAACTCCGTATCTATCGGCGAAGCAGATCAAAAAACTACATTTGATTCCAACCACTGTTGCTCCATCTTCAATCCATAGAGAACCTCACATACTCTGATAGAGATTATTAGTGAATGACTACGTGTAGGGTGTGCCCAATGGTCTTCTTGTTTGTGTATCGCGACAATTTCCAACGTGCTTAAACACTCGTTACGCTGTGCAATTCTAGCTATTCACTTCAGGCAATAGTATATGGCGCACTACGATTGTGTAGATTACCATTGCTCAAGTCTCGTAGGCTTATCAATTCAATGCCCCTCCTCTCAATTGCCCACCTCACATTGTATTGTGCGCCACAAATACCCACAAAAATCGGGTTGAAATGCTACCGATGGCTCCGACGGCAGCCTGCCATGTGATTCCAGGTTGCTCCACGACAGCGGGCAGTTCTGAAACAGCACGGATGTGGAGACTCCTTGGTCGACGGTTCCTGCATGAAGGCGAAGGGATGCAAGGCTTGCCCGCCAGCTGATGATAAGTAGTGACACTCAAAAGGGTCTGTGCTGCCATCTTCAAACCAACCCAAGCCTTTCGATAAACAAACCAGTGACGCCTACACTTCTTTCTTCTTCTTCTTCTTCTTCTTCTTCTTCTTCTTCTTCCTTCTTTCTTCTTCTTCTTCTCTTCTTCTCTACTTTCTTCTTAATTCAAGCCTTCACGCCCAACTGCATTCTTAATTCAAGCTTTCAGCCACGTGGCTTCATTGCAGGTCAGCAAGCCAAAAGTGTGAGTAGAGCAACGGTGTTTCCTTTCAAATAAGTGAGTAACATGACCCGTCTACGACTCGTTACATACTCGCTCCGCTAGGTCTCATAATGGGACCTTAAAACGTCTTTAATTTCAATTTTAAAAAATCAAGTTTCAAGACCCCTTGACCATAGCACTTCTTGCCTTGATTCTTGTATGATTCAGCTAGATAAGCGACCACTTGATGTTGATTGAGGTGCAAAGCACCCGCCCTCCCCCTCCTCCCGCCCCCACACATACATTTTATCTCTCTTTTCCTTTGATTGTCTCCCTCATGTATGCACAGACACCAAGAGGCAATAAAGCCTCTCTCTCTCTCTCTCTCTCTCTCTCTCTCCATCACACACCCAAGTGTGCTCTCTCTTCCTTAAATGTCTTCCTGACATGCATACGCATGGACACTTAATTATGGTAGATATCTCCCCCCTCTTCTATTTCTCATGTACACTTGCGCACACATACATGCACACATCGTTGTTCCTCTCTCTCTCTCTCTCTCTCTCATACACGAACAAATTATGTCTTGTGACTATTTCCCTCACTCATGTATGCATGCATACATAGACACACAACACTCAAACTTAGGAGACATTCACGTCTTGCTCTCCCCTTTGGTTATCACATGCAATAAAAGAATACAAGTAAATGTAGATGTATTTGTATATGTGTATGTGGCCTTATCATGCAACACGTGTTCATATTTCCTTTTTAGCTTTTCTTTTTTAAACATGATTAAAACCACTAAAAGAAATGCTTAGGCTTAAATGAGATGTAATTCAATAAAACCTATGGATTTGGAGCTCAAAATCCCAAGCTCTACATACAAATCATTTCTAGATGTTATCGGGTTTTGGATTTGTACCACGCTCAAACAATAGGGAAGGAGCGCCCAACCATGAGTAAAGTATCAAGCTATTTGCAGGAATTTTTTGAGCTAATTGTCTTCTATAATGAGATGAAGGGTGACCCAAAATCTCAAAGCAATAGCAATACTCAATCACATTCAACTCTAACAGCTAGGAAGATCATAAATTGAAGATGGGATGGCAATTTTAGAGCTTTTTTGATGTGCTAGGTAGCTACTCATTAGCCTAAGCTAAGCCCCTTAATGAAAATTAATCTAAATTAACCCTCTAATCTAAACTAATCTGGATTTACCCTCCACCTTGCCCCTTCCCCTCCGCCTCACGAACCACCCCACTCTCTGACTCCCTCTCCACAACTCCCTTCGCCTCACTGTCCTCCCCCCCATCTGACTCCGCTCCGCCACGCTACCCGCCTCCCTCCGCTCCGCTACTTAAAATGGAAGTTGATACATATAGAGATATTGTGAGATTAGAAAAGCAATGATTAGAAGAAAACTAATGGGTAAAGTGGCGATTCCAAAACTTACACTGAGATCCCTACTTAAAAACTTGCACTTTTATCCAAGCATTGATTTTATGCGAAATTCCCTCATACCACATTACCTATTCTACATATTTACACTTAATACTATAAAGTGAGGTCACATAATGGAAGAAGGCTCCTAATGATTGTGTTGTTCTAGAGTGGGAATGTCTTCATATATAGAGTATGGGACTGACATAGACGATACTCTGCTGTAAACATTTATCTGTCTGCAACGTTTCCTGCATCCTACGCATTTTCCAACAACACACAAAATGCCACTTGCATTAAGAAAATAGCAAGACACAGGGAACATTACATAGAGAAAGAGGGGCACATTGCTATCCTTCAATAGAGGAAGAGGCGACCGACTTTACCTTGCATGCATGATCTGCATGCTGTAGATTCTATAAACAATTGTTCAATTCCCATAACTGGCCAGGCTTATGCTTCTTTGGAGTTTAGTGATGAAGTTTGTGCAAGTGATTTTGGTTCCTCGAAGCTCTCTTGGGCAAGCGCTTACTCACACGAATATTACTGTAAGCATCCTCACCATGCAACTCTCGAAACGGAAGAGAAGAAGTTAGTGAGGCAAGCTAGCAGGAAGATAGAGCACACTGCCAAGGGCATCAAGCTCGGTGTCGTGTAATTCTACAGATTTGCAGCTCCAAAGGCCACACCATCTCGAAAAAACCTTGAAAAACTGCCATACACCTTGATGTTCTCTCAATTCATTCCTTGGTGCTCTCTTGCTTGGGCTTCCAATCCCTTCACCCTCCACTTTCTCGGCACAGCCATATCTGCGCTGACCTCATGAAAGGATTTTGTCCCACCATGCACTGCCTATGCATCCCAAATCCACCTGCGAAAACCAAGAATGCCAACGCTCCTACCTTCATGGTCAGCGGGTACACTTGAGCCTCATATTGGTGAAGATCGTGCCCACATTATTAGAGAATAAGAGACACTCAAAGCGTCAAATTGGTCAGCACATTGTTAGTGAAGAAGAGCCACTCGACTTCTCAGCGTCAAACTGGTTAGTAAGATCATGCAAGGAAGGAAAATCCCAAGAAATGAATGGTTCTGGGTAGCGCTATGAATGAATAAGAAGTCTAAAGGCTGAATGGGACTCGCAATGAGCTTGAGGGCAACACAACTTGGAGTGTCGCTGGCACAATAGCTGCTACAGCATCTTAATGGGTCTGCTCCTGCAAATCAGTTCTCCATAATACCTTTGTGGGCAGCTGCAAGCATAGAAAATTATAAATAATCAAGAAGAATCTGAGTAGACGCATAGTTGGAACTGGTCTTGGAACACCTGGTCTGTAGGCTAGAAGGGATAGAAGAGCGCAATGAGAATGAGCTGGCAATGGTTTTTTCATCGCTCATCTATCTTCCAACATCTCGTATGTCACCTTTGTTATAAACGAAAAGCAGCTTTGGACTTATAACATTGAGAATCTATACTCAGGCGCCTATGGAAAGCTCGTTCATCCCGTGTAACTCTATGAAAGCCAACAATAAACCAAACGACCAGACGCCATCTATGAATGATCATCAACACGGAGAAGTTTTATGCACGGGCAGTTGGGGCCAATACATACTGAAAATGTGGCAAGTAATTGCATATGAAAAGCTTCAATTCACTCCCAATGTTCCTTTATCGAGACCTATGCATCGTAGCCGACACTCGAAATATACCTTCTCACAGAATTATTAGAGTGCTGAGATAAGACACATATGAACATTATATGGGACACCATAAGCGGCAGTGGTGAAAATGTCGTAGTGGCACCATCCTCGACATGCAGCCGCCACCTTGAGGAGTTGTAGATCTTCAAGACTTCATCCATCGAGTAATAACTCTTTAGAGAGATTTGTGACATGGATGGGAGAGATAGCAAACTCCACCTTAGATTGATCCTCCTCTTCTCCAAAGGAGGAAACTCAAGCGAGCCACGGGAAATAGTTCATAGGCGAGTTGAAGATGAAGAAGGAGGAGGGAGGGGAGAGGAGGACGTGATGCTTAGAGGAGGAGACAAAGAGGAGGGAGAAAGGGGAGGGGAGTGAGGCAAGAGATGCTAGCATGTTGGAGAAGAAAAGAAGCATGCAATGGCGTGTTGAGCAAGATGCACACGAAGCTGGAGCATTCAATGCTCAATTTTTGAATTTGAAATTTTCCTCTCCTCTGCATCGTTCCCCTTCTCCCGCCATCCAACACGTGGTGCTTGGTGGCTCTCCCTTCCCACCTTCCTTAATAGATAGTAGCCTCCCACCCTCCTTAATAGATAGTAAGAAGATGCCACTGCTACCTACTGGGTGCTTATGCAGAGGCATTATCTATGCATATGAATGTTATTGAATGCTTATTAAGTTCTGCCATGTTTTTATTTGTATCATACCAAATGTGGTCGAGTTGTGAATCATATTTTGTAGTAACTTCTTTGAACGAGTAACCTAACTCATCTACAACGGTGGGCTAGAGACCCGCTTTGCTGGGTCTCAAAGTTGCAATCATAGATTATCTTTAATCCAAGTTCATTTATAAATCTCAAACTTTGAGGAATTTTAAGAAAATTTGTGAAAAACATATACATACACACACACACACACACACACAAATATTCAAGAATTTTCAGTTGTACAATAATTAAAAAGCCCTTCATTAAACCAAACTTCTAAACACAAACACACACACACACACACACACACACACACACACAATGGTGCTGACTACACCACACTGTGGCCGCTTCTCTCTCCCTCCCTCCCTCCCTCTCTCTCTCTCTCTCTCTCTCTCTCTCTCTCTCTCACTCACTCTCTCTCTCTCTCTCTCTCTCTCTCTCTCTCTCTCTCTCTCTCTCTCTTTCCTCCCCCCTCTTACTCTCTCACTCCCTCCTCTCCTCTCTTTCCTCTCTCTATCTCTATCTCTCTCTCATGTTATCCTCTTTCTCTCTCTCTCTCTTTTATATATATATATATATATATATATATATATATGAGAGAGAGACACAGAGAGAGAATATATTAAATTATATAAAATACTCAAGTCTTGGATGGTATGTTGCAAGTCTTAGATTGCATGGAGTAGCAAGAATCTCACCGGGAATGTGATCTTGATCTCCCACATCAACCCACCCACTCCCCCCATCACGTGTATCACTTCCATTCCCTCTTCGTTGTTGCTGTTATGATCACATGCCCATTCCCTACTCCCACTTCCCTCCCCAACCATGCCAAACCCCGCCTTGCCTTCTTGCCAAAGACATTTGTATCTAGGGAAGCAAAGGATTGTCAATGCAAAGAAACCTACCGCCACTATTATCCAAGCTGTACACCATAAATGCACTTGAAAAGGAAAAAACAAAAGTCGCCTTTGGATTGCATAATGTCTCCACAATGAAACAATAGGCTAGGAGCACCAAAGAATACAAAGCTAATGAACAAGGGTGAGCTTCATGTTCTAGAATGTCAATCTGGGAGGTCAGAGAGTAGCTAAGCTCATTAGAATCTCTGCATTTGAGGGATGGATGCAAAGAAACCTACTCTCGCTGTTATCCAAGCTGTAAAACAACTTACCATCACCAAAAGTGCACTTGAAAAGGGATAAACAAAAGTCACCTTTGGATTGCATAATGTCTCCACAATGAAACAATAGGGTAGGAGCACCAAAGAATACAAAGCTAATGAACAAGGGTGAGCTTCATGCTCTAGAATGCCGATCTGGGAGGTGACAGAGTAGCTAAGCTCATTAAAATCTCTGCATTTGAGGGATGGATGCAAAAAGATCGAGATGGTGTGTAGTATGATGATCATCTTATGCCTGCCCTTTCCACTCTGATAAGCTAGCACATCCATCCCAAATGAGGGGTGCCACATTGCACCACCCTCTTACTGCCTTGTGCCACCTCTCATCAATCTCTCTCTCTCTCTCTCTCTCTCTCTCTCTCTCTCTCTCACACACACACACACACATATATATATGTATGAGAGAGAGAGACAGAGAGATAATATATTAAATTATATAAAATATTCAAGTCTGGATAGTATGTTCCAAGTCTTAGATTGCATGGAGTTGCAAAGAATCTCACCGAGAATGTGATCTTGATCTCCCACATCAACGGAGAATGTGATCATGATCTCCCACATCAACCCACCCACTCCCCCCATCACGTGTATCACTTCCATCCCCTCTTCATTTGCTGCTATGATCACATGCCCATTCCCTACTCCCACTTCCCTCCCCAACCATGTTGAATCCCGCCTTGCCTTCTTTCCAAAGACATTTGTAGCTAGGGAAGCAAAGGATTGTCAATGCAAAGAAACCTACTGCCACTATTATCCAAGCTGTAAAACAACTTACCATCACCAAAAGTGCCCTTGAAAAGGAAAAAACAAAAGTCGCCTTTGGATTGCATAATGTCTCCACAATGAAACAATAGGGTAGGAGCACCAAAGAATACAAAGCTAATGAACAAGGGCGAGCTTCGTGCTCTAGAATGCCAATCTGGGAGGTGAGAGAGTAGCTAAGCTCATTAGAATCTATGCATTTGAGGGATGGATGCAAAAAGATTGAGATGGTGTGTAGTATGATGATCAATCTCTCTCTCTCTCTCTCTCTCTCTCTCTCTCTCTCTCTCTCTCTCTCACACACACACACACACACACACACACACATACACACACCTATATATATATATATATATATATATATATATATATGTATGATAGAGAGAGACAAAGAGATAATATATTAAATTATATAAAATATTCAAGTCTTGGATGGTATGTTCCAAGTCTTAGATTGCATGGAGTAGCAAGAATCTCACCAAGAATGTAATCTTGATCTCCCACATCAACCCACCCACTCTCTCCATCACGTGTATCACTTCTATCACATGCCCATTCCCTACTCCCACTTCCCTCCCCAACCATGCCAAATCCGGCCTTGCCTTCTTTCCAAAGACATTTGTAGCTAGGGAAGCAAAGGATTGTCAATGCAAAGAAACCTACCGCCACTATTATCCAAGCTGTAAAACAACTTACCATCACCAAAAGTGCACTTGAAAAGGAAAAAACAAAAGTTGCCTTTGGATTGCATAATGTCTCCATAATGAAACAATAGGGTAGGAGCACCAAAGAATACAAAGATAATGAACAAGGGCGAGCTTCATGCTCTAGAATGCCAATCTAGGGGGTGAGAGAGTAGCTAAGCTCATTAGAATCTCTGCATTTGAGGGATGGATGCAAAAAGATTGAGATGGTGTGTAGTATGATGATCATCTTATGCCCGCCCTTTCCACTCTGATAAGCTAGCACATCCATCCCGAATGAGGAGTGCCACATTGCACCACCCTCTTACTACCTTGTGCCACCTCTCATCAATCTCTCTCTCTCTCTCTCTCTCTCACACACACACACACACCCCCACATAAACACACACATATATATTTATATATATGTATGAGAGAGAGAGAGAGAGACAGAGAGACAGAAAGATATTATATAAAATATTCAAGTCTTGGATGGTATGTTGCAAGTCTTAGATTGCATGGAGTAGTGCGAATTTCACCGAGAATGTGATCTTGATCTCCCACATCAACCGAGAATGTGATCTTGATCTCCCACATCAACCCACCCACTCCCCCCATCACGTGTATCACTTCCATCCCCTCTTCATTTTGCTGCTATGATCACATGCCCATTCCCTACTCCCACTTCCCTCCCCAACCATTCCAAATCCCTCCTTGCCTTCTTTCAAAAGACATTTGTAGCTAGGGAAGCAAAGGATTGTCAATGCAAAGAAAGCTACTGCCGCTGTTATCCAAGCTGTAAAACAACTGATTATCACCAAAGTGCATCTGAAAAGGAAAAAACAAAAGTCGCCTTTGGATTGCATAATGTCTCCACAATGAAACAAAGGGTAGCAGCACCAAAGAATACAAAGCTAATGAACAAGGGCGAGCTTCATGCTCTAGAATGCGGATTTGGGAGGTCAAAGAGTAGCTAAGCTCATTAGAATCTCTGCATTTGAGGATGCAAAAAGATTGAGATGGTGTGTAGCATCATGATCAGAAATGTTCATCTTATGCCTACCCTTTCCACTCTGATAAGCTAGCACATCCTCCCCGAATGAGTGTGCGCGCATGTGCGTGTGCATGTGCATGCATGAGTGCATGTGTGCATGCATCTCTCTCTCTCTCTCTCTCTCTCTCTCTCTTTCATCTATCGTGGTGAACCAGTGAAGATAGTGCAGTCATACACATATTTGGGAGCAGTCTTCATAGGACCCATCTTCACGATGAAATAAGCAGCCCAAGCATGACTCACATGAGGGCATAGTGCTTTGGCTAGACTAGAGCAGCAGTGTTTGCAGGCGCACTTCCAAGATCCACCGACGAAGGGCTGGCTTTTCAACGCACTAGTGCAGCTGACTATCATGTATGCAGCACCTTTCTAGGGGTGCGATCTTCTGAGGACAGAGTGGAGAAGCTTCGAGTAGCTATAGGTGACGATGGGATCCAGGATGATCCGATGTAAGCCCTCAATTCCACATGAGATAGTACAGGCAGAGTTCACCATGACACCTCTCCAGGTTGATGCCATCTTTCAGACAGTGACTTTCATCCACAGAGTCTAGGACCTACCCCATTGGAGACTTCCGAGGTTGGCCCTAGAGTCATACAGATGACTCGCAGAGAGTGGGGCAAACACATGGTATGCACGCATATCTACATGGCTTGCTAGGCACGGTATCCAGATGGACAGGCTTCCCCCCTTTCAGTATAGCATGGATGCACCTCCTGAGTCAATCCAGCGAGATGAGATCAACCGTATCATACAATTAGACCTCCTCCAACTTCACACATCCTGGACTTGGGGGGGGGGGGACCAAGAGCTTCCCACCGACCCAGTTTTATCGCCACCACTTCCTGAGAGTATCACAGGAGGGATTCATTATATCATACCTCAGTATCTCGAGGATAGAGGAGTATCTCATGCACTGAGGATTGCCATTGGTCAAATGCGGGTTTCATCCCATCAATTGAGGATTGAGGTAGGGAGAGCAGCGGGTATACCTAGAGAGCCATGGGTCTGCACATTATGTATGCTAGGGGCAGTTGAGACAGAGGAGCATTTTCTTTGTGTTTGCCCAGTCTACTACGAGATTTGGGGATGCTACCACTGTCTCTACCGAGAGGTTAGTAGCTTCGGTCCTTTGTCACACGACTGATCCATTTCCATGACCAGGACTGTATTGAGCTTTATCTGATGGAGATGCAGCAACACACGGAGGTGCTTCTACAATAGATCAAAGAGCAGCAGGGGATGGTCAGACCACTATAGGACATAGAGGGTGATCAGGCACAGCGGCATGTCACAGACTTCTATACATTTGAGTTAGCCCCCGAACATAGTGGAGTCGAGGAAGAGGAAGAGGAGCTAGCCGATATGAGAGCAGTCTGGATGAGCAGCCAACACAACACCACCGAGAGAGGGGCATAGAGGCCACATGTGCGACAGAGAGCCCCCAGAGTACACTCTATTGAGGTCTGACCTAGCACAGCTTTCCTCAGGGGAGACCGACAGAGACGAGGGGTCACTCTAGACATAGCCCAGAGAGTCCAGAGAGCGAGGAGACCACGCCCCCACCACAGTGTGAGCCAGCTCGACAGACGTAGATACAAGACATTTTTGCAGCCCACCAGAGAGCCGTCACTGTACCAGGCTTCGGTTTCATCCCAACAACGATCCTAGCATACCCTTTGCTTCAGCCCACTGAGGCTTGTATGAGGTCACTTTTCTGTGCACTTTGTCCCATAGGCCCACGAGGTCTCCCATGGACGTTAATATATCTTTCTTTCTTTCTCGCTCTCCTTCTCTCTCTCTCTCTCTCTCTCTCTCTCTCTCTCTCTCTCTATGGCTTACGCTCCTCTCTCCCTCCTCTCTCTCTTTCTCTGTTTCCCCTTTCTCCTCTTCTGTCTCTTCACCCCCTCGCTCTTAAAGATTTAGAAGGATGAATCTTGGCATCTCTCTCTCTCTCTCTCTCTCACACACACACTCCCTCAATCCCTCCCCCCCCCCCCCCCCTCTCTCTCTCTCTCTCTCTCTCTCTCCATCTCCCCACTTGACCGTGTCCTCGTCATCTTTGCATAGTCTGCATCTCTACCCCTACTCGCAGTCTAACCACTCTCGCCACATAATCTATGCCCCTACCCATAGTCCGCGATGTCCTACTATCCCGTAGTGTCCACATGTCTACTGACCCGCACCGCCCTATGTGACCTTTGCCCTCTGCCCCTCCTTCTGCCTCTCACCACATGGCTACCTTTCCCTATAGTCCCCAAACCTCTCCTCTCACCGAGCCTCATCCCAGCTGCTCCTCTCCCCATGCCAACCCCCTTCGAACCTACACGATCTCTTCCTCTAGTGGTGGAGATGCCTTCACACCTCTCCACTTCCTCTGAACCTCGAGAATTCCTCTGTTGGACCTCCTGCGAACCTCCCTCCTCTCACGTATAAGATAGTGTCCGTAAAGAAGTATATAGATAAGGAATTCATGTGTGACTCCATTTGCTTTTTGCAAATTTGTAGATGGTGTTATCTCTCTCTAGATGCCAATGCTAAAGTCTCTAAGTGATGTTATCTCATTGTTTGAAGAGAAATGTTTCAATATTTGATGAATGCAAGGAATGAACCTTTTTTAGTTTTACGTTAGTGGTTTTATACACGTGTATGAGTATGTAAGATTTCTTATGATTTCCTCTTGGAAAATCGCTATTAGAATTTGTGGCAAGAAGAGTAGGACTCAATTAAGCTAAGCTCGAGGGAGAAAATAAATGTGACTAAGGTAAGATGTGAGGGGCGAGAATAAATGCGAGGCGGTGGGAGATATCCAAAAGGGTTGTAGTGGATATCCAGAAACTTCATATCTGGAAGCTTCTCAGCTGCGCTACTGCCACCTCGGGATTATATATAGAAGGGAGGGAGGGCATGGAGGGAGGAGTAGAGAAGGTGAGCAAAGGTATACAGGTGAGGGGAGAGTGGAGAAGGGGAGTAGAGGTTGGTGGGAGGGAGATGGCGAGGCAAAGCTTGAGGAGCAGGAGGGGCAGGATGTGAGGCAGAGAGTAATTCAAGCCTGCAAGCTTAACTTAATGTGGCAGATAGAAAGAGGCATTGGAGGTGGGCTGAAAAAAATCCATTATAGGTAGGCAACACAAGTGAGGAGAACCACCTATAATGGATTTTCCCCTTATGTTGCCTATCTATACATATTCTAGCATTGTTATGGGAATGTCTTGTCGTGGACATGGTTTGGGTTAAGTACACATGATGGACTTGATTTCAATGATTAGGAAGCTTGTGATAACTCTTGGTTGAGATGTAAAGACACTTTCATGTACTCTTTGGTACAATATAACCGTATTCTTGCAACAACTCCCTTTCACAATCTACAAGTAAGAACCACCCATCAAATTGCATCTTCAACTCAGCCTAAGTCTGAAAACTACCCATAGGATTGGTAGACCCATGATAACTTATTACTAGCACTAAGCTCTTCCTAGAATCATCCTTCCTCTAACAAGGTAAGGAAACACAACTCTAATACTATTGTCACAACCAATAAGTGTGCTTAAAGTAAACCCACTTCACTTATTCATGATTACACTAAGGAGTGTAAGGCATCTCGAGTACTTGACACAATGTTGAAAGGTAGTATAATTCCTTATCTTCACAAGTAGATTGAATGAATGACTTTAGCCTAGCTAAGGGATTCTCATTTTAAACTTCAAAGCTCATATTTTAGGTGGGCAAGTTGCCAAACCTTGTCACTTTGTTCTTGCAATGGTTGATTGTCAAATCTCTCTACATGGATAAATCCTTTATTGCCTCTTCGGAGTCTTTCACATGACTAGCAGAGAGTGGGGTTGATACAGCATGGTATGCACGCATCACCACATGGTTTGCCAGTCATGGCATATTCAGATGGACCGGGTTCCCCTGTTTCAGTATAGCATGGATGCACCACCCGAGTTGATCCCACGGGGTGAGATTAACCGCATCATACGGTTAGATCTCGTTCAACTACAGACATCTCGCACTTGGGGAAGGGACTAGGAGTTCCCCACAAAGACCCAGCTCTACTATGACCATTTCCTGAGAGTATTGGAGGATGGGCTCATCATCCGACCTCAGTATGAGAGGAGTCTCACACGCACTGAGGATTGCCATAGGGTAGATGCAGGTCTCATCCTATCAGCTGAGGATTGATTGCCAACCTCATGGAGGAATCAAGAGCCAACCATGGCAACCTCTATCTCCCTCATGTGCAGTCCCCATATGATCCAACCCAGTATAGATATGTGATGGTCTGAAAGGCTGCATCTAGCTGGAGTGGAGAAGCACCAAACTCGGCCTGAATGATGTGATGTGGTACAGACGGTTTCTCTCAGATCATCCGTGAGAGCATGAGGATGTGCAGGGGCTCCACTCGTGTCCACTCTATCTCTGACATGTCAGGGCCCCAAGAAGGGCTGCCATACATACCGATTGGTCGGACCAAGGAGTCGAAGAGAGGAGCCTTGGTCCAAGGGTCCTGGAAGTGGGAGTGGAAGCATTGTCTCTCTAGCCGAGCTAGTGAGGCGTATCCCCTACTTAGTCTGGCCTGCATCGCTAGTCTCATCATGAAAATCGAGCCAGAGAAGATGACCCCCAAGTAAGTGTATGAGGATACGATCTCAACTGGTGACCCACCGAAAGTGAACTAATTCCGTTGCATGTTTGCTCGAGAGGTGTTAAAGATCGTGACCTTGGTCTTGCCAAGGTTGACCTAGCCATTAGAAGGACAGAAAAATGTCATCTACACAGCAAATAATACACCGAATCCAATTCAAGGGACAGGTGTGTTTATCCCTACGAACAATTTCACTGGTACGAAAGGATTAGTGAAAGATGTGCTCTATGTTCCGAAGCTCAGCAAGAACCTTTTGTCAGTAGGTCAAATGACAGAACACAACTACAGAGTCATCTTCGACAGTGATGAATGCACTATCAGAGACAAATCCAAAAGATGTCAGCTAGTAGCAAAAGGTGTCAAGGAAGGATGCTTATACAGAATGCTAGCTACAGTACCAGATAAGCATGCCATGTCAGCTCAATCGCAATAGATGCCACTATCTGCAAAATGGCACAAGAGATATGGTCATGTCAACTTCAAGTACTTGTTAGATCTCAGGAATCAGGAAAGTCTGGCCCAGAAGAGAGCAAAGGACCAACTGAGGCAACAACCAGGTGTAGTTTCCCATTATGCCACCATTGGTGTCTCCCATGCAAAATGATCTGCATGCCCTCCAAATTTCCAGTCAAAGATTTACAAATGGAGGAGAAAGTATCTATGCAACAAGCCACATAACAATAGCAAGCACGCCCTCTCAACGACATCAAGAAAGTGCACCACGGGCCCCACACAATGGGAGTACAAAATTGTGCGCTCACAAACGCACTTGTCACTTGGGGAGGCATGGCTCCAATAACTTGATGCATGCACCATCCACTCTCACTACACATACCAGGGGCATGATTATACCCTCCACTACCACACCGTAGCGGCGTATGCGGCACTAAAGGAGCCAACAGTGCAAGACACACTTGTAGAAATACGATGCAGTGGAGAGATCGTTTGACAACAACGATAGTACAATAACAAGAGGATAAACACAATAGAGCAGAATAAAAATTTCATATCAGATACAACTAATGGTGTTGTCCACTCATGCACTCTCCAGTCGATGGCAATCTAGACAGACTCTGGATGGAGAAGGATTGGAGGTAGGGGTATTGGCATTCAATGTTGACGCTTGAGAAATGGCCTCCTTATATAGACCTTCGTAGTAGACCAATTCCACCACATTGGTGGGCTAGCGGTGGCACATGCATATTGACTTAGCACAGTGTGTGATTAAGTGCAAGGACGGTGGCACATGTTTGCTTGACTTTCGCCACCAGCCAAAGACCATTGACCACTGACCATCGATCATGTACACGAGGGCTAATTCACACATGAATGATCGCACACATGCAACGGTAGGCCCCAGACCCCACCGTTGCGGGCATTGCCCCCAGACCCCTAGGATCGGGTGCTTCCCCCAAACCCCTCAGGAGTACATTGATCCTTCTACCATCTCCTAACTGGCACCATCTTGGTTGAGGTGGTAGAAGTGGTGAGTGCCGGTTGCATCTCGAAGAACATCCACATTTGTATTGGATTTGTAGGCCTAGAGGAAGTCTCCCAAGAGCCTCATGTCCAAGTGGCAAGGAAGGTGATCTGCCACACTGATCTCAAGCCTATACAAAAAGTGTTGTTGGTATATGTGCAATGCCCACCTTTCATATGTAGCCACCAATGTTCCATGGTGCCCTTTTGTAAGGCCCCCATTATGAGGAGAAGCCATGGTGTGAGCACTGGACATTGGTAGGATCCTAGTTTTGACACTAGATGAGGTCTCATGGTGACGGTGACGGCCTTGACTTTAGCTAATTTAGTTGCCTTATTCTTGAGTTGAGCCTGTGTTAGCTCCTCTGCTATCCATACTTTGGTACCCTTCAGCTTGTAAGTTTGTCAAAGAAGCTTGATTCCTATATCTTCTGACTTTAGTGTAAGGATTGCATGACCTTTATAGTGCATAATAGAAGTCGGCATGGTCATCATCATCCACCCATTCAATTTTGGGCAAGCTTGCTTTGATCTTTGTTAATATTTCACTATATGTGTCGTCCTCTTTGTACCAATCTTCTGGGAGCCCCCCTATTCTAATCTTCAGTGCATTATCACTTCTAGCTTCGTGTTCTTTGATCTCTACTTGAATATCAGACTATGGGGGGGATCAAAACTCCCTCCACCACCAAATCTATTCATGAAGTTCGAGATGTCCTCGATCATGACAATAGCTTCTGCTCACTCTGAAAATTATATATGCAAATAGAAGTGCAACTGGCCAAGATCAATCATCTCAAATAAGTAATGTAATTCATCCTTCAAGACTATAGTATTCTACTCACTTGGTGATGTGAGATAACACAATGATTGAAAATTCATCTCTGGTCTTCTTAATATAAAAGGTACTCTCAATAGGATTGTTGCAGAAGCCATATGCAACCAAATAAGAGTGTATCATCTTGCACCATGCTTAGGTGTGTGCTTAAGGCCAGAAATAGCTTTCTTTAGCCTACAAACCTTATTATCCTTCCTATTCTACACAAAACCCTAAGGCCCATCATCGTCGTATAGGCAACAAGCTGATTTGTAATCAACTCCATCCATTTGTGTGACTAGGAGAAATTTTTTTTATTCAAAAACACAAACTAAATGCCAAAGCTTGTTCAAAGTCATGGAAACTACTTTCAGGTCATACTTTTTGGTCTTTTGCTTTGGGTAGCACTATGGGAAACATGCGTTTCAATTTCAAATTCCTTTTTTTCCCTTCTGGCCGTTTACACCTTCTAGAGCAATGAGCATTTTGTTGATTGGGGGACATAACTTGGTCTCCTCAACCTATATGCCCCCAATATTAGGGGGGATCATGTCCCTTTTTGGAAGAAACTTCTCTCTTGGGCCCCCATTGTAGATTCATGGATTATTGGAGGGGACTTCAAAGTGGTGGAGTTGCCTTTAGATGCAAGGGGGGAAGAGAAGGTGGCATTCACTCATTGGAGAGAGCAGCTTGGGATACCCTCCTATTCCAACTCAATGGTGGAGATGCTTGAACTGATGAATCCTTTCAAACTTTGCCTCATGTTCTTGTGGTCAAAAAGAGGCTACAGATGCCTCTCCATCTGTGGATTGACAAATTTTGTACTAATGATTGAGAATTAGGAGAGGTAGCTCAGTATGCATTGCACCAGGGGTTTCCACCTGGACTCACTTTTTGGTGGTTCTAATGACTTTAGAATCTCATGCAACACACTGCTTTGCACCTATATCAACATCCCAGATGCCTTATATGTAGAGGATGGCTTCATAGAGAATGTTTGGCAAATTTTGGTATCTCATTTGTAGGGTGGAGTGTTATCTCTATCACATGTGGTAGCAACCCTGTCAAGTGTGAGTGATTTTTATCATAGTATTGCTAGCAGTAGGAGACATGAGATTCTCAAAGGCAAATGGTATGTTGCTGCTGATGGCAGTTTTATAGAGGGAAGAGCAAAAAAGGCCTATAGATGGTTCATAATGCCTCTTAGAGAAAGGGCTCAATAATAGATTTTGCTAGATCATAGAGCAAAGTCTGTGTTTCATGCATGGGAGTCCTTTTGGATGCAGATGGGAGGAAGAGTCAATAAACACTTTTTCTCTATTCTTGGCTTGAGACATGATAGAGAAAGTGTTTCTTGGCTTATTGACACTAATGGGGTTTTGTATATAAATCATCATACCTAACGCACCTATGAGAAATGATGCTAGACATAGACTTTGATAGGGTATTCCAACAGTGGTGGGTGGAACCAAACATGAAAGTCTCACTCGATACACCATCGTCCAATCCGGAATTCAAATCTACAGTTCTTTTTTTTTTTGCAAAAAAAATACTTCTATTAAGTATGAAAAAACTAGCAAGAGCAAGCTTGGAGCAAAAATACATCATGCATGGCATGGACAAAAAATCCACCTAGAATAGATGAATAAAAAACCTTAATACAAATCGGAAAGAAACAAGGAGGAGGTTGAAATTTCCACCTTGATTCTTCTATAGACTCTAAGAAGAAGGGAGAGCCCCTCCATTCCCTAAGAAAAATATCCTTGTTAGTAGAAGCTGCTCAGGAGTAACCCTTCACTCAACTGGATGGTATTAGTCTAGTACCCCCTTCAAACCCCCCTTAACTGATCACCCCCATCACAAGGGAAAAATGCCCGAGTTGGCACTTTCCCTTTTCATTACTTTTTGGGATATGATTAGGGACCATTTTACCTCAACCCTACAAGGTTTTTGGGACTTTGATACTATGCCACATTCACTTATAGAGGGTCTCATTCATCTTATCGCAAATTGAGGTTACATAAATTTGATTTCCCAATGAAGGCCCATCAACCTTTTATAAGATTTGGGCAAAGCCATTAGTCTGCATTTGCAGTCCATCCTTCCATGTCTCATTCATGATATGTAGCCTATTAATATAATTGTGTGTGACTATTTCATTCATGGTTCCTTGTCTTCTTTCAATCACCCATCTCCATATGGTTTTATCCACACTTGCACAGCCTGTGTTAGAACAATGATCAATTCCTTACATCCAAGCATCGAGTAGGATGTTGCATGCCAAGCACATCTCAGAGTGCAAGAGAGGGCATCTTTCACACCAAACGCTCTAATGCTCACCTAGCAGCACTATGCACATGCTGAGCACTTGGCACACTAGTGGGTGAGAGAAAAAAACCCTCAACATTTGGCGATCTTGTTAGGGATGTGATAAAAGAATAAGCAAAAGAATTGAGTGGATTGAGCAGTAAGAGCCTATAAAAACGTGTGTAGACTCATTGAGAACAATAGTTCATGCCGATAAGCATCAAGCTATAGTAGTTTCTTGGTTTGGCATATTATTACAAAAGATTCATTTCAGTGACCAAAGACGAGTTATGACTTTTGAAGACTGGCCTGGAGACCAGTATCTAGATGGAGGATTGTTCCTAGCCAACCTATGCTTTATCCAAATTTTGACACATGCACCAAAGGTAGATTGACAGAGGCTAGAGGGATCACCATCGTTGGGGTGCAAGGTGTTGTCAGAATCCTGCCGATAGGGAGGCTGGAATGATTTCAAAACTAGGGATGGATGACCTACAACAAGGAACAAGGTAGCAGAGGGCCCCTAGCAATGAAGAGTATGAGGATTGAGAAGACATGGCCATGCACTTGAAAAGACAAACATCTGACTACTACACCTATACCAGGAGTGAATTAGTCCTTGAATTACATCCGAGACACCTCAAGGACCTTGTCGTCGAGGTGGTGGCATAAAGACTCTAAGCAAATATTTGTTCATAGAGAGCCAAGATTTTGAGTCTTCTAAAGAATCTATCTATATGTCAAGCCATGACCACACGGCCATCAACTTGAAGAGCACACATCAAGTCCAAATGCAAGGCATACCTCGAAACAAGAACAAAGACAAAAAGACCAACATGTGCAATGAAGGCATTGCAGGAGCCAAGCCATGGCAATAGCTACCCAGGCTCGCATTGGGCCTCAAGTCATGAATGATGACCAAGTTGCAACCACAAACAAAACGTGCAATGAGGGCAGGCCAAGTACAAAATCAATATGGGCTTCTGTGGATGGACGGCGCATCCAAATAGTGAAAATCAATGAGATTGAGCTACCACCTGATGTTTTCTGATGACATTATGGTTGATTGGAGGCAAGAATACTAAGCCATGCATTCACGCATGTCCACAATGATAGCTATCAACATGGAGAAATATGACACCTAGAATTTGAGCTAGATGTCCATTGGGATGCAAGAAGCAGAGTTCAAAGTCCTCTCACCCCCCTCTCATCCTCCACTTCTCTCTCTACCTACTCGCCTACAGTTCTTGCCCCCTCACCCCCCTCTCAGCCTCCTTACATCCCCTCCCTATCCCTCGTCCCCCCTCTCAGCCCTCTTGCCTACCATTTTTGCCCCATCACCTCCTCTCAACCTCACCACACCCTCTCCCTATCTCTCTCACTCCTCTCAGCTATCCACGCCTCTTCTTAGCCCTCCTTGCCCCCTCTCCTTCCCTCCCCTACTCTCTTCCTTCTCTCTCAGCCCTCCCCCACTTCCACTCTCTTCATTTTCAACTTTTCTCTTACCTCTTCAGCTTCCCCTCTTTCCCTCGAGATGGACAGAGCCTTTATTTTCAGTATGAGTTAGCCTCTAACCCTTGATTAGATGATGCATTCTATTAATCCCCATCCACCTCCACTGGCTGTCGCAAGAACATGCACTTTTTCAAAAAACGAGTTATTGTAGCTTGGAATTGGAGTTGTGCACCACGCTCTTCGCTCACATCTGCGGGTCCCACTCTTCCAAGCTTCAAGCCAGAGACTGGATCCTTGTGGCTTTACCCTCGAACCTCATCCCACACCTTAAAGATGTTCTTTTGTTAGGACGTGGTTTCTTCCAAGTGGTCTTTGATTCTCGAGAGGCTACGAGCATGGTGCTCAAACCTAGCCCATTGCACTTGGATTCTAAGAGTATCTTTATGTGACCTTTCATAATGGGATTGACCCAATAGAAGAAGATAGCTGGGTCTTTTCACATTTCATTATACATTTTGATTTTAAATTGTTATATCATTAAGGGTAAGATAATGCAAGAGATCTTGACATTCTTATTATCATTGTATGCTAACTTTCACCACCTAGCAATCTATGGTGTTTTCATATCTTGTAAGCTCGCATGGCATCTATGTTTGCATGTTATAGCAATAGCTTTTTTTTTGTTAAGCTTTGCAATGGAGTCAATCGAAGGATCCAATTTTGCTACAATTTTTGAAGCATCTTACATTTAATGACCTAGTAAAAAGTACAATTCTTGTTCCCATTTTTAAAGGGCTTTGATTTCTCATATTGCATCAATGAAATACTTGTGACTCATATTCAATTGCAAAGTTGATTATTCATAATATGAAAGCGCAAATCCAAACAAGGAACACTCAAAATGATTAACGAGGAGTCCTAAATGGTCTTCCTTTTCTACAATGTGTAATCTCGTTATTCAGAGCTCTCAGCGCATACATAAGAATTATGTATTGGCAAACACTTATTGATTCGTGTTCTCATCTTTTTGTCCAAATAAGGGACTTGTGACAATTCAAAACATATTGTATTTTGATTTTTATCAATAAAATAGTAGCCTTAGTTTTGGATCAAAGGCAAAAACCTTGGAATTCATGTGTGTAGTATTTATGCACATAATCATGTTTTATATTGGTTTGATGATAAATGTGGCTTTGTTTGTCCTATCATATTAAACCACTCATGAAGAAGTCTTGTGAATTCATGTATGTTAAATAGAGTTCTTGCCATACCTTGGTGGTTTTGTGGAAAGAAAGTCAAGGATGAACGTCATTTCAATCTATATACATCACACACATGCATTGTTGCCCCCCATGGAAGTATCCTTTTGGCAATCGTCATGAGACTAAGGTTGGAGCATCATTGTTTCCCTCAAACCATGGCATGCTTGTTTCTTCCACAATTACAACTCCAAAAGAATGAAGAGCAACCTCCTTCCCCCCACACAAGCATAAAGAAATGTAATAAACTTGGAGAAAGAATCAAATTTTTTTATGATCTGCCACCAGGCCTCTCACATTCCATAGATCCAAGCTACAACCTCAACTATCTACACTCTATCTCACACATGATGTTTGCCTATAGGATCGAACTTATCATCCTAGTAATGATTTTGTATCACTCTATGCCATTGTTAGTGGTAGCCACCATTTTCCTTAATGCCATCAAGAACAACTAGCTTATCTTTAGTGCTCTTGCCCTTACTCAAACTACTTTGACCAAGCCAATGGCTTGAATAAATCTTCCTTTCGCTACCCCACTTGATGCCAACATGCTCTCAATTCCTATCTTAAGAAGCTTATACTCTGCTTAGTAAGAAACTTACAATATTCTATTTCAAGACTTCACATTTTGAACTTCCACTTTGAAGACAAGAATAGAGGAATACTTTGTAAATGCTCAAGAGTGGATTCCCACTACCCCCTTCTAATTTCAAGAAATCAACTTTGTTGTTACGAATTTTTTGTAAACATCCATCAAAGACATGATTCCATTGAATGTTTTGATTCTTGAAAAAAAAGATACTCCCAATGTTACTTTTTTTGAAAAACTTAGCTTGATTTCTATCCTTTGGAGGAGCTAGTTCAAAGACATGAGTTAATGAACTAAGAGTAGTCATCACCTAAGCTTATTCATGTCTCCATTGATGGGTGAGTTCATGCACACAAAAGACATGGGATTGTGAGAGATGTATTAACATCTGCAAGAGCCCTCATGGGCCTATGAGACACAGTACGAAACCAAAAGTGACTCATACAAGCCGCTATGGATTGAAGCAAAGGGCTCACTAAGGCCCTTATTGCTAAAAGCCAAAGTGCTAAACTAGTGAGCAAAATAGAAAAATAGCATCATGTGCTCAAAGCTAATACTCCGAGTACACGCACAGACTCTATATATCCAAGCATCCTAGTGGCTCTCTGATGGGATGTAAGGAGCTCTCCTATTTGTGTCTGTCGAGCTGTCTCTCAGGGTGGCGGACAGTGTGGTCTCCTCAATTTCTATATCTGATGGACTACGTCAAGGGTGGTGCCTCGTCTCTGGCGATCTCCACTAAGGAGGGTTGAAATAAACCGGACCTTGATAGTGCATGCTCTGGTCACTCTTTGTGCCACATGTGGAATGTTCGCCTCTCATCCAACAACATCATGGCGTTGACTCTCACTGCTAATCCATGATGCTCTCATCTCATCTAGTTCCTCTCCCTCAGCCTCCCCGGGATCTGACTCAAATGAATAGAACAAGAGTAAAGGAGCATGCTACAACATACATCCCTCTCTAATCCAGTTTTCATTTCATCGCCGAAGTAGCTGAAGAAAAGGATGGGAGGTGCCTTCATATGAGGTGCATAAGGAATGTTGTAAATTGCAGCATTGGGGACAAATCCTAGCCATAGTCCTAAGGGGTGACAATATTGCTTAATAGTAAGGCATGTACCTTTTCTTGTCGCATTCGACAAACATTGTCCCATGATGTGCCCTTTTTCTAAAAAACTCTTAATATTGATTATAAATGTGGCTAAAGATGCAATACCATGAGCAAATAGACATCCTGATGACTCCACATGAATATTAGATGACAAACAATATAGGACGTTAATAGAAGGAATACATTTTCTTGATAAAGTGACTGAAATATAGTCCATATTCACTTGATATTGTTAAAACTGAAGTGTTTCAACATATTGGATATCTGATGCCAAATGTTATTGCAAGGCACTTTCATTTCTTATCACCCATCAAATATTGTACAACGTGGGGATTTCCTTCTTGACACCTTTGATGATTATGATCTACCTTAGTTGCCTTGAATTGAACAACTTCACAAAAAAACTCATAAAATTGATGATTTTTTTAAAGCAAAATGTTGGAGCATTGGCACATTGCCGAGCTATCTAAAATGTTGCAGCATTGAAATGATGCAATTAATTCCTACTCTTCATGGTGGTCTACTGAGCATGTAGCATTGCTCCAATGGAGTCCAATCTTGAGCATGTGTATTTCCTAAGGACAATATCAAAATCAAAATCAATCCTATCCTGCTCTAATGCACTTACAAGCATTCATCACTCTTAGTTCTAGGTGAGTCAATAGGTTAGGCATGTCGAATGAAGTGCATGAAGTGGTCCCACATAGTGCCTGTATTCAAATATAATGTATATCATACCCTAGGCACAATGTGAATGCATCAACTAGGTGAATAGGGACTTTGTTCCAAGGGTTTGTTCTAGGTGCAGGATAGGGTGCTAACTTAGCACAAGTCAACATGACTTGTGCATTGAACTCAAAATGCATTCTGGTGCCTTGAGAGTCCTTCAGCGTACCCCAATATGCTCTAGTCATAGGCACAACTCAAAAGACTTCTACCTCACCCGACCCCAATATGGTCCAATGATAGGCACAACTCAAAAGACATCCAACTCACCCCACCCCAATATGCTCTAGTGATAGGCACAACTCAAAAGAAATCTGTCTCCACATAGGGTGCTGACTTACCAATAAGTCCATGCATTGCTTATTACATGTCTTGGAACTTTCAAGTTACAAAGAGATCTAAAGATCAAAGTCATCATTTATTTTTCGTATGTTGGAGTTTTAGGGGGGAAATGAGGATGGGAAGGAGCATTGTTGTTCATTAGATGATACAAATAACTTAGGATGAGTTTTCTGGAAAAAATGGTACACATTACCTTTGGCCTCAACTGCTTTGTGACACAAAGTTTGCCATGCATCATCATATGCACGACATCGAGGCATTGAAGCCACAGTCAAAGGTGTGAAGCACTTCTTCCAATTGGCCCACTTTAAGAAAAGATGTTGGGACCCTATGTGAAGACATGCATCACGTGTGAGAAGGTAAAGTATAACAGGCAGAAGCCAACTAGATTGCCATTGTAAATTCCGAATAGACCCTGGCAAATCATTGCCATGGACTTCATCTTTGATTTGTCTCGTACACCATGAGGACATGATGGAATTTGGACCATAATTCAGCAAATAGGCTCCCTTTATTCTAGTGCGGAAAAATTATAGCATTCAGATGGCGAGATTATTCATGTCTCATATTTTCAAACACCATGGCATGCCTCAATCCATTGTCAATGATGATCAAGACCTCATATGCCCAGTCTTTTCTAAAGAGGTCTTTTTGAGAACATGGGCACTATGCTGAATTTTTCATCTTCTTTCCACCCACAGTCAAATGGACAGTCAAACAAGGTAAATTATACTGCCTTGGATCTTCTAAAATGCTATGTATCAAACCAGCAAACAAAATGGAAGCAATGTTTGCCACTGGTTGAGTTTGCCTACAATATACACTACATTCTTCCTCAAGGAAAGCACGCTTTGAAATTCTAGAAGGCGGAAGAAAGGCACCTCCCATTTAGCACACCAAAGCGAAGATCTTTGAAGCGAACAAATTAGTTAAAAGTTTAGATGCATCCTATGAGAAGGTAAAAACAGCCCTCCAAAAAAGCGAGGAGAAGAAAGAGCAGCATATAAGCATCGACATAACTTGGTATTGAAAGACAATGATTAGGTGTTGCGCTTTCAAAAAGCAAGACTTAGGCGGATGAAAGGCAAGGATAAAGTGTACACCAAACTGAAAATGCATTACTAAGGACCCTTCCAAGTCTTGTAGAATATAAATGATGTAGCTTACAGGCTAAAGCTACTACAGCTTTGGACAATTCACAACGCCGTTCATTTGAGATGTGCCGAAAGAGATGCTTCATGAAATACATCTTGAAGTGGATGAATTAGATGAGATCTTAATTCGAAAATAGATCCTGGTACATTGTGAAAGGAAAGTCAAAGGTAGAGTTTCTAGAAGGTATCTAGTTAAGTTCCAAAACTATTCAATAATGGATGCCAAGTGGATGGAGAAAGGTGAACTGGCAGATTCACCTAAGATATTGCAACTCTATATGGAAGCATTTCAGCTTGAGCCCACTACGTACAGGCTCATTCACACTCAACAAAGCAGAGGTTTGGAGCATTGCCTGATGCTCAAGAGAGGGGTAGCACCTCCACCCCTTCAAGACAAACAAGCTCACATATATAGAGATCACTTGGTGACAATGCAAGTCTCACCCAAGGTACTAATTGTTAACAACATTTTGGCCACAAGATCTCTACAATGAGTGTAGTACTCACTCCATATGTGATGCATTGATGTATGGATGGACTCGCACGCTCTCCTAGACCATATCATCATTATTGATTGTATCTTACAAATCATGCATTACTTGATATGGACTATTCATGCCTCTTTCATCGTTGTTTATTTGTTGTATTTGTTAACAACAAATTGGATAGTTTGAGTGTGTATGTTACAAGGACGTAAATTTGGTAACCATGACTACCCTTGGCTTGGGGGACTAACCTAGGGAAAGTGATACTTCCCAAAAGTCCCTAGGAATACATCCAATGCCTAGCTGCTACCAATGGCTAAAAGTTGGGCCCAAGGGGAGACCAATGTGTCAATGGTAAAGAGGGTTAGAGCTTTCAAGTGCATCACTACTTATAGGGGTTAGGACTTTAACGAAGGGGAGGCAAATGTGCCATGCGGCAATTGCCCATGCATCCTTCTCTCCAAAGCCTCCTACAATCCAATGTTTGGTACTCATTCTTCATTTTGTATGAGATTTTCGATGCATCTTCTTCGTCTCTCTTTGCACATTTCAAGGCCTACCTCTTTCTCTCTTTAGCACACATCCCTAAGTGACATTAATGTTGCTATACGAACATTTTTAATGCTATACAAATTGTGTAAGCTATTATACGAACTTGATTTTGCTACTAAAACGCATCCTAAGACTACTCCCTTGCTCCAAAACCCTTGGCATGCAATCCAAAGCTCATTTTTGTTATACATTGATTTTTATAACTAACGTGCCATCAATGTTGCTATACGAACGTTTTTAATGCTATACGAATTGTGTAAGCTATTATACGAACTTGATTTTGCTACTAAAATGCATCCTAAGGCTACTCCCTTGCTCCGAAAGCTCATTTTTGTTGTACATTGATTTTTGTGACTAACATGCACCCCAAGGTTGTTTTTGAAAGTGTGCGAGCTATTAGTGCACCTCACAAGTCCTTGTTGCTAATGTTCCAACCTTTTTCTCATGTTACTAGCCTCTACACCCGTCAACCTTGCTCTCCTTTCTGTTCTCGGCTCCTAGAGAATCTCTCATTTTTTCCCTTTTTTCTTCGCTGGGAATCATTTCTACACACGTAGGAGCTTGGACAAAGGATAGGTGCAAAAAAGAGCTTGCCCCTCTTACATGGATAACGGGTATGGCAATTCTAACTTCCTTTTGGATTGCATTTGTCATTTTTGAAGTTGTTATTGCTTATGCTTGCCTTGGGACGCTCTTTCTAGGCCATAAAAGACAACCAACCATAAAGGATTTGCTTGGAAAGGTGCTAGAGGGACAGTGTATTGCAGTTAGTTGGTGTACATACTCTTATATTTTTAACCTTTCAAATGACCAAACTTGTGGTCCAAAATTATTTTGGGACACTATTCCTTAATAATGTGGCATTTTTATGTCACAGCCAGTGGAAAGAAGACCACTTTTACAGCATTGTAGCTCATCATATTTGCATCATCTCACACATGAAAAGCCATGATCAGTAAGTCCTTACAAGGTACTACTATGGTACAGCTAGAACTGGATCAAACTCATTTGCCACCTGTAGACCGATGGCACAACTTTACAGATCAACTATCCAAAAGAAAAGATGAAAAGAAGCGAACACAAGAACTCTATTTCTAGCAAGCATACATTCTTCCTGATTATATATACTGGACCTTATAAAGTACTCAATTTTATCAATTGGAAGAAGAGACTTGCTTTAAGAATGCCTCTCTTTGCCTTCTTCTATCTGGATTTCCACCTTTGGTCCATCGTAGCTAGACAGAAAGAAGCCACTCTGATTCCTTTGCAAGAACCTGATGTCAAGCAATGGAAAAATCTTAGATATAAAGCTGCAACAGAACATTCCTATAACATTCTTATTGACATATACGACATAGAAGAATATCATTTGTTCATGAGCACATAAAAATTTCATGTTGATGTTTTGAAGCAAGGTACTCATATACTTGAGAAAATCGGTAAGTTTCTGCTGCAACTGCAAGAAAGCTTCCTCCTCCATGTTTGTGTAGACAAGCAGCTCGGGCAGCTTTACTGAAAAAATCCATACATCCACAATTCTCAGCACAAGCATGTCACGATATCATTAAAAGTAAAGCCAAAATCACAAAAGCAATTTAGAAGGCCAGGCTAGTCAAAGTTCACTTCAAATCGTTCCAAAATACCTTACAACTCTAACCCGCGCAGCGACTGAATTCCTAGCTCTCAAAACTTTAACTTTCCATAACCAAAATTCCTGATCTTAAATTTCGACAGTCTAACAACTTTCATTTTCAAATAAGGACCACATTTCCTGTGATTAGCACTACCTGCATTTTAAACTTTGTGAAAGTTTGTGAGGAAAATTAGGATGATTGTTTTACTGCCCTCTTGAACATGAGCCAGAGTTACTCTTCCGAGTGACCTCACTTGTGATATAGATAGCATTGCTGGGTCTTGTCCTTGTGATTTGCAGCTCCTTGCTCGAAACTAAGAGCATAAGCAGATCAATGTACTTGCCATGTGCATGTTCAGGAAGATTGGAAGCCTTGACTATGCCAGGTAGGAAATGCTTTGACCTGCATTCTTATTTTAAAAGGGTAAGAGACATCACCAAACAAATTCTCCTTACCATGAGATGCCCATTTCAGATCCAACTATGTGCCAGTTTCTACTGTTGCCCTCTACCCCCACATACAATTGGACTGCAACTTGGTACTCTATGACTACCAGAAACCTCTTGTCCCTAACATCGATAGGTCAGCTTCAACACTTGATGACAGCTTGAACCAGCTGCAATTATTTCGCAAGTGTAGGGAAGAGCACAGGAACTTGAAAGTGTGTGATGTCTTGAACCAAGTAACCATAAAGCTTGCGTAAAGGCCAACCTCGCTATAAAGTAGACTCATTTTCTAGCTTGAAGCAAAAGCTTTACTGGGGACCCAACCTATGTGTTGGGGTGGGGATCTGATATAGGGCCTGGTCAGCCCCTTTTGTAGAGCTGTAGGGTCGTCCCACAAGAGCAGGCTGGTCAGCCCTGCCTCATGCTGACCGACTAGGGGGCTGGGGGGCTATGTATAGCCCCCCCCCACTTGTGTTTTTCATCATCTCAGTCTGGTGCCCGGTGGAGCAGCATAGCCAGCCCAGTGTAGCACTTCAGGAGCAGGGTTGTGGAGCAGTCCATCCACTTTTTGTGCCTCCAGTTGGTGAGGTTGTTGAGCTGCCCAGTGGAGCTCTCAAGCAGCCTGTTTGTGCAGAGGTTTTCCCCCCAGTTGTAGCGGGGCTTTTCCCAGAGATCACTTGCAGTTCTCTTGTGCCTTTCTCTCCTTCTCAGTGTGGTGGTGTGAGCCGTGCTCTCTCTCTCTCTCCGACGCATGGAGGATGGACGGCGTCCAGGCCGAGAGACCAGGATCTGCCCTTGTTGCACCATGGGAGAGGTGGAGTCAGAGGAGCACTTCATTTGCAGATGCCCGCTATATTATGAGATCAGAGGGAGATTCCACTGTCTCTTCACGGATGGCTTTGGACCTCTCTCACGAGTGATGGATTATGAGGATCAGCATTGCCTAGCTCTTTATGTCAGGGAGGCCACTATGCTTCGACGACACTACCTCAGAGACCATCAGCACACACCGGAGCGTGATAGAGCCCAGCCCGATAGAGCTTAGACACACGCTATACCAGATGACAGGTATCAGGAGGAGCACGAGGAGGTCAGAGCTCACACAGGACACATGCCTCCACCCTGTGGATGTACATATGAGATGGTTTGTAGACGCCGCAGGATCTTATTACATAGGGGACGTACTCGCCGCTTCATCTCCAGACGATCCAGGATGATGGCAGCTTTTCGGAGGAGACTTACTCATGGAGATCTCGCCCTACCAGCCGCTCACCTCACTTTTGCTCAGATTTGTACTCTCATAGCAGGAGGCAGAGTCGATGGACAGGATTTCCAGTATTATTTTGGTTCTCAAACTCCGTGATACATGGACTTGTATCTTTGCATTGACATATTGTACTCATCCCCCCATTTTGCACCCAAGGGCGGTTTCCTTGCATCTAGCTTACTTTGTATTTAGGCTCGGATTTGACATTATGTACTTTCACTTGCATTGTATTGCGTAGCACTTAGATGATATTCGACGATGCCTCTTCTTTGTGGCACGTTGATTTTGTGCTATCTTGTACGCAGAGTTCTTGATGTCCCATGGGCCCATTTTGGCCTTTAGTGGACAATAATACACTTTCTTTCTTTCTTTCTCTCTCTCTCTTTTCTGTTCACTTCCGCTGCACTTCTCACGTGGTATCAGAGCCACGGTTGGCTTGAGACCCGAGGAACGGAGGGAGTGTTGAGACAGCACACAAAGAGGAGGTTTAGGGTGTTGTTCGGAGGTGACTTTGAGGAGGAGAATGTGCAAGGAGTGGATTGTTCAGGTGTCCAGCAAAGGGTGACTTTGAAGGGTGTTTTCAGATCAGAGAGGAGGTGTTCCCGAGGGACCAATAGCGAGGTGTGAACGTACATTGGGCTGTCAGTCCCTTCATCCTCTTCCCCAGCCCTCTCCTTTCTTCAACCTTTTGTTCCCCTCTATCCCATCCATCTTCTTTTTCAGTTCAGCTTCCTCTTCACTCCAACATGGCGAGTTTGTCCGAGATGGAAGAGAACAAGACTAGAATTCCAGTGTTGCCCACATTCCCAGTTGACCGGTAGTTGGATGGGCTCAATTATGTCGTCTATCGGGTATGATGGAGTCTATACGATCTGGCAGATTTCATCTTGATAGGTGTTGCCAGACCAGATCCCCTTGCGAACGACCTTGGCATCTTGGAGCAAAAGGAGGCCGAGACCCTGTCTCAGCTCTGGGACTGTGTCAATGCAAGGGTAAGATCGTTCATTTTCCTTAAGTGTACTCCTAAGGTGATTAATCACGTGAAGCACATGACAATAGCCAAGAGTATATGGGAGCATTTGGCGTCCATGTATAATCGAACCTCTCCGATGAAGAGGGTTTCCCTGGAAGTCCAAATGCGGTTGTTGGATCCCAAGAAGTCTTCATCAACGAGGGACCACATCAACAAGTTACAAGAACTTCAACAGGAGATCCTCCAAGCGGGGAAGCAAATATTGTCCGAGGACATGGTCATAACTCTCCTGTCCCAGTTATCCTCTCAGTATGGGGCCTTCAATTCGTCCTTGAATGATGCTTCACCAATGGTAGGATGAATTAGTTGACTGGAAGAATTGGTCACAATGATGCTTGACCAGGAGGAGCACTTTGTAGATCGTACCTATGAAAGTCAGCCGGAGACTTTGGTAGCTGGCAAGAAGTAAATGACAGCTAAGGAACGAGAAGCTCTCAAGGCATCCCATACGTGTAACCGATGTGGCCAGAAAAGTCATTATTGGCATCAAGGTCCCCAAAGGCCCGTTGATGTGCCCAGTAACCAGTTGGCCAACAGTGTTACTGTTGCAACGACATATACTCCAACCTTCTAGTGGCATGGGGCAAGCGCTGCCAGTAGGCTTTCCGGATCCAAATGGAGGATTGCTTGCTTTCTTGTTTGTGGCGGCGAGACAAGCTTTCACGCAGGACCTTGAGCTACAAGGAGTTCTTCCCGTTGACTCAGGTGGTAGTATGTTACCAGTTTATATTTTGTTTCAACATTCTGACCTGGCAGATCCAAAGGGGGTCTCCTAGTGTTCTGCTGCATCTATTGTCTAATGTTGCTAGAGATCCGGATGGGTCAGCAGATTGCCAATGGGGGAACCCAAACACAATTGATTGATCCTTGTGAGCTGTTATATGCTCGTTGTCAAGGGAGCACTGAAGTTCAACATCTACCAGTTTGGACTTGAGAGGGGGCTTCAAAGGGGGCTATCTAGCTTTGTGATACAAGTGCCCATGCAAGGAAGCAGACCTTGCACCAGTAGCAATATCAGTCGGATTATTGTTCCAATACCTTCTGTTGGAGTCATGTACCAATACCAGCGATTGGATTGTTGTACCAGATCACCCAGTGTACCATTACCAAACCAGTGGAATGTACCTACCACATGTGGCCTGGGAGCAACAGCTCCAGGTTTCTAGTGATCGTTGTGAGGGCGTTCATGTCAAGAGGGGCTTCTTCGACAATACCTGTGGCGGTCTTTAACGATGTTGCAGTATCACACGATGGATTCCTCCAATTGTTCCAGCATCGCACCTAGCTCCCTCGCGTCTCTGTTCCATCTAGGAGCTGAGAAGGGGTGTTAGAGGTCAACATCTCCTGATGTCACCTAGAGAGAGAGGGCCTTGCTTGTGGGTGTGCCCACCTAGTGAGAGACTAGGGTAGATGAGTGAGGGCATGTGTTATGGGTGTGCGAGGATAGATATTCGCCCCGTGTTGGCTCGTATTCATGCCATAGTCGCTGGCTGTGGAGGCACCCTTTGTATGCCAGTGGAGGTGGGTATGCAGCCTCCTATGCAGCACATGCTTGGGCAGAGGGAGTCAGCTCCCAGGACTACCAGCCCTGTTTATAGGGCAGGAGGGGTCAGCCATAGGTCCCTTGCTAGTTGGCTGGAGGGAAGAGGGTACAGGTCACAGCCCTCTCTATAGGGCATGGTACAGCCCCCTTTTGTAGAGCTGTAGGGGTCAGCCCCTAGGGCTGTGGGTCGGCCCACGAGAGCAGGCTGGTCGGCCCTGCCGGCTAGGGGGCTATATATAGGCACCCCCCACTGGTGTTTTTCATCATCTCAGTCTGGTGCCTGGTGGAGCAGTATAGCCAGCCCATTGTAGCACTTCAGGAGCAGGGTTGTGGAGCAGTCCATCCACTCTTTGTGCCTCCAGTTGGTGAGGTTGTTGAGCTGCCGAGTGGAGCTCTCGAGCAGCCTGTTTGTGCAGAGGTTTTCCCCAGTTGTGGCGGGGCTTGTCCCAGAGATCACTTGCAGTTCTCTTGCACCTTTCTCTCCTTCTCAGTGTAGTGTGTGTGAGGCGTGCTCTCTATCTCTTCTGTTCATTTCCGCTGCTCTTCTCACATAGTTCATATGAAAGAAGAGAAGGAAGAGACAATGTAATTCTGAATATACACAGCCCAAACAGACTGAAAACTGAAGATCCACCACAAGTAGAGTGTCTGGAAACCATGCCCTCCTACAATAGCCTTCTTTGCACAACTGATGACAGGCAAATTGAGGAAACTTCTTGGCTTGAACAGAGGATGGAGCTGCTCGGTGAGCTCCCCCTCTGCCCGCGGTGGCCTGTAGGCTGCCCGCTGCTCCTGGTTGCTCTGCCTGCTGCCCCCTCCCCGCCGCCCTTCCTCCTTGCCTCGCCCTCGCGCCGCCCAGCCCCTCCTCCTCCCCCGCTCCCCCTCCGGCCTCCACCCTGCCTTCTCCCGCTCCGTCTCCCCTTTCTGCTCCTCCGCCCCGCTCCATCCCTCCTTCCACCTCCCAGCCTCCTCCCTTCCGCCTCGCACCTCCTCCCGTCCTTCTTCCCCTCCCACCAACGCGCCCCCCGCCATTCCACCTCCCCCCACCTTCTTCTCCTGCCTCTCCCGCCCTCCTTCCTCTTCTTCATTCCTTCCTCCTCCTCCTCCCCCTTGCTCCCTCTTTCCTCTCCTCCCCTCTACTTTCCCTGCCGCCCTCTCCTCCCCCACTCTGCCTCGCCTCGCCTCAACGTCCTTCTTCCTTTCCCCCCTTTTTCTTTTGCCTCCCTACAACGGGAGCATTCGTGTTTGTTACGGTGAAAGAAAATCTTGGTGGTGACCTTTGGTCTGGCCCAAGGGGCTTTATGGCAGCACGCTCGACTCCCACAACCGTTAAGGTTCTTCTTTCCCCAACTGACAAGCAACACGTACAGCATGCAGCTCAGTCCCTCCAGGACAAGGCGCTTGTGGGCAGAATTGAGGGCCTCACGCCTACACGAAGACAGGTGCGAGAGTGAATCCAAGCGAGCTTGACATTAGAGGGCGACCACATCCAAGAGGTCACCATCTATGGAAGAGGCGTTTTCCTCATCCAGTTGAGCTCCCCTGACACTGCCTCAACACTCGTGGAGCAGAGCCCCATCCTCCTTGGCCCGCATCTAGTTTACCTCTTTCCTTGGTATCATGGCTTCACAATGGAGGGCATGGATACGACACACCGTGTTCCACGTTTTTCGATTACGCTCCGCTTCCCAAGGCTCCCCACGGAGGATCGAGCCATCCTCCCCTCCATTGGTCAGGCATTTCGCACAGTGCTCGAGTCCCCGCCAGAGTCGGCCGCCTCAGTTCTAGCAGATGATGGAATCCCCAGCATCAAACTAGTGGTTGAGAGCCCAGAGTCCCTCCCAGAGTTGATCCTCCTCTAGACCCTTGAAGGGGGCACACTTCGCCAAAGGGTGGAGATTTCCAGGCTACCAAGCCAGTGTCTTCGGTGCAGACAGATGGGTCACCTTGCCAGAGATTGCCCCGTAGTAGGCCCGCAAGCACTGCAGGCAGCGGGCCAATCGCAAAGAGAGGGACAGGGTTGACCGAGAGGCCTTGAAGGAGGAACAACAAGAGCCACCTCCCCCAGCGGCAAGGGCCACCGCCCATCAAGACGATCCTCCCGCTTCGGAGGTTCAACCTCCGTACCCACCCTTGCAACAGCAGGGAGCCCCAAGAGCTCCAGATGCGACAATGGCGGAAGCTACGGACGCTAGCCCGGTAGCGGCCATCCCCTGCTATGGTCACTCTCACCATCCGCCCCCCTCCCTCTGCCCCTCGCGTCCCTAGTCCCCCCTACCCCGCCGCCCCCCTCTCCACCTCCACAGCAGGTTCTTCCGCCCCGACATCCCTGCCAAAAGGCAAGGGAAAGATGACACCCCCTTCTGCTTCCTCATCGCAACAGTCGGTCCGTTCTGGAAGGGATCCTGAGGAACGGGGCTCATCCTCCCAGTCAGCAGCTCCCAACCTCCAACCTGGACATCCCTTACCACGAGACTTCTAGAGGTTAGGACCCTGGAACTATCTGGAGATTTCGTACTCTTATCCTCTACCACTGGAGGTAATGCTCGTGGTCCTTCAACCCCGGAAGGGGGGTTTGATCAGTGCAATGAGATCTCAGACTCACCCCGTTTGGAGATTCCAGTTTGCCTCCACAGGGTTGGAGAAGTGGTCCCCCGAGGTGTTCGATGCTATTATGGGAGATCAAATTACACGCATGATGGACGAGTGGATGGGGCCACAGGGACTGGACCTTTGACACGCCCATGGCGCAGAGGTTAACTTTTAGCTGAGCTTCACGGGCGAGGAGCCAGTGTGTGGTTTGGCGACAAGAGTTATCAGATTGCCGCTGGAGGCAAAGGTGAGGCAGGCATACTTCTGGCCCCTCCAGAAGTGTGCGGAGCTGTTTGGGGTGGAAGCCTCCTTCATGATGAAGTGGGCATGGAAGATCGATCGGTATTGAGCCGGTATCCACCCTAGTACGTCGCCGTGCAGACACCAACTACTCGTCCTCCAAACCCCCGGCAAAGTCACACAAGGCAATCTTTCTGGGACAAGCACCCCATCACAACAGAGCCTTGTTCCCGACACCTCCGTCCTCATGAGCTGAACCATAGTGAGTTGGAACGTACACGGGCTCCACAACCGTGTTTGTAGCCAACCACAGTACCCAATACTCCAACAGGAGTTGCAGAAGGCAATGGTAGGGCGGGCAATGGACATCCTTATGATTCAGGACCACATGTTTTTAGCCGCAGGCATCACACGACGTCATCACCTTCTCCCAAGGAGAGGTCCAGAGGAGTGGTCCCCTGCAGTAGGACGGAGCGGAGGGGTCTGCATCTCGGTCTCACAGTCTTTGGCTCCAGAGGTCTATGATCAGGGCGAGCTCATTCCAGGACGAGCAGTTTGGATGGGACTTGGACAGGAGAGTCCAAGATTGGGATCCTGAACGTGTATGCCCCAACGTGTAGACAACACCGCCCTGCCTTTTGGAGGAGGCTGTCAGAGTATCTTCCGGATGTAGACTCCTAAATTATTGGAGGTGACTTCAACAACCTGGAGTTTGGGGAAGACAAGCACGGCGGCACCTCTTTCTCTGAGATGCCAACAGCAGAGCGTAGCACCATGAAGCAGTTCATTTTCATGATCAGTGGCAGAGACCCGTGCAGAGAGCCAGATTTCAACAGGACACCTGGCAGCCTCCTCTTCTCCTTTGGACCTAGGAGACATGATGGATTGCTAGAGAGACTAGACCGTTTCGTGGACTGGTCACTCCACCAAGGCGGATCTACCGGGATCCTGGCAAATACCACAATGTCAAACCACTCTCTAGTGGTACTTCACTTGGATCAACCCCCCCGAGGTCTCCCCCAGAAGGGGGTCCGCATTCCAAAGGACCTCCTGCAGGACAAGGAGATCCAATAGGTCATGGCAGGGATTTGGGAGCAATCAGAGATGACACCGTGGGAGGATTGGGCTGCGTGGGTGGCCGATGCGATTCAGAATAGTAGTGAGGAGCTGCAAGATCACGCCCTTAGGCGGAGGAGGACCCTTCAAGAGCGTGAGTGAGCTTTGAGGAGAGACCTCGCCTCCATTGAGAGACTCAGGTTCTCAGTGGCTTAGCAATAGATTTGAGAGCGCTCATCTTGAACTTCAGGACACGGAGTTGCGGTGGGCTGAGTTCTCTTACCACTCCTCCCTAGCCCGTTGGGTGCAGCAGGGGGGCATGATGACGACAATTCTTTCAGTCCACTGAGCCCCGATCGGCAGGCACACAACTACAACATTTTCGGGATTCGCAGTGCATCATGCACACTTACCCGTAGGAGATTGTAGACCTGACCACGGGTTTTTATAGCCAGCTCGTCTTGTGGCCTGAGATGTAGTCTCGGATCACGTTTCGACAGTAGTCTCGCAAGATTTATGCAACAGACTTGAGGAGCCTTTCACAGATGAGGAGCTCTGGGAAGCCCTCAAGGCTCTCCCGACCCAGAAGTGCCCGGGTGAGGATGGCTTGCCTCTGGCCTTCTTCCGGAACTTTTGGGAGATTATCTCCACCCCTTTCCATTTAGCTTGCCAGGAGATATTTGACACGGGCTTTCTCCCTCGGTCCTTGAGCAAGGGGTGGATTTGTTTGATCCTGAAAGGGGGAGATAGGTCAAACATCCGACAGTGGAGGTCGATCACTCTGCTTGATACTGCATACAAGATCCTCACCAAGGTCTTGAGTTTGCGGTTACGGCCTCATCTTACCGACATCATCCAGGACACACAGACTAGGTTTGTCCAAGAGCGCAACATCTTGGACAACATCTTCACGTTCTCGGAGGTAGTGGATTGGTCTAGGGAGGAGTCACAGCCGCTGGCCGTCCTCTTGGACTTTGAGAAGGCCTACGCCAAAGTGGAGTGGTCCTTCCTGGAGGGCGGAGATTGGGTTTCTCAAACCAATGGGTCAGAGGAGTTTCAGCGCTATATGCAAGGAGCTCTAGTCAGATGCTTATCAGAGGACACACGGGCGAGGCCTTTCCTCTCTCTCGCACGGTCCACCAAGGCTACCCACTCGCTCCCTTCCTCTTCCTGTTTGTGCCAGAGGCTTTGGGCTACTACTTGAGATCACACGTGGCAAATCTCACAGGGTTGACACTCCCAATCAGACAGGAGGAGGAGCTACTTGACTCGAAGCTTGCAAATGACACAACCTTGTATGTTGAGGAAACCACAGCAAGTCTGGAGAGAGTCAGGGGCGCACGGGCTATCTACTGTGAGGCCTCGGGTGCACGGATCAATTGGACAAAATCCATAGGTTTCTTCACAAGCTCTGGGAAGACACTGGGGGAGGGACTTTCATAGTTGCTAAGGAACCCCGTTTCGTAGATGTGGAACACTGGATCGGCGTTCCCTTCAGAAATGGTTATGGAATGCCTATGGAACGTCAGACTTCTGGAACGGCTACGGAACACTGGAGAATACCTATGGAACATCTAGGGAACGTTCCCTATGCCGTTCCCCAACCTAAGTCTTGTCTATCATTAGGATTTTGTTTATATCCTAAGTTCCTCACTCCAAATTTGGAGTCCCGATTCATCTATCATCAGGATTTTGTTTATGTCCTTACATCCTGACAACAAATTTCGTCCCAAAGCAATGGTGCAGATAGTGTGTTTTTTAATGAGTATGGTGATGTGGCATTCCCTTCCCATTCCCGTCCCCTAGGATTTTGGCATTCTCGTTCCCTAGGGGATTGGCGTTCCGTTGGCGTGCACGTTCCCTAGTAACTATGGGGACTTTGGCTTTAGATGGATACCGCGGGGCCAGACAACGAGATACCTCGGATGCCAGGTTGGTATTGACATTACAACAGAGTAGCAAATTGCCCCGGTCCTTGAGAGTGTTCGACGCAAGCTTCTCTACTGGAGCTCGACCAAACTCTCCCTAGCAGGTCGCACCTTAGTGGCAAACCAGGTCCTTCTTGCCACGGCTTGGTATATCGCCCCCTCATGGTGCTTTCACAGAGGATGCATTGGGCAGCTCCGACGTTTGGTACAAAACTTCCTTTGGACAGGTTCAGACAACACGAGGAACACTAGAGCCCGAGTAGCTTGGCAAACAGTGATCATGCCACAGGCACTGGGAGCCTTGGGTATCATTGATCTGGAGATGCAGAGCAAAGCCCTTCTAGGGAAGTTGGTGGTTCGTGGCCTCACCCCAGGTGCAAAGCCTTGGAAGCTCCTCTTACAGCGAGAGCTTCTGAAGCTAAGGAACACCCCACGCACTGGGGGACAGTGGCAGCCTTCACATAGATGGACTTTCTCAGAGGCCCCCCTTACGGGGAAGGGTTCCCCCTTGATGAGGAGCCTTCACAGGGTTTGGCAGAGACTAGCAAGGGGTTTCATCTGTGCTCCGCCTAGATGCAAAGAGGAGTTTGAGCGCCAACCCTTATGTGGCACCAAGAGATCAGAGATCAGGAGGGACGTATGCTTGGACAACCGACTCACATTGGTTGGGCACAGTGGGACAGTGGTCCAACAGGGTCCTTTGGCCGTTGGAGCAGATTACCCATGGAGGCAAAGGCGAGGCTTGATGCCCTAGCGCATCTGCGAGGGACAAGGCAGCGGATGGGCGAGATTGACTTAGCCATTCCTGAGTCTTGGACGGAAGCATTCACGTTTGCCTATGGTTGGGGCAGTTTTCCCGTATTGGTGCTCCCTTGAGGATGTTGATGCAGCGAGGCAACACACACCCACGCTTCTTCCATGTAGGACCTGGAGGCCTACTCCAACCACTCACTGAGAGAGACCCCAAGATGGATGGGAGTCTTGATGGGATTCACTGGCAGATGATCAGAGTGGTGGGACGTTTGGGGAAGGAGTGGCACATTGACCCTCCCAATTTCTCAGAGCAGGACGCCGCGAGATGGCGCCTTTGGCTGTGGGAGGGTAGACCCCTAAGGGAGGTCCAATGGGATCCGAAAGAGTGGTTCTGGCCTTCCAGAGGCGGCCTAGCCGAGCAAGTGGATGAAATGTCCTTCTTTTCTTACACCACATAGATTGGCAGGAGGCTTCAGATGGACTCGTCGAGATGAACCCCCCCGAGGGAGAGGCATTGGGTGACCTAGAGAGTGCCCCAGGATGTTCGCTCTAGGTTTTGGATGCGGTTGTGGTCCAGTTTGCGGCTGAGGAAGATTTCATACTTCTAGCTAGCCGCCCACGGAGACTTGCCCATCGGACCGTGGTTGAAGCACATGCGAGTGGAGGGGCAGTGCCATTGCTGCTCTGATGGTGTCCTGGAGACTACCCCACACTGCCTATGGAGCTATCGTAGCGCAGCGAGGATTTGGATGGGAGCCCTCAGGATCATGACACTCATGCAGTGTCGTCAGAGAGACTACACCTGGGGGATGGTGGCTTGGTTGACAGAGGGAGGACACGCGTTTCAGATTGATGAGATCTCCCCAGCCTACCGGATACAGAGTTAGAGGATCGAGAGGATAGCACTCCACGAGGCAGTCTCTCCTGACAGCCTAGCTCCTCCTCCTCCTAGGGAGGACAGTGTTTGGGAGGTGGTAGCTAGCATCACGGCTTGGAACATTTGGGTGGCTTGTTGCAATCTTGTGATGGGTAAGCACCCGGTTCACCCTCGGCAAAGTTGCCATATGGCAGGATATCATTTACACTCTACGGTCCACTTGGGAGCGTGGGACTCCAGGCTCCAAGGCAACTATCGAGAGGCGTGCTCATTTCTGCAAGGCTTGGCCCGCAGGAGCTTTCTACATCTTCACCCTGCAAGGGATTCACTGGTTGTATAGTCCCCCCACTTGGCTGTTAGCCCCAGTACCAAAGATCCCCTAGGCAATGAGATGGGCTTCTCTAGAACAAGCCGGTTCTTTCTTTCAGCCTTTTCCGGTTTTTTCCATACTCAGCACCTTCGGGGGGGCTGTTTTGTATGAAGTCTTTCAAGCATTAATAGAAGGTTCCTTTCTTTGGGGAAAAAAAAAAACTCATGACAAGGGAGGTGAAGGAACAATGTGCCACTCCACGCTCTGCATGATCACTCTTGCTCTTTTCAATAGATGAAGTGGTGAAGAGTCACTTGTGTGTATGATTGAGAATGGAGGTGCAACAGCCACTTATAGAGCCCAAGCAAGGATTTGTCAGCGCTGACCAGCCCTAGATCTAGGCTGACAGGTGGCCGACCAGCCAATTGGAGCTGAATAGAACACCATGCTGTCAACTGCAACATGGCCGATGCCACATCATCCATCGACTATGCCACGTGAAAGTGCCTTTACATGTGGCTGCCGCCATGTCACCTGGCACCTTATTCGTGGCTGTTCTGCCACACAAACTGGTCAAAATGGATGCAAGTGGCTCATGTGCCACATCATCATCTTGGGCAAAGTGCATGAAGCTGTGCTCTTCATCATCTTCCCTATGAACAATAAGAAGCTGTCTTGCACAGCAAAGAAATGTTTCAACTTACAACCTCCTCCGTCGTGGAGATGGGAGGTTGATCATTGATGCATCTGCATCCCTTCTTCGCCTATACCAACACACTCCTGGCTTCTCATATGGGAGACTAAGCTATGGTGAAGGATAATGGGGTGGAGCATTGAACTCCAAAAATATCATCACAGAAAGTGTCAGGTGAAGGTAAAACAGATAATGTTGCCTGTTTTTTTGCGTTTTAAGTGAGATTTAAAAACTCTTATGATTCTTTATTTGGATATAGGACTAGCTTGTTAATGTTTCCCAGTATCAAGATTGATTGCAATGACATTTTGAGGTCAAATCACTCTCACTCGTAATTATGATGAAGCATTATGACCTTACTCATTGGAACAAGTACAGTAGGAGACAATCAATTTATTGGACTTTGCTTTCACTAAGCTTTTTCCATCCCCGACCTCAAACATGCCTCTCTATTCACATCCTCCACCCACTCATGGTAGCCAAAACCAGAGTCACCTTTCTAGAGAGAGATTACATAAGGATCAGATCCACCCTCATCTCCTTTAGAAGGGGTTGTATTAGATCCCCTTTACACTTACCCTCATTAGAATTTGTGAGCTTACTCTAGGACATGAGAGAGATTTCACAATGCATGCAATGGACATTAGCAAATGCCAAGAATAGTTTGCATATGAAAGAGAGATAGAAGAGACAATGTAGATTTGAATATAAACACCCCAAACAGGCTGAAAACTGAAGATCCACCACAAGTACAGTATTTGGAAAGCATGCTCTCCTACAATAACCTTCTTTGCAGAACTCATGAGACGGGAGGCAAAGGTACAATGTGCCACACCACACACTGCATGATCACTCTTACTCTTTTCAACGGATGAAGTGGTGAAGAGTCAGTTGTGCGTATGATTGAGAATGGAGATGTAAACGCCACTTATATAGCCCAAGCAAAGTTTGTCAGGGATGACCAGCCCTAGATCCTCTCTTTTTTTTTCTTTTTCTTTTTTCAAAGAAAGGAACCGACCAGCCCTAGATCTAGGCTGACCAGGTGGCCGACCAGCCAATTTGGAGCTGATAGAACACCATACTGCTACCTGCCACATGGCACGTGAATACACCTTTTACATGTCGCTGCTGCCATGTCACCTGCCACCTTATTGGTGCTGTTCTGTCATCGCACACAGATGTGTGCGGCCCATATGCCACATCACCATCTTGGGCAAAGTGCATGAAGCTGTGCTCCTCCTCATCTTCCTATGAACAAACAAGAAGCTTTCTTGGACAATTCTTGCAACCCCCTTCGTCATGGAGATTGGAGGCTATCATGATGCATTTGTATCCCTTGTTCGCCCATACAAGCATTCTCCTGGCTTCTCATATAGGAGACTAAGCTATGGTGAAGGATGACAGGGTGGAGCATTGACCTCCAAAAGTATCATCACAGAAAGCATCAGATGAAGGTAAAAAGATAATGCAGCCTGTTGTTTTTTGCGTTTTAGGTAAGATTTGAGAAACTCTTATGTTCCACGGGCCCCCTTGTGCTTTATTGTTTTGGGAAGTATAGGGCATTTTTTAACATCTGAACCAAGAAAAAGAATTGAACAACTTTTGCTTCCTCAACAACATAAAACTGAGTAGTCAATTTAAGAAATAGACTACATGCAATCCCTTCCTATGCATTATTCCCTTTAAAAGATTGGTTTCTCTCTGCCATACAACCCATGCTAAGAACTTGGGCTTGCTGAGACAAAGCTCACCAAAGAGGCGTAACAGATGTTCTGCTCCATACACGGATGACGGAGCAATGGTACTGTTTTCGGGGACAGCTTCCAAGAATTGCCCCCGCTCTTGCCTATACAGAAGCATTGCTGGCAAAGCTTTGTCAAAGTATGTACGAATACCATTCAGAATCTCCACCAGTGAATCACCAACTCTGCAGATCACACCACATTCAAAAACACATAATTAGGTGCAAATTACTGAATTTGGGTACAATCCTAGGGTGCATTTATTATAAACAAATTAAAGGGAAGAAATAACAAGCTCTATGATGCATGCTAAGAAATCATAAGCTACTATTCTCCTGTTCAGCTCCCCAGCGGAAAAAGCAGCAAGAGGTGTCATTAAGTCTGCCATCTTCTGTTCAAGAAACCCTTTTATGCTCTTTCAAAAAAGTATTATGCGAAACACACAGAAAAATACATAAAAAGCATGTGTTCCTACCTTCTTCACTCTGATATATAGCTTCTGCAACACCTTGAGAGCAGCACAACAGACTTGTGCCAGTAATACTGAGCAAGACCATCATGATCAGGCATAACACAAATATGCTTAGCAGGTAATAAACACCCTGCTTGCTACAGTATATGCTGCAAATCTATAACGCATACGATTCATGCTTCTCCATGGAACATAGGCCTACAGCTTTGTCGTTGACACTTAAACACTCAGAATAAAACTGAAGACAACACCAAGTCTTCGTTTTACATATTTGATAGAGGTCTTTTAAGTATGAAAGAGGTGAAACCCAAGGCATGGATACATCATGCAGAGCATGAAAACCCCATGTAGAATACCACTCAAAAGTCTGAACAGATGAAAAACATGGTAAAGGACATGGACAGCATAAAGTCAACAAAATTCTAAATCAAGGTGCCAAGCTGTGATAGCCCACAGGGATTCCTAACTACCTGAGGCCCAGTGAGTAAAATCCACGCCACTAAACCGCAGTAATGGAGGAAAATCGGCACAACGGTTCTGCCTTCTCAGTCCAAATGACCATGGCATGTCTACACTCCCACATGTAGTGCTAAATAGACTCTACAGGTCATAAGCACCAAGGACAAGAGGGAACAGCTCCAAAAATACTACTCCACTGGTTCACTGCAATACCTCCATGAATAGAAAGTCAGAAGAGAAACATCAGGTCTTTGGGGTCAAGTTCAATGGAACTTAGCTTACCAATATATGGACAGCTCAACAAACTGAGGAATGAACGTGAACAGCAACAACAGATCCCGACACTTAATATTGACATTTAATTTCTCCCTGCCACTCTCTCCTACAGTACACTCTCATGCTCGCATGACTGCTTGACATTTCGCTCACAGGACAATACATGTGTGCACAAGAGAAGAGAACAGATGTCAATCTATCCTTTCGTTCATGAAACCACGAAAAATGAGTTGAACGTGTGAAGGAACCTCATGCTAGCTTCCCACACTCAAATTGCTAATGACTACTTGATGCGATTGCTTAAGAACCAAAGGAAAAGGAGTTACGAGATGGTCAAGTTCCATTATATTTGTGTGCAAACACAGCCCATAGCAAGATTACAAATAGACACCTCGTCTAGAGGAGAGCAACTGCTGTGTGTGACACTCAATATGTGTGTGAGAACTTCATGAACTCTCTTGTAGCTGAACCTGCTCCAACTCTGTGAACCTAATCAACGACCATCATATTTCTTCTCGTCTTTAGGTCTCCTGCATTTGGGCATGAGTCTCTGCATATGTAGGTGCGGGTCTTATCTCTGTATATGTATAATGTAGACGCAGGTCCCAGACTCCAAAATTCCCACCTCCGAATTCAAGAACTATTATGCATGCGATTCCAGCCACGGAGCTTGGATTCAGGCGAGAGTGGCCATATGGCATCCTCCTGAAATCTTCCAATGCGGGTTTCAGGGCCCCAACACGTTGCCAAGACCAAGCTTGGACTGAGTCCTTGCAGCCTGAGACAGAGCTCGACTTCGATGGTGAGCTGGAGTTCTTACTCCTATGGGGCGGGGCCTATGTTGGATGGAGGTCGGGAAACAAAGGCTGCCGATCTTGTTGGTACTCGAGGGCTTGGCTGCTTGGCTTGGACGTGCTGAAGGGAATGAGCTGGTCCCATTTAAGGGTAGATTGCATTCACCTCTCACGATGCATTGGGATACAAGCACCACTCCTCATATTGATCAATCACATGGTATTAATGATTCCGAGGTGAGCAAACTTCAGTTTGCACCTGCTTTTGCCTTGGGCCTAGGTCCACTTTTCGTGTGGTTCCCTGCACACCAGTAGCAAGTGGATCCACATGGTCAGCTTTCGATCAAGGTGACTGCTAGAAGCTTTTACAATTGCCCGAGCAACTTAAGGAAATACTTGAGAAGAGTGGCCTTGGTCAATTTATGCAGCTCGGCTATGTGGGAGTGGATTGCTTGTGGTTGTGCTTTTGCCTTTATGAGTTCTCTTGCTTGTCGTACAAGCTAACTGAAACGAAGAGACATGTGAGGGCGATCACCCCCGCAGTCTGAGTTGTGGTATTGATTGTCGAGGCAATATCAATCTCCAAGGAATCTTTAGCATAGTATCTCGTGATCCACCATATAGAAGATAGGAGTCTAGGCTCAAGATCCACACCAGACCATCCAATGGTATCTACACACTGAATGCCTACACAATAGCATTGGCCACTCTTATATAGAAAGGCATCCCACTTTATGAAAAGTGTCTTGACTAAATATAGCCACATGGCCCTTTACTAATGTTCCAAGTCCTCTAGCCCCACGTTAGCCTGCTTCTCTTAATCAAAAGGCCCATTGATCTTGCTAGATAAGTTCACTAATCCTAGGATTAGCGTCTAGGTATGTAACATTCTTCCCCTCTTTAAAGCGTTTACACTTAAACAAAATTGTGAAAGTTCTTCTGCAAACTAGCACTCAACTTCCAAGTTGAGTCCTCCTCAAACCTATCTTTCCACTTGACTTTGAACTCTAAAATTAGCTTATTCCTAAGTTTCCTTTCCTTGAAATCGATAATTCTTTCAAGTTTATGAACATAGGTCAAATCCTCAACTTCCACAAGTTCTCTGGGGCAAAACAACCTCTAGCGCCTCTTTTAAATGTTGACATGAAAGGCCACATGAACTTTAACATGTGGAAGCAATTCTAGTTTATAATTCTCCTATTAGGAACGCAAACCTTTCCATTTCGGAACAACAAACCATTCTGAATGTAAAAACCTACCACACCCACCAGAACATATGGTATGACCCTTGAGTCTTATGAGCTCATTGTCTACCAATACCCACCAAAACCAGTACCAAGAAAGAAAGAGCAACCAATCGCTGCTCCTCCCCAAATACCTTGCTGCCCCCCTCCCTGCCCCTCTCTCCTTCCTCCTCTCAACCCACTCCCCACCTCTCCTCTCCCTCCTCCCTCAACCCCTCTCCCCCGCCCCCTATCCGCTGCTCAGACCCCTCTCCCCCGCCTTCCAGCCCCTCTCCCCCGCCCTCTACCCCCACCCCCTTCCCTCGCTTCTCAGCCCCTGTACCCCCGCCCTCGGGACTTGCTTCCACTGTAGGTGCCTGGAAGGCTTTTAGACAACTTCCAGAAGATCAAAGACTCTTATCAGTTGGCCACCTCAGAGGGAGTGCAGTCAGGATGCAGTAGATAGAGGCAGCCATATCAGCAGAGTGGATAGATACAGATGACTTACCGATCACAGAGTCCACTTGGTTGGGAGCCTTTTCGAGGATGGGTGTCCCTTTACGAGTCATTGCCTTGCGGGATGCACATGACGAGACCCTTGTCCTTGATGTTCAGTCAAGAGGAGGAAGTCTGTAAGAATGATCTAGATTTCTCACATATCTAGACACAAGTGAAGCTGGTGGTCACAAGATTATAACTTGCACAATGTATCATTCTGGAATCATAACAGATTCTGTATGACGCATGAAATCATAAGAAAATAATTCATGTGTGTCATAATCAGGACACAAAATTATGTCACCGACCTTGGGACAACTTATGAGGTACTTCTATTGTCCTAGTATGTTTCTTCTTGTCCTGTTTTTCAAAAAGATCATTTGAAACCATAAGGGTTACTCCAATCTTTGTGAGTAACAGAGGCACCTTAGGAACACATTTCTATTTTATACATACATATATGGCTTTCATTACAGGGTTTCCTAGATCACCACGAGGACATGACATTATCTGGACAGTAATTGCAACACGGAAGCATGCTTTATTCCTTGCAAAATGACTTGGAAGGCAACAAAAACGACGCCACTTTTTATTAAGCATAGTTTTGTTAGTCATAGTATCCCTAAGTCTATTGAATTTATTGGGATAGTAAATTTACTGCTAACTTTTGGCACGGATTATTTGATAGCTTGGGTACAAAACTAGACTTTACATCGTCACATTATCTGGACATAGCAAGGACCCAAATTACACAATTACCACTATGATCACCTTAATTGTAGGAACATTGTCTTTCGATGGTAGAGTTCTTCTACAACCATACCATAGTTTGCTCAAAGTGAAGTTATATATGGAAAGCCTTTGTCTTTACCAATTATGCACACGAAAGACAAGGTTGCTGCAGATCCATGCATTGGGATTGCAGTGAACCTATGGAGATCCAGGTTTGGAGCTGACCCTACTTGTCCTCGATGCCACGCAGCAGTCGAGTCAGTTCAACATTGCCTTTGGGAATGCAGACAGGCGAGGACGGTCTAGAAGGGTGTTGCCACGATTCTTTGCATTTTTCATAGAGCACCCTTCTTCATGACTTGGGGATCATTGGCACGGTTATATCTTACTAGATCTCATGTGTTTTTCGAGAGACAGAACTCGGACACAGACTCATTCTTCATTATATGACGACACCACTCTATGAAGTCATCCTATCTCCAAGATGTTCCCTTCACTCCTTTCAGAGCTGTTCATACCTCGGTAGACACATCTTGGGAGATTCTGGCTAGCATTGCAGCATGGAATATTTGGAGGGCCTAATGTACAGAGACGATGGAGGGTTCACAGGTTCACCCGCCCCAGTCTATGGCCAGTATATGGACTGATACTATACACACACTGATGGCCATCTAGGCAAGCATGCACGGATCCTCCAGAACAACTATAGCCAAGAGAGATACCTTTTTCAAAGTTTGGAGAGGATCTCCATTCTTCTCTGAGACTATTTCAGGGTTGAGGTGGCATTTTCAGCCTCCACCTTGGATTTTTGTTAGCTCTTTTTGAGCTATTTTTTCTTTCATGCATGTCATGATGTACTCCCACATCCGAGCTTGCTCTTGTGGCTTTCATTCATACTTAATGAAGTAATCTTTTTTGGAAAAAAAAAAACAGTTTCAAGCCATCTATGAGGTGGTTCAAGACAGAATGAGATGATTTATGTTTCTATGAATGGTAATCTAGCACATATCTGCACCAAGCACTACGCAACAATTATAGTGGACATTCCCTTTGCTGCTTGCCACATGGATCTTTCGCAAAAGAGGCCATTTATTAACAACTGGAGACTCATGAACCATGTCGAATTTTTACATGATCGACAATTGTCCTAGCCATTAATTCATAAAGTTTTGCAATTTATTAATAATTGGTGACCCATGAACCACGTCGAATTTTTCCATAATCAAAACGTCAACTGTCCCAGCCATTAATTCCTAGCTATCATGCATATTGGCATTCTAATTGTTTGATTGCAAGCATGAACAATGTACCATCTCTGACTCCATCCGCAAAAATCTCATCTTCATTTATATCATTTTATTTTTGTTGTCAAAGTTGCACCTCATGTTTTGAATACAGTTTTAACATTCATCACAAGCAGAGACCTTAAAAGCACAAGGAGTGCAATAACCAAACACTTTGCTAGCAAGAGCTCATGAAAGACATTTTCAGGAAGTGTGAAGTGTTGAGTCTTATGCACTCTAGTTAACCCACCATTCCTATTATCATTTTGCATGCAATAGCTCTCACGTACCCAAATGTGCATGAACATCCAACAACTCTCAATTTTTAAGTTACAAGGTTTGGTTTCAAAAGAAAAATACTTGCAAGGAGCTTCTATATGTAACTTATGGACTAGAGATTGCGTGCATGTGCACACACACACGCACGTGCAGCACACATCAGAACTCCATCATGACTGGTAGGGAATAGTTTCTAATTGCAAAATACAACCATTGAAGATGGCAATCAATAAAAGAAACAACTCCATGTTCAGTTTAAAATTAGATTCTCTTGAAAGACACAAGAGAGGAAAGGATGGTAGACTCACGAGCCTTCCTGCTTTGTTTTGAATTCCAAGTACTTTTTCAATATTTCATCCACTGTAGGGTGTCTAGGAAGTTTTATCAACTGCAATATGCAATCAAAGTAATAGAATTAGAAAAAATAGCATGACATAATGAATAGACTGCGTAGCCAACATCTTGCCCATAATTATTCAACAATTTCTTTTTCAATTGCAAAATAGCCACATAAAGGCAATTCTTCAAAAGAGAATTTACAGCCAGCTATGACTTTACAAGTAGAAAGTTTCTTAAACTTTATTGTTTATTTCACATACTCTATTATCCACATTCATCTTTTGTCACAAAACCTCTTGTAGGCAAAGTAGTTAGCTACAAAATGTGACACGTATGTAACAATTCATAATCTTTTGTTATAGGTATTTTCTTCTTTTGGCTAAATTTGGTAACAACAAGATTTGTAAGTCCATTTTACTTTGTATGTTAGATCTTTCCAAAGTGGCAAATCTTCAGCAGTTTTGAATTCTTGCTTTGTATATCCTGATTCCTGACTGTGCTGCTGTTTGTGTTTTGGAGATTTACAGGTTTGTGCAGTGGCCTCTTTGTTGTGTGGGACTCCTTGGTAGTTCACTATTTTTGTCCAGTTGCTGACTGTCTGTCCTCTACATCCTAATTCCTTGTTTGCCGATGGAATTCGAAATGCTACAATGCCATCCTGGGTTCCATATGAATGTGGCATCCAGTGTTAACAAATGGATATTTGTGATGTGATCTATGCTTCAAGCCTAGCAAAACCCTAGTCTTTGAACAGAAAGGACAAACTGTTTAAAGTCAAGATTATCACAGGCTGCAGGCAAAATGCCAATACCAAATCGCAGCAACACTCTGGGTGGGAGAGTTAACAGAGGCTTAGTAAGAAGAGGAAAATGTACAAGACAGGCAATCTCACACTTTATATAATAAAAGGAAGTGGTTCTGCAATATCTGTAGAGGGAAAGCCAAAATGCCATCTAACAAATTTATTCATTAACAAATTAAGATGATTCTAATGCTGCACGACCAAAGCAAAACCCAACATGTAATAAAACTTACACAGCTCCACAAAGTATGGTCCAACGTTTTGCTCTCTTACAAAGTTGTTTTGCCATCTTAAAAAGTTGCCCCACATGTTTTTTTCGAGGAAAGTTGCCTTGCATTTTAGCTTGAGACAGACCTATAATATTGTTTTCAATATCCAAAGGTAGTTCAACATGCCTAGATCACCATAGCTATGTTGATTACACCTATAGTTTTGATATGAGCTCTCTAAAGAACAGTAAAGGCTATACAAAGAACCCTCAACAGGTCATCTATGTGCAGTGACAGCCTATGAAGTTTCTAAATCATGCAATGAAGAAATTTCAATCCATTCTGCAGTCTCATTTCTCTATCAAAACATCAAAATGTACGTTGAACTTGTGAGGACATTGAGATGATGTTGCAAAAACTAGATGCAACAGTAAAGTAACATAACTAACCTTACCCAACTGAGTTACAAATTCCCAGTCATCAACCAACTGCTTCTTCAAAGTACCAGGAAGAGGAATTTTCATCACTTGATCAGGTTCATCAGCATCTCTATCCTGACAAAAACAAAAAGGCAGGACACTTCAACTTGATTGGGTATCCAAAAGCTCTCTCTCTCTCTCTCTCTCTCTCTCTCTCTCTCTCTCTCTCTCTCATTCATATCCTCGGATTGACCTCGGATGAGACATTATTCGCTCCTTGGAATTGTTCCCAGGAAGTTAAAAAAACCTCCTCTCCCACCATGTAAAATCACTTCCCAACCAGCCGCTCATTGGGAGCAGACTTGTTGGTTTGTGTTATGTATCTTGTCATTGTGTGTGTTGTGTGCTCGATCCTCAGATCGACTTCGGATATTCATTATTGGCTCTTTGGAATTGTTTTCCCAGAGTAAAAAAACCTCCCTCTCCCACTCTATATAATCACATCAGAACCAACATTTCTGCCGTTCAGTGTGAGCAAACTTGTTGGTTTGTGTTGTGATCTTGTCGTTGTGTGTGTTGTGTGTTCAATCCTCGGACAGACTTTGGATGAGTCATTATTGGCTCCTTGGAATTGTTTCCACAAGTAATTCTTTTTAATCATACAATAGCCCCTGCCTATGCCACCTGCCTCTTTCGTATGCTTGAGGACCTTGATGATATCCCACTTCTAGAGGACAGAGTCGCACTTATCACCCATTACTTACATGATGATGCCATCCAATCTTTTCTATACCACTAGATCCACCCGCACACCATCAATCCCTTGCAATAGCTGGTATGATGATGAGTGTAAGACCTGGCATTGAAACGCGAAAATCTGTTTGCTCCTAGCTTCTTACGTCGAATCACGGGCGCAGGCACATCGATTATCCTCCCAGCCGATCTCAGTGGTCGTAAGCTTTCACGCTCAAAATTTTCGTTCAAGCTCTTTCTTACTAAATCTCCACCAAGCCCCAAAATTCCCTAGATGGATCTAGTATGCCACATGTCTTCATTCTAGGGTCCCTCCTTAATGCATCATTTACCCCTCTCTTGGGATATCAATGAAACCATTTGCCCCTAGGCACATTTCATGCATTTAGGTCCCTTAGCCTTAGATCCACCTAGTCTAGTGCCATGTCACCCTCACCAAGGACCTTGACCTTTATTCCTCTTTGATCATTTACATGAAGTCCAAATAATATAATACAAACATTGATCATTTGAAGGAAAATGTCAACTGACCCTTCCGAGGTCATGTTACCTCGACTTGAGCGTAACATTCCTTCCCTCTTCAAGCATCAGCGTCCTCGATGATAAAGTCTGGGAACACTCTCCGTAACTGGTATACGGATTCCCAAGTAGCTTCTCATAGAGGTAAACCATGCCATGCAACCAACACCGTGGGTATCTTCCAATTGCGTACTTGCATTGTTCCTCGGTCCAAGATTCCTGTTGGTTTGCGTCTTGCATTATCCTCTATCTCCTGAAACAAAACAACACCCTCGATTAGTGAGTCGAATGTATGCAAAAATTTCTTTAAACGAGAAACATGAAACAATGGGTGCACCTTACAACCCTGTGGTAATTCTAATTTATAGGCTACCTTGCCTATTCTTTTTAGAATTAACCATGGCCCACAATATCGAGGTGATAACTTAGCACACTCTCTTGCAGTCAAAGACTTAGAGTGCGAAGGAACTCTGAGAAAAACTTTTTCTCCTTTCTTAAATTCTCTAGCGGATCGGTTTTCATCCGCATATGCCTTAGCTCTATCCATAGCTTGGCGGATGTTAGCTCTCGCAAGTGCTAGCATCTCCCGCATCTGAACCACACAGTTCGCGGCACTAGGCACATTCTAAGGTATTCCAACTATAGTTGGATTTGTTGGTCTATAACCATAGTTCAGCTCAAAAGAACTAAACCCTGTAGAGGAATGTTTTCTATCATTGTAGGCAAACTCTAACAATGGCAACCACTTGTCCCATGTATGTTGCCTCAATGACACATATGCTCTAAGCATATCCTCTAAAATTTGGTTGATTCTTTCCGTCTGACCATCCGTCTCTGGATGATCCCCACTACTCATTCCCAACTCAGTCGTTAGTGTCTGAAACACTGCAGTCCAAAAATGACCAATAAATTTATCATCCCTGTCTGATACTATGGATTTGGGTAATCCATGCAAATGAAATATATGTCTAATAAACAAATCCGCCACTTGCAGGGCACTAAAAGACTCTCTAGTTGGAATGAAGTGAGCCATCTTGGTAAGACGATCAACCACCACAAGGATAGAATCATACCCTCCTTGTATCGTAGGCAGACCTACAATAAAGTCCATGGAAATGCTCTCCCACCTAGCTAGTGGTATTTCGAAGGGCTGTAAAAGTCCGGGTGGCTTCACTAGCTCTGCCTTACTTACTTGACACGAAAAAAAACGTGTCACATATTCATGAATATGCTTTTTCATCTTTGGCCAAAAGAAATCTCGTCTCACGAGATCATGTCTTCTCGACTCCTGGATGTCCCGCACATGGACTATCATGGCATTATTGAATGACTCTCTGGCTGAGATCATTCTGATTAGGTACTACTACCTTGCCATTTCTTTTCATCATACCATCCCTTATGGTATATCTTACATAAGTTTGGCCTTTTCTGGATGCCAGGTCATCCTTTTCCCCGGGTTTGAATACATGAGTCTTAGGCCAAAGGCTCTGGATGAACTCGTCCATCTTTTGAGTTTCTCTAATCTCGATCATTAGAGCACTCTCTAATACCGTGAAACTCATATTATGCATAATGCGTGACAACGCATCAGTTACTTTATTATCCTTCCCTCTTCGGTACCGAATCGTCAAGTTAAACTCCTACATGAGCTCTGCCCACCTAGCTTGGCGACCTCTCAAGTCAGGTTATTTACAAAAATGTTTCAGAGTATCATGATCAACATCAACATAAAACTCTGACCCATACAAATAATGTCTCCATGTTTTCAGAGCATGGATAACAGCATACAACTCTAATTCATGAGTTGGCCAATTTCGTTGAGAGGGAGAAAGCTTCTTGCTTTCAGAGGCTACTGGCCTTCCCTCTTGGAGGAGAACTGCTCCTACCGCAATGCCACTTGCATCGGTTTCAAGAAAAAATGGTTTCTGGGGATCAACTATTTTTAACACCGGTCCTGAGACCACAGCTTGTTTTATGGTGTTAAAACTTTCCTATGGATTCTGTCCCCATATAAAAGGTACTTTATCTGAGGTCAGATCAGTCAATGGCGATACTATTTCGGAATATCCTTTGATATGCCTTCGATAAAATTGAACAAATCCCAAGAATGATCGCAAAGCGGTCAAACTCTGAGGGATTGGCCAAGTCAGTATCGCAACAACTTTCTTTGGATCCATTTCTACCCCCTCAGGAGTAATTATGAATCCTAAATATTCAAGTCTTACCATACACAATATAATTTTCTTTTTATTTATATAAAGATTGGCTTTCCTCAAAGTACTGAACACTATTCTTAAGTGTTCGTAATGCTCAGCAATACTTTTGCTGAATATAAGAATATCGTCAATAAAGTGTACTACAAACTTTCCGATATACGGACGTAGTAAATCGTTCATAAGCATGATGAATGTAGCTGGAGCATTGGTAAGTCCAAAGGGCATTACCAAAAACTCATAATGTCCAAACTTGCTTCTAAAAGTGGTTTTATGCACATCCTCAGCTCTAATACGGGTCTGATGGTAGCCACATTTAAGATCTATCTTACTGAAAATTACGGCCCCATGTAATGCATCTAGCAAATCATCGATCCAAGCCATCGGATACCTGTGCTTAATAGTGATATTATTCAATGCTCTGTAATCTATACACAGGCGAAAAGTATCATCTTTCTTCTTTAATATCACAGACGAAGCGAAAGGTAAGAAACTTGGTTGAATCTGCCCCAACTTAAGGTATTCTTCTAGTTGTCTTCGCACCTCCGCCTCTTCAGTAAAACTCAACCTATAGGGAGGTCTATTTACAGGTTCTGCCCACGGGATTAGTTCAATCTTATGCTGAACATTCCGCTCTGGAGGTAACCCATAAGGTAGCTTATCCCTAAAACAATCAGAGAACTCCTCTGTTATTTGATCAACCAGCTTGGCCATCTCTCCATTTTGGACAACATCAGTGCTAGCCGAAGAATCATCAATCGGCTCTACCGATGCTGTATAAAGAAACAAAAACTCTTCTTGAGCTTTTCAAATTTCCATCACGGAAACCAACGGTCGTTGAGGTATATCCTTTTCACCTCATAAGACATACAGCACATCATTCATCTTGAATTGATAAATGTGCTTTTTCCAATCTATGGCTGGATTCTTCCTAGAATGCCAAGCCTTACCCAGGGCTATGTCTGCATGAGCAAGCTTAGTCATTTCAAAATCAAGCTTCTCCACATAGTCGTGAATTCGAAGCTCCAACTGGGTAACTCTTTGGTCCCATACTTCAGTTGAACTTCCATCTGCCATTCTGACTGTATATGCATCGTCAAATGGGTTAGTCTTTAGTTTCAGCCTCTTTACAAGCTTGGAGTTAATTACATTGTGCGTTGACGCTGAGTCAAACAACACAATGACATCATGATTAGCTACTTGCCCTTTCATCTTAATTAACTCCGTATCATTAAAGGCTATATACCCCATTGCTGCGGGCTTTGACAGGATATTATCAAGCGCACTAGTTACTAACTTAGCAACAGACACACATAACAAAACATGTACTGACCTTTGAGAAGATCCCGCTAGCTGAATCTGCATCTGTTTTGCTCTAGGACTTCCCTCCATTTCCACGTCGCATTCTGAGATCACCATCTCAGCCATCCGACGATCTTTGTTTCGTGGACAATCTTTCCACTGATGAGACTGAAGGCATCCAAAACACAAGCCTTCTCTCCTCGCTTTTTCTCTTTGCTCTAGGTTCAAAGAAGACTTCGACCAAGCCCAGGCTGCCATTAGTGTTACTTTTCTTTTCATTCCAATGGTGGTACTTGATTTAGGAGTCTCAACTGGTTTCACCTGCTTGGCTTGACCACTAGGCTGTGAGGCACTCCCTTTGCTAATCCACTTCTTCTTAAACGCAGTTTTCTTCAGGTACCCATACTGAATCCCAACCTGCACAAACCCACTTGGTCTATTCCCTTTTGCATCCTCATAGTTCAAGGCTATGGCAATCGCTTCATCTAGCGTGTTCGCATACTTACCCCAAACTTTCATCTTTATCTGATCATTCAATCCAAAGATAAATTCTTTTACTTGGATTGACTGAGGTAGGGGTTCATCAACCTTCATTACACTTTCTCTAAACTTATCAGTGTATTCTGCCACTGATAAATTTCTCTGACGAAGGTTTCGATACTGATCCCAAGCTCGGGATGCTTTGTTAGGAGGTAGGAAGTGTTTTCTAAATTCCTTTTTAAACCCCTCCCAAGTAGTGGATGCCACTCCATCTTTCTGCTGTTTTATCCACCACCTATCCGCTGCCTCATTAAACATATGGGTGGCCTCGCGGATTTTCTTCATATCATTCCTGATTTCACAAATGGCGAATGCCTCGTCCCATTTGTGTAACCAGGTCTCAATGATATCGGAACTACGGTCAGACATTCGACCAGAATACTTTTATGGCCTATAATTGGCAATATTAGGCACCTTAACCCTCCTAGGCTCGACCATATAAACACTAGACTCCGGTTCCATCGGAGATTTACCTTTCTCCTCACGAGATGGTCTAGCAGACTACTATGCACCATTTTCCTGAGCTCAGATTGCCCTACATTTGCTTGTAACTGTTGCGCTAAAATATGTTGCAAGCCATCCTCTAACATTGCAATTCTGCCAGATAGTGTAAGACCTACTGGGTGCGACACCTACGGGGTCAGCCGGACTACCGACTCTACGGGATCCATCCTAGAAGCTTCTTCTTCTACTTCCATTTAGGTCAATGGGTGTTTTTTTTTTTAAATAAAACACCGCTTGAAACTGTAATTACGATTCGAAAGTCCAACTTCCAAATTTACAGCTAACAAAGCATATATCACACTGTAACCAAAACCACTTTTCCCTATGCTAGGAAAACTCCTGCAATCTGAATTAACTTAAACACGAAGGCAAATAAACTTAGAATGCATAGAGAGCTCCCTAGTCATATTTCTGCTGCATGACGAGATTAACTTGACCCTGAAAACCACTCCATCATTCTCAATGGGACTCCTTGATCGAATTCATATATGTGACGTCGATTTGGCTATTGCTGACCATATCGGCTTTCGTGAACACAGTCGAAATGATACGGCTAATATGACCAAGCTTGTTCATATTCGATCACCGCTCTTCATATTCGATCACAGCAAATACACGTATCTCTACAGGCTAACCCAACCATTCGCCCATCGCAACGCACGAACCTTACAGACAGACTAATGCAACCATACCTCGATTGAGTCACCAGTCAGAATACGTGAACTGCTTACGAGCTACTTTCGTGACCACACAGTAGCTTTCGTCGTGCGCCGTGACAAATGCGTGCGCCACCCTGACATTCCACGCAGCTACAATGTTGACGAACTATTGCTGAACCCAGAGCAACCTGTACTCCATATTGTCCGTCGTCAGATTCAAACGTCGCACTATCCTTTTACCCAAACTGACAAACTAAACGACGCAACGTTCTCAGCTGTACTATCTTCATCTTCCTTCCCTTCGTGATGCCAGAGGGCCCCGAAGACACCAAGTTGTAAATGTGTGATAACATCTGTCAACACACGACCTTGCGAGCAACACAATGGACAATCGCTTCTACACACTGCTCTCCAACGACTTCTGATACGACGCACCACAGCACACCTCCACACGCTGTCACGGAATCTCGAAAGTAACCACCCGTAAAACTAACGTCTGCGTCAGTCTCTGGTGAGTCCTTGATCCAACCCAATCACGACCGCTTTGATACCAATTGAAACGTGAAAATCTGTTTGCTCCTAGCTTCTCACGTCGAATCACGGACGCAAGCACATCGATTATCCTCCCAGCCGATCTCAGTGGTCGTAAGCTTTCACGCTCAAAATTTTCGTTCAAGCTCTTTCTTACTAAATCTCCACCAAGCCCCAAAATTCCCTAGATGGATCTAGTATGCCACATGTCTTCATTCTAGGGTCCCTCCTTAATGCATCATTTACCCCTCTCTTGGGATATCAATGAAACCATTTGCCCCTAGGCACATTTCATGCATTTAGGTCCCTTAGCCTTAGATCCACCTAGTCTAGTGCCATGTCACCCTCACCAAGGACCTTGACCTTTATTCCTCTTTGATCATTTACATGAAGTCCAAATAATATAATACAAACATTGATCCTTTAAAGGAAAATGTCGACTGACCCTTCCGAGGTCATGTCACCTCGACTTGAGCGTAACAAGCACCATCAACTTAGATTCGAGACCAAGCATCATCTTTCAAGTGCGACAAAAACTACACGAGAATATTGTAACCTGGTACATCCAAACTTTATCTGTTAGAATGAGAAGAAACTACTGAACATTCTCCTTAGTAACAACTCGAAGGATTTCTGGCGAAAGCTTCTTGAGTGGAGGTACACATCCCCTATCATTGACCCGATCATCTCCCACACTTATCTTTGGTATAGTCATGACATTATCTGGGCAGTCCAGGCACTGTATGAGCAGCTATCAGATACAGTCAAGACTTCGACAAGGTGGGGGTGGACAGAGGAGATCATGAGCACAAACGGAGTCAAGCAAGGTTGTCCATTATCAACGACCTTGTTTGGCCTGTACTTCGAGTCCTTCATCACGACTCTAGGAGATGCATCTTCTGTGTTGCTCGCCCCTTGATCATTCCGATTCTACTATACGCAGACAATGTGGTCCTACTCTGCTCCTCAGGCGAGGATCTCCAATGGCATTTGGATGTGCTCTCTTCTTTTGGCAATACACATGATTTGAAGGTCAACTTGGGTAAAACCGAGGTTATGATCTTCAACATATCTCGACCAACCGCACACAAAGAGCAATTTACCTTCGACGGGGCTCCGGTAGAGATTATTGCATAGTACACACATGGGTGTCCTCTTTTCACGATGCAACCAGCTATGCAGGCCCATTTGAGCAAGGTACATGCCGCACTAGCCAAACTTGAGGGCCAATGCTTCCACTCACATTTTCAGGACCCTAAAACCAGGTTTGGACTCATTGGCCCACCCAGCTGGGATGTACGGTAGTCCCTTTTGGGGGACAGATTATCAGAGACAAATTGGTCCCACATAGAGAGACTTCAGGTTCTACTGTTGGCTCGGACAGATCCGCAGTAAGTCATCGGGCCCGGGGCCATAGGGAACAATGCCCATGAGAGAATAGTGCATGTGGAACCTAGAGCTGGTGTAGGACTGTTGTGGCTATATGGGATGTTGTCGAGGGCTACTAACTACGGATGCTGCTGAGGATACTCAAGTTGGTGCTTATGCTAAACGTGATAGGGCTCCTGCTAGCTACTGGCACTGGTGTGGTCTTGAATGAGGGACTATAAAGACTGGTCTGTGATTTGCAAACTCGACAGACTGGTCTGCGATTTACGAACTCGATTAACAGACTGGTCTGTGATTTACAAACTCGATCTGAGCCTATAAAGGCTGCTGCAAATAACTCCCGTATTCACATATGGTTTGTGAGCTTACAGACAAGATCTTAGCCTATAAAGACTACTGCAGATCCCTATTTCTGTTATGGGCCGGCAGCAGACTTCCCTGACCTACCACATCAGCATCTGCGCCTGCAGCACTGACAACATGCGCTTGGTCGTGCTTGCTCTGCCACATCAATAGGCCATATAGTCTCTATTGTTCTTGTCCTGCTGTTGTCCTAACCTGTACTGCTGCTATACCTGTCTGGGGGCTACAATGTGCTGCAACGCTGCTAGCAAGGCAGCCATGCCATGGGCTGCAGATGTCCATGACATCCCCTTTTGCTAAAACTGGAACAAATGATATAACTGAAGACCCCATATCCAAGAACTGACTCTACCTGCAGCTGGTGCCAGGTCATTGATAGACCAATACTAAGTTCTTGTGGCTCAATTGGGATACCATGTGAAGCACCTGGGCCTTCCCATCAGTATGTTGCACTGCAATGGTGCAATCCTGCCAATTGACTACCTCTTGATTGTCGATAAGCCATGGTGCACCTCATATGATGTCTATAACTAGGTGACAATGAAGGCCCGCTTCTTTGCTACCCCATTGACGCGAAGCTCAACATCCTATGCTATAGCAACCTGATGCTAGGCACTCCAATATGCATTGTGAAGTTGAAGCAGTGTTGCTAACTACACTGGTGGAAGATGGAGCTTAGTGGCGATGGACTCGTCCAACAAGTCCACTAATTGCCACCATCAAAGAGGATAGTGACCTTTTTGCTTGCGACCTGTCCACAAAACATAAGAAGGTCTCTTTCTGCTGAGTTTCCGCCACTGCGAGACTTCTCCCGAGGTTGTGGCAAATCTTGATGGAAGGGAAGTTGCATGCGCTATCAGGATGCAAATGGAGGCAATGCCACTTATCGTGGCCGTGCACAAAACACAACATAGTGCAATTTCAATCTCATGATAGTCACTCATAAGGTTGAAAACCATAAACTCCATCACACATAACAGGGACTAGCTACTATGACATCCCCACTGACGTCATCAGCGCCCAACAGTGGGTGTAGACCATAGTATAAAAATATGCGCTCAAACATACAAATCTACACACCCACACATACTTGAGCATCCATTTATACAACGTCTTCGTACGGAGTTTATGTCGGGCCTCGGCACTCCGGAGGTGAAGGGTAGACTCAGTCATGACGAAGGCTAACACTAAAGGAGAAGGCTAATCAAAAAGTAGTCCAAAATCTCTTCATTCAAGCTACAACTGCTTGTGAAATCTACACAATTTCATTTTAGTCTCTTCCAAACGAGCATTTAAATCTAGTTGATAGGGCAACGCACCATTTAAGGCTCGAACCTTGGCCAACTCACTTGCCTTTGACTTAGTTGTGCTCTATTGAGCTCCTCGGGTACCCATACTTTTGTCCCTTTCAGCTTATGGGACTAGCAAATCAGCCTGTGGCTAAAAGTAAGTACCACGTGGGTCCCAACTTGATCAATGCGCTTTACATCATCTTCATCTTTGCCATCTTCTGGCCAATGAACACTTGGGACTGCCGCCTTAATCTGTGCAAAGGTCTCAGACAATGAGTTTCCTCGTTGTGCCAGCCATCTAGTATCCTGACGATCTTGATTTTCAGAGCATTCACACCCCTGGCCCTTCGTACCCGCTTCTATGGTAACCCCTGTCTTTATTGATTGAACTCCTGCATTAATCCTATCCTTGACAGTAGAAACCAACTAAGGAGTAAGTGGACATGCCTTCCATTTCTGTATTGCCTCATCTATCACTGCTTGCTTCCTGGGCCCTTCCAGATCTTGTAGTCATGATTCCGTGGCTCTCGAATCTCTTGCTGTAACTGAAAAATCTGTTCTTGAGGTCTGGTAATGAGTCGATCTTGCTTCTGATACATCTTTGTGCGTGGAAAGGGGATGTGTGTAACAATTGCAGAATAGGAGATTCTATTCAATGGAGTCAAGGCAGGGGAGTTCATGACATTCAACATTTTGGAGGAGCCTGCCTGCTCCATATTACTTGTACCCCCTAGCTAGAGCTAACCATTCGGGCTGGGCTGAGGGTTCAGCCCAAATGGGGTTTGGGAGGGCAAAATAGGGTTGAGGGAAGTTGATGGAGGAGATCAAAAGGAAGCGAGAAGGAGGGAGCTAAACAGTCAGCTGAGGAAGAGGCACAGGTGGAGGGAGAAGCAGCAGCAGGTGAAGGAGCAGCTGAGGCTACAAGGGAGGCGACGGAGAGGCTACAGGAGAGCTATGGGAGAGTGCACTAAGAAGGGGGAGGTCGACCGACGGGGAGGCTACGTGAGAGCCTAGAGGTGACTTGACGGGAAGGCTACGTGAGGTCATGCATAAAAGACCACATCATGGATACTCATGGTTATGCTAGCTACTATCTTTGCTGTTAAGGTTGGGGCCTGGCAATCACCAGAATACACCTTTATACAACCATCGGTCCCTCAATGAAGAAGACATACATGTTGGTCCCCAAGGGCTATGCTGAGGCTATGGGACTGTTCAATGGCTAAGGCTATGCTAGTTGCTTTGGGTCTGAGGTTAGCTGTAGGGAATTGTACCCATGACGGGATAGTACATGTAGAAGCTAGGGCTCTCGTAGGACTGCTCCTAGCTGTACGGACTGCTACTGTTGCTATACTGGCTGCTGGAGCTGCTGGGGATCTTGCTAAGGCTACTCTGGGGACCCGGATTGATCTGAGCTACCCCAACCTGCCATGTGGCAGTTGGAACTGGCTTTCAACCTGTACCAGCAACTGTACCTGCAATTGACATCAGCAACTTGCTCCTGTACCTGCAGATGATGTCAGCATGTTGCAGATGATCTCAGCAATCGACGGCTCTTGCATGACTGCCTACTGTCCTGATATGTCTGCTATTGGGGCTGCAGGATGTTTGTAAAGCTGCCAGCAAGGCAGCCATGCCATGGGCTTGCAGATGCCCATGATAAGGACATATGATCTCACCCTAGCTTCTTCTTTGGTCCAGACCTCAAGCTTCGGGGTACTGAACCTATGGCTGGGTGGTGAGCTTGCTAGCTCAACCTTTAGGGTCCTGTTACCTAATGGCTATTTGTTATTAGTTTGATTTTTCCAGGTCTGCCACTCGTATCACTGGTTGCTACCTAGCAAACTAGAGGTCACCTAGAGATGTAGCCTGATGATCACCAAAACACCTCTTAGCACCCCGCCAATAAAGGAGCTGTGAGGTGACACGATTGTCAATATCCTTGGTTTAGTTCCAAATTTATGTTCATAAAAATATGCCTCGATAAGTCTTGAGCAAATCACAAGGTCTTTTGCACAAACCGACCTTACAAATGATAACATTTCATAAAAAATCACAAAGCAGGGAAAGAGAAGGTAAGGCAAACCTCAACACCTGAATCTGCTTTGCGCTTTTTCCCTCTTGTCACTGCAATTTTCAACCAAACAAAATAAAAGTATGAGGAGTTAAAGTGAACAAATGATACCATGCATACAACTTGGAGTTGCATCCAGCACAAATTGACATGTATGATCGTTAGAATATCAGGGATTCAAACTTTTGGCATCTTAAACTTACGAATATACTCTGCCTTCTACTTCAAATGTTAAAAATTGTAGCCGGTGCTTTGTGCTTCCAACTCCTACAACCTGAACTAAGAGTGCTAACGGAAAGATAAGACCAGAGGTCATGAAATGGATACTTTAAAAACCTGTGCTTTCACATTTAAATAGGTCAAACTGTACCATTAGATAAATGATTGCACATGACAGACAACTATGTATGCAGTCAGGCATATGAAATTATTCATAAAAATCATTTATCTGCTTTGGTTTCTGTTTGGACTATTTTTAAAACCATAGGGAATTCCTGAGCTAACTGCTTTTGGTTTTCTCAAGCCCTTACAAGTCTAAACAAATAAATTCCTATTCAACAGCTACTTTATTCGCCTCCATTTTAGATGCTTCCACAGGTGTCCTTCTGGAAACTATGCATAACCTAAACCTTGATGTGACTTATCAGAACTAAACCACATGCAAAATCTACATCCAATACATGTGCAAGGTGCTTTTGGAATCCCTTCTTAAAAGGGTCATCTCACATTTGGGAGAAGATCATCAACATTGCCTGCAAACACTACATCCAATACCTTTAAAGATATACCTTGATATTGTTTATTTTTTCCCAGAGAAAAGAAACTCCTATTAATGCTTTAAAAACACCGTGTACAAACAGCTTCCGCAACAAGCTGCAGATGGTAAGTACAGGAAAGAAAAAAGGTGGCCAGCTATAGGAAAGCCAGCCTAATTCCGGGTCTCCTAGCTCACTGCCTAGAGAGACTCCAAAACAGGAGTTAGCAACCAAGGTGGTGGTCTATACATCCAGCGAATACCCCTCACGGAAAGGGTGTGAAAGATTCCCACAGGCCAGGCCTTGCAGAAACGCTCCCGCCTTACGGCAGTCGCTCTCGAACCTGGACTACCCTGCTCCCAATTGGCACGCAAGGTGGAAATGATGTCCTGCCAAATGGCAACTAGGATACTCGACGGGGAGACCAGCTGGCCTCCCATCACCCGACTGCACCGAGCGACGCAGATGTTCAAAGCAGTAATGCTGCACAGAGTCTCCCAAACACTATCCATTCGTAAGGTGCATCGTAGATCTCTATCCGAGAGACCTGCTGTCCATGAATCCTGTACACCAATGAGACTGGATCAATCGAGAAGCTATGTCCTCTCTCCGTGAGCCAACTGCCATCCCCAAGTGAAATCCCTCTGCATCCTCTGTGTGTACTGACCACGATCCTAAGGGAGGCCAGCTACATCCTCTGTGCCACTGGGCATCCTCAAAGGCAGTGGGGAATCGTCTCCAAAACCCCTTCTGCACAGCAGATACATCTGCCATCTATCTGCATCTGCTCCAGCTGAGAGCCAATGGGCAGATGCCAGACTCCCATGAGCCAACAACTAGAAAAATATGAGATCTTGCATGGTCGCAGTCAAGTCAAGAGACAAGGCCAAAAACAAGAGATAACCTCTCTCGGGACATCCTACTCAATCCAATGTCGTTCCCTCGAGGGGGTCCACATTACTACCTCGAGCTGTAGGCGGCAGCCAATGCGAGTCGTATAAGGAGACCTCCTCCACCCTATCTGATTGCCCTACTCGGGCTGGCCAGCACCACTCCCCCGGATCCCTCTAGATGTCAAAGAGAGTCTGCCCTCCCAGAGCCATAGGCCTGCTCCTTCCATGGTCGATAAGACTATGGTGGGGTCTATGTACCAAGGCCTGCCCAAGCGGCCCACTATCCTGACCCTCTGTCACTCCAAACCCTCCAAGGCTGCCTCTGCCTTTATCATCCAGCTCTTCTAGTCTAGAGAGGAGGCCAAAAGCCGGAGATACCCTCTCTCGGGACATCCTGCTCACAGAGAGGTCTACCCTCCCAGAGCCACAAGCGCGATACTGCTCCCTCCGGGGTCGATAAGACTATGCTGGGGTCTATGTACCGAGTCCTGCCTCAATCTCCGCCATCAGGATGCTTGGCCCCCTCAAGTGAGAGAGGCCTTGCGTTCTGGCCTCTACCTCCCTGGGGAGCTGTCTCCAAGACCAGAAGGATTTGGCTAGTCCACTGTCCTATTGTGCCCATCCAATGTGAGTCCACTAACCTAGCATGTGTCCCTGGGTGCCATATGAGTGGCTGTCTCTCAAACTCCTCCTTGCACAATGGGCTGGCCCAAATGAGGCCCCTCGCTAATCTATGCCACACTCTATAAAGGCTCCTCAGCAATGGAGAGCCTTTCCTAGTCAAGGAGCCTCGTAGAAGATCCACCTGAAAGACTGTTGCCACTGACCTCCTGAGCAAGGGGCATTCCCGAGAAGCCCCCTCTGAAGGAGGAGCTTCCAAGGTTCCACTCCTAAGGTGAGGCCTCATACCACCAACTTGCCCAGTAGAGCTCTGCTCTGCATCTCTAGGTCAATGAAGCTAAGTCCACGCTGCGCCTGCAACATGATCACTGTCTGCCAAGCTACTCTAGCTCTAGTGTTACGCATCCCATCCGATCCTAACCACAAAAAGTTCTACACCAAACGTTTTAACTACCCCATGAAACCCCGATCGGAACACCAGCAGAAGGCGATGTATCAAAAGGACCTGGTTTACCACCAACACTCTATCTGCTAGTGAGAGTTTGGCCTAGCTCCTGTACAAGAGCTTGTGCTGGACACACTCTAGAACTCGGACGACGAGCTGCTGCTCTGCCGAAATATCAATGCCAACGTGGCAGCCGCAAGTACCTCGATGTCTCTCCCCTTGAGATCCAACGAAAGCCAAAACCAACCCCCCGTCTTGAGCCTCCTAGACCTCCTCTCCTCGTGTGAAGAAACCAACAGATTTGGTCCAGTTTATGCGAGCTCCGGAAGCCTCACAATAACTAGACAACGCCCCTCCGATCCTCTATAGATTGGATGTTGAACCCTCCAAGTACAAGGCTGTATCGTCTGCAAACTCTAAAGCTCCTCCTCTCGGATTGGGAGCCTCATCCCTGTGAGGCCGAGTGCCTAAGAGAGCAGAAAGTAACCTAATGCCTCCACTACGAAAAGAAAGAGGTAGGGGGCAAGAGGGCAGCTATGGCTCACTAAACAAGAAAGAGGAAAGGCATCTCCTATATGTCTCCCAATGATCACCTAGCTGGAGCTGCCCACATAAAGGGCAAAGACCCCTCTAATCCATCCCTCTAAGAAGCCAAGTCTTTTACAATGGTACCCTCCAAAAAGGACCACTCTACTCTTTAATACGCATCCAAGAGAAGGATGGCTAAAAGCTGTGACTCTTCCCTAGACTAGTCTATTGACTCCCAGAAGGTCAAGATGTTCTCTAGAGACCAAACCTATCTATGTCTCACGGATGATGTCTGGTAAGTGGGGTCTCAACCGCAAGCTCAAGACCTTGGCCAAGATCTTGTAAGCTATGTCGAGCAAGGTGATTGGTCTCCATTGGCGAATAAATGATCTATCCCCTCCCTTCGAAATCAAGTAGATCTAGCCTTTGCTCAAAGACTGTGGAAGGGAGCCTGAATCATGTGTTCCCAGAAGCACTTGAAGAAGCTCGGAGTCAGACCATCCTCTCGGAGCACTTCTGGGTCGGTAGGCCCTACAAGGCTTCCCAAAGCTCCTCATCAGTGAAAGGCGCCTATAATTGTCTGCTCAAGCTCTACATGACTAATCTGAAGGAACCTGCTTCCACACTGCCTCACGAGCTAGGAGAGTCGTAGGTGACTCTTCCTACGATTGAAACAACTGTCGGTAGAAGTCTATGGTCAGCTCAAGGTCTCCTACAAGTCCGTGTGCATCTATCCATGCGAGTCGCTAGAGCTGGAACCCTGCAAACCATGGTCCTATGGTTTGAAAGAACTGACTGGTCATCATGTTCCCCTACTGGACCCATCTGAGTCGAGAAGTGATATGAGAACTCAGCTCTATGAACCTCCATATCCTGTAGTTTCTATCATGCACACTCCAATCCTGCTCCTGAAGAGCATGTCTCCATCTAAGGGACTAGGATTGGAGCACTGGGCTTAGAGAAAGTCAACTGCGTCGAAGAATCAAATATTGTGGTGGCTAACTACACGCATGGTCGTGAAGCCCATGCACGTTCAAACTCACCATAGTCTAACTCATGAGGATGGGGCGGTAGAGAACAAGGCTTGCTTATGCATGGGGGCCTGCTTCAGGAAAACAGAATTCTATAACTTCGAAGGGAGTTCGAAAGGAGAGAATCCATGTCCATGCGCCGTCGTACCAAAGTCACCACGGGCTCAATACCTACCCTCCGTGCCCAGTATATCATGAAAGAAACATCTACTCCAAATCGCCACACTATTGAAGCATCTAGTAATGGGGCTGAGTAAGTGGGACCTCCTACCGCCAAGCATGATCCCGACCAGATGCCAAGCTGAAAGTGCGCTAAAGCACCATGGACGAGCCACGGATCAATCCCCTATGGCTGGCTCGCTTGATGCTTCTTCCTCATGTGCTTCTTCTAGATCTAGCTCTGATCCCCTGCCCTTGAGCAAGCACAGGCTGAGCTTGCTCCGCCGACCTCTCCTCCACGACAGCAAGTTAGCTCCCCTGGCATGCAGGACACTGCCTCCTCACAAACCTTCGGGAAAGGAAAAGCATCTGCTCAGCCTCCAAGTCATTGCCTATGTGTTGGGCCTCCGTTGCCGAGAGAGTGACAAGCAACAGGTATAGCATGCAGTCCAGTCCCTCCAGGACAAGGCGCTTGTGGGTAAATTTGTGAGCCTCATGCCTACACGGAGACAGGTGTGAGAGTGGATCCAGGCGAGCTTTACATTAGAGGGCAACCACATCCAAGAGGTCACCATCTATGGATGAGGTGTTTTCCTCATCCAATTGAGCTCCCCTCACACCACCTCGACACTTGTGGAGCAGAGCCCCATTCTCCTTGGCCCACACCTTGTCTACCTCTTTCCCTAGTATCATGTCACCACAATGTAAATACCCTAAGTCAAAGTACCGTTGACCATTTATTTGATCATAATTAAAGAGTTTTATATGTGTTAATTATGGTCAAAGAATTCTTTTAATGGTCAAAGGATTGACTACGGTCAAAGATACTTGACTCTAGTCAAGTAAACCTGACTTCGGTTGAGGAGACTTGGTTTATTACCAAGAGGGTTAATTGCGGTTAACCAAAGAACCACAGAGCTGACTACGGTCAGAGAGTGTTGACTTCGGTCAACAAGACTTGGCATGCGCAAAGAGGGTTAACCACGGTTAACAAAGATGTGCCAACTTCGGTTGGAGAGACTTGGCTATAATTAAGGCGCCTCGACCCTTGGTCAAAGCTCCTTAATTATAATCAAGAGTGTTGACTCCGGTTAACCAGAGAATAAATATATATTTTTATATTTGTTAGGTGTGCACACGTGTTCAGTGGGGACGCCCACCGTGACTAGAATTAGTCCACAATGTGTTATTTGCATGCAAAAGCGCTAACAATTAATGGGTGCCATGGTGGTGCGCTTTAATTAATTGTTGGAAGAGTTATTTTTCCTAAGCGCTACGCGAGCCTAACAAGCATCTAGGAGGCGGTTCAAATTTAAAGCTCCATGTAGATCTCGTATGTCATGGCAAGATTGATTGCTATACAATACTAAATGGAATTGAAAAAGAAAGAATAAATGTCTCTTTCTTTGGTAGATTTCTTAATTCTCTCTCAAAAGAAAAGATCCATAGAGATAAAGATTTCCTTTAGATACTCACATAGTGACTAACAAAATAGTCATAAAGAAGAAGAACACTCTAAAAAAAGATGAAGCTTCAAATGAAAACTACTCTCTCTTGGTAGCTTAGAATGATGAGACTTATTGAAGAAAATAAAGGAAAGGACATGGTCTATGAGAATAACTCAATATAAGTGGAAGATGCCTCAAAAATGACTTAACAAGAGTAAGGGCTTACACTCATGAAATGAGTGTTTGAGCACCATAAGATATGATTATAGATACCATGATAGAGGATCAGGGAGAGAGAAGAGTGCACAAAATATGACTTGTTGTTTACTATATGGTATCGCTAAGAAAATCAAATATACTACATCCCCTAGAATTGAGGTTAGGCTTTGTCCCATGTACCCTATCTCTAACTTAGTCTAAATTTTAGACAAGTGGCATGTTGCCAATTTTGAAATGAGCTTGAAGCTCTTGTAATGAATGATTCACGTTTTGGATTTTTTGGGGATGTATCAGACAGCTCTACGCTGAACTCTTGTAACACATTCTCTTCAAGAAATAAAATACCTTCGGGGGGGTCCATGTTGTCCTGGATCCTAGCAGTGTGTAGAGAGAGAGAGAGCTTTACTGAGTATTTCTGCAGTGAATTCAGAGTGCGAGGATCTGTAGAGAGAGAACCAGTGAATTGCATTGGTATTAGAGCACAGCTATACTGTCTTCTTAGACAGTGACGATCCAAGGAATTGATGCGTGATGATGAGGGCGCACGATATTTGAGCCTGCGCAATAAGATTGGCATATGGGAGGCTTCCTAGTTCGTTCTCCTTATGCTAGTCCTTGGGTGACGATCTAAAGTTTAAAGGCTGTGACGACCCAACAGAGTTTACTTCTACCCGGTACTATCTACTATGCACGGGGCCCTGCAACTAAATAGCAAAGGAAAGATTTCCGTCGAACGGCGAAGGGGTATCAGGGTATAATATTTCCGTCGAACGGCGAAGGGGTATCGGGGAGGTCATTGCGCTGCACACAGAAGGCTCTAGCGAGGCACGACGCACGATGGTTTTTGAGGCGTGATGCACGATGTCAACCAGCCAAGTGAAGGTGTGAAACCTTAGGCTTACGTGGCAGCCGGGAGGATCTTTGCTGATGTGGCCAGGGTGTTCAGGCAAGGTGTACACGTGGTGCTGACGTGGCAGCCAGCAGGTCCAGACGTGCGATGATGATGTGGCGCTGATGTGGCAGCCAGCAGGTCCACACGTGCGATGATGATGTGGCAACGCATGCAGCTGACGTGGCCTTGACACGTGGTAGGTGCTGATGTGGCAGGGCTGACAGGAAGCTGATGTGGCACTGACATGTGGCAGATAGGCAGCTGCTGATATGGCAGCCAGCTGGACTGCTGAGATGGCAAACCAATGGTTAAGTTAACCCTGGTACAGTTGATTCCTGGTTGGTTGACCCGTGGTTAGTGAAACCCTGGTTAAGTTAACTACAGCTAGTTAACTCTGGTTAGTTGAACCAGTACCCAGTTAGTTCAACATTGGTCCAGTTAATCTGGCCTAACCAGACCAGTCTGGTTGGTGTAACTTGGAACTTCTCACAGTTCCACAGACTATCAGTCTAGTTAGTCTAGTTGCAGACTAACCAGACCAGAACCAGTCAGTCTGGTTAGAGTAACTAGCCAATTACTCCATCTGGTTACTGTTCTTTTCCACACCAAAAAAAAAAGGGGACAGTTGCAGAGACTGTTTCTGCTAGCAGATTTCACCTGCCTGTCAGACTTTTACTGTCAAAAAAGCAGAGAAAACAGGGATTTGCAGAAAAAGAGTATGCATGCCTTTGAGCAGTGAAAAGAGGGAAAAACATATGCTTTTTGAAGCCATCTGCAGCAGCCAGAAAAAGGGCAATATAGTTGTTGATGCTTTGGCAACTGTGTGGGTATATGCCTTGAATTGACAGCCAGTACTGGCATAGATTGTGAATGCAAGACACCTCTTGTTGAGGTAAATTTTCTCTTTGAAAAGCAAAGGAAGCGTGCATCAGTTGCATACATAGTGTGTGTGAGAAACTTGCAGACATAGTGTGTGTGAGAAACTTGCAGATCTCAAACAAGTTGTAAGAAGATGGCTCAATCACCTATCCAGTGGGATTCACAAGATAGGGATGCGCATCCAAATCAGAGAAGTGTGCAACAAACTCAGCAAGAATTTGAGCAGATGGTACGCACTCGTATACAAGAGATGGAAAATCTCAGAAAGGATACAAGGGCTCAGCATTTGTTTCAAACAGAAGCTATGCCTAATGCAGTATATGACGTGCCAATGCAAGAGGCACACTCTCGTGTACAGCCAGAGAAAGAGAGATCTCATAGGGGACGGTCTCATAGCAGGAAGAGATCGAGGCATCATCACCGATCTCCTAGTCCATCACCGTCTACCTCGAGTTCGACTTCTGTATATTCTTCTTCATCAGATAAACCATCAAGGAAAAGAAGGAAACACAAGAAGTCTAGGAAGAGAGAGTCTTCCAGAGAGACCAAGGAATTCAAAGAGGGAGGTAAATCTATCAAGTTTATGACCTACAATGGACAGTATGGTCATACAGACAAAGCATTGCAGTTCATCAGGTAGTTTGATGCTGCATTCGGTACAGAAAAGCTTTCAGAATCCTCCAAGTTAAGAATGGTTAATTTGCACTTGACAACAACAGCTAGTGCATGGTGGAGTGCACAGACTACAGATGGGTCAGCCCCAAAGAAGTGGAAGGACTTCAAGAAAGCCTTCTACCAGCAGTTTATGCCTAAACAGTTTAGAGACCATGTTCTTCAAGATTGGGACAGTTTGCATATGGATGCAGGAGATACAGTGGATGTGTACAACCAAAAGTTTTGGGATGCTTATTTGCAGGTTGCACCTTTCAAAAAGATCTCCAAAGGAACCCAAATGAGAAAATACAGAGCAGGTCTCACTCCAAGAATCCAGGCAGTAGTGAATGCTTTGGGGGCAAAGAACATTCAATACCTTATGCATTCAGCTTCAGTAGCTAGTCTTGTGCCATTACAAGATCCATCCACGGTACTATCCTTGCATGCAGGACGTGCCGAAAGAAAGAAAACTGATTTTTCAAAATCAGAAAAGAAAGAGTACCCCAAGGTTGAAAAGAAAGGGTTTCAGCCTCAGAAGCCGAGGGGTACTCAGTTTTCAAAGGCTTGTAAAGGCAAATCTCCATTCACCCCTGAACAGATAGCTGAATTCTGTAGAGATGGGAAATGCTTCAAGTGCGGCAAAGAAGGGCATGTGGCTGCCCAATGCCCAGAAAAGCCCTCAACTTCGAAGGGAAAAGAGGCAGAGAAGCCACGAGGACTGCAAAAGCCAATGGCAGGAGGAATTCCTGACATATTGAGTCATGTTTCAAACCCAGAAGAACGAGAATTGCTGCTATCATGGGGCAAAGTCAGAGACCAGCAAGCGCTAATTTTATTTGATCCAGGGGCCACTGATAATTTCATATCAGAGGACTTAGCCCTGAGGCTCGGAATAAAGACGGAGGAGTTGGGCAGGGCTTTGGATGCCGATCAGATGTTCTGTGGGAATCATGTGCCAGTCACTCCCTTGATAGGGAAGCTCCGTCTTCATGTACAGAGTTATGTGGATCAAGACTTCTTCATTTCTCCACTGAAACATCATGATGTAGTCTTGGGAATGCCTTGGTTTCATCGCAAGGCAGTGAAGTTGACTCTTCTTGAAAGAGTGCTAGAGTTTGTGCATAGGGGGAAAAATCAGCGTTTAGTTGCCAAGAATAAAGGGGACACTATCCCCATTGTATCTGATGTTACATGTGGTAAAGCAATAAAGTCTGCAATTTATGCGTACATGGTTTTTGTAAAAGAAAAAGAGAATGATATGCATGCTGAAATGAATGATGCAGACAAAGATAAGTTTCAGTTTCTTGTAAACTTTAAAAATTGCTTTTCCGATGCTTTGCCAGGGGAGTTACCCCCAGAGAGACCAGAAGATCATCAGATAGAGTTAATGCCTGGTAGTGAGCCACCAAACAGACCACCTTATAGAGTCAGTGCGACTCAGAGAGAGGAGATTATGGCTCAGGTACAGGACTTGCTGTCCAAAGGGTTGATTCAGCCCAGCTCGTCTCCTTTTTGTTCCCTTGTACTGCTAGTATAGAAGAACGATGGTTCATTCCGTATGTGCGTTGATTATCGCGCACTCAACAAAATGGCCATCAAGAATAGATTCCCTATTCCGCGCATTAATGATGTGCTGGATCAGTTAAATGGAGCTTCAGTTTTCAGGAAGATAGACTTAAAGAGTGGCTATCACCAAGTGAGGATACAGCCTCAGGATGTGCACAAGACAGCATTCCGCACTACATTCAGGTTGTATGAATACTTAGTGATGCCTTTTGGGTTGACAAATGCTCCAGCCACATTCAATAGAATGATGGATCGCATCTTCCGAAAGTACATGCATTTCACGGGTACTTTCTTTGATGATATCCTAGTCTTTTCAAAGACAGAGGAAGAGCACAGGGAACATCTTGCTATAGTGTTTCAAGAGCTGAGAAATCATCAGCTCTATGCAAACAGCAAGAAAAGTGAATTCTTCTTGGAAGAAATCCATTATCTGGGGCATATAATATCCAAGAATGGGATACAGATGGATCCAGCAAAGATCCGTGCCATTCAGGAATGGCCAGAGCTGAAAACTATGCATGAAGTTCGAAGTTTCCTAGGCCTGTGTTCTTACTACAGAAAGTTTATCAGGCATTTTACTGATATCGCAGCTCCATTACATGACCTTACTAAGAAAAATGCAGCCTTCACATGGGGAATATCACAAAAGAAAGCATTCAATACACTCAAGGAGAAGTTGACTACAGAGCCTATTCTTGTAGTCCCAAATCTTTATCAACCTTTTGATGTTGATTGCGATGCTTGCGGAGAGTGTGTTGGGGCTGCATTACATCAGAATGGACATGTAGTAGCCTACGAGAGCCGAAGATTGCATGATGCAAAAAGATATCTGGGAATCTATGAGAAAGAGTTATTGGCTGTAATTCATGCCATCCATACATGGAAGCATTATCTTTTGGGTGCAGATTTTACTGTTAAAACAGATCACCAAAGTCTGAGATACTTTTTGACTCAGACCAAGCTTTCCGAGAAGCATATGAAATGGGCAAATATGCTGTCAATGTATCATTTTCAGATTGTCCATACCCCAGGAATTCGGAGCAGAGTGGCAGATGCCTTGTCCCGAAGACCCCAGGTCAATAATGTGACTATTGCTTATCATCAGGACCTAGAAGGCATGAGGGAGCAATATGCTAGTGATGCAGATTTTGGTGAGATTTTACAGCAAATGCAAGAGGGGCAATCCACCAGTCACTATTCCCTGAAAGATGGGTATCTAATGAAAGATGATTGCCTATGCATCACCCAGGAGATGAGGAAAAAGATTTTGGAGGAATGCCATGCACCTCCCTATGCTGGACATAGAGAAATTACAGCAACAACTCTAGCACTAGAGAGGTATTTCTTTTGGCCAGGGATGCGGAAAGATATATATCAGTTTGTTACTGAATGCCTTATGTGTCAAAAAGTGAAGTATGACAGACGGAAGGCACCTGGCCTACTTATGCCTCTTCCCGTGCCTCAGGCACCATGGGAAAGTATTACAATGGACTTTATTTTTGATTTGCCAAGATCAAAGTCAGGAAATGATGGGATTTGGGCTATCATTGATAGATTCAGCAAGCAAGCTCATTTCATTCCGGTTCGCAAAACCATAAAGGCAGATCATATGGCTAAGCTTTTCATGGCACAGATCTTTAAGCATCATGGTATGCCTAAGTCCATTGTTAGTGATCGAGATCCCAGAATGACCAATCTATTCTGGAGAGCTTTATTTGATAACATGGGGACGAATTTGAATTTTTCTTCTTCTTTCCATCCCCAGACAGATGGTCAAAGTGAAGTAGCAAATTCTACAGCATTAGATATGCTGAAATGCTACGTGGGTGACCAAGGTTCAGATTGGGAAAAGTACCTACCATTGGTAGAGTTTGCTTACAATAATACACTGCACGGCTCTACACGGAAAGCCCCCTTTGAGGTCATATATGGGAAGGTGATTTTGCCACCTATATCGAGGACCAAAGATGAAATATTTGCAGCTGATCAGTTTGTGAGAGACCTCCAGACAGCTTACAGCCAAGTCCGGACAGCAATCGAAAGGTCTCAAGAGAAACATAAAAGAGCTGCAGATAAGCATAGGAGACACTTAGATCTGAAGGAATTGATTGGGTACTTTTGAAGTTTGAAAAAGCTAGGCTCCGCAAGTTTAAAGGCAAACAGAAACTGTATGCAAAGTTATCTCCCAAATACTATGGCCCTTTCAGGGTTACAGAAAGAATAAATGAGGTTGCATACACGTTAGCATTGCCAGAGCATTGGAGGATTCACAATGCATTCCATGTGAGTCTTCTAAAGAAATTCCAAGGGCCAGAGCCTACAGAACCAGTATCAGAGGATCCACCAGAAGTGGATGAGCTGGAGGAGGTCCTTCAGCCAGAGCAGATTGTGTACCATACTGTACGCAAAGGCCCTCAGGGTAAGGAGTTTTACAGGTATCTTGTAAAATTCAAGAACTATACGGCATTAGATGCCAAGTGGATGGACGAAGACATGTTATCCGATCATCCACAGCTTTTGGATGTTTACAAGGAAGCTTTTCAGCTGAGGTCAACTGAATAGAAGCCGAGGGGATGTCACCACAATGTAAATATCCTAAGTCAAAGTACAGTTGACCATTTATTTGATCATAATTAAAAAGTTTTATATGTGTTAATTATGGTCAAAGAATTCTTTTAATGGTCAAAGGATTGACTACGGTCAAAGATACTTGACTCTCGTCAAGTAAACCTGACTTCGGTCGAGGAGACTTGGTTTATTACCAAGAGGGTTAACTGCGGTTAACCAGAGAACCACAGAGCTGACTATGGTCAAAGAGTGTTAACTTCGGTCAACAAGACTTGGCATGCGCAAAGAGGGTTAACCACGGTTAACCAAGATGTGCTAACTTCGGTTGGAGAGTTGTGCCAACTTCGGTTGGAGAGACTTGGCTATAATTAAGGCGCCTCGACCCTTGGTCAAAGCTCCTTAATTATAATCAAGAGTGTTGACTCCGGTCAACTAGAGAATAAATATATATTTTTATATTTGTTAGGTGTGCACGTGTTCAGTGGGGACACCCACTGTGACTAGAATTAGTCCACAGTGTGTTATTTGCATGCAAAAACGCTAACAATTAATGGGTGCCATGGTGGTGCGCTTTAATTAATTGTTGCAGGTACTAGGAAGAGTTATTTTTCCTAAGCGCTACGGGAGCCTAACAAGCATCTAGGAGGCGGTTCGTGTGACCAAGTGCTTTGAAGACTCCAGAATGGCCCTTAGTGGCATGTAATAGGACTTAGTCTAAATTTTAGACAAGTGGCATGTTGCCAATTTTGTAATGAGCTTGAAGCTCTTGTAATAAATGATTCACGTTTTGGATTTTTCGGGATGTATCAGACAGCTCTACGCTGAACTCTTGTAACAGATTCTCTTCAAGAAATAAAATATCTTCAGGGGAGCCCAGCCCGACATGTTGTCCTGGGCCCTAGCAGTGTGTATAGAGAGAGAGAGAGAGAGAGCTTTACTGAGTATTTCTGCAGTAAATTCAAAGTGCGAGGATCTGTAGAGAAAGAACCAGTGAATTTCATATCATGGGTTCACCATGGAGGACATGGATACGACACACCATGTTCCACGGTTTTCGATTACAAGCCGCTTCCCAGGGATCCCCAAGGAGTATCGAGCCATCCTCTCTTCCATTGGTCGGGCATTTGACACAGTGTTCGAGTCCCCGCCAAAGACGACTGCCTCCATCCTAGCAAATGATGGAGTCCCCAAGATCAGACTAATGGTGGAGAGCTCGGAGTCCCTCCCAGAGCTGATCCTTCTCGAGACCCTGGAAGGAGGCACACTTCACCAGATGGTGGAGATCTCTGGGCTACCAGGCCAGTGTCTTCGTTGCAGTCAGATGGGTCACCTCGCCAGAGATTTTGCCCCCGTGACCACCCTCGTGCGTCTTCCCCCCCTCCTCCACAAAGTAGGCAGAGTCAACAAGCCCGAGTTCAACACCCTCTCAGGCAGGAGCAACAAGAGTCCCAGACCCCATGGGTTACCCCCTCAGAAGGGAACTGGACACAAGTTCAAAAGAAAAAGAAACCAAGCAAGCAGGCGCGCAAACGCCACAGACAGAGGGCCAACCGCAGGGAGAGGGACAAGGTTGACCGAGAGGCCTCAAAAGAGGAACAACAGGAGTCGCCTCCCCCGACAGCAGAGGCCACTGCCCATCAAGTCGATCCTCCAGCTTCGAAAGTTCAACCTCTGCACCCATCCTTGCAACAGCAGAGAGCCCCAGAAGCTCCAGATGCGGCAATGGCGAAAGCTGCAAACGCTAGCCCGACGTGTGCCGTGAAGGAGCCAATACAGAGCCCCGACAAGCCTGATCAGCAGGGGGGGCCTATGGTCGCCCTTTTCCCTCCTCCTCCCCCTGACCCCTCCCCCTCCTCCTCTTCACTTCCCCTCTTCTCTTCACTTCCCGCTCCCTCCCCAATGTTCCCCCCCCCCCTCAGCCCCCCCCTTCTATGGTCACCCTCACTACCTGCCCCCTGTCCCCCGCGTCCCTACCTCTCACTCTCCCGCCGCCCCCCTCTCTGCTTCACTCACAGCCTCTTCCGCTTCGACACTCCTGCCATCCGACAAGGGAACGACGACGCCCCCTTCTGCTTCCTCATCGCAGTAGCAGGTCCACTTAGAGAGGGATGCTGAGGGACGAGGCTCGTCTTCCCGGCCAACAACTCCCAACTTCCAGCCTGGGCGTTCCTTATCGCAGGACTTCTGGAGGTTAGGACCCTGAAACTATCTAGAGATTCCGAACGCATACCCTTTACTCGGTGCAGTGGGATCTCAGACACACCCCGTTTGGAGATTTTCGTTTGCCTCCACAGGGTTGGAGAAGTGGTCCCCGGAGGTGTTTGACGCTATTTTGGGTAATCAAATTATGCTCATGATGGACAAGTGGATGGGACCACACGGACTAGATCTTTGGTACGCCCATGGCGCGAAGGTGAACTTTCAGCTGAGCTTCACGCACGAGGAGCTAGTGTGTGGTTTGGCGACATGAGTTATCAGATTGCCGATGGAAGCAAAGGTGGAGCAGTCACACTTATGGCCCCTCCAGACGTGCGCCGAGTTGCTCGGGATGAAAGCCTCCTTCATGATGAAGTGGGCACGAAAGATCAGTATTGAGCAGGTGTCCACCCTAGTACGACGCCGCACAAGCACTGACTACTCACCCTCCAAACCCCCGGCAAAATCACACAAGGCAATCTTTCTAGGACAGGCACCCACTCACAGGAGAGCCTTGTTCCCGACTCCCCCGTCCTCATGAGCTGGACCATAGTGAGCTAGAACGTACACGGGCTGCACGACCGTGTTCGTAGTCAACTGCAATACCTGTTGCTCCAACAGGAGTTGCAGAGGGCAGTGGTAGGGCGGGCAATGGACATCCTTATGATTCAAGAGCACATGTTTTCAACAGCAGACATCAAACTACACCATCACCTTCTCTCAGGGAGAGATCCAGAGGAGTGGTCTCCCGCAGTAGGACGGAGCGGAGGGGCCTGCATCTCAGTCTCACAGACTTTGGCTCCAGAGGTCTACGATCAAGGCGAGCTCATTCTAGGACAGGCAGTTTGGATGGGAGTTCGGACGACAAAGTCCAGGATTGGATTCTTGAACGTGTATGCCCCAGCGTGTAGATAGCACCCCCCGGCTTTATGGAGGAGGCTGTCATAGTGTCTTCCGGATGTTGATTCCTGAATTGTTGGAGGGGACTTCAACAACCTAGAGTTTGGGAAGGACAAGCAGAGCGGCGCCTCGTTCTCAGAGATGCCTGCAGCAGAGCATAGCACCTGAAAGCAGTTCATTTTCATGATCAGTGGCAGAGACCCATGGAGAGAGCCAGAGTTCAGCAGGACTCCTAGCAGCCTTCTCTTCTCCTTTGGACAGAGGAGACACGATGGATTGCTCGAGAGATTAGACCGCTTCTATGTTAGGGACTGGGCATTACACAGAGGCGGTTCTATCGGGATTCTCGCAGGTGCCACGATGTGCGACCACTGTCCAGTGGTACTTCACTTGGATCAGCCCCGCCGAGGTCTCCCCCAGAAGGGAGTCTGCATTCCAGAGGACCTCTTGCAAGACGAGGAGATTCAGCAGGTTATGGCAGAGATTTGGGAGCACTCAGAGATGGCATCGAGTGAGGGCTGGGCTGCGTGGGTGGCCGATGCAATTCAGAGGAGCAGTGTGGAGCTACAAGCTCACGCCCTTAGGCGGAGGAGGACACTTCAGGAGCGAGAGCGGGCTTTGAGGAGAGACCTCCCCTCCATCGAGAGGCTCAGGGAGCAGGACTCAGTCTCTCAATGGCTTAGTGACAAATTGGAGAGCGCTCGTCTTGAGCTTCAGGACATAGAGCTGCAACAGGCTGAGTTCTCCTACCATTCCTCCCAAGCCCGATGGGTACAGCAGAGCAACAGGATGACGAAGCAGTTCTTTCATACCATTGGGCCCCGATCACAATCGGCACACAGCTACAGCGTCTTCGGGACTCACAGGGCATCATGCACACTGACTCGCAAGAGATTCTTGACATGACCACGGAATTTTACAGCCAGCTCTTTTAGACAAAGAGGATGACCCCGGCAAGTCTTGTGGCTCGATAGCTTGTTTGGGATCATGTTCCGATAGTAGTCTCGCGGGACTTATGCAGCAGACTTGAGGAGCCCTTCACAGAGGAGGAGCTCTGGGAAGCCCTCAAGGCTCTCCTGACCCAGAAGTGCCCGGGGGAGGATGGCTTGACTCCGGCCTTCTTCCGAAACTTCTGGGAGATTATCTCTACCCCCTTCCATTTAGCTTGCCAGGAGATTTTCGACACAGGCCTTCTTCCTCAGTCCTTGTGCAAGGGGTGGATCTGTTTGATCCCGAAAGGGGGAGAAAGATCAGATATTCGACAGTGGAGGCCGATCGCTTTGCTTGATACTGCATACAAGATCCTCGCCAAGGTCTTGAGTTTGCGGTTACGGCCTCATCTTACTGACATCATCCATGACACACAGACTGGGTTTGTCCGAGAGCCCAGCATCTTAGACAACATCTTCACATTCTGGGAGGCAGTGGATTGGTCCAGGGAGGAGTCACAGTCACTGGCCATCCTTCTCTTGGACTTTGAGAAGGCCTACGACAGGGTGGAGTGGTCTTTCCTGGAGGGCACTATGAGGACATGGGGTTTCTAAGGCCTACGACAAGGTGGAGTGGTCTTTCCTGGAGGGCACTATGAGGACATTGGGTTTCTCAGACAGATGGGTCAGAGGAGTTTCAGCACTATACGCAGGGAGCTCTAGTCAGCGGAGGACACACAGGTGAGGCCTTCCCTCTCTCTCACTCGGTTCGCCAAGGCTGCCCACTAGCTCCCTTCCTCATCCTGTTTGTAGCGGAGGCTCTAGGCTACTTTTTGAGATCATAGGTGGCGCGTCTCACAGGGTTGAGGCTCCCAATCAGGCAAGAGGAGGAGCTCCTTGACTCGGAGTTTGCAGATGACACAGCCTTGTATGTTGAGGGCACCAGAATGAGTCTAGAGAGAGTCAGAGGCGCCTTGGCTATCTATTGTGAGGCCTCAGGGGCACAGATCAACTAAACGAACCCATAGGCTTCCTCACGGGCTTTGAGAAGACACAGGAGATCCGTGAGTGGGGGAGTGACTTTGGTTTCAAATGGATACCGTGGGGCCAGACAACGAGATACCTCGGATGCTAGGTGGGTATTGACATTACAACAAAACAGCAGATTGCCCCGATCCTTGAGAGTGTTCGGCGCAAGTTTCTCTATTGGAGCTCGGCCAAGCTCTCGCTCGCAGGTCGCGCTTTAGTGGTAAACCAGGACCTTGCCACTGCCTGGTATATTGCCTCCTGTTGGTGCTTTCACAGAGGATGCATTGGGCAGCTCTGACGGTTGGTACGGAACTTCCTCTAGGCCAGTTCAGACGGCACAAGGAACACTAGGACCCGAGTAGCTTGGCAGACGGTGATCATGCCACGAGCACTGGGAGGCTTGGGTATCATTGATCTGGAGATGCAGAGTAGGGACCTTCTGGGCAAGCTGGTGGTTCGCTGCCTCACCCCAAGTGCCGAGCCTTGGAAGCTCCTCTTACAGAGAGGGCTTCTGAGGAACACCCCACGCATTGGAGGACAGTGGCAATCTTCACATAAATGGATCTTCCCAGAGGCCCCCCTTACGAGGAAGGGCTCCCCCTTGATGAGGAGTCTTCACAGGGTTTGGCAGAGACTAGCAGGGGGTCTCATCCGTGCTCCACCCAGATGCAGAGAGGAGTTCGAGCGTCAGCCCCTTATGTGGCACCTAGAGGTCAGAGATCAGGAGGGACGTATGCTTGGGCAGCGGACTCACATTGGTTGGGCACAGTGGGACAGTGGACCAGCAAGGTCTTTTGGTCGCTGGAGCAGACTACCTATGGAGGCAGAGACGAGGCTTGACGCCCTAGCGCATCTGAGAGGGGCAGGGCAACGGAATGGGCAAGATCGACTTAGCCATTCCTGAGTCCTGGTGGGAAGGACTTCACATTTGGAGAGACAGCAGATGGCTGGGGAAATTTTATCGTACTGGTGTTACCCTTGAGGATTTTGATGCAGCGTGACAACACGGACCCCGGCTTCTTCCGTGTAGGACCTGGAGGCCTACTGCAGCCCCGGATTGAGAGTGACCCTGAGATGGATGGGAGTCTTGATGGGATACACTGGCAGATGATCTGAGTGGTAGGGCGCTTGGGGAAGGAGTGGCACATCGATCCTCCCAGTATCTCGGAGCAGGATGCCTCTAGATGGCACCTCTGGCTATGGGAGGGCAGACCCCTGAGGGAGGTCCGGTGGGACCCCGGGGAGTGGTTCTGGCCCTCTAGGGGCGGCCTTGTTGAGACGATAGATGAGGTGCCTTTCTTTTCCTACACCACACGAATTGGCAGGAGACTTCAGATGGACTCGTTGAGATGGACCCCCTCGAGGGAGAGACACTGGGAGACCCACAGAGTGCCCCGCGATGTTCGCTCCAAGTTTTGGACGTGGTTGTGGGCTAGCTTGCAGCCGAGGAAGATTTCTTACTTCTTCTGGCTGGCAACCCACGGAGGCTTGCCCATCGGCCCATGGTTGGAGCAAATGCGAGTGGAGGGGCAGTGCCATTGCTGCTCAGAGGGTGTCCTAGAGACTATCCCACACTGCCTATGGAGCTGTCGTAGCACAACGAGGATTTGGATGAGAGCCCTCAGGATCATGACACGCATGCAGAGCCTTCACAGAGACTACACCTGGGGGATGGTGGCTTGGTTGACATAAGGAGGACACGCGTTCCAGATTGAGATCTCCCCAACCTACTGGATACAGGGTCAGAGCATTCAAAGGATTGCACTCCACGAGGCAGCCCCCCCTGACGCCCTAGCTCCTCCTTCCCCTAGGGAAGACGGTGTTTGGGAGGTGGTAGCCAGCATCACGGCTTGGAACATTTGGGTGGCTCGCTGCAGTCTCGTGATGGGAGAGCACCCGGTTCCACCCTCGGCTACCTTGGTTGCCATCTGTCAAGATATCATTTACACTCTACGGTCCACCTGGAAGCGTGGGACTCCACGCTCCAGGGCGACTATTGAGAGGCATGCTCGTTTCTGCAAGGCTTGGCCTGCAGGTGTTTTCTACATTTTCACTCCGCGAGGGATTCTCTGGCTGTATAGTCCCCCCACTTGGCTGTTAGCCCCAGTTCCCGAGATCCCCTAGGCAATGAGCTGGGCTTCTCTGGAACAGGCCAGTTTTTCTTTTAGCCTTTTCCAGTTTTTTCATACTCAGTACCTTCGGGGCTGTTGTCTTGTATGAAATCTTTCAAGCATTAATAGAAGGTTCCTTTCTTTGGAAAAAGAGAGGTATGAACTGATGCACGCTGGCTGAAGGCTCGCAGGGGAGGTCGCGAAGTATGGACTCTAAAGGATGCTCATGAAAGGCAAGCTCAGGAATGCCAACGTGAGCTGGCCTGAGAGTTGCTGCGCTGGAGAGGAACACAGGTAACCTGCATACCCCGATAGCAGCCCACGGGCTGTAAAGGCTGCTTGCAAATCACAAAGCGAGACTGGAACCCGAAAGAGAGGGGGCCAAGAATCGCGGCAAGGAGAGACACAGAGATGAGCGGAAGAGAGAAGGGGCAGAAGCAAGGGCGCAAAGATGAGGCGGAAGAGAGAAGGGGCAGAAGCAAGGGCATGCGAGAGCTAGATACGGAGGGGGGCCAGCGTTAGAGCAAGAGAAGCAGCTTCCAAGATGAAAAATCTTGTAGAATATATATTTATTTCGAAGATATAACTTAGCATATATTTTCTTGTATGTGTATATATATGCATATGTGTGTGTGTGCACGCGCGTCTCTCTCTCTCTCTCTCTCTCTCTCTCTCTCTCTCTCTCTCTCCATCGGATCCAAAGACCGAGGAGACCACGCCCTCCACCACCACAGGAGACATCTTGACAGATGCAGATACATGAGCTCTTTGCATCTCATCAGAGAGCCACCATGGAGCCTAGATACGTGGAGCCGGTTCCTCCACTTGGGACTCTAGCTCTGAGCACTTGATATTTTCATGCCACCCTCATGATATTTCGCTACTTTTTGCTATTTGTACTAGTATAGCATTTTGGTACTCAGCAAGGGCCTTAGTGAGCCCTTTGCCCCGGCCCACAGTGGTCTGTATGAGTTACTTGATTCCGTACTTTGTCCCATAGGCCCGCGAGGCCTCCTGCAAACGTTAATATATCTTTCTTGTTCTTTCTCTCTCTCTCTCAATCCTTTCCTACGACCCAATCCACACAGGCCCGAAATGGGAAGATGCCTCAAAACCCTTGGTTTGACGACAAGTGCAGAGAGGAGTGAGCCCACCTCACTCAGGAGCGAGCCCTAAGTCAGTTGACATCATCTGAGGCACAACAGATCTTTCGACGGTTGACACACCGCAAGAGACGAGAGCCTTCCTCACACACAGGATGGATGAGATCATAAAATCATTTCGAGGAGGAGACCCGAACATTGGATGGGGGCTTCTTTCCCATCACTGATCCGGGAGTGTGGCACAAGAATGCATGCTCCTTATATAATGTTCCAATGCAGGCACCACCGGATATGTCCTGCCCACTACCTGGCACTTGTTCACTCCACCAACTCCACAACCGAAAAGCACAAGATCATGAGGGCCTACAGACTAAGCATTTCGCACATGGGCAGGACGTCTTGCCCCCGTTCTAGCACAAATGTTCAACCATGATGTATGCCACGGCTTCCCACTGGCTTGAAGCACCACCACTATTTTACCGATACACAAAGCAAGAGACCCCATGGATACTAGGAACTACCGCACCCTCATGATTGGCCACATACCGCACCCTCATGATTGGCCACACACTGGCCAAGATTTATAGATCGGTACTAGAGAGGGAGATCAGCAATCATACAAAGGCATGGGGGCAACGGCCAAGAGGACAGGCAGGATTCAAGAGGCAACACTCTACTCTAGATCACATCTTCACTCTGAGGGCTATCATTGAGGAGGCAAGGTCCAGACACCAGAAAGTCTACACATGCTTTGTAGACTTTTGGAAGGCCTTCGACACTGTCCCACAATCCCGCATGATCAAGACACTACAGGAGATGCACATTCCAAAGACATTGATCTGGGGTGTGATGAATCTATATAAGTCAATCAGAGACAGAGTTCGTGCCCCAGGCGGTCTATCGGATTGGGTCGAGAGCACGATCAAGGTGAAGCAAGGTTGCCCCTCTCACCGACTCTCTTCCAACTTTACATCAATGAGATCACATCCTTCATAGATCGCCTAGGGGGTGAGGGATCATTACTGGCCGACCTCATGATACAGATATTGCTATACACTAATGACATAGCCCTTATATCATCGTCAGCGAGGAGGGGCTGCAGAGACATCTGCAAGACCTAGAGGTGTTCTGCAGAGAGAGAGACCTGACAGTCAACCTTGGGAAGACCAAGGTTATGGTCTTCAACACCTCACGCGCAATGCTCCGCCGACTCAGCTTCACTTATCATGGCGAGCTAATGGAGATAGTGCAGTCCTACACATATTTGGGAGCAATCTTCACAGGACCCATTTTCACAATGACCCATGTAGCCTAGGCACAACTCATGCGGGGGCGGAGTGCTTTGGCTCGACTAGAGAAATAGTGCTTCTAGGCACACTTCCAGGATCCACCGACGAAGGGCTAGCTTTTCGATACGCTAGTGCGGTCAACTGTCATGTGTGCAGCACCCTTCTGGGGATGCTATCTCCCGTGGACAAAGTGGAGGAGATTTGAGCGGCTACAAGTGATTATGGGGTCCAGGATGATTCGGTGTAAGCCCTCAGTCCCACATCAGGCAGAGTTTCATCACTAAAAGACCATTAATATATATTTAGATGAATCCAGGAACATGCCCAAACTTTTAGTCCAAAAACATAACATATAGTGCAGTTTCAACCTCAAGACCGTCACTCACAAGGTTGAAACCATAAACTCCATCACGCATTAGCAAGGACTAGCTACTTATCACACGCCATCAGCACCCCACGGTGCTCTCACACATACATATCCACACACCCGCACATACTTGATCATCCATTTATACAAAGGTCTTCGTACTGAGTTTCTGTCAGCACTCTAGAGGTGAAGGGCAAACTCAGCCTTGACAAAGGGCTAGTACTAAAGAAGGCTAATTAAAAAGTAGTCCACATTCTCTTCATTTGAGCTATGACTGCATGTAAAGATTGTACGATTTCATTTTAATCTCTCACAAAGGCCTTCAAGCACAACTCTTAACCTATGGTCAGGAAAGACCTGCTTAAATCCTAGCGAAGCTCTTTAGCATGGCTCTTTGCACGTTCTCAAGACCTACTTCTGGCTAGAGCTGTTTGTGCGCGCCCAGTTTTCAGCATCCTTAATGGACCTCATCAAAGGGCATGATCTCCAAGCAACTTGCAGATGTGACCACGCATTGCCACACAACACAAGGGACAAGACAGCATTTTAAAAGGCAAGTTTTCATTACTAAAAGCAGATCCTGGGTGCTCAGCATTGTAATACAAAGGGGAGAAAAACAAAGACAACGGGTATGACTGACCATAGCTTTTGGGGTCTTCTTTCTCCCCTTTCACATCTGCAACAATGTAAAGCAACTATTCAAAAAGCAGAGAAGACAATAAAAATATTTCTGAACACAAGGCTGTCGAAAGAAGACCTATCCATAGTTACAACGGCAGGAAAAACAGCGCATCGAGACAAATATCTACTTACAGAAGGCAAGACGATACCTGACGTACTCCTCGGTTTACTTTGTGCAATGCGCCCCTTCAAACCTTTGTCACCATTCTTGTTCCTAAACAGCTTCTTTTGCTTTTCGATATTTGCTTCTGTATACTTCATAAGACGATCTGTACCAACCCACTCGTCCCAACTATTCTTAACCCCACCATGACACAGATCGAATCTTGAGTACAAAAGAAAAAAATTCGGAGACTTTCTAAGGTATGAGAAAGGTAACCTATTACTTTTAGAAGGCACAGATGTAGCCTTCCAAATAACAATTGCTGCAATGAAAACTTGTTTAATCTATATCATGTTGTCCACAGGAAAAAGAGCCAAATGCCAAGAATTGTTGAGCTCCTAAAAGAAGAAAACCACTCACTTTTTGCTCCATCCCTGCACATAACAAAATCAAAAACCTGTGAGTAGTGTTTCTGTCTACTAACAACTTCAAAACTCGGCTTTATTAAACCAGTCAATGAACCATAGCCTTTTATATGTGTGCACCGAGCACTCTCATTTGATGACATATGCACAGGAAGCTTCAATATTTGCAGATAGATTGATTCAGTCATAAAAATTGTCAAAAACTTGAATAAAGAGTTTACAGAAAATCATCTACCACAGAAACAGATGGATTGATGACAGCACCCACTAAGAAAACTGTCCCAAGAATCGATGAGAAGAGGCATCGATATTATGTTGAATGGACAGATAACACAAGTAGCCAGGAAATCAAGATGTTCTACGTGTGTTGGTGTCAGGACTACTAAAAAAAAAATCAATAAAAAAGACTTCTATTCAATATGGAAAAAACCCCAAGAGCAATGCTCATGGCAGAAATACATCATTCATAGCATGAGAAAAAAAATACCTTGAGCGGGCAAACAACCTGCTCATCAAGATGAGCTAGTAAAGCACCAAGGTTGAGGCTGAAAGTGCCACCTCAAACCTGTGGTGGACTCCAAGTAAAAAGCGGAGCCATAGTCCTCCTGTCAAAAGCCGCCCTTAAAGACCCCTGCATGCTCACCCAAATGGACATCAAAGTCTGTATGGTATTTGTCCAAATACTTGCCAAAGTGTGCGAAGGATGCTATGAGCCATCAAGGGCCTCTATGCATCTGGATCTCCACATATGCCACGCTGGAATGCTCATTAAAAACTCCCAAATAGTGTCCTCCAAGGCATGTGTAGGTCTGTAAGGAGAGTGGGAAAATCATCCAGAGAGCATGACTCAAGTAAATGTCGGTGAACTGAAAGAACCCAAGAAGAGCCATGCCTCTCAGAATACACCTAGGATCCTGAAATAGAGAGCCAAGCCACCGAGCCCAACGTCATGAAGAAGGAGGAGGGAACAAAAGTACTCAAAAGTCTAGCAATCCCCTTCAGATAAACCTTGCATGTTCGCAATCCCAGATACAATGTTGAATAGACTCCTCAGCAGAAAGGCAACGAGGGCAAGTGGGGGCTGATCACACCCTAGACCTCCACAATCCCTCCATGAATAGAAAGCCAAAAGAAAATAGTGATTTTTCTATTCTTGAGAAAGATTTCTACAAGACTATAGAAATCTGAAAATTCTCCCAAGGAGGAGCTCAAGGGGTGCTAACCGTGTATCGAAAGAAAGGGAGGCTATTCTCATGGTTCCCTCCATCAATCCATTAACGTGAAGTCAAGAAACACTACTCTACATGACCCTGAACCCTAACAAGCTCCACAAAGATATGCTCATTCTTGGATCTCTAGAACCTCCTCCCAAGGTGAACATAAAAAACCAAAACATTTCATGTCCAAACCCATCGAAGCCCTATGACCTGAAGTGGAATACCTAACATCGTACAAGCTGCAAGCCATGTAGAGCAATGATGATGCCTATCATCTGTGAATACCCAATCCCAACAGTATGGCTGCATCAATTTGCTCAATCCTTCTTTCACTTCCTCTGAGGTTTCTTATCAACTAAAGCTTAGATCCTCCATAAGGTTTTTGAAATCCTTCCAAAATGTTGTCATTCCACATGACAAGCTGCATATCAACCTCTTCAAGGGTACAGAGGGGGATTCTTCAAGCTTTCAGGATGGCAGCCTTAAGAGGGGAGTAAGGAACCCTAAGATGCGCTGAAATAAATATCCACTTAGTACTATCCATCCAATCCCCACCCCGAGGAGGAAGAGAAGGACTATACGTGCAATAATGAGGAAATATTTCCAAGGCTCCTGTCTTGGCAAAAGACCTCTGACCACAACCTTGCAAAGTAAGACCCTGCACTGCAAATCTGGATCAATACTATTGAGGCCCCTTCCTGTGTGGGCAAAATCAAAGTATCCCAACCTACCCTGGCTCTGGTATCTCCCGAACCCTCTAGCCCACTCCACAAGAAATTCCTTGTAGGCCTTTTGAGCTGAGTGATGCATTCCCTAGAGGGGCACCAACAAGTACAAATAAACCAGGCTATGGCCAGCAGTACTTGATTAACAACTATCACCCCTGGAAGCGATGTCAAGTCTAGTTCAACTCCAAAAAATGAGTTTTCTCTTACTCTCCAACATAGGAGCAAACTGCTAGGAAGGAGAGATACCTACGCCGACCTGGCAGCTCAAGTATCTAACAGAGACACCCCTCTGAGTCCAAGTAAAACCAAAATCATCTCCCCCATCTAGTGTGTCCTTGTCGCTAATTCAGAAGCCATTGGATTCATTCCAATTTATGTTCACCTACTGTAAAACAAAACAAATCCAAGGCTGCCTGAAAGATATGAGAGTCTAGGGAGTGGCATCCAAAAAAACAGTAATGTCATCAACAAGATTGCTATCCAAGATCTCCTCATCTTGCCTCAAGGGAAGTCTCAACCCAATAATGTCAACCTGAGATCTCAAAAAGATGGTCATGCTTCAACTATGAATAAGTACACGAAAGGGACGAGAGAGCATCCCTATCCAAGAGATTTGAAAATATAAAATCCCTCTCCCTTATCCCCTCTAATAAGCACCTAGCTCTGGACTGATTTGTACAATGAAGAGACCCCTCTAATACAAACATTTGAAAAGCCAAAACGTAGGAGAACACCCTCCAAGAAATCCCAATCTACTCTATCATAAGATTTCTCAAAACCCAAGAGTAGAGGCTGATTCCTGGCTACTCTACATAGCCCATTCCAAATCCTCCCAAAAGGAAAAGATATTATCAAGAATGCTTTGGCCATGCACGAAGCCTATCTACCTATCATGAATAAGATCTAAAAGAAGGAACTGCAAACGCAAACTAATAGCTTTAGCCAAAATATAATCAAAAGTGCCCAAAAGAGTCCATTGGAAAACCAAATTTCAGAACCCCCCTTTGGAATAAGATAAATGAGACCCTATATAAATTGAATCATGCATGGCACCAGAGTCCCAAACGCCCTACAAGATTGAGGTGACACAATCTCCAATCATGTTCCAAAAAGCAATGATGAAGAAGAGTATCAACATCTGGCCCCCTTGTGAAGGGCAAAAAGTGCAATCCTAAATTCCAAATTAGTGAATGGTGCATCAAGTAAGACTCATATCCGGTTTCACCAATGCTGGAATAGCCTGCCAAACTCTAAGATCTGCCAAAAAAAGGTTGTACAAATCAGTAGCAATACATAAGACAGCATTAAGATCCGACTAAAAAACCAATAAGCTGAGAAACTCTTTCCCTACCATGTCTCGGGCCAAGAGAAGAGAAGTGTTTATTGCCTCTTCCTCCCATCTGAGTCCAAAATGACTGCCATCCATGAAAGGCATACCCTGCTCTCTAATCCAACAGAAATTGCTGATGAGCACTTGCTAGTGCAAGGCGCTCTTAAATACGAGCATCTGTAGGCTGTTTGTGGTCTTCCCTCTATAGGACTACTAACTGCTGACGAAGGCTAACCTCCCATCTAAAAATCTCATGTCTCCTGATACTAGCAATAGAATGATAGAAATCATTGATACCATCAAGGGTTGCTGCCACAAGTGAAGGAGAAGGCACTCTACCCTGCACATGAGAGACCCAAACCCACAACACTGTCTCTGTGAGGCCCACCCGGAATCCTGATACTGGCGGAGGGGGTTCTCAACGAGGCTCACTTTGGCTGACAAAGGACGTGAATAATGTTCCCATGCATTTGAAAGATACTGTGAAGAGAAAGGCATCAAGAGTGCAAACACAGATACTCCTTCCGATAATGGCGTAGTTCAAGGAAGAACAAGACCGTAGTAGAGATAGCAAGGACGATGCTGGAGCATCACGACTGTAACACACTAACTATATAATTCCTACTGCAGATCACGGGAGCAGCACCATGGTTGATCCACCCAGCCAACCTTGCTGAAGCTAACGAGCAGACAGAGAAATTCCGATGCCAAAAACATACGTGAAAATCATCCTTCTCTTCTCTCTCAAGCTTCAACAAGCCCCATCTCCCTAGATAGATCTAGATGCCACATGTCATCCATATAGGGCCTTCCTAATGCAACATTTCACCCCTCTCTTGGGATGCATTAAATCCTTTGCCCCTAGGCACAATCTTTGCATTAGGCCCTTAGCCTTAGATCTGCCTAGTCTGGTGCTATCAACCCTCACCTAGGACCTTGACATTAATTCCCTCCCGATCATTTACATGAAGCGCAAACAAATATATCACAAAAATAGATCCTTCAAGGGAAATGTCGACTGATTCTTCCGAGGTCACGCTACCTCAGCTAGAGCGTAACATTCCTCCCCTCTTCAGACATCAGCGTCCTCGATAATAAAGTCTGGGAACAGTCTCCGTAACTGGTATACGGATTCCCAGGTAGCTTCGGATAGAGGCTGACCATGCCATGCAACCAACACCGTGGGTATCTTCCGATTTCGTATTTACATTGTTCCTCGGTCCAAGATTCTTGTTGGTTTGCGCCTCGCATTATCCTCTATCTCCTGAAACAAAACCACACCTTCGATTAGTGAGTCACCTGTATGTAAAAATTTCTTTAAGCGCGAAACATGAAAAATCGGGTGCACCTTACACCCCTATGGCAATTCTAATTTATAGGCTACCTTGCCTATTCTCTTTAGAATTAACCACGGCCCACAATATCGAGGTGATAACTTAGCACACTCTCCTGAAGTCAACAACTTCGAGTGCGAAGGAACTCTGAGAAAAACTTTTTCTCCTTCCTTAAATACTCTTATAGACCGGTTTTCATCCGCATACACCTTGGCTCTATCCATAGCCTAGCGGATATTAGCTCTCGCAAGTGCTAGCATCTCCCGCATCTGAACTACAAAGTTCGCGGCACTAGGCACTTTCTGAGGTACTCCAACTATAGTTGGATTTGCTGGTCTATAACCATAGTTCAACTCAAACGGACTGAACCCGGTAGAGGAATGTTTTCTATCATTGTAGGCAAACTCCAACAATGGCAACCACTTGTCCCACGTATGTTGCCTCAATGACACATATGCTCTCAGCATATCCTCTAAAGTCTGGTTGACTCTCTCCATCTGACCATCCGTTTCAAGATGATCCCTACTACTCATTCCCAACTCAGTCCTTAGTGTCTCAAATACCGCTGTCCAAAAATGACCGGTAAATCTGACATCTCTGTCTGACACTATGGATCTAGGCAATCCATGCAGACGAAATATATGTCTAATGAACAAATCCGCCACTTGCGGGGCAATAACAGACTCTCTAGTCGGAATGAAGTGAGCCATCTTGGTTAGACAATCAACCACCACAAGGATAGAATCATACCCTCCTTGTGTCGTAGGCAGCCCTACAATAAAGTCCATGGAAATGCGCTCCCACTTACTTAGTGGTATTTCCAAGGGCTGTAAAACTCCGGGTGGCTTCACCCGCTCGGCCTTGCTTACCTGACACGAGAAACACCATGCCACATATTCATGAATATGCTTTTTCATCTTTGGCCAAAAGAAATCTCGCTTCACGAGATCATATGTCTTCTCGACTCCTGGATGTCCCGCACACGGGCTATCATGGCACTGTTGAATGACTCTCTGCCTGAGATCATTCTGACTAGGTACTACAACCTTGCCATTTCTTTCTAGCATACCATCCCTTATGGTGTATCTTGCATATGTTTGGCCTTTTCTGGATGCCAGGTCATCCTTTCCATTTTCCCCGGGCTTTAACACATGAGCTTTAGGCCATAAGCTCTGGACAAACTTGTCCACTTTTTGAGTTTCTCTAATCTCGGTCTAAACTCAGGTTGTGCATAATGCGAGACAACGCATCAACAACCTTATTATCTTTTCCTCTTCGGTACCGAATCGTTAGATTAAACTCCTGCATGAGCTCTGTCCACCTAGCTTGGTGGCCCCTCAAGTCAGGCTGTTTACAAAAATATTTCAGAGTATCATGATCCACATCCACATAAAACTCCGAACCATACAAATAATGCCTCCATGTTTTCAAAGCATGGATAACAGCATACAACTCCAATTCATGAGTTGGCCAATTCCTTTGAGAGGGAGAAAGCTTCTTGCTTTCAAAGGCTACTGGCCTTCCCTCTTGAAGGAGAACTGCTCCTACCGCAATGCCACTTGCATCGGTTTCTAGGAACAACAGTTTCTGGGGATCAACTATTTTGCTCCGCTTCCTCCTCTGCCTCTACTCTGCCCTCCACTTGCCTCCATCCCGCCACCGCCTCCGCCTCCCTCCCAACCTCCTTCCCCGCCTCCCCCTCTGCCTCATCTCTCCCCCTTCTCCGCCTCTTTCCCTTCTCCCCTTCAGCCTCCTTCCCTTCCACTTCCTCCCCGCCTCCTTCCCCTTTTCCGCCCCCTTTCTCCACCCCTCCCTCCGCCTCCTTCCCCGTCTCCCCCCTGCCTCCTTCTCACCCTTTTGCTCCACTTCCCTCCCCGCCCTCCTCTCTTGTTCCCTCCTCCTCTCTACTCTCGTTTCCTTTTCAAAGGCCCCCTTTGCAGCCATTCAGCACTTTCTCGTCTCACCCTCCGACCTTGGCAATGTTCGGGTTTGGGTAACAGGGGCTTCTTTGAGGCGCCTCTTTCTTCGAGGGCTCTCCCTAGCCTTTCTTGGGGTGAGGCAGCTTCCCTGCCCACTGTCCAAGTGGCTCTTTGTTCTTTTTTCCCTTCCTCACAGCGGGAGTTTGTGTGCTTGTTCGAAGAAAGAAAATATTGGTGGTCACCCTTGGTCTGGCCAAAGGGGCTCTATGGCAGCACCCTCCAATCCCATAGCAGTTAAGGTTATCCTAGCAGCACCCTCCAATCCCATAGCAGTTAAGGTTATCCTTTCTCCAACATGCAATCTAGTCACTTTAGGACAAGGTAGTTGTGGGTAGAATTATGGGCCTCACTCCCACAAGGAGACAAGTGAGAGCGGAACTAGGCGAGCTTGGCACTAGAAGGAGACCACATCCAAAAGGTCATCATCAACGGAAGAGGCATCTTCCTCCTCCAGCTGAGCTCTCCTGTTATCGCCTTGACACTTGTGGAGCAGAGCCCCATCCTCCTTGGCCCGCATCTAGTGTACCGTTTCCCTTGGTACCATGGCTTTACAGTGGAGGGCATGGACACGACACATCATGTTCCCAAATTCCCAGTGATACTCCGCTTCCCGGGGCTTCTGAAGGAATACAAAGCCATCCTTCCCTCCATTGATAGAGCATTTGGCACGGTAGAGTCCCCGCCAGATTCGGCAGCATCAATGGAAGCAGACGACAAGGTCCCCAAGATCAGATTGGTGGTTGAGAGTCCCAGAGTTGATCCTCCTCAAGACCCTCGAGGGGGGGTACACTTCGTCAAAGAGTGGAGATCTCCAGTCTACCAGGCCATGTCTTTGTTGCAGGCAGATGGGCCATTTAGCCCAAAACTGCCCTCGTGGTCAAGGACGGACTCCTCCCCCCCAACCCCGCAGGACAAGCAAAGTCAACAAGCCAGGGCCCAGCACCCCCCCACGCAAGAGCAACAGAGTCTCAAACCCCCTAAGTGACACCTTCAGAGGGAGAGTGAACCCAGGTGGGCAAAAAGAAAAAGAAAAGAAGCAAAGTGGCTCAAAAGCGCCGTAGGCAACGGGCTAGACGAAGGGGGGGGGAGAGAGAGAGAGAGAGAGAGAGCAACGAGGAGCACCCGCAGAGGAGCAATTGCCGGAGCCCTTGGTTGGAGACCTCTCCCCCCCAACAGCAAGGGTCACAGTTCAGCTAGGTGATCCTCCCTTAGCGAAGGCCCAACAACCATAGTCAGCCTTGCATTAGCAGTGCGTCTCAAGAGATCCTGACGTTGCAATGGTGAAAGCTGCGGAGGGTAGCTTGACAACGGTTGAGGAGAAGAGGATGCAGAGCCTAGGTGTGCCTGGTCAGCAAGGCGGGCCTATGACTGCCCCTATTCGCTCCCGCCCCCTCCCCTTCGAACCCCTCTCCCTCTCCTCGCCCTCCCCTTCCTCCCCCCCTCGCCACTCGTGCTATGGTCATCCTCACCACCTACCCCCCTCCCCTCACCCCTCCCTCCCTCCGCACCTCCCAATCCCTCCATAGTAGCTTCTCCAACCCCCCTTCCACCCCCTATCGGACCTGCCTCGGCTCCCCTACCTGTAGGCAAGGGCACGACTTTGTCCCCCTCCGCTTCCTAGTCTCTCCTCGCCCTCCCCTTCCTCCCCCCCTCGCCACTCGTGCTATGCTCATCCTCACCACTTGCCCCCCTCCCTCCGCCCCACCCAACCCCTCCATAGCAGCTTCTCCAACCCCCCTTCCACCCCCCTATCAGACCTACCTCGACTCCCCTACCTGTAGGCAAGGGCACATCCGCGTCATGTATCCCTCCCTTCTCAGTCCTCCCATTCCAGGTGGGATTTTGTGGGAAGGGGCCCGTCTCTCGATCACCAACTCCCAAACTTCAGCTCTCCATATGAACTTTTGGAGATTACGGGCCTGGAATTACCTGGAGATCTCGGACTCTTACCCTCTACCACTGGAGGTGACACTCGTGATCTTGCAGCCCCAAAAAGGGGGTTCGATCAGAGTAGTGGGCTCCCAAATACATACAGTTTGGCAATTCCAGTTTGCCTCCACAGGGTTGGAGAAGTGGACCCCACGGGTATTTGATGCTATGATGGGAGATCAGATCTCATGCATGATGGAAGATTGGATGGGTCCACAGGGACTAGATCTATGGCACACCCATGGTGTTGAAGTGAATTTTCAGTTGAGCTTCACACGGGAAAAGCCGATCTATGGATTGATAGTAGGGGTTATCAAATTGCCACCCGAGGCAAGGATTGATCCGGCACACTACTAGCCACTCCAAAAGTGTGCTGAGATGTTCGGAGTGGACATCCCCTTCATGTTGCAGTGGGCACAGAAGATCGGCATAGAGCCAATGTCCACCTTGGTATGCCGTCGCACAGACACAGACTACTCACCCTCCAAACCCCCCTCAAAGTCACAAAAGGCAATTTTTCTGGAACAGGCACCCACCCACAGGAGAGAATTGTTTTCTGCTTCCCCGTCCTCATCAGTTGGACCATATTCAGTAGGAACGTGCACAGGCTCCACGACCGTGCACATAATCAGCCGCAGTACCTGACCCTTTGGCGGGAGTTACAGAGGGCAATGGTAGGGCGAGCAGTGGACTTCCTTTTGATACAGGAGCACAATTTCTCAACATTAGACATCCGACAATGCCATCACCTTCTTCCAAGGAGAGGCCCGAAGGTGTGGTCTCCTGTCGTAGGACTAAGCAGAGGGGTATGCATCTTGGTCTCCCAGGCAATGGCCCCAAAGGTGTACGATCAAGGTGAGCTTATCCCAGGGCGGGTAGTTTGGATGGGAGTCAAGAAGGAAGAGTCCAGGATTGGGATCCTAAATGTGTATGCCCTAGCGTAATAGCACCGTCTGGCTTTTTGGAGGAGGCTGATAGAGTGTCTAGTAGATGTTGACTCCTGGATCGTTGGAGGAGACTTCAACAACCTGGAGTTTGGGGAGGACAAGCAGGGGGGTGCCTCCTTTTCCAAGACGCCAACAGCAGAGCGGAGCACATGGGAGCAGTTCATCTTCACAATCAATGGCAGAGACCCGTGGAGAGAGCCAGATTTCAGCAGGATACCTAGCAGCCTTCTCTTCTCATTCGGCCAAAGGCGACATGATGGATTGCTTGAGAGGCTGGATCGCTTCTACGTTGGGGACCGGGCACTCCACAGAGGTGGCTCTACAAGGATTCTAGCAAGCACCACAATGTCATACCACTCTCCAACAGTATTATACCTAGAGCAGCCCCGCCGTGGTCTTCCCCAAAAGGGGATCCACATTCCACAGGACCTACTGCAGGATGAGGAGATTCAGTTGCTTATTGCAGAGATTTGGCAACAGCCAGAGTCAGTACCCTGACTTCAGAGGAGCGACGAGGAGTTGCAATCTCACGCCCTTAGACAAAGGATGGCCCTTCAGAAGAGCGAGCGTGCACCTGCGATGAGACCTCGCCTCCATAGAGGCTCGAAGAATAGGACCCAGGATCCCAATGGCTTAGTGATAGAGATGAGAGTGCGCGCCTTGAGATCCAGAACACGGAGGTTCAACGGGCTGAGTTTTCCTACCACTCCACCTGAGCCCGCTAGGTTCAACAGGGGGATAGGATGACGAAGCAGTTCTTTTATACCACTGGACCTCCATCAGCAAGCATGCAGCTACAACGATTACGAGATCCACAAGGCATCTTACACACTGATCCCAAGGAGATTCTAGAACTGACCACGGATTTCTACAGCTAGCTCTTTCAGGTGGAGAGAGTGACTCCAACTTGCCTTGTGGCCCGTGAGTTAGTTTGGGACTGAGTTAGATTGGGACCATGTTCCAACAGTAGTCTCAAGGGAATTGTGCAGGAGACTGGAGGAGCCTTTCACAGATGAGGAGCTTTGGGAAGCCCTTAAAGCGCTTCCAACCCACAAGTGTCCTGGCGAAGATGGCTTGACTCTGGCCTTCTTTCGTAACTTCTAGGAGATCATTGCCAGTCCTTTCCGCTCAAGCTGCCAATAGATCTTCGACACCGGTTCCCTTCCTCAGTCCTGAGTAGAGGGTGGATTTGTTTGATCCCGAAAGGAGGAGATAGGTTAGACATCTGGCAATAGAGACCAATCACCCTGCCAGAAACCGCATACAAGATCCTTGCTAAGGTCTTGCGTTTGTGGTTGCAGCCTCATCTCACCGACATCATCCATGATACATAGACTGGCTTTGTACAGGGGCGCAGCATCCTAGACAACATTTTCACGTTTTGGGATTGGGCCAGGGAGGAGTCACAACCTTTGGCCATCCCTCTCTTGGATTTTGAGAAGGTGAAGTGGTCTTTCCTAGAGGGCACTATGTAGAGGTTGGGTTTCTCAAACAAATGGATTAGAGGAGTCTCTGCGCTCTATACGGGGAGCTCTAGTCAGATGCTTATAGGTAGACACATGGGTGAGGGCTGTCCCCTACCTCACTTTATTTTCCTTTGTGTGGCGGAGGCATTGGGCTACCACTTGAGATCGCAGGTGGCGGGCCTCATAGGGTTGAGGCTCCCAATCAGACATGAGAAGGAGCTGTTGGATTTTGAGTTTGCAGACGACACAGCCTTGTATGTAGAGGGCACCACAGTGAGCTTGGAGAGAGTCCGGGTAGCCCTGACTATTTATTGTGAAGCCTCGAGTGCACAGATCAACTTGACAAAATCATTCGGTTTCTTCACAGGCTATGAGGAGACACAGGAGATTCAAGAGTGGGGGAGTGCCTTTGGCTTCCGCTGGATACCGCGAGACCAAACAGCGAGATAGCTCGGGTGCCAAGTGGGTATTGATATTACAAGAGAGCAGCAGAGTGTTACGCGCAAGCTTCTCTACTTCTCAAAGGTCCCCCTTACTAGGATGGGTTCCCACATGATAAAGAGCCTCCATAGAGTCTGGCAGAGATTAGCAAGGGGCCTCATCCGAGCTCAGTCCCGTTGCATAGAGGAGTTTGAGCGTCAGCCCCTCATTTGGCACCCAGAGATCAAGGATCAAGATGGACATATGCTCGGACAACGGACCCACATTGGATGGGCACAGTGGGACAATGGCCCGGCCTGTTCCTTTGGCAAATAGAGCAAATTACCCATGGAGGCAGAGGCTTGGAGCCATAGCGCATACGCGAGGCATACGCGAGGGGCAGGTCAACGGATGAGGGAGTTTGACCTAGCCATCCCTAAGTCTTGGTGGGAGAGACTCCGCATGTGGATGGACATAGATGGTTGGGTCAGCTTTCTCGAACTGAGGTCCCCTTCATGATGATGATTCAGCGAGGCAGCAAGCAGGCTGGTTTCTACCGTGTAGGGCTTGGAGGCCTACTTCAGGCACTCAATGAGAGAGACTCACAGATGGACGGGAGTCTAGATGGGATTCATTGGCCGACAATAAGAGTTGTGGGCCGATTGGGGAAGGAGTGGCACATTGATCCTCCCAACATCCCAGAGGAGGATGCCCCCAGATGGCACCTCTGGCTTTGGGATGGTAGGCCCTTGAAGGAGGTCCAATGGGATCCGGGAGAGTGGTTTTGGCCTTCCAAGATCGGCCTCACCAAGCAGGTGGACGAGGTACCCTTTTTTTCCTCTACCACTCGGATTGGCAAGAGGCTTCAAATGGACTCTTCGACATGCACCCCTTCGAGGGAGAGACATTGGGTGGCCCAGAGGGTGCCCCAGGAGGTCCGTTCTAGGTTTTGGATGCATCTATGGTCCAGTTTGCGGCCAAGGAAGATCTCCTACTTCTTTTGGTTGGCCGCCCACGGAGGCTTGCCCATAGGCCCGTGGTTGGAGCAGATGCAAGTGGAAAGGCAATGTCATTGTTGCTCTGCTGGAGTTCTGGAGACAATCCCTCACTGCCTTTGGAGCTATCGTAGGGCAGTGAGGATCTGGATGGGAGCCCTCATGATTATGACCCACATGCAGAGCCTTCAAAGAGACTACACTTGGGGGATGGTGGCCTAGTTGACTGAGGGAGGTCACGCGTTCCAAATTGATGAGGTCTCCCAAATACAAGGTCAGAGCATTTAGAGGATAGGGCTCCATGAGGCGGTCCCTCCTAATAGCCCGGATCCTCATTCCCCTCCGACAGATAGCGTGTGAGGCAGTCCTCCTGATAGCCTGGATCCTCATTCCCCTCTGGAGGATAGCATGTGGAAGGTAGTAGCCAGTATCATGACGTGGAACATTTGGATTGCTCGTTGTAATCTGGTGATGGGTGAGCATCTGGTTCCACCCTCAGCTACCTTCGATGCCATTTGGCAGGATATCATCTACACCCTGTGCTCCACTTGGAAGCATGGGACCCCGGGCTCAAGGGCGACTGTCGCAAGGCATGCACGTTTCTGCAAGGCTTGGTCTGCATGAGTTTTCTACATATTCACTCCGCTAGTTCTATAGTCCCCCCACCTGGCTGTTAGCCCCTGTACCAGAGATTCCCTAGGCAGTGAGCTGGGTATCTCTGGAACAGGCTGGTTTTCCATGCTCAGCACCTTCGGGTGCTGCTGTTTTGTATGAAGTTTTTCAAGCATAAATAGAAGTTTCCTTTCTTTGCAAAAAAGAGAGAGAGAGAGAGTCATCTCCTATCTGTATACTAGAGAGTGAGGGCTTCTATGTGATGTGAATGCGCAGAAGAACTAGTATTTGTGTCCTTTCTTAGCGTATTTCTACACTTGTTTTGGGAGTTGGGCAGTCCTAAGGTGCAGTTCTACCACATACTCCAGTCGACCAGCAGCACAGTTCTGCCCTGGAGTTGTACCAGGCCCATGAAGGTTTTCTCAGTCGTAAGGCAGAGTTTTTCCTGACATTTGCTGCGCAGTCTCATCTCTTTGCATTCATTTTTGAGCTGTCTCAGTTTGCACATGCATATCATTCTCTGGTCACATATTCCGCTGCATTTTGACCAAATTGGCACCAGGCAATTCGATACAATAAAACTTCTAACAAATATGAATACACTTCAAGAAAATATACAATATAATGTCAAGGACTCTAACTAGATGTTGATATCAGCTCTACAAATCCAAGAGAGAGAAGCAGAAAATCCATGGTATAGTAAGACGTGTCATGAAGCCAAGGTAGGCCCAATACTTACAAGGTAGTGGACGAAGAATTTCCATTCCTTTTTCCGAAGTTCGGCCCTCTGAATCTGCGCAAGGAAAAGTTGACTCATCAGGGCACTTATCACCAGCAAGAGTTCTTCACAAAATGCCACATTGAGCTTGCACACAAAAACAACAGGGCAGCACGCAAATTTCGTACTAAAAGAAAATCCTGCTCTGTTTTATTTTTCAACAAGATTATCAACCAATACTCAGGGGGCCTTCCAAGGCTGACCAAGTGAGTCGGCTGGCTCGTAGAAGCCTCCAGCTCCTATGTAAGGGGGGGTGTTGCCTATAAATAAGCTCTCATGCCTTCAAAACTGTGCTGCCATTTGGCAGCTCTACCTGGCTATACAGCCTGGACTCAAGGCAGGTGTTGTCTTGTCCCATCCCCCTCTACTGCATCTATGTCCTCCTTATATGGGGGCTCACGGGAGGGGCAGTGACCTCCAACCCTTGGCTGAAGTTTTGGGGTAAACAGTTTTCCCTACATCCCACGACTTTGAGCACTTTAGAGAGAGAGCGCTTAAAATTTAATAATAGTATCTGATGTGCAACGTTGTGAATACAAGCTGCAGCTCTATACATAATCGCAGCATCCTGTTTCTGCCTGTTTGGATAAATCTGCTAGTGTGAAAGCCAGGTTCAATACTTTTTTGCAATCTTTCGGAACAACTACAACGTAGGAGCCTATGTAATATCCTTCAGTACTAGGCATCGATAGTGGCGTCCTGTTTCTGAGATAAGTCTGCTATTGTGAAAGCCTAGTCCAAGCCCTTTTTGTAGTATTCCAGAATTTCTTCGATGTGGAGCTTCAGGAAAAGGTATTTTTTAACAGAAGCTGATTTCACATGACTACGAAATGACATGCTTCGCATATATTCCCGATACCTTGAATGTCCTTCTAGAGTTTTTTAGCGGAAATTTTCTAAGCGTTGGCTTGATGCTGAGCTGCGTTCTTTAGGTTCGACAATCTGTGAAACGCAAGAAAACCAACCTTGGCCTCGTAGATGAGTGGACCATGGTATGCCAAAACTTTCTCGCCCTCTGAGAAAAGCCCAACTTGGCTCATCTCTTCGCCATGATTATCGCGAACATCTGTGGCTGTATCTTCCTTTCCTCCAGACGTGGAGCTCCCCATGCCCGCCCAAGATCTCAACGCTAATAAATCAGTGGAGTTCAGCCGTCTGCTCCTTGCTCAATTTCAAATAGATAGTCGGGCGCGCACACATCCCCCCCTCTATGTTATTGGCATTGCCTCCTATTGAAACTCCTTAAGTGTAATTTTAAAAACAAGGCTGAACGGTGTTCATTTGGCCTGCCTTACATTTGCGCATCCAAAGCTTTATTCCAATGTTGTGAATGTTAGCGAATGGTCACTCCACTATATATATTTAGTCCCTTTGTCTTTGTTTGTTGCCAATGTCGTTGCCCATTGGTGGTCTATTGCAGACCCTTGGATTGTTGTAGGCGAATAGTTGTTCCATGCTTTTTGTTGCCATAAACTGGAGCAGCCGGTTTTTGCTGCTAGTGTTGTTATCTATACTATTCTTTAAGGAGAGGTTTCAATGTGGGGAGATTTAGAGGCTTGGAAAGAGGAAAATGGAGGTTCGTGGGAGCTTCGGAGGAGCGTGGAAGAGGTTCGAGGAGTGCCAGTGTAAGAAGAGCAACAGAGATTCCACAGGTCCTAGACTGTGAGTTGCGGCAGAAGGCGCATGTGGCACGAGTCCCTCCGTGGCCACTATGGATTCAGATGCAAAGGAGCGAGTATACATACAGAGGGGCGAGTGATGCATTCGCGAGTCTCGCTGAATCAGTGAACTACAAAGGCAGACAGAGTGGCTGAGCCATAATAGCTGGCACGTGATCGAGGATGGCACGTATTACGTGGCAGTAAAGCGTGGCATCAAACCGATGGGCAAAGCACACGTGGCGACATCAAACGTTGCGAAGCCCAATCAGCGAGGATGGCAGCCAGCATGCAACCAGTATAGAAGGCAGAGGGAATAAATGCTCGGGCTCACGTGTAGTGTTGTGGAGGTTCGGGTTCGACAACGTGGACACTTGGCAAAGACACAAAGACACATGGTGACGTCGTGCGACTCAAAATGGTAGCAAACTATAGTGGCAGACTGACATGGTTCCATACAAAGTCCAAACTGGTAGATTGGTAGACTGAGCACGCATGGAGTGATGTGACATGGTGCAAGTGCGAGCTCCTTCTAGAGTGAAGTGGCTACAGTGTGCGCTCCTCTGTGCTGATGTCGTCTCGTAGTGGGCAGTGCAAATGACATGTTGCAAGATGGCGCGGTGCGTGCGATCACATGGTAAATCACAACGCAAGCTCGACCGACACGATGACGTGTCGCAAGATGATGCGATGACATGGAAGATCTCTGCGCGCCATCTACGATGGACAACTACACCCTAGTTTTCGTGCTAGTTCAATTCACTGGGAGAGGGGGGGAGAGAGAGAGAGAGAGAGCATGTACTCTACCCTGAACCTTGGAACCTCCTCCTAACTCTGGACTCCTTCTAAACCCTAGAACTCCTTCTGAACCCTGGAACCTCCTTCTAACCCTGGAACCTCCTTCTAATCCTTAAACTCCTCCTAAACCCTACAATCCCCAATGAAGGCGAAAGCCTCCATTACCTCAACAAAGATGATTTACATTCCTTTTACACATGCATGCACTTTGTTTGCTTACTACACTTAAGCCTACATCTCTTATCGGAACGCGACTCGAGGTCCTGAGCTACATGAATACTACAATCGACAACCCTAGTATATCTATAGGTGACAAAAAGCCTCGGAACCCTGCATAATGAGAGAACCCAGCTCTTCCTACGAAAGCAGTAGGAAAGAGCCAACAATCTCCTTTAAAGAACTAAGGTTTAGATGACCAAACCTCTCATGCCACAGCTTAGTGTTCTTCACATCCACTCGAGCACTGAAAGGTGAGAGTTCGTAGATGTTGTTGCACTATGTACCTTTACCAACGACTTTCCCTTGAAGATCCAAAATCTGTGCACCATTCTTATCGAATTGAACTTTGAGGTCCTGATCCGTGATCGCAGAAATGGACAACAAGTTCCTCTTAATATCATAAAGAAAATTGAACAACTGTTTTACAACTCCATCTAACTTGAGAGCAATTGTACCTTTTCCTTTTGCTGGACATCTTGCATCATTGCCGATTGCTATGAGGATGTCATTCCCTACCGGCTGTAGAGAAGTATACCAATCCTTCCGACTGGTCATGTGGCACGATGCACCACTGTTAATAATCTAAGGTTCATCTGCAAGTACATGAACTGCCTCCATGAAAATCTCCTCAATTGCTACAAACAACTCTATTGGTACTGCCTGCGCGCTGTTGTTGGACTCTTTCTTTACTCCATTCTCATTTGCAATCTTCTTTCGGTACTCATTCTGCTTGTGCCCTGCCTTGTTGCAATAGAAGCACTTGATCTTCTTCTTTCACTTTTTGCCTCCATTCTCTTCTTCATTTCGAGCCCTACGCAAGACATCGACCACCACCTTACTTCCATCCTCACATTGTAAGTGACTTCGAGCCCATCTCCCAGTGATAACCCAGCCTTCCACCCACCGTCCATTGTTCCTCAACAATCCCGTTACATCAAGAAAGACTTGGAGAGCGTTCAGGTGACCACCTCTCCTTCCCTTTCGATTTGTCAGTCAAGTTTTTTATTTCTTCCCATTTCCACCTCCCCCCCTCCCCCTCCCCCCTCCCATTTCCACCTCCCCCCTCCCCCTCCCCCCTCCCATTTCCACCTCCCCCTCCCCCTCCCCCCTCCCCTCCCCCCTCCCATTTCCACCTCCGCCTCCCTCTTCCCCCTCCATTTCCACCTCCCCCTCCATTTCCACCATCCTCTCCCCCTTCCCCCTCCATCTCCCCCCTCCATTTCCACCACCCCCTCCCCCCTCCATTTCCAATTCCCCCCCCCCCTCCCCCTCCATTTCCACCCCCCCTCCCCCTCCCCCCTCCATATCCACCACCCCCTCCCCCTCTCCCCCTCCATCTCCACCACCCCCTCCCCCCCCCCCCTCCATCTCCATTTTCACCTCCCCCTCCATCTCTATCTCCATCTCCATCTCCACCTCCCCCTTCCCCCCTCCATCTCCACCTCCCGCTCCCCCTCCCCCCTCCATTTCCACCACCCCCTCCCCCTTCCATTTTCACCTCCCCTTCCCCCTCCATCTCCACCACGCCCTCCCCCTCCCCCCTCCATTTCCACCACCCCCTCCCCCCTCCCCCTCCATCTCCACCTCCCCCTCCCCCCTCCCTTTCCACCACCCCCACCCCCTCCCGCCTCCATCTTCACCACCCCCTCCCCCCTCCCCCTCCATCTCCATCTCCCCCTCCCCCTCCCTCTTTCCCTCCCCCTTTCTCTCTCTCTCTCTCTCTTTCCCCTCCCCCCTCCATCTCCACCACCCCCTCCCCCCTCGCCCCTCCATCTCCCCCTCCCCCTCCCCCTCCATTTCCACCACCCCCACCACCTCCCCCTTTCACTCTCTCTCTATCCCTCCCCCTTTCTCTCTCTATCTCTCTCTTTCCCTCCCCCCCTCTCTCTCTTTCTCTCTCATTCTCTCTCTCTCTCTCTCTCTCTCCCCCCCCTTACGCCCCCTCTCTCTACAATCCCCCCTCTCTCTTTTCTCTCTCCTCTCTCTACCATCCCCCACTCTCTCTTTCTCTTACACACACACACTCTCTCTCTCTCTCTCTCTCTCTCTCTCTCTCTCTCTCTCTCTCTCTCTCTCTCTCTCTCTCTTTGTGTCTCTCTCACTCTCTCTCTTGTCTCTCTCTGTCTCTACTCTCTCTCACTCTCTCTCTCATTCTCTCGCCCTCCCCCTCCTTCCCCCCCTCTACCATCCCCCTCCCTCTTCTCTCTCCCCCCCCTCTCTCTACCACCCCCTCCCCCTCTCTGTAACCCCCCCACCCCCAGTCGCCCCGCAGAGCCGCCTCGCCATGTGACGCTCTCGCGGTGACATGCCAACACCCGCCCGCCCGTGCCCTACAACCCCGCCGCCAACCTGCCCCACCCCGTCGCTCGCCCCTATGCCACCGTCCGCACCTGTGCCCCGCACGCCCGCTGCTCCCCACCCATCGCCCCTCCGCCGCCCCTCTCCCTGCCCCCTCTCCTCTCACCCCGCCCGCCACCCCCACCCGCTGCCCCCTCTCCTCTCACCCCTCGCCCTCACCCCCTGCCCGCCGCCTCGCCCCCCTCTCCTATCCCCCCTCGCCCCCTCCCCTCTTCCCCCCACCGCCCTCAAAACACCCCCCCTTGCCGCATCGTCGTCGGGAGTGCCCCCCCCCAACTGTGTTTTTTTTAATTTAAGAAACCCTAACCTAACCCTCGGAGTTGCCTAACCTAGGTTAGGTTAATCCCATTAAGGTTCGATTAGTCTAACCTCGGTTTAGTTTACCTGAGGTTATATAACTAACCTTCAGTTAGTCACTAACTGTAGTTAGTGCATTCAGTTAGGTTAGTATTAACCTACATTAGGTTAGTTTTAACCTTAGCTCAGTTAGTATAACTGTTAGTTAGTTACCCTAACTCAGTTAGTTGCACTAACTGTGCTCAGTTTAACATTAACTAGGTTAGGTTAGACTAACTATTAGGCATCTAACTAGACAACTAAGTTAGTTAACCTAAGTGGATTAACTTGGTTCCAACCCCTCAGTTGGAATTCAAGTCCATTCACACCACCTTTAGGACCCCCCCCAAGGTCAATTTTACCCCTACATTAACTCCTCGTAACTCATCCGTTTGGGACCCAATTGAATCCCGTTTGAACCCAAATTTAACACACGGAAACACCACGCTACGGGGTATTTCTCTAATCATTTTCACACCATTTCGACATCCCTAGCACTCGCTCATTCGCGCCCCCGTGTGGGCCCTGTTTCGCACAAATTCACTCATATCTTCACGCCACGACCTCCGATTAACGATCTATCTGCACCAGCACATTTCCCTACACACGTAGGACAATCTTAGACACATTATTAGCATGACGGTCCCTACACAAACTAACACCACTCTAACCCTCCTAACAAAGCTACATCCACACCCGCACTTGTGGCAGAGACACCCTTGGCAAATCTCGCACAATCTACATGCAGCTACATTCTGGCCAACGCCTTCGACTCCAACGCTCGCCACATCAACATATAACTCCGCTGTAACACCTGCCCCTACCACTCTACCCCGAATCCCCCCCAAAGATTCAACTCCTCCCTTTAACTCCTCCACGCCCCAACATGGCTGGATTCCATCATGACAAGGATGGGGATATCGAGCTCAATGCAGAGGCTGACAACTTCTTCAATCGACGAAATAACAACAATCAAGGCCGACGCCCCTTGGGAAAACTGGAACTTACCAAATATAATGGTAGGGGAGACCCAGCCCGATTCCTCCAGCATCTTGATGCCGCATGTCGAGCAGGTGGCGATCAATCCCATGAAACCAAGGTGGCTTGGTTTCCAATGGCCTTAACTGATGAAGCGTCAGAATGGTACCTAGACCTTCTCGTCGTGGAAGAACGTGCCACATGGGACCTACTTTAAACCGAATTCAAATGACGCTTTCAAACGAAGAGGCTACAAGATGATCCCGCTCTCCAACTCAGCAAGATCGAACAAGGTCGGAGAGAAGATGTACGCACATACTTGGGAAAGATGAAGAGATTAATTGCCAAATGTGACCCATGCCTAGATGCAAAGTACCTCATGGCATGGTTCATAGTAGGTCTAAGAAAGAAAATCCGAAAGGATATGAAAAAGATAAGCAGCTATGAAACATTCAGTGCTGCTCATGCGGCAGCCATTGACATCGAGGATGGCATGACTGACTCAGAGAAGATGTACGCACATACCTGGGAAAGATGAAGAGATTAATTGCCAAATGTGACCCACGCCTAGATGCAAAGTACCTCATGGCATGGTTCATAGTAGGTCTAAGAAAGAAAATCCGAAAGGATATGAAAAAGATAAGCAGCTATGAAACATTCAGTGCTGCTCATGCGGCAGCCATTGACATCGAGGATGGCATGACTGACTCAGACACTAGCAGTGATAATGGCAGATCTAGTACCCGAGATAAGCACTCCAAAAAAGGCAAATCCAAGTCCATTGACCAAAAATCAAATGAAGATTGCCTAGAGGCCATGACCTTGAAGCTGAAAGAAGATATGATGCAGGCCATGGATTAAAAACTTCACTTGTCTCGGCCACCAACTCAAACATATCCACGGCGAGAAAATGTATGGTGTCCACATTGCATGGCAAATCATACAGCAAATGAGTGCCCAGTCCTTAGAGCCAGGATCACTGCACAAGCAAATCCACCGCCAAGGTTGTGGTGCCATATCTGCATCGTCAGTGGCCATGATGAGAATAGTTGCATCTTCAACATGCGCAACAACCCGCCTCGACCTCCATAGTACCAAGCGGCACCCATGCTAGTATACAAGCACCGGCACTTGCACAAGCGCCCCCAACTCCGAGGCTAAATCTTGTTCCTGTTCGAACACAAGTCCCACAACTACTCAGGAATCCGAATCCATGACCATATCCAAGAGCACCAAATCCTGCTCCTCAGGTAGTTCCAATACATCAATTACAATCCGAGAAAGTAGACTTGTTATTTGAGTATGAAGCAGAGTACCCAATGTACTATGTAGAAGGTGCAGAGGGTCTAATACCAGTTTATGCAAATCAAGTATGACCCAACACATTTCGAGCACCAATCAAGTGCTACAGTTGTGGAGAAAATCACCGAATCGCAGAGTGCCCTCATCGTGGTAGCCCAGCTACTTTCCAACCACTTTGCAGAGATTGTGGCATAGGACATGCGTGCATGGATTGTCCCATGAAAACTAAGATCCTAGAACAAATAGAGGTTAAGCCTGACGTCCCCATCGGCATCATTGGGGTGGACCATCAAAGTCTGGGTCCGGCAAGTGTAAAGTCACAACCTGTCAATGTAATTACACGCCAACAGAAAGAGGCCACCAAGGACCCTAACATTCCAATCCAACCAAAGCAACTTCTGGAAAAGAAAGCACAAGTGCCTCCACCTCTGCCAAGTAATGAGCAGCCGAGCTCATCCACATCAACTCCCGAGCCTCAAATAAAAGAAGCTCCATACCCGAATGCAGAGGTGGAGAAGGCTCGTTTTCAGGTACTTCAACAATGGGTCCAAAATGAACAAGCTCAATTTGAGGTTGAGAAACAAGCTCAAGACCCAATGCATGACTTGGCCCCACAAAGTATTGATACTATACTCGAGCCTTTGTTCCAACAATAAACTCCACAACAAAATGTACTGCCACGTCAACTTGAAGGAGCCGCACTATCTAGCATCCTGAGTTGCCCTGTGTCAATTCCCATCGGAATCCTCCTACAGAACTGTCCCAATCTCTGGGAGAGTTTCAAAGGATGGATTGAACTCGCAAATCCCCCTCCACCTATGAACGACATTGAAGATATCCCTATGCGGATGGGTGAGAGAGATGACATACGCAACATTCTTGTGCCTTTGATCCATAAGGCATATAATGAAGTCCAAGCCATAGTGGATGGTGGAGCAGGTAAGAATGTCCTATCAAAAGAGCTCTACAAAGAATGGGGTCTCCCACCAATGCAAAAGGCTAATTTCAACATATGCCTTGCCAATGATTCATGAGCTAAGCCCTTGGGAATAGTGAATGGCGTGTCCAGAAAGATCGCAGATGTTCGCTTTTCCCTTCAATTCACAATCTTGGATCTCCCAGAAAAATCCTATCAAATCTTACTGGGACATCCTTGGTTATGGGAAGCATCAGTCCTCCATGATTGGGGAACTGATAGACTGACAATCCAGAATCGAGACACTGCAGTCAGGGTGAATGTGGGGACATGAGCTATTAAACCAATTGTGCCTAGAGCATTGGATGACACATCTTCAACAACAATCTCAAGCAAATCAGCTCCCTTGCAACAGCATGCCATAGCAGGTGACTCACAAAGCAATGTCAATAACTAGATACAAACATTGGCAACCATCGACAACTACCATTCATTAGACCCCATCTTCTCACAGATAGATGCTAATGCACTACAGGTAGATCCTCCACTCCAACATGAAGAACCAATCGATCTAGAGATGCCATTCTTTATGGCTAACCTCAAATGGGATAATGAACCCAAAGAAGGTACCCATACCAATGATGACTCAGATTTTCCTTAGGACCTTGAAACAGAGGCTGCAAATGCTGAAATTGAAGATCAAATCTTTGATAATGACTTAGCCATTCTGCATGCCCTAATGGCAGTCGAGCTCCCAAAAGTTAAACCTCCACAGTTGAATAACAGTAGAAGATCTCGCAAGAAAGTTGAAGGAGGAAATTATAGAAAAGCCAAGGCCGAGCACTTTAATGAATTTAAACGAGTCCAAACAAGGATTCTCGAATTGTACCTTGCAAAGTCAACTCCCTCAAAATCAGAGCCACCACCTCTTGAATGGTCCCTTGAGGGACTGGAAGGCATATGCGTAGCAAATGAACCCTTACTTGGAAACACCTTACCTGTGGAAAAGTTACCCCACAGTTCCCAAGGTAAGAAGTTTCGGAAATATAAGCCACATGTGCGAATGAAGCTTGATCAAGAGACTTCAGAAAAAGAAAGAAAAGAAGAGCCTAACAAATTAATAAATGCAACTATGCCACCCAGTACACATGACACATGGCAGGCTAGTTCAACCCCATCAGAGGCCGATCTTCGAGAAGTGCCAGAATACTTCAAGAATTATACAAGTGGCAGTGCGCCAATAGCAATGCCAAGACCACTCAAAGAATATGAAGTTCAAGAAACCGATAGCATTGGAGAAACTCCAATCTATGAGGGACTAGCAAAAACACAAACAATAAACCTCGCCCTTGAAGGGGAGGAAGAAAAATTGGTTTTCATTGGGAAACAGCTTCGTCAAGAAGATGAAACTAAACTCAAAGAACTCCTAATGGAATACCGTGACTGCCTAGCATGGTCATACAAAGAGATGAAAGGAATTTCACCAGAAGTGGCAGTACACACGATACCTATAAGGGAAGGTGCTCACCCTAAGGTATGTGGACCTTATTGCACAAATCCTAAATATGGCACCATGGTTTATGACGAGTTGGAAAAACTCCTAGATGCCGGATTCATCTACGAGATAGAGCACACTGATTGGGTTTCACCCATTGTCATTGTACCTAAACGCAACAAGAAGCTCAGATGCATTAACTTAAAAAATGTGAATCCGGCACAATTAGGGATCAGTATCCCCTACCCTTAACATAAACAATGTTGGAAAAGGTGGCATGATCCGAAATATATAGCTTCTTGGGTGGTTATAACCAAGTGCAAATTGCTCCTCAAGACCAATCAAAAATAGCATCTACTATAGAATGGGGTATTTTTGCATATAGAGTCATGCCATTTGGCCTTTATAATGCCCCGGCCACATTCTAGCGAGTCATGTTCATAGCTTTCAGGTCATTTTTGAATAAGTTTTTACAGGTGTTCTTGGATGATTTGTGCATCGATTCAAACAAACAGGACCACTTCAAATGTCTAGAAGAAGTACTAATCAAATGCAAGGAGTATGGCATCTCCCTAAATCCAACAAAATGCCAGTTCATGGTCACCCACGGAGTTGTTTTGGGACACATAGTCTCTCAACATGGGATTGCAATTGACATGGAAAAAATCAAAATCATCATGGAATTGCCACCTCCTACAAATTCCAAAGGTGTACATGTCTTTATGGGACATGCCGACTATTATAGAAGATTTATATTGCAGTATGCCATGATAGCTAGACCTTTTTACAAATAATTAGAGGAGTTCTTATGGACCGAAGAGTGCAACCAAGCCTTTGAGCTTTTAAAGTGGCGCCTAATCACAGCACCCATCCTTATATCTCCCAATTGGGATATTGATTTTCATGTTCATACTGATGGATCTAAGTATGCAACTAGGAGTGTGCTTTGTCAACCTGGTGAACATAAGAAAGACTACCCCTTCTACTTCGCCAGTCGACAACTCAATGATGCAGAGATCAACTATACAACCACAAAAAGAGAAGCCCTAGCGAGGGTGTATAGTGTAATTTCGGCACTATCTATTGGCAAATGATTTTGTCTTGTACACTGACCATCAAGCATTACTTTATCTTGTGAACCATCCATGTACCACAGGAAGAATAACTAGATGGCTCCTCTTGCTTCAAGAATTCAACTTCAAAATAGTGGTCCGCAAAGGTGCCCAACACTACATTGCCGATCACATGTCTCGAGTCAAGTCAGGAGAAGAAGCCACTGGAGTAGAAGATGACTTACTAGATGCAACACTATTTCAAATATATGCTGTTCCAGAATGGTGCAGAGATATCATTGGGTACTTGATGGCAGGAAGACAACCCCCTGACATGAAAGTAGTAGATGCCAGAAAATTGATTCTAAAGGCTGCACCCTATCAACTCACTACAAGACAACTATACAAGATGGGCAAGGACCAGATCTTAAGAAGATGTGTAATGAGATCATGCCAATCCTGAGTGAAGTCCATGAAGGCATTGCAGGAGGACACTTCCAAGGGGAAGCCACAGTAAGAAAAGTTCTCCTCGCAGGCTATTGGTGGCCAACACTATGGGCAAATGCCTATGAATATGTAAAAGGCTGTGATGTATGCCAACAGACTATTAAACCACAACACAAAGACTTCAATCCCCTAACACCAATTGTTGCACAAAAACCATTTGAAAAATGGGGAAGTGACTATGTGGGTCCCATACATCCAGCAACAAAAGGAACACAGGCACGCTACATCATTGTGGCCACTGATTACTTTACAAAATGGGCTGAAGCTAAAGCAGTCAGAAAGGCAGATGCCAGTAGCACAGCAAGATTCTTATACGAAAATGTGATCACCCGATTCAGATGCCCCATTGAAATTGTGTCGGATAGAGGCACACATTTTGTCAATGAGGTAATCCAAGAACTCTTGTCTCGCTTCATGGTAATCCATAGAAAAAGCACACCCTACTAACCCCCAAGGGAATGGACTAGCAGAATCCACAAACAAAATAATATGCATTATCCTCACCAAAATAGTAGAACCACAGTGTTCTGATTGGGCAAAGAAACTAATTGTAGCCTTATGGGCATACAGAACCACATTCAAGGTCAGTACAAGGAACACACCTTTTTAATTGGTGTACGGCCTTGAAGCTGTGGTCCCACTCGAATTTGTAATATTAAGTCTATGCATCGCAGTACAGGAACACGTGGGTGACCATGAATCCTTGAAAGAAAGGCTCTATCAGTTGGAGAAGCATATAGAGACAAGACTAGTCACCTACCATGCCATGACAACAGAAAAACGTAGAAGAAAGGCATGGTTTGATAGAAATTTGAAAGCTAAAGACATCAAGGAAGGCGACTTAGTCCTGTTATACAATGCCAAAGTACACAAGGGGAAACTAAAGTATCTAGGTCAAGGACCATACCGAGTACGAAAGATGAATCCCATCGGAGTTGTGCTGCTAGAAACATTGGATGGAGTCCAATTCAACACAACAGTAAACGGGAGCCGATTGAAGCGCTACTACATCAACACGCAAGCCATCCCCGACAAAAATGAAGATTTGGGAAACCAAGTCTTCCTTAGTTAGGATTAGATTGTATCACGAGCACTCACTAGCATATGCACGTTTTTGCACATATAATTTTCACTAGATTGTTACACGCACACTCACTGGCATATGCACGTTTTTGCAGATGTAGGAATACCTAATCGATTTCGTATTAGGGATGATTGAGTCTTAGTTTCCCTATTAAATCCCACAAATGAGCATATAGTTAGACACATCACATGCACTCACATGATTTTGCATAGGCACATAATAGATTGCGTCAATAATGGTATCACACACTTTCATTCCATACTCTCAAAGCATGCAATGAATTCACAAGCAATACACGAAGCTATGCCAAAACTCAAGATGAATTGGCAAAAGAGTCTACAGCCTCCGCAATGAGACCCCCGCCAAACATCACAACCGTCTCCTATATGCAAAAATATCAGACTTGCATACTAATTATCTACAAGCTCAATGATACGGGTGTAATTGCATCCAACATGTATGCAAGATAGCAAGAAATGCCAGCCTCAACAATGAGACCCCCGCCAAACCTCTTCCCAAGAAGATTCGATGGTAGAGTCTGCAACCTTAGCAATGAGATCCCCTCTGAAATTCATAGCTGTCTACCCCTCCTTAAGAGGAGATAAGCTTCTTGACTACAAACTACAAATTGTATGGTGCAAAAGCATTACAGCAGGAATGACTCGCATGTCACAAGCTAAACAACCATTGGATTACGCACATGGCATCCCAATTTTGAAATCGCAATAAGCCATAACCCGAGGATGGGTAATAAAATGGATCCGGGAGTATGCTGACTCTGTGCCAACATGAACTTATGTAGAAAGAGAATGTGATACAACTTTGTGTTACAACTTTGTGATACAACTTTGTGTTACAACTTTGTGATACAACTTTGTGCTACAACTTTGTGTTACAACTTTGTGTTACAACTTTGTGATACAACTTTGTGATACAACTTCTACATGTAGAAAGAGAATGTGTTACAACTTTGTGTTACAACTTTGTGATACAACTTTGTGTTACAACTTTGTGTTACAATTCCTACATGCAGAGAGAGAAGCTCTCCAACTTGTATAAATACCCCATAATGGAATGAAGCCCACACTCTTTGGGGCATTGTGTTGAGTCTACTTTGGTATTCCAAGCATTTGTCTTAAGTGTCCATGCTTCCTTGCACTCCACGTCCAAAAGCATGTCCTAACCTTGCAACTTCTCCTCCCCTCTCCTCCAACCTTGCAACCCACCCTCTCCCTCTCCTTCTCCCTCATCCTCCTTCCTCCTCCTTCTCTCTCCTCCTCCTCCTCCTCCTCCTCCTCCCTCCTCCTCCTCTCTCCTCTCTCTTCTTTCCCCCATGCTCTTACACCTTCTTTCTCTCCCACTCCTATGCTCCCCCTAAACCCTTTGTTCCTCATCCCTTAAACTCCATGATCCACGAGGGAGACGAGTTCTCCACCATATACTCTACCCTGAACCTTGGAACCTCCCTCTAACCCTGGACTCCTTCTGAACCCTGGAACCTCCTTCTAACCCTAGAACCTCCTTCTAATCCTTAAACTCCTCCTAAACCCTACAATCCCCAATGAAGGCAAAAGCCTCCACTACCTCAACAAAGATGATTTACGTTCCTTTTACACATGCATGCACTTTGTTTGCTTACCACACTTAAGCCTACGTCTCTCACCGAAACACGACTCGAGGTCCTAAGCTACACGTATACTACAATCGACAACCCTAATATATCTGTAGGTGACAAAAAGCCTCGAAACCCTACATACTGAGAGAACCTAGCTCTTCCTATGAAAGGAGTAGGAAAGAGCCAACAATCTCCTTTAAAGAACTAAGGTTTAGATGACCAAACCTCTCATGCCACAGCTTAGTGTTCTTCACATCCGCTCGAGCACTGAAAGGTGAGAGTTCGTAGATGTTGTTGTGCCGTGTACCTTTACTGACAACCTTCCCTTGAAGATCCAAAATCTGTGCACCATTCTTATCGAATTGAACTTTGAGGTCTCGATCCGTGATCACAGAAATGGACAACAAGTTCCTCTTGATATTTGGCACATAAAGAACATCGGACAATTGTTTTACAACTACATCTGACTTGAGAGCAATTGTACCTTTTCCTTTTGCTGGACATTTTGCATCATTGCCGACTGCTACCAGGATGTCATTCCCTATCGGCTGTAGAGACGTATACCAATCCTTCCGACTGGTCATGTGGCATGATGTACCACTGTCAATAATCCAAGGTTCATTCATAGGTACATGAAGTGCCTCCATGCAAATCTCCTCAATTGCTACAAGCAGCTCTACTGGTATTGCTTGCGCGCTATTGCTGGACTCTTTCTTTACTCCGTTCTTCTCATCTGTAATCTTCTTTCGGCACTCATTCTGCTTGTGCCCTACCTTGTTACAATAGAAGCACTTGATCTTCTTCTTTCTCTTTTTATCATCAGAAGAAGATGGGTTACCAGAGTCCTTACCCTTACCTTTCTTTGATTCAGCATAGAAAGCCGAATCTTCTCCAGTCCTCATCTTTTGATGCATCTCCTCCTCCAGAAGCATTGCGCTGAAATCATCAAAGTTGAGGGGCGGATTTCTGTTCTACGTATTCAGTGCCATAACAAGACTATCGTACTTTGGTGGGAGAATCCGTATGCACCTTCGTGCTAGATTCTCGTTGGTGATGGTGATGCCAATCGCAGTCATCTAATCGCACAGATTCTTCACCCTAGTGATGAACTTCTTTGCCGCTTCAGACTCAGACAGTTTCTCGTTCGGGAGTTGAGTCTCCAGATTTTGAATCTGCGTCTGATTCGTGGTCTCGTATTGATTTTTCAAGATTGTCCATGCCTCCTCCGTTGTGGTGACATGTTGAATTAACGCCATGACAGAATCACTTACACTGCAGATAATATAACACAGCGCATCTGTATTTCTTCTTGTCCACATGAGAATCTCATCCGCAGTTGGTACTATCTGTTGTCCTGCATTAGCTAGATTCGATCTTGCAACCAGCTTCACGTCCACCCCAGTAGTAGTATCCCAAAGCTCGTATGCGCTTAGGATGGTCTTCATCTTGAATTTCTAGAGTGGATAGTTAGTGCCGTCCAACTTTTCACTTTCATCGAACATTGGGATTCGTAGTCTTGCGGGCTGGACCATCTCTCACAATCTGCTCACAAATAGAAACACACTACCAAATCTTCTTGCTAGAGTCCAAGCTCTGATACCATGTAAGAAAACAATACAACGTCTGTGCTCAATAGATAACAGGATCTTGTATGCAAGAGAGAAAAGCAGATAGTATGGAGAATAAAAATTTTGATTACTGTAGAACCGATATAATAGATGGTACTGCCTCCCAGCCGTGCGCTCCTATGACAGAAGCTTTGATGACATGCTAGAAACAATAGAGGACAAAGGCTGGATGCTAAGGAATCAGGGTTGCTGTAGCCAGTGATAAAATGGGCTTCACGGGCTTGCTCTTATATAGCCACAGTCGTAGTCAATCAGACCCGATTGGGTGATCGACCCAGTCCGCCCAAAACAGTCGACTGGGGGTCGGTCCCCAAATAGGCGACCGACCACATGATAGAACCGGTGCGCAAAATAGACCAACAAACCTACAGATACCGTTCGGCCCAGAGCCATCCGGGATCATCTGGGGCTCCAAACAGGCCCTGTAACCCGAGAGTGGGCTGCCTCGGGAAATGCTTTGTCTACCCTCAATGCGATCAGTCATGGGATGCCTTCCCACATTTGCATGTAGCCTAGTTGGCAGTGTGCCAACTCCATCCAGCCATTAGGCCACACATGGCCCCCATCTAGTGTCCAAACCGGGACCTACTGGATAACAGAGATACTCAAATGCCTTCTCCTCATATGGGGGGCTTACAAGTAGAGTTAGCTAGTTCGCACCTGGTTACACAAGAGTGGAGCATTGATATCTAGCAAGGGTGCCCACCTTCTTTCTGTAGCAGAAAATGTCACGAAGGAAGTTGGTGAGCCTAATTGCCTGAGCATTGCAAACACATTTTGCTTCAATCGTCTCTTGTAATTGGCTGATATCCACAGGCATATGAAGTCTCGATATACTATTTTTTATTGTAGTAGTTGCTCTATGTTAGTGTCTACAAGAGCTGCTTGTAAACAAACTCCTTGGAGTTGTGCCTTCCACATTCAGACACACCCCAAGGAGACCATTTGCTAGATGAGTACTTTCATGGTTTTGAAGAATAGGTTCTCAATGCATAGTGTGAACCACCGATCGAGCACCGATCCTTGTGCCATAGCTCCCACTTGACTATGTCTTGGTACGTTCTCACTGTTGCTGCTTTGTTATCTCTTTTTTCCCCATAATATAGTGTAGGGAAGCCTAGTTCTTTGTAGTGCTTGTCGTGCAATAGGCCTAGTGGTGAGAACCCTTCCAAGGGAGCAATGTTTATGGTCTTGTCCTCAAAATCTATCACTTGATGTAGCATGTAAATCCCATGCACAAGGGTGTCTGTGGCCTCGTTCTTGAATGCTTCATTGCTCTCGGTGTCTTTCTCAAGCTCCCCTATGTTTTTCATGTTGTCTTGTAGTTTTGTGATGTGTTGCAACTAGAGTGTGTTGACCCTGACATTGTTCTCTCGATATAGGGGTGTTTCTAATAATTCATTTAGTGCATGCATGATTATGTTTGGTCGGACCAAGCCACTAGCCTAGTTATGTTTATAATCCAAGCATCTCTTGATTGCTACAACGACCATGGCACTGTCATTGATGAACCATGGAAGCAACTGCTGGGCCCTCTCAACATCTGCAAAAACATTTACTATGCTTCCATGCAGTCCTACCTGGCTTTCATAAGTTAGTTGCTTGATTTGGGCAAAAGGTATCCTTATCAAGATGAGGTGCTCCTCGACCCTGTTCAAAGATGATGTTATGTTGGTTTTGGTGGGAAGCTTTGCCGTGAGGCAGCAAAACTTTGGTGCTTTATTGTTCTTGATGTGCTTGTGGCAAGCAAAGCACATGAACGACTCCTCGACAAGTTTGCGTTTCTCCCAAAGGTAGTTACTATCCATGAATTCTATGCAAGCTTGCATGCTTTAGCTTTGTTTTGAATATGAGGCAGCCGCAGCTATTGCACTCATAACTTGGCATGTCTTTGATCTTTTCTAGATATTGTTTTTGCTTTTTTGTCTGCCCCATCACCTGGCTTGTTCGAGGCCTCTTCTTGCTTGTGTTAGAGTGGAGAGACAACGTGCTATTCTCCCTTTCATTGTTTGCATGCGTTTTGCTTGCCTCGGTGGTGACTGGCTTCTTGGCCTTGATTGGCCATGTCCTATAAATTTGGGCGCAAACACTTTTGTGGTTATACCTATCATTTCCCACTTGGTCTTTGAATGCTTCAACAATTATCTTGGATGGGTGCCCTTGATGGCTTTCCATCAATTGAAACAACAATGCCTCATGCTCTGTCGCCTAGTTTGAGAGGCAATAGTGGGACAATTGTCATTGGTGATGTTGTTTTGTTCAACAACAAAGAATGCACTATTCCAACGTTGTGTGGCCTGATAACCACCTACTTGAGGATTTGCTTCTCACTGCACTCCAAGAGCTTGAAGGTGCAATCTAAAATTTCTTGCAATATAATTAAGTAGTTGATCACAAGACATCGAAAGGAGGTGCATTTGCCTAAACAAAGGCGTCGTTATTAGTACTCTACTTTTGAGATGCAACAGCATGGCAGTTGGTGCTTTCAAGAATGGATTGCAACATATCGCAACTACAGGTTGGTAGCAAGGCATGCATGCAAATAACAATGCTGCTATTGCTAGGGTTTCGAATAGCAAAGTCATCATCGAGTCGCACATCGTGATGCATATGAGATGGTTGGATATCCATGGCTTGTGCACAGTTAGACCATCCTTCTTTTATTTTATTTGGTTTGCAGGGAATGTGGTTGCCAACAGCAAAAAACAATGACCAAACATTATAAAGCATACGTAGGAGTAAAAAGAAGAGTGGCACCATATGCAAAGTTCTGCTTTGATTTGTGTCGCCATGTACAATGAGAATTCCAAGTTGCAAGGTGAGATCTACAACTGAGTTTTCCTTTGCAAGAGTGAAGCCAGAGTCCACTTTGGTAGGTGCTCGAAAAACACAAACTTGAAGTGCAACACAAGGAACAATAAACTATTTACAAAAACATAAACAAGGCATTTCTAGTCAAGCACTCTAAACTGGTGGCCACAACACTATGACTTTGGAACTCTATGAAAGGATAGTTTAGCTTCAACACCTCATCCACATGGCTCCCACGGATTTGTATGGTGACCTGCAACCTGTCACGGTCAACGACACATCCTTTTAAGGATGGAATGTGAAAGATTGTTTGGATGCAATCACATGAATAGTAGAAAGGTTGTGTCGGGTTGTTGACACATGGGCCACCGCAAGCTTTGCATTAGAATTTGACCTGTGGGCTGTTGAGGCCGACAAAGTGTAGCACTCTGGTGACCTAAAAGATAGCCATTTTGCTTGTTAGCATGGTTTTTCTGTTTGACTATCAAATGTGAATGCTGCACCTCACATTTTTACCATAGCCTAATTGAGATACTTGTTGCATAAAAGTCTTTTGTAGGGATATGCAAAGGCTGCTTGCTGTAGGCACAATAGCCAGGATGGTGAAGTCGAAAATAGCAAGAGCGTGCCTTGCACACATGAAGGAAATATTATTGGCAATGTACATTACCATGCCCTCATCTATAAACTCTTGGACAAGGCGAGCAAGTGTATGTCTCCTCTCAGTGACGATGAAAGTAAGCTGCAACAGAAGAAATTATAGCTTGGCAAAAACTACAAATAGGCCTAATAATTGTGTGATAAAATGGAGTGACCCAAGTGTACCATGACTCGATCTTCGGCATTTGGCCCATTTTTAATGATGATTTGGTTAGATGGTGGGCCATCCAAGTCCACTTTCATGACAACAAAAGCTATGGTTGCCATTAGTGACACGAAGGAGGTCTTGCTTGTCTCCACCTAGTTTGCTGCCCAGGTGCATAGGTTCTTATAGGCTTCTCGAGGATAAAAGATATAATGCCTTTGAAAGGCTAAGCTTTGAGTATTGTTGTGGTCACATCCACACACAATGATAGAAAAGATGTTCCACCTTCACCTAACATGCGCTTGGCTATGGCAGGTCCCTCTATCTTGAAGTAGCCATTGACCTACAAAACATCTTTTAATTGAAGCATGTATGCATGTGGAACATGTAGGGTGACGGTCTCGCAGCATTTTGCATCTCTCATATCCATGCACATGCATATTGGGTATGACACGTCACGTGCTTTGAATGTCCCATACTTTGACAACACCTTCCCCTTAAAGGTGAAGCGGTAAGGCACATACTTTGAAAGGGAAGTAATAAGTAGAGTCAGGAGGGTGCCCAAGTTTCGTAGGGCTAACTCTGTGGGGATGATTTGGCAAAGATGGTGGGCTTCATCATTTGCATTGATTGAAGTTCCGATGTTTGGGTCTTCCTTGACTTTGTTGGCCTTGTGTAAATTTGAGGAGCTTGCTTGAAAAAGTGCAAAATATGTTGGTGTTAGAAATTTTCAACCTGCATGGGGCTAGGGCAATTACAACTCTGTGTCAGATGGCCACATGAGGTTGGGTGATATTGCTTGAGTCTAGCATGAATGTGTTGTTGCAAATTATCTTGGTGAGTGAAACTAGAAGGCTTCAACGTATTTAGCTTTCATGTAAAGATGGGCAATTTGTTTCATGGGAATACTTGATAATAAATTCCATTTCTTTCACAAGGTATCTCATAAAGAGAAACTGTTTCATTACTAGCATGTTTTAAAACCAAAAAGACACACTTGGTTGCTGCATGGTTTGTGACAAGGCCAATAAAAATTAAGTTAGATTGTGTGGGAATAAAATGCTTTAGGTTTCCACTGTGGAGCTAGCGTAGCTTGTGGTGTTCTCAGATACTATATCATCTTCCTCGAAGGGGGCTCAATGTCTAGCTCTATCCTGCAGCACATCTTCAAGAGAAAACCTCGCTTGCGCACTTCTTTCTTGACTAAATGAAAAAACTAGAAACACTTAGCTAATTAGGAACGAGCATGTCAGACAAATATCGAGTATACGCAAAGGATGCTCACCTTCGACATAGGCCTATTCTGTGGCCACGTGAAATGTTGTTTTCAGTGTTTTCCTGTTGCTCTTCTTAATGCTCACATGTTCCAAAAGGCTAGCGCCTTTGGAAAATTCTTTGGCACTTATAGAAACAATAGGGATGTTGACAGTCGAGGATGGGCCTGGAGCTATAGTTATTGAAATGAACCTTTGGCTTGCGAGTGCATGGATGTTTTTGTTGATCACCATTGTAAAAGGGAAATTCGTTCGATGGCACATTAGCAAAAGCAAAAGGGGGGCCTACGCTTGCAAATGGGCAAAAGGAAAGCTAATAACGATGTGGACCTTCATTATTTGCTACATGCCCTACCCCTAAATTCTCTATGGCCTTCTACTTTCCCTCTGAAATAGATTTGGGTTGGTCGTTGTTGTCAGAATTCTATGCCATGTGTACAAAAGGAAACAATTTAGGGAGCAGGGAGAATATTGAGCCTCCAATTGGGTTCCCAAATTTTGCATGGACTAAATTGAACAAACAGACCGAAGTTGATGAGAAGGAGTGGCAAAACTGTATGCCACAACACACTTCAAATTGTGTATTGAGAGGGAGGTGCTCACAAAAGGACTCATGGAGTGAGATTTTGGAAAGACATCTAGAGTGCAAGGCATGTGGTAGCTTGGCACTGGTCGAAAGGACAGGGAGGTTGAAGAGCGAGAGTGGAACTGATGTATACTTGGTGGATAGATATACGCACCATTTTTTGGTTGCATTTCTTGAGGATGTGCATGTAAACGTGTAGAGGGATGTCGGAGGTAAAAGCGTAGGCAAAGAAGCATATCTACTACATTTGCTGGTGAAGAACTACAACACCAGCGTAGTGGGAATGGAGATATGCAAACGTTAATGTAGTTTCGAGCAAGATAGGCTGTTGTGCATAATGCGACTGCTACTGGGAAGGGAGGCAAAGGTGTTACAAGTGAGGAGTGAGGGGAGTTTGGAGGAGCAAATGATAGATTTGGGTTTGCAGAACCAACATGGACTGCATATAGAAGCAAAGGAGGCTTCTATATATACATAGGAGGTGAGTAAGTCAAAGTAATGTTTGGGTGGCAAGCTCATGAACAGCAAGAGCATGAGCGACAAAAAATGTGTAGAGCGAAGTGGACGAACACCTAACATGAACATTCCAACAATAGAGCGACTACGTTACTACGCAAACCTTGGTGTCATGAAGTGACTTCCTCTACGCATCCGGGGTGGGGCTCCGCAATAGTCATCATTCCTATGTAGCAACAAGGAGGTATTATGTGGAGTTTCAAAGAATGAATTACAAAACAGTGGGGAAATCAGAATACGAAGGAAGGAAAAAGGAACAAAAATGAAATACGCCAAACATAGTTACCCTTCTCGAATTCGTCACTACTTGTATCCATCAAGTTGTCAGATTGTGGATGCGCATCATTGTAGCTACCCATGGCAAGAGCCTTGAAGACCAGGTTAGCAATAAAGAGGAAGGGTGTTATGATGGCAAAAAATAGAAGATACCCTAGGTGAAGCCCATCCATATACTACATTTGAAAGCACCAGAAGCGTTCAATGACACGCGAAGATAATAATGGAGGGATACACCCTAGGGATGGCAAACAATGGATTTCGCAGACGTGGATATCCATATGGATCTCAAAACTCCCTACTTGAACTCTACATTCACAGAGATATAATGCAGATGTGAGTGGGATCTTGTGACTTTGTAGCATCTCTTGTGTACAGACCTTAGTGTTAGAAACTCTTTTGCTTGTCCATCGGACATAAAGGAAGCTAAAGCTGGCTTCTCACAACCTGTTTTTATGTAGCTTTGATATATGAGCATTCATCGAGCTAAATTCCACCGATACATTGTATTGTCTTGCACAGTGGGAGAGGGAGCTAAAGCATTTGCGACACAACTCGAGAAGGAATCACTAACTGGTACTTGGGCAATCCTTCTCGTTGCTTTTACAAAAACTCCTTCCTGTATGGGAAAACCATCACACATCGATACAGCCCCGGCATTATCAAACTGTACCGTCTTTCGTTTTTGCCAATTCACCAACCATTACTTCGAACATAAAGGGCAAGGAACTTGAGACAATGAAGACTAACTACAGTGCATGTGATCAATAGGTCACCTAGTAAGAGTTTGGATGGTGGTATTCCTAAAGAGGCGTGGAGTGGCAAGAAGCCCTCTTACTATCATTTGCATATATTTGGTGTGAGGCATATGCACATGTGCCAAAAGAGATTCAAAAGAAGCTCCTTTTGATGGGTAGCAAGTCCCTAGCCACCAAAGATAGAAGTATTCTGATTGGCACCTCTTACAACCATAGAATGACTAGCTAGTCAAAGTTGTAATGGTTGGGATTGCCCATGGAAACTAACCTCAATGTGGTAGCAAACCCCTCATATGAGTTAGAAAACTGACTCGATGTTGTGGATACAATCTGACTATCTAGTACAACATCATCAATATTGGCCAATTTCTCTTTAGTCAAATAGGCATCCATACTTTCCCCTTCATCCATCTTCAAACCATCTAATTTCTTCCGTAGATATGCAACCCATGCTTCACTGCATATCTAATACAATGAGACTAACTTATCCCAAACATCCTTTGCATCTTGCAAGACCTGATGTGAGGGACTATCATGGTCTTAATTGATAAAGAAATCAAGGCATGAGCTTGATTGAACATCCCTACCATCCCATCTAATCCATTCGTGAGTTGGAGGCACTGGGGGCAATGGTGGTAGAAGGTGAAGACTCAACAACATTACCACCATATATGGCATCAGGTGCAATGGCAATAGGCTCCATTAGTGGAGGTCTCACCTCAAAACCTACAATAGGGGTATTTGATTTATTTTCCTTTGGATAAATTTATACAATGGTGGATCCAAATTTTCTTACACACATGCCACAAATCTTGTTTTGCAAGGTGTATGGAAGCAAGTCTGACATTTGATGTGCTCACTATTGGGCACTGTAAAGACTGACTAAGCCTTTCTCGAGACACCTTGCAAGAGCATGGAGCTTTTGTAGATCTTTTAGGGATTGAAGGCTGGCTAGTTCTCTCCTCTTTGCAATGAGTATTGAACTACCTTTGTTGCACATTATCGCATATTAAAATTATTTTCTCTTCTCGTTATGTACGTGTGCTACATCAATAGACCTTATTACTTAAAAGAGTGGTTGCTTTGACCGAAAATTCATATCAACATGTTTTTGAAAAATCCATGAACCATGTTATATAGAGTCCATTATGGATATAAGAACTCTTATAAGTTATTGACAAGGATAGACACAAACCTACAATGCATCTTTTTTTTTAATGATTTGCGATTTTTAGGACCAAATTTTCCCCAATTGTCATCCATGTCTCTAAAGTAAGTACCCCCAATTGTTATCCATGCTACTAAAGAAGAACAACAAAGCTTCATAAAAAGTAACAAAGGAAGCAGGTCATAAAAACATAAATAAAAGGCTTTTCCATTATATAGATCATAAAATAAAAGATAAATATCAATAACTAACACGTATACATGGTAAAATGTCAGCAAACAAAACTAATATCAAATACAAAGACAACATATAAATAGCAAATAGAGTGAACTTGCATTAGAAAGTTTAGTAGCACACTTGACTCAGTAACTTTCATTAAAATTACATAAATTACATTTCAAAACCACAAACATTGTCAAACTATTGAATCTAACATAGACCAAAACTCCATGAATGAACCATACCAGATTCTTGGAATAGGGACCTTTGAAGGGAAAATATGATCCAACAACTTGGCCAATCAATGGTCACTCTTGTGTTTGAGCTTGAAGTTGATGGAGCTTTCTCCAATTAGATGCGTCCAAAAATCTCAAAACCTATTTCAAGCAATCTTTTTTAGAAAATTGCAAATAGTCAATGTGTCAACATTTAAAACAATCTCCTTGCTTTTTAAAAGTTTTGCATTGACTATGATTTTATAGTTATACCACCCTCCACAAAATTTTATTGAAAGTAAACAAAATTACCAAATGTTTTCAAATAATTTATTGTAAATATATCAATAAACAATACCACATTCTAAGACTTCTCATAAATACCAAACAAAATTAACTTGCATTTAGAAAATTTAGTAGCATAGTTAAATTATTAAATTCTAATAAATACAACACAAATTACATTTAAAACCCATTAACATTATTAAATTATAAAATCAAATTGTAGCCTTGCCAATAATCCGTCGCAAATGAGGGTTGGCTTATTACCACCTCACTTCCAGAACACCTAGACGTTGTACTAACAGCAGCCACATCACATGGTTTTAAGTTGTTTCGCACAACAATGGTGTACATGGACGTTGGATACTTTAGAAAAGATCCCTATGAAGAGTATGTGTGCAGTAAAAATTTGATTTTGATAATTATTATGCAAATGTAGCATGTGTGCACTATAATTTTATTTGTAATAATTATTATGCAAATGAGGTTCATCCACATATCCTACATAAATTTAGTCCCTTTGTAATTTTGTAGGTCAATTGGTTGGTTTTGTGTGCATCCAGTCAGGAGGGGTTCCAACCCATGGTGTGCAATAAAAGGGAAGCAGAGGGGAAATTGGGTGATGACTTGTGTTCACCAAATGAAAGCTGGTTTAGAGAGTGCCTATATGAGAAGGAAGTGCACTCAAAAGTAGAGAGGCAAATCATTCGTGATGGTGCATAGCATCAAGTGGCCTTAAGTAGGTTGGTTGGTAAAGATTAGTGTAGACATGCCTTGCAAATGTATGTATATTGTACTTTATTTATGTATATTACACCTTACAAGTGTCAATGTTTTTGTAGATTCTTACTCCATACATATACAAGAGCATGGGACACAGTGATAGATGCTTTTGCTGGGACCAAAAACATGGCGAAGGCATACAAAGATCTAGCTTAGCATTGCATCCCAATGGAAAAGGATGACACTCTACTTGACATGTTTCTTAGGCCATGTGCTCGAGGAAGAGATGCAAAAGGAGAGGAGGATTGAATACATATGGTGGCTTTTCTAGTTTATAAGTAGTAAATAGAGGCATTAGATGGATGATATGGACATAAAGTCTCTTTCTTTTGCTTGGATGAGTTTTGATCATATTTCTACTTTATGGGAAAACATTTGAACATTTTTATCACATCACATTTCTAAACAGGGCTATGATAACCTGAGAGGAACATTTTATGATTTGTGATGGCTTGCTAGTTTGTAAGCAGTACCTATAGGCATTAGATAGTTGAATGTATGGACATAAAGTGTCTTTCTTTTGGTTGGCTGAGTTTTAAGCTATACTTCTATTTTATGAAAGTTGCATAAAGTTGTAGAAGTTTCTTAAAATTGCTTAAAATGCCCCCAAAAAAAGTGACAAATTTATGCTATTAGTGCAGTTCAAAATGTTGGTATAGGTCTAAATAAAACATTTCTACCAAGCATCCCCTTCTGATTTGACACAGAATCGACCAATTGTGGATGTTAATATGAAAGTAACAAATTTATGCTACTGATGCAGTTCAGAATGTTGGTACAGGTCTCAATAAAACTTTTGAAATTTTTTATACTAAAAAATTATATTTGTGAGTACTACTATCAAGCACCCCAATTTGACTTGACACATAATCCAATTGATGGAGAACATGTAATTGTTCAACTTAGTTCATACATGTATAGTAGCTAAATTATTGTTGTCATGAGATGGATGGATATTGTAAATAACTTTTGTGTGTAGTAATAGCCAGCAATTGTAGCTAGATTTAATGTTTCATAATGGAAAACATTTGAATGTTTTGAAATTTGTATTTAGATGGTGTAAATTGCTTTTGTGTGTAGTAATAGTTTATAACAGCCAAGAGTTACATCTCTATATAACATTAACCAAATTGCCATAGAAAAAATATATATATCATCTGAATGGTAACAAGCTCACCTCAAAATGCTCGCCAAATAGCCGGTCCTGTCACCATGCCAACAACGAGAACATTGGTGAGTCCAAAGAGCATCTCCCTAGAAGCTTATACTCCCCATTCCATGGCAAATGCTATTTTATGATGATCTGCTAGTGGTATGGACACTTGTTTGTACCCAGAGAATCCATCCAAGAAACTATAAGCCTCCTTTCTTGCACCTCTCTCTAGCACATGCTTTGTAAAGGGCATGAGGTCCAACGTTCCTTGTTGTTTGCAACACAATAGCAAGCTACTGCCATGGGGACAAGTAGCTAGCATATAGATCAATTGTCACGCAAACATCCACACCTCCTACTATAGATAAAAAATGGTAGAATCCTAGGGATGGATGGGAACATATGCTTATTGTTCTCTTAGTTCACAATTTCTCAAATCGGTTCTTATGCCACTACTAGGTTGGATACACTTGTAACACTCTATCGAGTGCACAAGGAGGTAGAGGGGCCTATTTGTAGAAGTAATTGGATTTGTTACATATTGATCAAGGTGACTCATAGATGAGTACTTGACGAAGGTTAAAGAAACTTTGAGAGAAACTTGCCAAGATCGATGAGATAATTCATGACACTTATCAATTAATTATATTCTTGATGCATTACCAAAAGCCCACAAAAAGGTCAATTGTAATTACTATCCCAAACATTGACATTTTTTTCAATGAATGCTCGAAAAGGCTTGCTAAAAATAAAGAAAATAAAGATTTTGATATGTCTATGGCTGATGCTTCAACACAAAGTGCTAATAAGAAGGAATCTACTAATAACTATGCTCAAGATGAATGGGCATTTCATGTGCAATGTAGCTATGATCCTTTGCTACATGATGTATGCATGTCAATAATAGGTTCAATCTAGGAAAGTAGTTAAATTATTGCAAATGTAGCACAACAATGACTCTTGCCAACAGAAACCTTTTGCACACACCACTTTTGGGAACCAATGAATCTCCATCGATAAAGAGCCAACCCCTTAAGAGACAACTTGCACACATGTTGAAATTCACAAATGCAAATGCAAGTGCATGCTACACTCACTCTTGTATAATGTTCACATGTACTGAGTTGCTTGTCTTTATCTTTGGCACTTGATATTTGGACTGAGATATGGCCTTGATTATTAATCACATTGGAACTATGAGTAAAGACATAGCAAATTAAAAAGATGAGTTTGGTATGGCCATTTTTATCCTATGTATGGAATGAATATTCAAATTGTATTTCTCAAGGTGACATGGTATCTCAAATTGGCTATGTTTATAGATTAAACCATGCAACATGGTTGAATGAAGTCTATCTCTTCTTGATTGTGAGGACCTATTTTAATAATTCTTTAAGGAATTAAGCATTTATCATCCTATTTTTTGTCTATTGACTTATTTTTTGATTTGAGCATCAAGTCATTGATTGTCGTACATTTGATTGTGCCATATATTTTATCAATGTCTACTTTATAAGCATCTAGCCCTTCATTAGCACTACTAACCTGGTCTTGACTCTTCATAGACCATGTAGTCTATTTGGAGCCTTTGGGATATTGACCAAGAAAACCATTGTCTTCCCATAGCCTTCTTAATTGATACAAAAAAGGGAGGGCTTTTTCATTGAAATTGATGCCGTCTTGGTGAGGCATGTTAAAGGAGATGACCTTTTGGACCTCATACATTGCTCTGCCTTAATTATAAGCTTCATAGATATTAGTTTATTATCTTACAAATCTTTTAGATAGGCTTATCAAAAAATGGGAAATTTGTGTGTTTACTTGATTGCCACCTTGAACATAATCAATCCTCTAGTTTACATGGATCAAGTATTATAAATATGATTCTACCTATATTGGCTACAATCCCCTTCATTTTGAGAGACACATATGCTGACTTTTTTAGTGGCCATTTCAAATAGTTTATAGCAATGTCTACATTCAAAACAACCATATAATTTGTTTATCAATATATAAAATCAATATATACAAACCTAATTTATCTCTAAGTTAGATCATGGAGAAAAGCACTAAAAAGTGGGTTTATTGTTGGTTTGTAAAATGACTTCCATGATAATTTGGATATCCTTCCACTATCAAATATAGGTTGTTGATTCATGGTGCTTGTAAGTCTATGTATTCACCGTTTATCATTATCTTAATTGATATTATTTGCCTTGCTAATATAGACAACATTTTGTGTTTTTGCTAGTACAAACCAATTATTACCTACTGTTGCATGTTGCTTCTATTTTAATCATGCATTTTTTATTATTTCTTGGTTGTCATTGCTTGAAGTAGCCTTTGTTTGCTAGGGTAGATGGATGGTATATAGCTAGATTTCTAATAATTTGACCTTATTATTGAGTTGCATCCCTTACATGAAACTTGGATATCTCTATGTGCAAAGTAGTTGATAGTCCTTATCATGTATTCGCATGACATACTTATATAGAGACTTGATAATAAATTCTTTTTGGATTTTATCCCATACATAAAACTTTAGATGATATTTGGACATCTCCATGTGTAAAGTAGTCTAATATTACTTATTGGATATTCACATTACATACATGTACCTTGCCTTTAGGAATGCATAAGCAAACTGATCAAGTAAGATGAAACTTAATTAGTATTTGGAGAGCCAACAATGTGAAACATGACCATTAGTTTGAGTGCATTTCATACACATGATCTTGGGTGTTTTTACACATCCCACTCAACTATATGCAATACATGATAACAATAATTCTTGAACTACATATGTTTAATTACTCTTCAATGTTTTTAATAAGACTTGTTCTATTACAAAATCATTGGATTCCACATTTTGTGATTAAGTATTGTGTTTCGTGGAGTCATTATTTAAGATTTTTTGGGACGTAGCCTTATGGTTCTTAAAGAAATTGTATTTTTAATTATGTCATATGTAGAAGGTAGGGCATCTATTTTATATAAATTTGAAACATAACTTGGATGATGATGTAGGTATCCAAAAGATTATTGACTTTATATGGGTTGCCGTTATTTGGGCTTTCTCATGATATTTTTTCATCATAATTTCTCCATGGCTATGCTCAATAAGTGATCTTGCTTATACCTTCTTTTAACCTCAATTATCTAATTCTTTTGTCCTTGACTAATTAATTTGGTAAAGTTATCATTTTATGATTTGATTTTACTGTTATAATTTCCATAAAATCATTTTTATTATCCTTTCCTCTTCAAAGAGAAATTAGCTTAAGGATGAAAACTATATATATTTTTTCTTTATGAAAGAATTTGGCCAATATTTATTGACCATATTGGTTGTCATTTCTTATGTGCAAATTTGGATTCTACAAACTATTGAAGGAAGCTTGATACCATCATTAGGTGTGTTGTTTTACGTTTTGATTTGGTTAACCCATCATGAGATAGTTTGTTTGAATAATGTTTGTGGTTTTTAGATATAATATGCATTATTTCTTTGTAATTTACTAAGTCAAGTGTGTTACTAAATTTTATAAATGCAAGTCCATTTTATTTGTTATTTATATGGTCTTTGTATACGAGGTTAGGTTTTCTTGCTATCATTTTACCATGTTATCCGTTCTCATATTATTGACATTTATATTTTATTGTGGCATGTTTGATTTGGTTACCATCTCTAGATAGTCAAGAGCTATTTTAATTGTTATTTCTATTGACACTTTCCATTACTTATTGCCAAGTATACGTGTTTTTTAGTCTATATATTCCAATCAATAGATTTTGTATGTAATTTGGTTTTAATATTTGCTTAATTTGATATTATTGTGAAACATTTAAGGCTTGTATGTTATTTGTTAATGTCAATTACATGTTAGCTTAGGTGAAGTATATGAAACCATGGAGGTTCCAAAGATTATACAAAAGGTGGACATCCATTGTCAAAGGATAATGCTATGACACATTATTGGGGTAAAGAAAGATGGTACCTTCTTAATCGAACTCAATATGATGCATATGCATGCAAAATATGGATTGATCACACATCATCTCTCTCTAATCATGCAACTATATGGCTTGGCATGTATTTTGGCATGGTTATAGATGATATTGCTTTACCATTTTGGCATGGTTATAGGATATTCCTTTATCAAATAAATGGTTGCTTATGATTGCTGCATGTTGATTTTGTTGATCGAATGCACACGATTGTCGATATATTTCAGTGAGCGTGTAAAAAAGAATGAGTGCACTCTCTCTCTTTCTCTCTCTCTCTCTCTCTCTCTCTCTCTCTCTCTCTCTCTCTCTGTCTCTCTGTCTCTCCCTCTCTGCCCCCCCCTCTCTCTCTCTCTCTCACGTATATATAATCTCATCCCGACCAACATTTTATGGGAGTGAATCTTTTTGTTGGGTGTGTTGAGTTTGATCCCAAGGATCAACATCTTATGACCCTGTGAGAGCCCTGCCTTGTGGCATGATATTCAAAAAATTATTCTATGTTGTGTATATATAGTCTCATCTTGGCCAACATTTCTGCCACAGTTAGTGAGTAGACTTAATGGTTATGAGAGTGAATCCTACTGTTGGGTGTGTTGTGCTCAATAACCCAAGATCGACGTTTGATGACCCCATGAGGGCCTTGCATCACCGACGTTAAAACAATTCTTCTCTTTAGTGTATATAATCTCATCCTGGCTAACATTTGTGTTGCTCTTGGTGAGTAGACTATCACGTACTGGTTGGAGGATGCACATGTGTGAAAGAATGATGCATAAATTAGGAAGAATTGGCCCTCTAAATGGGGTGGAAGGAGTGCCCACGTGAGTGTATTTTTGCTATTGACAACTCTACAATGCTCATGCAATCCACAAACCACATATGAATGCATAATGCCTCCTACACACATTCCATGCATACGAGAGGTCACAACCTCTCATGCCTCTTGGGATCCATCCCTTGGGCATACCCCATTATTCTACTCTTAGCCTATGACACTTTATGCCTACCATTTATTAATGCATACCCATGCATTCCTACCCATTCCTATCCTAGGAACTACATGTGTGAGTGCACCCTTTATTCCATATCAATTAACATATCCAATACATTATCCACATGGCATTTAGCCATTTAAACCTCCCTAGCCTACCTTCTAATTATCACACAATCATTCTAGCCTAATACATTCTAGACTACAAAATCATGTTGTGACATGCCCTCTTGCTTAGGACATAGATGTTCTCATCTACTACGTATTCTTCTTTTTCTTCATGGTCTTTAGCGCTCATTAGGTTCCTACATAAACTTCCATACAACAACTTCAATCCTTCATCTTCGTATTTGGTACTCCTACCAAACAAGTCCAACATTAGTATGTTCCTTTAAATATAATTTCAAAATAAATCAATAAGAAAGACATAGCGTTTATCTTTCATGTTGCATCATCCATATACTCCTTTGCTTTGGACATTCCTACAAAGACTAATTTAACTTTATCCATTAGGGTTAGTAGGAATCCATTTTTTTTCTACTTTTCCTTTCCAATAAGATACCATTTCCTAATCTATCTATCTCATATGCATGCATTGGTCCAAGTTCCAAGTGACCAGTTTGGAACCATTAGTCTTAGGTTGATTAGACCCAAAACTTACAAGATAGGCCTAACTTATAGAATTCAGATCACTAGATCTTGCTTGAGTACTCATTCTAGACCACTAGGTCTAATTGTCGATCCACCCATAGTCATGCGTCCATGACTTACCAATTACTTGAAATCTCTCTAAGGTCACTAGACCTTACTTAGCACTTACATATCCACCACCTATGGCCATGTACAGCAAGCACCCTCTTGCTTGGGAAGAGCCAAGGTACTACCTTGGCTCATTAACCCAACCTAAGAGAATGACTTAACCACAATCTCTAGTACTTCAACTTCAAGACTCTTAGCACCGTGGATGCCTTCCGAAGAATCCTTATCGAGTGTCTCTATATGATACCATTGTGTACATTTCCAAAGTAATAGTTGTGCATGTGCTTATTTCTTGAGTTTTTTCCTATTTCTAGTGTATGTTCCATGCAATTGTGTATTCCATTCTGACAAGTCACTTTTGTAGCCTTCATTTGAGTTTACTCCAATTAATCCAAATTTGTTCACCATGCAATTGGCTACTCCTCCAAGTTGATACATCACTTGTTATGTCTCCTTCATCTAGGATTCACGATCTCTTTCCTTGTAGTGTTTTTTTTTTAAATAGTAGTGTTTTGTAGCAATCCCCTCCTTGCTAATTGTGAAGTGACAAGGAATTAGAGGGAACTAAGGGAAAAGAAAGGGGGAAAATGAGGAACTAGAGGGACTTAGAGGAAAAGGAACTAAGTAAGGAGAGGGGAGGTGAGAGAACTAAGGAGAGGAACTAGGGCGAGGGAACTAAAGAAAGGAACTAGGGAGAGGGAACTAAGTACAAGGGGAGGGGTAATTTTTGAAATGAAAGGGAGGGGGGGTAATTATTTAACGTATTGATGAGGGGGGGCGGGGGAATTAATGCTGGCGACGGCCAGAAACTATAGGAGGGCTGATGACTGGCATGACAGAGGCACTGATGTGGCGACGGTGGAGAGGATGATGTGGTGGCTCATGGCTGCAGGTGGCAAAGGTTAGAGGCGCAAAGGCTGTGCCACGATGGTTGCAGCCTTTATCAAGACTCGGCCTTTATTAAGGCCGCAGCTGCAAGGTCCAGGACGTAGGGTTGATGAGGATGTGGGTGGGTCTACGGGCATGCCTTCTGGAGCATTTTTTGGTGCGGCAAGTGATGCGGTATACAAGGGTGTAGAGGGGGCTACAACGGTGTGGGTTGTGTACAATTTGGGGCACTATGCATCATGTGGCACATGGCCTATGCCTTGGGAACGACAGGGAGCCCAAGGCCTCCCAAAAGGCCTACACAACACAAGGCCTTACTTAGGCCTTATTAAAAATGAGCTGGAGACTTGGATGATTACACGAACGTATGCGCCATGTAGATGTTTGCGGCCATAAAGGAGGCGGAATGACACGGATTTTGGAACATTGCAACAAAAGAGACAAATTTGGCCGCCATTATGCACCATATCCTTAATTAATATTTTCGTTTATCTCTGTTCTTTCTTTTTATTTCATTAGTCACTTCTCTTATCATGAAATCTAAAGAGAGAAAATGGAGAATTAGAGAGCCCCCTGGTAAATTTCTTTGTGCATTGATGTCGCGCTGATGTGGCAGCTTCCAGATGACAGGTCCACACAATTATCACTACTCTGATACCACTTGTCAAATACCGGTTGGAGGATGCACATGTGTGAAAGAATGATGCATAAATTGGGAAGCATTGGCCCTCCAAATGGGGTGGAAGGAGTGCCACGTGAGTGTTCTTTTGCTATTGACAACTCTACAATGCTCATGTAATCCACAAACCACATATGAATGCATAATGCCTCCTACACACATTCCATGAATACGAGAGGTCACAACCTCTCATGCCTCTTGGGATCCATCCCTTGGTCATACCCCATTATTCTACCCTTAGCCTATGACACTTTATGCCTACCATTTATTAATGCATACCCATGCATTCCTACCCATTCCTATCCTAGGAACTACATGTGTGAGTGCACACTTTATTCCATATCAATTAACATATCCAATACATTATCCATATGGCATTTAGCCATTTTAACCTACCTAGCCTACCTTCTAATTATTACATTTGACCATTCTAGCCTAATACATTCTAGACTACAAAAGGGCCCTTCCTTGTGGCCTGACATTAAAAAAATTATTCTCTTCAGTGTATATATAGTCTCATCCCCCCGACCAACAATTTTGCCACTCCTAGTGAGTAGACTTGTTGGTTTTGGGAGTGACTCTTGCTGTTGGGTGTGTTGAGTTTGATCCTCAAGATCAACATCTGATGAAATCCTAAGGGCCTTGCCTTGTGGCCTGACGTTAAAGAAATTCTTCTCTTTACTATATATATAGTCTCATCCTAGCCAACATTCAAGCTGCTCTTAGTGAGGTGAATTGTTGGTTATGGGAGTGACTCTTGTTGTTGGGTGTCTTGAGTTCCGATCCCTAGGATCAACATTTGTGATGTGAGGACCCTACCTTGTGTTCTAACCTTAAAAGAATTCTTTTCTTTAGTGTCTATGTAGTCTCATCTCGATCAACATTTTTGATGCTCTTGGTGAGTAGACTTGTTAGTTACGGGAGTGACTCTTGTTGTTTGGTGTGTTGGATTCGATCCCTAGATTGACATCTGAGGACCTTGTGAGGGCCTTGCCTTGTGGCCTAATGTTTAAAAAAAATCTTATTCTGTGTGTGTGTGTGTGTCTCTCCAAACCTATCCCTCTTTCTCTCCATACCTCTCCCTCTTTCCCTCCAACCCTCTCTTTCTATCTCCCCCCTCTTCTCTTTCTTGTCCTCTGTGTGTGTGTGTGTGTGTATGTGTCTCCCCTCCTTAAAAAAAAAATAGTGTGTGTCTCCCCCCCCGCACTGTTGCATGGAGTAGCTCCAGGTCACCTCATCCCACCTTGTCCTTTCTTCAACCCCACCTAGTTCTTGTTGCAGGTTCCCACATTGCTCAACGGTCATTGCCAGAAGGTACTCTCTAGGCTATAGTAGCAAAAGAAGTTGCACAGAAGAAAGAGCTCCAGGTCATTGAGCTCCAAGATGTAGGAACCTCTTTGTTCACTTCCCTCACCCTCCACAAGTTTTCAAACAAGTTGCATTGTGCCTCTGCCCCAAGTTGCATCATATCTATCACCTTAGCCACCCCCCCTCCCCTATATTTTGCTGCTCTCTTCTTGGTTGTATCTCCTACTAGACCTTCAAGTTGCACTTTAGACTCAGTTCATAGAAGGCCTTCAATTTAGTTTTATTTTGTTCAAGGGTTTAGTCTCACAACCCTGCTCTAGGTTCGGTTGAACCTTGTAGCCCAACTTGGGGCTTAATTACAGTAGAGGGCTTATACAAGCCACCAAGAGTTTCCTATGTCTTTGTGCTTTGGAGTCGTGGCACAAGCTATAACAATTGAGTAGGAAATCCTACTAGCCAGGGTCATGGTGACAAATGTTTTTACCTTGTCAAAGGATGAAGACCATTTCAAATCCACAAGAATATATTTTTTATTTAGAGCTTGAAGTTTGAGAGCTCAAGCTTTGGCTTGTGGCTCTAGAAAGGAGACTTCATGATTTGAATGGCAATGGAAAGCAAGAGGTCTTCCATGAGGTACTACATAAATGTAATGCACCTTTACCAACACCACAACTGGTTTCTAAAGCATAGGAAATGGTCACGACTCATGTGAAATGAATGAAGTGAGAGATGATTGCTGATGGAAATAGTGAAGTGAATAAAGTTGATATTTACATGCAAGTGAAAGAGCAAGAATCTAGAATGAATAATAGAATGATTTGATTCATTGGGGGTTGAAATATGGATTTTTTCATGACACCGAGGAGAAAGATATATACCTATATATGACATAATCAAATTCATCATGAAGGAAGTACCACATGTTGAATGAGATGAGAATTATATATGCAATATTCGTTGAAATGGCACACTTTAGAGGGAGGTCAGCTAGATTTAAGATCCTCAAACAAACACATAATCTAAAGGATACAAAGATTTGGATATCTAGGGAGCTCACTCTGATCCAGCTCAAATAAAGAAATAAGGAACTCACCAAAGTAAGTGGAGAACACAAAGCAAGCAAATGGTGGTCGATTGAGATGGGCAAGCATCGATTAGGGACTTTAAATCCAAACCCAAAGACTCTTGGTCTCAAATTGATGTTATAAAGGCCATCTTATGATAGATAGTATTAGAATATAGTTATCCCCTATTGTTTTTTGTTTTTTGTTATGCTCCTATCATTGGTTGTATCTACTTAATAAGATTCTTTCATGTTGGTACATGGGCTTTTTGTTTTCCCATGCTTTACCTAGAGAGTTGTCCATTGGTTCTTGTTCTCTCCCTTTGTTGAGTCGTGTTATAAATTATAAGAATAAGTGCCATTTGAGGAAGAGGAATAAAAAAATAATCCAATTGGAGCACAAAATCAAATGCAATGGTGAATACTAAAACAAAGGTTTCAGATCCTCATTCAAGAGTAGTGGGCAAGGTGGAATGCTTAGCTAGAGATGAGAAAGTGAAAATGACAACATTGCTAAATAATGAACAATGAGGTTACGCTTAGTTCATAGATTGCTGGGTGGAGGTGAAGAACTATAGTTTGGATTAAGTAGGAAAATGAATTATTTAATGCAAAGTAACTTTAGGGCTTCATGCTCCCTAGTATCCATCCAGTAAAAGGTCTAATTAGGAATAAGGAGTGTGGGGTGAGGTCTTTATCATTTTTACTTGTTGGAGAATGTTGTAGGACAAGAATGAGGATGGAGCATGGAGCGTACATGAGCTAGGCATGGATGTACATGTGTGCATAGGAAGCCTTGAGGGAGATGTTTATGCAAGGTCCCCATTTAAGGTTAAAAATTTGGGGATGGAGGGTAGGACTGAGTGAATGTACATCTATGCATAATAGGGTTTAGGGAAGCTCACAAGAAAGCAAATTGAAGACTAGTATACAAGCTAGTGCATGGGAAGCATCTAGGGTGGCATTTTAGCTCAAGGGAAGTCAAAGTATTCGAGGATGAGGTACATGGACGAGGATTGAGTGAATGGTATATGTCCACATGCCAGGCATAGAGGAGATGTCAAAGCGTGGAACCTTCCCCCTTTTAGTTTGGGAGGAATGCTTTGTTTGGGGAGACATTAAAACATTTTGAGGGAGGGGAGACTGGTACGGTGCACAAGGGCTTTATATGGGCTGTGAGGTAGAGGGAGGAATCATGGGGTGAAGGAGATGCACAGAGGGGAGGTGAGGTGAGGAGCATGTTCTTGATGGAGAAAGGGAGGTTGGAGGGAAAGTTATTTGGGAGCACTCCCTTCTCTCCCTAATAGACCCCTTGGTCTTATAAAGACTTTTAATAAACTCTCTCTCTCTCTCTCTCTCTCTCTTTCTCTCTCTCTCTCTCTCTCTCTCTCTCTCTCTTCTCTCTCTCTCTCTCTCTCTCTCTCTCTCTCTCTCTCTCTCTCTCTCCCCCTCCCTCCCTGCCTCCCTCCCTCCCTCCCTCTCTCTCTTTGTCTCTCTCTCTCTCTCTCTCTCATGCACACACACACGCGTGCGTGCGCGTGCACACACACACACACACACACACACACACACACACACACACACACACACACAAATGACCATTGCTCTTGGAAAACCATGAACACCATTTAATCTTTAGAATTAACAACATTCAGAAACACTTCCATATTGCTACACTCTTTTGCCCAAAGGAACATTGCTTTTGGTTAAACATGGAACACAATTTACTTACCCAAACAAAAAAAACACCATTAAACTTTAGAATTCACAACTTTAATAAACACTCCCATACACACATTGCCCCACAAATTAAGCAGGCTCTTTCCTACAGTTTTAACATACAAGTTTAATTTCATAGATTTCAGCGAAGGGTGCAAGAAATCACTTGAATAATTCTCTTGTCTGGTAACTCAAGTTCTAGTGCAGGATGTTTGTGAAAGATGTAAAATGAGCGCATGTAGAAATAGAACCGTTTGCTTAAGAGATTGAAATGGATTGCTACATTTACAAGTTCGATGTTGATCAATTATGCAAGCAAGCGTGACTATATAACCTGTAGAAAGAACCTTCTTAAAGATTTTCACGCAAAAAAAGATGGCATTTCAAGAGTTGAAGTGCGATATGGCTGTTTCCTTTCCACCCATCCATGGCATTTTGGTGGCTAAATTGCCATGTGACACATGCACACACACATAGACACACATGCATGCATGTGCATGTGTGCAAGTGTATGTATGCATGCATAGACATGCACACATTGTTTTTGCTAGAGAACTAATGTCCTCACCATCTTGTCATTGAGAATTATTTTTGCTTGTGCCCCTTTTGGATGACACAAAGTATATCTTTGAATTCTACTCAATCTAGAGATATTTTCCTTGATATTATCAATATTTTCTTTTCCAAGCACACATCTTTGCCATACTAGTCCTTAGGCATCCTCCCTATGCATAGAACTCTAGTACTAGTAGCCTTGGTATGTATTGATTTAATTGTCTATTGCTATTGTAATTTCTTGCTTCATGGACTTGAGCTAGGTGGTAAACATATCTTAGACCTTGGTTACAAGTTGTGGTGTAGATGCTATTGCCTCGCATCTCTACATTACCTCCTAGATTACTTCATGATTTTCTTTATTTCAAAGTCAAAGGCTTTCCTCTCCAAATGAGGCAAGTTGAAGCTTGACCTCTCTGAGCTCCTGTCATAAAAAGTAGATCTATTTCTATGGGTCTAAGATAGCTGTGAACTTGCTCTAATAGGTCACATCATCGAGGTGAGGGTAGGGGTAGAGGTGATGGTGAATAAGATACTTTATTTGTTGGAGTCGAGGTGGTGGAAGTGATGGCTAGTACTTTTTTATGTTCCATATTGGTTGGAGCTATAATGTAATACCCTATTGGGGATCAACCCAAAATCAAGATGAGAAAAAGAAGAGGGGGAATGTAAGCAAGGGGAGTAGTCATGCATGTAAGGTGTGTTGGAGCTGTGACATAGACAAAGGCGCTATAGAGTAGTTGCGTCTGAGTGAGAGGGCTGTAGGGACTATAGGGTATTCACAACTATAGGGCAAGGGTTGAGGATGATGATGATGATGATGTATTAATGCCCTGCGGAGGCCAACGAGACATGACCTATGGGACCTAGCAAGAGCATTACATAGTAGTCTCCTCGAGAGATGAGAGGGTTCACTCATGTATTTTTGTCATGAGTTTTTTCCTATGCTCAAATAGGAGGCATAAAAAGTTGCCTAGGATATGAGGATTACTATGGCTGACCTCAAGGATAGATTGGTACATTAGGTGACCAATGATGGAAAGTGAACTCTAATGTCAGCATAGACTGGGTATGTGAGTGTGAAGTGTTCTTCATCCTTAATTTCCTGACCTTGGCATAATGTCCACACTTGATGTTTTCTTTCCAGGCCACTATATGCTCCACTCTCAAAGGCCAAATCATGAGCTCGAGTGCAAAGAAATGAGATAGCATGCCTTGCCTTGGATTGCATGGTAATGACAATGTGTGGTTGGGTGCACCCAGATGTTCCTTTTAAGTTTCCCATCATGTTGGATTGATGTGAGTGTAGTACTACTTTAGTTTGCTTTTCGGTCCCTCTTTCACATGTGAGCTTAAGCAAATCCACAAGACACGACTCAATGTCCACAACGAGAAATGTCCATTGACATCTAGGGGGGGGAAATGCTAAGTACTACATAGTCATAACAACATCATTGTCACCATTATCTAATGTATTTGACCAGATTTGATGTTGGATTCGGTACATCACGTATCTGATGTATTTGTCCTCCACTCACATATCTGATACATCAAATACGTGAGTAGAGGTCCCAAAAAAAGCAGTGGGATATCATGATGGGCTCGGGGTGGATGGGCCTATGCTAGCATGAGGTCAGAGGTAGAGCCTTGGCAGCTATTTTGTGGATGTGGTTCATCATGGCCTCTTGGCTATGGCTCTGTGCCTGACGGAGCACGGGTGCGACAGACTGTCAAACTATTGGAACGACAGATGGATGGATGGAATGCTAGACTGACAAAGGGCTTGAGAGCTATGCCTGATGGAGAGCTATGTTGTAGCAATGGAGCACCTACAAGCTATGCCTCTAGGTGGGAGAGGGAGACTGGAAGGGAGAGAGAGTACGGTAGAGAGAAAAGGGAGGAAAAGGGGTGTGGAGGGAAGAGAGGGAATGAGAGAAGCTGGGAGACAAGAGAGAGAGTGAGAGTGTGTGTGCTCACCATTTTCACCCATGGGAGATCACACTCCACATGCAAGAGGACATTAATGTTGGATGGTTTAGCTTTGTGCAATGAGTGCAGGCAGTAATAGACTATGGGAGATCATAATAGAAGATAGGTGGACTAGTGTAAGAATGTGCTAAAATTAGGAAGCTTACACATTTATTGGTGCGAGTTGAGATTTCTCTAATGCAAGAATGATGATTGCAAGCTTAATAGATGAAAGCCATTACTTGATAAAAAATGCTAATCTTTAAAACATGTTGCAAGTGTACAGATGAACTACACAAAGCCAAGGATGTTGTTAGCAAACAAGCAGCCCACAACAAAAAAGGAGAATGTATTAAGTATGTAGTATACATAGAAAGTAAGCACAAGATTTGAAGAAGTTAGCTTTGTTGTTGAGGCAAGCAGCATAGTGGGATAAAATACAAAGTTTCCCAATCATTCAACCACATGTCATATATATTTTTTAAGTCAATCTATAAAATAAGCGACAATGTGATAAAATAAGTCACCATATCCTTCCTCATCACCATTTCCATGGACTTCGTGACATCTTTATGAAATTCGGGTGCATCCTCTTCCACCCAATCGATGGGTACATGTCCTCTTTCATAAGATCTCATTCAACCATGTGTCATGTATTTTTTAATAAGTCACTCTATAAAATAAGGCACACTGTGACAAAATAAACAACCATAGCCATCCCCATCACCATTGCCAAGGAATTCATGAATCTTTGTGATATTGGAGTGCATCCTCTTCCATCCAATCGAGGGGTACGTGTCTGCTTTCATAAACTCTAGAGTTAAGTTTTGGGCTTTGCTTCAACTTCTTCGGCCAATTGTACATGGTTTCATTTGACTGGAAACAAGATTACATTGTTGGATACATTGGAAAGCACTTCCAAGATGGGACTGGGAAGAATCCTTTTTGGATCGTTTATCTATATTTGCTTGAGATGTTTTGCAAATATGGACCACAAAACACTATTTCATTCAGGTTAGCAATTGTTTGTATCTTTTGCTGGTAGTCTTTCGAAATCTTTACAAGTTTAGTAAGACATTAAAGATGTTTGGATCTAGTTCTTTGTTGCTCCTCTCGATAACAAGAATCTTCTTTACATCATCTACACTCCACCCAAAGCTTTCTTGCCAATAATCATTCTTATTTTGCTCTAATTGAATAAAACAAGAATGATTGTTGGTGAAAAGGCATTGGGATGGACTGTCGATGATGTAGAGAATATTCTTGTTGTTCATGAGGAGCAACAAAAAAAGAGAAAAGCAAACTTCTTCGAATCTTGAGCTTGCTTTCTATGGTAGAACCTATGAGTGTTTGGATCATTTCCATTGCCATCAATTGTAAAATTGGATAGCTTAAATTCATAAGTAATACAAGTACACACCATTAACATTGTATTGCAAGTAAACATCATAAACATTGCAAATTAAAAGCATTGTAGAAACACATTGTACCTCCTTCATATGTATAGAATGCCTTGAACATAAGTTCCATTTTGATATGCTGCATTTAGGAAGTACTTCCTCGTATTAGCTTGTTGCTTTACTAATATGTTTTGTAAGTCTTCAATACTTGCCCTACAACAACATAATAAACATGTTGTAGATCATTAGGCATTGCTCTTTATGGTACTCAAGATTGATGACCCCTGTAAACTAGTCTTAGATGCCTCCAAAGAGCTAAGTCACCCACTGTTTTTGTAGAGCATCCTCCGCACAATGGACACATGACTTCAACACTCAATCACTACTTTTCTAGCACATAGGAAAACAACCTTTATTCAATGGGCACATGACTTAACTCTCTCTCATTGCTTTCCTAGTACATTCTATTCTGAGTCTAAGTCATCTTCTAGTTGTGAGTCCTACATTGAGTCGTGGGAGGAATAGGAGCTTTATTGAATTTTGGTCAGTTTTAGAGTTTTGGTGGACATTAGTGTTTAGGAACTTTCATTTTCTCTGTCTCATTGAGACCATTAGTTGTGCCTTGTACCACTATATATAGACCTCCCTAGCTTGGCATGGATGACATCCAGCCCTCTCACTGAAGTGCCATCCACACACCACTTGCAAGGGCTGATTGTACTCAGTTTTGTTCATGCTATACATCGGCGTGCCATTAAATTTGCTAATTGTGCATTATGCTCTTGCCTAGCTATTGTGAGGAACTTGGACTTGCCAAGTAGAGAAGATGCACGTGTATAGTATTGCTTTGGAGTTTCCCAATTTCACGGGAATTGCTATATCAATGAATGAGAGAAACAAAATAGTCTTTAAAACTAAGTAATATTTTATGCCTTAGCAAGCTTTAGATAACATGCATTCCAAGATTGATAACAAATCTCTTAAGACGTTTTTTCAATAGTTAACAATTCACAACACATCATTAGAGCCCTCCGCACAATGAGTAAAAAACCTCTTCACAACACATCATTATAGTCCTCCGCACAATAAGTAAAAAAATTCAAAGTGGCCAAACCAGCCTTGGGAGATCCAAAACTTACCTAAGGGCTTGGACACTTGTTGGTCCATGGTAGGTTTTCTTTCTCTTAGTTTTGAAAAGAGATTATAGGAAAGTAAGCCATGTGATTGAGCTAAAAATAATGAGCATTTACGTTGGAGATGGGCTCCGTAGAGATGAGGTACAAGTGATCATGTGCGAAGGAAGGAAAAAAGATAGAGTAAGCCAAGAGAGGGAAGGGGAAGGGGCTAAACACCATATGGGAATTATTTGCTTACATGCATCTAATGAAAGAGGTTTTGGCAAGGATAGTACTTTCTTGCATGAATGCAAGATTTGCACCTAGTGTGAAATTCACGAGTTCAATCTGGTAGGTGTCTTATTTTAAGTTTTATTGGCACAATTTGTGCCTTATATTTGACAAGGAAGATGCCCCATTTGATCCACACTTAATGATCCATTGCATAGTGTCCTTAATCCAACATGGACTTGGATTCTAAATAGAATTTGTAAGGATACCAAAAATTGAAATGTACTAGGACAAATCAACCAAAGTTAAGTCATTTGATTTAAACAAAAAGGAAAAAAAGGGAAAAAAACTATAATAACAAGGGGCATGGATGCTTGGGAGCTAGTAGTACCTTTCAAGTTTTCAAAGGGAAGCTAACAAGAGAGTACAAGTACTTATGTAGCCCATGGGAATGGCAAAGCAAAGCATGCGCAATGTAGAAAGGTAGGACACTTTTTTGCAAAAGAAAAAACGTAGAGGGCAACCTGGAAGGCATTGCTAATACAAATCCTTTAAAACAAGAAACAATGGAGGAAGAAGCGATTGAAGCTCAAAAAGGTGAGATGAGAAGGTGGCGAAGGAGAATTGATAGGGAGACCTATGGAAGGATTTCCGTTACCACAAGCTTATAATAACGAAGAAGATGATGAAGAAGGCAAACAGCTCTTCGAATGTGCGGGAAGGCTTCGAAAAAACATGAAGGGTGTGCCAATAGTCACCACGTATCATCAAAACATCACGTGTCCTTTTACCACTTTCCAAGGGAATCCTTCTCGTTGCTATAGTCTGTGCTACCATGTGAAGCTGAGGTGGCAAACCACGGAATAAAAAACCAGGAAAATTAGAATTGCGAACGTGTTTCATCACGGCAAGCTTCTGGTAGATCTAGGAAATACTATTAAGGTAGAGATATTGAGTGAGTTTTACATTGCACTATAGATTGAGCTTCAAGCTGTAATTTTCGACTTTGTGAGCGGCGGCGGCCCTCATTTGATCCCTAGCAGCTTGCTGCGTAGGAGCAGGGCGGGCCCGCGCGACAGCGCCAAAAGGGTGTAAAAAAAGAAGAAGGAATTTTTGTTTCGAAGTTGTTCATTTAATATAATTCTAAGAGGAGGGTTCTGTAATTAAAGAAAATAGTATAATAGTAATGATATCTAGAGACGTGGCAGCATATCATGGCGTTCCACTAGGCTGACGCGTAAACGCATCGTGCATCTTGGATCGGACTGGAGAGCTTGCAAAGTTGGAATCCATGAGCTCCCTTCCTGTTTCGCCGCCTGATCATTCGTCCTGCACTTTCTTGGAGTCCAGAGTCTCCTCGGTGCCTCGCTTGCGTACAGGGGGTGATTCTATATCATTCAAACAGCTGCGTGCGAGTCGATTCCTTGGCGTCTTTGGTATTGCTGCTGTCATGGGTGGCAAATTCTCGGCATCGGCTAGCAGTTCTTCTTCTGATAACAACCCCATCAAAGGCACGCTGCTCCTTTTCTCTCACTAGTGCTTAGGACAAATTCGAGAATCTGGATGAGACTAATTATAGCAATTACGACAATCTGGAATTTGCATTTTGGGATATATGTGTTTCCATTTGTTGAGGTATTTGATGCAGCTGTACAATTGAAGTTGGCAGGAGAGAGAGAGAGAGAGAGAGAGAGAGAGAGAGAGAGGACGTTGAAAGGTCCTTGGGGCATTACAAATCGCTGCCAGTCTTCTCAAGAAGAAGTGATAATAATTTTGGAATGGCATCGTGCTTGTTTCCTATGTAATTGGGATTATGTGTGAAATGAAAATGGAATTTTCTAATAATATCAAGAACAAGTTGAATAAATTCAAAAGGCCTGCCCTGGAAGCTGAGAGAAGAAGAAGAAGAAGAAGAAGAAGAAGAGAGAGAGAGAGAGAAAGGGGGAGAAAAAAATGGGGACCAAAATAGCAAAAATCCACATCATTTGCCCTTTCTTAAACAGAAACACCTTTACTAAAGCCTTCCCTCCTCAGGGCAGGCCAAAAAGAATGAGAAGGTACTTTTATGTCATACACATGGACGTCTCCAGAAGGCCAAAAAGCCTATGAGACCAAAAAGAATGAAATCAGCATGAGAGTACACCACAATTGAGAATTAGAGTTGTCTATCACACCTCCACTGAACTACTACAAATACAGGAAAAAAAAAGCTCCATGTGTCGGGAGTGGATCGATCATTTCATGTCGTGTGTCTTGTATCTACGTCGTGTGTTATTCACGAGTACCCTGGGCTATATGTGGCTTCCAACGACATATCTGAGATCTACTACTAAGATCTGTGACTCCTCTCTATCGTGTGTACTTGAGGGTGGCGTCAGGCAGCTTGACGTTGCGATGTCACAAGGACAAGGGGCGAGTGCTCATTGGGCTTGTGACCAATCTCTTGCTGACCTATATACCTTGAAGCCCGGGTCATGGTTATGGCATCTCCATCTGCTTCTTCTCCTGCATCTTCTCCTGTGAAAAAGAAGTCTTTGATCTCTTGTTGTAGGGGGAAGTCTTGTGGTGGCAGGCACTGCTATCTTGACAAATCTTTGGTAGAAACTAGAAAGATGAAGGAATATGTTCTTCCAAAGTGTCGGACTTGGCCGTTCTAGATTAGCTTTAATTTTATTTGGAGCCATATGTATTCCTTCCTCTAGGCTGCTCGAGCAACTCGAAAACCCACTTCAAGTGCTCATGCTTAGTCTTACTGCTGAAGGTAAGAATACCATCCAAAAAGACTGCTATAATTTTGCTTGCATTAATGCGAGACGTTGGGTACTTATTTGTCATCTTATAAAGGGCATGCTAACCTATGCACAACTGCATAGATCTATCTTTCTTTCTTACTAAAAGAATTGGGGCTAAGGTACTCTGATAATGTCGCTCTGCTTCTTCCTGAACGGGAAGATACTTTGGAAACAAGAGCAGCTTCTGGAACTAACTCTATCCTATGATCTACTCCTCGCTTATGAGGTAAACGACCAGGAAGGTGGTCATGAAAAACATCATTGAATCTTTTCATTTTTCTTTTCAATTGATGCAAAGAACGTTGAGCAATAAAGAAAACATCACAAAGTAATCATGTTTGACCAAGTGCTCCAACTTCATTAGACTAACGAGAGGAGCGTCAAGAATACCATGTTTACCATGAAGGAGGATCAACTCTCAGTCCTTCTCAAAAGTGGGAATTATTCAAATAACTCCTTTGTAGTATAGTACTCAACCCAAAGAGCCATTCCATACCTAGGATTAACCAGTCTTGTCAAGCTGCATAATTTTGAAAAATTAAGAGTATCTTTATATCCTTGTACTTCCAAATTTCCCTTATTAATCATTGTGTCCCAGACATTTTTGTCTTGGCCCTTGGCAACGAGATCACACATTTATATGCACTAGGGCTCTTCATATTTTGAGTAAGTCAAGGACTTATGAGTGGCATGCTCTTCATCCTCATAAAAGACTTGGACTTCCTTGTATTGAGAGTGTTAAGGAATTGGCAGGATCTGTACACTATGAACTTGCTTCATTAGGTGTATACCCTTATCAAAAGGCTTTTATACCAGTTGTGGTTGATCAGGCAGCTTACGGCTATGTGATCTTTACATTAACATTTAAAACATAGCCGATTCTTCATTGCCCTTCTAATGTACATATACATACATACATACCATCCATCCATCATATGCATGCATGCATGTATGTATGGTATGTATGTATGTATGTATATGTATGTGTATGTGTATGCGTATGCGCGCGAGCACAGACGTGCACACGTACACGCGCACGCACACACACACATTTAGGTTGCATTTGAAAGAAGGTTTTTTATCTTGACAAATTTGAAAGACATGACTTTCAACTGGGGCTTTAGATTTTGCTATAGAATCATCATGGATCTGAGCTAATCGAACAGCCTCATGCAAAGTTGCATCTTTAATGGACTTCTACCGTATAGTCATCTTTAAAACCACGTATAAACGTCCTAATTTTATGACACTCAGTGAGGTCCAGTGACTTAAATCTTTGGACTTCCACCTTATAGTCATCTTTACGACCACGTATAAATGCCCTAATTTTATGAAGCTCAGTGAGGTCTTCTGACTTACGAATGGCCTCCTGATACCTGGCAACATATGGATTCGATGGGAACTTTTCCATACTTGGAGAATTCCATGCCTCCGAGGACTCTTTCTTGTTCATTGTTTGGAAGGAATTTCTTAATCTTTTCAAAATTCGCCAGGTAATAGGAACTTGCTTGCTATCATGCAAGGTCATCCACCACTTATAGGCTTTGTTACCAAGAGACAAACTTGCCTCAGTAAGCGCAATGGCTAGGACTGTCAACCTCAGTCAGCATCTTGAAATGAGGGAGGTGTTTGGGGATGTTCCAACTTCCAAGGGGGCTCTCTTTGCCCCATGAGGGCTGAAGGAGAGGGGTGCTTGATCTATGTACAGTAAATGACCGCATTGTGTCTCTGAAGTCCCTACAATCAAAGCTAATGAAAAAGGAGCCAGCTGTTTGATCCATTTAAAGCTATCTATTACAGCTCAAAAGATTCTGTCTAGCCAAATGGTTTACATGCTCTTTGGTAGGGTTTTCAGAACCCTAGCTAGGACTGTCAACCTACAGTGCTTAACTCGAGCTACTTTATTTGTGGAGAATCCCTATGCTTTACCATGTGGACACCTCTGTGCACTTCAGCAATCAAAGCTAGTGCTTATTTCCCCAGCACGAGTCTCTTGGAGGATGCATGTTTAGTTTTGGACGTTTGAAGCTCTTCATAGAGAATTGCTATTTCTGAAGTTCTCTGCAAGGTAGCAGCTGTCTCAGTCAGCATCTTGAAATTAGGGGAGGCTATCCTTCTAGGATCTAATGCAAAACTATGGATGGAAAAGAATTTGGCTTGAGGCTTGGTGCTTATGGCAACTATCAGGTCACTTCTCTACATGTATTTCATGCTAAAGTGTATGAGGGTAGGAGGCAGTAATAAACCTTTTCTATATATGTTTCTCTTGTTTGGGCATTGAAGCCACTCTAGGTGCCCAACGCTAATGTAGAAGATAATTTTTGTGATTGGCCTTCATGCAGCACTATACGTTCCCAACGTAATAACATTTCTTGAGTGACCTAACTCATATGAAGTCACTTGCTACGTGTGCTTCATATGAAGTCACTCACTACATGTGCTTCGTTTAACAGAGTCCAGGTTCCTCTGCTGGCCAGGAGAGCGGCCTTCATGACAGAGTGGGACCATGGTTTATGCCACAGGGCCTTCATGGCACGTCTACTCTCTGGATTGGCTATGCCAGCCTCACTTTGCAATAAATAAGTAAAATGGCTGTTTAGGAATATATCTGACGTTTCTCTGTAGATGTTTCTCATATCTTGCAAAACGAGTCCTTTCTATATGTTGAAGTGGGGGCAAAGTGTTTAGGGTAATTGCAAAATTTCTTTCATTAGTCCCCAATTAGCAATATATGCCACAGTGGAGAGATTGATCAAAATTATTGAAGGAAGAGCAAATCTACATAATTGTGTAAAATTTCTCCAATTATGTTTGTTCTTTTAGTTAGAGCAGACATGAACTTGTGTTCAACTTGTGAAGTTTTGGAAGATATTGTTGCCATGACAACAGCCTTCAGTGCACACCCATTTTTCTTGGATGCCCAGATGAAATGCAGTCTATTTTTTATCGCTGTTGTGGTTTGAAATGCTGTGTTTTAATGCTAGAGAGAGTGACATGTAGTCTATTTTTCTGTTGTGTTTGGAAATGGTGTGTTTCTATTGCTAGAGAGAGTATCCACTTTATGGGAGGGAGGTATATTTTAACAGGTGGAAGGAATATAAGAAAGCAAAGTGAAAAACAGAATACATAGATTTAGATGTTCATTTGGGATCGTGTTATTTGGGAGAGACTAAAATGAAATTGTTTAGACTTCACATCACAAGCAGTTGTAGCTTGAATGAAGAGATTTGGACTACTTTTTGATTAGCCGTCTCCTTTAGTGCTAGCCTTCATCATGGCTGAGTTTGCCCTTCACGATGACGTCAGTGGGGATGTCATAGTAGCTAGTCCCTGCTATGCGTGATGGAGTTTATGGTTTTCAATGTTATGAGTGACTATCGTGAGATTGAAACTGCACTGTTGTTGTGTTTTTAGAGGATGAGTTTGGGAATGTTCCTGGATTCATCTAGGTATATATACATAGATCATGTTGTTTAGGGGTTCACATTGGAGATTGTCTCTGAAGGCAATGACTGCCTGTTGCGGGTGGGAATGCATCTTGAGTATTGATTTCGAATTTTATTGCCAAATTTGAACAAACAGAAGGTGCAATTACTTCAAAGTTAAGTGAAGAAGAATGGGAGAAGCGTCTCACAAAGGAGCAATACATGATTACAAGGAAGAAGGGAACAGAGAGAGCTTTCAGTGGGTATGTGCACAGTACATAAGGCCTTTACTCACAGGTTGAATATGCCATGTTCATCTTCACTAAATTATTGCTGATACACTTACATTCATTGAATGGTTGCTTAATTGTTCTAGTGAATACTGGAATACAAAGACTCCTGGAATTTACGAGTGTAGATGTTGTGGCACACCTTTGTTTGAGTAAGTGTTTTTCACTTTTTCTGGGTTTGAGTAAGCATTGAAATTTTGTTGTGTTCATCATGCGTGCTTGCTTATGGAAAGATATAGACACTTATACCCGATGATGTGTGGGTACATCCATAGTGGCTGCTTTTATATAGACAGTACAGCAATCTGATTAACTTAGCTCAATCGCACACTGGATAAGTAGGATGCTACAGATTTATTTAATGCTTACCCACTTTGTGCTTGTTCCGTCTGCTTTTGCATTGCATTTTGAAAGGGTATCAGAGCTTAGGTCTCTATCTCAGACTCACCATTGTGCATAGTGTTTCGGTGTCAAGATGAACTATAGGAAGAGGGCTGGAAACTTGCCAGTTTTTGAGGTCTGGAAAGCTTGGACTTGGCAAGATGCTTCTTCTTGTCCAGAGAGTTCTGAACATGGAGTTCTCTTCTCATTTTAGTTTATGGAGGTTCTTCTATGAATCTCATGAGTGTTGTGATGTTGCATTGTGCTTCCCTATATGTAAGGACTTGACTGAGTGAGGTATCTAAAAGTGAGCTGCGCTCACTTTGGAGGTTGGACAATCAGAAGATGCAAGGTTCTAACTGTGGACTCTCTGCTAGAAGCAACCATAGAGGAGGACATTGGAGCAATAAACCAGACTCAAGTGGTGGATTCTCTGGTAATACAGGGGGAAGAGTTCAATCAGATGCAAAGCTACCACATGGCAAGTCCTCCAAGGCAAGAGTCAGTCTAACTACGCAAGTGAGAATCGTGAATGTAAGGAATCCCCAAACCCATATATAATCACTTATTTCTTGCCATTGTTTTGTCATGCAATGAGCCAAGGGATACATCGTACATTGATAGTGGTGCGTCAAGTACAAACTACAAATAAGAACTAGTATTCCAGTTGAGGATTATTGATGATGGATAAGGAGCAAGTAGTTGGTGGAACTCTAACTGTGAGGTGTGAATGAGTAATATCAATAACAATGCTCAATGGTGAGATCAGATCTATCAGCACTGTACAATATGTGCTGCATAATCTACTACCTATTGGATCTATTAAGATCAACATATCAAGATAGAGCTTTACAAAGATAAATGATTTTTGATAGACCTGAAAGAAGAGTGTAAGGTTGTTGCCGATGATAACGGTGTTGAAGACAACACACTCCACATGTTGACCAATCTCGTCTCGCTTCCTCTTTGGCCTCTGTAAAATCTCCGCTTGCAGCAATCGGTTGGCTTCAACCTCGTCCAACGAATGTCGTAGTAGTATTTACCCCGAGTATGATTTGGCATGCAGATGGTAAGATGGGTGGCAAGTGGCCATGCTATCTGTTAATGTTTCCCTAGGGGTTTTTCTTTAGAAAACGAATGCACCTTTGCATGCATGTGATTTTATCTTGAGAGCAATTTTGTTTTCTTACAAATTATCTAAAAATCGTATTTGAGGGTGCTATCTGTGTATTTGGTCTCATTACAGCTCTAAAACCAAGTTTGATAGTGGCACGGGTTGGCCCTCGTACCACTCACCGATTGCAAATAATGTGAAATCAGAAACGGATTGGTCTATTCCTTTTATGCCACGAACAGAGGTGTTATGTGCGAATTGTGATGCTCACTTAGGTCATGTCTTTGATGATGGACCTGCTCCAACAGGCAAGCGCTATTGTATCAACAGGTTAGTGTTCCTTTCCCATCTCACCCTTGCAATTAATCTTAATGGCAAAGAAATGCACTTACACAGATACAACTTTAAAACATTCTCCGATACTTCATGCATTTCTCAACTTCTGAAGATAGAAGCATACAGGATCACAAAACATCTAAGAGAACATGCGACTTCTGAGTTGTTATTATGGGTATATACTGAAAAATCAGAGCGTTACAAAACAGCAGAATGGAGTAATTTTGCTCAAGATAACATATCCATTGCCGCAAATTGATGAGCCTCTAGATCAGCCATATCATGCTCAACTACCGTCTTAAAGATATTTGGATCATGGATATTTTCTACTCAATATTTGTGAAAGTAGATGTGGGTGCTGTGTTTTGTGGTAGTTCCTTTGGGTTAAAACAGTATCCTTATGCAATTGCAGATAATATTTTCAGCCTCAGCTGCTAGTCAAACAGATTTGAATTTTAGATTTGTCGTACTACCTCCGTGGCACTTCTAGATCCCTAATCCTTCGTGCTCCTCGCCGAGTTTCAGTAGATTCTGTCACTGTGTCGTGATTCCTGCTCCTTGCTTCCCTTGAAGACAGCCAAGGATGCAGCCCCTTCCTGAGCCATGTCTGCAGCTTCAGCCCCACTGGATCTCCTGGAAGAAGGCCCAAATCTCTGTTTCTCTGCTGCTCCAGTCTGCTCTTGATTGCTGCTTGCAGTGGATGAGATATGAGCCCCCCAAAGGGCTCCTTTAATAGGGGCTGAGATCCCCTAAATTAGCGGACTGGGCAGCCCTAATGGATCGACCCAGTAAACCGACCCACCAGCCCATATTTGGGACCGTTGGGGACCTGACTTGGGTCTGTGAGCTGGCCGACCTGGTTGGTCAGCCAACCAACTAGTCTGGGCCCTATAAAAGGACAAGTGGCCTGCCCATTTCCTTGCTGTTCCTGGCCCCTTCAGTGCCCTGCACTTGTCCCTCTCTGGCCAACCTGTTCCAGGCCTTCTCCATGGCCTGTGAAAGACCCTGATCAGCTCCTGCAGCTCAGTACAGCCTGCTCCAGGCCTCTGTACAGGCCTGTACTGCTGCTGAAATCACCTGCCACATCATCGCACTACTCCACCTTTCTCCTTTGTGCTGCCCATGTGGCAGCACCATTAACCCTAATTCTACATCCCCCATGCTCTTCTCATATAAGGGCTTACAAATGGGGAGGCCCGATGCCAACTCATCGATGAAGATGATCCATTGGCTCCCATGTTGAAGCCCTTTGGAGAATCCGGTGTCGATGTTGATTCCCAGCTTTTGAACCAATGGCTCCTGCTCTTCCAGGTCCGGTCCCACACAAGCAAACCATCTTGGTACAGAAGTCCATTCAAGATAGCACCTGATGGCACCACCACCTTTAATCACGTTCCCGCCTTTGAACTCGAGCAATCTAGATGCCACCATCTTCCCACCGTCCCCCTCATAATGAGTGAACAGCCTGGAGTCTTCTAGGCACCATGCTCTCATGGTCTATTTCAACCCGTCCTCCCTCTGGCAAGGTCTGCTACAAAAAAACCATCTTGAGAAATGATATCCCAAGAATATCTCTAGATAACCTGAACCATGAGCTCCCAATGAGCTCTCAAGCAAGTTAGGAAGGCACATTCCTTCCAATCTTGTATTTCTTGAGACACATGAAGAGTGGATTCTTCCCACCATAGTACGCTATAAAGGCTCAAATCAATTACATAAAGTACATACCAGAACGTTGTCCATCCTATATGCTTGCTCTGAAAGCAAACCATGCACCTCATAGAGGCACATTCAACTGCCCTATGTATTCCTGTAATGGCCCCTTCTGAACCACAGCATCCATCTGACCTTGAAACCCTAGGCCACTCCATGGAATCCTTCCGTTGTCAATACTATCAGCTAAGCATCTGGAAGAGTCCAAGCACTCAATGCCATCCTTCATCTTCACAAAAGTTTCCCACTCCTCGTCTGCCCACATCTCAATACCAGACATTCTCACTGTGACTTCTAGCTCTCAATATCTTACCTTAGTAACACACGGCTGAACCCGGCGGAAGTGCTGCGCAAAGTGATCACTAATCAACGAGCCCTGAAGGGCTCCCTTTTATAGGCCCCAAGGGGACCTCTAAAATAGGGACCAGTCAATCCTAATAGCCTACTCCGCCAGCCAACCTTGGGTCTGTAAAACCCGACGTCTGTTTCTGACCCACCTGGCCACGTGGCAGTCTGCCACTGGCCCAGGCTCTTTCGGACCGGTCCCGGTTCCAGGCCTTGGTCTGGCTCAGATTCGACGCAGATCTGCTCCGGATTCCCCGCTTCTTCTGGATCTGTTCCTGCCCTGAAACCTCTGCTCCAGCTCCATACAGTCACCTGCAACCCTCCCGGGCTGCTGACGACTTGTTTTAGGCTGGCATTCCTCTGCAGAACTGTCCCTCCTTCTGCTTGCCATGTAGCCAGGTTCTGTCCTCCAGAGAAGCTCCAACTTGCCAGGTACTCTTCTGGTTGTGCCAATGGCAGCCTATGTGCTGTCCATATGGCCATCCTGTTTCTTTCCTTTTCTTTGTTTCCTTGCTGCCCACATGGCAGCCCATGTGCTGTCCATGTGGCAGCCTTGCTCTCTCAGTTAGATCTGCCCATGTGGCAATCTCAAACACTGTCCACATGTCAGTTACCCTAACCAGGTCCACCTCCCCCTTGCACTCCTCATCTAGGGGCTCAAAGATGGGAGGTGATCATCTATACTCCAACACTAATGAAAGAGATTTGTAGTATCCACAGGTTGATCACCTCCCTCATAACAAATTTAGATGTTTTAGATAGCACCATCCACAATTAGACTATGGCAACATCTAGGGAATGGGTTATGCCCTTGACCACAATCCCGGGGATACAAAAGGACCAGTGCCAGTTTAGGGTTTTGTGTCCTTGAGTTTGTGTCCATGTCCTGAGCAGATGTCATTGGTTGCTTGTCAGCACTCTAGAGGTTAGTTTTTTTATTGTTGGGTGGGACACCAGTGCTCTTATAATAGATAGAACTACTCACGTTTGCATGGAATATGAAGTGCAATAATTAACACTATTCAATTCTGTAGGAAATCAAAATTAGACCGACACTTAATTTCTATGGGCTTGCTGTCCAGACTTCAGTTGCCAGCCTCCCATTTATATAATATGCAGACTCATGATCAAATATACTGCAATCTCCTTCCTTGACAAAACTACTGCAAACACTATCTCATTTGCACTTTCCCTCTATGCAATCTCCTCTCTCTGCATACTAGGGCCCAGGACAAATCGTCGGGCTGGACCCCCCCGAAGGCTTTATTCATGAAGAGAGAATCTGTTACAAAGAGTTCAGCGTGAAGCTGTCTGATACAAAAATTCATATATTACAAGAGCTTCAAGCTCATTTCAAATTGGCAACATGCCACTTGTCTAAAATCTAGGCTAAGTCCTATTACATGCCACTAAGGGCAACTCTGGAGTCTTCGAAGCACTTGGTCACGTGAACCATCTCCTAGATGCTTGTTAGGCTCCGTAGCACATAGGAAAATAACCCTTCCTAGTACCTGCAACAATTAATTAAAGCTCACCACCATGGCACCCATTAATTGTTAGCGCTTTGCATGCAAATAACACACTGTGGACTAATTCTAGTCATGGTGGGCGTCCCCACTGAACACATGTGCACATATAACAAATATATATAAATATATTTATTCTCTGTTTGACCGGAGTCAACACTCTTGATTATAATTAAGAGGCTTTGACCAAGGGTCTAGGCGCCTTAATTATAATCAAGTCTCTCCAACTGAAGTTGGCACATCTTGGTTAACCGTAGTTAACCCTCTTGGCGCATGCCAAGTCTCGTTGACCGAAGTCAACACTCTCTGACCGTAGTCAGCTCTGTGGTTCTCTGGTTAACCGCAAGGAACTCTTTGACCATAATTAACACACATGAAAACTCTTTAATTATGATCAAATAAATGGTCAACTGTACTTTGACTTAGGATATTTACATTGTGGTGACATATACCATAATTCATTCAAGTGCCCCTTCTCACAAAAGGGAAGAAAAAGAGGGGGAAGTATGGGAGTTTTAGCCATAAATAAAGTCTCAAGAATGTTCCCGAACACCACCTGTAGCATGATTTTTTGTAAAGGATTAAAAGTCTCGCAAGAGTCTATATTTCGTTTATTACCTGATTTCAAAGTGTGCTAATTTGATTTTTTTATCTTTTTATGTTTAGTGCATCTCTGAGTTTGAAGTCCAGATGATGAGTATGGAGGAAGGACCAGCT